>NW_025999779.1:2629886-3984772 GCF_019419815.1 Pyrus x bretschneideri
CACATGCATCTCGTCCAAAAATGTCTTTGACTGTTTAAATAGCCAATGAAGGTAAAAACTTTCAAACTGGAGTGCATATGGGATGTGTTTCGTGGTTGAGAACATATGGATTGGATTGTACAAAACAAAAAATGCTGTGAATTTGATTATGCCGTACTTACTAACCTATTGGCCGCTGCACTTCAGCTTCTCAGCCTCAAGTTCCTGTTTCAAGGCTTCTATCTTGTTTTAAAACTTGTCGTTACGAGTGATTGTGAATTCTTTTTAAAATTTGCACTTCTACACTAATTATTATGAACTTTTATTAATTCTGCACTCAAATAATAAACACTATTCATTAGGGTTTGGAGGGTTTGAAAAAAACTATACGACGATGTAACCATCGTCTAAGCGTAGATGATGCAATCATGAGCATTTGTATATTCTTTTCACATTTTTCACACTTTTACATTATTTTTATGAATTTTTATTTATTTTGAATCCTCCTATAAACACGTTGTTCAAGAGGGTTTGTAGGATTTAAAAATTCAAACGATGACGTACCCACCATCATCATCGTCATCAAAGCATAAAAGATGAGACCGCGAGCGTTTGCATTTTTTTTTTTACAATTTCCAAACTTGTAAATTGTATTAGATTTTGGTATTATTAATGTGCTTTGAAATTATTTAATCTCACATGTGCTTTGAAATTTTTTAATCTCACTTATGTGAGATTAAATACTATGGCTATTGTAGTAAGGTTTTTTAGTAATTTAAAATTATCAAACTAATTTTTTTTCTTATAGAGTTGAAATGGGTTATCCACGAGTAAACTTGTTAAGAGTCCATTATTAAGAGTTCTTAACGTGTGATCGATAACGATCCGATTAGTTATCGTGTTGACTCAAACTCGTTATTTTTGTATCGTTTCAGATCGCGTTAACAGATCGTGTAGCCATCATAGCTAATCTATCATGTTAACCATTTATATCTTTCTAAATCATTTGCTCTGATTGGCTGAGTTTAGGGTAGGGTCTTGGTTGGCCCCCTATTTTCAACCATTACAGTTGGCGTCGACCAGCTTGGCGATACAAACGGACACGAAGAAGAACGCAGGCAGCGGAGCGGAAATGCAAAAGAGTGGAGCAAAGATTCCCGATCTACTCCAAACATTTTTCCCTTCAAAATCTGGTACTCTGCAGACATTTCAGCTCACAAATCTCAGAAACCCACCACGATTTCACAATCAAATACCTCATAAACTCATGTGTGCTATCCCCAGCTCCAACCTAGACAAGAAGCTTTTATGCCCTTTTTTTAGGTTGGACTGTTGGATACGGAATCCTCGTAGTAGGCTAGACCAACATCCAGCCGAGAGACAAGTCTATTAATCTCACACAAAAATAGAGATATAGGAGATTTAAACACTTACAACTTAGTAACATGCACTTCATCACAATTATAATTATATTTCTTAAACAACTTAAAGGTACGTCATTTTTATTCGTCAATCAGTGTCCATGTGATTTTCTCATTGCACATTTTAATGTACAATGTCAAAATTTAATATTTATGTATGGGCTTAATGTACTTCTTTTTAAAATAATTTAAGAGATTTAAGTATAATTATTTGTTCCTTGACCTAAAAATACTTCCATAAACCATGGAAATTGGTTTCAATATGGAATTCATGAACTATGATTACTTTATCCTTTGAAACAAAAGCCACTAATTGTATTTTGCCAATTGGCTTGTCTTCTTTCACACTTGCTGCATTTCAACCCTTAATTTTATGGTAAAATAAAAACAACCCTTTTGTAATTTTTCAAAATAGATACTTTACTGACTACATAATTATTCGCATCACAACTGTTAATAAAGTAGGTCTAAAGAAACTTTCACTGCAATGAAAATATATATTATCTTTGAGAAAAAACAGAGGAAAGGACAAAAAGGGGTACATACACACCCTTCATTTTACGTTCAGGTGCAATAGTACTGCTCTCGTAGTTTATAGTGTTATCATCCTAAACCCAAAGCCCTACAACTAAAATAACTTACCCGTACACCCCTGTTCTCACCTATATAGATAATATCGTTTGTTTAAGACAAAAAAAAAAAAAAAATTATGCTTCCATCTCCTAAATTATGCTTAGAAAAATTACGTTATGCCCATACACATATATTAGATTTCGACATCATACGTTAAGTTGTGTAATGTAAAAATCTCATGAGCGACGGTTGAATAAGAATAACGTACGTTAAGTTGTTCAAGAAATATAATTATAACAAGTAACAAAGTGCAATTTTCTAAGAAGATGTATATCTTTTCTTTTTGGCAAGTGTTTAACTCTTACGTTAGCCTATATCTCAACTTCCGTGTGTGATTAGCACGAGATTAGCATTCCAAAGTATAAGAGAGATGAAACACGGGCCTCATAATGGTATCTTCTCCCTTTTTGCGAGCGGTGGCGTAGATCAATAGTCAAGACAGTTGGTAACGGCGGTGTAAGGTTTAAGCAACCACGACTAACTTGCTCTTTGAGCACCTTGACCATTACTATATATAGGTTTCAACCCTTGCTGTTTTCTTGAACAATTTGTCCCGAAGAGAGAAGGGTCTGAGATACTATGTCTAATAAGGAAGTTGAGGAGGAAAACAGGTACAGTATGCAATGTATCTTAAAGCCTTAATCTAAATTTAACCTTGTTTGTAAATCGGTATTAGTCAGATAATTACCGTTTCGAGCATCCTTTCTTCTTTTTTGGAACGACGGGTCTGTTCCATTTTTATACATACTAGACCTAAGTTTTGGTTACGATTAATCTTCGGTTTAATCTCTGTTCTTCAGTTTGATGAGCTGGTTGAGATGATGGACACTGGGGGGTGGGGGCAATCTGCCTAAGCGACAAAAGGTACCATCCGTAAGATCTCTTGGCTAATTTCTATTAGCTTATCTTCTAAATCTTACTTGATCATGTGCATGCTAATGCGCAATGCGATTAAGTTCCTGTCCCAGAAAGTCAACAGGAGGACAATGAAGTGTTAATGCAGAAAATAACAAGATTTCTCCATGACCTGAGAACTAACCCTGCAGAACCCGAGAGCTCCACAACCCCCGGAGATCGAAACTCGTTCGCTTCATGTATGGAAAGATTGCAGCAGACTAGCAGAGAAGCAATTATCTTAAGTAGTAACCGTATTTAGTGGTAATAAGTGGCTAATTACTTTATGAGAATGCTTGACTATCTAGTACAGCATGGTAAACATGTAATAGCTACACATTTCTTGGAAGGGCATCAGATAGACAAAACTGTTTATCCAGTTTTTATTTTTTATAAAACTTTAACAAAAAAACAAATGGGAAAATTACCATTATTATATAACAATAATAGAACTTTGAAATAAAGCCATACGAGGTTACGAACAGACACTCGGCCATCCAGAATTTCACATCTTTCAATTAAATGATTTACACGCTTTATGAAATCGAGGAGATCTATTACAACAAGGAATTTTACAATAAATAGAAATTGGTACATTCAAGGTTGAACAATTTACATTGGCTCCTGATCATGAAGATAAGTAGGTGCAAAACAGAAAAAATTATTGTATATTTAGTAGAAGAAAAGCAGTCATTCCCCAAATACCTCAGTTTCCCGGAAAGCAGCATGAATTAAGAGCTGTAAGGGGGCACATGCATCACGTTCAAAAATATGTCTTTGATGGTTTAAGTAACCAATGAAGCTAAAAGTAAAAACCTTCAAACTGGAGTGCTTATGGGGTGTTTCGTGGTTGAGAGCTTACGGATTGGAGTTGGACAAAATGAAAAAAATGCGGTGAATTTGGTTATGCTGAATCTTTTGACTCTTGATGATACCTATTGACGTAACCTATTGAACGCTGCACTTCAGCTTCTCAGCCTCAAGTTCGTGTTTCAAGGCTTCCATCATGTTTTAAAATTTCTCGTTACGAGTGATTGTATATTAGTTTTACATTTTTCACACTTCTAAACTAATTATTATGAATTTTTATTAATTTTGCACTCAAACAATAAACACTATTCATGAGGGTTTTGGTGTCACATCCTGACCCAGGCTCTACCACATCCTAGGCTCGACTCCGCTGTAGCACAATATTGTCCGCTTTGGGCCCCAATCACACCCTCACGGTTTTGTTTTTAGAAACTCACACGAGAACTTCCCAGTGGATCGCCCGTCTTGGGAATGCTCTCACCCGAACTCGCTTAACTTTAGAGTTCCAATGGAATCCGAAATCAATGAGTCCCCAAAAGGCCTTGTGCTATAGGGAGCGGAGCATGTACATATAAGGCATAGATGATCCTCTCCCCTGGGTGATGTGGGATCTAACAATTCACCCCCCTTAGGGGCCCGATGTCCTCGTCGGCACACTTCTGGCTAGGGATTGGCTCTGATACCAAATTGTCACATCCCGACCCAGGCTCCACCACATCCCGGGCTCGACTCCACCGGAGCACGATATTATCTGCTTTAGGCCCCAACCACGCCCTCACGGTTTTGTCTCTAGAAACTCACATGAGAACTTCCCAGTAGGTCACCCATCTTGGAATGCTCTCGTCCGAACTCACTTAACTTTGGAGTTCTGATGGAATCCGAAGCTAGTGAGTCCCCAAAAAAGCCTCGTGCTATAGGGAGGGGAGCATGTACATATAAGGCATAGAGGATCCTCTCCCCTAGGCGATGTGGGATCTAACATTTGGAGTGTTTTAAAAATCTAAACAATGACTGTAATTGTCGTCTAAGTGTCGATGATGCAATTGCGTATTCTTTTCAAGAGGGTTAGTAGGGTTTTAAAAATCCAAACAACAATGTACCCATCTTCAAAGAGTAGAGGATGCAATCACGAGTGTTACATATTTTTGTACATTTTCCACACTTATAAATTAATTATTATGAATTTTGTAGTGTGCTTTAGTATTTTTAAATTTTGGTACTTTTAATGTGCTTTGAAATTTTTTAATCTTACTTATGTGAGATTAAATACTATGACTATTATAGTAGTTTTTTTTAGTAGTTTAAATTATCAAACTAACTTTTTTTTTTCTTATAGAGTTTAAACAGGGTTACCCATGTGTAAACCTATTAAGAACGAGTTCTTAACGTGTGACCCGATAACGATGCGATTAGTTAAAATGTTGTCCCGAAACAATTATGTTCGTGTCCTTTCAGTAGGGCTGGAAATTTTTCTCAAAAATCTCAAACCAAACCAAAAAAATTCTGATACCATACCAAAAAATTCCCAAACTGATATACCAAAATTTTTGGGATCTATACTGAACAAATCCCGAACCTTTCGGTACGGAAATCGGGATTACATATTCAATGGTTCGGGAATCCTGAACCGAACCGAAAAATATATTTGGTTGCATGCATGTTGAATGTTGAATTTAAGTAGTTTGATAATAGACTATATTAGAAATAGAAGTAGAAATTGAGTAGTTTGGAACTTTGGAACATAGGATGAATGAATTGGTATTTCAATTGGTATGAAATTTCAAATTGGTATAAGGTAAAAAGCTTAAATATCAATTAATATGAAATTGCGGAATAAAATTTTAGGCCCTAAGCCCAAATATTAGCTAGGCCAAAAACCCAAAACCGAAAATCCAATCCCGATCCATCTCCAAATACCGAAAAATATTTCGAGAATACCGAAATTTTGGTTTGGGATTGATCTTCAAATTCCTGTCCCAAAATTTTTTGATTTGGGATTCAGAATCCCATTTTCGATTTGGGATCCCATACCTAACCACCCCTAAGTTTAACAGATTGTGTAAGAAATTACCAAGTCTATTAATCTCACACAAATATAGAGATATAGGAGAGTTAAACACTTCCAAAAAAAGAAGATATATATCTTCTTAGAAAAATGCACTTCATTTCTTGAACAACTTAAAGGTACGTCATTTTTATTCATCAATCATTGTCCATGTGATTTTTTCATTGCACAATTTAATGTACGATGTCAAAATTTAGTATTTATGTATGGGCTTAATGTACTCCTTTTAAAAATGATTTAAGAGATTGAGTCCTTTACCTGAAAATGCTTCCATAAACCATGAAACTTGGTTTTAATATGGAAATCATGAACTATGATTACTTTATCCTTTTGAAACAAAAGCTAGTAATTCTATTTTGTCAATTGACTTGTCTTCTTTTACACGTTGCATTTCAACCCTCAATTGTATGGTAAAATAAAAACAACCCTTTCGTCATTTTCCAAAATAAAGGTTTTAACTGACTACATGATTATTCACATCACAATTGTTAAGTAATTCTAAAGAAACTTCCATGTAATGGAAATATACATTATCTTTGAGAAAAAGCAGAGGAAAAGACAAAAAGGGGTATATACACATTTACGGTATAAGGGTCATGTTACTTTCTTCAAGTGCCATGGTCCTTTCCTCTTTTCTTTTTATATCTCTGTTGCATGAAAGATTTTTTAGAATTACTTTCGTATTGAGAGTTTTGATGCGAATAATCATGTAATTTGCTAAAGCATTTATGATTAGTGTTGAAATGAGAAAAGGGTTGTTGGTCTTTGTTCATGGAACTAGCGGTTGAAATGCAACAGGTGTGAAAGAAGACAATCCAATTGACAAAATACAATCAGAATCATTAGCTTTTCTTTCAAAAAGATAATCACAATTCATAAATTCCACGTTAAAACTAATTTTCCACGGTATATATGGAAGCATTTTTTAGGTTGATGACCACATAATTATGCATCCACTTCCTAAATTATTCTTAGGAAAATTACTTTATGCCCATACATACATTAGATTTCGACACCGTATGTTGTGTAATGTAAAAATCTCATGGTGACGGTTGATGAATAAGAACAACATACGTTAAGTTGTTCAAGAAATATAACTATAACAAGTAATGGAGTGCATTTTTCTAAGATGTATATCTTTTCTTTTTGGTAAATGTCTAACTCTTACGTTAGCCTATCTCTCAATTGCCGTGTGTGATTAGCACGAGATTAGCGTTCGAAAATGTAAGAGAAAAGAAACGGCGGGCTAGATAATTGTATCTTCTCCCTTTTTGCGAGTGGCGGCGTAAAACAACAATCAAGACTGTCAGTATCGGCGGTGTAAGGTTTAAGAAACCATGACTAACTTGCTCTTTGAGCACCCTGACCCTTACTATATATATAGGTATCAACCCTCGCTGTTTTCCTGAACAATTTGTCCCAAAGAGAGAAGGGTTTGAGAGACTACGTCTAATAAGGAAGTTGAGGAGGAAAAAAGGCTATATCAGTCTGCAAGGACTTGTGAAAAAATAGTAAAACAGGTAGAGTATGCAATGTACCTTAAATCCTTAAATCTAACTTTAACCTTGTTTGTGAATCAGTGTTAGTCAGATAATTACCGGTTCGGGCATCCTTTCTTCTTTTTTTCTTTTTTGGAAAGAGGGGTTTGTTCCATTTTTATACACACTCGACCTAAGTTTTGATTACGATTTAATCTTCGGTTTAATCTCTGTTCTTCAGTTTGATGAGCTCATTGGGATGATGGACACT
Source organism: Pyrus x bretschneideri (assembly GCF_019419815.1). NCBI lineage: Eukaryota > Viridiplantae > Streptophyta > Magnoliopsida > Rosales > Rosaceae > Pyrus > Pyrus x bretschneideri. The sequence goes on from NW_025999779.1 coordinate 2,637,438, forward strand.
GGGAGCAAACTGCCTCAGCGACGAAAGGTATCTTCAATAAGATCTCTTGGCTAATTTCGATTAGTTTATCTTCTAAATCTTAATTGGTGCATGCTAATATGCAATGCGATTAAGTACTTGTTCTTCCTTGGTTTCATGCATGACAGAATTCTACAACTGCTCCTGCACCAGAAAGTCAACAGGAGGACAATGAAGTGTTAGTGCAGACAATAACAAGATTTCTCTATGACCTGAGAACTAACCCTGCAGAACCCGAGAGCTCCACAACCCCCGGAGAACAAGAATTCTTCATGTAGGGAAAGATTGCAGCACAATAGCAGAGAAGCAATTGTCTTAAGTAGTAATTGTATTTAGTGGTAATAAGTGGTTAATTACTCCAGTGTGAATGCTTGACTATCTAGTACAGTATGGTAAACATGTTAAAGCTACACATTTCTTGGAAGTGAATCAGATAGACAAAGCTGTTTATCCAGTTTTTATTTTATAAAAAATCTTTAACAAAAAAACAAATGGACAAAATTACCATTAGTATTTAACAATAATAGTACTTTGAAATACAGCCATATTAAATTATGAACAGACACCCGGATATCCAGAATTTCACATCTTCCAAATAAATGAATTACACTTTGAAAAACCGTGGAGATCTATTACAACAAGGAATTTTACAAGGCAAAGAAAATGGTACATTCAAGGTTGAACAATTTACATTGGCTCCCGATCATGAAGATAAGTACGATGGAAAACAGAAAAAATCATTGTATATTTAGTAGAAGAAAAGCAGTCATTACCCGAATACCTCAGTTTCCCGGAAAGCAGCATGAATTAAGAACTGTAAGGGGACGCATGCATCACGCCCAAAAATAAGTCTTTGATGGTTTAAGTAACCAATGAAGCTAGAAACTTTCAAACGGGAGTGCTTATGGGGTGTGTTTCGCGGTTGAGAGCATATGGGCTGAATCTTTTGACCCTTGATGATATAATAAACCTATTGAACGCTGCACTTCAGTTTCTCAGCCTCAAGCTCCTGTTTCAAGGCTTCCATCCGTTTTATTAAGGCCATCTTTTCCTGGAAAATATTTTCAAGACTTGTAATTAAGAAAAGGAAGGATTCAAACCTAAGGGAACTTTCAAACACTACACTAGCAAATCATTGTCTGTAGGAACCAATAAGGAAGAGAGAAAATTATGACGTAACATCAAAATCTGTAGTTCATACACATTATTTGGGTTCATAGCATAAGTTAATTTCTAACAAAAGGTATTTGATAATACAAGCAAGCCATCCTCAGCATGGTTTCTAATGAGCTCCTTAATCTGGTTTACTAAGGGGTGCATAAAAGTGAATGATGTTGAAAGAGGATAAACCTTTGACAGTTTGAGAGGAAAATGAACGAAGTTATGAGACATTGCATCTGGGGGATATAACCCTTCATGTTACTTTTTTCAAGCGCCTAACTAAAATAACTTACCCTTAGCGCGGATATACCCCTTTTATTTCCTCGGCTCTTTTTCACAAATAATGTTTATCTCCGTTGAATGAAAGTTTCTTTAGAACTAATTTAGTGAGAATTTAGATGCAAATAATTATGTAATCAATTAAAACATCTATGATTAGTGCTGAAAATGATACAATTGGTGGTTGGTCTTTGTTCATGGAATTGAGGGTTGAAAAGCAACATGTGTGAAAGAAGATAAGTCGATTGGCAAAATACAGTTAACTTTTCTACCAAAAGGATAAAATAATAACAATTCAGGAATTTCACGTTCAAACCAATTTTCCATGGTTTATGGAAGCAGTTTTTAGGTTAAGGATCAAATAATTATGCTTCCATCTCCAAGATTATTCTTAAAAATAGTACATTATGGCCATACAAATATATTAGATTTTGACAATGTACGTTAAGTTGTGCGATGAGAAAATCTTGTGGGCGACGGTTGATGAATAAAAACGACATAGGTTAAGTTGTCTAAGAAATATAATTATAAAAGGTAATGGAGATCTTTTCCTTTTGGTAAGTGTTTAACTCTTGCACTAGCCTATATCTCAACTTCCATGTCGATTAGCACAAGAAATGCGTTCGACGGTGTAAGAGAGAAGAAACGGCGGGCCAGATAACAATATCTCCTCTCTTTGTACGAGTGGCGATGTAGAACAACAGTCAAGACGGTTGATAACGGCGGTGTAAGGTTTAAGAAACCATGACTAACTTGCTCTTTGAGCATCTTGACCATTACTATATAAAGGTTTCAACCCTTGCTGTTTTCTTGAACAATTTGTCCCAAAGAGAGAAGGGTTTGAGAGACGATGTCTAATAAGGAAGTTGAGGAGCACAAAAGGATATATCAGTGTGCATGGACTTATGAAAAAATAGTAAAACAAGTAAATATGCAATGTATCTTAAATCCTTAATCTAAATTTAACCTTGTTTGTAAATCAGTATTAGTCAGATAATTACCGCTTCGAGCATCCTCCTTTCTTTCTTCTTTGGAAAGACGGGTTTGTTCCATTTTCATACATACTAGACCGAAGTTTTGATTATGATTAATCTTCTGTTTAATCTCTGTTCTTCAGTTTGATGAGCTGATTGAGATGATGGACACCAAGAGCAAACCGGCTAATCGACGAAAGGTATCTTCCATAAGATCTCTTGGCTAATTTCGATTAGTTTATCTTCTAAATCTTAATTATATGCATGCTAATATGCAATGTGAATAAGGTATTGTTCTTTGGTTTCATGCATGACAGAATTCTACAACTGCTCCTGCCCCAGAAAGTCAACAGGATGACAATGAAGTGTTAGTGCAGACAATAACAAGATTTCTCCATGACCTGAGAACTAACCCTGCAGAACCCGAGAGCTCCACAAGCCCCGGAGATCGAGAATAGCTCTCTTCATGTAGGGAAAGATTGCAGCAGACTAACAGAGAAGCAATTATCTTAAGTAGTAATCGTATTTAGTGGTAATAAGTGGCTAATTACTCCTGTGTGAATGCTTGACTGTCTAGTACAGCATGGTAAACATGTAATGGCTACACATTTCTAAGTGCATCGTGCATCAGATTTTATAGTTGTTGCAGACAAAACTCTTTATCCAGTTTTTTATTTACTTATATATGTCTTTTAACGAAAAAAAAAAACCAAATGGGAAAATTACCATTAGTATATAACAATAATAGAACTTTGAAATAAAGCCATACGAAGTTACGAACAGACACCCGGACATCCAAACATCTTTCAATTAAATGAATTACACGCCTTGAAAAATCATGGAGATCCATTACAACAGGGAATTTTACAAGGAATAAAAAATGGTACTTTCAAGGTTGAACAATTTACATTGGCTCCCGATCATGAAGATAAGTAAGATGCAAAACAGGAAATGTCATTGTATATTTAGTAGAAGAAAAGCAGTCATTACCCGAATACCTCAGTTTCCCGGAAGGCAGCATGAATTAAGAACTGCACGGGGGCACATGCATCTCGTCCAAAAATATGTCTTTGATGGTTTAAGTAACCAATGAAGCTAAAAACTTTTAAACTGGAGTGCTTATGGGGTGTGTTTCGTGGTTGAGAGCATAAGGATTGAACAAAATGAAAAATGCGGTGAATTTGATTACGCTGTATCTTTTGACCCCTGATGATATAATAACCTACTGAACGCTGCACTTCAGCTTCTCAGCCTCAAGCTCCTGTTTCAAGGCTTCCATCCGTTTTACCAAGGCCATATTTTCCTGGAAAATGTTTTCAGGACTTGTAAGAAAAGGAAGGATTCAAACCTAAGGGAATTTTCAAACACACTACACTAGCACATCATTGTCTATCAGAACCAACAAGGGAGAGGAGAGAAAAAATTTGACGTAACATCAAAATCTGCAGTTTATACACATTATTTGGGTGCATAACATAAGTTGGTTTCTAACAAAAGGTATTTAATAATACGAGCAAGCCATCCTCAGCATGATCTCTAATGAGCTCTTTAATCAGATTTACTAAAGGGTGCATAAAAGTGAATAATATTGAAAGAGATAAACGTTTAAGAGGAAAAAGAATGAAGTTATCAGACATTACAAGAACTTTTGTATTAAGTCTTTTACTGAAAAGAAAGGGGTCACCTTTTGTAGATTCAACAATTTCTGGTCGACGTTAGCAGCATTTCCATCACCCTCCCCAAACAATCCCTTTATCTGTAAGGAACACAAACGATTAATTGATCGCAGAGAGATGATCATGTCGTTAGACTGATCCATTCTTTAACAAGTCATTTAACTCAAGGATGCCCTTCCAAAGATTGAACCCAAACCCACGTTGACAGGACTATAGGGAAATAGAGTGATAGCACCCATACTTTAGGTATCGTTTGGTATGCAGACGGAACGGGACAGAACGGAATGAGACAGGACGGGACGGGACAGGAAGGAACGGAACGGAGCGGGGGCAAAGATGCCCTCGGATGGAAACAAGGAGGAAGAAGAAGGAGACGGAGAGGTTATAATTTTGTGTTCCACGAATGTGGAACGAGTCGTTCCAGGGGGTGAGGTGGAACAAAAATTCACCTAAAACTCGTCTCGTGGAACAGCTCGTTCCACCCGTTTTAGGCGCACCAAACGTGGGACGGAACACCTTGTCCCACTCTGTTCCGTTCCGTCCCACGTACCAAACGGTTCCTTAGTTTTTCCAAAGTGGTTTTAAATATTTTCGATGCAGAGATCTCTTTCAAAGACTAATCTTGCTTTGACAATCCTTACTATTTTAAGCATGCAATGACACTCTACAAAATTCATACGAAAACTAATTTCCCGAAACTCTAGTTGTTGAACAAGTTGTGCAAATAAATTTAAAAGAAAGGAAGAATACGGTGTGAACCTGTTTGAGTTGATTGATACACTTGGTAGCCTTTTTGGCTTCTTCATCGTATTTCAGCCTCCACTCAGCAGATTCATCCATTGCTTCCCTATTCGCAAGGTCGAACTGCCGCCTACAAGATTTCGATAGAACAAACATTTCATTCCATGAAAAATTTATTAAAATTTGTGTCATATGAAGCTCTTAAAATTAAAGGGTACATTTGAGATCATATAATAATAGTAATACAGAGTATGAACCAACCAGATGAGCCAAACCACAAAGTTAGAATTTCTCATCAATCACTAATGGAAAGTAAAATCCAAGAACTTGGGCTTAATTTAATTTAGATTATATCTAAAGGGTATTCATTCATTCATTCATGGAATCCATAAATCTATGAACCCTCAAAAAAAAAAAAAAAAAAAAAACAATTGAGATTTGAAGTAGAAAAAATGAGATGGGAAGCAAAAAGCAAACCTGAGGAGGTCGGCTTCGTCGGAAGAAATGGAATAGTCGATGGTCCAAAGCCGCAAGTAGACGGCAATTCCTAGAAACATGACCAGAACCAAACCCACCAGTATTTTCTTGCTCCCTCCACCCCCGCCCCCCATTTCTTTTGCTCCCAACTCTCAGTCCTTACTCGCTCAAGCTTCCGTACCTGTTCTACCAGCCATCGAACGGGTAAGATTCTGGCCCATTACCCCATGTACTATTTTTCTGTCTTGGGCCAACTTTTATCAATTTGACCGTACGGTTTTATTATTTATTTTTAATTTTAAGCTAATGATAGGCAAATTAAATTTGCGCTACACTAACTCAATTTGAAAAATTAAATGATCCGTCATTAATAAAAAAATAAGTACTTTAATACTTAATTACTAATTCACTCATCAACTTTTATTTCTTTTAGTCTACAAATTTTGTCTCTCTAACATTACGCTTAATTTTTTTATTCACGATGGTAGTAAGATACAAAACCAAAAGGCGGTCTTTTTTTTCTCTCTCACTCACTAGGTGTTTCCATTTTTTCTTTTAGATGTGTTTGGCCCATAAATTTATTTAGAGAGGACCCGAAATTAATTGATGGATTTAATACCCTTAGGTCTTCTCCAATCTTGGGCTAAAACTCAAATTTTCACTTTTATTTCCCCCCAAAACTCAACCCAACCCAAGGCCAGAATGTGGCCTAAAACCTAAAACTCAAATGGAAGCCAAATTTTTCCCAGGATTAGTGGGGCTAGCCTACCATATATGTATATTTTATTTAGTTTTATATTTATAAATTCATTGAATCCAACAGTTAAGATCTAAATTGATGAAATTCAACAGTAAAAAAAATAAATAAATAACGGTCCAAATTTAAATCTAATGGCTAAAATAATTATAAAAAAAATCTATCATTTGTTTCATATTTTTTCATAGTGCTTAATGAGTTTCATGGTGTCGGTTAGTGATTTTTCAGTGTTTGTCAGAATCTAAATATTTTTAGGTTAAAATGTTTATAAAATTAAATTAGGATAGTCTACATAATTTTTTATTTTAAAAAAGTTACTTTAAGAAAAAAAATTAGTCTAAATTCATTATTTAATAATTTGGGGCTAAAATTTTTCATAGTGCTTAATGAGTTTCATGGTGTCGGTTAGTGATTTTTCAATGTTTGTCAGAATCTAAATATTTTTAGGTTAAAATGTTTATAAAATTAAATTAGGATAGTCTACATAATTTTTTATTTTAAAAAAGTTACTTTAAGAAAAAAAATTAGTCTAAATTCATTATTTAATAATTTGGGGCTAAAATTTTAGACCAGAGTGTTGGAGTAGAAAAGCTGATTCTGGGTTAAAACCTAAATTTTCTAGGCTAAAAATTTTAGGTTTTAGGCCAAGGGTTGGAGATGGTCTTAGAAAATTATCGATGGATTTGCAACAGAATGAGTTTCAAACAAATTGAAAGCAGGTATGATGGTGGGAGGATGGCGACCAGGCCCGTCGGAGGTTGCCTTTGTCTTATTTGTTTTTCTTTCTTAGGCCTCGTTTAGAAATGTGTTTAAAATGATTGGAAACGTTTTTGGTGAAAATATTTTTGAAACTAATTATTAGTAAAAATTCAAATAGATCCTTGAAAAACACTTTATATGAAATGCAAGAAGCACATATCTTGTGTTTTTTTTTTTTTCAAAAGTACTTACACTATGTTTGGATGAGGGAAATAAACATGGAATTTTGGTAAAAGTCAGAATTTATAAATTAACAGGCACCAATTCTCTTGTTTGGATTCATAAGCATAGAAATTTAGAATTTCCGCATGGAAAAAAACTTGGAATTTGGGACCTCCAAATCCCAAGTTCAAATTCCATGTAAATAGGTGTCATTTCTCAATTTCTATGATTGAGAGTTTAAGAATAACAAATTCTGCATTCAATTCCATTGTTCTTTTAGGTTAACCAAACAAGAAAATTACAAATTCTAGAAAATAAAATCTCGTCATTTCAATTTCCGTCATTTTTAAATTCCTTAGTAATCTTAAATTTCTTCATCCAAACATGGTGTTAAGGTATTTTGGAACCCAAAATCAATTTCATCAAAAGTGCTTTTAAACGAGCCCTTAGTTTGCGACCGGTGTCGAATTTGAATAGGGACAAAATTTAAAATTAAGATGTCAAAACTATTTTTGCGTGATCTTAGAAAGGTGTGGAGTTTAAAGGGTTAATTACACTAACTCCCCTAAGGTTTATCGTATTTTCACAAAAACCCCTCACATTTGAATCATTATACTAACACCTTTGAAGTTCTAATTCACTTTCACATAACTCCTCTAGGGCTAACATCACCTTAAAATAAATTCTTAAAGACAAATTTGCCCTCATAATTAATAATGAAGGCAAATTTGTCTTTAAGAAAATATTTTAAGGTGATGTTAGCCCTAGAGGGGTTATGTGAAAGTGAATTAGAACCTCATGGGGTGCTAGTGTAATGTTTCAAACGTGAGGAGTTTTTTGTGAAAATACAATAAACCTCAAAGAGGATTAGTGTAATTAACTCAGAGTTTAAATATATAAAAAAACTCTAATAACAAGGTTTTATTTTTGTGTAGTCTATCTATAATGTGTATAGTATTAAACTCATGTACATATTGCTAAGCTAACTATGGATGCAAATTTCCACCTTCTTCTTCTTAGACGAAAATGCACCTGCAAAACAATTAACACCTAAGGTCAAGGCCAAGAGCCTCACGCGCCCAAGATGAATTGGGAGGGGGGCCGCTTTGGCTGAAGAACCTCTGATGCCAAAGTTAGAATTGAGAGAGAAAGTGTTTAGAGAATTTTAGGAGAAGAATGGACTTAGGTTTTTTGAGAAATGAGGAGGTATATATAAGGGTGTGGCCGGTTCTATTTGGAGAAATAGGGACCAGCCACTTATAGTGGTGATTTGGATGTAATTGTAATCAATTAGGCAATTAATCAATTAATTGGGTAATTAATCAATTAATTAGCTAATCAATCCTAATTTAAAAAGAATGATGTGGGGGTTACCTTGTAAGGAGGATTTGATGAGGATTGATGAAAAATATTTTGAATAAATACCATATAGGTCACCTTTGACCTTGATTGAGCCGTTATTGTCCGCTACTTGCGCATGGGAATCCCGATGTGCCTCGAGGGTAATTTTGTCTTTTTCACCTAAAAATCCATGTGTCGCCTCCATAATTTTGTTGATTATTTTTGGCTCCACACTAACTTCTCATGTGTCAAACTCCATATGTTTGTCTTTCTTCACCACATTGTACGTAATCTCTTTCTTTTCAACCAAAGATATTTTGCTCATGACAAGAAAAAAAGACACATGAAAGTATACACCACATTACATCATACAATAAGACAGAGAAACACATAAGTGTATACACTCAATTGGTTGTCCTCATATGTATACACTCATAAGGTTTGATTTTGTCATCCTCATATGTATTTCTTTATTTGTTTTAATAAGAATAGGGGATCAGTAGGCTCTAGCTGAGGAATTAAGGTCATCTCCAACCGAAGGGTCCAGAGGGCCAGAAGGCCAGAAGGCCGAAAATAGCCCGAAAATCGTCTCCAACCGAGGGCTAGGCCAGAGGGCTCGTGGGCCCCACGGAATATGAAAGGACCAAAGGGCTAAAGGGCTGGCTAGAAATTTTTGAAGTAGTGTTGATTTTTCTGTTGGTTATAACTAATAGAAATAAGGGAAATGATGTTAGTTATAACCGACACAAATAGCTGGAAAATTTTGAAATAAACGGCTATCTAACAAAAGTAGTGTTGGTTATAACCGACCCAAATATGAAAAATTTTGAATATAACAGCTAGCTGACATCAGCTAGCTGTTTTTTTTTTGTATATATATAGTTTTTTTTTTTTTTTTTTTTTTTTACAAAATTTTTTTAAATTGTTTTTTTTTTTTTTTTTTAATTCTATTTGTTTCCTATAACTTCCTAAGCCATTATACAACATTAAATTTAAATAATAAATTATGTTTAGCCCTGTGGCCCTTAGGCTCTCGGTTGGAGATGGAAGCAAATATAGCCATATACTGTTCATTAAAATATTAATTTCTTGGAGGGTCAGAGGGCTAAAACGAGCCACTTAGCCAACCCTCGGTTAGAAATAGCCTAATATTGCCTCATCTTCTTCTATTAAAATGTACATACACACAATGTTTCATGTAAAGTACCCTCCCAAACCCAACCCAAGTTCTTTCTCTCTTGTTCGTGCAAATTACAAAAAAAGTTGCTTTGGATTCGTCGTTTTTACGCAAGCAAAATGATGAGGGGGGAAAATAACAAGTGGAAATCGGAAAAAACAAAGGGCGGTGAAAAAGAAACCAAGCAGCGCCCTTAGTTTTCGTGATTTATTATTAAGCTATAGTGCTAAATTCATTAACTGTTGTTCTTTGGATAATATATAAATTATAAACCCGTTCCCAATAAAGTTTAATTAACTTATTCTTGTGGCATCTTATTTTAAGAAGTGTTATTAGCTCTTTAAAAATTTCATTTTACACTTCTCGCAAGTGTATTTTTCTTTCCTAATATAAAAAATTTGAAGTGTAGAATAAGATTTTTAGAATACTAATAATAATTTCCTTTATTTTTTAGGTCCAATGCTGCTTATAGTTTTGGGTTTAAGATAGGCACTTATTTGGCCAATGATGATTTGGACGTGCTGCTGGTTATTTGATCAAGGTTGAATTTGGTCATGCTGCTGCTTGTCGTTTTCTAATATGTATTTTTTATGAAGTATGCTCTGATAGCAACTCGTTTGATGTAATAGCTTTAAAAATACTTTTTTTTCTTTTGTTTAACAAATGATATTATCTACATTAAGGGGACGGGGTGGCTTAGCCTCATAATAGGATAATGTGGTTCAAATTCACCTTTGGCAAAAATCGGACCTATGACCTCTCACTTATAAGTGAAGAGAAATCCCAATAGACTATAGTACTAAGTGGCAGAAATACTTATGTTATTAAAAAATTATTTAGTTTAATGAAAGAGCAATGTTTATTGTTAATCACTAGTCTTTCAAATAATATGTATAATCAATAATAGAATTCAAGGAATTATGTTAACGTAAGAGACACATGATTTAAGTTGTTAGATCATTGAGACCTTTCTCTTGTGATCATAGCTGAAACGTTCCTAACAATAGAATTGTTAATTAGGCATTGATAATTCGCTAATGTTAAATGTGTTATGTCAACTCAATCAGGAATATGACTTGTCTCAAGTCATCGGTGAGAGATGCTAAGACAAACACATAGGTGCTTAAAAGGTATTTGAGTATATCGAACAACGATCAACAAAGCGTTCTTATATACATGTCATGTAAGAACTCATAAGTTGTAATAGTGCAAATTAGTCATTTGACCTGAGACATAACAGTTGCCTTGTGGGTACGTCTTTCATCATTCGACAATGTAACAAAGATCATGTTCCATCTTGGGCATGTTCTTAGCATTGTTGGGATTAGTGATTTCATAAAGACATGTGAGCGTACAACAATGGATCTCTAACCTTCAATCGTAGAAGAAGAATTATATGCATATGATTTGGGAGTGTTTTGCCAAAGTGCATGTTGGATTTAGGAAAGACGTTCTAGATCATATTTATAGGAATCATACGAAAAATAAGTACATTGGGTAGTAGACATGAAGCACTATCACCTAAAACAATGTAATAAAGAGAATTGACTTAGAGAAGGACCATATTGTATTGCATTTGTAATTGAATAAGTTCTCCACCTCTTTTATTTAGCTTAGGTGTCAGACATACTGCTGAGTATCACTCATGGCTTGACTTATGGAAGCCTTGAAGATTAGCAATAAGTAATCTTTATCATAAGAAAAATTAAAAGTAAGTTTTAATTCACTATAGATTAGTGAGAATTACAATTGCTCATTGCCTTGCTAACTAGAACCTAATGAATCTTACACGTGTAAGGATAAGATTGAAGAAATATAATTGAGATGGTTAAATACAATTAAACAATTTAATTGAGCGTGTTTAAGATTAATTAACATGGTAGCCGGCCATGCTAGAAGAAGAGCTAGGTTTTTCACTTACTAAGCTTTGAATTTTGTGGGTTAAAAGTTTGTTTTTTAGTGCATACTTTTATTAATTCCACCTCTAATATTTAATTTCATTGCATGTGATGCTCAAATAAATCTTAAATGAACAAACTTTTTCCTTTGTCGAGTTTTTAACATTTTATGTGAATAGTTTGTGTAATATTATTTAAGAAAAATTAGGTTCACATTCTTCTTTTTGTTACTCTAATGATTAAAATCTTTTTCATTTTGAATTTTTGATCAAGGTCCTTGGGTGTGACATCCCACATCGCCCAGGGGAGTGATCCTTATATGTGTATTCTCATCTCTACCTAGCACGAGTCCTTTTGAGAGCTCACTGACTTTGGAGTTCATTGGAACTCCGAAGTTAAGCGAGTTTGCGCGAGAGCAATCTCATAATGGGTGACCCACTGGGAAGTTGCTCGTGAGTTCCCAAAAACAAAACCATGAGGGCGTGGTCGGGGCCCAAAGCGGACAATATCGTGCTACGGTGGTGGAGCGGATCCGGGAAGTGATCCGCCCAGAGCTGGGATATGACATTGGGTATTAATAACATCATTAATTATTTCAATAATAAAATATTTTTATTTTTAAATATATTCCTTTAGTGTTAAAAATGTTACAATTAGTATATTTATATTTATGGCTAAATTTTTTATCATATATTTTTATTTTTAGTTTGTACCTATTTTTAATTTACAAATATTTTTTAATTTGTACCAATTTTCTTTTCATTTTTAATTTGTACCCATATATTAGTTATGTCACATCCCGGCCCGGGTGGGACGACTTCCCGGGCCCGCTCCACTACCGTAGCACGATATTGTCCGCTTTGGGCTTACCATTCCCTCACGGTTTTGTTTTTGAGAACTCACGAGCAACTTCCCAGTGGGTCACCCATCATGGGATTGCTCTAGCCCTCTTCTCGCTTAACTTCGGAGTTCCTACGGAACCCGAAGCCAGTGAGCTCCCAAAAGGCCTCGTGCTAGGTAAGGATGAAATATACATATAAGGATCAGTCCCCTGGGCGATGTGGGATGTCACAATCCACCCCCCTTAGGGGCCCGACGTCCTCGTCGGCACATTTCCGGCCAGGGATAGGCTCTGATACCAATGTCACATCCCGACCCGGGGCGGATCACTTCTCGGGCCCGCTCCACTACCGTAGCACGATATTGTTCGCTTTGGGCTTACCATTCCCTCACGGTTTTGTTTTTGGGAACTCACGAGCAACTTCCAAGTGGGTCACCCATCATGGGATTGCTCTAGCCCTCTTCTCGCTTAACTTCGGAGTTCCTACGGAACCCGAAGCCAGTGAGCTCCCAAAAGGCCTCGTGCTAGGTAAGGATGAAATATACATATAAGGATCAGTCCCCTGGGCGATGTGGGATGTCACAAGTTTCTTTTTGTGCCCATATTTGTTAAAGTTCTATTTGTGTTTGTACCCATGTGTATACCGTCAGTCTGTCACGTGACATTGTATATTTAACAAATGATAGAAAAATTACATATGGTATATTTATGTTTTATGCCTAAACTTTGTATCATATATTTATATTTTTAGTTTGTACCCACTTTTAATTTGCAACATTTTATTTTTTTAATTTGTAGTATTTTCTTTTTAGTTTTATTTTGTACCCATGTATTAATTTCTTTTAGCGCCTATATTTTTAAAAATTCATTTGTACTCATAATTTTTAATCTTTTATATGTACCCTAATTTGTTTATAATGTACCCATTCTTCTTTATTAATGTATCACTTTGTTATATGTGAAATGTACCAATTTTTTGAACACTATGGATACATTCTTTTGCCATTTATTATTTCTTATTTTTACATAGTTTTTATCCATTTATTCAATCAAAATGTTTGAATTTTTTTATTGTAACCGTTTCTAATAGTATTATAATGAGGGATTTTAAAGGGGCATTTTGATATAGGCGCCTCGTTTTTTAATTTTTAAGACTAAACATACACTCCTTTTGAAAATTTGATCAAACATTTTCCTAAAATTTTGGTTATTAATTTCAGTTTTTCACATAAGTTTATTTTGTTTAGAATTTTTTGGTTATTAATTTCAGTTTTTCACAACTATTCCTAGACATTTCGTTTTTTTTTTCCCCTCTTATCCCTATATTTATGCATTTATTATCCATCTCTATGCATTTTTTTATTGTTTGTTATAATTTTACTTTTTTTTTTGTGTGAATATAGTAGAATATTTATAAAAAAATTGTCAGATTTTATTATTTAGAAGACCCAACACATAATAAAGATTTGTGTGATTATATAGCTACATCTAGTTACCTATAATATGGACACATTTAGTTTTATAGTGGATTTGATTTTTGTATTTCTCAGTACATTTGGAATGTAAATGTACCAAAAGGGTTATCAAATAGAGACATTTGGTTTTGTGGTACATTTGTGATTTTTTGTTCATTTGATCTTTTGGTACATTTGGAATCTAAATGTACCAAAAGGGTTACCTGACAATGGGCACATTTGGTTTATCTATATATTTGAAATCTAAACGTACCAAAAAGGTTACTATAACAATGGGTACATTTGAATTTTTGGTACATTTGGTTTCTCGGTACATTTGAAATCTAAACGTACCAAAAGTCGATACTTTTGTTCTCAAATGTACCATAAATTTTAAATATATTAAATATATATATATACACACACACACACATATGTGAAAAAATATGTATTGAAGACTTTTTATTGAGACATTTTTAATAGAAGGAGAAATTTTTTTTTTAAATACTGATAATAAGGTAATGAGGAATTAGTTAATTAATTTTTTATTTTATTTTATTAAAAAAATTCATTTAATGTGTAGAAGGGGATTGACAAAATTAAATTCCTATATTGTAGGCAATTAGTTGCTAAGTTACCTTATGCCTCTATATAAATGCACTTAAACTAATGATATGGAAATTAAATAAATAGAAAACTATCGAGGTGACAATTGATCAAAGAACCTTAATCAAATCTTTAAAAGGGATGAATGTTTAATCTAACAACTATAGAAAAGATGTAGGGCATTCCAATTTTCCCGATTTTAAATTTATAGGATTATAAATCTCATAAAATATCAAACAATTAACGTCAAAACTATAAAAATATAAATATTAATAGTAATATAATGAGGTGTACAAAGTCAAGAGACCTTGAACAAACTTTGAGTACTATTAAGGTTTTAATCAAATAATGGTAAGGATTAGAGATCGCATTCAAAGTATCCCTATTATTTAAGATATTCTAGAAGGGTTGACAAAATAGTGAGATCGATGCTGACTTATGAGGATTTTGGCCTACGTAATTAACATACAAAATTTCATTGCACAAAACATAAGGATTTGATGAATGTCAGGGTTTCGTTCTCCTAGAGTTATTAGAGTCCAGAAAATCGTGATTACTCAATTTCAATCTTAATTCTACTGTGGAAGAGAAACTACAAAGAAAAAAGTTGAATGACTATTTAATGTTGGATTTATATCAAACAGTAGGTGACTACAATTTTCTTAAACGATGGAGTCAAGGAGGACAAGTTTATCACATATCAAATAATCTCTTATAACAAAATAAATTCTAATTTTCTAAAACATATTATATTTGCTTTTCTGCTTTCATTATTTTTATCAACTAAATATAAACTCTGTTAAAATTCAAATATATTGGTGCAAACAGACCCTAAGGCTTCCTTAATTTTAGCTACCCTGTTGAAGATGGACAGTAAAATATGGATCCAGTCAAGAGTCCATAAGAAATAATTCCAATTGTTTTATCGGGCATGGATAAAACCAAAAGGCTTAAGTGACCAATTCAACAAAACAAATAAAAAATAAAGAAATATCGTTAATTTAATGTCATCATAAGGGAATCTAAAATTACCACTTATTATTACGATTTAATAATATTTTTTATTAAAAATAAACTCGAACTATATTATTATTAATTTATTATAAAGCTAAATTGACTGCTTCTTTCGTAACGTAGATAATATTGTGTGTTAAAAAAACTTAAAACTCTTTTCTTGGAATTATTAAGTCATTCTTCCTAGAGCCTTTGGATATACATGTTGACAAAATGGCGACATCCCAAAAGACTTCAACGAGTCTCTCTGCCTACAAAAAGTTGACAGACACTTTTTATGACTGTTTTAAGCCTGTAAATAACAAGTACCAACAAGGCAACAACGACCGAAGACTATAAACAAATCTCAACAAATAAAAATAGGGTTAACTGTAAACACCACAATATAGTGTGATGATGAGGGACGAAGTTTTAATTTTCTCTTTACCAAAAAAAAAAAAAAATTAATTTTCTCAAACTACATTTTGTGATTTCTGAATTATATTAATATATTTATTTTAATTAATTTTACAGTCTAATTAGGTGTTAGGGTTGGTGTGACATAAACTAAACTCACGTTTAAGAACACATTGACTGTTAATCTTATTGTTTAGTACTTTACTCTTTTAATTTTTTATGAAATCAATTGTCAATCTGTTCCTTAAATATGAATCCAATTTATACCGCATCAGCAGTTACATCTAACTATACGATGAAATTGAAAAGAAAAGTTACATGCGAAAATTGAAACTTGACTCGTATTACAAATGACCTCAAACCTTGTATAAAATGCGATTAATTCAAAAAAAAAAAAACAATGAAAACAAATATTTTCCCTTTATATATTTAATAATTGACTATAAAAATTTGACTAATATATTCCACATTTTAGTCTTATTTAATTTTACGTCGTTTTATTTCGTTTTATTTTGTTTTTAACAAATGATACTATTACACTAAAAAGGAATGAGTGAGTTTAACATCACAATGAGATAGTAACAACGTGTTTCAAATTCGTCTTTGACGGAAAAGAATAATACTAAACTGTAATCCTAAGTGACATATTTTGTATTAAAACAGCCCTTACCATCCAAACCTAAGGAAGTCAACCAACCGTAACGAAGTTTTTCTCTACAAGTTAGATGGGGGGCATTCATCATCCCAATGTACATAAATTCCGCTTCCAAGCTTTGTTCTAGCTCCTCTGTATCTTTTATACCTACCAACCCTACCAACCGAACCTTCCTTTTAATTTCCTCTACATCTTCAAGCATTCAATCCATCAATCCTATTATCTTTAACAATAATAATAAATATTTTTAATTCTGTTTTCTTTTTTTTTTTTTTGGCTATTACCATTATTGTTTTCACAACCTGGAGGAAAACAAAAATACCATCATCATTTTAAACCAAAATATGATCAAACTTGGCAATTTATGAGTACTCGGAAAATGAAGGGGCAAAATTTAAGTGCTACAAAAAAGATAGAACATACGAATACAAGTAACTCAAAAGCTGTCAGTTTTACATTCATGATCAGGTCCTCTAGTAAAATTCAGGCACCCAAAACAAAATCAAACCCACAAAAATAAAGATTAAAAGTTAAAAACCCACCAAACAAAACCACAAACATTTATGATCCAACTAGTTTAACCGAGATCATAGATAATATAATTTAAATTAGAGATTAGTCATTGACTTAATTTTTTTTTTTTCTCTGGCCTACCCAAAATTTCCAGTAAATTAAGTCTTTGTTTTTGTCTTAAACTCTTAATTTTTTGCTAATCTTCGAACCCAACTTTTTCCCAAATTGCGTTTCTCACCCGCCTCAAATCTCTGCCTTTCAGAGTCCTCCCAATCCCTTCGTGAACAGAAAACGAAGCCCCTCTCATCCTCGCCAAGTACTCGTGAGGTGGGACCCTCCCATACCCGCCGTCGTTGTCGTCGTCGGCACCGTAGAAATCCCCACCGCCGCCTTCACCACTTTCCAGCTTCCTATGCTCTTTGTACCCCTCCTTGAGAATCTTGGAGCAGTCCGGAATGTTCACCGGCAACGAGGATGACGTCACCACCTTGGCGGCGCCACCCATCTCCGCCACGCCCATGCTCATCACCATCACCTTCCTCCCCGTTTTCTTCGGCTCTCTGCGGCTGGGAACTGAGCTCTTCTTGGACTCTGCAACTGGGCTGGATGATGAGTTCCAGATATCCGCCTCGTCGAAATCGAATAGCCCATCCGAGCCAATTGGGCTGTCGTCCGTCGACGTGGCTGGAAAAATGGAACTGGGTTTGCCATAAAAGGAGGAATTCCTCGACGCCATTGATGGAGAAGCAAGCTTCGAGTTATCTTGGCTCTCTGACTACGCTCTGCCTTCAGTTGGGACTTTTTTGTCTTGTAATTTTTTTTGGGGTGGTTTTATGCAAAATTTATGCAAAAAATGTTGATTGCTCTGCGTTTTATAAGTGTGAGAAATGTGGATAAGCTCCCTCTATTTCTCTCTCATAGTACAGACTACAAAGTTACATTCGTCATGCTACAAGACAAAAAGGGTAAGTGATAGAATGTGGGTATCCTCATATGTCTAGCATGGGGATGGGAAGCTCCATCATTTTCATTTTCATGCTCTAATTGCTTCTTTTGCTTTTTTTAACTTTTTATGGTGCAAAATGATTAGTGTTGTACACCAATTTGTTTACTTTGTTTTAATCTTGATTTAACTTCTTAATCATGGTTACTTCATGTGTAAGCATATAAAAAACGTTTCACCATTTTATTCTCTAAAACTTAAAATTTGTTTCGTTTCGATTTATGGACTCTCTTCTCTCTAAAACTCAAAAGTCGCGCCTTATAACATATGTGGGACCCACATGTGCTAATTAATTTGATTATTTATAATAACTATGCATTTACATTCAACAATTAGAAAATATTAAGTTTCAAAGAAGAAACTAAGAATTTAAAATTTGTTCGTTGCTGGGCTTGAGTTGTAGAGATGAAAAAAATTAATTAGTCTAATGCACCCAAATCAAACCCACATAATGGGATTAACAAAATTAAGGCAATGTAGAGCGAATTTGGAGTTTTATAGAGTAAAATGATAACTTTTGAGTTTCAGATGACAAAATGGAATCAAAATCGAGTTCTAAGAAACAAAGTAGAGTGAACTTTAAGTTTCAAAGAGTAAAGTAACGATTTTTGAGATATAGGGTGCAAGTGACATTAAAATCGAATTCTATAGGCGTAACTAAAAATAATTATATATATATATATAAAAAGCGGCATGCATGTCACTTGCTCTTTATTTGATCGTAATAAAAAAGTACACAATATGTATAAACAAGGTGCTTTCGTAGATATTACAATCGTTATTTTGTTTATGTGCACATAGGTTGGATGATCAGCTGCGCACATCAACAACTTTGTGTGCACAAAATGATTTTTTCAAATCTATGAAAAGTTAATGTGGTAAAATGGTATGACAAATTCTTAGTTGTAAGATTCAAAGTAGAACTTAAAACAATTGTACCATTATTGGCATTCAAATATATTATTATCCATAATAATTTAATATCTTATCCATAATTTAAAAGAGTTCGTTTCAGGAGTGCTCATACATTTATTAATTTGCATTTGAATATATAGTATATATTTACTATGGTCTTATCCACAATTTGGAACACAGCAAGTACTTCATGAAAAGTGTTATGTTAAACACACTACATTTTCTATTGAATAATGTGGCTATACAACACCTGCCACACAATATCTTCTTTAGTAGTTATTATACGAGGGTGAAGTTTGGACATTCCAAGCTAATAATAAAACCAACTGAACAAGATTATAGTAGCTAAACTATTAATCATAAAATTTCTCTATATATATCGAAGTCTGCATTGCCAATATTTTGAAAGCAGCTATCTCGACAAGCGAAAACAAGAGAACTGATGCACGGTGCAATAGATAAAAATGAAATAAAGTAATAGATATGATTGATAGGTAGGGTCCACTATCTCCTAGTGTGAGAAGAGGTCTGAAAACCCTATAAACTTTGGTTCTAGTACTAGCCTACAACGTAGACGCTAGAAAAAACAAAGCAACATACTTTTAAACAATAGAAAGGCACAAATATGAGATAAAAATCTCTCTAAATATTTTATTCACCAACAAAAACATCCAACTCTTTCATCTTACAGAAAGAAATGGTTTTTATAACCATTTTGTAACTTACTTTTTGAAATTAAAAAGGCAATAAACATAATAAGACCTAAAACTGAATATTACATAAACAAAGGCTATTATCAGCCATAGAAACGCCTTGATTGTTATGATTAGCCATAAAAAAAGGTCTTGAAATTAATCTTATCTGCCATTTGTATTAAAGCACCCTCTTTATTCCAGCACATAAATCTGTCTTCCAATAATTTATGGTGCTCCATGCCAATCAAATCATTTATTTCCCATCTTGCATCATTCTCCCCTTCTCGAAGAGAACTCGTCCTTGAGTTTTTTTTGTAAGAACATGAATCCAAGTCACGAAGTGCTACAACCATTCTAGGTTGCCATGCTTTGTTTTCTTCTTCAAACTTACAAACATATTCTTTGCATAGAATATATAGAGGTTAGCCATCTCTTGGAATCGAACTATAGCATCAAGATAGGAACAAAATGCATAAATATTTAAGACTTTTAACAAATCAATCCTTTCTCAACCTCTTGTTGATGGAAGCATGTATAAAATCCAACCAAACTAGATCATGGAATTGAAACTTAGTAAAAGATTCCACCACCTCTGTCAAAATGCTTGTCATCGTTTGTTTTCTTGTGCGTCCAATTTTGAATTCCAATACCAAATTGTTGTAACTTCTTTGATAGACTTCAAATAGAAGTGTTGATGAACCACTCCAAATTGTAAAGAAAACTCTTGGCCTCCAGTGCCCAGATTAATTATATCCTCATCAACACCATCATCAACACACAAAATCATAATGACACATTCAACAATAAATTTCACAAGAGCTATCTGGACAACGATCAAATTTTGAAGGAAGATCAAGATTTATGAAGTTTTCACTTGAAAATTCCGAAGCAACCATTTCTTTTACTTTCGTCTGTAAAACATACCTAGTTTTAGTTACTGGCAGCAGTGACATGCTTTAGTAAAACACAAATGTCGTTTTGCCCAAATAACGGATTGGAGAACTGCTTGATGATTGAAAACTAGACTGGAAGGGCTTTCAAATGATATATTGCTTGATGGTCGGGTAGTTCTTAATCAACTCGAAACTCAGCTTGCAACAGAGATGATTTGCTAGTTTCGCACAACACCAACACTCTGTGGTGTTTTGCAAATATTTATTCACACAAAACTCCATTTGATGCACAATTTGTTGGGTTGGAAACAAGACTCTCTGAGCTTTCCGATGATGTATAGATGGTGTGGATTCTTTGTCTCAAAAAATACATATTTTCTGACGAACTTGACTTTCATAGTAGGAACTCGAATTGATGTCGTTACCATTGATATAGCGTCACTCTTGGATCGAGCTGATGCTTTGATACCAACTGATGCACGGTGCGACAGACATAAACGAATTAAAATGAAATGAGAACAAAAAATTTGGATAAAAAAGGATGGATATGTATGATAGATAGATAGATATAGGGTCCACTATCTCCTAGTGCGAGGAGAGACCTGAAACCCCTAAGATCTTTGGTTTTAGTATCAACCGACAACGTAGACACTAGAAAGAATAAGACGCAAACTCTTAAACAAGAGAAAGACACATAAAAACGAGTTTACAACTCAAATATCAATATGATAATTCAAACGAATGAATCATTTATTTCCTATCCTGCACCAAGAACTCAAAGGATAAAATTACCAACCGCTTGTAGCAACAAATTAACTTAACTGAGCGTAGAATCAAATTCCACTAGTAACTTTCCAATCCGTAATCTCCAATGTAAGCCCTAAACACAAATTTAATATTTGATAAATTAGTATCCAGTCCCTAGTTTTTAACGTTCATTGACTAAGGCCTTATCAGTTTTTAGATTTTGATTTAAGTTCCTAGCATTAATATATTAATGAATCACATGTAAGTTACATAATTTTTATAATAAAAATTAGTAATTGGTTTAGAGTTTTAATACTCACACCCTTATTAAACTCCTAATTAATTTTCAATTCAAACATTTCCAAAATATAAAAAATAAAATTAGAATAATTTTGTACCCTTAAATTTTTTTAAAAAAAAAATTTCAAATTTTTAATTTTATATGTACCCATTCTTAAATATACCAATTTGTTATATGAAAAATGTACACTTTTTTTAATATAAAATGTACCCATTTTTTTTATATAAAATTAATTCAATCTTATGTCTAATCCATTTTTTAAACTTATATGGGAACATTGTATTTCATTGATTTGAGAATATATGCATGTCAAGTTTAATAGAAGAAATTTAATAATGTTATTAAGCCTAATATCTTTTTTTATTATTTGTGTTTTTGAAAAATGTACCCATGTTTTGGTACAATAATTTTTTGGTTAGTTTTGATGAACGTACCGATGTATATGTGTATACACACAATATATTGAAGAGTATAATTTATCTTTAATATTTTTAATCCCATAAATTATGGGTTTTATTTATAATCTCGTTGATATAAATAACTACAAATTTCATTTTTAATTTCAAAATATAATAGCCTACATATAAATACAATATTACATTAATATCAGGAACTTCGATAAAAAACTAAAAACAACAAAAGTTTCAGTCAAAGAACATTGGTAATTAAAGACCGCATCCAAAGTGCCTCTTTAATATTTTCTCTACTTAAGGTATGGTGTTCGAATTTCACCACGCACATAGAGTCTAATTTTGTGTTATTTCTTCACCTTTGCATAATAGATGATCCAAGAAAAAAACAATATTTTGCTTGGAGAGCAGCTCAAATTTTAAATTCTTCAATTGCCTTTAACTTTCGTACGCAATTCAACCATTAAGTAGATATGGACGAGAATATCCTCACATAGATCATCGACATGTGGACCAATCAAAGTTTCCTGATTGCACCATATAATTGCACCACTGAGCCCGTGCCACACTTGGGTTTCCGTATAGTCTTGAACCATGCTGTAAGTCAAGGGGGGCCCCACGGCCCATTCAATGTCTTGAAAAGAAAGAAATGTCCATATCGCGACACATCACTTTCCAAATTTTATTGGTGAAATACGCGTTTTGTCGCGCCTCGAGAAGGTCCAGTAGGCTATGGGCGGTGGAAGGAGAGGAACGTTCTGCTGCAGCTCAGTAATCTTAGCATAAATCAGCCTGCGCTTTTCTGTGATGGACAACTATGGACTGCTGCGATTCTTGGGATAGATGTTATATTTGGATAAGGACATAGACTGGAATCACCTCCAGATCCCAACCTTCGGAGTAATCTGAGCAAGACATCCTATCCTTTCATTTTCATCTTGTCTTGTGTTGCGTGAAAATTTTTCAATATTTAAATTTATTTTTGACCACAGGATCAAAAATGGAAGTGTGTGATGCTTTGCTCAGTTTGCTCCGAAGGTGATCCTAGTCCTAAGGACTTCACCTTTTTCTTGAAAATTTCATTTATAATGTATACAAATCTAAACTATATATTTATCAACTACAAGGGTTAAAAAATTAACTCCGTTATCAAAATTAAAGGAAAATGACCAAAAGGTTACAAGTAATATTGTGAATTAAATACAAAATAATTTTATTATTCCTTTAAAGCTAATAGCCGCGTAATCATATCAGTTATCCCTTCTCTTAAACTGTTTGTTGTCAAATAAAGTAAACTTTTTGTGAGAAAAAGTTTTGAAGCTCACCACCAAAAGCTTTAACAACTATTTTATATTATTTTTTTTTGTAAATTTTATTTTGGCTTTTTAGCTAAAATAGCTTATGAGATTGACATAACTTCTCACTTCAGTATACTATTAATCATTTTTGTTATTTTGCATTTTCATTTTTGCTTTATATGAGGAATGAGAGTTTCTTTGACATTTCAACACTTGTGATGACAAAAAACATAGATAGTTCTTATTGGTTGAAATGCATTATGGGGTTAGCCTCGGAAAGATATCCTTAATTAAGAAAGTTAAGAACATCCTTAAATTAGAAACATTGCTAACTCGACTTAGTATGTATTTGTGTTGATGGTCAATAACTATTATATAGAGAAGTTACTACGTACAAATCTCATGGAAGAACAAAAATGAAATTTGATGGATTAAGCATGGTTCATGACCATTTATCCACCATGTGATGGGGATTGAGATAAGAAAAGAAACAAGTGCCCGAGCCCATAAGTTTGAAACTTGTTGGAAGGTTATGGATCATGACGAATATGTTTGTATGTGAGGATGGGAAAGTATTGCTTGCTTCCCAACATCTTCAACCCTGTTTAATACATACAGCGATAGGTATCACAATCTTGGGTTCTTATACTCCAACGTCAAAGCTTAGATATTTTTTGAGGACGGGTGAAGGAGTTAATGGATGAGATGGAAGTTGCGCTTAGAAGTGCTCCAATCGCAACACTTGTAGTCCCCAGTTGGTGTCCTTACCGGAGCGTGAAAGTCAAGTAGTTTTGAAAATTGAGGAAATCTTAGGATCCGTTTGGTATCTTATTAAAAAAATTCATACATTTTTTAAGAACATCTTTTAAGAACCATTTTCTTTAAGACTTAAACACTTGTTTAGTAAGAAATTCAAATTGTTTTTAAATTTAACAATTAAAAAAAAAAAAACCTCATCTTACAGTGGAGTTGATAATATCAGCCGAATATGAAAATCCAAAAAGAGAAGGGAGAAAGTGCATAGAGAGAAAACCAGAGGCGAGAAAGAGGGTCGGATGAGAGAGGTAGAAAGGGGAGAAAAAGAAAGATGAGAGAGAAAAATACAAGAGAGTGTAAGAGTAGAGAGAAAGATGGGAAAGATAAAATATAGAGTGCACATAAAATATTTGGAAGCATATGGTATAAGTTTAAAAACTCTAACAACTCACCTTTGTTGTTTTGAACAAGTAGGCAAATTTTTAAGTTGGTTTTGAGTATAGTTTTTAAAAATAGTCATACCAAACAAGTACTTAATGCATAAAACTTAAAAAGTGTTTTTGAGTATAAAATGTTGGATTCAAGTTGAATGTCAAACAAGCCCTTAGTTGCAGAAGAAGCCTTTCTATTATAGAGGGTACACTAAGGGAGGGAGAGTTAGGCTAAACCACACAATGGGCAACCTAATTTGGTATCAAATTCACCATCCACAAGATTTGAACCTAATACCTCTCACTTCCACATGAAGAGGAATACCACTAGATTGTAGTACTGAGAGGAATACCACTAGACCGTAATACTGAGTGGCAAAATTGATGAGTTAAAGAGGGTAGTTGGCATTTAGATGTGGGGCCTTTAAGAAATTAGATGAAAAATTTATTTATTTATTTATTTTTAACAAATGATATTATCTATATTAGAGGGTAGTTGACATTTTGAAAAAATTATTCAACCTGAAATAATAGAAAGATAATATTTACAAAGTGCACACTACAACTACAATTTAGCATATTCGTAGTGTTGTACCAATGAGAAGTTATTGAGTAATACTGGTATTACTACCAGAGGTGGATCTATTAGGGGACCAAGGTGGTCCCAGGACCATTCAAAATCTCAAAAAAGTAGCTATGAAAACCTCTAAGGACCACCCAAATCTGGACTATGGTGGAGGAGAAGAGCAGCCATGATTGTCAAGCACCTTCTGCAAAACAGAAGGAGAAAGAAGAAGACTCATTTTCTTTCAAATTATTTGGCCAAAACGAGACCGTTTTGAGCCAAACCATTAAAAAAAAATGGAAAGCGTGCATTTTTTTATATTATGATTGGACATCTAGTCACATTCTTTTGGTTTAGACTCCATATGAAGTTCTTCAATCCATACACACTGGTGGCTGAGGTAGGACCCACTTCAAAGTAAAAATCAATTAAAAGACTTTAAAAAAGGGAAAGATGTTATAAATAGGTCAAAGTTAGAGAGATAACCATTACTAATGACAGAAGTGAAGCAGGAGTAAAATATTACACTGTAACTATAGCACAAGAGGATAACAAATAAAGGAGGTAGGAATAGATAATGATGTTATTGATCTTTCCTTTCTTACTCTGTATTTTGATAGTACACAGAGTGCTCTATTTATAGAGTAACTCTAGCACACAACTTTTGAAAAATACGATCTCCTTCATTTCCAAAGTCCACATTACTATGTGGGTATTAAAAAACCTACCAATGTTTTCACTATCACTGTGGGCATTCATTAACCCACAAGTATTTTCAACACTCCCCCTTGGATGCCTACATATCAACATCAGTTGCCTCGTTAAAATCTTACTCGGAAAAACCCAGTGGGAAAAAACCATAGCGAAGGAAAAAGAGTACAACTTTACTTGGATTGTTATGCTTATGTTGCCTCGTTAAAACCTTGATAGGAAAAACCCAGTGGAAAAAATCCTTATCGAAGTAAAAAAAGTACAACATGCATGTATCATGGATGCTCCCCTGATATATATTTCCTCTGATTCCGCATTTTCTAAATTTAGCTGTTTGGTAAGTTGACGTAATCCGATACTCTGCACTATATTCTGAAACGTGCATTTTGGTAGAGATTTGGTTAACAGGTCTGCTAAATTTTCATTGTAACAGATTTGTCTGACTTCAATAACTTTAGCTTCTGAAGCTCAAGTGCACTAAAAAACTTTGGAGATATGTGTTTGGTCTTATCAGCCTTGATGAATCCTTCCTTCATTTAGCAACACAGGTTGCATTATCTTCATGAATGACAGTTGGAGTGTCTGTCTTTGAAGTTAGATCACATGAATTCTGAATATGATGGATCATTAATCTTAACCATGAACATTCATGACTTGCTTTATGTAAAGCAAGTATTTCTGAGTGATTTGAAGATGTAGCAACTAATGTTTGCTTTGTTGAGTGCCAAGAGATTGATGTATCTCCATTCTTGAACACATATCAGTTTGTGAGTGGGCTTTATGCGGATCAGAGAGAAAATCAGTTTCTGCATATCCAACAAGGCCCTGGTCATTTGTGGATTTCTTTGAGTAGAAGAGACCCATATATGTTGTCCCACGAAGGTATTACAATACATCTTTGACTCCATTTCAATGATGAATTGTTAGAGCATAGCTATACCTTGCTAACAAGTTGACTGAAAAAATTATATGTGGTCTAATACATTGTGATAAATACAATAAAGCACCTATTGCGCTTAGATATGGTACTTCTGGACCAAGGATCATTTCATCATTTTCTTTTGGATGGAATGGATCTTTCTTAATGTCCAGAGAACGAATGATCATTGGTGTGCTAAGTGGATAAGCCTTGTCCATGTTACATCGTTTCAATATTTTTTCAATGTAAGCTGATTGGTGGACCAAAATTCTACTAGCACAATGCTTGATTTGCAGGCCAAGAGACAAACTTTGTTTTTCCATGGTCTTTCATTTCAAATTTGTTTTTCAGATATTCAGTAGTTTTATTGAGTTCTTCAGGGGTTCCAACTAGATTCATATCATCGACATATACTACCACTATAGTAAATCCAGAGTTGGATTTCTTAATGAACACACAAGGGCAAATGACATTGTTAATATATCATTCTTTAATCAAAGACTCACTCAGACGATTGTACCACTTTCGTCCAGATTGTTTCAGCCCATACAATGATCGCCTTAATTTGATTGAGAGCATACCTTGTGGTTTGTTAGTTGTTTCAGGCAACTTAAGTCCCTATAAGGCTTTCATATATATGTCAGCATCTAATTCTTCATATAGATACGCGGTGATGACATCCATAAGTCGCATATTAAGTTTTAATAGAAACCACTAAACTTATTAAGTAATGGAACGTAATTGCGTCTATTACAGGAGAGTATGTCTCCTCTTAATCAATTCCAGGTCTTTGCGAAAAACCTTGTGCAACGAGTCGTGCTTTATATCTTGCACTCTCGTTGTTCTCATTGCGTTTTCTTGTGAATACCCATTTGTAACCCACGGGGTTTACGCCAGGCAGAGTTTGGACTACTGGTCCAAAAACATTTCGCCTTTCCAAGGAATTTAATTCTGCCTGGATTGCATCTTTCCACTTAGACCATCTCCAATGGTTGGGCTAAAAGTCAAATTTTTTAGCCCGAAAAATTTAGCTTTTAGCCCAAAAATAGCTTTTCTACTCCAATCATTCTACCCTAAAATTTTAGCCCGGGATTATTAAAGAATGAATTTAGGCTATTTTTTTTGTTAAATTAATTTTTTTAAAAAAAATAAATATGTAGACTATCGTAAATTAATTTTATGTACATTTTAATCTAAAAAAATTTAAATTCCGATAAATATTGGCTAGAGTCCACCCCGATTTCTGGGCTAAATTTCGGGGGGAATTTGGCATTGGTTTAGCATTTAGCATTTAGCTCAAAATTTCCCCTTGGGTTGGAGTGCGTTTGGGGGGAAATTTTGGGGGGTAATTTGGCTTTTAGCCCACCATTGGAGTTGGTCTTAGGCCATTCTTGTTTCTATTTGCATTCATCAAAAGAGCGGGGTTCAAGATCTTCACTTAATATAATTTCATTAGCTAGTGCGAATACGAACATGTCATCGATGATTATTTCATTCCGATCCCACAATTCATTAGTACATGTATAATTGATGGGGATTTCTTTGCTTTCATGTACCTCTGTTTCTTCGAGTACATGTGTCTCATCAATGACATTTTCTTTTTCTAAAAGTACAGAGTCATGAATTGTGAATGTGTCATTCATTTTTTCTTCTTGAATGATTTCATTTGGATTTAGTTGTGCCCTCGACTTTCTCTATTGAGGGCTGAATCTTTTGAACCTAGAGGTCTACCACGCTTCTAGCGTGCACTAGATGAATCATTCGCTGCCACTTTATTTTGTCGACCAGGGACATTAATTCTTGCAGGTGCATTTGCAGATAGTATATGTGATTTTGTCACTTTCATAACATCATTAAATGCATCTGGCATTTAATTGACAATACTTTGAAGATGAACAATCATTTTCACTTTATTTTCACATTGAGTGCTACGTGGATCAAAATGAAATAAGGTGAGAACAACCCATGTCAGCTCTTTCCGTTCTTCTAGAACGGTATTTTCTCCCCTTAATGACGGGAAAACTATCTCATTAAAGTGACAATTAGCAAAATGAGTTGTAAACATATCACGTGTCAAGGGTTCCAAATATCTAATGATAAATGGTGAATCAAAACCCATGTAAATTCTCAGTCCGCGCTGAGGTCCCATTTTAGTGCGCTGTGGTGGTGCAATAGGTACATAAACAGCATAACCAAAAACTCGTAAATGTGAAATGTTTGGCTGATGTCCAAACACAAGTTGTACTGAAGAATATTAGTGCTTGGTTATAGGTCTTAATCGAACCAATGATGCAGCATGTAAGATGACATGTCCCTATGCAGATACTAGCAATTTTGTTTTCATGAGCAGAGTGTGGGCTATTAAATGAAGCCACTAGATCGATGCTTTTGCTAAACCATTTTAAGTATGGACATGAGGCACGAGGTGTTCAACATCAGTGCCCAATGTCATGCAGTAATCATAAAAATTTGAGATGTAAATTCACCTAGCGTTATCAAGTCAGATTGACTTAATGGGGTAATTTGGGAACTGTGCTTGCAACTTAATTATCTGAGCAAGAAGTCTCGCAAAAGCTATATTCTGAGTAGACAAGAGACAAACATGTGACCATTGGGTAGATGCATCAACAAAAACCATAAAATATCGGAATGGTCCACAGGATGGTTGAATAGGACCATAAATATCCCCTTAAATTCTTTGCTGAAATGATGGGGATTCAGTATCAACCTTTAGTTGTGATGGTCTAATTACCAACTTCCCTTGAAAACAAGCCTTGAAAGAGTTATCATTTGAGATAAAAATGTGTATGTTCAATAATGGATTTCCATTAGAGTTGGTAATGATCCTACCTATCATGGTAGATCCTGGGTGACCCAGACGGTCATGCCAAAACATGTAAACTTTTGAATTAATGAACTTCTGGTTCATGATAGTATGTGATTCAACTATCTTTATGTATGTATAATACAATCCACTCGTCAAACCAGGCAACTTCTCCAATATATGTTTCTGATATCATTGGAGATAATGCACAGATACTCTACATTTTCTGCACTTTTTGTTTCAATGTGGTATCCATTTAAATGTATGTCTCTAAAACTCAACAAATTTCGAGTAGGTCGAGTAGCATACAACGCATTTTGTATGGACAATATTGTTCCATTTGGTAACATAATCTGGGCTTTCCCTAAGCCTTCAATCACATCTGATTGCCCTGATATTGTTGTTACCCTTACTTTTGTAAGCATCAATCTTGAGAAATATTTTCGATCTCAAAGTATTGTATGCGTGGTTATGCTGTCTGCAAGACAAATATCTCCGCTATTTCTCATGTTTTGAGAATGACCATAGTTTTTATCCATGCTATTTGAGTAAGGGAATCACAGTTAAAAGCAAGTTATAACAGGAAATTTAAATGTCACTTTTATTAAATTTGAAATGCTAGTTTTGAACTACAATTCAGTACATCAAACATAAACGATTTAGTTGGATCGGTATACTTCATTCTCTTTTTCCGCAATGAAGTCCAAGACATCCAGGTGAGTTGTGTTCAACTGCCCTGATAAGTCACACAC
This sequence comes from Pyrus x bretschneideri, assembly GCF_019419815.1. Taxonomy (NCBI): domain Eukaryota; kingdom Viridiplantae; phylum Streptophyta; class Magnoliopsida; order Rosales; family Rosaceae; genus Pyrus; species Pyrus x bretschneideri. Next base: position 2,667,557 of record NW_025999779.1, read on the forward strand.
TGGATCAGGTATATCCGTTGGTTTAGCCTGTTCAAGAAAAGTGATCTCGACACCCTTCTACTTGAGGGAGGCTTGATACAGATCCACCAAATGTTTTGGGGTATGACAAGTACGCGCCCAGTGCCCATTACCACCACACCTATGGCATACTCCTTCAGAGTTTTTGGGAGCATTGTTCATATTAGCTTTGCCTTTGTGGCGATTTACATTTTTGAAACTTGGGCCTAAATTATGCCTTGGAACCTAGTTGTGAAACTGGACACCATGATTCTTACCTTTCCCGTTCCACCATCCTCGCCTGTGACCACATCCTTGTTTATGATTATTGCCACCAGAGGATGTGGCGTTCACTTCGAGGGAAGCAACATTCACTTATGAGAATGGTGCAGATCCAGTAGGTCGAGAATGATGATTTTTTAGCAGGAGCTCATTATTTTGTTCAGCAACCAGGAGCACAGAGATCAGCTGGTTATATTCAGTGAAACCTCGCGCTCTATACTACTGCAGCATGAACACGTTGGATGCATGAAAGGTGATGAAAGTCTTTTTCAGCATATCTTCCTCAGTGATGATTTCCCCACAGAGTTTCATCTAGGAACTAATTCTGAACATTGCAAAATTGCACTTAGCCACTGACTCCTAGATCTTTAGGTGAGTCCACTCATAATGAGCTTTTGGAAGAATCACCGTTTTCTGGTGATTGTATCTGTTTCTTAATGCCTTCCAGAGAGCTAACGGATCTTCAACCGTTAGGTTCTTACTTTTTTGTTCTTCATCAAGGTGGCAACAGATAAAGATCATGGCCTTCGCCAGATCTTGAGAAGATGCACTGTTCTCCTCCTTGTTTGTTTCTGCAAGATTCCCTGCCTCGAGATGGATCTTGACATCCACTACCCAGGTAAGGTAGTTTTTCCCAGTAATATCCAGGGCAACAACATCAAGCTTTGCCAAGTTTGCCATTTTCTTTTCAGAAAGAAAACTGAGATGTGTTAGAACTTCTGGTTCTTACAAATTCTTCATTTTGATCTTCAGGCTAAAATGATAAGCACTCGAAACTTCTAGCTTGAGATTTACATGATTAATGATGAGGGTGATTGTACCGCACCATTCTCATAACATAGGATGAGCGATTATTCCGCACCACTCTAGTCGCAAGAAAATTGAAATACGCTGAGTAGGGTGGGCGATTATACCGCACCACCTAAAATTGCAATGAAATTAAACAGCATGCAAATTTAAATACGCATGGTAGGATGGGCGATTTTACTGCTCCATCTAAAATTTGCAGTAAAATTAGATCTGCAGTCCAAGATAGGCCATGATATCGCACCATCTTGGATTGCAGTAAGATTAAATTTGCAATTCAATATGGGCGATTGTACCACACCATCTTGGATTGCAGTAAAATTAACATAAATAAACACTGGGTTAGTAATCAATATCTACACCAAACAAGAAATCAAAGATATATGTAACTGTTAGGTTGAGAACTAAAAGCAGGCATGGTGCAAACAGTTCTTCACGAGGGTATATCCAGCAGTTCAGGCAGAGGAAGAAGATGAACAGTAAAATCCTTAGATGAAACATTTTTTTTTTTTCGTTCAGTGAAAATGAATGATTTCTTTCGGCGAAGAGAAATGAGAAATGATTATATTTAGAGAGTCGTGCTGATAACGTATTATAAATAGGTCAAAGTTAGAGAAATAACATTTAGTAATGACAAGAGCGAAGCAGGTGTAAAATATTACACTGTAACTATAGCACAAGAGGATGACAAATAAAGGAGGTAGGAATAGATAATGATGTTATTGATCTTTCCTTTCTTACTTTGTATTTTGATAGTACACGGAGTGCTCTATTTATAGAGCAACTCCAACACACAACTTTTGAAAAATACGATCTCCTTCATTTCCAAAGTCCACATTACTATGTGGTTATTGAAAAACCTACCAATGTTTTCAATATCACTGTGGACATTCATTAACCCTACTAGTATTTTCAACAAAAGATAATATCAAGGGAGTCCTAATCTCATTCAAGTAATCATTTCGTTTTTCCTTTGGGATTCCTCAACTCTTCCAACCAGTAAAAAACTTTAAACTTACCCTCTTCCTCTATGCTTATTGCTGATTGCTACTCAGTGGGCCTATAATCTTTGTTGGCATTTGGGTTTAGCCTCTAGTTTGCATACGTCTTCCATTCTTCTCTTCGATCCCAAAACCCTAATTAGAGTTTAGTTATGCAAGTTTTTCTTGGGGTGCCTAGTTTATTTATTAGTGCATGTTGTGAGGACTTGTCACTCAAGTGATCAAACACAGTGTTTGTCTTTGTATTAATGGCAAGAGTTTTGATAGTCTCGCATTCACGACAAGAGTTACACGTTGTGTAGTTATACTTCAAGACAACAAAAATATTTATTTTATTTTGATAGACAGATAGTGACTTTGTCGTTTTTAATTTTTTTTCAATATTATTTTGGTCTATTTTTTTGGAGCTTTAAAGTTAGAACCATCCCATACTAAATCCTGGATCCACCACTGATTATCACATCAACTGATGATACTTCCATTCAATTTTTTCCATGCGAATTTTTTTTACAGCTAGATTCAATGTCTTTTTCTGTCTTTTTAGTCCTGGTTAAAAAAAAGAGACAGACAGTTAAAATCTTAAATTAATAATAAGTGACCAGTAACCGCCTTTATGGAAGATCCCTAATCTCTAGCCACCACTCTCACACCTGCCAGGGCTGCCATCCATACCAGGATCCTCTCCGGGTCCCTAGTGTGCGGACCCTCGGAATCAATTCACCATGTTCGAACGCTTGACCTTCTTTTCACTGCCCCTCTCACTTTCCGTTCAACTTTTCCTTCAATTGTTTTACGAATGCCGTCTCTGACCTACTGGGCTAAAGTCGGACAAATCGGTGCCCCGTGGATAACGGGCTTCTTCGACCAACGTCTTAATGACTGGATCACGGGTCTCAAAATGTTTAAAAAGCCCAACAGAATAACCCCGACAAAGCCCAAGGACAATTCCGTCATTCCGATTGCAGCTCCCCCAAAATCCACACAAAACCCTAGCTGTATATGAACCTCTCTTCAAAAGCCACACGCTTCACTCTCACTCTGCCTCCTCCCTCCAAAACCCTAACGCCCCCAAACCCAAAGCGCCGCCGAAGAAGCCATGCCTCCCAAATTCGACCCCTCTCAGGTCGTCGATGTCTACGTCCGAGTCACCGGAGGCGAGGTCGGCGCCGCCAGTTCGCTCGCTCCCAAGATAGGTCCTTTGGGTCTCTCCCCCAAAAAGATCGGAGAAGACATCGCTAAGGAGACTGCCAAGGACTGGAAGGGCCTGAGAGTCACCGTCAAGCTCACCGTGCAGAATCGTCAGGCCAAGGTCTCCGTCGTCCCCTCCGCCGCAGCGCTTGTCATCAAGGCGTTGAAGGAGCCGGAGCGCGACAGGAAGAAGACTAAGAACATCAAGCACAGTGGGAACATTTCGTTGGACGACGTGATCGAGATTGCTAAGGTGATGAGGAACAGGTCCATGGCGAAGGAGTTGGCCGGGACCGTGAAGGAGATTCTGGGCACTTGCGTTTCGGTAGGGTGCACCGTAGATGGCAAGGACCCGAAGGATCTTCAGCAGGAGATTGCCGACGGTGATGTCGAAATTCCCTTGGACTGATGAGCTATGTTTTTGGTTTTATATAATGTTAGTCAGTTTTTGGGTTCTATAAAAATTTCATATTTTTGGGTTTTAATTCTAAATTGGTTTCCCAGTTATGAATTTCTATAGAGCATTGAAATCGTTGGTCGAATTCGGAGCTGTAATGCCTTAGTGTTAATTTATGAACCTGATTTTGTTGCTTAATGTTGAAATGCATTTTCTTTGTGCTCATGAATGATTGTGTGGTGATTGATTTTTGCTTTTTGTTGAGTGATGAGTGGATGAATATTGCAGGGTTTGTGTTATATGATCTCTTTAACATCACGCTCGGATGATTTAGCATTTCGATGTTAAATTTGATGGTTTCAGTGTAAACAGTTGACTTGATGGGGTTTGTAGTGGGAATTATAGTGAAATCTAGTTTGAAAGATGGTTTATGCAATATTTGATTCCAAGAATATTTTCACGTTTTGCTTACAAGTTTGAGTTGTAGCAATTGTGCTTGTTTTCCCCTCATGCGAATTTCAAATGTATATGTTCTGTTAATTGCATTTGTTCATCATGAAGTTGGGATTACACGCCATGGGAAGTCATTAAGATCCTATCAGTGATCTTGTTGCTGATGTTTTAGTTCTCATAACATTGGTCACTAGTCTGTCTTGTGGTTTGAGTGATCATGTCAACCGAAGGGTATAATAAGAAACGGGAATTTTTTCTCCATGGTAGTCTTCCATATGCAATTTTTTCTCCTGGTGTGGAGAAGTTCCACGCCATGGGAAGCCATCATGTTGTGATACCTGTTGTGATACCAGGCTATGTAATGTATGATGGTTAAAACACATGGAAGGACAATATTAGCTTGCGTTACTGCCAATAGTATTTTTAGTGTCGGTAAGTTTCTCTCAATTTAGATATTGCCCGATAGGTCTGCAAGTTTCACATCTAAGTAACACTCGATCTGATAGTTTACGATATAGAAGATATATATTTAATGACATTCCAAGAAATGATATTTTTAGATATCAGTAGTTCTTTGGTCTGATTGATGTGAGCTCTTAGGGAAGATCACCGTGTTATCCTTAAAGTAACTTTTATCTGTTGAGCTACGGTTCTTTCACTTGGCACTGTCGGATCACTAAGGACAACTTTTGTCCTTGCTCGACATGCCCGTCTTGCACTCAAGCTCCCTTCTGGCTTTGCACTTGAAGGCCAATCTCTATCTGGCTTGAGGAAACATGCCTCTGTTACCTTTTGGCAGGCCTACGCCCCATAGAAACTGTTTACTTGAGGCTCGTAGGTTTTGACACAAGGTTAATTAGAGCTCATTCAGAGTGGCATCTCATTGATGGTTGGGGCCTCTCGAAAGAGGGTCACATTCCACCTAAAGCTGCGCTAGGAAAGGCCCAAAGCCAATCCAAGGGAACAGTGAAGCTTCATAGGGTATCTCTGTCCAGGTGTAGGTAGTTTGCATCTTCACAGCATGTACTCTTTTGAGATACTATTTGGTCTTAGGATTGGTATTGACCAAGTGATCGGAGGGCTCAAGGATGCAACGTGCTAGACCTAAGACTTCAACATGAGTTGCTTATTTACCTAATATTTTGGGAAACTTTTATCACTAACCCCTCTTCTAGCATGCCCGTTCTTACCTTTGGGGAGTTAAGGTACTAAATTTTACTGGACCGCCTTACTAATAAAGGGGCTTTTCTTATGAAAGAATAAGAACTCCCCTTGAGGGGGAACTTGTTTCACGGGAGTGCCTAAAGGTGTTAAAACAACTATGTAACTTAATGAAGGACTATGGCAGAAAATCCTTAGGCGCTTTGTTGCCCTCTTGGCAGACTATGACCAATTCCAGATCATAAGGGAAAATCCGCTCTATGTGAAAAAGGTGCTTTGCATAAGGTCTAGTTCCTTGGTCACTGGATTGGCGACGGCAAGAGAAGGTGCGTGCAAGCCGTGGTGGACTGGGAGACGCCACGCAAGGTGCAGTAACTACGATATTCTTCCTTAGATTTGTCATACTTTTAATTTTCTGTTATATAATAGAAAAGTATAAAAGTTCATCGGGGGCTTCTCGGGGGATCAGAAAGGCTTAAGCTGCTTTTGCATTACCTTCTATTAAGGCGAATGAGGGGTGTGTGCAATAGTTTTTTCAATGCTTATAATTTGAGAGATAAGAGGAAAGCCTTCTCTTGAATTCGAAGATGTGACACAAATAACGACTCTCTTCGCCGGGATGTTAGCCTGTTAGGTAGCTGTAAGGTTTTTTTATATTCAGTGGAAAGCAGGCTGAAACTTTGCCCCGACCAAGCAAAACTAAGGGTCTGAAAGAGTTCACGATCTGATCTATGGCCGCTAAGAATCTCCATTAAAAGGAGCGGGCTGATAAAGTAGTTTTTCAAGCACAAATAAAACAATGGTGAAGAGGGTGTGCAAGCTAGAGAGATTGTCATATCTCTTTGATGCAGTGGCGGATCCAGGATTTTAAATTCGGGGGTCTCAATAATAAAGGTCAAAAATCATATTCAAAACAATATTACAAATCATAAAATCATAATTCAAAGCGTCCATTACGAGGTTTCATAAGTTACTACAGGAGTACCAAAGTTACTGATTATCTAATATGGACCACTAAATTTAAAACACCGGTCAAATAAAACTCTTCCCAAACTCCCACTATCTTTCTAACCAAACACACCATTTTTCTCTTTTACTAGTTTCCAAACATCCACCTTCTCTCTCACTAAGAACACAGCTGTCATACCTCCACCAACCGCCTCCCTCCCCATTCTCCCGAAGCCATGGCAGCTCCACCCCCAAATTTCACCAACCCATGACAGATCATATCCATCTTACTAACCTTATGTAGGAAATTTCACCCATAAGAAAAATTACTAAGGTTGTTGAAATAATTTGGGGAAATTTAGGCTTATGTACTGTCCTGCCAGACGACAGAGAAAGGTTGGAGGAGAAGTGGGTGGCACCGATGGATGAGACCATGGCAAAAGCAAGGAGGAGAGAGGCTGGAAGGGTCCTTATTTTCTTTCTTCTCCGTGCATGGTCATCTTCTTCAAGAAGAAGACAGCCACTGCAACCTGCAACCTGCACAGACCTCATGCTCGAGTACGAGGGGTCCCCTAGAAAATTTCTAGCAGTGATTTAGGATCGCCGACGGGTCTTGGGACCTCCCAGGTCCCTATGTGGATCCGTCCTTGCTTTGATGAATGTGCTATCGAGGTTAGGTTCATTTGGAAAAGAGGTAAGTCTTAAAGGAGACCATGTGAATGGTCGAAGTTTCTTGTGTAACGCATGCGATCGCAGGTCAGTGGTTTGTTACCACAGAAATGAGAAAGTGAAGGACAAAATCCGGTGAGACAGTGGGAGTTTGTTGGTTGGTTCTCCTTATTTTCCTTGCACGTATCTTCTATTCCCAGGTTTTAAGTCGTTTGCCAAAAAAACCCGGCAAGTTTTGTGTCCGTTACAATGCCTTAATTAGACTTTTGACCTCATGTTTTTGAGGTTGTGCTACAAGTCGTTTTCCAACTTTACCCACTTGAACTGCGGATTACCACCAGAAATGCTGCAGATTTCCCACTATATAAACGCCTTAACATTCATACCAATTTCCCAACTTCTTGAGTTCCCTATTGACAAAAACCCTTCTGTTTGATATATTTAACGTAAATTAGCTCTTTCTCTCTTCTTTCTTGACATAAAGGAGGAAGAGAGTCATCTTTTTCTGTTAGTTCTTTGCAATCACAATTCATTGAAGAGAATACTTTTAAATTTCAAGCTTCAATGGCTAAGCGAATGAGGAACTTGAATGCATGGATTGAGGTGGCTCCGGCACCGGTCATTTACCCGCGAAAGATTTCGAATTCGCCTAGTTTGGAGACGATTCTTGAAGAGAGCGTCGAGGAGTGTGATGATGACTAGTTAACTTTTATGCTCACTTTTTTCATTGTTTGGTTATTCATCCTTGATGAAAACTTATGTTCTCAAATTTGAAGATGGATGGCCTCTGGATGCATCTCATCGCAGCTCCGGATTGTTACGATGGAATTGGTGATTGGAGCCGGGGTCTGGCCATTGGAAAGGGAAGGAACTTCAATGGCTCTGGTAACGGAGGGCTTCAATTCTGTCCTATCCAATCCAGTGGAAGTTCTTCTTTGAACATTGTCCAGTGAACACCGTATTACTGTTGAAAATATGCAATTAGTTTCAACCTTGTTGTATATAAACGTAGTTTATTTAAAACTAAGAGTACCATATGGAACTATACGTTTCAGACGATGCAAAATAATAATAAAATAATACAACTATCTATGTTCAGATTCCATTAATATGTGTTGTGTTCGTATGAATCTACATTTTGATCACCATACGAAAACGATATAAAAACAAGAATAAAATGTTGGAAATTATGAGTAGAAATTTCTTTGTCCCATATTGGTCATTCTCAAAAGATTTCCTCATTTTATAAGGCTTTGTCCCTTATAGATAATGATTGGAGTGATAGGCTTTGTAGACTAAAATTGGGCTCACCCTTGAAGTTGGGCTTATAATTAATAATCAAAAGATAGGCCTTGGGGCTCGGGCTCTAATAATTAAATTATTTATTTATTTTCGGATTTAATTAATTAATTGTTTTTTACCAACATACTCATCTTTTCAGATGAAGTCTGAAGAGTGAAAAAACGCCAGATGAAGTCTGAAGAGTGAAAAAACGCAGAAAGAAAACACCCCTCTGAGAAGATGTCTTCCAACAGATGCATCCCTTCCTCATACCTGTTGCGAACAAGCATAATCATATTATATATACATCCATTTGCATGGCATCTAGAATACAGAAAAAAAAAAAAATTCTTCTTGTATAATCCAAAACATCATTACTGAGAGAACCACATAAAAATTCGCTAGAAGTCAATTTTTTCGATGCTAGAATTCTGATTTGATCGTTGAATCCTGATGAAGCAGACGTTTGTAGAACTACAAGCATTGAGTAGGGACGAAATTTCTGTTTCAAGGACATTACGGTGTGCAAGCCTCAATCTTCAATATTATTTCATTGTTCACACTCTGTTAATTTCTTATTTGCATTTATTATTTATTAGCATATATAATTTTATCATAGATTATTGACATATATCCAACATAAAATACCACAATAACTTATATTATACATAAGAAAATGAGAAAAGTAATTATTTTATTAATGTAATAATAGTTTAATAGTGTTAATCATGTCAATCATATACACATTGGTTCCATGTTCATACATTGTTAAAGTCATATAATGCGTCGTGCCCGAAATAACCACCTAACATGTCGCATCTGTAAACTGCAGCTTGTCAGGATTAGTGATAATTTGCAAGCTTGAAACAAGAAGATTGCTTGCTAAGTTCCTTAGGGGGCCTTCATATTTCATAGTGGGAATCTTCTTTCTGAAAAGTAAGTGTGATAATTATTGGGTATCCCTCCACTGTCAAATGGGTAATTGTCTATTGATTCTTTAGATTAAGATATCTAAGGATACCCAAAAAATGGACATTTTGTTGGGAAGGGGTAAGTAGATGTTTATCACAATGGTGGAAATATATTGAGTTCTTGTATGACGGTATAGATTCAAATTCCGTCTATGGTTAATATAACAAAATTTATCATTTGAAAAAAAAAAAAAAAAAACTTTTGGGAAGGCCAGGTGTTGTGAATAGGAGGTTGGGTGTGGATGTTGAAAGTTTACGTTTACAAACATAATTAACATGAGGCGTGGTTTCAATATTCAACTATGACTTTAAATGCACCAGAGGAGTGTTAATGTAGATGAAGGTGATGAAAGTATACGGTCTGTTTTTCTAAATCTCTCGCATTGTAAATTTTTTAGTAGTAAAGTTTGTCTTTTTATTATTATTATTATTTTTTGTGAGAAGTAGAAGATCATCTAAAAAATGATTGAATTTTTGGTACAAATAATGCACACGTACATTAGCCACTAAGATCCAAGGTAGATTTTTTATTTATGATTGTGGGCCAAGAAACACGTTAAATCAGAATTGTTTTGTCCACATTTTCCATGTTCCTAGCATGCCTTTCAGTAATAAGTGGGTGAGACTGTGAGACATTTTTTTGCACTTCTGGTGTAATCTCCTTCACTCGTTTTTCTGACCAACATTTTATAATTATTGAGTATTTACTTTCAACTCCTATAAAAAACCTCATTCATCTTCATTCCCTTCATCGCAAAATCCCACTGCCCTCACTCAATACACTACTAGAAAACCCTAATCCACAATCTGCAACAAAACCCCATTTCTCTGCATTTCTTTCCAGAAGCACTCAAGTAAAAAGCCACTTCCGTAACTTTCAGCTTGGAATTAAGCAGCTGATCAGAGAGCAGGAAGTTAAGAAGCCGTTTTGTTTGATCACTAACTACAATGGCAGAGATGCAGATGAGATTGTTGCGTTTTTGGATGGAGGTTGCACCTGCAATTTTGATATCCCACAACAAGCCTTCAACTTGTCCTGAATTGGAAACAATAACTGAACAGTGGGAGCTGGAGGCTGAGGAGAAAGACCCGCAGGAGTCCAAAAAATGAACATTTTACTTCCTCTCATGTCCCGATTGTTAATATATATATATATATATATTTTTTTTTTTTTGTTTCTTTCTTTCTATTTTTGTGTGAATTTGTAGAAGTTTTTGGACTTGGGTTGGACAAAAATTTTGAGATCATGTCCAAACAAATTAACAAGATTGTGTAGTCTCAATGGCATTGGCTTCCATCTTGTAAGGTATTTCTTATGGCTAGAATTTTCAAAGGGTTTCGTTCATATTGATTCATTAGATGTTGAGTGATTAGTAACATGGTCAACTGACTAGATTTCTGCAATTCTGTCGACACGAGAGATGTAAAAGATGGGCAAGCTACATCTGAAAAGTTTAACATTCTTGAGGCACACTCATGACTCCCACCTCATCCTAATTGAAATCATTTTTGAGCTTCGCCGAGACTAAGGCTATGTTTGGACGAGGAATGTTAAATAAAACACTAGAATATGATATTTACAATGAACTATACTCAATGGCAACAAAGCTACTACTCAAACACTCCATCCAAACGTAGCATAAATGATTTTGGCTATATATGACCCAACAGGATCCTCTCCGGATCTTTTTGGTCAGGATCTTAAGGATTCGTGAATTGCGTTCATTTATCATATATCATGCGGTCAGTTTTTGTCAAGTACTGTTTATATTTAATTTTAAATAAAAATATTTAAAATGATTTCTGATCACACGATGTACGATGAACGGACACGATTCACGGATCCCCAAGATCCTCATAAAGAGGATCTGGATTCATATATAATATGACATAGGTGACTGATATTCTAGTGCATAGCTAGGAGTGAGGATTCTCGTCGGATTCGCTTTGTGAGGATCCTAAGAATTCTCAAATCATATCCATTCATCGTACATCGTATGGTCAGAAATTATTGTAAATTCTTCTATTTAAAATTGAATATAAATAGTACCTGACGAAAACTGACTATACGATATACAATGAACGGATGTGATTGAAAAATCTCCAGAATTCTCATAAAGAAAATCTGGCGAGAATCCTCTCTCCATAGCTAGCTAGATCGATGTACAATATGCTATTTACGCGCGAGAAGACAACTACTACTGCATGTGACAAGTACATGTGAAAGACAGTTTCCGCACAAGCATATGAACATAGAGTAATCAGACAAATGTGGAGCTAGTCGTTTCTCTTTCTGTATTAATACTCTTGCTATTGTACTAAAAAAAAAACTCTTGCTATCTTGGTTCTCTTTCTTTTGATAAAATGTAAATAAAGCTAGTGGATTGCCCCGTTTAGGGTATTTTCTTTCCATTACTTTTGGTGTAGATTAATGTTAAATACCGTTTGTATTAAAAAAAAAAAAGTGTAAAACAAAGGCATAATTGGAATTATTTCAAAAGAAATTGACAAGGTGGATTTTCTTAAATTTAGTCACATTTGTCACCCTTTTAACCTAAAAGACAAGAAACCTTGCTTTGAATCCAAACCCGAACAATTTCAGTTTTTAGTTTTTGTTGTTGTTAATGTTAATAAAACTTGAGTTATTGTGTAGTTTTTGTCATTTTCATTAAATAAAAATTATTGAATGTTTTGGTTAAAAAGAAGTTTGTAGGAGCTCTTTTAATTTTTTTTTAACAAACAATATTATCTACTTAAAGGGGAGGGGGATATGCTTAGTCCCACAATGGATTAGTAATAATGTTGTTTAAATTCGCCTTTGGCAAAAATCAAATCTAAAACCTCTCATTTAAAAGTGAATAGAAAAAAAAGAGAAAATATCTTTACACCAAAGGCTACACCTACTTTTTAGCAACCCCTTCCTAATTTTACAATTTTATTAATTTTAAAAGAGTGAATTAACGAAAATGCCCCTAGAGGCGATATTGTTGACTTTCGTTGCCAGTCTTTTCATGACATGTATGAGCTATTAATTTACCTTATTCTCAAAGTACTTGACTGTACGAATGCGTAAGCACAAGTGGAATCGAATTTGGAGCTACGATGAAGATTTTACGGAACTATGAAACTCTAGGGTATTTTATGAAATTTGAATTTTGGGTATTTTATTATTTTAAAATTTTTTGGCCGGACATTTTAATTTGTTATAATTTTTCTGGCCCGTGGGGCCCACACCAACACAAACTCTCCTTTACTCTCTTGCCATGTGTCACTCATCTCCACTTAAAATTCTCTCTCTCGTAACTCTCTCTTCTCTCTCCCTCTCGTTGCTCTCTCTTTCCCCCTTCCTCACTATGCACACATGGTGTACAAATTTCCGATCACCACCGCCCAAACCAAGAGCACCACAAGTGTAATACCCTGAAAATCTAAATATATGAAATAGAATATTCATAATTATGAATATGTGGAAAAAAACAAAAATAAATCGATTTATGGTTATGAAAATTTAATTGAGGAATTTTAAAATTTGGTTACCGGAAATTATTATAATTTATGTATTTGTATTATTGAGATTTTATATTATTTTTCAAGAAATTATATTGATTTATTTGAATTTACCTTTCAATTAAACTAGTTACGAAGTTTGAAATTTGGAAATTTATTTCCTAAAATCCGTAGACCTTTCGAGGAAGGTGCAAACCGTTCATGAAATGGGGTTATAACGAATAAGTTATTAACGTTTAGAGTCAGGAATATTTTTTTAATTTCAACCTTCTTTAGAAAGCTCCAAATTTTCTGGAGCCATGTGATATGCCATGTGTGTGGTTGGGATGAAAGGAAAAGAAAAGAAAAGAGAGAGATGGATGGCTTGGATGAGAATGAGAGAAAGGAGGAATGGGACCGGCCAATCAGGAAGGGAGGAAAGAAGGGGAAAGGAGGGAGAAGAAAAAGAAGGAACCGGACCCCTTTTTTGACCCGCACCTGACCCGGCAATTTCCATGGCCTTCGATGCCATTTCTGGTGTTTTTCTGACAAATTGAAGCCACTCATCACCTAAAAAAATATTCCACAATCCTCCTCCTTCCAATTTCAACCAAAAATCGAAAGTATGGGCCTTGGTTTTGTGGGAAAAAGCACTGGTGGGTGCGGTGGTAACCCAGCGGTGATTCACTGTTTTTTGCAACCCTTCCCATCGATCCTCACCATCAAAATACCTCCCTTGAGCTCAGGAACAATGCCCAATTAATGTTGGAGCGTCAGAGTCAACTTGAGGACGAATCAAGGAACACTTTTTTCTAGGGTTCCAACGGGTTCGTAGCAAATTGAGGCTTTTCCAGGCCAAATTGGCCCTGGTCACTAGTATGAAAGTTACCCCACTCATTGGGATCTACATTTATGTAAAATTTGGTAATTTTTGAAAATAGTTGAGTTTTTTGGCAAGTCGGGGTGGCCGACCGCCACTTGCGGCGACTCGTGGCCAATGGGCCGACGCTGCCTTTTCATGCAGTTTTTGATATTTTTAATCCGTAATTGGTACCCATGTGTTTTGATTCAATTGTGAAAGCTAATGTTGAATATTTCCGTTATTAGAATATTTCGGAAATGGATAAAAGAATGAATGTAAACTACGAAAGGTTTGATCCCGTTCAAAGGTATGTAGGCAGTCTAATGGGAGTCAGATGTAGCCTTAAAAATAACCGGGTTTAATCTTTTTATGAAAATTTGTCTAAGAAATGGAATTGGATGATTAATTCAAAAATTAACCTTATGTTTTTGGTAAACAAATTGGGTTATAGATTTTTTTGAGTAACTAAGAATTAAATAAAAGAATTAGGATAAATGGTGGAAAATAAACAAGTGTTTAATTTGGGCCTATCATAGTAATTATCTTTCGAAATAAATTTTTCGGGTCGGGGCATTACAACGAGCTTCATCTCGTCCTCACAAACCCATAACACCTAACCTTACCTCATACTTCCTTCCGGATCATTCGGATGAAACTCAAATGGACCGCGACTTTTGTGGCCATTTTGTGGCCAAACTATGGCGAGTTAGCCACCGAGAAAGGTATAATTATCTTCATCTCTTCGAGAGGTATATTTTTATTTTTGAATCACTCGATTTTGTTGAGTATTGAAGAAGTTATATCCATTTGAAATTTCCCCAGTTTTTAGTGACCTCCGTGGCATTCAGGCCATTTTCCGACTAAACCACATCATATTAGCCATCGCGAAGGGTACCAATCTGTTTGTCTTGTTCCGAGGTATGATTTTCATTTTTGAATCACTTAAGTTTGTGAAGTATTGACAAAGTTATGGACGTTTAAAATTTTCCAATTTTCCGGCGAGTTTCCCAGTTTGCTCGCGGACCAGTTACCTTTCAGACCATTTTCTGGCAACCTTTGACCACCATTTGGTTCCCAAATAGGTATATTCATGTTCTACACTTCCCTAGCTTCGTTTTGATATATTATGGGTTGAATTTGGTTAAGAAACAAGTGGGTTATTAAGCTTTGAAATTTGCCCACATTTTTTTTGTCAAAAACCCAGATTTCCGGTGAGATTTTTCCAACGGCCCATGGTAACTCCGGCGACTGGAGCAAAGAGGAGGAAGAAGAGGGAATATTCTTTGGAATATTCTCTATGTTGACTTTGTGTTGACATTTTCAAAATTTTCTTAGAAACTTTCCTAGGCTATTTTCGATGCCCAAGTCTATTTTTGACATTTGTTTAGTGAAATTCTGAAGTTTTAACATAGTTGACCGGCTCAACGTCTCGGTTGACTTTTAGGGTTGATCGTTAACTTTTTACAAAATTTATCGGGACCCTTCTTAATGTATTTTGACGCATTAATTCCGAATCCGCCATCCATTTCTCCAAATTTAATCGTTTAAGTTGAGTTTTACTAATGGGTCCCAATATTATGCTTGGGCCAACTCCAACCCAAGGGCTAAAACTTATTTTTCCCCTTATATTCCCCCCCCCCCAAACCCATTCCAACCCAACTTAAAAATTGGACCTAAAACCTAAAACCTAAAACAAAGCCAAATACTGGCCTAAGTTTAGCCCAAAAATTGGTGTGGGCCCTACCACTGCGACTGAAACTAGGCGTTTGAGCGCCAGACACCCCAATGTCATGCCCCAGATGCGTGTAACGCGCGAGGCTTCAGATCACCATTGCCCCACCCCACGTCGGCATTGCGGCCATATGCGCCAGCCAAGCCAACGACTCTTTTGACCCTATGGATGCAATCAACATGCCGTTGCTTGATCCAACGGCCTACATTCAAATATTTTTTTTTTGTTTTACATTTATATATTTATTGAATTCAACGGCTGAGATTGAATATAATCAAATTTAACGGTAAAACAGATCCAACGGCCCAAATTTAACAACGGCTAAAATGATTAAAAAAAAATTATTTAACTCAAAATTCACCCAAAAACTCCATAAATACCTATGTATTTGTTCAAACATCCACACAAAATTCACTTTTCTCTTAGAATTCTTCCAATTTTTCTTTCTATCATTTCTTCCCATTTCCAAAATTTTCAAGATGGCAAAAGAGCATATTAGAGGTCATAATTGGACCTGTGAGAAAGATGTTGCTTTATGCTTGGCATGAGTTTCTATTAGCAAAGATGGTGTCGTTGACATGAGTCAAAATAAAAAGCTTTTTTGGGGTAAAATCGTTGATAAGTTTCATGAAAATTCCAATGCCGGCCGAAGGGAAGGTGGTGGTGTTTACGATCGGTGGAAGGTTATCAACAACTCATGCACTTTATGAAAGGGAAGCTTGGAGAGAGCCATGGTTGACATAGCTAGTGGAAGGAGTGTTGCAGAAGTTATGAGTTTCTTTGTTGATATTTTATTTGTCATGTACATAATATTATTTTGCAACTAATTGTTTTTATGTATTTTTTGCATAGAGTGACAAAGTAATGGCAATTTACAAGACAAGAGTAACACCAAAAAATCAAGCTTTTAAGATCATGCTTGGGACATCCTCAAGGATTGTCTGAGGTGGGTAACCGACCAACAATGGGGAAGATTATTTCAATGTGAAGCCGCACTGACAAATGATGTCAATGAAGGTGTCGATGAATTGACCTCAACTTTTTCTTTTGCAAGGTCCCCAGGAAGTGATAAGCAAAAGGAAGTCGACAATATTCATCAGTTGAGTTTGTAGAGCACCCATTAGCTAGCATCTGAAATGCAAATATGAGCTTCTGATGAGGTGATAGACTTTGTCAGCCTACGACATCTATCTTCCTTGCAAAGTAGTGGTCATGATGGACAACTGCGTTTAAGATGCTTTCAAAAAACTCTCTCCTCATCCGATACCGCCTCTGAAAATCATGAGGAAGATATCTTGCACATTCAATGAAATAATCTTTCATCATCCGGTCATGACACTTTTCTTTATCACGTTGCACAAATGAATGCCTCGTGACAGAACCACGATAACTAGATTCGGCATGATGCTCATATTGCATAAGTGAGTTTGCAAATTTGGCTTCTTCATTGTTCATTTTTGCATCCATATTTGCAAGGCTTGCTTGGTATTGTGACATTTGCATTGCCAAGCTACACTTTCTTCTATCACCCATTGCTGAGATATTGATGATCTTGAGGAAACAAAAACACTTCGAAAGTTGGAAGATTGGTGAATATATTGTGTGATGGTTAGATATTCAACCTATGCTTATATAGAGGATGATTGAAGGTTTGCATTTCATGTGTGTATGTTTGTGTTTCATGTGTTTTGTATGTATTTGGTATGTGTTTCGTGTGTGTCATGTGTTGCACATGTTTGGTGTGTTATACCTCTCTATTATGTGTTTTGTATGTATTTGGTATATGTTTCATGTGTTTCACATGTTTGGTGTGTTATACATCTCTATCATGTGTTTTGTATGTGTTTCATATGTGTTTTGTGTGTCTTGTGTGTTTCATGTATTTTGTGTTTATGCATCTCTATCATGATTTTCATATTCTTCCATAGTGTTTCATGTATCAATTTAGTAAATTTTCAATATTTACCGGAATTTAAATATTTTTAGGTTAAAATGTTCATAAAATTAATTGAGGATAGTCTACATAATTTTTTTTTTATAGTTCATTTAAAAAAACAAAA
This sequence comes from Pyrus x bretschneideri, assembly GCF_019419815.1. Lineage (NCBI taxonomy): Eukaryota > Viridiplantae > Streptophyta > Magnoliopsida > Rosales > Rosaceae > Pyrus > Pyrus x bretschneideri. The sequence goes on from NW_025999779.1 coordinate 2,684,852, forward strand.
AAGCCTAAATTCATTCTTTAATAATTTGGGGCTAAAATTTTAGGCTACAATAGTTAGAGCAGAAAAGCTATTTTTGGGCTAAAAATTTAGATTTTAGACCAAGGGTGGGAGATGGTCTTAGGTGCGATTACTATCGGAGACTCTGACTTCCCTCATTCCAACAGCTACGACTTCGCAAGTATTTGAGTGGGTCTTAGCTTTTAAATACTATATATTTATTTAGTTTCTATTTATATATTTGATAAAGAATTTTCTACGTTACACCTAGATTGGATTAGCATTTATAAGAAATAGAGCATTGACGGAATTTATGAAATCTTCATAAATTTTACAAGATGCACAGTTATGCATATTTTGATGTGATGCCGTAAAAATAGTTACGGTTACGGATATTATTATTTTATTGCTGTGACTTAAAATTTTTTTTGTAGTATGATCATATTTATATTACTGCTCATCATACATGCTACAATGGTCTTTGTACTTGCTCGGGCTAGGGCCAGGCTTCACGTTTATGTTCACGTCTACCGTACGCTCACTTTGGATCCATTGTAGGTGCCAGTCATGTCCTAGAGTGCTATAGGCAATTACGACTCGTATGTGATGCGTATAGCACCAATCTTCATGTGATTGTAATACTAGAGTGTAAATCTTTATTACACCCAGTCCTGTTCATGTCAGAATATCTCTGCATGAACTTGTGTGTCATCATATGTCGATGAGCACTAGATATGATATGCATGTCTATGCGAGATTATGTGATTATCAGAGGTTAGGTGTTTATTTATGAATATTGTGACGTATTGAATTATGGAGATATTGCAGGCTATGGTAAGTATTTTCATACTATAAGTAGTATGTATATTTTGGAAACTATACTTGTTTTAGGGCAAGGGGTTATTATTTTTTCGAAAAGTTTTTTACAAAACTCTATTTTTAGGCCCACTCACCCTCCAGGTTTTAGTGGCAAAGCTTTCGTGTCGACGAGGACTTTCTAGCAAAACGTTGTTATGGGGTACTCCCGATGGTATAATACTTTTTCTACCTTTACTATACTTATGCTCTGCATCATTTGTGAATTAGGTTCAATCCCGCTCACATGCACACTCTTATATTTAGGCATTTTTAGGTCTAAATTTATTCGCATTTTTCACATCACTACACTTCATGGTTTTGTCACATTTTAGTGTCAGCCAACACAACTCGATTCGGAGTCCAGGTCGACATTCTGGATCGGGATGTGTCATACTTAATTCATAAAGGGTTTGAGATGAATAAAAATTTTAAGTGACAATATAACACAATGTGACATGTTGATGTGTGTAATCACTCACAAATTAAGAAAGTGGTAATGCTAGGAAGACTATCTATTTAAACCAAATTTATAAATCATATGACACGGTTGTCAATCATTGGGATTAACGTACTTATTTTTTATTGGTGACACACTACATGATTTATAAATTTGGTTGAAAAAAATTGATATGCCTTATATATCAAAAATTTAATTACAATTTAATTATTCTTTACAATTTAATGACAATATTTATCAAAAATTGATCTACCTTTTGCTTGGTTAATTAATTATTCTTTACAATTTAATTACAATATTTATCAAAAAAAAAAAAAAAAAATTAGTTTTGACCAAAACATAAAAAAAAAAAAAAAAAAAAAAGGGTTTGCGCGACGTAGGTCGCATCATGCAAGGAAACTTTGCACAATGTAGGCCCTGAGTTGCGCAAAGACCCTTTGCTCGATGTAGGTCATACGTTGCGCAAGGCCACTTTGCACAACATAGATCCTGCGTCGCTCAAGGCCACTTTGCACGACGTAGGTTATATCTTCGTCACGCAAACTTTACTGTCACTGCCTTGGTGTGACGGTTTTTGTGTAACGAAGGTTCCGTCGCGCAACCCTTAGGCAACGATTTTTGACTTTGCATGACGAAGGTATCTACGTCGTGCAAAGTGTTTTTTCTACTAGTGATATTACCTTTGTTAATGTTTTGTTCAAGACATATTCACGTTAAAGTTTTATTAGATTTATAACACTATGTCTGCAAAGTACGTAATATATTTATAATCATGTACACACAATAGTTATAAATTATTTGCTTTCCAAACTAAGAAACTCGAAGCTCCAACCTATTTTTCTTGAAAAAATTAATGAAAATGGCTTTTCAAATTTTTTGCATTTTAGTAAAAAATTATCTACTAACTTTATTTAATGATAAAGATAAAAGAATAAAAAATAATAAAAAACATAAAAATATACAACTCGCGTTGGGCACGCGTTACGCCCCTCCTCTCTCCCCCCCCCAAAAAAAAAAGAAAAGTTTTTTTTTTTTGGCTTAAAATAAGAAAAAGATTTCAAATTGAATTACATTTCATAATTTTATTTTGTGGTGTTGTTTCCCAATAGTAATCAAGATGATGAGAGATTTTTCAATGTGCCCGGAACACGGGTTGGTACATCACGTGTTTTTATACAAGTGGTGAGATTCTAGTGTTAAAAAATGAATAACATAAAAAATAAAATTTTCCACCACTTACATAATAAGATGTACCATTTGTTCTACAGGTACAAGAAAAAATTTCTCCAAGATGACACCCAAGCTCAAGAAATTGGATGAAGAGCTACATTTAATTATTGTAGGTGTAAAAAATGTAAGGGAATTTTAATTTGGTAAGTAAAAACAGTTTTTTAAATATAATTACTGATAACATAATATTCTCAAGGTTTTGATCTAAAGGATTACTTTTGAGTTCATAGTTTTTGGCGCAATGGGTGCTTTTACAGCCAATAGTATCTTCTCCGAATCCTTTTGGCGAGGATCCTGGGGATCCGTGAATCGTGTCCGTTCTTTGTACATAGTGCGGTCAGTTTTTGTCAAGTACTGTTTGTGTTTAATTTTAAATAAAAATATTTAAAATAATTTTTGACCGCACGATGTACGATGAACGGATAAGATTGACGGATCTCCAGGATCCTCACAAAGAGGATCCGGATTTCTTTTATAGGATCAGAAAGGGTCTAAGTTTCAAACCTTATGAAACTAACCCAATAATTAAACACTATTTATAAAACTTGACCAATAAGTAGACACTATTTATGAAACGAAACCAAGAATTAGGCATTATTTCTAAAACTAAACCAATAGTTAGAAACTATTTATAAAATGAGACTATGCACTATTTATGAAACTAGATTAAGAACTAGATACTATTTATGAAACATGACTAGGAACTAGGCACTGTTTATAAGAGTAGACCAATAACTAGGCACTATTTATGAAACCAGACCAAGAAAGAGACAATATTTATGAAACTATACCAATTACTATACACTATTTATTAAACTGGATCCAATAATTAGGCACTATTTATGAAACATAATTAAGAACTAGGCCTTATTTATCAAACTAGACCAATAAATAGTGTAATACTGTTCACTTTCATAAATAGTGTTTAGTTTCATAAATAATGTCTATGATGGATGCACGGGTCCCGCGCGTCAGGTTTTTTTTAATATTAAAATTGTGTCATTTTCCTTCAAATTAAGTTTTTTTTGTCATTTTTATTAAAATTTAAAAGGTTTTCATTAATATTTAATTCTTTTCCATTAAATAAATTTATAGCATGGTTTTTTATTAAAATAAACTTAGCTCAAACCCTTTTCATGAAAACTCTAATTTTCTTTTGTTGACAAATAGGGAGATACTTACAAAGAAACTTCTATAATATGTCATTAACTCACAATGAAGCACAATGAGCTTTAATTTAATATCAAAATTACTATAAATATATTATTGAGTTGAACTTGAAACCTTATCGATGCAAATAAAGGAAAAGAATCCTAGATGGATCCTTTTTCTGGGGATCCGGGGATCACATGATCGTGATCGTTCATTATACATCGCACGGTTAGAAATTATTTTAAATTTAAAATTTAAAATTAAATATAAACACTACCTAAAGAAAACTGACCGCACGATGTACGATAAAAGATCACGATCATGGAATCCCTCGGATCTCCAAAAAAAAGATCCGGCGAGGATCCTTTTCCGCAAGTAAACATCGAATATCGCTTAACTAAACTGGGAAATTTCTACAATACTTTGAAAAATTTAACTCCCTAATCCAAATTGGTGGTTTTCTTTTTTCTTAAATCCTACTTCGCCAAGTTTCTTGTTCCGCCCACAACTACCAAATAAAGGACAGACGCCACAACAGTAACAAGACGAAGTTCTGGTCGGAATTCTATTTTCTCTGGTTCGTCTTCTACTAGTTAATTGTATTAGGGTTTAATCAGGATAATGTTGATTAAGAACAAAATTAAACTCCATTAGAATGATTAATCTGGAAACAATGATTGCTGACGGCCAGAGCAGCGAAACGTGTCTAGATATGAGTGGTTGAGTGCATCAACGGAGGGTGAGGTGGGTTTGAGTTGGGAGAGATTTTTCAATGTGATCGTCACGCGAGATGGTACATCACGTGTCGTTATATAAATAGTGAGATATGTGTGTTAAAAAGTTAGTAACTTAACAAATAAAATTTCCACCATTTAGATAAAAACTTGTGATATACCATTCGTATTCTCATCACAACAAAAAATTTCTTGTGAGTTGGAAATCTGTATGGGGCGGTGCCGCGGTGGTGAATAATGTTTGCATGGTCGGTGCATCACGCTTTGTCCATTTCTTCACCATTTCACATTCATCACGTGATTTTGACACCTCGTCCTCCTCCATTGCGGCGGCTGAGGCATGCAATTGCCAAGATTATGGGGCACGTGTCACTCCGACAATGGTTCAAGCTCTTAAGCTCTTAAGTTCTTAAGCTAGTGATTTATCTGTTTATTGTTAGTGCAAATTATTCTTATTGAATCAATTTTCAACTTTACATGCACACCATACACTTGTATAACGAGGACAAATCTTTACAACTTACTCCTTTATTAAGCATATAATTTTTTCAAGGGATATATACATGAAATAATTCACAAACATGTATCTGATTAGTTAGTTGACAATAGTATGAAGTTGAGACATTGGGTTTACATCTTGTCTTATATTCTCTCTTTTTATCACTTTCTATGTATGTTTACATTGTTATAACATAAACGTGTGCATACAAATTAGAACTTATAAATAACAATTTTGTAAGTATTAAACAGTAGTTTACCTTGTACTTTAGAAGTTAATTGTTCATTAGCGACCTTACTGGAATTGTCTTTAAAGAATTCCAACCAGACAAGATAAATGTAGGGTCGCCTAAAAACAAAGAAAGAAAAATAATTATGTGACCTAGAAGGCTTGGACGGCCAACCCCAATAAGTTTAATAATTACATGTTCCACTCCACTCTAATTCCACCCCCCATAAAAAAACCCCTCCAAACTCTCCACTATTCCCATCAGAGACAAACGACTTCCAACATCAACGCCTTAAAGTAAGCTCACTTCATTTTCATCCCTCTCTCTCTCTCTCTCTCTCTCTCGCCATGGGCAAAGACATTGAAATTGGAGGTGGGTACTCGGCCAAGGACTACCAGGACCCTCCACCGGCGCTGCTGATTGATGCACAGGAGCTAAGGAAGTGGTCGTTCTACAGAGCCATCATAGCTGAGTTCATTGCCACCCTCTTGTTCTTGTACGTCACTGTGCTCACTGTGATTGGATACAAGAGTCAGACTGACGCTTCCCTAAACGGAGACCAATGTGGTGGTGTTGCATTCTTGGTATTGCTTGGGCCTTTGGTGGCATGATCTTTGTCCTTGTTTACTGCACTGCTGGCATCTCTGGTGGGTTTCATCTCAATCTTAAGCAAATATTCTCTCTTTCTCTAACCCATTAATAATTTTCAAGAATTAAGTAAAACCTATTTAATAAGTCATTTTTCGGTCTAACTAGAACATCACGTACATGTGCTAACGCGGTGTTGCCAACCACTTAAAGTTGTCCCCATAATATTATCATTATATAGATTAATAATACCATGGCACTAACACACAAAAGTTTTAATTTTGAATCTCTAGCGTCTGGCATGCTAACATAGTGCTACCAATCCACTCAAATGTAAGTTCCTGAGTTTAGTCTAAGTAATAAGGAATGATATAGATAATGAAACATAATCGGGTTTTGAATAAATAAATAGCACTAGTCACACATTATTTGTTATAATTTGAATGAATTAGTAACACCAGATCCATTACTCACAAAAACATCTCCAAGTTAGCATCCAACTTATGATTTACTAAGACGTGCATTGTTATATGTAAGGGGGGCACATAAACCCTGCAGTCACATTCGGGGCTGTTTTGGCAAGGAAAGTATCACTGGTGAGAGCCATATTGTACATGGCGGCTCAGTCGTTGGGAGCCATATGTGGTGTTGGGCTAGTGAAAGCTTTCCAAATTTCTTACTATACCAAGTATGGCGGTGGAGCCAATGAGCTTGCCGATGGCTACAACACGGACACTGGATTGGGTGCTGAGATTGTTGGCACCTTTGTTCTTGTCTACATTGTCTTCTCTGCCACTGATCCCAAGAGAAATGCAGGAGACTCCCATGTCCCTGTAAGTATAAATTAATTTTGCAGTTAGCAATTTCAAGAAAATTGATTTTAATTTCTTTCTACTGACTCTAATGATTTGTTTATGTTGATGAATTAAAGGTATTGGCACCCCTGCCAATTGGGTTTGCTGTGTTTATTGTTCACCTTGCCACAATCCCAGTCACTGGCACTGGTATCAACCTAGCTAGAAGTCTTGGAGCTGCAGTGATCTACAACAATGACAAGGCTTGGAATGACCAAGTATGCACCTTTCACCTTACTCTCTTAGTTACAAACTTTTAATCAAAAATAAAATTGACGGACATTAAATAGACAATAAACCGTGTATATAACGCAATTTAATACTTTTTATAATCGTCTACTTTTTTATTTAGTTTTATTTTTTATTAAAAGTTAATAATTCTAATTCTTCGTATTTTTTCTAATTATTTACTTATGTTTGTTGTTTAATTATTCAGTGGATCTTCTGGGTTGGACCATTTATTGGAGCTGCCATTGCTGCCTTATATCACCAATACATCTTGAGAGCAGGAGCTGTTAAAGCTCTGGGTTCTTTTAGGAGCTCCCCTAACATATGATTTCCAAGAGAATTATTGTGTTTTCTCAATGTTCTGAGAAACTTTGCATTTCTGGAAGCATGGAATTTGTATATTACTACTATTGTGTTGGTGTTGAGGATGTCAATATTGTGTTACCTTCTGTCTGTGTGCAAAAGGCACTTCTTTTAAATGTGTCTTAATGTTGGATTATGCTTTTTTTTTTTTCCCTCTTTCCTTTTATAACATGATCTGATCAGTTTGTATGTGTCATCAATATGTTTAATTAGTGATGAATTATCAGCAAATGCATTGTGTTACTGAGTTGGCGCTTCCATAGGTAAATTTCAATAGTACAACAAATACGTTTACATGATAACCAAAAGCATAACATCCAATCAATTCTTGAAAATTTAAGTAAATAGTTTCAACACAAATATTCTAATTCTGATTCTACCTCATTCCAATTTCTTCTCATTTCAATTCCTACTCATTTCAATTCCTCTCATTTTAATTACAGATAAGTTAATGTGTCATGAGTGCTAAATTCTATTGGGGGCCTTCATAGTTCGTAGTGGGAATCTTCTTTCTGAAAAGTAAGTGTGATAATTGTTGGGTATCCCTCCACTTTGCGAATGGGTAATTGTCTAACACTCTAACTAGAATACAATTCTCTTTGTATTCAAAAAAAAAAATTGACAGTTCTCTTTAATTATAATTTTGATTATTTAAGCAATTATAAGAAATACCGTGTGTATTTGTTAATCTAATGAAAATTAGTTGATGAAATGAATTTTGATTCAATTGATTCTTTAGAGTAATATCTAGGGATACCCAAAAAAGGACATTTTGGCCGCTTATGGGAAGTGCAGGTGTTGATGAATTGGAGGTTAGCAATAGATGTTGAAGGTTTACATTTACAAACACAATTAATTTGGGGCGCGACTCCAATACTCAACTTTGATTGTAAATTCACAAAAATGTTAATCACTAATAGAATTATGGCTATAGGACACCGATGTTTGCACATCATTTGTAATTGGTGACCACAGACATAAAGCAAGCACTCTTAGTATTTTTTGGTGTCTTTATAGTTGGATGCTACTGATATTGGTGACCTTCAAAATGGAGACACCAACTGTTGGTGTATGTTAAATAACTTTATTTCTTAAAAATGCTTTTCTTCTGCATTTTAATTTTATTATTTATTTTTTAGGCACCGAAGTGGTGTTGGTTAATTTTTTTTTTTGAAAGCTGAGATATATATTGCAAGGGGAGAAGAAATCTCCTGAGAAGAAATCTCCTGAGAAGAAAACCTACAGATGCAAGTGAAAAACAAAAGGGAGACAGAAGCCAAAATCCATAGAAGGACAGAGCCTTCGACCCTATTAGCATCTTTAGCTAGTATTACATTAATGATTAAGTCAGGCAGTTCCTCGAACCAGGAGCATTTGTAGGATGCGGATAGGGCGTAGCGGGCAAGATGGTGAGCAGCTTCGTTTAGTTGGCAACGAGCGTGGGTAGAGGAAGCTCCACTTGCATGATGCTGGTTATCTGCTTCTCATACCTTGCCCTCTTAATTTCTTAACAGATAAAGCTCCTCAGTTCATTATTTTTTTTCAATTGGGTTACGTACTATCAAATTGGGTTGCAAGACATAGAAGTGATTTTGGGGATTTCCAGCAGGTAATTTTTAGTTTCTTATATTTAATATTCAAAATTTTTCATGTCAAACTGTTCAATTTGTTTATCATGCTTCTTAATCTGTTTGATTCTCCAATTAATCACGTTTTAGGGTTCAACTAAAGAATTTCTTTATCGGCTTCCTAGTTCCTTGCCCCTTTTGTTCACCATTTTTAAGCTTCATTATATTAATGATTGCCCGACCAACAATATTGAGTATATGAAATATTTTCTTCCTTCTTTTGGTGAATTATATGAACTTCTTATAATCCCCTGCACCCTAAAATCTATTGCAAGTCTCATACATACAATGTCACTCATAAAATCGATTGATTTTTTGTTTTTATGTTACAAATGATTCTTGCGTACAATCTATACTCTCCTTTGTAGTTACGTTTGTAAATTTTTGTCTCTTTATTCACATACTATATTTACTTAATTTGTTTCAGTTACATATTTTACTTGACTTCTTAATCATTAGGCACCTTATTGTTCCAATTCTGGAAACTATTGATTATATTCAAGCAAGATGAACAAAAGTTGGGCCACTTTGAATCTGTTTACAGAGGGTTCTAGAATAGGGCTAGCAAAATTTATCTCAAACTCATTGGAAGTATCTTCTCATGATGGCAACATCAAATGTCCATGTGCTAAATGCTTGAATAGGTTTTGGTTGAGTAACAATGAAGTCGAAGTGCATCTAATTGTTGAAGCTATGGACCGTTCATACTTGGAAGGCCCATGGGTATGGCATGGAGAGACATTTGGTGACCCTCTTCCAAGTAGCCAAGTTGCACAACAAATTGCTGGTGTTAATACTCCTCATTATGAACTAGGCCTCTTGCTTGAAGATATTTCTCGGGTCCTAGTGGAATGGGTGGCATGCCTATTAATAATCATACCAGTCAGGAAGCTCCAATACCTGCATATACTCGTAAGTTTCAAGCCATAATGCAAGACGCCAACACAGAATTATATCCAGGTTGTGGTATGAACAAAATGGATTTCCTCATACGAGTATTTCAAAACAAATGCTTATATGGGTGCAGTGAAAGTGCAGTGCAAGCTAATCTTCAGCTTTTCAAGCATATCTCCCAAATGGTCATTCATTACCAAAGAAGTTGATGACTACAAAGACATTGCTGAAAAATTTCATGTTGCCTCACCAAAAGATCCATGCATGTGAAAATGATTGCATGCTGTATTGGAAACATAATAGTGGTTCAGATGTTTGTCATACATATGGTGTGTTCAGATATACAACCAAGGTAGATGACACAGCACCAAGCAGTAAAAAGAGAATACCTCGGAATGTGCTAACATATTTTCCTATTACACCTCGCTTGCAAAGGCTTTACATGTCTCTACACACTAGTGAAGACATGTGTTGGCATAGTCTTTCTTGCCTCGAGGATGGCTTCTTAATCAATTGCAACAATCAGGTGATCCAAGGGCAACTGACGACTTGGTGGCACTTGCTAATGGGCCTAGTAAGTGGTGTCAAAGATATAAGATTTTTGTATGTAATGGGTTCAGGTTTAAAGTAAGAGGCACACAATCCAATGGGAAATACCAAAACTATGGTGTTCTCTTACAGTCTGATATTCCAAGTTATGCTAGCCCACATGACCAGAACCGTGTTACTGGTTTGGTAGACTATTATGGGGTTTTGACTTATGTATTTGGAATCAAGTACAATATGAAACGCAAAGTGGTATTATTCAAGTGTAACTGGTTTGATGGCACTTCCAGAAATACTGGGCAGAGAATAAAAACAGACAAATATGGCTTTAGATTGGTTAACTTTAATAAGATTTTGTCTGTGAGTGACCCTTTATATTTGCATCACAAGCACTACAAGTGTTCTATGTACAAGATCCAACAGATATTGAATGGCACGTTGCAATCAAAATGAGACCACGTTATTTCTTTGATATGTCCTCATCACATAATCATGATCCGTGCGATAGACAAGATGTGGAACATGCAACTGGTGATAATGATAAGGTTCGAGTTAAAAGTGATGTAGACGCCCAAGACTTCGAAGAATGCCTGTAATAGCATCTCACTTTTGATTAAGGTAATAGTTATAGGAAGTATTGATTAAATGAAAGTGTTGTAGGATATGGAAAGATTTGTATATTTTGACATTCAATCTTGAACCAAGCATTGCCCTGAATATTAGTTTTTTGATTTGGTATTATATGCAATATAGTAAACTGGTGTCTTTATGTGGCAACTTCAGGCAGGAAGGATGACTAGAGATGCAGTGGAGCATGGTGAATGTCATTGGCATCAATAAGTGAAAAGTTAACTATGATCATTTTTGTGAATTTTACTTGATGTATATACTAGAAATGCCAAAGGGAAGGCATAGAACCAATTGGGTGGATTTTGTTAGTTATTAGATTGATGTACATTGGATGTGCATAGCTACATAGGTGGGATAAAATGCACTGTCATCACCCTTGGGTACTTGGTTGTGTTGGACAATATCGTTGAATGTAATATGCTTTCTTATGTAGCGCAAACCTTGTTATTGATAAATCCATTGTATATAAAGTGTGGTTGGTTGGAAATGTGAATTCTTTTGCAAATTTAAATTTCATGTGAATTTTATATTAAGAACATGTGTTTTAATATAGTATAGAGCTGTTACTAAAATGCATGTAATACAATTCAAAATATAACCATTTGGATAGTTGTATGTTGTAATTAACACCCACTTTGGTGCGTATATCTTCAAAGCCACTGATCCTAAAATAGACACATAGGATTGGTGTGCATATGAGTATGAATGGCACCAACGTTAGTTGCAAATCTAGCCAATGAAAAGAGGGAGAATGAGATATTTTGAATATTAGAAATAACTATAAAATATAAAAATGTTGTACTATTCATATACATACCAATGTAATATTGGTGGTGTATGTAACAATAAAGACTTCTACATAGGACATGTACTCTTATTTAGTGGCTGTTTGGTGACAATTGAGGTTTGCCACCAATGTGAGTGTCCACTCTTTATAATAGACACTAATGAAAATGATGTCTTTTAGCCAAAATTCTAATAATGAATGTAGAAGAAGGTGATGAAGTACATAATTTATTTTTTCAAATCTTACTCGTTGATATCACATTGCATGCATCTGCAGTTCGTAAATTTTTTGTAGTAAAGTTTGTCCCTCTATTATTATTGTTTGTAAGAAGTCGAAGATCAGCTAAAAACGATTGGAATTTTGGAACAAATAATGCACACACATAAATAGGAACAGGCTTTTGTTGTATGCAGGAATTAAAGCAATTTGGTGGACAGTGGAGGACACCACATAGATTGGCCATTAAGATTCAAGGTAGATTATTTTTTATGATTGTGGGCCAAGAAACACGTTAAATCAGAATTGTTTTGTCCACATTTTCCATGTTCCTCACATGCCTTTCAGTAATAAGTGGGTGAGACTGTGAGACGTACTTTATTTGCAACTGCTGGTGTAATCTCCTTCACTCATTTTTCTCACCAACATATTATTATTATTATTGAGTACTTAATTTCTCTCCTATAAAAAGCCACCTTCATCTTCATTCTCTTCACCCCAAAATCCCACAGCTCTCACTCAACAATCTACTAGAAAACCCTAATCAACAGTCTGCGACAAAACCCCATTTCTCTTCATCTCTTTCCAGAAGCAATTTGAGTAAAAAGCCACTTCTGTAACTTTCAGCTTGGAATTAAACAGCTGATCACACTGAGCAGGAAGTTAACTAAGAAGCCTTTTTGTTTGATCAATAATTGCAATGGCAAAGCAGATGCAGATGAGATTGTTGTGCTCTTGGATGGAAGTTGCACCTACAATTTTGATATCCCACAACAAGACTTCAACTTGTCCTGAATTGGAAACAATAACTGAAGAGTGGGATCTGGAGGCTGAGGAGAAAGACCTGCAGGAGTCCAAAAAATGAACATCTTCTTCTCATGTCACGGCTGTTAATATATATATATATATATATCTTTCTTTCTCTTTTTTTTCAGTTTTTGTGCGAGTTTGTAGAAGTTTCTGGACTTGGGTTGGACTAAAATTTTGAGATCATGTCCAAACAAATTAACAATAGTTTCAATGTCATTGGCTTCCATCTTATAAGTTATGCCGTTGTTTTACAAGTTGTAATATTATGTTTAGAATTTTCGAAGGGTTTCATTCATATTAATTCATTAGATGTTGAGATATGTAAAAGATGGGTAAGCGACACCTGATAAAAAATTTAACATTCTTGAGGCACCCTCATGACTCACAACTACTGTATGTGTGACAATTACATATGAGAAGACTGTTCCTGCAGGAGAATATGAACATAGAGTAATTAGAGAAATGTGGAGCTAGGCATTTCTCTTTCAGTATTTAATAGTTATTACTCTTGCTATTTTGGTTCTCTTTCTTTTGATAAAATGTAAGTAAAGCAAATGGATTGCCTGGTTAGGGTATTTTTGTCCGATACACTGTTGGTTTGGGTTCAAACACTTCTCATTTTTTTAGTATAGATTAGTGTAGAATATCGTTTATAATAAAAAAGAAAAGGTGCAAGCAAAGGCATAATTGGAATTTTATCAAAAGGAATTGGCAGGGTGGATTTTCTAAAATCAACTCACTTTTGTCATCCTTTCAACCTTAAAAACAAGAAGCCTCGCTTTGAATCCAAACCCGAACAATTTAAGTTTGAGTTCATATTTTGTGTTGGCATTACATCTATATATTTAAAGATGTTATTTCATGCATGATTCAGTATAAATTCTAAAACAAATCTTAAAAACGTGTTCTAAAGGACATTACAGAAAGCTTTAAATTTAAATTTTATCAAAAAACTTTCAAGAAACTTTATTTAATGATTAGGACAAAAACAATAATAAAATGTTAAAAGACATTGCACTGGTCCAACGAGAACCTGATGCCTGAGGCGCGGTCCACACTACCAAAAAAATTTCGTTGTGCCTGAAATACCGAGGGCATACCATGTGTTTTTATATAAGTGGTGAGAAATTTTATTTTTTAAGTTATTAACTTTTTAACACATGTATCCCATCATTTGTATGAAAACACGTGATGCACCATCCCGTATACTGGTCACAATGAAAATTTTCTCTCACACTCCCATCAACTTTCTGTCTGTTTCACCCTAGCTTTCTCTCATCTTTCCTCTTTCATCTCTATCTCTTCCTTTCTTTCTTTCTCCCTCTTTCTATTAAATAAAAGTTGTTGAATGATTTTGGTTAAGAAAACGTTTGTAGGAACTCTTTTCCTTAAAGCTTCCAGGAAAAAGAGATACCATTTTACACCAAAGGCTGCACCTACATAATTTGATAAAGGTCCGAGATGAATAAGAAATTTTAAGAGACAACATAGAGGATGTACATTATGAAAGTTTGGTTCAATAGATAATCACGTTAGGATTGTTCTATTCACACATCTCATTTTACTTCTTACGCACTCTTGTTAATTTTGTTGTCATTTATCTTTTCCAATTCATTCAATCTAACAACCGAAAATTAAAAAGAATGTGTGAGAAGTGAAAATAAGTGTATGTATAACACTACCTTCACGTTAAAGTTTAAGTAGATTTATAACACTATGTCGGCAAGGAAAGTAATATTGTACAATCACGTACGCACAATAGTCACAAAATCTTTGCTCTCAAAACTAAGAAACTCGAAGCTCAAAAACCATTTTTCTTTTGTTGACAAATAGTAAAATACTTACCAAGAAACTTTTATAATATGTCATTAACTCTCAATAAATCACAACGAGCTATAATTTATTATCAACATTACTATAAATATATTATTTAGTCGAGCTTGAAACCTCATCGTTGCATGTAAAGATTGAATATAGCTTAATTAAACCGGCCGCGAAATTTCTACAATACTGTGAAAAGTTTAACTGCCTAATCCATATGGTTCTTTGCCTTTTTCTTAAATCAAAGACTTCGTGAAGTTTCTCGGTTCCGCCCGCCACTACCAGGTAAAGGACAGACGCCACCTCAATAACAAGACAAAGTTCTGGACAAGGCCTTCTTTTATCTGACACGTGTCTTAATATAAGCCATAACCTTTTTTCATAGTTTTGAGTCGTAATTCTAATTTCTCTAGTTCGTCTTCTACTTAGTAATTGTATTAGGGTTTAATCAAGATAATGTTGATTAAGATCAGAATTAAACTCGTTTTCCCCAAAAAAAAAAAAAAAAAAATCAGAATTAAACTCCATTAGAATGATTAATCTGGAAACAATAATTGCTGACGGCCAGAGCAGCGAAACGTGGCTGGATATGAGTGGTTGAGAGCAACAGCAGAGGGTGAGGCGGGTCTGAGTTGGAAATTTGGATGGGGCGGTGGTGAGTAGTGTTTGCATGGTCGGTGCATGAGTCACGCTTTGTCAATTTTCTCACCATACTCACAATCATAACGTAATTTTGACACCTCGTCCACATCCTCCTCCTCCTTCATTGGGGCGGCTGAGGCTTGCAATTGCCAAGATTATGGGCCACGTGTCACTCCGACAATGGTTCAAGATCTTAGCCAGTGGTTGCCAAGATTATGGGCCACGTGTCACTCCGACAATGGTTCAAGATCTTAGCCAGTGGTTGATTGGTCACTTTAATAATTATCTACATTATCATCTTCTTGCTAGCTAATTGGCATAATTAAATCTTAAGCATTAGTTTTGGTTTGTGTAATCATCATGTACAATAGTTTAGGATGAATATCCAGTACGAGGATTACAAGTATCTCATAATGATTTTGTGTTTTTTTTTTTTTTTTCTCGTTGTTCAAATTTAGGACAATTATTCACAATTCTCTAGTTATCATCAAGCATATAATGTTTTAAGGTATATAAATATATATGTTCTATTAGATATATACATGAAATAACTCATATATACAAGTGTGAGATTAGCTCCAGCATTTTGGTTTCACAAGAGTTTGAAGTTACAACATTGATTTTACAGCTCGTTTCATATTATGTCATATGTTTACTCAACTCACATCATTGTAACACAACGTGTGCATAAAATTAGAACTTCCAAGTAACAATTTTGTACGTTTAAACAGTAATTTATCTTGTACTTCAGTAGTTAATAATTCATTATAGACCTCACTGGAATTGTCTTCAAAGAATTCAAATCAGACGCAGCCTAAAAACAAAGAAAAGAAAAAGAAAATATGTGACCTAGCTGATGGCTTGGACGGCCAACCCATCAAGTTTTATATTCCATAACTCCACTCCACTCTAATTCCACCCCCAATATAAAACCCCTCCAAACCCTCCACTCTATGCATCACAAGCACAAACAACTGGCTCTTCCAACATCACCACCTTAAAAATAAGCTCACTTCATTTTCATCCTTCTCTCTCTCTCTCTCTCTCTCTCTCTCTCTCTCTCTCTCTCTCTCGCCATGGGCAAAGACATTGAAGTTGGAGGTGGGTACTCAGCCAAGGACTACCAGGACCTTCCGCCGGAGCCGTTAATCGATGCGGAGGAGCTAGGGAAATGGTCATTCTACAGAGCCATCATAGCTGAGTTCATTGCCACCCTCTTGTTCTTGTACGTCACGGTGCTCACTGTGATTGGATACAAGAGCCAGACTGACGCTGCCCTAAACGGAGACCAATGTGGTGGTGTTGGCATTCTTGGTATTGCTTGGGCCTTTGGTGGCATGATCTTTGTCCTTGTTTACTGCACTGCTGGCATCTCTGGTAGGTTTCATCGCAATCTTAAGCAAATTCTCTCTCTTTCTCCAACCCATTAATTATTTTCATGAATTAAGTAAAATAGATTAAGCTAGTCATTTGTTGATCTAACTAGAACATTACATGTGCTAATGCATTGTTGCCAATCCACTTAAAGTTGTCCCCATAATGTTATCATTAGATGGATTAGTAATACCACTTCAATTACACACAAACTTTGATTTTGAATCTCTAACGCCAATGACATTCTGACGTAGTGCTATCAATCCACTTAAATTGTAAATTCTTAAGTTTAGTCTAAGGAGTAAGGAATGATATAGATAATGAACAATAATTAGGGTTTAGATAAATAGCACCCGTTACACATTATTTGTTATAATTTGAATGAATTAGTAACACCAGATCCATTACTCACAAAAACATCTCCAAGTTAGCATCCAACTTATTGTTTACTATGATGTGCATTGTTATATGTAGGGGGTCACATAAACCCTGCAGTCACATTCGGGCTACTTTTGGCAAGGAAGGTGTCACTGGTGAGAGCCATATTGTACATGGTGGCTCAGTCGTTGGGAGCCATATGTGGTGTTGGGCTAGTGAAAGCCTTCCAAAGTTCTTACTATACTAAGTATGGCGGTGGAGCCAATGAGCTTGCCGATGGCTACAGCACAGGCACTGGATTGGGTGCTGAGATTGTTGGCACCTTCGTTCTTGTCTACACTGTCTTCTCTGCCACTGATCCCAAGAGAAATGCAAGAGACTCCCATGTCCCTGTAAGTATAAATTAATTTTGCATTTAGTTTCAACAAAATTGATTTTCATTTGTAATTACTAACTCTAATGATTTGTTTATGTTGATAATTGAAGGTATTGGCACCACTGCCAATTGGGTTTGCTGTGTTTATTGTTCACCTTGCCACAATCCCAATCACTGGTACTGGTATCAACCCAGCTAGAAGTCTTGGAGCTGCAGTGATCTACAACAACGACAAGGCTTGGAATGACCAAGTACACACATTTCACTTTACTCTCTTTGTTACAAACTTTTAATCAAAAATAAAACTAATAGACACTAAACAGATAATAAACTGTGAATATAACACAATTTAATACTCTTTATTGTTGTCTACTTTTTTATTTAATTTATTTTTGATTAAAAGTTCATAACCAATTCTATTTCTTTGTTTTTTTTTTATTCTAATTATTTTACTTATTCAGTGGATCTTCTGGGTTGGACCATTCATTGGAGCTGCCATTGCTGCCCTGTATCATCAATACATCTTGAGAGCAGGAGCTGTTAAAGCTCTGGGTTCTTTCAGGAGCTCCCCCAACATATGATTTCTAAGAGAACTATTGTGTGTTTCTCAATGGTCTGAGAAACTTTGGATTATTCTGGAAGCATGGAATTTGTATATTACTACTACTGTATTGGTGTTGAGGATGTCAATTGTGTTAGCTTCTGTCTATGTACAAAAGGCACTCCTTTTAAATGTGCCTTAATGTTGCATTCTGCTATGTTTTTTTATTTCTTTTTCCTTTTATAACATGATTTGAGTTTGTTATTGTGTCATCAATTACGTTTACTTAGTGATGACTTATCAGCAAATGCATTGTATTATTGTGTTGGCACTTCCATAGCTAAATTCCAATAGCAGAACAAAGACATCTGCACAATAAGCAAAAACATATTGTCAATCAAGCAACAAAAACAAGCCCAAAAGGATAAAATAAAAGCAGAGACAGGACGCACAAACTACAAAACTTACATCACTAAACTAGGCATGATTTTTACCCAAGCCCATAAAATTCAAAACAATCAAAGCTCTAAAATAACCTAACTGGCAGAAATGAGAACTACCGCCACCATTTGAAGCACCGCCATGTTGAATATAAGTCCCACATCAGGGAATTGAGAAAATAAAGTAAAATATATAAGTGTGTGGTTTTACTCTTAGTAACACCGAAGTCTTTTGTGATAAAACTCAATACCTAACAATAGGTAGTTAAATTGAGACAATATTTGTGTGGCTAGGAATGACAATGGCCCCTCTCTCAATATCTAACATGGCAAAGCCAAACCACCGCATTTTTTTTTTCCAAAGGTTAGAATTTCATTATATTTGAATTGAAAGGTTGACATCAGAAGTCAAAGTATTAAACAACCATTCTGGCTCAAAACAATCCCAAACATAAAGGCCCCCCTCCCGTAAGGCGAAGGAGGCCATTAGATGTGTTGCCGTGTTACAAATATGAGGAGCAAAAATAAAATCCACTGATTGCAGCCACTTATTCACATATTGGATATCAAGAAGAACAGCTTCAATTGCAACATTTGGTTGAACCTTGCCATTAATCATATCCACAAGTCCCTTAGAATTTGATTCAATATGAACTGCATCAAATTCCATATCAACACAAGCCAACAAAGTTGCCTGCACCGCTTCTACCTCCGCCATTAAACTAGATGCACATGGAAGAACTGCATCAAATTCCATATCAACACAAGCCAACAAGGTTGCCTGCACCGCTTCTACCTCCGCCATTAAACTAGATGCACATGGAAAATTCTCCTCCCCCTGCCCCTTTAAAAATCCCTACGAAATCCCATGCCACCCATCCATACCCTCCTCGTCCGGACTCCTTTACCCATACACCATCACAATTGACTTTCATAATCCCGAACGGCGGTCTCACCCAACCTGAAGGAGTCTCATTACTAACCTTATGGTGCCCCTGTGCCTCATCCACCAACTGTTCACTTTGTTGCTCCGCATTTAGTTGAGAACAAAATGTAGAAATTTATGCCATTTCCTTGTGTTGTACCTGCTTCCATTTGTAGCTTTCAGGGCTTGTAAATTTCTTTCAATGGGTTAATGCCATGATTGATACTTTGGGTTAATGTCATGCCCTAATTATCTTTAAATCTGCATTAACTGGTCAAATTGAACATTACAAATTGGACAAGAATACAAGGCAACCCTTTCACCATTACACACATATAAAAGTCGTCACCTTCATTTCCTTTCCACTAATAAGTGGTCTTGAGTTCGACATTCGTTTGATACCAAATTATTAGGACCGACTATTATGTGGCTTAACCTAATCCCCATCAGTTAATGTAAATATATCGTTTATTAAACAAAGTTGTCACATTCACTTAATTACTCAATACCAAAGAATAACAATCTCACACACATTCAAATGAAAATTGAATCCCATTATTTTCCCACCAATTAATACATTTCCCAATGGTAACTAATATCTCTTCTTTGATCACCTCTCTATATATTATATGCCACTCTCCAAAATCTCCACAATCTAGCAGAGACTTTCTACATTCTCTAAAACCCTAATCTCCAAAACCATGGAAATATCTGAGTTCTCCAAAATATGCATGATCTGTATCACATTGCTCTCTTTGCCAATGGCTTCACAACAATCCCCACAAAGCTTACTCACATATAGGGGTGAGTTCGGTTCAAAACGGTTCGGTTTTTTGCCAAAACCGAAACCAAACCGAAATTTCGGTTCGGTTCGGTTCGGTTCATTTTTTTTCGGTTCGGTTTTTTTCGGTTTCGGTTTTTTCCAGTTCGGTTTTGGTTTTTTTCGGTTTTTTATTTTTATTTTTAAATGATGTAAATGGAAGTAACCTACCTATCAACCTCCCAGTTCTCATATATCAGAGAATTGAGAGCCTCAAAGTCCTGAATATATTCAAGTAATTCAACTACTTGTGATCAAGCAGAATGAATTCAAATTTTCAAAAGTTAAGCAAATACATAAACATATATTCTTCAAGGAAATGTATATCGCCAGGATTCAAAATTCAAAAACTTTAAAATTTACAAAATCATGAAATAACTCAACAAATTAACTGATCGATGCAAATCAAAAAAAAAAAAAAAAGCAATTGGGTTCTTCTAAATACCATAATCGGACATCAATAGCGCATGCCCAGTGCCCACATTCAAATTCATAATCAAGTCCACAATAGATCTAGAAAATTCCAAAACATATTTAGAGAAAAATACAAACTTTTTCACCTTAAATTACATAAATTTCAAATGGGTAACCATACAATTAAAAACCTATGAACTAACAAATAAATAAAACTACAACCTTTGTTGCAGCGATATAGCCATGATCGTCGCAAGCTCTTTCAATTCCTCTTTTTGTCGGATCTCAAAAAGGGCGAGGGAAAATCATGGTTTGGAAGAAGGAATCCGCAAGGAGGACATGAGAAGATTGGAGAGAGAGTGATTTGGAGGAAGAGAGGAAAGAGAGGGAGAGGGAGGGAGAGAGAGAGAGAGAGAGAAAGAGAGGAAGCAAAGGCAAAGAGGAAGCAGCAGACGGAACAGAGAGGTGTTTGAGATCTGAAATGAAATGGGAGTGAGACAGCTAGGGTTTGTAAAGTTAAGAAATTTTATAAAGCATTAAACATAAGAAACCTATAAATAAATTACTGGACAATTATAATAACACAAAGCCTACAGTCAAGTTGGCTTGCAACAACCAACCCCAACCCGTAGGGAAAGGGTTCAAACCTTGACGGCAACATGTATTTTTTAGTATTTATATATGATTTTTTTTTCGGTTCGGTTCAATTCGGTTTGGTAGTTTTGGTTCGGTTTTTTTCGGCCTCGGTTCGGTTTGGTTTTCGGTTTTTTTCGGTTTTCGGTTTTTTGAACCCACCCCTACTCACATATGACACCATCCTTACAGATGATGAGACGATTTCCCTAGCTGCTGCTCAATCTCCATCACAATCTTCTTACCCCGAAAGCCCCTCTCCTGAAGCCAGAGGCTATTTGGCTTCTTCAACAGATCCAGATGAATACAATCCACCACCACCACCACCACAACCTTACATTGACACATTTGCCCCTGAATCTCAAAACAACCAGCTTCTCTCTCCAGACTACTCTACTTCCCCTTCCCCCGTTTACCTCAAAGATTACCCTTATGCTCCTTCATACATTGAAGTTCAGGCTCCTGAAAGTTACTATGGCTACAGTCCAATTCAAGCTCCAATTCCGCCACTGTCTTCTGAAACGGGATCTTCTCGATTTTTGGATACTAATGATTTGACTTCTCCTCCAAACTTGGCTCCTCAGCCCTATTGGCTTCCAACTATAGAGCTGAGGATAAGAATGGTGAGCTTGATGAGCTAGAATCTGATGAAGCTTATAACTCTCTGACTAGAATAAGAACAAATCAACAATGGCGGGTTTTGTGCTTAGGGCCATTTGCTTGGTTGGATTGGCAGGTTTTGTGTACAAGAAGAAGAAGAATAGTAAGTCAAAAGCAGATTATGAGTAAAAATTGGCTAAGAGAGAGGATCTCTGAACCTCTTTGCCAATGCCGTCTTTGATTTTGGAGGTTTTGTGAAAAATTTGTAAAGGGGTCTTCTTAAGATAGTTTTAAGTTTTTAAAAAGTACGATAATGTATTGATACTAGAAAACATTCACTTAAATCAAAACAAAGTCACTTAGTACTACAGTCTAGTCGTATTCCTCTTCACTTGTAAGTGAAAGGTCCTATGTTCAATTTTCGTCAAAGGCGAATTTAAACCACATTATTATTAGTCCATTGTTAGGCTTAGCCCACTCCCCCACCCTCTTAGCATAGATAATATTGTTTATTAAAAAAAAAAAAATCAAAACAAACTTTAGCACTCACTGATTGCATATTTACAAATGTCCTCAATGATAGGTAAAAAGAGCTACAAATATAACCTTCACTAAATAATCAAAAACAATTTTATCTTAAATAACCAAACACGAAAATAAAAACATCAGACCTCTAACTTTAAAGTTCACTTGAATATATAACGTTGTTATATTATAAAATTAAGAAACTGTCGTTTTCCAAGGTGTTATTATTAACACTCAAAATATCTAATTGTACTCCAAGTTTTTATATTTAGAAAGAAAAAGAAACATTCTTATAAGAAGTGAAAAATGCGGTTTAAAGTGCTAACAAAAATAATATTTTAAATATGGAACACTATTACATGATGTTAGATGACAAAAATTTAGGGACCCTTCCAAATTTGAGATCCTATGTGACTGCACTTTTCTCTCCCCTCAATGCTCCCTCTGCTCTCTGTCCAACTTGGTTTCACCTACACTCAATTGCGTACACTTTTCGTATATAGACATATACATAAATTCTTTATGCAAGACATTTGTTCTACATCGGAACTCATAGTTGATCATCAAGTTTTGTAATCGAACATTTTTCCTGGTAATTTTATTACTTTGCTTAGCTGTTCCTCGGGTATTTGCATGTACTATTAGTCTATTATTGTAATGAACTATGTAATGAAATCTAGCCATGCTTAATGCGGTAAAGCATTTACACCAACTTATGAAGAAAAACCCTAAAAGGTGTTGAGAATTAATCACAGATTGATGAGAGACCTTGCATGAGTTTGTAAAAGGTTGGACTGCTCCCTATATTGCCAATTGGTTTTATTGTAGGACCTCAACTTTCTTCATGATATCAGAGCAAGTTGTTTCTCGTGTGAAGTTCAATGGCTACATGTGCAATATGTTATCCGATTTATGTTGGTCACGTGTTAAGCTTGAAAATTCGTCACACGTGAAGGGACGTGTTGGTGTTAAAAATAAATCTCACATTAATAAAAAAACATATTACCAATTAATTTTACGATGGAATCCAATTTTCAACTAAATTTTCTTCAAAAGGTTCACGTTGTGCACCCATAAGATTGGAACTTTTACTTGACCAAAAAGGACTTGGAGATTAGATGTACACGTGTACAGCTCAGATAAGCCCAGAAGCCCAATTCTATTGTGAATCGCATTAACGTCACCGTTTGGATGCGGGAACAAGGTCTGTCACCGTCATCTCCGTTTATACATATCGCATCTGTGCCCCCGCATTCTTCTGAATCTTTCACTTCCACTTCTCAAACCGACGCTGTCTCTGTCTCTGTCTCTCTTTCCACTTTCTCTCTCTAAAGGTACTGAATTTGCGTTAGTCTGTCTGTATTTGCTTTATGTGAAATTGCTTTGATCTATTTATGTGTAATTTACTTCAGTTTCTTGAATTCTTATGAGAAATTTGAAAATTTGTGGTACTTTGAGCTCCGATCTGTTTGAAGTTACTGTGAATTGAATCACTTATTCAGTATACTGGTCTGATAACTGGATCTATGTATTTGCATCCAGATCGATTAATTATTATGTGTAAATGTAAATGTATGAATTGGGTAATCAGAAGCGGAAAGGAATATTTTTTTTCTGAGAGGAATAATTTTAATGTGCAATTACTGTTTTGATGTGCCATTCGTGGCTCAAATTTATGATTTTCACGATTTTGTTATATTTTGTTTGAGTTTTTGTAAATTGGGTTTTGTTCAGTGTCTTAATCAACTGTAGTTTTTTTCCAGAAAATGGCATCCAATAGGGGTCAAGGTGGAATTCAGCAGTTGCTTGCTGCAGAGCAAGAAGCTCAGCACATCGTCAATGCCGCCCGAAGTGGTAATTTTTCGTAGTTTTACTTTCTCATTGGTCCCTTTTGTATATTGATCGGTTAGGTGTTTGTTTCTGCCCTTAATTCAGATACTTGATGTGTGAATTTCTGGATTTTCATCTTGCAAACAGAATTGTTTGCAGTGTATATTTACTGGACTCTTGCAAAATTGTGTGAAAAGATGAGTTCTTGATTTTAATTGGAGAGCAATTTTTATTTTCTAAACAGTGATATATTGTGTTGTCAAGATATGAATCGAGACCGTTATTTGGGTGAATGATGTATGAATGTGCAGTCCTAATATGCTCATTGAATTTCTTATAATTATTTAAAATACCCCGACAACTGTAAATTTTATAGAAAAACACCAAGAGCTCAATTGGAGGAAAAAAATCATCACCTATGCCTGAGGTATCGAGTTTGAAGTGTTTTTCTCTAAAGTCTGATGTCATAAAGTGCTTAGATTTGAGAAGTCCTAAATTTTACACCAAAAAATAGCTTGTTCAGTTGTTTTCTAAGTGCTTTGCTGTTTGATCTTCTGTTAGCTAAAATGGCTAGACTGAAGCAAGCCAAAGATGAGGCTGAGAGGGAGATTGCTGAATACCGTGCCCATGTGGAGTCGGAGTTCCAGAAGAAAGTTCAAGCGGTATGTATATGTTGGTGAAACCTATAAGTTCAATGTTCATTTGGTCTGGCAATGTGCTTGCCAATGTCATTTTCTTGTGTTTCTTGCAATTCCTAGAAAACTAACATACCAAGCATGAACATACGGTCGGTGTCTTCCCCTCCCCCCCCCTCTCTTCAGTTTCTATTATCACGAAGCTATTCCTAGACACTTGTTACATTTGTACTAATTACGCCATTTCCCCATGCTCTCATGTGGTGACCAAGCAGAGCAGTGGAGATTCTGGTGCTAATGTGAAGCGTCTTGAATATGAAACTGCGGAAAAGATCAATCACCTATCAACAGAGGGCTCTAGGATTTCGAGTGAGGTTGTGCAAATGCTCCTGAAGCAGGTGACGACGGTGAGAAACTAATCCCATTGGTGATAAATTGTAATTTCAAACTCTTTGCAAGGATTTTATTCTTGTGCCTGATTCATCATCCTAGGACTTGTGTTTTTGTTGGTATCCTCGTATCGGTTATTTAGTAAGTTGTGGAGCATTTTGTTCAGAAAATAAGCTTAATGTGTATCATTTTCGGAAGAAAAAAATAATGTTGCAGAAATTGTTGGGCCAATTGAGTGAAACTTGGTACTAGTTACATTGTATCCTGTTTTAGTCAGTGGAATAGGGCTTCATTTGGCACCATTCATGTAAAACTTATCAAGTTTTTCGAGGAGTGGAATGCAATTTTAACAATTGTTATGAAGTTCGGCTGCAAGTCTCTTTTGAACAATTGATTCGGGGATTTGATTTTGTACCGGAGTTTCGTTTCAAAGAATTCAGAACTGGATTGATCTAAGATTTTCAACGACACGGTACTGTATGTGGTTAGCTCATCTCAGTTTCTGAAGTTCTAGACGGTTTTGAACGTTACTTGGCTGATCAGCCGGTTATTGGGAACGGTAAGGTTGTAAGGTTCCTGGGAAACGATATTCGTGGAGTCTGAAAACTCATGGTGACATCCTCTAACGAGGGAACCATGGGTTGCATGGTTCCTGGGAATCGATGTTCTTGGGTTTTGCTTGTTTCGTTCCGAACGAAGTGAGGCGTACCGGTGGGGGCGCTGTAGGGAGGCCGACCACTACATAAGCTAAAACACTATGTTCTCTATCGGCAGTTTTCCTAATAAATTTAATTTAAACTAAATCTCAAAATGAACTGGTTTACTGTTCATAAGCACAACGTAGTTCTAATTTTGTCCCTGCTTAATTTTTGTTATTCTCACCCTATTTGTTCTTGTATATATCCCATTCCATTCCACCGCTCTCTCTCACTTTCATGCGACTCACCACTGTGTTATGCCTCCCAAAGACTACTGTAAAACACAGGCTACACTCCTTCCAACCACCACATGTCCTTGGAGGATAATAAAAAGGGCTTTCTAAAGAGCATATGTGGATTCAACATATGTAACTTAGGAGCGCATAGCGACCGTAATGGTCTTTCGCATGCGCAAGAGTACATGTAGAAAGGCTAGATGCTTTTGGTTTAGTTATAGTAACATATTCCTTGGTTCCAGAGTTGTGCTTACTACTTCTAATCAAAAGGGGAAAAAAATACGCATGTTGAAGGCATCTATTACAAAGATAGGAGGAAAGATGGGTGTTGGCCTCTCACAAATTCGTTGGAAATGAGTGTTAGTCATCTAATACGGATGAGGCTCATTATAACAGTTTTATATGGGTGAGCCATACGGAGAGGCTACGTATATTTTATATGTTTATCTATATTTGTAGCATCGGGTTAATTACACTACCACACCTTGAGATTTATCGAGTTTTTACAAAACCCTCTCACGTTTGAAATATTACACAAACACCCCTTCAAGTTTTAAATCACTTTCACATAGCTCCTTCACTCAAAATTCTACTAACAAATTGACAACTTTCCCCTTATAATTAATTACATAAACAATACAAAAGTCTTTATAAATATATATAGAAAAAAAAGATTAAAAATATAAATAAAACATTAAAAATAGAAAAACCACCGCTCCATGAAATCTCCTCCCTTCGATTCCATTGCAAGTTTTTCAACCCTAGCCACCCCTCGGACCCTTCTTTGTGTGTTTTCCAAAACCACCACACAAACCACCACTCCAACTTTAACAACAATTCTTTTTTTTTTTTTTTTTTTTTTTTTTTTTAAACTTCAACAACAAATTCAAACTCTAAAAAATGAAGAACAACCACCCCTCGCCGACAAAGCTGATATAACGGGACAAGAAGACGTTGACAATCCAACGAATAAAGCCAGTCTTGCATCGTGGGTAAAATTAGATTTGTGGTCAGCCAATGTGCATCGCTTAGCCGTTGCGGATTAGATCGATTCATTTTAGACCATCACATTTGCATTGTGGATTCTTATTTGCTACAGTCATTTGCGTTCGTACCCGTTTTCCCAATTTTCAGATCCAACACTTTAACATCTCTTAATTTGACTCCATCTTCCATTTACACCTCATCTCTCTAAATCTGTTCGAAATTTTTGTTGGATTCTTTTGGAACGTTGTTTAAGCGTTTAAGTTTGATGATTTCATATGGCGCGAAGTGTGCAATGGGTATAACATAAGGTAGAACTAAACGTAGATGTAAAACTTTTAGAAACTAAACTGTATAAAAATTTAGAGTTCAAAGAGAATATATATTTTGTGCAAGGTAATTGGGTCGCAGCCTCCACTCTGTGATGAAGAACTACAACAATAGTAATTTGCTAGATCTTCACCCCGTTATCAAGCATTAAATATTTTGTGACAATTCTTAATGTTTAATTTAGTTTTTAATAATTTCATTTTCTATATATAATTGTAAAGATTTCTTTATTGTTAATTAAGTAATTAGGGTCACTTAGTACTACGGTCTAGGGGTATTCCTTTTCACTTGTAAATGAGAAGTCTTAGGTTTAATTCTCGCTAATAGCGAATTTGAACCATATTATTGCTAGTCCATTGTAAGGCTAAGTCTACCCCTCCCTCTTAGTGTAGATAATATCGTTTGTTCAAAAAAAAAAAAAAAAAAAGCAATTAGTTATAAGGGTAAAGTTGTCAATTTATTAGAAGAATTTTGACTGAAGGGGTTATGTGAAAGTGAATTAAAACGTGAAGGGGTGTTAGTGTAATGTCTCGAACATGAGGGGGTTTAGTGAAAACTCGATAAACCTCATAAGGTGTTGGTGTAGTTAACCCTTTGTGCATCATTAATCTAGTCTTGTCATTTTATTTTAATAGATAACAAGGAATAAGTATTAATTATTGTCAATTACACGTTTTTATTGAAATGTTTTTCAAATAGTTGTTACGATAAATTAATTTTATATTTTATATTTTTAGATAAGAAGGAATAAGTGTTAATTATTGTCAATTACATGTTTTTATTAAAATATTTTTAAATTAGATTGTTGCGACTCTCACTCTCATGTTTTATTTTCCCACCCACTTCAAATTAAATATTCTTGTTTACAAATTTATCCTCTTGCCAAATGACTTTGAAGGACCCAAAGTAAGACCTTAAAAAAATCCATCTATAAAAATATAAATTCAATTTAAATTTATATAAAGAAGAAGTTTAGATAAAAAATAAAAAAAAAAAAAAAAAAGAAAAGGAGGAAGAATACTAGCAAAACCCTACCCAGATCGTCCCCTGCATCCCCTTCCATTCTTTTTCTTCTTCTTCTTCCATATCCACTACGGGGACCACTACTCGGTATTGGTGCTTCCCACCGCACAAGCGACAACTTCTCTCGTTCAAATCCAACCCGCAACAACCCTCACCAGCTGGGATCCAAAGTGAAATTTTCAAAAAGTTGTGAGATCTCAAGCTTTCCCTTGATATCACCGAAAAAAATTCCATTGATAAGGAGTAATAGAACCAATTCATAAGAGGGGTGGGGAGATAAGAAACTAGGCACAGTAGCACTCTTAAATTTTTTAGGTCAAGTAGTTGTTACTACAAATTTACCTATACGTTGTAGCTTTGTTCATTTGTGATTGAGATTGACGAGTGTTTGATTTCATTAACTACTTTATAGTCATTGTTTCGATGTAATAAATTTTTTGTCTTTTTAAATAAGTGGTGTGCTTCTGCTTTTCTACATTTTTTAAATGCAACTATGCAAAAGGTCAATTTTCTTTTTCTGCTAGTGAAATGATATTATGCATTAGTTATATCTGTTTGGTTTTAATTTTTTTATAGTTATAGATATTGTTAGTGTGCATTTGGTTTGTTTTGTTGGGGGTATAGATTTAGTTGAAATAGTATTTATTTTTATTAGTGTTTTTCTTCCCCTTATAGCTATCAGTTTCATGTTGTTTGACAAACATGTACAATGAGAGAGTTTCTGATTAGTCTATATGATGTAAAAGTATTTGATTAAAGAAAGTAAAAACATAACTGCATGCTTTGTTTTAGTTTGGCTGTTTTATTAATTTGTTAAACTTAGTTTTATCAAGAGGCCAATTTTAGCTGGAATATTTTCACTGAAGTTGATAGATTGAAGTTGGAAAGAGACAATTTCAGTCCAAATGGAGATTAGAGAAGGCTAAATTCGACTAATATTTAAATTTTGCTCATGATATAATGCTTCGTTTTCTTTCTCGGTCATGCATGACTTCTGTAGGTTTAAAGCATGTTTAAGATCCTATACTACGACCCAACTTCAAATAATTGGTATAAATTTTCATAATTTTGGAATGAATGGTATATTGTCAAATGGACTATTTCAGTTGGATGTTTAAACATGTCTTACTCTAGGGCATGCTTACAGTTTATTGTAAAGGAAAGGAAAGATTTATATATATTTTTTTCATTTCTTATGCAAGTGATTATTCTTATATTTATGAGTCTGGATAATAATTTCAATGTCAAACATCTATATGTGTTTAACATTTTTCTATTTGAATTTTTGGTTGATTAACTGAGTTAATTTGACAATAATAAACCGGTGGTGTAAGTGATAGTTTTAATGAAGTCACTAGTAGAAAAAATAGCTTGCACAAGGAGATTTTGCGCGATGAAATTTTATTTCGTAGCCTAAGTGGCACATGCGCAACGAAAAAATATATTTGTCGCGCAAAAATGGTAGGAAAGGGGAAAAAAAATATGCGACGAAAGTATTCATCGCGCAAGAATACTTCGCGCGAAGAATACTTATTATCATCGCGCAAGAAAACGCGGGAAAATTTGTTTTGCCACCAAATGTTTTAGTGATGAAAATTTCCACATATTCGTCACGCAAAATTTCACTGAAATGGTTAGATGCCTTCCAACCGCTCCCATTTACTGCTCATTTACGATGCATTTTGAGTGATGAAGTGGTTCGTCGCGCAAAGTGTTCCAAGTGCTATATAAACACAATTTCAAAACCCTAATTTTCACATTTTGTTTCAAAGGTAATGGCCAATTCGGGAGAAGGCTCTCGCGAAAGGAAAGTTGTATTGCGAGTAGAGAGGTACGGACGTAAGCAAATGCCCTACTTTGAAGACAAAAGTATGGTTGATGCGTATGCCGAACTTAGGTTTGATAATGGGGGTTTGATGCGAAGGGAATGTTCTTCCAAGTTTGAGTCTTGGAAAAAGGAGCATGAGGAGTTGAAAAAGTCCATGCTGGGGGAGTTATCGGTAAGTTTGTATTAAATAATGTATAATTATTTTTGTTAAAAATTAGTATTTTTTAAATTACTAATGTATTGCTATTGGCATTAATGTAGGTTCATATGGATGTTGATGAAACCGATGAGAAGCAACGGAAGTATCTAGATGACCTTTTCAAGAAGTATTTCCGTTAGTGGAAGTTTGATGTGCTGTAGAATGCGGAGTGAGGTACTGCTGCCCTGAAGGAGAAGGATTGAAGTTGAATATTGTATTTTTTTTATGAAATAAGATTTTTAGGACTTTATATTTGATTTTAATTAATAAATTTATGTTATGTGGATGACTATTAATATTTACATTAATTGTAATATGTATTTGGGATAATAAATTAGTTTTGTTAATTAATTTGGTAATGTTTAATTAGGTTTGAATTTTTTATTTAGATTAAAATAAAATTTTACATTAGATAAAAAGAAAACGGAAAAAAATTAAAATAAAAATATGCATTTTGCGCGACGAAAATAGTATTCGTCGCGCAACTTGTTTACATTAATAAATTACAAAGTAAAAGAAAAAAAAATGTAGATTTGTGTGAAGAATGATATATTAGTCGTGCAAAGTGTATTTGTGCAACAAACACAGTATTCGTCGCATAAAATCATTCGTCCAAAAGTTCACTTTATAATCTAGATTCAGCTACAGGGGCAGAACTGCAGTAAAATGCAGATCAGCCTTTGCATTCCTCCCTTTCGTTTTTCTTCAATCCGGCATCTGTCACTTTCATTTTCTCTCAATTTCATCATCTAATACTTCTTCCATCTTCTTTTCTAGGTTGATCGAGCTATCTCAGTGTGTCTGATAAATGTTTTTTTTTTTATTGTGTGTGATTAGCGATTGGTGGAGAACGATTGAGAAGGTATTTTCTTCGTTTTATCTTTTAAAAATATAAAATTAATTAAATTATGTTGAAATTACGTTGTTATGTTTATATTGTGTTGTGAAATTATATTTATATTATATTGTTAAATTTCTACGTGACGTACAAATATGTGTTGTGATGAATGAAGTTAATTGTAATTAACTTTGTACTTTTTTTTTTTTCAGTAAAACTTAGTTTCTCGTTTGAGAATTAGTTGAATTTCGCACATGGATGTGAAAGCATGACTACAGTCCAATTGATTCTTGAACTGTCCCATTATTTAGACAGTTTGAAAATGCACAGTTATGGCTTGTAGTTTATGATTGAAGGATTAGATTTTGGTTATGGGGATTTCGGTGTCATCTATGTACGTTCTTCGGGTGGCACATAGGTATTTCATATCTACTTCGTCCATTTGAAGAATTGTACCGAGATGTTACCAAAATTCCTCCACGTCGAAATCTAATTTGATGTAGCCGTAAATTACGTGACATAACTTTGCATTCCCGAATGGAATAGGGTCCTTACCAGAGGCATAAGGTGACAATATCATTTGTATGAAGTTGTTGTGATTGTTGCACTGTTATTGTGGTTGCATGAATTATAGACAAAATGTGGATACAAAACCCGAATAGATGCGCGGATGAATACTTGGATGGAATTGAGGATTTTATTGACTTTGCACATACACACAACCCGGGTGCAACTAGAATCCGGTGTCCTTGTAGAAGGTCTAACAACAATTTAAGGGACACAATTGAAAATGTTTGATTTCATTTAGTAAGGAATGGAATGGTTGAGACCTATAATACATGGAACCATCATGGGGAACAAGTAGACAATACTTTGTCTTCAAACACCAGAAGAGTGGGCAATGTTGAACCTATTATGGATCCTAATGAACAAGTGATGAATATTATAAATGATGTTTTTCCATTTGCATCGACAAACTCCAATCAGGAAGTGGAAGATGACATGCCTACACCAATGGACAGTGCAGAGTTCGAACAATATGAAAAACTATTAAAAAATACCAACCAAGAGTTATACCTGGGGTGCGAGAGCTTTTCAGTTCTAATGGCCATTGTGGAACTAATACACGGAAAAATAAAGTATCAGTTCTAATGGCCATTGTGGAACTAATACACGGAAAAATAAAGTATCGTATATCAAACTAGTGTTTTGATTACTTTTTGGGGGTTTTCAAGAGAATGCTTCTAAAGGACAATTGTTTGCCAAAAGACCATAGATATGTGCAAAAGGTGTTAAATGGTCTAGGATTGGGTTTTGAAAAAATTCACGCTTGCAAAAACAATTGTATTATTCTACAAAGAGAATAAAGCATTGGATAAATGCCTTGTATGCAACTAGTCGAGGTTCAGAATGACATCTCAGAATAAAACGACTAAGATCCCACAAAAAGTCATATGTTATCTACCTTTGAAACCTAGGTTGCAACGATTGTATATGTCAACGCACATTGCCACCAACATGAGATGGCATAAGGAAAAACGGGTAGACGACGATGTGATGAGGCATCTTGCAAATAGGGAGGCATGGAAAGAGTTCGATTGAACCTTCCCCGAGTTTGATGCTGATCCCCGAAATATTAGATTGAGACTTGCCACTGATAGATTCAATATGTTCGGGGTTCTAAACCAACACCACAACACTTAGTCGATTTTCGTATTTCCATATAATTTGCCGCCTTGGAAATGCTTGAAAAAAAATACACATAATGATGACTCTTTTTATAACTGAGGATCC
Source organism: Pyrus x bretschneideri (assembly GCF_019419815.1). Taxonomy (NCBI): domain Eukaryota; kingdom Viridiplantae; phylum Streptophyta; class Magnoliopsida; order Rosales; family Rosaceae; genus Pyrus; species Pyrus x bretschneideri. The sequence goes on from NW_025999779.1 coordinate 2,717,826, forward strand.
TGGTAAGTCAATTGATGTTTACTTAAGGCCATTGGTTAATGAGCTAAATGATTTATGGACAAACAGTGTGCGCACGTATGATAAGTGTACTAGGAAGATGTTCACTTTGCAGGCAGCAGATATGTGGATTGTGAACGATTTTCTCGCATATGCAATGATTTCTGGGTAGAGTACTAGTGGTTATATGGCATGCCCTGTATGCAAGGAGAATATAACATCTGGTTGGCACGTCGAAAAAGTTTGTTACCTTGGTCATTGGAGATGGTTGTCATGGGACCACGAGTAGCGGGAAAAGGATAAAGAGTTCGACAGAAAAACAGAGCATCGCCTCAAACCTAGAGAATGGTTTGTTGATCAGATTTTGAAACAACTTAACCATTTGGATTTGCTCCATTCGGGAAACAATGAGTAGGACCAGACTTTCTATACATATGAACTGGACGCACAAGTCTATATTTTTTGAGCTCCCGTATTGGTGGAAACTAAACTTGAGACACAACCTCGACGTTATGCATGTTGAGAAAAATGTATTTGACACATTGGTGGGCATCATTCTAGATATCGAGGGCAAGACAAAGAACGCAATCAAAGCTCGTCTTGATTTGGAAAGAATGGTCATATGGAGTGGTTTATGGATGAATAGGGACAATGATAAAGCTAGAAAGGATCTTGCGTTTTTTTCCATGAAACTGAATGACAAAAAAAAGTTTTCAAAGTTTGTATTGTCTGTAAAGTTTCTCGATGGGTATGCTTCTAATATCACGCATTATGTGAATGTTGACGAAGGTAAATTTGCTAGACTAAAGAGCCATGACTTCCATGTGGTTATGCAATGCCTACTTCCTGTGGGTATTCGACATCTATTGCCGGAAGATGTTATGTAGTTAATCATGTTGTTGTCCGGATTTTTTTCCCAACTAACGGCAAGAACGTTGCGAAAGACAGACGTTAATCAATTGCGCTATGACATTGTCCAAGTCTTATGCAAGTTTGAGATGATATTCCTTCTAACTTTCTTCACAAGTATGATCCACGTGATGATTCACTTGCCGAAAGAGGCATTGCTTGTTGGTCCTATCAACTATCGTTGGATGTATCTAATAAAAAGGTATATAATCCTTATCATTTGTTTATTCATCATTAACCCACGCTTACTCATTAACCCACGTTTTATTTTTCCGAAAGAGGCATTGCTTGCAGATGTTGCTGATTATTAGAAATCGTAAGGCGGTGACGACTGCACCCAGTTTGATTCCCCCACCTCTTACTTTAGCCGCCACTGCTCCTGTACAAATGGACCCCAGGCGGTTAATCCGATTGGTCCCCGGGTCTCCCAGGCGCCAACATTATCAACCTCTTCAGTTGCGCTACCTATTAGCACCAAAGGTGGTCATCGTCGCCCCCGCACACCTGACACAACATCGACATCCACTACTGATGCCTCGGGGTCACAACAATGTAAAGTTAAATAACTCCCTTTATTGCCTTGTGAATTTAGTTATTCATATATTAAGTGCAATAAAAAATTTTACATACTGCAACTGTGCGTTAGGTCCAAATTTGGCTTATTCAACTGTTGTGATTGTTGTTGGATATCATATATTATTCATTACAATGTCCAGGGTTTGGGAATTGTTATAACTTTAGGGGAGATTGTGAGATCCCGTATTTTAAAAATAAATATTTATTTAGATTTTTAGATGCCAATTTTATTGGTAATTAATGGTGCAACATGGAACCTGGAAGTGGCAAGGGTGGATATGTTTAAGTGCTTATTCACTTATATTTCTTACACGTGGGATTATAGGTCTGATGAATAAGCAATATAGGTTGCTTAGTCTTCATAAAAAAGTGGCTGCGTGGAAAGATTTTAGGACACCAGTTTATCCTTGCCTTTGAGACTGTCAAAACCATCCAATTGCATCTAAGTTGTTGCCGGCTTCCCTAACCTATAAATAGGAGCTTTGCTCCATGTTTTTTTTTTGGAAATAAGGCAGCATGTAGAGCATGCAAAGTGTTGGTGTTCACGTAGAAAGAAAGCGAGTTTAGAGTTGGAGTTAGATGGGTTGATCTTGTTAGGAGGGTTGTCTTGCCAAGGTTCTAATAATTGAGGTGAGTGGTTTATATAATGTGTTGCAAATTATTTTTTATTTTCCAATAAACGAAAACCACAAACTATTGTGGGCTTTATCTATTTATAAATCTCTATCTATTTGAAGTCAAGCATGTTGGATTTTGTGTAAATGTTTTATGATGGGATATATATTGTATATGAAATTACTTGAGATGTTCATGGAGCATGAGAACTTTAGTGTTGCATTAATCAGAAGGATAAATGTAAACTGCACACGGGGACATTAGGGCAGATGGCTATTAAGGGTCACATGGTGAGTTACAATTTATGAAGGATATAATGGACACGTAAAGGGATGATGTGATATGTAATTATGTGGCAAAAGATTTGCTATTATTATCCTATTTTATAGTGTGATTAAAATGGCAAGCTTGACTGGCATATTACATACTCTACTCATTGAGCGACGGTGGTTGTTGCTCACCCCTTACCTATTATTTTACATATACTCAAGTGATAGATGAGCTGAGGTTATGTTAGATAAGAGTTTTAAGGATTTTAGTTTGTTACTTTTGTACACCCTGTAAGGATTTTGGAGTTATTTTAATAAGAGGAGTTTATTTTTCCAACCCGTGTCAATTTCCTTTTATTTATTGAACTTTTAACTCATGTTTCAGATTCGGATTTGAGTTTTTATTGCCGACCCGGGTTCGGGGCTTGACAGAGGTTCTGCTGAAATTTCAGTATAATTTGTAGTGTTTGTTTGACTGTTTTTTATTTTTATTTTTTTCAGCAAAGAAAAATACCTGGGGACCTTGTCCCTAGTTGAAGATGGCGAAGGCCACCCGGGTGGCCAACGGACATATCACGATTGCATACAACTATCGACATCAGGCCGCACCAACGCTGGAGCAGCATAGTGCATTGGCCCACAACATTGCTCACATCCTTCAAACCTATTGCCCTACACAATGGAAGTCTTGGAAGGCAATGACATATGAGGTGAGGACGAAGGTGAGCACTTATTTGTCGATAAGTATCCTACCTTTTTATTGCTTTTCCTTTAAATTTTATATATTTATATTACTTAATGTATGTAATTAATTTGTTACATTGTAGACAAACTACAATTTCGATGACATCAATGACAATATGTTGGCGTACGTCAACAGACTCTTCGCTGAACGGTACAAGCAGTGGAAGAGCGACCTGCACCAATATTTTTAGACATTTGATGATCCACATATCGCTCTTGAGGAAGGTTGGCAAAAGGAGTTTAAGGATCAGGAAGATAATTGGGTTTGGCTCTGTAGTAATTTTCAAGAGCCCGGTTATGTGGTACATTTTTCATATTAAGTCTAAAAGTATTATACGTTTCTTACTAATGTTTATTGATTTTTTTATATTTCATTTAAATTAGAACTAATACGTTTATTTTTTGTATAACAAAAGAAGGCGAAAGCCAACAAGATCAATCGGGAGAAGAAGACTTTTCTCCACCATTCGGGTTTAAGGCCCATCTCATATAGGATAGAGGCGCAACAGCAGGTAATAACAAAGCTTTTCATATTCAAATTTAATATGTCGGTAATATTTTTTTTTTTCGTACTAATATTTTTCTTATCTTTTTCTATTCAGAGGGATTCAAAATTCTCGGAGATCGATGTCTTTGGAGACGCTTATGTTCGACCTAGGGATGAGTTGGCCGAGTCCCTTCATGTAAGTATTTTTCAATTGTAATTACTATCTTATGCATTCAAGTATCATGGTTATTTTGAATGTTATTATTAATATTTCATGTTATATTATACAGGTGACAATGATGGAGAAGAGTGAGTGACACACCCTGATCGAAGTTGAGACGTGTTGGCCGTCACGTAAGGGTGATGTAGCCAAGTGTGCAACAGAAGTGATGATAATAATAAGAAAATGCGACAAAGTAAAAACCAAAACTAAACTTACTTCAACTAGAGATAATATGTAAGTGCATGAAAGTGATCAAGTATAAGATACACACATATCAAAGCATAGGTAAACGAAAGTGTAGTAGAACTAACTAAGTATTAATTGTACAAATAGGGAGAAGATCCCTACAGTTATTTAGTAGATCGTTAGAACCACTGAGAAGTCCTTGTGAGCCACCAAGATGTACAGCTACCTATGACCTGAAGAAGCGCAAAATAGAAGGGTGAGTGGGCAAAAACAAAACATTTGAAAACACATTTATCTTTTCTGAACATAATAACCTCTCATTGTAAAACCCGTATAGTTCCAGAAAATAATACTACGTATATACATACGAATACCAATGCACAAGGCCAGTAAAATTGAAGTATGCCATGCCATAACGTTTCCGCACAAAGAGATGTAAGCCAGATGAAACCAATATAAAACAATATGCCATTGGAGTCACCTAATGTGACATGTACGACTGGACCTATAGCTCATCAATATATGCTAGCACACGAGTCGGAAACACATATTGTGGTATATACGACAGTGCTGAGTGTAAATATGTACGACCACGTGAAAGCTGTGTGAATAATCGCAGGTCACCTACGAGTCGGAACCACCTATTGTGGTTTGTAAGACAGGGCTGACACCAAACTTGGATCCAAGGTGAGCGTGTGGTGCGGGAGGTGAACATCACGTGAAAGATTGTACCCTGGCCTCGGGCAGGAGTACTAACACCGGGGTGTAGCAATGATGAGCTCTAAATGCATTTATGCATAAAAATTGTGCCATGCAACCAATACTATCACAATATACTCACCTGAAACTTACCTAAGCCTTTGCAGCATTAAACGATATAATTCATGATTTATAATAATGCAATACTTAAAATGCAACTCATTTTCGACATGGCATTTAAAGCATAAATCATTTTAGGAAACCACGATATGTAAAGCAAATGCCCACTCACTGATAAGTAGCAGGATCGTAGCCCCCCAATCTCGCTTGTCCATGCTCGTCCTCAGTGTACGTTTCGCCTATATGCGAAATAACTAATTTTACGTTAATTAACTAACACATAAACAAAACCTAAGAATAACTTCTCATACGTTGCTCAAATGGGGTGTTTGAATATACCAACGTGATCCACTCGACAACATGAACACCCCTATATTTTTAGAAAAAAAAAATTAACGTCACACACACATGCGCCAGCCATGCACAGGCACGTGCCTAGCACACGAACGGAATCCGTAACAGCGTCAGGCAATATTCCATTAAAATAGTTGAATATTCTGTTAAAAACTAACGGTGTTATCTGATGTTGTTAGAATATTCCGTTAAAGTTAACAGAATATTCTCCTCCTTCTCCGGTGGACCTCGCTGAAGCCGCCGTTCGTACTCGCTGGTTTCTGGAAAATTTTTACGACTTAATATCTACTTCAATTCTCAACCAAAATCCATGAAATTTATATGGATTTGAAGGTCTTGAAGAGTAGAACACGATCGTACCTACTAAAAGTCCAAAAACCAATGGAAAATGGTCGGAAAAACCCTTGAAAAAACCAGCCAAAACTGGAATCCTTTGAACTCGTGTTTCCTAACGTCCAACTACTCCAAAACTAGCCTAGGTTCCCTATAGAGTCGATTAGGAACCTTCTTGAGCCTTAAAACCTTGGAAAAAGACCATGATCATGTCGGAGCCAAAAAGACACCTCGCCGGAGGTTATGATTCCTTGAGTTAAAACACATCAACTCACCTAATGAATGGTATCATGAGATTCTAGAGCTCAAGAGGAGTGTGAAGGTGGAAATCTCGAGTTTGATCCGTGAAGTTTTGGTATAGTTTGAGTGTGGGTGTGCTCTCGGGTGTACGAACGAATGAGAAAGATCTAGAAGAGGTGAGAGGGTAAGGGTATGCGTACGTGTGTGTGTGTGTGTACGGGATTGGCCAAAAGAAAATGATAATAAGCCCTGATTGGGTTGCCGTGAAAAAGAGAGAGAGAGAGAAAAAGAATTAAGTTTCAGTTGGCCCAAAGGAAAAATAAAACAAACCCAAAGTCTGATTAGGCCCAATAAAGTAGGAGTTAAGGTGATTAGTGGACAAAGTATAGTCAACCCTAAAATATAATCCTACCCATTTACATATTCATTTATTCGTAACTTTTTCGTTACGAATCCGATTTGGACCTAACTCGCGTCAACGCACTCGTGACATCGAGTACGATTTAATTACATTATCAAGAAAATTGATTTAAAACTGTATACGTACATCTACGTCACTAAGCCAACGAGGGCAACATCATCATTTTACATACTCGGGGAAGAAATTATATATAATAATTTGGGACGAGTCGTCACAAGAGGCAGTTGATTCTTCAAGAGTCCGCCTCCCAACTTCCTTCTAAGACTCCACTTGAGTTTGTGGATCCTCCCGAGGATGCGGGGTTTCAAATCCTTACAGACACCTTGGATCAGACTCTCGGACGGAGGCCAGGGACGTATTGTAGGCGATAGGGAATGCACGGCAATAGGAACCTAGAGCCTCTTCATCCTCGCAGCCGAAGGACGAGGTGACAGCTTTGATAGCAAAGGTAGCCGACCTTAGAACTAACCTTGTCTCGTATATGAGCCAGATGTCACTGATTGTATAGGCCTTCAGTTAGTCCAACATTCGTCTCCCAGATATTCGTCCATTGTCGACGTCTGAGCCCCTTCAACCCTAGCAAGCCCATAACTCCGCCCCTTTGACCTTTGAGCCTGTCCTCAACCTTAAGCCCTTCTTGCCTCAATCTTTCCAGCCGCATGCGAACAACAACCCCGTAGATTACTCCACCTTTTTTTCTTAGTTGTTTAGTCCCTTACTTTTAAAACTGTTTACTTGTACATACATTTTATTTTTATTTTAAATAAATAATTTTTCTCTTCATTACATTTTTTATTACTTTATTACAAAATTAAACTTATAACAAAAAATACAATTTTTTTCTTTTTACCATTTTGTGCAACGAACATATTCATTCCTAAAAATTTGGTGCGACAAATGAGGAACAGTCGCTCCTTATTTGCCACGACCAATGCTTTTGTTCGTTGCGCAAAGTTTTTCTTCACGATCTTTGCGCGACGGATTCTGTGTGACGAAGTTTTTGACGCACATACATTTTTGTGACGCTACTAAGCTTTGCGTGACCAATTTCTATTCGTTGCGCTAAATGTTAAACGTGGTAGTGAGTACTGAGCTTAGATTAGGGAGTTTTATTCCGTTATAGTTTATGAGTTGAAATTCCAATTTATAGGGTTATGATTTTAAAAGGTAAAGATTATAAGAAATTATATGTTTGCTTAAAGAAGGAAAAGTGTACATTCATGTGAATCTTATATGGGTCGAGATCGAATTGTCCGTGAGACGTTGAGATTTTAAGCTTTCCTGTGTCAAAATTTTTTTGTGAGTTTTCTACTTTTCTTGCATTGTGTTGCTGAATTGTGACATTGCTTTGGTTCTTGAACTCGATATCTCTGAACCCATTAAGGCGTTTTTCTTTTCTTGCCACTATTGATTTCGATTGTATATTTACGATATGGGTTTTTATTGAGGATTTGGGGAAATTTTTGTCTGGGAGTTTTTCTTGGGGTTGGAGCTTGAATGGAGTTCCTTTTGGTGATTGAAGAAATGGGTATTGGAGGAGCTATTTGGTTGTTGTTGTTGGAGTATATTGTATTTTGTGTATTGGTTTCATAAAGATGAAAAGGCTTTCTATTATGCATATTGGTTTTTGTTGTTTGTGTTTGATATGTAATACGTTGACAACTTTATTTCTTTATATTGAGTACTTATAGTCCAATTCCTAACTTACAGCAAGTAAGAAGAAACTCCTGGATAGAATAAAAAAAAAAAAAAAAAAAAAGGAGGAACCACTTCAGCAGCGTGATGACGAACAAAAAGATGGTCATTCACAAACAAGCAAGTTCGAAGATGACAAAGAAAAAGCTTTGTGAACATTGAGCATAAGAGCAGTGCCAAGTTTCTTATAATTATGGACATGTGTATATAAATCTAGCTTTCGTAGTATCTCTATCTTTTGAACCATGACCAGTTGAACACTGCAACTTTTGTACATAACCTTGCTTTCGTAACATCTCTATCTTTTGAACAATGAGAAGTTAACAATTGCTAATCTTCTGATAACTATGACTTAATGTACATCAATCTAGCTTTCATAGTATCCTTATCTTTTTAACAATGAGCAGTTCAACACTGCCAATCTTTTGATAACTATGAAATTATGTATAAGTCTACCTTCTATAATCTTAAAATAAAGATCACTATTTGGTTGATTGATAAGCAAATAAGAAAAGCCAACTAAAAATAATAGTAAAAGAAAGAAATAAAACACGACAATGAAGGAATGATTGTAACGAATTAGGATTGTATTTATGGATGATGAGCCTAAGATTTCGGAATCCATACTCAATCATACACTTCGCAAATCAATGCACCCTTCATACAACTCCAAATTTTGTTCTTGAAATTTACCTACATAAAGGTCTTGGTCCAACTCAATATGCAATTGTTCCCTTAGACATGATTTCTCCCATTGGTGATGGTGAGAGTCAAGTATTTTTATATGCAACTAGCCTATTGCCAAGGTCCAATTTAACATACAACAATCCGTTAAGCTCTTTGAAAACGATAAATATACACACCATGTAAGTCTAGGTCTAACTCATATGCATATGCAAATGCAATATTTAAATCATTGTGCTTCTATGTAACGCAAGATGGTCACTCAACACAAATACAATTGTATCTACGGAATAATGGTAGCTAAGCATAAAACTATAAATAATCAATGATAAAATTACGTTTAGAGATTCAAGAACACAAATATGAAAATTGCATTAAGTTCTCATTGAAATTGAGAAACTAAATCAAGTGTTTCATTCTAACCTTAGAATGATAGATTTAGCTAGACATGAAATAAAATGCAAAGGAAATTTGTTCAACAACATAAGCAAAACACTAAGTAATACAAGTATAGGCATGAGATGGTGATATATAGGACACGAAAAAAAGTGATGTTGGTGTAGATGGAGATAGGGTTGATAATTGATGAAGATGGAGATAGGGTTGATAATTGATGAAGAACTAATGTCTTGATAAAGTTGAATGAAATAAAGCCTTTTGCAAGATTTATGGAATCGCACTAGTCCCCTCAGTTCACCATCAGACTTTTATTTCACTTTGGACTCCCAAGTCCTCACTGCACTAGAAAACCCCAATAAATTAATAATCTCTCCCAAGCCCACATGGTCTGCATATATGTAATATATCTCGAAACATCGACCCGCAACTCGAAAGTACAGCAATCTTACAAATCAGCCACGTCGCGTATAAATTCTCAGCCTGAGCAGTAGTCATTAAAAATCCAATAATTTAGAGAATTATTATTAGCATTTCAAAAATTATATTCTACACTTCTTATAAGTGTAATTTTATTTTTAATTATAGAAAATTTAGAGTGTCAAATAAAATTTTTAGAGTGCTAATAACAATTCCCATAATTTATTCTTCAAAATTTAGAATCTTAAACCGTAATATTCTTGCAAAGCTAGACATCCGTGACTTTCCATCCATATCTGGCTCACCATCTTGTTAAAGATAAACAAAATGTAATACTTATTCTATAGAAACTTATACTCAGTTGAAAATCGAGGAGTAATCTCGGCCCCTCGTAGAATATGGTTTACCTTTGGCTTTGTGAATGAAAAATATAAGTAATACTTCGTAATTCTAATATTCTATGGAACCTCAAGAACATTGCACATCAAAACACACATTAGGCCGTCAGACTATCACATGAGCAACATTTCATATCCTAAATCATGTGTGGTTGTTAGGTTTTTCCACATATCATGATATAAGTTAAAAGTCTATTTTAAAACCAATTAGTAATAAAGGAGTAACCAAATTTCTTACAAAAACATTCCACATCCTCACAATAAGCTAATACAATTGAGCTATTTTTTTATTTTTTCTTGAATTATGGCCTAGTAGTATTAATTTTTAATGGTAAATGAGAGGTCTTAAATTTGATTTTCACCAAAGAAATTTGAACTACATTATTACTAGCTACTATGAGGCTTAATTTACTTATTCACCCTTCACGTAGATAATATTGTTTATTAAAAAAACAATTGGGCTAGTTAAGCTGATTTGTTTGATTTTAAGACCGAATCAATTGCAATTGTCCTCCCAATTGTCTCTTCCCTTTTAGAAAGAGGATGACTCTTTATCGAGACAATCAATGGTCTGACTGGATTTATGTGGTTTCTTCAGAGAGAAAGAGGCCGTGGCCAGGTGCTGGGAATACAGTTACCTATTTCTCTCTCTTATTAAGTTATTATGCTACATTAAGAAGCAAGTAACGTTTTATTGTCAATTTAATTTAATTTCTAAATTGAAATCTTGGCATTAAGTTAAAATACAAACTTAAATCTTAATAAAGACCGCGACCAAACAAAATTTTCAATAAAGAATAAGGCATGGAGATCACATACAGAAATACAGTATTGTTATTTTTATATAAGCGATATTATTATTATAAATTATGTTAAAAAGAAGTTCAATTTTACATTTATTTTGTGTGTGGCTTTCTTCGTGGCCTATATCATTGATTGACATTGGTTAAGTTTATGACAACATAGTTAATAACTGTTAAGTTTATTGATACATGTACACAAAAAAGTTAATACAGAAAATTTGAACTCGCTAAAGAAAAAGGAAGAATTTAATTCTATGAACTAGTGAGTTGAAAAAGAAGATATAACAAAGTTTTAGAAAGACAGATAAAATGTTATAATGCCGGAGTTGTTCCTAAGTAAGTCATATGCCCACGAAGTACTATCCTAACTGACATCGATAAAATTATAAATAGAACTATATAATTATAAGTTGTAAATTATTTCTATCAAGCTCTCAATGTATGCAGATAATGCTTTACCATCAGTGGTGGAAAGTAATTATCCATATGCATTCTGATGAGGGTTTAATCCTTACCAATTTTTCTCTCACTAACAACTAACAATTTAACTCAATAACGTTATTGTTTTACTAAAAAAAATCTAGATGTGTGATTCTCAACAAGCCCCTATCAAACAGGGCTCAAGAGAAATACAATCTTAACAACACTGTCAAATGCAAGCAAAGAAAATCGAGTGAGGATCCTTGCCGGATCCTCTTTGTGAGATCCTTGAATCACATTCGTTCATCATACATCGTACAGTCAAAAATCATTGTAAATTTTTTTATTTAAAATTAAATATAAATAGTATCCGATAAAAACTAGATGCACAATATACAATAAATAAATATAATTAAAGAATATTTGAAATCCTCGTAAAGTTGATTCGAAGAATATCCTCCCTCAAGAAAATCTAAGATGAGGTTGTTGACTTGGTGCGCAGCATCTTCCCACGGCAGACCACGTGGAAAGGATGGGTGCCAAAGAAGCAAGTGGTCCCATTCATGTTCACCAAGTAAGCTGAGCTCCATCCCACTTCGATTTCTTGTATTTTATTCGATGGATCTTGCTGCCTCAACCAAAGACTGTAACAAAAATGGGTGTTGCCGAGCCGCCGACTCTTGACTCTTGGATGGCCTAAAAATTAGGGGATACAGACAATGCATGGTTTGCATGATTGCATCACAGGCTTTGTGTTGAACAGCAATGTAGGACCCTAAAGCCCATGTGGAAAAATATTTGAGAAATGATAAATACATTAATTTTACGTTTTACATATTTATGTTTAATTATATTTATTATTTTCATTTGATTTGTGTATTTTGATATACAAAAATAAAGATGTGTTTGAGAAGCTAAGTGAAAATATGTTGCCATCTTTTTTTTTTTTTTTTTTTTTATCATGTGATTGTATCACTGTCCTGATTTTGTGTTATTAATTAACATGTTATAAGATATGTTTGTACTTTAGGGAGTGATATCAATTGTGCGATTGCTTTCTAACATCAATGACACACCTTGACCTAAATCGAGGCATGTTGGCTGTCACGTGATGGTGACGTAACCATGTGCGCAATGCGGAATTGACATTGATATGAAGATGTGAGAAATCAAAAACCAATTAACTAATGCACACAAGACAAGTAAATAAGTGCGGGAAGAAGTGTTAGAGTGTAAATACACATAATTAGAGCGGAGGTGCCAAGGTGTAGTTCAGCAGGCTAAATACTAATTATACATGGCATGAAAGAAAACCCTACATTGATGGATGTCTGTTAGAACCGCCGTAGAGTCCTCGTGAGCCACCAACACGCACTTCTATCTAGAACCTAGAAGGGCGCAAAACAGAAAACGTGAGTGGGCAAAAACAAAGCTTTTCAAAACCATTTCTCTTTCCAAAAGTAATAACCCCTCACTGTAAAACCCATATAGTTTCCCAAAAAATAAAAATACATACGTATATAAAAATCACGCTTGAGAGTAGTGAAAATCAAATATATGCCATGTCAAGCATCTCATCAATGAAATAAGTAAGTTAGGTGAAATAAATCAATGTAAAATGATATGCCAGCGAGAGTCATCTACGTCTGAACCTATAGCTCATTAGATATGCCTGCTCACAAGTCGAAACCACCTATTGTGGTATGTATGATAGGGCTGGGTGCAAATAAGTACGCTCAAGTGCTACGATCACATGAAGGCTGTGCGAATAATCGCAGGTCACCTACAAGTCAGAACCATCTAATGTGGTCTGTACGACAAGGTTGTGAACAAAACTTGGATCCAAGGTGAGCGTGCGGTGCGGGAGGTGAACATCATGTGAAGGACTGTGCCCTGGCCACCAGGCGGGAGCACTAGCACCGAGGTAGCAGGATAATGAGCTCTAAATGCATCTTCGTATAACCACAAACAATGCATCCACTATCATCAATATATACTCACCTGAAGCTTACCTGGGCGTCCGCAGCATCAAGCAACAATATGCATATCTATACTAATGCATACTCTAAAGCATAATGCAATTGACATGGCATTTAAAATTGTGACTCCATTTATAACAAATTTCTAGGGAAAACACAAAGCATATATACGTATATATAGAAAATCGAAAGCCCACTCACTGGTATGTAGCTGGATCATAACCCCCAAGTCTCGCCTGACTACGCTCGTCCTCCGAAAACATCTCACCTATATGTGAAACCACTATTTTAACGTTAATTTTAAGTACATAACCAAAATCGTGTAGTAACTTCTCATATATTGCTCAATTGGGGTGTTTGAATATACCATCGTGGCCTACTCAACACCACGAGCATCCCCATATTTTTAGAATAATTTTCGGATATCCCACGCGCCCTCACGCGCAGCACATGCTTGGCACACTGACGAAATCTTTAACTGCCGTTAGGGAATATTCTGTTAAATAGTAGCATATACCGTTAACTTTACCTATTGTCGTTAATATATTTCGTCAAAGTTGACGGAATATTCCCCTTCCTTCTCCTGTGGTTCGCCGGATTTCGGTGTCGATCGCCTGCTGCGTTGCTGGAAACTAGAAAAATCTTTAAACTTAATATCTTCCTCATTTTTCAATCAAATTTCACAAACTTTATATCAATTTGAAGCCCTGAACTGAGTAAAACATGTTCTTACCATTTAGAGGTCCTAAAACTGATGAGAAGTTGTCGAAAAATTCCTCCAAATTCCGGCTAAACCTGGAAACCCATAGTTAAGCTTATTTCGACGTTCAAACTTCTACCAAAATTAGTCTAAAACTACTAAAGGAGTTGTATTAATACCTTTCTAAGTCTCAAAAACAAGTAAAACCTCAACAACTACATCGGGGAAACAGAGTATTCCGCTGGAGCTTCTAAGTTCTCGGGCCCCCGTGAACTATTCTTCGTCCCAAAAGTGTCACTAGACTCGTGAAGTCACAAGGAATATGATGGTGACCTCCAATCACTCAATTCGTGGGTGATTGATGGTGTTTGAGGGTTGGAGGAATCGGATCGTACGGACGGAAGGAATTTTCAAGAGAGAGAGAGAGAGAGAGAGAAAAAAAAACAAGGTTGCATGTGTGTGTGTGTGTATGTGTGTGTGGTTTACGGGGTTGGTCACCTAAAACAACCCCAAGGCCTGATTGGGCTACCAAAACCAAGATCCATGCAATTGGATCAAACTAAAAGAACCAACCCAATCTCCCTTATTTCAACATAACATTTTCTCTACATACCCGACTCGGCCCTAACTTGCATCCACGCTCTTGTAACGTCGAATACAACTTAATCACGTCAATGCAAAAAATAATTGAAGACTATATACATACATCCGCGTCACAAGGTCCACAAGGGCAAAATAGTTCATTTCCACGCACTCAAGGATAAAATATATTTTAATTCGGGACGGGTCATCACATCAATGTTTCGTTCTAAAAATAAATAAATTCTAAACATTTTCATGAAATATTATGTTAATGAGGGTTTAATTTTTTATTTTCTCACATGGTCCCTAAAATGTCGAAGATGATCCTACTTAAGTTCCCACATTACTAATTAGAAATATAATTTCTGTACACTACTTTGACCACACTCTCCTATTTAGTTTTGTTCATTGATTATCCTGATCAATCACTTAATTAAATAGCTATGAAAAACAAGAAAGTGTTGAGGTATAACAAGAAGTACAAAAATGATTCTCCAATTAAAAATATACTTCTAATTAAACATGAATGAAATGATAATACTATGCGATAATTTTTTTTAAAATCAAACACCGAAAACTTTATTTTGAAATCATAACATACATTGGATTGGACTGAATTTTTGGATTGACCAAAAGATCGTTCCAAAGTCACAATCTTACTACTCAGTCTATATACCAACAGTATGTGATTTTGTAGGATATGAGACAGCCCCATAGGGTTTGTTTGACAGAAAAGGCAAATGGTTTTTACCAGAGCCATTCCAAATAGAGGCCAGACAAATGTGGCCTAGCAACCACGTGATATCATAATATCACAGTTGAAAATTTCTAGGGCTTGATCTTTGGCAGCAAATGCTTTAATATATATTGAGATTTTGATCTAAATAAAATCTAAGTTTGATTAAAATATTGAATTCATTGCTAGTAGAAATAATTAAATCAATTGTGGTTATCTTGTTTGTTTGCTTGCTTGTCAAGTGGGACACCCTCACAAATAATGTCCATTTCAAGTTTTCCCATCATGTCTGTTAAGATTTTAGCCCTTTGCCTTAATATATTCACTCATGTGTAATGTTTATCATATATTCACTCATGTTAACAACGCATATTATTCGTCCTACCTTAATATATACCAATATTCTTAAGCTCAAAAAGTCGAAAGAAAACGCGGTGAAAGTTCTTTGTTCATGGCTTTTCGATACTTTTTTTAACAGAACCAAAATAATCCTCAAGTAGAATGGGATCGATTCCAACTCAACACTTTTTCTCGTTAAGATTTTGAGCTATCGAGAGAGCACAACGTGATGAGACTTTGTAGCTTGAATTGGGGGAGAATGTTATTGTTGTCAGCAAAAAATTAGTTACTAGTTAAAGAAACGGTTGTTTAAATGGCGATGGATCAGTACTTCAAATTCACTTAGCACCAACTCTTTCCATAACAATATGTAAACAAGAGCGGATGTACATTGGGACCAATTCTCTTAATATCACTCATCAGATTGTTTACGCATGTGCACAACATCGTTTGACTGATGACAACAAGCCCACTTAGTGTTGGATCAAATACTTTAGTGAATAACTTGAAGTTTTTTGCGCGCGTCATACTGTATTTCTATCTAAAAAAACTTGTACTTTAACCCTGAGAACCTCCAAAATTTGAATCCTCGACCCGCCACTATATGTTAATCAATAACACCATATATCAGTGTTACATGCCGAACGACTTGCTCAAGATTTCCTAGTTATAAAGAATTCTACTTGGTGGGGTTTTTTTCTTTTCTTTCAGTTGGTACTAGTTATGATGTTTAATATGTAGCAACTTTTCAATATGGTCTCATTTACCATATATCAAGTGCAAACCAACACGATTTGCTCATGCGCATTAGATCCTCCATTTTCATTTGGATCTACCAAATAGTTTCTGCATCGGTCCATTTTTTTACACCAATATCTTCTGTCGCAGGTGTGATCTTGCGTAACAAGAAGTCTTCATAAATAATGCTATCTTAGACGAGTGGACAATGCTAATGATATATTTTTATAAGAAATGAGTGAAATATATTTAACACATGAAATGAAATAGGATTTAACTTTCGGTTTAGCTATTGATAGTCTGAGTAATTAGTCAACTTGTGTATATAATATTAAATGGCTCACTATGACGAACTGGATCTGAGTTGAATGCTGGTAGCTGACTATTTTATCAGAGAGTGATATGTTATGTTTATAGAATATATTAGAACCATGGTTGTTGGCTAAGAAAGTGAAATATGTGGGAGGAAGGTGAATTGGTTGAAAAATGAGTAAGTGAAAATTGTAATTTCTCCTCATGGTTAGGAATTTTTTTTTTTTTTTTATTTTAAGAATATAACATGTATTTGAAACGAACATGAAATTTCTTCGAAGTATTTTTCAATATGAACATGACAAGTTTGATTAAGTGTCGACGATAGGTGTTTGACACAAACATGACGCTTTTGTAAAATGTTACTGTATGGAGTATGAAGAGGACAATTAGAAAGAAGTGCTTGTGACACGTATTTGACTTGAACATGATACTTTCGTAAAGTGTTAACGACATGTATTTGACTCAACCATAACAGTTTTAAAGAAGTGTTGGCGATACATATTTCACACAAATATGAACCTGCTATGAAACTATGAAGAATCAATATCATACACCTAGATGAAATTATATCTCATACAAACTTGAGAATTCTAAAAAATGTACTCATAACACGTATCAAATTACGAACATAACAACTCTGAAAATGTGATAATGACTCATTTGACACAAACCAAACAAATCTAGAAGTATTAATCCATCATAGATCACCACGTAAACAGCTAAACAATTTATATAAAGAACTCAAACGATCACAAATTAATTGAACACTAAAATTATATAGTAAAGGACTCAAGTGATGCGGTAGTCAAATCCCCTCTTGTTTAAGCATGTACCCTGGCCGACATAGTGGCGGTCTGTAATCCATGTCTGACGGTCCACACAGTAACTACATACGATGCAGTAAACGAAAAGAAATCCAACCAATTATTAGCATTAAAATATAGTTAAACTCAGTAACTAGTTCGAGTACTTTGACGTTCTAACAGTCCACCAAAACACTGTAAAAATGGCTGCCACACCCACGTTCTTTCATCGTCACCATCCTCACACTCACAGCTCTGATTTCAGCAACCCAACAACAACATCACAGACATGCAAGCTCACCATCGAACCACTCCATGCCTGCATCACTGATTTAACTCTAAACCCAGCAAAACCATGCAAACCCAGCAAGCCCTTTCTGGGTTCTCTCGGTCCGTACCTCCTCTGCTTCTCCTCCTGCTCTTATGCTCCACCTCCGCATCTGGGTTCGCATCAATGGGACCCATCTCGGCCTCTTTCGGCAAAGATGGCTTCTTTTGCGCCATAGACGCTAGCGGCAAGCAGGGCGTGGTTTGTTGGGGGTTCAACAGCTCTCCATCGACGTCGCCTTCGGCGTCATCCTCGTCCTCTGCCTCTTTCAGCAACATTCCGGCGATGGCTGCTCTCTCCGGTGGTGAAAATTTTCTTTGTGGTATTTTAGCGAACACCTCGCAGGCGTACTGTTGGAGCTCCGTTTCCCCAGGTATAGATCTTGTTCCTCTACCATTCAAGTCCGCTGCTTACTCTCATATTGCTGCTGGGAAGAGCCATGTGTGTGCTATTAAAGGGTCGTATTACTCTGATCACGAATATGGAACCTGTAGATTGCTGGGAAATTTTTGAAACTTCGAATAGAAGCTTGAGTTCGAAACAGAGCACTCTGTTTTCTGACCAGGCAATTGCTAACCTTGTCTTCAAAGGGGTTGTTTCTGGTGAAGGGTTTAGCTGTGGGGCTGTTAGAAATGGAGGACTGATTTGTTGGGGGCCAAATTCTTCGAATTTAGGTGTTTCGGGTCCCGTACTACAGAATTTCACAGCTTTAGCTTCAGGGAGGGCCTCAGTCTGTGGAATTTCAGATTTTGGTGAGTTGCATTGTTGGGGTGATACTGATTTGTTGGATGGTCATCCAAATGGAACTCAGTATGTGTCTTTGGCTGCTGGTGATCATCATTTTTGCGGGATTCGACAAGATAATCACAGAGTGGAGTGTTGGGGGATGTTTAACTCCTCTTTGATTCCAAAGGCTTCCGGATTTATGGCGATTGCCTCGTCGGATTATACCACTTGTGGGATCAGGGAAGATGATTTGGTGATTGATTGTTGGGCTGCCAATGTAACTTCCTCCCCAACCGATTATGATCCTCCATTGGAATTGTGCAGTCCAGGTCTTTGCACTCCTGGTTCTTGTGGGCAAGGTGAGTTTGCTTTCAATGCTAGCACACTCAATGAGGTTGATTTGACAAGCTTGTGTGTTCGAAAAGATCTTACGATTTGTTCCTCGTGTGGGTCAAATTGTTCCGAAGGCTTCTTCTTGTCTAGTTCATGTACTCAACATGCTGATAGAGTGTGCACAGCTTGCTCTCTTTGCCAAAACAGCTCTTGTTGGGATATTTGTGGGCTTCAAACACCTCCAGAAATGAGGAAGAAGCTCTGGAATCATGTGCGTAGGTTGGTGATCATATTCGGGTCTTCTGCTTTGGGTTTTTTGTTGATATTAATTTGTTGGTGCCTTCTTCCCCGTTTAACTTCTCGAAAAAAGGAAGGGAGCAAAAAGCAGTTTAAATCTTGCATTGGGAAAGCAGAGTTGGAAGCTGACAATAATGAGGATCCAAACCCTCCTCCATCCGTGATTCCCTGTCCTGGGATTGCTCAAGTGTTCCGTCTCTCAGAGCTAAAAGACGCCACCAACGGATTCAAAGAGTTTAACGAGCTTGGCAGGGGAAGTTTTGGCTTTGTTTACAAAGCTGTGCTAGCAGATGGACAGCAGGTTGCAGTCAAGAGAGCAAATGCTGCCACTATAATTCACACAAACAGTCGAGACTTTGAAATGGAATTAGAGGTCCTTAGCAAAATCCGCCACTGTAACAATGTAAACTTATTGGGTTACTGCTCAGAGATGGGGGAAAGGCTGCTTGTATATGAGTACATGGCCCACGGGACGCTTTATGATCATCTCCATGGCGGGCTTTCAGCCCTGAATTGGAGCCTCCGGTTGAAAATTGCAATGCAGGCTGCTAAGGGGCTTGAGTACCTTCACAAGGAATTCGTGCCTCCCATTGTTCATCGCAATGTCAAGACCTCGAACATTCTTTTAGACGCTGAATGGAGTGCACGGATTGCAGATTTCGGACTCCTTACATCTAATGACAGGGATCTCAATGGAGATTTAGCAAGTGATGTTTACAACTTTGGAGTAGTACTGCTAGAGATTCTCAGTGGAAGGAAAGCTTATGACAGAGATTACACTCTGCCAAGTATAGTCGAATGGGCACTGCCTTTAATCAAACAGAACAAGGCAGCTGCCATAATCGACCGTTATATAGCTCTCCCGAGAAATGTTGAGCCTTTGCTCAAGCTTGCTGATATAGCAGGACTGGCGGTAAAGGAAAATCCAACCGAGCGTCCTACAATGTCAGATATTGCATCTTGGTTGGAGCTCATTGTGAAAGATGGTTTAACCTTGTAGTTTCTGAACCAGGTCGCCGGCTATTCATCAAAGATTAGTTGAACAAATATTTGTTACAACTGTTTCAGTAAGTACTGCTCTAATCTTCCTCAACTGTACATCTATTTATGAGCTGCTTGTAAATTAAGTGATTAATCTTCTTTCTTCGTCTCGGATAATTTCCCTTAATCCTCACAAAGGGAAGGGAACATGATTTTTGTACCATTCCACACTAGTTTTCCACATGATACTCATCCAATAATTTGCCTTCTCATGCAAAGCATTGGAGAGCCATCCCTACTTGAATTTGGGAGCAATTATTTTAGATTTAATGCATGATTATGCCCTGAACATTTCATTTTATACAATGGTTTCGAGCATATGATTCGTTATCAATTTAACAAATTCTTTACAAACTACCACGGTTTCTGTGGATATAATCTTTTTGAACCGCGATTTTTTCAGTCATTCGATATCTGCTAGCAGTTTTTACAAAAACACATTATAGAACTCGGAAGTGTGAAAACTACAGCATCCTGTGAACTGGAGCAACGGAGAAATGGAAATCCAACTCATCCAAGCACTCTTACGATGAGTCGGTTTCGGAAGAGGAAAATAACCTTATCTCTGTGACTTTTGCATTGCAGCTTGTCTCATAGCCCCACAGTGGCCGTGCAAACCATAACCAAGCTGAAGACAAAAACTAGAAAGGGTAAGTGGCCTTTCAGTGCTTTGTTGATTAGATGACCTTGTTTTGTGCAATTTGACAACTCAAAAGCTTGTCAATTGATTGGTTTCCGAGGTGATACGAGGAAATAGCGGGCAAAAAGTTGAGGGACATATATGTGGCATATAGCCCCTTTCACCAAAAGGCCCCTCCACTACTAGTCAAGTAGTTCTTCACATTTCTCGCACTCAAAAGGTACATGTCCTAGTGACTTGAGGCACTGTCTTGGCTTGGAAATTGGGTGGTCGTCAAGTGAGGGTTGGAAGTTAGAGCCGGTTTGGACCGCGACACCTGTCGCCCGCTCCGTTTTTGGTCGACCAGCATTATAACATTTGCTACTTTCTGTTTTTCGTTTAGATTTATATTAAATCTCGTACATTAACGTTCGGATAAGAGAATTTCCATGTAGCATACGTATAATGCATGTCTGGTTCTTGTTAGAGCTGGTTTGGATGTCATAACCATTCGGTCGGTAATGTAATTTTTGCCTTTTACTTCTTGTTTATGAACTTTTGGCACTGTAAATAACAGGAACAGGTCGAGAAAAGCTCAACATACATGCTGGTTTTCGCATTAATTTACTGGGAGGTAACTTTGTACACGTACTTTGCAAAAGTGCTATCAACAAGTTGAGAAAAAATAAGCTTTGCAGAATGGTTACAAGGACAACACATAATCCTCAGATTTATACTGATTTTGTGTGCTGCTAGATGTAGAGGCCTTGGAGAAAGTGCTACGATCATATGAGTTCTCTTGCCTCGTTTTGATATCCATGAAATCCGAAACAAGCCCGGGTTGCAAAATATGAGAGTCCTTGATGTCTTCCTCGCCGGACAACATCTCAACCACCTTTGACATTCGCGGCCGGTGGTTGGCCCTTTCTTGCACACAAAGTAGGCCTACCTTCAAGAATCTGATGGCTTCGTCCGAAGGAAAGTTCATCTGAAGCGTAGGATCAACTAGTTGTACAAGGGTTCCGGCCATGTGTGCTTCCCATACCTGCAAGTTCACAAACAACATTGCTTCAGTTCCTGAAGTCACAATCGAAAGCGTGTTCAAGGCCACTTTGCTTCAGTCTAATATTGACCGTTATTTGAGGAGCTAATCTTGCCAAATCCTCTTTATGTTTATACCAAAAATATATCCAAAGGCACTATGCAAGTAGTAATTAGATGCTCTAATTTAATTTGTTTACCTTCTGAACCAGGTACTGCTCCCCAAGTTGCATGTCAAAATCCACAACTGCTTGGCCGCTGACAATTTCCAACAACAGCACTCCGAAGCTATAGACATCTGATTTTCGCGTCAAACGCCCGCTAATTGCATATTCTGGAGCAAGATAACCCCTTTTGGATTATTGTGAGACAACCCATTAGCAACGCAGTAGCATTTCAAAGAGTAATCCAATCACAACGCAAGAAGATTTACTGATTCAAACAACTTACATTGTCCCCGCTACACGAGTGCTAACGTGAGAATGGTTGTCCCTTAATAACTTCGATAACCCAAAATCGCCTACTTTCGGTATGAAATTCTTATCAAGAAGAATGTTGCTGGATTTAATGTCCCTATGCAGAATGTGAGGATCAACCTCGTCGTGTAGATAGGCAAGTCCTCGAGCTACTCCTATCGAAATACCCCGTCTTGCCTCCCAACTAAACCTCATCCGGTTTTTCTCTCCACCTATTGATCAATATCACATCGTAAATTCTTCACAATTTGCCTAATAAAACCAGTTAAAATGTGGATTATTCAGGTAGAAATTGAGAATTTAGAAGCAAATAAATGATTATTTACCAAGTAATGTGTGTGTGAGGCTATTGTTTTCCATGTAATCATAGACCAGATATCTTGCAGCTCCATCAACACAACAACCATGAAGCCTAACAAGATTCTCATGTCTGATTACAGACAGAGCAGCCAATTCTGCTATGAACTCCCTCTCTCCTCTCATCGATTCGAGTTCAACGGAAAGAACTTTCACAGCCACAAGGCTCCCATCTCTAAGCTGACCCTTTATAACTCAAAAGAAATTTCACTAAGGGATTAATTCGCTAATTTCAAATAATTCAAGGATTAATTTACAAGAAAAAAAAAATAGTTCAGGACCAATTTCAACTAGGATAATAGTTTGGCGGTCACACAGCAGTTTACTTATATATATATATATATATATATATATAAACACACACATAAATCATAAATGTAACTGGTTTCAATAAATGCAGAATTTGATGTTGCAGGTGAGAGAAAAACCTTATAAACAGAGCCAAATCCGCCTTCTCCAAGCTTGTTAGAGGAATGGAAGCCATTGGTGGCAGACTTCAACTCCTTGCAAGAGAAAATTCTGAAGTTTTCTGGATTTTGACCACCTGCGTTGTATAAAAAAGGTACCAGAAAGCAATTAAGACCACAGTAAACTGCAGCAAAAACCAAGAACAACCAAACCCTAATAATACCTTGCATACTTCTTTCAATGGCCTTTGGAGGTGAGGAGGAGAAGCAATCTGTGCAAGGAAGCAGGAACTTCATGTTCCAGTAGCTGGATGCACTTTTTTTGTTGGGTTTTTGCTGCTGAATCTTGGGTGTGCTTGAAAAGTAAAATCTTGAAGTTTGGGACCAATTAAAATTGGATTAAGGAGAGCAACCCAGGAAAGAGGAATGGAAAGAACAGAACTGGAGACGCAGCAATATAATATTGCCCGCGGGTTTTGACCTCAATTTGGCCAAAAAATTCCATGGTTTGAGTTTCAACTTAAATTTTTTCCATTTGAATATTGTAAATCATCGACCAAAAAAAACATTATTCTATATTAAAACTCGACTTGTTAACCATAGTGTCTGAATATTAGGTGTCAAATTGTTTTTTTCACACGTCAACAAATTACGAAAATAATTACTTAATAATATCAAATGTATCATATTATTTTGTATACTTTTGTCGAGTCTAGTATTTATCGTGGCTTAGAAATTAAAAGGCATAATTAGTTTGATCAAACAAAAATTTTCCTTTTCATTCAATTTAAAATAGTATCATATGGATGCCGTTTCAAATGTATGTGGTTACGTAGGTGCAAAAGTATACACACTAAACAAGTTAGCAAAAGTGCCTAACTAGCAATTAACGATTCAACACGCCTAAAAGAAGCAAAAAGGCAATCATCAAAGACTCAAACGTGCAAAGAATGAGACACGATCACCCCCCTATGACTGCTTGGAGACCAGTTGAATATTATTGAGTTTTCTTTGGAAGGTCTTTGGAGGAGACTAACTAAAAAAGGCTTGAATTGGCCATAGCCTTTGACCCTTTCTGCTTACTAGCAATTAACCATTCTTTCCACAGAATATGACATCCCATCGACGACCTTTAGAATGTAGTAAGAAAAATATTCCAACTCCTCATGTCATTCCTCCGTCTTGTTAACGCGTA
Organism: Pyrus x bretschneideri; assembly: GCF_019419815.1. Classification (NCBI taxonomy): domain Eukaryota; kingdom Viridiplantae; phylum Streptophyta; class Magnoliopsida; order Rosales; family Rosaceae; genus Pyrus; species Pyrus x bretschneideri. The sequence continues at coordinate 2,741,827 of NW_025999779.1, forward strand.
TGCGCAAGTTTTTTGTCTTTAGATATGTTTTAACAAATTATATATGTTTATGTGTCAACTGAAACTTACATTGCAAATAAAGAAAAATGTTCGTCACAATTAAGGAGATAAGCTATGCTCACACATGAACATGATATGTTAGATGATCATACGGTCTGGGCCGTCTAGCGATCAATACTCACAACAAATAATCAACCGTTAATTAACCGATCAACTTTCACTTCATGTGAGTTTGTGATTAATTAAGAAAATTAAAAAATAGGTTGCAATCATGCGTAGAATTGGCTTATTGCCACGTCAACAGAAGGTCATGGTGCCATGTGGTGATTCTATCAATCCAATGTGACAAAAACACGCTTGTTGGTTTGTTCAGACATTTGAATGGATCAAAGTTTGAACGCGAGGATTGGAGTTTGGAGGATGCGCATGGTCAGCAAGCACTCATAAGCAGTTTAACAGATGGTTCCTTCCTTCTATATCCAGAAGATTTATGTCTGGGACTTGTGACCAGTCTTGTAGTCTAGTCTATGGTGTTTACCACATCCTATATATATTCTAACGTACGTGTATGGTGTCCTGGTGTAGACAAAACCCTAATTCCTGTATATAATACACGGTGGATTAATTGGATTTTATTCTCATGGAATTCTGTTTTAATATTAGTTCAACTGTTAGTGTTAGTGTTCTTTCATTTTTGAATTGAACAAGTCTATCGTGGGGACAGAGGAATATAAAATTAACTAGTCAACATTTCCAATCAATTCAACTCCATTAGGTATTGACGGTTGAGAGCTCAAAGATCCGGTTAAAAACAGCTGTATTAACTTGGCCCAAGATTCTTTTTCGTATATGTTTAAAGAATATAAGGGAATCCTAATTATTACCTTTTTTTTTTATAATGGTTTGGACTTGAGTAGGTTGAAAAAAGACACACTTATTACAATATTAACTTTAGGTGTCGGATGATGGTGACGATTTAATAAGCCATTATGTTGGATAAAAAATATCCGACACATCATTCAGTTAGTGTTGAATAAGAATGAAATCCTGTCAGTTATATCTGACATACATTCTTAACGGATATTATAACCGCCATTATTTTTGAATTTTTAAAAAAAAATATTTTTTACATATTCCGACGGTTTTTAAGTTAATGGTTGTTGTTATAACCGACAGAAATTGACTATTTTATTATTTTAGTTTCTAGCATGTTATTATTTTAGTATTCTGGCAGTTATAACGAACAAAAATTGATTATTTTATTATTTTAGTTTCTGGCGGTTATTATTTTAGTATTATGAAGGTTATAACCGACAGAAATTGACTATTTTATTATTTTAAAATGTTATTTTGATTATAAATAAATAAATAAACGCATGGTTTAAATATATTGTTTTCACTCATGGCCCTGTTGGATATAACCGACATGAACAAAGCAAAATTTTGGGCGGCCGCCAAAATAATCTCTTAATGTTTTTTTTTCACTCATGGTCCCGTTACCTAATCTCTGAATGTTTTTTTTAGATTTTTTACACATGTTATCTTGGAGTATATACAAACATATTTGACGGTTGGATCGTTGAACCTAATTTCGTAGAATGCATATCCTATCAAACTGATAGATTTAACAAACACTTAAGAGTTAATGTTATACTTCCATTAAGTATAAAATAAGATTTATTGTGGCAACCCGTCCCAATTTATTATGTAATTTTCTCCCCAAGTGTGTGAAAATGACGAATATGCCCTCGTTGGCTAAGTGATGTGGATGTATGTGTGCAGATTTAAATTATCCTTCTCGCTATCGTAATTAAATCGTACTCGGCGTCATAAGTGCGTTGAAGCGAGTTAAAACCGAAGTGGAGCCGTAACGAAAAAGTTGCGATTATTTAGGTGCGTAAATGGGCAAATTGTGAACCAATTATATGGGCTCGTATTTCTTTTAGCCCAATCAAATAAGTTGTTTTTCTTCTTTTGGGCCAATTAAAATTAGCTTTCTCTCTCTCTCAGCCAATTAGAACACGCACACACACTCACTCTTCCTTCTCTCTCTCTCCTTCTCGACTCTTCTCCTTCCTTACACTATGACATCCCACACATAACCATCATCAAACTCACACGAATCAAACTTTTGGAAACCATCACCATTCTCCTCTCAACTTCACGATTACCACCATACCCTTAGTTTTCCATTTTGATGAGTTTTAGCTCAGAAACCAGAAGCTTCGACGAGGAGCTAGGTTGCTCCAACATGATCACGTACGATTTACAAGGTTTTGAAGCTTGGGATGGTCTCTATGCAACTTCACTAGCACTTTAGAGTAGATTTGGAGCAGAGTGGACGTCGGAATAGGTGAGTTCGAAGAGTTGCAGAGTTGGCCGGATTTTCCAAGGAATTTTCCAATCATTTTTCGTTGGATTTTGGACTTCCAATAGGTACGAATGTGTTCTACTCTTCGAGACCTTCAAATCTATATAAATTTCATGGATTTTGGTTAAGAAATGAAGTAGATATAAAGCTTTGAAATTTTCCAGAAACTGGCGTGTGTAGACGGCGAACGGCGGAGACCGACAGGTGACCGAAGAAGAATAAGGTATATTCCGTTAACTTTAACGGAATATTCTAACGGCATTAGGTAATGCCATTACTATTTAACGGAATGTTCCACCTATTTTGACGGAATATTCCTAACGCCGTTAGGGTTTCCATCAATGTGCCGTGCACGTGCCTGTGCGTGGCCGGCGTGTGTGGTCGTGCCTTGGCCGGCGTGTGAGGGCGCGTCCGGTGTCCAAAATTTTTTCTAAAAATTTGTGTGGGTTTGTATCATCGAGTAAATCACATTCGTATATTCAAACCTTACATTTGAGCAAACTATGAGGCGTTATTTCTGGATTTCGTATATGTGCTAATTAATAATAGTTGTATCGCATGTAGGTGAGACGTACCCCGAGACACACACATACATATACAGTTTCTAGAAACGTTTTTATATGGAATTATGTTTTGCTTGCCATGTCGTAAATAAGTTACATTTTAAATATTGCATTGTTACACTTGTGAATTGTATTGTGTAATGCTGAGGAGACTCAGGTAAGCTTCTGGTGAGTATTATGTGAATGAATGGGTTGTATTGCATTGGTATGCATACATTTATTTAGAGCTCATCATGGCTGCACCCCCGTATTAGTGCTCCCGCCCGAGGCCAGGGCCAACCTTCACGTGATTATTCACCTTCCGCACCGCACACTTACCTTGGATCCAAGTCTGGTGCTAGCCTGTTGTACAGACCACAATAGGTGGTTCCGACTTGCAGGTGACCCACGATTTATCGCACAGCTTTCACGTGATCATAGCACTTGAGCGTACATATTTATACCCAGTTTGTCGTACAGGTCACCCTAGGTGACTCTGACTCATGTGCTAACCTAGATTGATGAGCTATAGATCCAGTTGTACAGGTCATGCAAGGTGAGTCCAACTGGCATACTATTTTATATTAGTTGCATATCTGACTCACATCTTTTAGTGCTGAAATATTATGACATGGCATATCTCAGTTTTCGCTGGTCTTGTGCATTGGTTTTCATATCTACGTAGTAGTATTTTTTGGAAACTATACGGGTTTTATGGAGAGGGGTTATTATGTTCATAAAGATAAATACGTTTTTAAACGCTTTGTTTTTGTCCACTCACATTTCTATTTTGCGCCCCTCTAGGTTCTAAGTAGCTATTTATCTTTGGTGGCTCATGAGGAATACTCGGCAGTTCTGACGTTCCATTAAATATTGTAAAGATCCTCTCTTGGTTTTGTATAATTAGTGTTTAGTTAGTTCGACTGCACTTTCGTGTTACCTATGCTCTGATATGTGTGTATCATATACTTGATCACGTCTAGTTAAATAAATTTAGTTTTGGTTTTTATTTATTCACGTGTTCTTATTACTATCACTTATGTTGCACCCTTGGCTACGTCACCCTCACGTGACGACCAGCATGCCTTGACTCCGATTAGGGTGTGTCATTTATCCACTCTTGTAAATATTTTAAATTGAAGATCAAATTCATTTATTGCATTCTTATAGGGTCAAGGAGTGTACCTATAAAAAAATCATCAAAATCGGAGCTAAAATAACCGTTAAATTATGATTTTTCGTTTATAACCATCGAAAACTTTTGTTTTGTTACCAATCTCTGAATGTTTGTTTAGTACAATATTTTACGTATGCGATCTTGGAGTGTGTACAAACGAGTTTGACGGTTGGATCGTTGAAAAATGTTTCGTAGAATATGTATCGCATCAAAACGGTAGATTAAACAAACACTTAAAGTTAATGTTATACTTCCCCATCAAGTATAAAATAAGATTTTGTGGTATCCACTAGTGTAAATATTTTAAATTGAAGATCGACTTCATTCAATGCATGTTTATAGGGTCGAGGAGTGTAGCTATAAAAAATCATCAAAATCGGAGTTAAAATAACCGTTAAATTGTGATTTTTTATTTGTAACCGTCGAAAACTTTTGTTCTATTACCTAATCTCTAAATGTTTGTTTTTTTTTATTTTTTATGTATGTGATCTCGGAGTGTGTACAAACAAGTTTGATGGTTAGATCATTGAAAAAAGTTTCGTAGAATGTGTATCGCATCAAAATGGTAGATTAAATAAACACTTAAGAGTTAATGTTATAATTCCATTAAGTATAAAATAAGATTTTGTGGTATCCAATAGTGTAAATATTTTAAATTGAAGATCAAATTTATTCATTACATTCTTATAGGGTCGATGAGTGTAACTGTAAAAAATCATTAAAATTGGAGTTAAAATAACCGTTAAATTATGATTTTTCGTTTATAACCGTCGAAAACTTTTGTTCTGTTATGTAATCTTTGAATGTTTGTTTTTTCCGATTTTTTACATATGCAATCTCAGAGTGTGTACAAATAAGTCTGACGGTTGGATCATTGAAAAAAGTTTCGTAGAATAATACTTGCAGTCAAAACGGTAGATTAAACAAACACTTAGAGTTAATATTATACTTCTATTAAGTATAAAATAAGATTTTGTGGTATCTACTAGTGTAAATATTTTAAATTGAAGATCAAATTCGTTCATTGCATTCTTATAGGGTCAATGAGCATAGCTGTAAAAAAATCATCAAAATCTAGAGCTAAAATAACCTGTTAAATTATGATTTTTCGTTTATAACCGTCGAAAACTTTTGTTCCGTTACTCAATCTCTGAATTTTTTTTTTTTTGTGCAATTTTTTACGTATGCGATCTTGTAGTATTTACAAACAAGTTTGACGGTTAGATCATGGAAACTAGTTTCGTAAAGTGCATATCTTCGTTAAATTTGCCTAAATTTGAAGTAGGAAAATTAATTTGTGCTAAATTTTTATTTATGCTTTTCAAGTATTGATTTGACAATATTTAGTTTGTGTGATGACATTTTCATTGTACAATTATCTTTTTGTTTCTTTATCACATATTTTACATGGGTTATTATCTATTAAATCAAACAATTATTTATTTAATTTTTAAAAACGTATTCTATTTAAATATATATTATTTATTTATTTATTTATTAAACCAAACAATTATTATTTTATTTTTTAAAATCGTAACAAAATTTTGGGGGGGAATTTAAAATTTTGGGGGGATTTTTGCCGCCATTTTTTTCTGTCGATTATAACCGAAAGTAATAAAAAATTTCCAAAATAAAACCCCTCCATCTTTTCCTTGCACCGGTGCCTTCTCCCTTCCCCCTTCCTTCCCCCTTTTCTCCTCTCCTCATTTCCTTCTCCTTCTCTTCTCCCTTTCTTCTTCGCGCTTCAATCACCATGGATGAACAATTCGAGAAGCAACATTCCGAAACCAGTACATTTTAAATTATTTGTATTACGTTCAGTTTGTGTTTTAAATTTTGATTATGTTATTTAATCGAGTTTGTATTTTGAATCTTGACTCGAGTTTGTAAATATGCATCACTAATGTTTTTTTGTTATTAACAAGAACCAAATTTGAGGAAGACCCAAGTGGCTGGGAAAGTTTGGGCTTTTGAAAGCAAAAGAAGCAAATTTGAGGAAGAATAATGACTTCAAGTAGTTGCAGTGCAAGGAATGTCGCCGTTAGGCAATATGTGAGGTCCAATGTGCCTCGTTTAAGATGGACTCCTGAGCTTCATCACTGCTTTCTTTAGGCCATCGAAAGGCTCAGAGGCCATAAAAGTGAGCAATTACGAAAACCTACCTTCTATTTTTGTTTCTTTTATAGAAAATTTTATTGTTTTTATTTAATTTTTTTTTCTTTATTTTCTTGCAGAGGCTACTCCAAAACTTGTTCTTCAGTTGATGGATGTCAAAGGGCTCACTATTTCTCATGTCAAAAGCCATCTCCAGGTCTTTTTGCTTTTTTTCTCCAGTTCTTCTAAAGTGCTTTTGTTTGTCTAATAGGTTAAAATTTCATTTGTTCTCACACTTTTCTTCGTTTCTTTTTATTAATTTGTTTCCCTAGGAAACAAACTTGAAAAATTGAAGAATATGGTGTACCTTAGAGGAACATTACACATCTCAAAGCTGGAAAATGCAATGAATGCAGGGGAGGCCAACTTGAAAGGGAAAGAAATGATTCAAAAATTGGTTTATATTTTTATTATTATTAATATATTTTCTATCGGTTTTATCCGACAGAGAATGCTCCTATTTATAAATTCTTTGTCAGTTATATCCGACATAAGTTCTGTCGATTTTAGAGTATTTTCTGTTGGTTTTATCCGACAGAGAATACTCTTATTTATTCATTATTAATATATTCTCTGTTGGTTATATCCGACATAATTTCTATCGGTTTTAGAATATTTTCTATCGGAAAATTCATTTCCTGACGTTGGCAATTCTATCGCTTATTATATCCACCACTGCATCCATTTTCTGTCGGATTTTGCTTAATATCCAACAGTAATATACGTTTCTTGTCGGTTATCATAGCGATATTAATAAATGGTTTCGTAGTAGTCACATACAGCCTTGGCAAGAACGACGTTCTGCGGAATATATGACCCATGCTCCTTTAGGTTCTTTAAATTCCGTGGGTGGCGTAGCTACCGAGATCAACGCAGTCAATTATGTTTCTCCTAGAAGTTGGTTAGCTACTTCTCATTTTGTTCTAGGATTCTTCCTATTCGTAGGTCATTTATGGCACGCGGGAAGGGCTCGTGCAGCTGCAGCAGGATTTGAAAAAGGAATTGATCGTGATTTTGAACCTGTTCTTTCCATGACTCCTCTTAACTGAGACAGAGATCCAATGTACTGCGCTCTCCAAGTGTGCTTGTTTCTCCCTTCTTCCTTACCATGGCAAGTCTTTGTGAAATAACTCCGATGAGAAGAAAAAAAGAAGGCGTTAAGAGACCTTTCTGGCCCAACCCTAGTGGTAGTTACACTAAATTTATCTAAACTATCAGGAAGTTTCAAACGTAGGTGTAGAGGGTGAAACATGTTACTCTAATCAATTTGACTAAACTCAGTAAGTGAGAAATTTTATGTTCAAATATTATGGATAACGAGTTTGATACTTGTTTATCTTCCACTCCTTAACGTAAATATATTGTAGTATACACAAAAGGTAACCCTAATTAGAGTAAAAAAATAAATAAAAAATCATCTTGTTTATAAGTATTTATTTGGTTAACAACTTTTAAGTATTTTATTAGTTTCAAGATAATCAGAACTTCAATGATGTTGCTACTAAAAGATTGGTGTTATCTACATACATTTTTTTACTTTTCACACGCCTTTTTTAATTTTCGGCCGTCAAATTAAATGAATTGAAAATAATTAAATGACAAAGATTAACAAGAAGTGTGTAAATAGTAAAAAAAAAAAATGATATGTGGATAGCACCAATAATATTAAAATAGTCAGTTACTATTGTTGGTCATGCTCCTAACAAGGATTTCCTAACATTAGGCAGCTTTTGTTTTTTTATTTTTTTATTTTTTTATTACGTAGAGGGCAATAAACCAAAAACACACTAACAACAAATTACAGTCCTCAGCTGAGGTAGAAGATAAACATGCAGTAAAAATTTGATTTGCAAACGTGTCAACTAACACGAATCCTTCGAGGTTTACTCTTAAAACTAATTAGATACTTGATCTATATTTAAACTCCTTTAATTTACTGATCCACTTGACGAAGACGTCAACCGTAGAAGAATGTGTATGGCTTGTTGTGGCAGGTCAAAGCAATTAACAAAGTATCTTACTCCCAAACTTGTTAAATTTAGTAGGGCAAAAGTCGAGCAAGCAATTTAATAAAATTAGGTTTGGAGTCAGTTGCAAGCTAAATATGTCTTAAATAAGCAATCTTACCGTGTCAAGACTCCAACTATTCCCATATAAAAATACGAAGGAAAGTTTTTTAAGAAATTATATGTCGATACATAAAAGGATATTGGACGTGGATATATATTACAGTATGTGTGTGCTAGGTGAATTAGGTGCGTTATGTAACATGTTGGCTTTTAGTTGGACTGAATTCTTAATTATATGATTCTTTTTCTTTTTTGGCATTTGAGTATTATACAAGTTAAACTAACACTAAAAAGTATGGGTAGTTTGGTGAAATGGTGATCCTGATCATGTCTTGTTCATATATTTGGCTTAGTCTTGTTTTTTGGTAAACATATTTTTTAAAAGCATTTTCAATCATTTTAAAAGAAAACGAATTATTATGCACGATATAGATTGTGTATGAATAGAGCAATTCCTTATTTTGATCCCAAAAAAAAAAAAAAAAAACTAATGAAAAGGGCTTGAAAGCTTTGAGTTTTAATGATAAGGACAAAATAAAGGTAAAGTGAATAGTACCAGGATTGACTTTTTAGTGTAAAAATATGGTTTTTCGTTAAAGTGAACAGTACCGTAGGTTTTTCGTTAAAACTCTCAAAAAAAAAAAAAAAAAAAAAATCTTCAATCATGGTCATAGGATTATATCTAGAAGACACAAATCAGCATTTGGATTATTAGTTTGTCTGGCTTTGTACTTGCCATTTTTTCCGTTACATTGTCCGTATCCTTGACCTTGGCTACTAATGAATAATCAATAAGGTTGTGAGAGCTTGACAAATTAAACAACACGATAAAACAACATGTTGAATCATTCGAAGAACCTTCATGCACGATCTTAATAGACGAAGGAGGTACTAACTAATGAATAATCAATAAAGTTAGTGAGAGCTTGCCGAATTAAACAACACAATAAAACGACATGTTTAATCATTCAAAGAACCTTCATGGTCTTAATAGACGAAGGAGGTACTAACTAACGAATAATCAATAAAGTTGTGACAGCTTGCCGAATTAAAGAACACGATAAAACGATATGTTTAATCATTCGAAGAACCTTCATGGTCTTAATAGACGAATGAGATACTAATTAATGAATAATCAATAAAGTTGTGAGAGCTTGCCGAATTAAATAACACGATAAAACAACAGGTTTAATCATTTGAAGTACCTTCACGGTCTTAATAGACGAAGGAGCGGAAGTACCATACCTCAACTTGTTGTAGTTCTTGATTTTCAGAATCAAAATTACTTAATTCATCGTACACATAGTAGTTGGTTTTTAGGACCCGTAAATTTTCATCACAGTTAAAACATGATCCTTTTTGATGTTTCAATTGCACTTCATCATACGTGTGCCCAGTCGTACCCTTTGGACGACTGTCGATTTGGACAAAAGAGAAGAGATAAAAAAAAATATAAAAAAAAAACACCAGTATTATTTCTACCGTGATGCCAAGGGGTTAGTACCTTTTGGATGACTGGATCGTGTTTTGTCTAGTTAGACCAACATCTTTTCATAGATTTTTTTGTTGTGCCTTTATGAGCACGTAAATAAGCTCTCAAAATATCTATCCTTGTAGAGTGACCTCCTTTCATCCTCTAGCCTCTCTCCCATCTCCATCACACACTGCCTTGCTGCCTTGCCTGTATAGGGATTGTTCCATCTCAACTTTGCTAATTGGTCAAGATGCTAAACTTGGAGTTCTTTCCCACACAAATGCTAGCTTAGTTCATCTGGTTCATGGTAGGAGTCAAATATGAGATTGATCATGTCTTATTTGTTGGTTTGGTTCTATATGCCCATGCTATCTTAATCGATTTAGTCGTTTGGAATAGCGAAAGTGAGATCTCTTCATCTTTCTTTGTTGATTCATTTTACAAGTTCTTTAGTTTTGCATATACTGTATACACACATGTTGACTTAGTTCATCTAGATTCGTAAGAGATTGAGTTGCTCTTGACAAATGTACCTTTTTTGATCTGTTAAAACCTTGATCATCTCATACATTCTGTATTTGTGAATTAGCCAGGAAGGAAGGAGGTCATCACTTGCATGTGAAATTTGTGCCTTATGAGCATCATGAAGATTGTTACCACTTCAAGAAGATAAGAGGAATAAGTTCGCTTGAAGATTAATGAAAAGTTGCACATGGTTAGGTTATTCCGATTTGATAACTTGTGAAAGTGTGTTCTTCTTGTAAGGGTGCTTTTTTGCCTTCATTTGTGGCTAAAGCTTACTGGCATGTACTTGAATTTTTTACGAGACTTGAATATTGTTTGCGGGGTATGCATGGCGCGCAGCAGGGTTAGCGTTCTTGTGTCCGCAGTTTGGACTTGCTTCTCCAGTGAGATGTAGGCAAATTGGTGGATATTTTGCCTTACTGACAGCATGGATCAACGAGCATTTTCATAATGTTATTACTCTCCATATAAATGTAAGGGTCAAACATGTGTGCATCGCTTGACCACGCGAAAAGGATGCAGGGTTCTCACTTGAGCAAAAGACTTTGCGACTCACGAATCAATCTTAGCAAAAGAACAATACTCATTTTGTGGCATCAAACCCGTGAAATGGGGAGCCAAGCTACTAGGCATGTTGATGTTCTAATATGACAAACGTCATGTATTCGTTTGATGAATGACATACAAGGTTGTCTAGGATCCATATCTTAATTAGAGAATGCATCATGATATCCTTTACCAAAAGTGACATTTTATACCTAGCTAGTTGCTCTCAAGTGTTTGGATTGTGTAGTTGATAGAGTTCTATTACAGTTTACCCTGGTTCATACAATTTCCCAAGAGTCATATACCCCTTCTCGAGTTTGACAGAGCACTTATGCAAACATATACCATTGTGCATACCTACTTTGATGTGTTATAGCTCACTCTCTAGCAAGATATTGTCCCAACATGGTCTTCTGGGGTTGTGACAGTGGTAGGGGAAACAATGGTGGCGTGGTGGTGCTATGGTGGAGAAGTGGAGGAGTAGGGGCGGGGGTGGTGGTAATGGGAAAGGTAAGACGGTGGTAGAAGTGGCAGTTGTGGTGATGGTGGTATCAGTGGTCGCCACGATGGGGGTGGCGGCGATGAGGTGGTCATACAAGGTTGTAGAGGTGATAGTGATAATCGTGATAAGTTGGTTGTAGTAGAGGTAGCGTTGATGGTGGTGACGGCGATCGTAGTAGTGGGCAATATTGCAAGATGGGGGTGGTGTCAGTTATGGTGGTGGTGACAGCGACAACATAAAGGTGATCGTATGACATTGTGGTACGGTGGTGGTAGAAGAGGTGGTGATGGGTCCTGGTGAGGTCATGGCAAGTTATAGTAGTTGAGGTGGTGTGGTGGCAATGGTAACAATGGAGTGCTGGTGATGGTCATGGAAATTTTGATGGTGGCGATGGGGTAGCGGTGGCGATTGGAGTAAGTGGTAATGATCATGGTAAGATGGTGGTGGCAACATGGTGGTGATCAGAGTATGGGTAAAAACTCAATACCATGTCCACTAGAATAGTGGACCACATGCATATAAACACCTTTATATGTAACATTGAAATAACAAGATTAAGGTTTAGATGTAACCTTTGGATCTTATTTTGAATCCAAGGAGAGAAACTTCTTGTAGGTTCGATTTTCTTTGAACCTTGCTAACTGCTCCTCCAACTTGTGGTACTTTGTGAGATCTCAAAGTAGACATCGTATAAGTTTCAACATCTCCAAGAGCTTGAGGTTGTGGTGGTGTGAGAGAGTTTGAGAGGCTAGCACAAACATACACACTTTCTCTCTCTAAGGGAGGGAAGACAAGGAAGAGGAGGAAGAGATGGTGATTTTAGTATTCACAATCGCAACTAGCAAATGATTATTTTCAACTCCTGAAAATCATTTGCTTCTCTCTCCTTCTTTTTCTCTCTCTCTCTCGCTCTAGGACACTGAGTGTTCTTGGTTTCTAGGTTCTCAAAAATTGTGTGAAAACCCAAATGAAAACCAACCCTTTGTGAGCGAGAGATGGAGTGTGCTTAAAGGATAATGCTAGAGAGATCAAAATTTTAAATCAAATAATGTGTCATCAATAGGAAATAAGCAAGTTAATCAACATTTAAGTAATAATTCAATTAACAACCAAATTATTTAATTTACAAAATTTAATTTAAAATTTAGTCTCTCTAATATTACCTGTGCTTAAGTAGACGAAGTCTGTATATTAAAACAATCCAAGCCTCTGCCCACTTGAAAGAGAATCGGCCATGGAGCCATTGGGCTCATTTTTTGGGCCTTGTCACGTATTTGACCCTTGTGTTAAGTGATAAAGTCCAATGTGGACCCTGTCCAAAACCAAAACATTCCCAAAACATTTTCAAGTCCCGTCTTCCAATTATCGTCCTTTTTGAATACACAACTCTTTTAATTATTTTATTGAGAAGTGTTAAACTTACTATTCATTCATTTTGTACCATCTCTAGTAAGCGTAGTGTCCACCGACACATGTTAATCTCATCTCTATTAGAAAAATGATACAAATAGATGGTAAGAATAATATTTTTGTTATTTTATTCAAAATATTATTAATCAACAATTCTATTAATATATTTCAACAGAACATGTTGTCTCAAACTCACATGATTGAGTGTGCCATCCATTAGGTTTTATTTGACAAGATGATGAGATTAATTAAACTCATTTAATTAAACTTCAATGATAATTAGTACATTATCACTTATGGTTAGGCCTGACAATTCTGACACGACCCGATAATCCGACACGACACGAAATTAACATGTGTTTGAGTCGACACGATAATGAATCAGGTCATTATCGGGTAACCCGATAAGCACCTATTAAGATAACGAGTTGATTCGGCTATACACTGTGGGTAATATGATACACAATAAGCAAAATATTAATTTTATAATTTTATAACCCTAAAAAAATACTATAATAATTATACATATTAATTTAACAATTTTATACCCCTAAAAACTATAATTATTATATATATATATATATATATATATATTAAATTAAATATTAAAAATTGGTGACCAGTGGATCGGCTTAAATATACATACCATTCGATTTATTAAGTGTTATACGTACAAAATAAATAACTTTAAATCTACATAATATATATATACACACACATACCATTGAACATGATGGGATACAAATTCTACGAAACTACTTTCAACGATCCAACCGTCAAACTTGTTTGTATATGCTTCGAGATCTCATATGCTAAAACTTGCAAAAAAAAAAAAAAAAACATTCAAAGATCAAGTAACGAGACAAAACTTTTCGACGGTTTTCAACGAAAAATCATGATTTAACGGTTATTTTAACTCCAATTTTGATATTTTTTACAGTTACACTCCTTGACCCTATACGAATACAATGAATGAACTCGATCTTCAATTTAAAATATTTACACTAGTGGATACCACAAAATCTTATGTTATACTTAACGAAAGTATGAATAAACTCTTAAGTGTTAGTGAATATATTGTTTTGATGGGATACCCATTCTACGAAACTAGTTTCAACAATCCAACCGTCAAACATGTTTGTATATACTTCGAGCTCACATACACCAAAAATTACAAAAACCAAACATTCAGAGATCAAGTAAGAAAACAAAACTTTTCAACGATTATAAACGAAAAATCACGATTTAACGGTTATTTTAACTTCGATTTTGATGATTTTTTACAGCTACACTCCTTGACCCTATATGAATACAATGAATGATTTTGATCTTCAATTTAAAATATTTACACTAGTGGATACCACAAAATCTTATGTTATACTTAATGAAAGTATAAACAAACTCTAAGTGTTGGTGAATCTATCATTTTGATGGGATACGCACTCTACGAAACTAATTTCAACGATTCAACCTGTCAAACTTCTTTGTATATGCTTCGAGATTGCATACACCAAAAATCGCAAAAAACAAACATTCAGAGATCAAGTAACTGGACAAAACTTTTCGGCGGTTATCAACGAAAAATCACGATTTAACGATTAAATCTTCAATTTAAAATATTTACACTAGTGGATTCTACAAAATCTTATGTTATACTTAATGAAAGTATGAATAAACTCTTAAGTGTTAGTGAATCTATTATTTTGATGAGATTCGCATTCTACAAAGCTAGTTTCAATGATCTAACCGCCAAACATGTTTGTATATACTTTGAGATTGCATATACCAAAAATTGTAAAAAACAAACATTCAGAGATTAAGTAACAAGACAAAACTTTTCAACAGTTATCAACGAAAAATCACGATTTAACTGTTATTTTAACTCCAATTTTGATGATTTTTCACAGCTACACTCTTTGATCCTATATGAATACAATGAATGAACTCGATCTTCAATTTACAATATTTATACTAGTGGATACCACAAAATCTTATGTTATACTTAATAAAAGTATGAATAAACTCGTAAGTGTTAGTGAATCTATTGTTTTGATAGGATACGCATTCTACAAAACTAGTTTCAATGATCCAACCGTCAAACATGTTTGTATATACTTTGAGATCACATACGCCAAAAATTGCAAAAAACAAATCATTCAGAAATCAAGTAACGGGACAAAACTTTTCAACGGTTATCAACAAAAAATCATAATTTAACGATTATTTTAACTCCGATTTTGATGATTTACACTCCTTAACCCTATATGAATACAATGAATGAACTCAATCTTCAATTTAAAATATTTACACTAGTGGATACCACAAAATCTTATGTTATACTTAATGAAAGTATGAATAAACTCTTAAGTGTTAGTGAATCTATTGTTTTGATGGGATACACATTCAACGAAACTAATTTCAACGATCCAACCATCAAACATGTTTGTATATACTTCGAGATCGCATTCGCCAGAAATTGCAAAAAATAAACGCTCAGATATAAAGTAACGTGACAAAACTTTTTTACGGTTATCAAAGAAAAATCACGATTTAACGGTTATTTTAACGCCGATTTTGATGATTTCTTACAGCAACACTCTTGACCTATATGAATACAATGAATGAACTCGATCTTCAATTTAAAATATTAACTCTAGTGGATACCACAAAATCTTATGTTATACTTAATGAAAGTATGAATAACCTCTTAAGTGTTAGTGAATCTATTGTTTTGATGGGATACACATTCTACAAAACTAGTTTCAACGATCCAACCATCAAACATGTTTGTATATACTTCGAGATCCCATACGCCAAAAATTGCAAAAAACAAACATTCAGAGATCAAGTAACGGAACAAAACTTTTCGACGGTTATCAACCAAAAATCAAGATTTAACGGTTATTTTAACTCCGATTTTGATGATTTTTTACAGCTACACTCCTTGACCCTATACGAATACAATGAATGAAATCAATCTTCAATTTAAAATATTTACACTAATGGATACCAAAAAATCTTATGTTATACTTAATGAAAGTATGAATATACTCTTTAGTGTTAGTAAATCTATTGTTTTGATAAGATACCCATTCTACGAAACTAGTTTCAACAATCCAACCATCAAACATGTTTGTATATACTTCGAGATCACATACACCAAAAATTGCAAAAACCAAACATTCAGAAATCAAGTAACAAAACAAAATTTTTTGACGATTATCAACGAAAAATCACAATTTAACGGTTATTTTAACTCCGATTCTGATGATTTTTCACAGCTACACTCGTTGATCATATATGAATACAATAAATGAACTCGATCTTCAATTTAAAATATTTACACTAGTAGATACCACAAAATCTTATGTTATACTTAATAAAAGTATGAATAAACTCGTAAGTGTTAGTGAATTAATTGTTTTGATGGGATACGCATTCTACAAAACTAGTTTCAATGATCAACCGTCAAACATGTTTGTATATACTTCGAGATCACATACGCCAAAAATTGCAAAAGACAAACATTTAGATATCAAGTAACGGGACAAAACTTTTCGACGGTTATCAACGAAAAATCACGATTTAACGGTTATTTTAACTCCGATTTTGATGATTTTTTATAGCTACAGTCCTTGACCCTATATGAATACTATGAATGAACTCGATCTTCAATTTAAAATTTTTACACTAGTGGATACCACAAAATCTTATGTTATACTTAATAAAAGTATGAATAAACTCGCAAGTGTTAGTAAATCTATTATTTTTATTGGATACACATTCAACGAAACTAGTTTCAACAATCCAACTGTCAAACATGTTTGTATATACTTCAAGATCGCATATGCCAAAAATTGCCAAAAAACAAACGTTCAGAGACCAAGTAACAGGACAAAACTTTTCGACGGTTATCAACGAAAAATCACGATTTAACGATTATGTTAACTCCAATTTTGATGATTTTTTACAGCTACACTTCTTGACCCTATACGAATACAATGAATGAACTCAATCTTCAATTTAAAATATTTACACTAGTGGATACCACAAAATCTTATGTTATACTTAATAAAAGTATAAATAAATTCTTAAGTGTTAGTGAATCTATTGTTTTGATGGGATTCGCATTCTACGAAACTAGTTTCAACGATCTAACTGTCAAACATGTTTGTATATACTTCAAAATTGCATACATAAAAAATTATAAAAAAAAAAAAAAACATTCAAAGATCAAGTAACAGGACAAAACTTTTCGACGGTTATCAACGAAAAATCACGATTTACGTTTATTTTGATTCCGATTTTGATGACTTTTTACAGCTACACTCCTTGACCCTATATGAATGCAATGAATGAACTCGATCTTCAATTTAAAATATTTACACTAGTGGATACCACAAAATCTTATGTTATATTTAATAAAAGTATGAATGAACTCTTAAATGTTAGTGAATCTATTGTTTTGATGGGATACGTATTCTACAAAACTAGTTTCAATGATCCAACCATCAAACATGTTTGTATATACTTCAAGATTACATATGCCAAAAATTGTAAAAAACAAACATTTAGAGATCAAGTAACGGGACAAAACTTTTCGACGGTTATTAACGAAAAATCATGATTTAACGGCTATTTTAACTTCGATTTTGATGATTTTTTACAGCTACACTCCTTGACTCTATATGAATACAATGAATGGATTCGATCTTCAATTAGTGGATACCACAAAATGTTATGTTATACTTACTGAACGTATAAATAAACTCTAAGTGTTAGTGAATCTATCGTTTTGATGGGATATGCATTTTATGAAACTAATTTCAATAATCCAACTGTTAGACTTGTTTATATATGCTTCAAGATCATATAAACCAAAAATCACAAAAAAAAAAAAAAAAGATTCAGAGATCAAGTAACGGGACAAAACTTTTCGACGGTTATAATCGAAAAATCATGATTTAACGGTTATTTTAACTCCGATTTTGATGATTTTTTTACAGCTACACTGCTTGACCCTATATGAATACAATGAATGAATTCGATCTTCAATTTAAAATATTCACACTAGTGGATACCACAAAATCTTATGTCATGATGATCGATGAAAATTGAGGATTTTGTAAAAGGAATAACATGCAAGCTTTGAGTTCCATTGGCAAGGTTTAAACTTTTGAGAAAGGCTTGACAACCTTGAAAACAAAAACTCTTTCATTTTGCATATCCTTGCACATTTAATATTTTGTAATAGACTAGTAGAGTATAGATGTTTGTTTATTAGGCTCTTATTTTCGAGTGTAAATGTAGTACTTAAACGATAAATGTATTTTAATATTTTGAAGTAATAATTATGTGGCAATGTGTGGTATGTACAAATTTAAGAAAAAAAATTATATTTTCTTAATGGGTCATAACAATTGGGTAAAGTGACCCGACCTATGAAGGACCCGTTAAGATAACGGGTGTGACACAACACGACCCGTTAAGATAATCAGTGTTACATGAAAATGACATGAACACGACAGACATGATTTGTTTGCCAGACCTATTTATGGTGTCTCAAAGACTACAAGTGACGTCTAGCCGCATGTCGTAGCCCCTAAGCCAACATAGAATTGGTATGAAGAACCTATTCAATTCAAATTGGTATGATTTTTCTCTAATACAGTACTTCTAATCTCATTATCAGAGTAGAGATATTAATGTCAAACTCTTAATGACATAACTTTACCCAACGATCCAAACTTAAGTCCTTAATAAGGTTTTTAAATTTTAGTTGTAGTTTTTAAATTTAAATTGTTGTAGTTTTTAAATTTAAATAATAAATTATGTTTGGTCCTATAGTCCTTTGGCCCTCGGTTGGAGATGGTAAGAAATATAGCCCTGCATTGTTCATTAAAATATTAATTTCTTAGATGGCCAGAAGGCTAAAACGAGCTCTCTGACCCTCCTTCGGTTGGAGATGGCCTTAGAATCCAAATAAAGTACGCCTCTTAAAGCATCTCGAAAGAGACACCAAAAGGTATAAATCAGCATTAAGGGGCAAAATTGACAGCAACAACGTTTTCCAACCGAAACACCAATTTTAATGTGGTATGACATCGATTGATAGCCATCACCTTTACTACCAAAGTTGACATTAACTTCAAATTGTTTTCGATTGATTATTAGATGCTTTTAATTTGACAAATCGGGTAGAGATCAAATCTTTTAAAACTATGAAAATGTTATATAGGTTGTCAAATTTATTTTTAAAATTTAGAGATATGCTCTTAAACACCAATTGATATGCAAGACCAATGGTTATTGAAGTAAATGACACGATAATTTTTTTTTTGTAATGCCACTTCAAACAACTGCAATTTTGCTGGTTTTTTCTTCTTTTTTTTTTTTTTGGGTTTTTTGGATAAAGAATTGGTGCATAGTACCCAATTTAATGGTTAAATGCTTCTTCTTGACTCTAAGTTTATGACTTTAAAGATGGCGATGGAGATTTGTTTGACTCTGAGTCTGCAGACGGTAGGGTTACTTAAAAGATGGTAAAAAGAGGGTGAAGGAGGAGCTTAATGGATGGACATTCTTCTGGACAATGATGTTCTGCTAAAAACTTCAGCTTCTCTCTCTCTCTCTCTCTCTCTCTCTCTCTCTCTCTCTCTCTGTGTCTACCACTACATATATTCTTGATTAATTGTAACTTGCAAAGATCGATTTTAATATGATCTCTGTGAGATTAAAACTTCAACTTGGTAGGCTGACAATGATATCCATTTGGAATGAACTTTATTTAATTAGTGTTGAAATATGTTAATCAATTATTAAACTTGAACGGATGACAGCAAAAGAATATCACACAAAGATTATGTATGCATATACAACTGGATCATGTATGTATGAGTCACACTAATATTGGGAACACACTAGGACTGCCTAGTTGCTTGTAAAGTGGGAATTACACTTCATTTGCCCAAAAAAGACCTCAAATTCTACTAATTTACTACAATATGCTTCATGTGTGGAGGTTTTCTTTTCTTCTCTTACACAAAGAAAGCATGATGATAATGAAATATCTGTAATTTTTCATTTGCTATCTTTAGTAATCTCTGAGTTTTAATATAGTTCACGACCACGTGGTATTATGAGGTCATTTTAAGCACGCTTTAAATTATTCGGGTTAATAAGGACTATGAGTGGATAGCAAACAAACACACGTTTGAAATATAGATTGGAGTCATCCACATAGACGTAAACAATTATTCCTCGTTTGCTTTAGCAATAAATTATTATTACATGGGTTTTAAACAATTTCAACGATAAAAAAACAAACACGATAATCGAAAATTTTTAATATGCTATGAAATTTTTATTTGATGCTAAATATTCTTAGTCAAAGATATGTTGGTAAAGATTTAACGGTAAAAAACTCCAATGTATAAGAATGATAGTAACATAGTAGAATTTTTACAATATTACCACTTCAGTTTCCCTTTTTAATTTCTGTTTCATTTTCCTTTGGCTACTTGCCCTAGCCTCATTGTCCAAGAGATCCTTACCTCATTGTTCTCTCTTTTTATTGAGGTTTGCGGAACGATTGGGTCTGGAGATTACCCCCACAGTTTGCATGACACGACAATGTGTGAGGCTCTCTCGCTTCTTACTTCATCATATTCTTCATCCTCTTGCTCTTCCATTTCGAACAACTCATTTTCTTCCTCCTTGAGATCGAACAATTATTTCTCTTGCTCACCGATTTCTAACAATATCCTTGAAGAAGACATTGTAAGAACTCAAGATTTATAAACTATGAAGAATGATTATTAGACATTTTGATTTTGGTAAGTGACTTTAAGATGGATGTAGGGTTTATATGGAGAAAAAAAAAAAAGGGATGAGGTTGTAGATATTGTCACGTGGCACGCCGTAATTGGTTAAATGTTTTATTGAAATTTATCCACAATGATTCTAAACAGATAGTGACATGTGACGCGATAGGATTGGATAAAAATCTTATGGGAAATCTATCCCCAAAATTCTTATAAAATCAAAACACATGACGTTATGGAATTGGTTAAAAATCTACTCGAAAATCTATTCACAAAAATTGTATCTGAATGGCGTGACATAATTGGTTAAAAATTCTATTTGAAATTAAATATAAAAGTAACTGTTATTATTAAAAAAAAATATTTTAGTACCAATAGGCTGAACAATTCAGTTTAGAAGTACAGATTCATTTGAACAATTAATATTCACTAAAACAGTAATCACCTTCGCTTAATAGCCTGAGCAATTTGCTTGAGGTGAAGTTGGTCTTAGTAAGGCTTATCTCCAATACTAACAGAATGACATCATCATTCACTGCTTCCTATAAACAGCAACTTGGCAACCAAAATAAGGCATACGATCCAGCCCCAAGCCAACTTTATTATCCATTGAGATTTCTTCGTTAAGATTTGAACTCAGACATCGACAATTTAATGATTAAGCCAAATGTATGACATCTCAATCAAATTAAGATTGAATGACATTAGATCAAATGATGACGACATTAGCATAAGCAGTAGCATAGTGAATTGTTAGGAGGCTGAAAGGACATCCATTTGATGGGCATGAATCCATGATCATATCTTTTTTCTTGGTCTAATTCGTGCGAATAATACAATCCAATAATGTTGATCATTAGAAACAAAAACAAATAAAAAAAAGGCAAAAAGGTGTTAGCTTTAGCTGTTGAGCATAAGCACTTCTTTCTAGTCTCAATTTTCATCATGTCATGGGGTATACGGAATATGGATGGTGCCTTTGGTTTGGGTGGTTCTTTACGCAATCCCATTACCCACCCACTCATCCCAACCCAACCATTCCAAATACCAACAACAAAGCGAATCAAGATTCCTCTCTCTCTCTCTCTCTCTCTCTCTCTCTCTCATCAAATTTTCGATGCAGTTCAAGAGATCCGATATTATTTCATTTAAATTATAATATATGAATTTAATAAATAAAAAATGCTAAAGAAATTCTCTAAAATTAAAAAGTTTATGAATTTTTTTATCATTTTACAGTTTAACGTCAATTCATATTTCAATGTAATAAAACACTTTGTAAAAGTTTGAGGCGACAAAAAATCCATTAAAAATCTCACTTTTAACATGTTATTGCTACTTCACTCAAATATGTTATTTTATCTAAGAAGATTGCTTATCAATATTTTTGTACATCTATTTTATATCACATGACTTGCATTCTCGAAACTATTTTTCTCCTCTTTGTATTTTTTTTATTTATTTTCTATTATTATTATTTCTTGTTACGGTCTTTTCCTATATTATTTTTTATTAATTAATTAAAATAAGTATTTTATTATTTTATAACTTCAATGTTACCATCCAAAGTTCCCTTTCACTTCACAACGCACTGAAGAACCCAAAACCAGGAGAATACAATATCAAAGTTCCAATCTTTCACATCTTCTCAACTTGTCTGACGACAGCTCTTGATTTTCCAGCCCCAATCTGTTTGTTTCCCAAGAAAATTCTCAAGAAAATTTAACCCAACATGGGAAACAGCGGGAGCAGAAACAACGGCGGCCGCCGGAGACACGGCTCCCGCCAAAACCACCCTGCTCCGCCTCCTCCGGCCCCACCTCAGCCCGAAATCTCTCAAAACCGCTACGTATTCGCAGCGGCGACTCCGTACCCGTCTCAGTACCCCAACCCCAACCAGCCCCAGTACCCCAACCCCAACCCCAACCCCAACCCGTCCCAGTACTACCAGTACCCGGGTTACTACCCGCCGCCGCCCATGCCGGTGCCTCTGCCCGCTCCGTACGATCACCACCATCGCGTACCCCATCCTCACGTGGACACGGTGCATCCGAATTGGGCCGGCGGGCGGTACCGGGTAATGCAGGCTCCGACGCCATACGTGGAGCACCAGAAGGCGGTTACTATAAGGAACGATGTGAATCTGAAGAAGGAGACTCTGAAGGTCGAGCCCGATGAGGAAAACCCTGGAAGCTTCCTCGTGTCTTTTATTTTCGACGCCACGGTTGCAGGGAGGTAAAATTCAAGCTTAAAGCTTTGGTGTTGAACTTGAAGTTTAACTTTTTTACTAACTTCTGATTTGTTACTGTATTAAGTTCCTAATTGTGATCATTATTTGCTTTTATGTGGGATTAGCTTAAATGGAATTGGAGTGTTTGAAAAAGAAAGCGTTTTGAGCTAAATTGGTAATCAATTAGATAGTGGAGTGGTAGATACCGAAAGATTGAGAAACAATTTACGGGAGTCGAAGTTTTATTGAAAAGTATTTTGAGGTACTTGCCATTCTGAAGTGATTGCCGTTATAGTTGATCCGGTTATAATAATGACGGGTAATGGCGTCGAAGGATGGAATTGTGGGACTGCAATAGGTTAACATGATCGATTGATGAACTATGGTTTATGATTGATAACTTTGTTTTTTTTTTTTTCATGGATAATTGTTAAATCCGAGAAACTTGATCCATTAGGATGTTACCAACTGTTTGTTCTAAAATATGATTTCGTTGACATTGTTTGTGGTATGTACCGTTTGATACAAAATCATTCATGTGGTACAAGGATTTTCTTACTGCTAGAGAGGATTCTAATGGATGAAAGTAGAAGCTGCCCGGGGAACCTCACAAAAGTGAAAGGGCAGAAGTTTCTAGACGATAAGAGCATAGATGGTGAAAGCAATCTGTTTGATTTTTTTCACAGTAAACTATTGTTTAGCTGCAAGGATTTACTCAACTTTTTTTCTAACTAGTGAACATTGATCAACGAAGAGGTGTATCCCAAAAATGATAATTTAGGAAATATAAGATGATCTGAGGACCGTAGGCTCTCTTTGCAATCAGTATATTTATTTGTTCATTCAGATTGGTATAGCCTTTTGGTAGTTCAATTCTGCGGTATAAAGTCTTTCCCTCGGCTGCGATGCAATCGGATTGATCTTTTTTGCATTATATATCATACGCAAACACCATGCTGTGATGGCATTTTTCATGTAGAATTGTAGTGGTTGTATCTTTTTCTTGGCCAAGGTATAAGCAATTCATATAATTTACATGAATAACTGTTGGATGGCATGGCTGTATATGATCATCAGATTATTTTTAAATTTTAATTTATGGCTTTGTGAAACAGCATCACCATTATCTTCTTTGCAAAAGAAGGCGAGGATTGTAACCTGACACCAATGAAGTTTAACCTTCATCCACCTGTGACGGTACATTTTGAACAAGGTCTGGGCCAGAAGTTCAGGCAGCCTTCTGGAACTGGAATTAACTTCTCAATGTTTGAGGATGCTGAGTTACTGAAAGTAGCTGACTTGGATATCTATCCTATAGCTGTGAAGGCCGAGGCATCCCCTCCTGCCCATGATGGATCAGAGGGAAGCCCCGCGTCTGTAACAACAAACTCCCAGATAACTCAGGCTATATTTGAGAGGGAGAAAGGTGAATTCCAAGTTAGGGTTGTCAAACAGATTCTTTGGGTGAATGGGATGAGGTATGAACTACAGGAGATATATGGCATTGGTAATTCAGTTGAAGGTGAAGTGGACGGGAATGACCCCGGAAAAGAATGTGTAATTTGCCTGTCTGAACCACGGGACACAACTGTTCTTCCATGCAGACACATGGTAATTATACATTGCACATTTTCTTTTCAAAGTTTGTCGTAGTTGCTAGTGGAGAAAGCTGATCTTAATCTTTAGAGAAGTTTGTGATTGGTGAGAGCTAGTTTGTTGCCAAAAGAAAGATTGTAACTGAAAGCCGATTTAGCATTCACATCACTGGACTTAAATTTCGTAATTGACAAAAGGAAAAGCCAAGTTTTTTAAAGAGAAGTCCTTTATTTGGGTTCAAAATTCCTTTTGACTCGTTTGTAGATTCTATAGGATTACATTAACTTGTGTCCATCTAGTTATCATATTTGCATACTAATGTGCTTGAATCAAGCAGAGTGTAATTTATGTTGGATTTTCGTTGTGACTGACTTTTGGTTGGATTTCTTTTCTTCCTGCAGTGCATGTGCAGTGGGTGTGCCAAGGTCTTGAGATTCCAAACAAACCGATGCCCAATTTGCCGGCAACCAGTTGAGAGGCTTTTGGAGATAAAGGTCAACAATGGCCCTGAGGAATGAGAGGATGTGTTCTGCCACTAGCATTCTGTAAGTTAATGGCACCCCACCCCACCCCGCCCGGCCCTCTTTCTCCACTTTCCTTCTGCACTTGCTTTTTTGTCCCTCACTTCGGTGTTCAATGAATTGAAGAGGCAAATTATATGCTGTACGATGTGCAACATGCTGTGTTGCACCAGTGGTATGTAACGATGCTCTTTACACGCATGCTGAGTGTTCAGTGGCAATTCTTAACCATACATGTTCGGCATTTGAATTGGTTGTACCGTTGTAGGTCAATCTACAATTTGCTTCTACCTGTTGTAATTATTTGTTTCAAGAAAGAATAATGTAGAGATAATCAGGTATTTTTCCATGAACGTTCCAGTTCCGATGAATTTTAGGTATTTGGGCAGAGAGATTAAAGTATGTACATACTAGTTCCTCTGTTTTTTTTTTTTTTTTTTTTTTTTGTATGCTCAGATTTTTAGTTTTTCACAGAAGGGATTAAAAGGATGGGATTGAGGGACTTGGTCTCTTGTGCGTTCCTTGTAGAAGAATATTGGAGCAATGTTTTCTGAACTAAAATTCATGCACATTGGACCGTATACTTGTCACTATGTGGGGCAAAACCCATTTGTGTAATATTGTGACACAAAACGGTTAGTGGATTGTGATGCGTTCGTGGACCAATATTCACAAATATTTAGTTCATAGACTAAACTCTAGAGAGACCAATGCCTATTTTCTCTTCTTGAGCTATGGATGGCGTGACAAACGATATTTTCTATATTAAGGGAGAGAGATGATGAGTTTAATCTTACAATAGACTAGTAGTAATGTGGTTCAAATTCGTCTTTGACACGAATCGAATTTAAGACCTCGTACTTAAATTGACTTGTTTGTGACAAGTGAAAAAATAGTTGAAATACCTTGGATGGTTGGATGTTTATTCAATTAGTGAAGCTTCAATAAAGTTTAGCAGTTGACCACCTTTGTGGAGCAGAGGCTAAATAATTGCAAGTAATAAAACAATGTAGTGCGGTAGATCCCCCATCACTTTCATTATTTTATTCAATCACAAAACATGGTACTTCTCTTTCTTTAAACCAAGGGCGTCGACCTTTTCTCAAGGTAGCCTCAAAGTGTGCATCTCAACTTGTCTCTGATTGGCTTCCAAAAGCTTTCAAGCCTGAATCATCCGGTTGTCTGTATCCCACCTTTTTTATGACACGCAGAGTACTCGCTTGAATACTTGAATACTGGGCACTTTAAAATATTTCTCATCCAGTAAGTGTGAGATGAAAATAAACATATAGGTGCCGTTTGGTTCGCGGGAAAATGAACTTAGAGAATGAGAAATCATTTCCTTTCCGATGATATAGATGTTCCATACCTTTCTCATGCAAAAGAGAAGGAAGCCCATCCTGAATAGATATAACACGGATATTTAACATACTATAGTTTAAAATATAAACTCGTCATTCATGAAAACTTGAACGGAATAATAACATCACCTGGCGGTGTAATAGACAAAAACTTCTCATGCCAAACGGGACTCGTACCCACCCAGGGTACCTCCACCAAACCTCTAATGTGAGGGAACAATGAACTCTTTATTCATTCGTGGGGTTAAAAGGATGCTGCACAAGAAATGGATGTGTAAAGCAGGGTCATCAATCTTCCGCAATCAAATTTAATAAAGATTAAGGTCCTATGGACCACTCTAATAAGCTTAATTAACGAGAGTCGACGAAAAGGAACTGAAAGCAAACAGATAAACACAAATCAAACATAACATTAATAAGTTACTAAGCTGGAAAGCTCAGGTGTCCAACCAGCCATAAAGCAACAACTTAGATGTTTATCATCTTCCGACATAACATAAACACACCACACAAGATAATTATGGTTGTTTTATTTAGCCTAAGTGCCCAACCATAAAAGCAACATCATAGAAACCAGATGATCAAGATATCATATCGTGATCAACCGACAGATAGGAGAACATCACCGGGGTTGCCGTCCCCCCACCACTGATGGACAAACACACCACTGCTACGGAGGCTTCCAAAGATGTCCATGCAGTCCACCGGCATTTCACCTCCAGCATCTACTTGGCCTGAGCAGTGAAGAAACAGCTCGTCCACAAAGCATATGGCTCCACTTTCAAACAGTTCCGTGAGGAACTTCAGTTCTACATTGCCTGCATTCATCTTGAGCACCACGAAATCTGCAAACCCCACAGTTTCTTTGAACCAAACGAGGAAATCAAACCCTTCATCTCCGACATATGGATCTGTGATCCCATCATTTGGAACATTGACTTGCGGATTGATTCCGGCCAGCCCTGGATGATAAACAAAGGTGATTCCGGGCTTTTTGACGTAGGATAACAGAACAGAAGTGTTATGGTCAACAAAATAAACATTGAAATCTTTGCGTTCGATGGGATAAGAAGGCAGGAACCAATTTGTAACATTTGCGTTCAGATGCGCTGCTGCCCCAATATCAATATAGACCAACCGCCTCTTTGAGGAAACATCAACAAAATTAGGTAAGTATGCAAACCTCTTTCCATACTCCACTGGTTTTTCCTTCACCAGAGGCTCCATTATCCCAATGAAAGGTCGATTGTTTGTGAGGGATGGGCAGTCAGCCGGAAGGTGATACTGCTTAAAGAGCCCGGCATTGTCATAATTTTTCTTGAACACAACCAGTGTGAAGTTATTGACGTAATTAACGTGCACAACACTGGAACTTTTCAGCAGTGAAGAAATTGGGGTAGCAGACCTAATCAAGCTATTCGGGGAGGAAACACTGCTACCCACAAGCATAGCCCCAATTCCACCGGGGCTAAGAACACGCTCGATCTCAAGCACAAGAAGCGCAGGGACAGAAACCTTATCGAGATCCCTGGAAAGCACAAAATCAAAGGACTTGTCCTCATAGTCAATTTCATACACAAACTGTTTGTGCTTGAGCGAGAAGAACCGGTGTTTGTAAACACCACGAGCATCGGGAAATCCCAAATCTTGCAATGCCAGCCCAGCCGAGGCAGACCCTTCTCCGACACAGAGAGCTCTTGTACCGTATTTCAATAGCTTCTGACCCATGAGCTCTCTGACCACACTGACGGTCAAATTCACATCCCGCTTGCACTGCTCCGAACCATTAGATTTCCAGAAGGGCACGAAGAACGGACTCTGGAAATTAAACTTCCCCGCGGTCACTTCGATAGGGGCGACGTGGCCCAATTCGGCGGCGCAGTCGCCGGGGTTCACAAAAGTGAACATTGTCATGTAGGTCCCGGACAAAATGTGGATCAACGGTATGATCGACATAGCCGTGGCGATAAAGAATGCCCGGAAAAACACACGCCGGACCAAAGGCCCATGAAGGATCTGCATTCTCACGCCCTTCAAATCCATGATTCTCTTCGTGATGACTCGGGCCCGAATCATATCGCGTTCAAGCAATTGGGTTTTCTCGTTTCCGATCAAATACGAGTTGTTTAATAAAAAAAATAAAAAAAAAAGTTGCGAACTTTGTAAAATCAATTACAGATTTCGAGAGAGGGAAAAAGCCAAAGCGAGAAAGAGAGAGTAGATTAGCGACTGCAAAACCTGGAGGAGGTGTGATTCCCACCCACGAGGAGTACTATCGATTTTTTGATTACTAGCAACACCCTCTTCCAAATTCTTGCCGGCTTCGCTTCGAACCAGACGACCCGACCCATATTTACCCTCCGATTGCGAATCTACATTACATGGCGCACGGGAGCATCACCAATCTTGATTCGTTCCGGGTGGATCCGCTGAACACAAACCCTAATTTGGAAATTGGGGATTAGCGATTTTCAGAGCTTTTTCTGAGCGAAGTGATGCACAAGACGGTGGGTGTGTACTGCAGATCTGGTTTTAGTAATAATATAAAACACTCCTAGGCTCCCACTGCCAGTATCTGTGGGCTATGATTTGATAAGGCCACCGACGTTGTAGGAAACACGTGTCGACACCAGAAACGTCTCGGTTTGAAATCAGTTTTACCGCGAGCCCAATTGGACAAAGAAGATAATTTCCATTATGACGGGAATACGAATAGTACTATACGTGTTTTTATGTAAATGATGAGAAATTTTATTTTTAAATTATTAAATTTTAATATACATATTTTATCATTTATATAATGACATGTAATGTATCATCTCATATGTCAATCACATTGAAAAATCTCTTATGTATAAAGCGCCAATGATCGGTAATTGTGGGGACGGCTAGTGACACAAGGGGAGAGATGGACGATATTTATCCGTTGGTTTGTGTGGGACCCCCAGGTGGATCGACGGCTCGATTTCCATCGATTGGGAATCTAATAAGTAGGGAAGGATGATGAGTTGGCGTTACCATGGATCTGACAAAGCAAAGCGTGTGGTCCCCACAGGTTATTTGTTGGTTTCGAGAGATTTTAAACACAAAATGGTATATCATGTATCCTTATACAAATGGTGAAATATGTGTTTTAAAAAGTTAATATCTTAAAAAATAAAATCTCTTATCATTTATATAAAAACACATAATGTAACACCTGTGTTCGGATTATAATAAAAAATTTGTCGGCTGTTTCATACAAATGCATTAATGATCTTGGAACTAAGAAGATGTGGTTGTCGGGATGTTTTCACAGCCGTTAGATGGGATCGAACGGTTGCTATCACGCAGTTGTACCAATTGGGATTTTAGATGAAGATGATGGGATTCTGCCCGAGTGGGTCCGGGAGGGGTTCTTAGGTAGGAAGCCCTATGATGATTTTGTGATTTTGACGTGGATGCTACAGGCTTCTGCTTTTCCATTAAATAAAGGTTGAGGCTTTACCATCTTTTGGCAAAGTAACTTATGCACGAGTCTACTTTTATTAATTTGTAATCGTATCGCGTGGAATCAAATTTAAAAATAATTGACTTCAGTACGAATCAGAATCGAGTGAGGTAGAGCTGGACAATTTAATTAAAAAAAAAAAAAAACTAATGAAAAAACTTTAATATTTTGAGTTTTAACAAAAAAATTAAGTAATAATTTTATTTAATTGTTAGGACAAAACCCAATATCAAAGCAACCTAATAAAATTGGCCTAGACAAAATAATTTATTGAGCTTCCGATTTTACCTCGAACGTCAAACCCTTGTTGTTGCTTCTGCCTCTTCTCCTCAAACCCTCGCTGGTGCTTGCGCTGCTTCAGCTCGGTTGCTATTCAACTCCATTGCTTTTTTCAACTCCATGGCATTTATAAGTTCAATGAGTAGCTACTAGCTTCCATATATAAATCAGTACATTGAATTACAAAAATTAAAGACCCCTTGAAGGCTAATTTTGGTAACTAGTGGGATTTTGGTGAGGGGCATGAGCATATTTTTGTGCAGGATTTTAAGCTGCATTTTACTGCTCAATCTTGCCCTAACTCCACTAACATGTCCAAGTTTGTTGATATTATTGAACCTTGCATCTGTGATATACAAAATGATAATCTTATTAGTTCTATTGGGGATGAGAAAATTTGGAAAGTTGTCTGCAGCATCGGTGCCCTAAGGTATTGTTTGGTATGCAGACGGGACGGGACAGGACAGAATGGGACAGGAGAGAGCGGAACGGAACGGGAGCAAAGATGCCCTCGGATGGAAACAAGGAGGAAGAAGGAGACGGAGAGGTTATAATTTTGTGTTCCACGGATGTGGAACGAGTCGTTCCAGGAGGGTGAGGTGGAACAAAAATTCACCCAAAACTCGTCCCGTGGAACAGCTCGTTCCACCCGTTTTAGGCGCACCAAATGTGGGACAGAACGCCTTGTCTCACTCTATTCCGTCCCGTCCCACATACCAAACGGTACCTAAAGGCCCCGGGTCCTCATGGTATCATGCTTCCTTCTATAAAAACTGATGGGATACTGTAGGTCCTTCCATTAGAGATTTAGTAAGAGATTTCTTCGGAAATTGTTCAAGCTTAAGGATGATTAATCATACTAATATTGCTTTAATCCCCAAAGTAAATTTCCCTAAAGTTGTGGTTAACTTTAGAGCTATTAGCCTTGCAATGTAACTTACAAAATTATAGCTAAAATCATTGCTAATATGCTAAAACCTCTACTTGAAAGTTTTATTTCTAGGAACCAAGGTGCTTTTGCTCCTGGAAGATCACTCAATGATAATATTCTTATTTCCCATGAAATATTTTCCTCTTTTAAAACAAAAAAAAAGGTAGAAATGGGGTAATGGCGGTTAAATTAGACCTCGAAAAAGCTTATGGTCTTATTAGTTGGGATGATATTAAACTTGTGTTGCAGAAATTTAGATTTCATAGTCACTGGATAAGGTTAGTTTTGGAATGCGTTTCTTCCACTTCTTTTTCTATTGTCATAAATTTACCCTACTAGAGGAATCAGATAAGGAGATCCTTTGTCTCCTTATATTTTCATTCCTTGTGTGGAACCACTAATCAAGACAAATGTGGGTCTACTTCTCCTAGAGGATTTAAAATCTCAAATTTAGTAATGGCGAAGCCAGGATTTTACGTGAGGAGGGACCTTACATAAATGTCAAAAATATAAAACAAATGGATAGTATTGATAGGAGAGTAGAATACATGCTTGAATTGTCAACTAATTCAACTTTTTGAGACGCTAAATCTTTTTTCATATTGAAATTAACAAGTCAATGTAGAGAGTAATTAATAAAAAAAATTAGGGAGAATTTAGAGAACAAAATATATGAAATTTTATAAATTTAGTAAAAATTTAGAGAGAACAGAGAGATTTATAAACCTTAATATTGTTGTGGGTTGGAATTTGGAGGACAAATATATGAAATTTCACGAAGAAGAGGAGGAAAACTCAAAGTTTATTATTCTTCGGTTGGACAATGTGAAAGAATGTTTTTTGATAAAACTAAATCAGATTTTACATTTTAATTTTAAGAGTTGATTTGTTTATAAAATGAGATGTTAAATATAGTTTTAAGATGAGTGCAATTGGAATTGAAAAGAAAAAGAGACCTCTTATTTTAATTATTGGTGAATAGAATTTAAGAATTTTGTATAAACTTAAAAAAAAAAAAATTACTACATTTACCAAAAAATTAAAATTATAATACAAATTATTTAGAAAGGATGAAAAAGTGAGGGTGGGTAGGCCAGGCCTATCCTAGGCTTATGGTGCCTCCGCCACTGAAATTTAGTGTTTGCAGATGATTGCCTCATTTTTGCTAAGGCCACTTGAATGACCGCAAGGAATATTTTGAAGACGTTGAATGAGTTGGCAAATGCTACAGGTCAAAAGATTAATTTTCCACAAATCCTCCTTGTATTTCTCTAATAACACTAATAAGTCAAACAAGAAATGATTTAGTTAACATAGGTGTAGATGCAGACGGGTTCGAGACGATCTGGTCTTCAAATGCATTTCAAATTTTCTTTTACAGAATTTTGTTTTATTTTTGGTTCAAACAGTTTTTATCACAAATAATCTCCTACGTTGTTCCAAGTCATCACTTTGAGTTGCTCGCCCTTGTCGTCCAACTCCATTGTAAAATCCGATCGATAATTTGTTGATGTGGCAACATGTAAGACATACGAAGCCAATTATTTGGCACCACTTGAATTGAATACATTTTTTATTTTCCTAAAACCATGAAATCATAAAATATAAAATATAAAAACTTAACCCCAACTCTTGCATCTCCCAACCCACCACAACCACCATTATCTACACTTTTACTACAATAATTTGAAGAACAGTGGATGAGTTTTGTACATTTGTGCTGTCTTTGCTTGTTTTTGAACTTGATTTTATATATCTTAGTAAAGGTATCCATAAACGACACGAGTACTATGAAGGGTATTGGGGTGGCATGTGCAGATGAAGGGTATTGGGGTCGTAGGGCTGGGTGATGGTGAGGGTGTAGCTGAAACACGGGGCCACTGGTTTTTCTTATTTTTCATTTCAAATTTATTTTCAGTAACATTAAATCCATGTGGCTCTAAATATTTGACTTTGTCGGTTCCACATGTTGCTGCATCAGCAAACTAATGGAATTTTTAATGGAGTTGGACGATAAGAACAAGGTGATGAGCAACTTAATATATAAATGACGAAATTTATGAGTTTGAAACATAAAGAACCAAACTGATGACTTGTCAAAGCATAAGGGACTATTTGTGTTAAAAGTTCATTTTCAAATAAACGCCTAAATTCAAATAAAGAATGCAAATTCCTACGAATTTAAACTAGAAAAACGAGAAGCGAAAAAGAATGAGAAGTGACTAATAGAGGAATACCAAACGAGAGCAAATTTAACCGTGAATGATCAATGGGAGTTGAAAACAAAAAACCCTGAATGATCAAATCGGCTCTGATGCCAAGTTGAAAATCAAAGTACGCATAATGAACAAACGAATGAACAGACGAAAGAATAGAATTCACAATCATGAATAATACTTAATTAATTGAAAAGAAAGAGAACACTATAAATTCTCTAAGACAACTTCATAACCCAAAAAACTACATTATAATTAACTTATTCAACTAAATTACAGACCATCTTCTGAATTAACCATAATCCCTAATAGACAAAGAATCCAAATACTTAACCTACAAGAAAACCCTAATACATAAAATACCAAAAAAACCTCAAACAATAAAATAAACCTAAAATATTAATATTTTCCGACACTATCATGTAAGCCTATAAATAGAGCTTCCTATGCTTAGATCCGTTAATCTAAGTAAACGGTTGGATTATGATCACGGAGCACTCATGGTGTTGATCAATTATATGAGAATGAGACCACAAGTAGGGTCGCAATAATTCAACTTTATATTTTCTTTGGGGGTAACGCTAGGAAGATCAAATTTGTAAACCAAATGATGTGAAAGTTGGTGATTGCATTATTACTTAAGTGTTGATTAACGTGCTTATTTCCAATAGGTGACACATCACTTGGTTTGTAAAATTGATTTAAAATTTGGTATCTCTAGTATTATCTTTTGGAGAAATTTGTTTTTTGGGTGAGAGGTAGTATTTTAATTCCTAGAGAACCAACTCACATGAATCCATTTTCTACCCATTATACGCTCTCTATTTCTGTTTTCCAAGCTTGTCCATTAACTATTATACATATTAACTTATTTAGAGCAATGACATTTTAGGTCAAATTTATTTTTAGTTTATGTTAGGTGAATTACTGAACAACTTGTATAAGATTATGAAGATTCATGTTTAATTCCAGATATTTTAGTAAATAACTTCAATTAAAATATGAATTACGAATCTTCCAATCAAATTCCTCCCCATTTCAAGTCACCTCCACTTCAATCAGCCTCACCCGATTACAAATTAGTACCATGCCATTTTTGTTTTGTTGAACAAATGATAGTATACCCCTATGGGGGCGAGGTAGGGTGGGGAGGACAAGGATGGCCTTAACCTTACAATAGGTTCGCAATAATGTGGTTCAAATTTGTCTTTAGCTAGAATCGAACCTAAAACCTCTCACATACAAGTGAAGAGGAATACCTAGACTGTAGTACCAAGTGATAAATGAAAGTTGTATGATCTTTATATACCATTGCCTATTGGTGGAAATACCATTTTCCCCTTTTATAACCAGAAATGGACTCAAGTTGGTACCATAAGATGAGTCATTGGGCCTAAAACTAGATAGATTTCATAAGCTTAGCAGTCTTGGGCTCAAGAACAGTTTTTAGAAACATGTTTCCTTGCCCCAATCACAAAACCCATTAATATTAATTGGGAATAATATTAGTACGATATAGATTAGGAAGTTGATCCTGCATTCTGAAAACCTATATATCTGTCACATAGTACTAGTGGTATTCTTCTTTACTTGTAAGTGAGAGATTTTAGCTTTAATTCTTACCAAAGGCGAATTTGAACCACATTATTACTAAGCCATTATGAGGTTAAGTCAACCACCTTCTCCTTAGTATAGTAATACGTTTGTTCAAAAAAAAAAAAAAAAAAACCTATATATCCTTCCTTTTAATCCTTAAATTTGGGAATTTTTTTTTTGTGTACCAAGTATTGTTCACAATAACATTAACCACAAAAGCATACTTGATTGCTAGAAATTAAGAGCGTATTCGGATTTTCACCATAATTTTTGTGAGAACTTAACAACCTAAATTGAAAAGCCTAGCCTTCAAGGTAGTGAGGTTAAACTCGGATAGGGAGTGTTAGGAAGTAGGAAAAAAATTTCCACGTCCATGTTTGTGAGTACCATCAATGTACGTGGATTTCACAATATAATGTATTAGCAGCGGATAATCGCTCACCCAATCGTGGACGACCATCCTAGAGTTATCCAAACTTTTTACACATACCTACCTAGTTGATGTAGCACTCACAAAGTGGCAGGTAAGCGGGTCACTGCCACTAAATAAAATACGGGACCAAACCAACCCAAATCAAACCAAGAGCAAGTTGCACTCAGCTAGCACGCACAAAAACAAACTTGTCAATTATTATCATAACATTTTGACAAGGTTCTCCATATATTGCATTTGACAAAGTGCTATACAGCGACCACTGGATTCCGATGACTGAGTAACCTAATTGGGTGGTGTGTGGTCACATGCATTAAGATTTCCAAGTTCTTTTCAAGCCAGATCGAACACTTCTACCAGAAGCAACAAGCTCTAATATTTTCTTTGACTAAAAGAGAGGTGGAGACTAAGCTTTCATTATATTCTGGCAGGATATATGCGTAAGGATGGGGGCCACATTTTTAACACACAATTTGTTAGTGCTTAACTCGATAATGTATTCCAACAATATTACAGTTTTTCCAAAGTTTATCTCTACAAAAAATTACCGAAATTCGAAACCATATAATTGTAGAGGATTCAGATTCTTCAAAAATTAAAATCACAAAAAATGTATTAAAAAATATGTGAAAAACTAGTCATAATCCTCTATCCCCTTATATATATTATAATGTATGTATACAACGAGGTTGATACTGGCCAAAGTGCCACATTAAAAAATTGGAGGATAAACCTGAACCAGTACTTGAAAGAATCATTTTGTACTTTGACTTTAGCAAAGACATAAAATAAAAAGAGTATCTAATCCTATGGCAAATTGCAGCTGAGTTTTCAAATATATGTGCGTGCGGGTTTGATACTTAATAGTAGTTAAATCCCAATTTGTACGATGTAAGGGGGTTAAAATATACCGGCATAAAGATGAAGGGCCAGCTTCTTGATTGTGCATGCACTACCATATAATTAAGTGGAACAATATGTGACAGCATTTTCGTGAAATTTTGAACTTATATAACCTCGTTCTACACTTAATTTCAATTTTAAATGTGAATTATCTTTTTTTATTTTATTGAACAATTACTATCAAGTACAAGATAAAATTAATAGTAAAATTAAAATTTATCAATAAACCTACACCAATAATCAAACTCTACTATCACGCAATATTTGTCCTACATTCATTCTGACTAAAACTTTAAGAAGCTTCCAAAAAGAAAAACAAACTCTCTTTGACCGATGGATTGTGATTTTGAAGTTTTGAATCCTCTAACTAAGGTATGAATCGATTCATGTAAGGTTTTCCGTTTGATTTCAATTTTTTAGGATTTAGGAACAAGAATTCGATGATTGTGGAGTTTCTTATATTTGTGTACCCTCTTTTTGCTTGACATTTGAATAAAATATTTTCAGTTCACAAGGCCTTAACGAACTTGAAGGCTGTAAATTTTATTCGTTCAGATAGCTAACAAAGACAAAAACATCAAAGTTTAGGTAGTAAATTTTGGTTTAAAGAGATATTGATTGTTTAATTAATCGTAAATGGATACAGATAGTAAGTTATGTTGATTAACGTTTTTATTTTTTATTTGTAACAAATCATATGATTTATAAATTTGGTTTAAAAAAGTTAATCTACCTAGCATTACTCTTTGTTGCCGATGTCGAACCATCTTTCCTATTCCCTTCCCTCCCTTCTCTAAGAGATCTTTGTTTCGGCAACAAGTGGTTGGATATAATGACAACAATCAAGCCTTATCCCACTGAGTGGGATCGGCTGTATGAATCCTAGAAGACTACTGTGTTCGGTTTTTGCGACTATCTTCCGTTAGCTCCAGGTACTACATATCTCTTTAAAGCCTCTTTTCAAGTCTTCCTAAGTTTTACTCTACCCCTTTTGCTCTGAACTTTCGTCTCATAGTTGCATCTGCTAACCTAAGAATCTGTCAGTCTTCAGTTCATGTGTCCAAACTATCTTAACCGACTTTCTCTCATCTTTTCTTCAATTGCAGTCACTCCTACTTTACCTCGGATATTTTTATTCTAAAAAATTGAATACTTTACCTAGGCATGTTACCGGCATGCTAAACAATTTCTTCCCTCCCCTGCTCCATTGCAGTAACTGGGGGCCCTTGAATTGCTCGAGACTCAGTCTGAGGAGAGAGACTCTCAGCTGCCTTCTCTTTCTCTGTCTCAGCTGCCACTTCAAGAGTTAACGTAAACACACCTCTCTGTTTTTCCAGCTCCTCTACCTTTTCTCTCTACTGGGTTTTAGTGGTTTTGCAGAACCTGTAGCAGTGGCCTTTGAGCTATGGCGACTGACGATGGAACCTTTGCTAAAATCGGTGGCGGCATTTTCACCAACGAAGCTGAGCCTTCAACCTACATGGTGTCCCATTTTTTTTTGAAAATTCGTTCATGCGTTGTTCTTATATATTCGTTTTCCTGCTTTCCATTTTCCTTACTTGTTGATTCACTTCATTTGATGATTTTGTCAGATGTTTGTTTGTGAATTATGAAATTTTGACTTCGTATTAGGTTTTTTTTCCTTTAATTTCTTGTTCTTTTTTACATAAATTGGGTTAATGCATGCTTAAACTGCCATTAATCATATTTTCAATACTAAGTTGGTATCTGTATAACTATGAAACTCAAGTTTAGAACTAGTCAGGGTTTATGCTGTTATTGTTTTCGTGTTATATTTCCATCTTTTTTCCTTAATTTTTTGGTAAAAAAGAACTTACCTTTCAGGTTGTTTTCGAAATTCTGTGTTTTCGTGATGTTCTTAACATGGGACAATTCATATCATTTGCTCTTTTGTAAATTTGGTTCGATATTATGTCTCGTTTGGTTCCTTATGCCGGTTTTGTCCTCAATGTCGCATATTTATGCAAGTGAAATGAAACCGACTCGTTCTAGTTCTTCAATTTTCACATCTTATGTTGTTGTGCATGATCCATGTGCTTGTCTGATATTGGTGTATAAGTAGTAGTTGATCATGTTTGTAGAATGCTTTCTTGTGTTTTGCTGATCCTGGATGATCTTTCTTTTTCCACAGGATGGAGTTTCCACTGAGATAATTGAAGAAGCACCTCCTGGCCATCTGTGGAGACGACAGAACCTCGTCTTACAGATACCTTCAAGAACTCTTGAGGATGCCAAAGAGAATTTTGTGAGAATAAACATGCCCCCAACGCCGAGCCCCACTCCCAAAAGAGTAAATTTCTCCCCATTACCCAGCCCTAGTTTAGCTAAAATCAATGAGTCCCCAGGTCCCTCGTCATCAAAAACTAAATCAACCACAAAAAGAAGCCTCCTTCCAAGACTAAGTTTCAAAAATTGGAACACTACTTTGGATATTGAGAAGGCTGCCGCTCGAGCACTAGGAGGCTTGCCTGCGGGGACACGTGAGAAGCCTTCAACTCCAAGGGCCTGGTCCTTTGCAATGCTTTTAACTCCCAGGACGAAAACCGGATCATCCTTGCCTGCAACTCCAATTGCTCACTCAAATCTAGAGTCTATGCATGGCAGGAACACAATTGATCTGGTGAGTATCTATCACTTGTTAGTTTCACAATAACTGTTTTGTTGAGAAGAATTCAAGTTGAGCATAGTTTACAGAAATCTTATAATAACAAAATTTTTTAGATACAATTTGAAGTCTTGTGCTTTTAATGTGTGTAAGTTTGTTGTATATGTTTACAGTCATTTGGTTTCCTCAATGTTGCATGGTCTGGTGGCAGTGCACCGTCCTTATGATGGGTTCCCTGACTTCCCCCTTAACTTCTTGTACTGCTTCTACTGAAAATATCAATTAGACCAGAAAGACAACCTTTTCGCCTTGGTTCTTGATGACCTAGAGAATAAATGAAGCGGGTGTTAATAACAGTTGATACGATATAATATTTAGTTTTATAGACTGATTAGCAGCGTAAGTTGTCCTTCGGTGCAACACAATTTTAAGCGGAGGCTAAACATTTCCTCCTATTCTCTCCTCTATCTGTTTGAATCCTACAGTGGGTCTACTGCCCTTTCATTTTATGATGTTTGAGACGTTTGTTGCTTTTAAAATTACTTCCATGAGGTACTTCTCTTAGAACTATCACTTTAAGCCTTGAGCTCTGCATCCAGAGATGGCAGTGGAGTGCGTCTACTTGTTGAACGTATTTTGTCAGGAATGAGTTTCTAGCATAGTTTTTTATTTTTGTCTCAAGTAACCCTCACAGATATCTTTGTCTGCTGTTCCACCTGATTCTTGACTTTGTAGAAAGCAGAGGCCCAACAACCTATTCGTCGCTCACGTTCAGTTCCTGCAATTAAGAAAGATGGAAGTATATATGCAGGCAGTGTCATTCGTGTAATTCCAACCACGCCACGAGTGGCTGAGAGGACTGTCACAACTACATCAAGCACATCCCCAATAAATGTCACTAGTAAGTTCTGCTTCTAATTGTCTTTGTCCATATCAACAAAAACCCTCTTCTATTCGTTTGCGAATGCACCTAAGTACCATGTTATGCTAATTGTCTGTATTTTCAGATTCTAGCTACCTTTGACCCTAGTTTTGTAACTTGTGATAACCAACCTATGCCTTATCTTAGTTTCGTGGTTCAGATGGAAGTGATGATGGTGGTGAAGATATTGCTGAAGAAGAAGCTGTTTGTCGAATTTGCTTCGTTGAGCTGGGTGAAGATGCCAACACCCTCAAGATGGAATGCAGCTGTAAAGGCGACCTTGCTCTTGCCCACCAAAAATGTGCTGTAAAATGGTTCAGCATTAAGGGTAATAAAACATGCGATGTGTGCGGAGAAGATGTTCAGAACCTACCGGTCACACTTCTACGAATTCAAAATTCTCAGGCTGTTAATTTTCGAGCAAGTAGAGCACAGCAGGCTGAGGTTACTCAATATAGGCAAGTTGAAAATTTTCAACTGATATAATGCTTAGGAAGCGGAAATTTCTGCACTTGCTGTGTCTTTATTGTGCGGGTTTATTTTCTTATTGTGTTCGGTACCACCTCATAGTATGGCATAACTAATAGTTTACACAAATTTTGTCAGGGCTTGGCAGGATGTTCCCATCCTTGCCATAGTCAGCATGCTTGCTTACTTCTGTCTTCTGGAGCAGCTTCTGGTACGTCATGCAACTTCGTTATGCTTTTCTTTCTTAGCCTTTCAAATTCTAATCAAATCACATGGACAGGTGGGGAAAATGGGATCACACGCAATCACTCTCTCTCTTCCTTTTTCCTGCATTTTGGGTCTTCTGGCATCCATGACATCGACCACAATGGGTAAGATAACTTTGAAATTCTTTGTTCATGCAAATATTTTGCGTAGCATGAATTCAGCGATTTTCCGTTCAGTAGAACCAAGAGAACGATCTTTCTGTTATACTGACGTAGAAATTCGTGCACAGTGAGAAGAAGATATGTCTGGATTTATGCAACTACACAGTTTGCACTGGTCGTTATTGCAGCACATCTACTTTATTCATTGGTAAGAGTTGCTCTAGTAATCAAGCAGTGGTAGGATTTGGCAAGTAAACCTGATAATGTGATGACCCTACTTAATTTGAGAAAGTTTTCGAAATTTTGGTTACAAATGCTTAGAACCACTGATCAAAACACCGATGGTCGTGTGAATGCACTTGTTGAATATTGGTGTTTGTATGTTCTTGTCCGGTCCACAGATTCACATGCAGGCAGTTCTGGCTCTTCTCCTCGCCACCTTTTCAGGGTTCGGAATTACAATGTGTGGAAGCTCTATCATTGTTGAGGCTTTGAGATGGAGGGGAAGATGGCAATCTCGGCAGTCAAATCAACAGCATGGTTCTCAGGAGGTGACACGACCGAATCAATCACCACAGAATACACAACAAACAC
The DNA here is from genome assembly GCF_019419815.1 of Pyrus x bretschneideri. Classification (NCBI taxonomy): domain Eukaryota; kingdom Viridiplantae; phylum Streptophyta; class Magnoliopsida; order Rosales; family Rosaceae; genus Pyrus; species Pyrus x bretschneideri. The sequence goes on from NW_025999779.1 coordinate 2,782,954, forward strand.
AAACGAATCCCCAACAGCGGGAAAATGAACCTGAAGGTGCAGAACTTACTCATGGCTCTACTTCTGTATGCATGAATACCACCGCTGCATGCTAAAGGAAAGTCTGGCTGTAAACTGCCCCAAAATATAGCACATGTTAAGCGTTGTACATGAACTGTTTTGTATACATAGTTTGGCTCGTCCTTCGTTTATGGTTTCGTGATCAAAATTTTCGTGAAAAAATACCACAACGTCTTCCTCTGTTCTTCGTATCAAACATCATATTATTGCTGTAGGTCAGTAAATATATTCTAGCAAAAAGCCGTTTCGTAATTACAAATGGGGGCATCTCCCTCCCAACCTCTTACTGCCTTCAATGACATTTTTGTCTATACAATAGAATCAGTTGGTTGCATGGCAATGCCAATCAGATTACGCTCACAAAAGTGCTTTTTTCTGGAAAAACCAACTGGACAACAAGAGAAAAATGCCACACAGGCAAATAGCTAGAACTGTAACCCGATGGAGAAAAAATCGAAAGATAAAAAAGAGATGATCGTTTAGCTTCGTCTGATGACAGTCTGGTCATTGCTTGTAACTCGAACTGCCAACCTTAACAAAGGACAAAGGCTTCTCCTTTGAGCTGGTACTTAATTCAGCTGAGTTGTTTGATTGGGTTTCTGAAACGCCCGGTCTCACCCAAACTTTTATATGCCCCTCTCTGCAGACAGTGAGAATGGATTCTTGGGTAAACATTACGCCAGAGAGGGGTTCAGTGTGTACCCGGTGAGCAACCAGCGGTGAGATTTTTGGAACATCTCGCATGCTTGGAGCAGGCTGCAGGTTACCCACTGGAAGTGCATTGTCCCAGTGAGACGACTGGCTTCCAGCACTATATGTGGGGGAGCCACCAGGAGGGCATCGTCGCAATGGCACCACAATCTCATCCATCTCCAGGTCCCACAGAAGCAACTGTGTGTCCTGCAGTCAAACGGAAAGTATAAACAGAAACACTAACAAGAATTATAGAGAAAAGATCATCGTCAATCTTACATATTCATTTACAACCAATTGCATTACGGCATTCTTATACATGAGATTATCTGATTATGAATGTAAATACATAATTTTTGACATAATAGTTTCTGATTTTGATCCTTAAATTTGAGATTTTTTTTTTTTTAATCCTTTTAATCCTTAAATTTGAGAATTTTTTGGAACATCTCGCATGCTTGGATACCACTATACCATCTGACATAATAGTTTCTGATACCTGACCGACGGAACCAAACCGGTACATGACAGTTCCCCCCATGCCATCTGAATTTGGTGATGAACAATATGAATCAAAAGCCACTCCACTGACCTGCCAACGTCATCTGGTAAGAACTAAGTAAACCAGCCACAATCAGGTAATTATAACACGCACAATGCTATTTAAGAAACTAACCCAAGAGTTGTGACCCTCTCCCCAAGCTACAACTTTCCGATCTTCCATGCTCCAAACTTGAACTAAATCATCTTCGCCTCCTGTGAGGATGTATTTTCCATCCATGCTGTTGCATTGTAGTCAGTCATACTATCATCTTAAAAGTATAATAATATATTGATGCAGAAAGAGCCAAATACAAAGAAGTTTAAAATTTATAGGTAATTTACAAGATCAGATTAAAAAACCAGCAAGAGCTTCAATAGAAAACCAGTAATGGTGCACACCTCCAAGCGCAACATAAGAGAGCACCATAGTAACTTTTTCCACCGCATATAAGTTGCTCCTTTGAGTAGTCAAAAACACGTAGATAACCTGCATTCAGTAATTAAATTTAGCTTGTATCTAACCTAAGGAATAGAAGGATCCTTGAAGAACCAGGAAAGCAAAGACCAATTGCACAACGCAAACAATATTGTATTGACATTATACCATCTCTTCCAACAGTTGCTAAATAGGCCCCATCAGTCGAGAAAGCAATACTATTAACTGAACCTTGGCCGATATGCCATCTGACAAATGGGTTACTCTGCATACGCATAACAGGAAGTTAATGAAAAAATGGTAGTTGAAGACGGAAACAGAAAAAGAAATTCAGATATACATTTCTTCCTTGTAACTATCTGACATATGTTGATGCAAATGCAGTATTCAGTAACCATAGTGATATTCCAGTATACTGCACATAAGCCTGTAAGATCTCAACCGGCGAACATATGGAGATTTACTAGAGGCTAGACCCCCAAATATGCTTTGAAGAAATAAATAATACACGATGGACCACCAATTTTATCCTGCTTGGTGTTGCACAAGGGAAATAGGTCTCTTCAACAGACATGATGAGAACATAAGCATATTTTCAGCCAATGACCCGATGCATGAATAGAACTTGCATGTGCAGGCAAACTCCTGTCAACCCACCTGATGTATGAACTTCAGTAGCTACTGCTACTATATGGTACAAATACCCCATCTGAACATACTAGAGTTGTTACGTAAATACACATACAATTGTATAGACGCCAAACAGAACTTAAATAATCTGATAGGTTGCGCACGAACAACTTTACATTTGAGAACATTGTAGGTTAAAACAGCCTAGCAGATTGAAGACTGAGTTTCACAAGCACCCAAAAACATTTACACCTAGAATATGATACAAGCTGTGATATCGAAAGATAAACAGAGTCTATTAACTGTCAGAAGTCTTAAATCACCATGGTGACAGAACAGCTGCATGTCATGCCTTATTTAAATTACAGAAAAACTTGCAGAGCCATGTTCAGAAGAAATAACATGGGGAACATAACTCAATACCTTATTGTAACGTGCATGGGAAACTGAAAATTGAGCTGGATCTTTGATAATAGGGAATGAAGAATCACCAGCCCCATCTTTGCTCTAGAAAGAAATAAAGATAAATAAAAATACACTCAAATTACCTAAACACATGGAACATAAAAGCAAAGTTAGGGAAAAGTATGTTCCAATAATAGAGGCTTGCCTTTTCATATACATAAAGATTCCCATCGGCATGAGCGACAACAAAAGCACCGTCACCACCAGGAACCCATGCAATACTAGTACAACGGCTGTTGAAAACAGGTATTAATCAAGCTACTCCACGAAAGTACCCACGAAAGTCAAAGAGTCACAATGCTCTCAAATGATGCCCATTGAGGAAATGACACACAAGCTAGAAATCAGTACAAATGCACAATACTCTAAGTTACATGGACTCATCAGTTCAGTTAGACCCCAGATCATAGGACACAGGGATGTAAGCTACTGTTTTATAAACAAAAGATCGAAAATGTACAATAAGGCATCAAAAGGGCCTCAGCCAAGCATCTACTAGAACATTCTTGAAACCAAAAGATCCAGAATCCACATTGGACTTCTTAAATTGGCCGAAGTGAGAGTAAGAAATCAGTCCTTGCAAGAGTGATGAAACAAGAGAGTACCACCAACTTGCATGTAGAGAGAAAATTATACTGGTCAATGTGAAGTCTACCAAACCAGAAATAGACTAAGATCCACAGCCACTTATATGCTCTATTTTCCTTTTAGGACAGTTAAGCAACTTTCTAATCTCTACAGAAGCCAATTTAAAAATTCAAATATATCAACCCACACTGTATCAATGAACAAATTGTAGGTAGCTCTGCAGCTTATTCTAAACAATTCGACATCACAGAAACAACCATTACGTTCAAACCTTCTATAAAGAATGTATTTAATCTACTTCTAGTTTCATGCAGTTTTTTGAAATATATAATCCTTTTACGGTAGATAAGCTAAAAATGAGTAAAACTTTTCCAGTTGTATTAATATTCATCAAATCATTAAAATATGAGAGAGTTAATCTTACCTGTTACTGACAGAGCCATCTTTATTATAATGCTGAGCACCTACAAGCTTCTTTCCAACATCCTGCAATTGCTGTCTCAGTGACACTGAGTAGACTACAAAGATAAACATACAACCATTCAAAATATTTGAACTTCATACCAAATAAAATAAAAAGATTGTGATTTCAAGTGCAAGCAAACATTTGTACCATCACCAGAACTCAACCCAATAATCAAATCATGACCATCCTTTGCGTCTTGATCAAATGCGTGGCAGACAGGGTTTGAATTACTGAAATGTATAGACTTTATTGGATCCTACATGCACAAGAAACCTATCATAAACCAATCCCAGCGCCTAAACCTACAAAATCACTCCTAAAATACCTTGTCTTGAGAATTTAAATCACTGATGAAGATCGCTTCCCCCACATTGAAGATTAAGTAAGTCCCTTTCCCATCAAAATTCGAAGTAGATGTTGAAGTATTCGAACTGGAAGCCACCAAAGACCCAACTCTACTATTTGCACTGACACTCTTACTCCCTCCATTCCCTCCAACAAAACTAAGCGCCCGGCTCCCATTAGCACCACCCAAAAACCGTGCCGCAGCCGAACGTACGCCACTGCCAGTGCTGAAGCTCGAAGATGGTGCAGTCGGGGTTGATGGAGCAGGCTTGTCCTTAAGTTGTGCTAGTATTGCCTGACAATCAACAACCCAGAAGGCTTTTAATTTATATACCGTAATATGGAAATGACGAAAACATTTGAAGATTAAATGTTGAAGTAGGATAAATGATTTCGAATACTGGCTCTTGAATCACCTCACATATCCAGCATTCAACATTTCTTTAAACAATTAACTTCAAAAATTACACACTACAAACAAAACCCAGAAAATTAAATTCCAATCTTCAATGTTCTGCCACGTGCTTCTTTAACCACTGGCAAAAACCCTAAACAATCTCCATTACCAAAAGCAGAAAAGCTCACAGCTTTCCAAGAAAACCCCAAAAAATGGCTACCCAAAAAAGCAAGATTCCCAAAAAGGGGAACGAAGGAAATTAATGGCGGAAAATCAAGTGCACCTGAGTGACGGTTTTGCCATTGGCGAAGTGAAGGAGCCCCGAAGGATACGTCTTCTCGTAGTGAAGCTTGTACTTCCCCTCAGGGGTTTTGAAATAGGTCTTGAGGCCCGGCGACTGAGCATTGCTAGACGAAGTCGTTTGCATCATACCGTTGGCCGTGTTGATCATGGTGTCGTCGTCCGCGATTAGCCCTGGGAGCATACGATCATGACCCCTCCTAGGGTTTGAAATGCTTTAACTTTTTGGTTGTTCTTGGTTCGAAATTGATAGGAGAAACGTGGGTTTTGCTCTGTTTTTGCGTTATCGTGCTCTCGCGGGGGCTTCTATGGCTTCCGGATCAAATGGCTTGGACTGTCTGGTTTGTGGCTTATGGGAGAATTGTTTGTTGGTAAATTTTTGAGGGTGAAGATTTGATTTGTGCTACCAGTCAATGCAGTGAACGGCTAGGATCCTGGTACCTTTATTTTGGAGGGCATGTAACTTTTGATAGTGAGAGTGTTTTTTTTATTTTTTATTTTTATTTTTACCCGTATTATCTACTCGGCCTCTCCAATGAGAAGGGTTAAATGTTCAAAAATAAAAAAAAATAGCCTGATTTGTTCTAAAACTCATTTTTAATTGATGGCTTGACTATAATTTTATTGAGCCAACCAAGCCATTATCTGGCCAAAAGGGCATCACGCTAGCCAAGTGTAGCCCCCTCAATTTAAGTAATTGATTCAAATTCAATAACTAGATTTGAAAATATCCACATTAGTTTAAAGTACAAACCTAAAAATAATAAATTATTGAAGGCGCTATGTTTAGCCTTTCGGTTGGAGATGGTATATGAGTATGGTCTAACACTGTTCATTTAAAAATATTTTTTTGTACTGTTATAATTTTGGACGAGATTGTAAATTAACCATTTCGGTTGGAGATTGTCTAAACGGGGAGGGAGGGGGTGGATTTAATCTCACAATGGACTAGCAATAATATGATTCAAATTCTCCTGTGGCGAGATTCAAATCTAGACCTTTCACTTATAAATGAAGAGAAATACCACTAAGACTGTAGTACTAAGTGGTTAGACAGTGAGAGTTTGATGAAAAAGCAGGAAATAACAGGAGATTGGATTTGATGATTCAACTGGGGAAAGAGGTTGGCTTTGTTCACTTTGGGGCTTTCCTTGGTGAAAACAAAAAAAAAAACAAAAAAACAAAATTGGGACTTCAAACAATCTATCGAACAGATTTCTGGGTCACCTAAGGGCAATTTCCTTTTTCACATGGGACCCCAAAGTTCAAATCATCGTTCTCATATCGCTTGTATGAAAACAATTAATTCAACTCATACCATACATACTAAAATTATAATTTTGAGATATTTATTGACATCATATTATTCGAGTTTCATATTTTATTAAAAAAAAAAAAATTTATCGTTCACATTGTGAGGTTTGTAAATTTTTTTATGGCATTCATACAAAAAAAAAATGTCGTTTTTTTTTTTTTTTTTTTTTGTATAGAAATACACCGATTAAATTTGGTTATAATACTATACCAACATTAAGTTGTATATAAACAGCAACTTAACGTTTTTTATTGACATCTTAGTATTCGAGCGTCATACGTTATTAAAAGTTTGTAATTAGTTCTAAATTTATCTGTAATTTAATCAATACAATGAAAAAGCCAACTAGTTCTCTTCTCAATCTTGAAAGAAGTCACAACTTCGGATTTCCGACTTCTTAATAAAGAATTCAATGAGAAGAGGGAATTATTGACAAAAAATGAAAAGAAGTAAAAAAAAAACAATTCCTTTTTAATAAGTAAGGATATCAAACATGAAATGCAAGTGTCACATTATTTGAAGAGAGTGTAATATTTGTCATTGAAATTTCTTTTAGGTTTACGTCACTTGCCTCTATTTTTTGGAAACTATGGATGATTTTTTTTTTCCCGATAATTCTAGTATTATTGTATGATTAAAATTGGAAAATATTAAGTCTAGAATTATTGTCAGAAGAAATGGATGTATTAGGACCACTGTAGAAGTGGATGCAAGTGCACCTGCATCATGCTTGGATGGTATGTTTCTCTTGGGTTTTGGAAATAAATAAAGATCAAAGTTGAGGTTCACATGTGTGGATCTGATGTCATTTTCATGTCTTCTTTATGTTTTTGTAATTTTTTGACATGCGTCTCTTAGTTTTTGGTTTTTTTTTGGTTAAACGATAGATTTTGTTAGATTAGTAATCGGTGCGGTTCAAACTCATACCGTTATGCAAAAGCTCAACTGCTTTCCATCCGAGTTAGAGTTTCTAGATTTTTCTCTCTATAAATATAGCTTATAGTTTAGTATGAAGAACAAGTCATTCACAATGTAGTCTCTTAAGTTATGTAGCCGTCATGACAATCTTCTTTCAGTTAATGATTTATTAGTTTATTATTCTTCGTATGTTCAATTATCTGATATTCAACTATTGGATGGCTGTTTGATGCTTGTTTTCCTTTAACTTTAATTCTTTTTACTAATTTTATATAATGTTTAACACTGTTAGATATAAAGTTAAGTTGAGAGACACATGTCAATAACTAGAAAAGAGACAAATACGGAGACGTCAGATCTGCTACCATCTACAAACAGAGAGATTTTAGTGTACAATTGTCAGATCAAGTGGATTGTCTAATTCACTCACAAAAGTAAGAGTACTTGTATGAGACTAAAGTGGTATATAAATACAAGGACTTGGCACTTTGTGACTTTGTGATAAGTTAAACAGCCTATGCGATCCGAATGTTGCACACAAGATTTTTTCCTCCAAATAGAATTGGTCTACTTTTTAACAAAATACTTCACATGGATCTTGTGATCCATCTGGGCCAATTTCCAAAAGAAACAAGAAACTTAACGAGAGAGAGAGAGAGAGAGAGAGAGAGAGAGAACAACAAAGAGAAAAGATTGATAGGCTTTTTGGATTGAAAATATTGGGCATTGCCTTGATATATCAAGCTCACATGGAAGATTAATAGGGTTGGCCCAATTTGTTCTCAAACTTGAAGAAGGTTGGATTTCTAGCCCAGTTGACACAACATTGCATTTGGATTTGAGAAATGTCTTCTCTCTGTTTTTTTTTATGTTTTTTTATTTATAAAGTTAATAGACCCACTGGTGGTTATTGGATCTGTAATTTGGAATTAAAAAGATGTAAATCATTTTAAATGGTTGAAATTGCCTGCTCAACTGTTTTTCATTTGTTTGCTTAATGAAGAACACTAAATTTTCCAAGGGCCATGTTAAACATGAGAAGTAGTTATTATAATGATGTGCTAAGACTAATCTCAAAAAGGCATAGTTGTAGTTCCAAATTCTAGATTTGCACTTTTTTAGTTTGTTAATTAAAGTTTCACATGTAATGCTCCCATGAAAAATTCATAATCAAATGCTAGATTTCAAGGGCTGTTATTGACACTTTAAAATAATCATCATATACATTTTTTTTTAATAAAAAAAAAAAGTAAAAAAAGAAAATGACCGTTGACTATTTTAAAGCGTTAATAATAGTTTCCGAAAGTTACTATTAGTGTTAGCATTGATTTGTTTTGCGGTAGTGACACTTCCCCTTCCTTCTTTGAATGCCATATCAATTTCAAGGGTGACCAAGAATCAAAGAATGCCAGAAATTGGTCCCATCCTAACTGCTTGTAATGAAAATACTTTAACTGCAAGCTTTCTTCTTTGAAGTTGGACCAAAACAAAAGCAAAAAAACCCCATCATTCTCCCTCATACCCCACTCCCTTCATTCACATTTCCAGCTATTTTTCCTTTCCTGCCAAGCAAAATCTCCTCTCTCTCTCTCTCTCTCTCTCTCTCTCTCTCTCCATATTTCACTATTCCTCTTATTTGCCAAGAAAAAGATGCACATTCTGTTCAGATGGCATTGTCTAGCCACCTTAAAACCACCTCCTTTCACCTAATTCTCCACTCTCATTTGATCACACCCTCAAAATATATACCCTCATCTCTCCCTAACTTATACACCAAAACCAAGTCACAACGTATAAAAAAAAAATCACCAAGGAAAAAAAAAAAAAGAGGAAAAAAGATGGCACCCCAATCTTTCTTCATTTTGCTAGTCTTGTTTCTCCATTCGTTCTCATCCACTATTTCAGCTCAGTCTCCGGCAGCAGCCCCCGCGCCATCAGCCACCAACGTGACTGCCGTCCTCGAGAAGGCAGGCCAATTCACCACCTTGATCAAGCTCCTCAAATCCACCAAGATGGCTGACCAAATCAACACCCAGCTCAGCACCTCAAACCAAGGCATGACCATCTTTGCACCAACTGACAACGCCTTCTCCAGCCTCAAAGCCGGCACGCTAAACTCCATTTCTGAGCAGCAAAAACTGCAGCTTGTGCAGTTCCATGTGCTACCATCTTTCTATTCTGCTGCGCAATTCCAAACCGTGTCCAACCCTCTGCATACGCAGGCCGGGAACACCGATGATGGGCAGTTCCCGTTAAATGTGACAACATCTGGGAACCAAGTGAACATAACAACAGGGGTGGTGAATGCAAGCGTGGCTAATACCATTTTTACTGACAGTCAGTTGGCGGTGTATCAGGTCGACCAGGTGCTCCTTCCTTTGAGCATTTTTGGCACTCCAGCACCCGCTCCTGCTCCATCGAAGCCCGAAACAAAAATTAAAGGTGCTGATTCGCCTTCGGGATCCTCGGGTAGCGGCAGCACTGCTGACGCATCATCTGCAATGGGGGTAGAACAACATGGGATTGCAGCAGCTGCATCAGTGGGGGTGGTAGCAATTCTTGCAGCATTCTTTTTGTGATTTTCGAGTTGAACTGCTGTGATCATCGTTACCTTCTGTTTTGTTTTTGTTTTATGCCTTCTGTGCCAAGAATTTTTGTAATTTGTTATGATTGGAAATTAATTGGACAATGTTCTTTGGAATAGCCTCTTCCTCTCCACACTGGTACAACTTATGCAGTAAAACTGTTGTAACTAGAAGGGCTTATTTACGGTAACACTTCTTGAAACTTAAACTCAGTCTCACTTAACACGTAAAATTAAAATTTATGCCATTTAATTCCCAAAAATTGCTCTAATAATTTTTCCGTCACCATCAAATAGTCACATGCGTTATCATTCACTCATTTTTGTTGTAATTTATCCATGCCACATCAACCCATATGACGCCAGTTACACTAAGAATTTGTCTTAACGTAGGAGCTAATTTTCACACATGCAACAATACATTTACTAATGTAATTTTATATCATAAAAAATACAAGTTCTAAAATTGATACAGTAAAATGATTTGCAATCGACAGAACAATAAAAGAATAATTAAAACAATTTACTAATCATATCTGATAATACAGTTTGAACGACCATATTTCTTTTGTTATTAAAAAAAAAAAAAAAAAATTCACTAAAAGGATTCACCTCCTAATGAGAACCATGCACAGTCCGATGAGAAACCATTATCGAAATGGTACATGGCAACATATACAGAAATGGTCTCATCAAATTTCGTTTCATCAACTAATATAAGTTCTAAACTCCTGATGTTTCCGCGTAGCAAACGCTCAACGGACGAAAAATCCATGTAAAACCTATCAAACCTTTTGGGGTGGCCGGAAAATATCTCACTGAAAAGCTGTCAGCGATTAGTAAAACTGCTCTGGGGACTCCTTTGGAATGGCACAGCCGTTTATCTCTTGTGCAAGCATGAGACGAGAAGGAGCGCGTTCTTGATGGGCAATCAAAACTGGAAGTCAAATCCACCACCGCCACCGCCAGGAAAGCCCCCTTCGAAGGTGAATGTAAATTGCTGTCCACCACCACCACCACCAAAAGGGTTAAAACCGCCGCCACCACCACCCATTCCCATTTCTTCAATATCTTCACCTCTATCATATCTCGTACGTTTGTCGTCATCACCAAGAACCTGAAAAAGGATTTATACAAGAGTCAGATGGATACGAGTAGTCCAACATTTTGGATTATTATTATTTTTTGTTTTTTACAGCACAGAGTCAATTGAAGGGGAAGATTAAAATGAGCTTCAGTGGGATATACAGACCTCGTATGCAGCAGCAATTTCTCTGAACTTGTCCTCTGCTTCTTGTCTGTTCTCGACATTTTTATCCGGATGCCACTGCAAAGCAAGCTTCTTGTAGGCACGTTTAATCTCAGATATAGATGCGGTCTTTGAAACTCCCAAAATCTTGTACCAGTCTTTGCGTTTGCTCATCTTTAAGGCTTTCTCGGCTCTCATCAATGCTTCTCGAATATTCATATCCTGCATAATAAGCAAGCAATTAATCCAAGAAATTACTCATTAAAACAGTAGCTGCAGCAGTGTGAGAGGGGCATATTACATAAATTTCATATTATAGACGTAAAACATAATGGCTAACCTGAGGCGATTGTTGAGCTGCTGATTTAAGATCTTCCACAGCTCCCTCCCAATCCTCTGTCAGAAGTTTAGCTTCCCCCCTCTGTAAACACAAAATAGTAAACAAACTTGAGCACAGTCATACTCAATACATCACAGTTCACAAAATACTAAACAAACGGGTAATTTTTAAACAATACAGTAACAAAAAATACTACGGAACTGAGGAAAACAAGGGACAATAGAAGCACTAGCTAACCTGAACCAAAGCTTCTAGAAGCTCCTCATCAATTGTAAGTGCTTCATTGCAACTGCTTAAAGCATCCTTTCCCCTGCCAAGCTTGACCAAAACTTTACACAAGCCAAGATGAAGATGTACATTATGTGCAAGATGATTAGGGTCCAATGCTAGGGCTGCCTTAAAGTCCTCTACTGCAACACGCAGCTTGCCCTTATTTACATTATCTTCGGCCTGCATAAAGAAAAATTGTCTGAGAGAGAATACCACACAATGCATCATATGGTGATGGTGCATCATATGGTGATGGTTCACATAAGCTCTAAAAAAAGGTTGAGTAAGAAAATAGATTTGCTATATTTGCTGAACTTCACACCATTCCACACCCCTCAGGGAAGAGGAAGAAGAAAGTTAACACAAACAATCGTTCAGACGAAGTTCGTTAGGACTTACACTTTTAGTCTTCTTGAGTAAGTTTTTCAGTCCAAAATACGCTTTCTTCAGTTCACCATGCTCTGGATCTAGACGGAGACCCTTTTGGTAATGCCTAAAGAAATATTATATATTTGTTTATACAACTGTAGCCAAATTATAAAGACATTACTCAAAATAAAAAGGTGCCAATCAAACCTTTGGGCAACATCATGATCAGCTAAATAGTAGTAGGCACGGCCGCGAAGTAAAAATGCATCCAGATTATCCTCATCTTTCAGAATGTAACCAGCCTCAGAAATGACACTAGAATAGTCTTTAGTTGCTAACAACAATCTCACCTTCAATAATTTGGCCTGCAACAAACAATGCACTCAGAATTATGAGGTCACAGGAATACTGAATTTATAAAATCCTCACTCCTAACTCTCTAAGATCAACCAAAGAGCTGTTTGGTTATATGACAATAAATACATGGAATTGCAATTAAACAATTAACAACCCATATCAAAAAGAAATGGATGTGATTACCTTTGGGCATGCTGGAGAGAAAACCAATACAACTTTTTCAACATATTCCAAAGATTTTGCGTAGTTGCCTGTTTCAAAGAGAGTCATAGCCGTATCTAGAGCGTTCTGAGCCTGAATCAATTGAGAAAGCTCCTTTTCTGCAACTGAATCTTGTGGTTTTAGCTCCAAAAACTTTTTGTAGCTCTTCTCAGATTCCTCATATCTACATCAGCCAAAAAGCGCCTGAATCATATAAGTTTCCAATCATTAATTGGAAAGACAAGGGAGATGGGATTTCTAGAGACCTTTAGAAAACTTAAGAGATTAATACAAGCTATATAAGTTATTAAGTTATGATAAGTTCTCTTTTATCAGAATGTCTGTCTCAACATACACCTATTGAGAGAATAAGGGGGTGACTTATTGAATTAACCACCAAGTAAAGGCCAAACAACTATTTTGGTCTAATCAGCAGTATCATAGCAGCTGACTAGTGGTAGGCTTGGTAGCCCAGTTGGATAGTGCATGAATGGATATTGACAATAACCCATGGTTCAGTTGCTTTTGGCTTTTGAGCACACACAGACACAGCTGATGTGCTGCATTCTAGAAGCTTCAAGACAACGGACCTTGGGACAACTAATTATGCAAAGTAGATCACAAAATGATAGCTGCTACAGAGTGTGATCACAGCAACCAGAAAAGAAAAGGGGTTTCCGTAATAAGAAGGAATAATAGCAGTCAGGGAAAAGGTGGAGGATTTGTTACGAACAAACTAGTATCACAAATAGTAATTGACAATGCTAAGAAGAGAGGTCCTGAAAGGAACACATAGTAGGGGAACCAAAAATATTCATGCATCAATGTATTTGATACAGTCAAAAGATAGCTGCTCAGGTAACATTCTAATTTTCTCTGACTTTAAATAGAAAATGACGCATGCTGAAACAGTCTTCAACGAAACCAAAATTATTCTGTTAGAATGGTGATTATTTAAAAAGTACCTGCATATCTGACGAAGAATGGATGCCCGATGATAATATGCTTCTGAAAGTGCTGGGTCCGCCTCTATAGCAGCATTAAGATCATTAAGTGCCTCGCTATAATGCTTCACCTTTATACTCTGTGAAACTCTCTCAAACAACTCAGCTGCATTACCCGGTTTTCCATCTGTACATTCAAGGTTCATATTCTGTAAGCCATTCTTAACACACCTCGGCAAGCCACAGGTAGAACTCAACAAATTCACAACACAGCAGGCTAACAGGCATAACATCTCTGCCACTACAGTAAATCCAAACTACCATGCCACCTCCATACGACTCGACATTGTGTATGTATAAAGACAAGAGTTTACTCTAGAATCTCCATCTCCCAGTTGCATAGTAAAACTATAGAGCATATAGATAATCCAGATTCAGTCAACTTTCCCGTTATACAAGAGTCGAATGGGTGTAAAATTCGTGATTAGAATCGTAAAGTTATTGCCTTTTTCCACCAATATGATTACAGTCTTCAAAATGCCAAAAAAATTCATCTAAAACCTAAACATTCCTAATGTTGAACATGTAGCTGTATCACTCGTTCAAGCTTCAACCTTTATACACTTAATTAATGCAAATAGTACAAGGTTAGGTCCCATCCCACGTATTAAGATGATTCTTTGATTGACATAGTCCTATGAGTGCTGCAATCTAATTAAAGCCCAGAATACAACATTGTCAAACACAAAGCCGCCTCGCACTTTTCCTAGTACAATGGAAAGTGACAACCGACAGAGCCGTTGAAGAATCCAAACACAATAAATACAGCAAAATAGTTTGATGTCCGCTAAAGCCCAGAACACCAATAACCTTAAAAACAGCCCAAAAGCAAGAATCTTTCAAAATTGGCGCAAAAATTAAGACAACCCAACTGAGAAAAAAACATGAAATTCAACAAAAATCAATAGATCAACGCACGAAGAAATAGATCAAAGAGCGAGAGAAACAACATACCCAGAGCTGAAACCAGAGGATGAAGAAGGAGGAGCTGGCAGACGAACACGAAATGCAGTAAGAACCCAGCATATATCAGCCCTCTCCAAGCCACCATATCCATGGCGGATGAGCAACTCCAAACCATCACCCTCTCTCTCTCCCCTCCCTTTCTCTCACTACAATTTCTATCGCTCAATTCTCGAGCAGAGTTTTGAGCGTAAATGTCTGCTAAACGTACTTTTGTGAAAAAATGCTTAATACAAAAACATAGAAATTGCAGAACTTTGCGTTTAATAGGAAGCTAGAGGAAGACGGGTGTATTCGTTCCACGTTACTATGACCTATCAGATAGCTCCACGTGTACTTTGGACCGACGATTAGCCAAGAGCGTTGTTGGCACCAATAGCTAACTGCCAAGTCATAATAGTAAATCGGGTTTTATTCTCCTTAAGGCTACTAAATTTATAGCCTACTGAAAAATTTCATGTCTAGTAGGCTAAAAAATGAGTTAGCAAAAATTAGGTTATAACTAGCTCCAAAAAACAAAGAAACTCACACTAAATTGAGGGCCCAATCTTGCCTTTTTTTTTTTTTTTTTTTGAAAGTTTTAATGAAAAGTTTACGGTATTGTTCACTTTAACGAAAAACCATATTTTTACACTAAAAAATCAATCCCGGTACTATTCACTTTATCCTTTATTTTGTCCTTATCATTAAAACTCAAAGTTTTCAAGTCATTTTCATTAGTTTTATTTTATTTTTTTCTTTCCACTTCTGTTTTTAGTTTAAAAATGTGTGGGTCACATTTTTAATTCCAAAACATAATTCTACGGGTTTGTTTTTTAACCGTTGATTATTTTAAGGGTTTATTTTTTAGCCGTTTATTTCATTAAGAAAACATAAACAAACAACAGTTATCTTTTGTGTATTAATGATTAAGAAAAAAATTTGTTATCTTTTGTGTATTATTGATTAAGAAAAAAATATTGTACTTTGTGTTTAATTTTCTAGATTGAAAAGTTCATAAAAAAAAAGTGATGAAATTTAACATAGGTAGTCTAGAGACCTAAAAAGAAAACATAAGCAAACAACATACCTAATTTAAGGGGCATTACAATTTTGTTATTTGAAATCATATACAAGCAAACGAACCTCGATTGTAAAATCATTACAATGTAGTTATTTAAATGCTACAAACACAAGACTTAGCCTCTCCGTGTATGAGATTGAGGTAAGAGAATCTAATCCAATGATGCATAAGTAATGAAATCTAATTTTGTTAGAATTTGAATTTTTTTAGGTTGAAAAGTTCATAACAAAAATTTAAGATACATGCCCAAAAATCAACTTAAGAAAAGTTGAAACAAAAATAAATCTACTGCGCAATCAAATTACTATATAAATAAATATATAGTCCTATATAGAGCCCAAAAGGTACATAATCCCTCATTGTGATAGATTATTTTTTAGAGCTCCAAAAATTCCTTAGAGCTCTAAACTAGGCTATATTCACTACCCCATATAGAGCCCTTCATTGGGAATGCTCTAAAGAACTGCAAGCCCAATCCACAAACAAAATGACTGCAGAAGATTTGAACTCTTTTTCCAATGAAGAAACTTTGAATTTGAATAGAATCCACCTTTGACTATTTGCAATGGTTGGGTTAACTTTTAAAACCCTGCCAAAGTTTTTTCAATCATTGGGCTAAAAAAAAATACCATATTGCATTAAGAACCTGGCCCACCAATGCTCGTGCATGTGCCTGCAAAAAATCCACAGTCAGCACACTGGTGCCTCTCACATTCATGCACGTGACAAAGCTGCAACGGGTTGGAACCAAAGCTAATAGCTTTGTTGGCCACCAAACCGAGCCCAACGACTAGTTTTTCATCCGATGGCCCACATGATTGGATCGTTGGTTGATCCAAATGTTTAAATTCAAACTAATTTTTTAAAATTTAATTTATAAATACATTAAATCCAATGGCTGTGATCAAATATGATCAAATCTAACGATAAAAAAAAGATCTAATGACCCAAAATTCAATCCAACGACTAGAAAGTTCAAAAAACTATTTAGATCAAAATTCACTCAAAAACTCTATAATACATATGCATTTATTGAAACATTTACACAAATACATAGGTGATGAGGAAAACTCATTCCCTCCAATTCACATCTCTGTACATTTTGGAATAGCCATTATCCACTTAATTTTCCACCCATGAATTCTTTAATACCTAATAATCCTCATGAAAACTCATCTCCCCCATAGCCAACCACTTAAGTATTATGCTGATCCTTATATATTGGCTCATCAAACTCACAACCACCTCTTATTATGCCACCCTTGTAATCATTGATGATCCATTTCCAATTGAAAGAGCAACTACGACAGAGTTTTGGGCCACAACCATGGTCATACACCTTTCATCGTGAGACAACTGCTTCTAGCCAGTTATCCATCCAAGACATTGCCTATGAACCACTTTTGCACCCAATAGGATTTTTGCTCCAGTCCAAAACCTGTTGCTCAGACAGATTGTAGTGGAAGTCAGTTCGACAACTATGAAATGCTTTTACTACGGCCACAACAGCAAATGCCCAAGAATTGTTAGTATTTGTTAACTGAATTAAACTGTATTACTCTGTGTTTTGTGCAAATTAAATGAAAGAAAATTAAGATTGCTATATGTGCTTGAGGAAGAAGAAGATGGAGTTTATAGCCCATATTCCATTCGTTCACAACTCTAATAACTCATATTGAGATTTGAAACAAAAAGGAATAGCTTAACCATTGGAGCTACACACGCTCCACACGAGTCAAGCATCAGAAGTAATCTCATGTGAACATCATACTTTCACTTAAACACACATAGTTAACATGACAGCTGGCAAATAACAAGCCATCATCCTAGTCTTACGATGCAACTAGAACCTTTAAAACAAAGAAAAGAAAAGAAAATGAAGAGCAGATTGTAGAAACTCAACTAGAACTAAACCTTTAAAACAAACAAAAGAAAAGAAAATGAAGAGCAAATTGTAGAAACTTGAGCTTGGTTGATCTGAAACAAGCTTACATTTCAACACTCCTATCTAAGTTTGCTAAAGATTTCACCCATAGTCAGCCTTTCAAGTAACAAAAATGATTTTTAGGCAAAACCTTGGTGAAAATATCAGCTAATTGCTCATTTGATTTGTAGTAAATCAACTTAATTATGCTCTCCTGCAATGCATTTCTGATATAGTGATATATGTGGTTGATATGTTTTGATCTTTAGTGAAAGACTAGATTTCTTGTCATAGTAATTGCAGAGATTTTATTATGCATCAGTTTGTATTTGACCAAAATCTTCAAGCACAAATCTAAGCTAAACTACTTGAGTCGTAGCCTGTGAAGCACTAACATACTCAGCTTCAACAGTTAACAATGCAACAATGTGTTGCTTCATTGATGCCTATGAAAAGATGCCACTTTCACGTCATTTTAATCATCTCCAAATCATTGTCATAATAGCCAACTAAAAAATTGTAGATTTTCCATTCACAAACACAATTTCAAAATCAAAAGTTCATTGGATGTATCTGAGTACTCTCTTTGCAGTTCCAAAGTGCTTTTTTATTAGATTGTACATGAATCTTGATAATAACCTGGTAGCAAACATAATATCATGCTTTGCTGTTGTCAAATATAGTCAGTTCCCACAATTTGGCTATCAATAACTTCATATGTAGGCTCACTACTATCATCCTTCTTTAGCTTGTCATTCACTACAAGAGGCATGTTCACATGCTCACAATCTTTCAAGCCAAACTTCTCTAATAGAGCTAGAGCATATTTCTTTCGATTAATGAAAATCCTATTCTTAGATTGTAGTATCCCATTCCCATAAAGTGGAGATAGAAGTTCAAGGTCTATCATTTCATACTTTATCATCATGTAATCTTTAAATTCAATGATCAACTTCATACTGCTACCAGTGTACACAATGTCATCAACATAAACAAAGACAATAAGTGATTATCCTCCTTATTTGATCTTGATATACAAAGTAGCTTCACAATAACTTCTCTGAAAGCCACATTCAAGTAGATATAAGTTAATTTCCTCATACCAAACTCTTGGAGCTTGTTTCAGTCTATAAAGACCTTTATGAGCTTATATACTTTGTCTTCGGATCCTGAAACACTGAACCCTCTAGGTTGATCCACATATACTTTTTTATTTAGCACTCCATTCAAGAAATTTGATTTTAGATGACACGCTCGACCTCGATATCCTCCAAACACCAGGGTAAGCACGTGCTAGCTGACACCCGAAGGTGACGAAGCCATACATACATGTATGAGAACTAGGAAGAATGAACGAACATAAATAAAACTCATAAATTTAATTATAATGAATATGCAATTTTGGAACGTGTTCAGAGCATACAACTAAACCAGAACATTGAAGAAGGAATATTATAAAAGTGTACGAACAAAGAAGTGGGTCCTACATCGAGAGGACTTGCGAGAGTGACTTGATGCTGGGATTGTACGCCTCTATTCTAAATCCTAAGAGGGCTTAAAACAAAACATGAGTGGACCAAGTTATATATAAGTAATACTAAAACAGTTATTCTTCAACGTACTTGATAGGAGCATATTTATCCAACTTAGTTAGCTTGTTTTCTTGTATTTACATAGTTAGTTTCCATTTATTATAGTGTTTTAAGCTATTTTCGTGTGTTTTAGGTCCTAATGGTAAAAGAGGCAAGAAAGTGCATTTTGGAACTATTTGGAGCAGTTTTGGGCTTAGAATGGATAGCTTGCATATGGAGCAAGGTGGATGGACGAATTTCAAGTCAAAAGAGGCTAGGAACATACTACAAATCTGGAGAAATAAGTTGAAGGCAAAGAAGATAAGAAAAGAGCAAGAAACATGGAACATTATCCAAACAACCTTATCTTATCCAAACCTTATCCTATCTTATCCTGTCCTAATCTTTTGCTACCTTAATTCCAGTTGCAAAGAGGACTTAATTCCACATTAGAACACTTAAATATATGGTTCTAGAAGACCTTATCTGATCCTAAATGCATGCCACACCCTTTATCCCTTCTAGAAGTCCAATTTCTGCCACAAAACACATTGTTTCTAGAATCCCTAGAAAGGTGGCGCCTCTCCCTCTTCTAGAAGCTCTAGAACCTGCAATCATTTTCCCCTAGGATTGTGCAATCCTTTTCCCTTTAGATTTTGATGCACCCTAGTCCTTTTCCCACTTGATTTCTACCACACCCTAATCTGATTTCCTAGGTTTCAGCTGTTATCACACATATATATACATGCTTATGTCGCAAAAAACACAACCATCCATTCACTCATACATTCATTCATACAGTCATCCATCAAACACCCTAATTCACCCTAGTGCCGCAGTAAGGAAGGAAGGAAGGAGAGGAGGACTTGTGTCGTGCTTGCCACCATCCAAGGAAGGTTTGAAATCTGCCATTGGAGTGTGGAGTGATTCTCGGTTCTTTCTATCCTTAGTTTTAGTTTAATGTTTATTTTAATTTGGTCTTCAATTATGATGAACATGAGGAACTAATTTCTTTATAGTTGGAGGTGAATTCGAAGCCATGATTATATGTTTTATATGAATTGATTACATCCAGTTATTGTTTCTTGAGTCTTGAATGTGATTTGCTTATCTAAGTTATTAAAACTTGTTTATGTATGTTGATTAAGGGTGCACACTTAGTTTGCATGCATGAATTTGATGCTAGAGTATAAAGGAGTTTCAACTAATCGTTATGAACTTATATTCACAAGTAGTGGAAGTCACTACTCATGATTGTGTTAAGTAAATCCTTGGTATAAGTATCATGCTTTTCATAGTTACGAATGCCTCGTCAATGCTTATGGTTTTCAAAGAACTTAATGACCTTTGATATGTCTTTCTATCATACTTTTTATAGTTAGGGAACTTGATAAGGATAATTTGGTTGTGATGCGCATCCTGTCCAATTCAATGAGTTGAGGAAAATTTAAAAGTTAATTTGTGCTTTTCACAATTAATTTGAGGCATTGTCATTCATAGTCTAAGGAAATAATAACTGGAAATTGGTTTGTATGCATATGTCATATGTGGAGAAGGATCCTCTAACTAGACTTTCACCCCATTTAATTCACCAAATTCGTTTTTACAAAGTGTTTTATGCAAAGTTTCTGTTTTAAGTTTTAAATTCGTAAAAAACAATCCCTCTTTCATTAAGTCTTGTTAGTTGAGTCAAAATCTGTTTTCTTTTAGTCTTTTGAGTTAAGTTAAGTCTTATTTTCATCAAAATCACTTATTAGGTCTAGAATTGAGTCTTTTTGATTGTTTGTTGTTGTTTTGAGTGTTTTGAGTTAGTTTTAAGTCTATAGAGTCTAATTTAGTGTTTTTAAGTCTTATTTGTGTTGATTAGCATTCCTAGTTAATCCCCGATCTAGAACGATCCCTACTTACATATATACTACAATTGTTAACAATAGAGTTTAATTTGTGTGTCAAGTTAATTTTCACATTAGTACTAACCCCCAGTTTAGAAAACTCATATAGCATAATAAGTAATAGGTTTTCCAAAAACCCTAGCATGCCATAAAACCTTTCATAAAACATATATTGTATATAGTGTGCTTAGTAGCATCATAAAGGCATATATATATATATATATAAATCTTTATTCCCCCGAAGGCACTTCATCACCCGCCTGTAGGCATATATAAATATCTTCCAGCCGAAGCCATCTACAAACGCTTGGCTAAAAGCATATATAAATATCTTCCGGCCAAAGCCATATATAAGTATCTTTTGACTGAAGCCATCTACAAACGCCCAGCCGAAGCCATATATAAGAATCATTCGCCCGTAGGTCCTTATCACCCGACCGAAGCCATATATAAGTATCATTTGCCCGTAGGCATATATATAAGCACAAAAAATCATAAACATAATATTTCCACAATATATCTCATCGGAGCTCAATAGCTCAAACATCATATCATAAACCATGTTCATAAGTATATAATCACAAATATTTCAAAAAACGTAAATCTGATAAAGCATGATATTTCATAAGGCATAAATTCAATTTACTCATAAACGTTTCATAAAAAGTAGTCGTAAAATCATGCTTTCATGTATGCATTTCTAGTAGTAAAATAATGCATTTTGGATGGGGTCCACTCACCTTACTCCGTTGTCGAAGAGCGTGCAAACAAGAGAAGACGGAAATGCCACTAACAAACACACTTAAGCACATAAAAGGACCAATTAATAAAACTATACTATAATGATATAATTTGGGAAACCGGACGTCGTAAACGGATTTAGGACGTCGAAAAACCTAAGGAGAGACCTTGGGTACCCCTACTCGCTGCTAGGGGGCGGCAGCCCGGAAGGCCATGCGCCACCATACACTCAACCACGCTTCCAATTAGGTTGCCATAAAAGTCACCAGCGCTGTCGTGGACGGCGGCGGAGCACAGTATTTTTGGCAGAAGCATGTGTGCTCCATACACCGGCCATGGCAGGCACCCATGTGCGCCCACGTGCAAGCCCACGCGTTGACCTGGAAATTGGGAACCGATCGGGTTAGGTCAGATCTGGGTTTCGGGTCTAGGCTTGATTTAGTAGGCTGAAGGCTTGGGTTGGGCCAGGTAGCATGGCCCAAAAGTTTGGGCCAGCAAACAAAGATGGGTTTGGATTTGGTTACTCATTTGGATTTTGGGCCGAGATATTAAGTTGGGTTAGGTAGCTGGGTTTGGGTTTCGAATTCGGTTTTTAGGTATCGGGTCGGGTCGATTCAGTTTCAAACCGTGGGTTGGCTGGTTTCTACAAAGTGGCTGGGAAACCAACTCAATAGGGTAGGCCCAATTGGCACACCAAACAAGACCAATAAAAAACTGCAATTTAAAATAAAAATATCCCACCCAAAGTGAAATTACGAAATTATCTTTTCGTTTCGTAAAGTTCGAGACGGGTCGTTACATTACATCAAGTTGATATAATTTCCAACTTATCTGAGCTACAAGCGCAATGAGAGTCCTTATAGTGTCCAATCTTGCAACTGGAGCAAATGTCTCGTTGTAGTTTACTTGAGACTTCTGTGGATACTCATTGACAACTAATTTAGTTGTGTGCTTTTATATAGTGCCATCTAAGTTATAATTGGTTTATATGTTGGTCTATTAACCAACTCCTATATTTGATTATTCTGAATCATTTCAATTTCTGCATTCGTGGTTCTCTTCCAAGCTTCATCAACAATAGCTTTTCCATATCTCTTAGATGCTTAGATGTATTTAGCATACACATCACTCTGTGATTTGAATTTCACAAGAGTGGTGCTTGCAAAAATTAATTCTCCAATCTCAGTCATAGAATCTTGAAACATTCTTCTCTAAAAGTTACTCCCTTCTAACTATGCAGATCCTGCAATCACATTCACCTCAATATTTTCAAATTCATTGAAATTATCATTTACCTACAAGTTCACTGGAATGGTCTTTGACACCTCATTCTCAGCTGTTTCATCAAATAGTACAGTTTTAGAAAGTACAATCTTCTTTATCATAAGAATGAACACCCTATAACCCTTTTTCGTCTTTCCATATTGAACAAAAATCCCCTTGATTGAAGCTTTATCTAACTTGTATCTTAATTGTCTAGAAATATGACTGTAACATACATATCCAATGACTATGATACTTTATGCTTTCTTCCATTGAATGCTTCAAAATGAGTTTTATCATTCAACCTTTGTAGAACATTTATTGAGCAAACAAACTGTTGTGTTGACAGCTTCAACCCAAAGGTAGTAAGGCAACTTTTACTCATGTAACATGTTATTTGCCGTGTTAACCATAGTTATGTTGTTTCTCTCTGCAACCTCATTTTGATATGGAGAGTAAATAACAGTCAATTGCCTTTCAAGACTAGTGTTTAGAAATTGAGAAATTCAGTTAAAGTGTACTCTCTTCTTCTATCACTTCTCACTCTCTTGATTGGATAACCAAACTGCAATTCTACTATATCTTTTGACTTAAAGATCAAGAACTTATTGTAGTATAATCATCTATGAATGCGAGAAAATATTTATTGCCTCTAATATAGTCACCTGTATTGGTCGACACACATCAAAATATATCAATTCCAATGGTTGTGAAGCCTTTCATACATGTTCTTTACTGAAAGCCTTTCTGTATTTGCAGCACATCCTACACACACTCCACCATTTCCTTTTAGTCTTGGTAGCTTATTCACTATTTCTTTCTCTTCAAGTAGTTGCAGATGTTGAAAATTCAAATGTCCTATTTCTGTGTGCCAATCCCATGCATTTTCTTCTACCACATCTTTTCTAACCACTGAATTCATGTTTTCCATGAGTAAAGGAAAACATCTATTCTCTGTTATTTGCATTGTTGCCACATGATATTCAAATTGCCTATCTTCAAAGATTGTCATCATCTTATCTCCAAGCAACAAGAAATATCTGAAATTGGTACCAGGTGGAATAACTTGCAATTTAAAATCTATATACGTGCTTGTCTGACAAGTCATCAACACTCATCAACTAAGATCAGATATGTTAGTTTACTCACAACGGAAGTAGTCAATTCAAGGCTCAGTTTACTGAAGTGTTCCTAGTTAACTAAGATCCAGTTCAATGTACATTTTAACTGTGACAATCTTAGTTGCATGGACTTATCCATTTGTCAATAATGAGGAACATATATCACAAGCAAAGAGTAAGATAAGTAAACTTGAAAAGTGATAAATTGCATGAGATGCTTTTGGCTGGAAAAACCTACCTTTGGGTTAAAAAACCGAGAACTCTTCACTGAGTCCAATCCACTAGTGTAAACAAGGTTCATACAAAGACCACACAAGCTCAATTCCTAAATCCTTATCTACGGAGCAGTTTTACCTTTGTGCAACCTTACTTTACTTGAGACGAACTCCTTTGGTCTTCACTCCTCCTCCTGAGCTATTCACCTTGTGGCACCAATATCAACACGATAAATGAAATGATATGATGTGCATATAAAATCTGGATTCAAACGACAAGTTAGATTCTCCAGTCAAACAGTTGAATGAAGAATCTAATTTGAATCCAAAAGTTTGGTTTAAAAATGGATTTAAAGCTTAAAACCAGACCAAGAACTTAATGCAAAACCTTAATATATTTTGAACCCAAAAAAAAAAAAAAAAAAAAAACAAAACAAAACACAAAGAACCCTAGCTAGGGGATCTTAACCACAAAAACATCAGTTTGTTTTTTCACCTACCAAGGACACTTGTCGTACTACAAATTGATCATAAAAGATTAAAGGTTGAGACCTGACCATCAATAGAAAGCTATCAGGAAGCCCATGTCGGCATCTCTTAATTCACGTGTGCAGCTAGCTGGAAAGCAATAAGCAAATCTGACTAGACAACAATACTAAACAGAATGCACCAAGAATATAGACGTGAAATGCACATGCATAACCAAACCTTTTGAAGTGAAGTGAGCCACATTCTTGAACGTTTAATCCCAAAAGCAGCAACCCATAATCATAGAATGTAATTTAAAACTTAATTAAGCATGTGGTACACAAATACAATATTTGACAAGGAAAGCCAAACACTTATGACTAGACTTTACAATCTTCCCTTTTAGTTTTCCTTGACAAAATACCTTAAGCCTAAAACTAATTTCACTCATTTACACTCAAGAAAAGAGCTAAGGAATGAATCCTGCATATGAACAACTCTTGACAAGAACAAGTGAAATTTACCATGGGTAACCAACTTGCAAGGTATTAAACACAATTGAAATTTTTTTTCTTCTCCATTTTGTCATGGTAAGACAAAGACAAGAAGGAAAATCACATAGAATAGTCAAATTTGCTGCAAATACACAGGATAAGAACAACAAGAGCACAATGGATATAGACTATGCACTAGATCATATAGATATGCCCAATCAAATTGTAGCAACAATTAGACTAGCAACAAGTAAGCAAAAAAAGTGATCTAACTCCCGAGAAATGATGCATGCAATGAAATAGAAATCCCTCAAAATTGATGAACTTCATGAAAACGCACTCCCCTATAATTCCAAATCATAACTTCATTTATTTGATGAAGGATAGTGACTCATAGAAAAAGAGATGATCATTGACACATAAATTTGAGCATAAGTATAGACAAATGTACCCAAACAACCGAAGACAGCTTATTAAGATGATAGAGATCAAGATAACAGTTGAAAACTACAGCTAAAGCACAAGCCATGAAAGGGATAAAAAAAAAGTAGTTTGAATATCGATGCTTCCAAGAGATATTGAAAAGACAAGTGTTTGGCAAAATAATATACAATGCAATTCTCAAGAGACTACTCTTTAAGGGCATACAAAGACAGTAATATAGAGACGAACGCTTGCTTATGATGCAACTGTAATGTGTCAAGGTATGGGGATAGGATTGGTGATAACCATTTTGAAATCATAGAACCAAGCATTTAATCTCAAAAGAACTTTCAAGGTTAACCAAGCTTTTAATAATCCATTGACCTTAAGAGACAACACTTCCTACATAATATGGATAATGGACAAGACTTGCAAAAAGTACGGCATAAGCCTGGAAGGAAAAACCAACTTTGGTGTGGAACTTTGAGTGAGGCACCAATTTGAGAAATGCCAAAGTCATTTGAATGAAGGTGAAATTTTGTTAAATCACCATTGATATTTTAAGAGAATTTGATAATGACCTACAAAGGAGGATCTTGAAGCGCTACACATGACTTTGCATGGAATGCCAAAATGAAGGCATTTTCCCATTTGATAATATATACTTTCTTTTGAAGACACCCCTTTCACAAGACACTCTCCCATTTGAATTTTTGTTTTGATTTGGGGAGAGGACAAAAAGAAGAGAATTGGCACGTGGTCTAGACTATAGAGTAAGTAAAGTCACTATCACTCAATTAGGACCAAAGCAACATTAAATTTAAAAACACCACTAGATTTGGATGATTGGAAAAATGATTTTTCAGAGGCCATAAGAGAGAATTGGGAGAACCTTTGACATCACAATGAAATATTATCCAAGGCTAATCCATATAATACTAACAATGTGTAACAAATAAGAGATGCATACATAGAGCAAAAAGAGGTTATCTGATGAGATAACTGTCTATACAAAACATGCACAGAGACTAGACAAAATATTTAACTCTTGGAAGCAAGGCTATGCAACCTATTCAAATCATATCATAAAGATCAATAGACCATTGAAGATCCTCGTACCTTCGATTATCTAGGGCATTAGTGAATATGTTAGCTAGCTGTTTTTTAGTTGGCACAAAGGTTAAGGTAAGATTTTTACCTTCCACAAGATCTTTAATGAAATGATGCCTTATATCAATATGTTTGGTTCTTGAATGTTAGACAGGGTTCTTGGAAATATCAATAGCATTCATATTGTCACAATAAACAAGAAAGGTGGATTGAGAGATGCCAATCACTGAGCATTTGCTTCATCCACATTAATTGAGTGCAATAGCTCCTGGTAGCCACATATTCTACCTTGGCAATAGACAAAGAGACATAATTTTTCTTTTTGTTGTGCCACGCAACCAAATTGTTCCCAACAAAGAAAGCTTCTCCAGAAGTACTATTTCAACAATCAATGTATCCAGCCCAATTAGCATCTTCAATATTCTTGGGCACAATCTGGGAGCCAAAGCAAACATTTGCAACTTCATTAGCTAATTGTCTTCGAGTTCTAACGCCTTGGTCAACAGGACCCACAATTTCCTCAACTTGATGACTTAGGACCCACTTTGGCTTATCCCTAAACACAATACAAGAATCGAGATTTCACCTAGATTGACTTTCTATGTCACTTTCTGATTGCTCTCCTGATTGACCAGAAACACCATCATTATCATTCGAGGAAGGAGAGAAGAAATCAACATTTTCAACATTAGGACCAGAAGGAATAACAGAGTCATAAACTTTAACATTTATGGACTCCATGATGGTTTTTGTTCGTAAGTTGTAGACCCTATATGCCTTGCTAGTGTTGGAGTACCCCGAGAAGATTCCTTCATCACAGTTAGTATCAAACTTGGCTAGGTGTTTTCAATCTCTCAGAATATAGCAAACACTTCCAAACACTCTGAAATACTTTGATATTGGCTTTTTACCTCTTTGGAGTTCATAAGTAGTCATATTAGTGCTTGGCGTAAGAAACACATGATTTGAAATGTAGCATGCAGTATTCATGTCTTCGGCTCAAAAGTGTTTTGCCAAATTCTTGCAATTTAACATCACCTTAGTCATCTCAATTAGAACACCATTTATCCTTTCAACAACACCATTTTTTTTAGAAGTGGTATGAGCTGAAAATTCATATTTGATGCCATTAGTTGAGGTGAATTCATCAAACAAAGCATTCTCAAATTTAGTGCCATGATAAGTTCTGATTCTAACGAAAGAAAGCCGACTAGTCAGAGATTCATTTAGCATTACTTTGTACACGGTGATGAACTGTTGAAAAGTATTTAATTTTTCCCTCAAGAGACACATCTAGGTATATCTGGAGTAGTCATCTACAATTACCAAAATATACTTTTTCCTTCCAATAGACATGTTTGAATTAGACCAATAAGATCCCTATGCACTAATTATAGAGGCTTGGTGGTTGCAATATCATTTAGTTTCTTATCAGTCACTTTGGTTTGCTTTCCCAGTTGACAAGATCCACAAACATAGGAGTAAAAAATTGAAGGATGAGGTAAGCCTCTAACAGCCTCAGGATTAGACATTTTCTGAAGATCTTTGAAGTTAACATGATTAAGTCTTCTATGCCACAACACACTAACATCATCAAAAGCTTTGTTGCACTTCGGGGGATCACCAACCTTTGAAGCAACAAGAATT
The DNA here is from genome assembly GCF_019419815.1 of Pyrus x bretschneideri. NCBI lineage: Eukaryota > Viridiplantae > Streptophyta > Magnoliopsida > Rosales > Rosaceae > Pyrus > Pyrus x bretschneideri. The sequence continues at coordinate 2,811,379 of NW_025999779.1, forward strand.
TAATAATTGTCTCCAGATCTAGGAAGAACCAGAATATTGTTTGTATGTTCGTCCATAATTCGACAACTTTTCTTGGAAAAGTAAACTTCATTTGCCACTTCATCACATAACTGGCTAATGCTAATGAGACTGGACTTCAACCTTCTACATTACTAACATTCATGAGCTGAGGAAGATCGAGAATATTAACAATACCCTTTCTAGTGATTTGAGACTTGTCTTCACTACAAAAAACAATGCCACCACAATTGAAAGGTGAAAGAGATAGAAAGGCATCATTGTCCCCAAACATGTGACGAGAGCACCCACTGTCAAGATACCATATATTTGGTTTGGTGGCAGAGAGAGCATTAAGAACAACAAGGCATCTGTTGGAGACTTTTTGAACCTAATTGGAGCAAGGCTTTACACTTTTCATACTGAATAACCACACAAGTTGAGCAATTCTACTGACTTCATTGACCAGTCAATCTACCTGATTCTTCAAAGTATCATTCTTCCCAGAGTGAAGTTTCCTACACATAGGATGAATGTGGCCCAATTCACCACGATGATGACATGTGGGAATAAATCTAGACTTCTAGCTTGGATTGATTTTAGGTGTCATAGGAAGAGGTTCTCTTACAAATCTTGATTTGGTACCTGTTGAGCTTGAGTCGTTTTCCACGTAGCCAAGGCCACTTTTGTCACCATGAAGTTTCCCAAGACTTAGCATCTTGTGAATTTTTTTAGCCTCAATGGTAAGACGAATAACCTTGTCATTTGCCTCATTTAGCTCAAGTAGCTGTTTTCAATTAGCCTCATGATACAAAATATTATTTGCTTTCAACACAAGAATTTGATTCATCAAGTTTTCTTGAGATTCCATCAATTTTTGAACTTGAGTTTTAAGAGCAGCAATAGTATCATCTTTTTCCTCTTTGTCATTGTAATGAAAATCCTTCTCATTTAGCTCCTCGATATGTGCCTCAAGATAACCAATTTTTTCATCTATTTCAGGTCTGACTAGATGAGCAGACTTGTTTTCTTTATGTAACTTAGCAACTTTCTTGATCAGCTCAATCTTCTCCACTTTTGTAGCACAAGTCTCATCAAAGAGAATATCATACTTAATACATAACTTATCATAACTCATCTCCTCATTGTCATTCAACACAAGATCATCATCACTTGGAGATATTTCTTTCATTGGAGCAACAAAAGCAATAATTTTTTCTTTATCTTTTGACGACTCATTAAAATGCATAGACCCTTCACCTTCACTTTCACTCTAAGTAGCCATCATTGCTTTATCCTTTTTTTGACTTCATTCCCTGTTTTTTGCACACTCAGCAGCACGATGTCCACTAACACCACAGGAAAAGTAGAGACCAGATTCTCTTGAGGGAGATTTGTCATTTCTACTTGTAAATTTTCCTTGTTTTCAACCAAAAGTGAACTTTCCATGTGATTGGTGATTTGAGTTCTAGAGGACTTCTCAATCTTTTTGAACTCTTTTCCTTTATTGTTGAGAATCCTTCTAAATTCTTTGACAAGTAGGGCAATATCATCTTGTGAGGTTTGTCCAGTTATACCCTCACTGTTCACAACACTTTGAAGGGCCACTTCTTTTCTCTTCTTGGAGTCATTTTCATCCATATCAAGCTCCATCTCATAGGTGATGAGTTTCACAACCAATTTTCTAAGCTTGATCTTATGTAGGTCCTGAAACTCTTGAATGGCAGCCTTCTTTGCTTGAAATCTCTTAGGTAAATATCTCAAAATCTTTTGAACAATGGTAGTTTCATCAATAGGTTTCCCCAACCCTAAGGCTTCATTTGTCAACGTTTCAACATTCTCATAGAAGGCAGAGAAGGTTTCAGACTTGAGCATTCTCAAATCCTCAAATTTTGAAAGAGTCATTTGGAGCTTTAATTCTCTCACTTGTTTATCATCTTTATGAAGAATTTAGAGTTTATCCCAAACTTGCTTGGTAGTTGTGCAATATCAAACATGAGCAAACTGATTAGACAGAATGGCATAAACAATAGCATTTTTTGCTTTCCTAGTAGCCATGGCCAAAGTAATTTCTCCTTGAGTCCATTCACCTTTTGGCTTAATCATAGACTCTCCATCAGCCTCGATGAAGCCTTCCATTCAAGGGTGAGATAATCAACAACAATACAATTTTGAGCCACAAGAAAGATTTGAAACTTTTCATTCCAAGTAGCATAATTTGAACCATCAAAGAACAGAGAAGAGTTGCGAGATCCCGCAACATCTTGCAGCACGATCACGATCCATGGTGAGATTCCATCCATTACCAGTAGCTCTCAGAAATCACTCTATATATATCTAGAGCAAATCTCTGATGCTAATTGAAATTGATACCAGGTGGAATAACCTGCAATTTAAAATCTATATATGTGCTTGTCTGACAAGTCAGCAACACTCATCAACTAAGATCAGATATGTCAGTTTACTCACAGCGGAAGTAGTCAATTCAAGGCTCAGTTTACTAAAGTGTTCCTAGCTAACTAAGATCCAGTTCAGTGCACCTTTTAACTCTGATAATCTTAGTTGCATGGACTTATCTATTTGCCAATAATGATGAATATATATCACAAGCAAAAAGTAGTGATAAATTGCATGAGATATTTTTGGTTGAAAAAACCCACCTCTGGGTTAAAAAATCAAGGATTCTCCACTGAGTCCAATCCATTAGTGTAAACAAGGTTCATACAAAGACCACATAAGCTCAATTCCTAGATCCCTATCTACTAAGCAGCTTTACCTTTGTGCAACCTTGCTTTACACGAGATGAACTCCCTTGGTCTTCACTAAGTGGCAACTCCTCCTGAGCTCTTCACCTTATGGCACTGATATCAACACGATCAATGAAATTATATGCATACAAAATCTAGATTCAAACAACTAGTTAGATTCTCCAGTCAAACAATTGAAGGAAGCTTTTAACTTGAATCCAAAAGTTTGGTCTAAAAATGGATTTAAAGCTTAAAACTAGACCAAGAACTTAACGCAAAACCTTAAAACAATGCAACCCTAATATACAATGATTGGGTGTTTAATGCATGAACTTGGTTTTACAGCTAGGGTTCCATAAATGAAGAAGAGGTAAGCTCAAATTTTTGAAGGCACATTCTCTCTCTTTCTAAAAAAAATTCTGAACTAGAAAAAAAAAAAAAAAAACAAAGAACCCTAGCTCGGGGATGTTAACCCCAAAAGCATCAAATTGTTTTTCACCTACCAAGGACACTTGTCGTACGACAAACTAATCAAAAGAGATTAAGGGCTGAGATCTGACCATCAACAAAAAGCTATTAGGAAGCCCATATGGGCAACTCTTAATTTGTGTGCCCAGCCAGCTGGAAAGCAGCGAGTAATTCTGACTAAACAACAAAACTAAACAGAATGCACCAAGAATACAGACATGAAATGCACATGCATGACCAAACCTTTTGAAGTGAAGTGAGCCACATTCTTGAATGTTTAATCCCAGTAGCCATAGTCCATAATCAGATAATGTAGTCTAAAACTAAATTGAGCATGTGGTACACAAATACAATATTTGACAAGGAAAGCCAAATACTTAAGACTAAACTTTACAATATCCGTGTGGGATCATTTGACCCACATTAAGCAAATTTTCATATAAACCGGGAACCAACATCACTTCATTAATGTATCTTATTCCATTCTTAGTCTTAATCAGTGAAGTACCTTTCCATGTGGCTTGTACAGTCTGACCATTACCCATTTTGATCATAGTATTCACAGTCATGTTCACATTTATGAGTAATGACTCATATGAAATCAAGTGGTTACTATAACCACTATCAATGAAACATTTATGCTCATTCTTAACCATGGTTGCATAATCGCATGCAAAGAACATTGAAGTTTCCTCCTCAACTTGCTTGGCATAATGAACTTGATGAACCATTTTACGTTTGCAATCCGTGGCAATGTGACCAAATTTGTCCCACTTGTGGCACTTTTGTTTTCCATTGAACCAACATTCACTATAGTTTAAGTTTCCACAAGTTTTACAACCTTCCTTTGTATTTTCTTGTTGCCATTACATTTCAAAATTGTCCCAAATATCTCTCATGCTTCCAAAACTTCTTATTCTTGAAATTACTAAGTTGGGAACTATTTCTAGCCTGCATACTAAGGCTACTGAATGCTCGCTCAGTCACAGCTTCATCCTCAACATGCCTAATAAGCTTTTGTTCACATCCTTTGAATGTAGCAACCACCTAACTAGACTAATCTCACTTAACTTCTTAGTTCCCTCAATCACAGATACGATGCATTCATATGTTGGAGTAAAATTAATCAATAATTTCTAAATTCTCTTGTTTGGAAAATTTTCACCATACATTTTCATTTGATTAATCAAATCCAAATAATCTAAAAGTCAAGTGATCAGACAATGCTTCACCATTTCTCATTCTAGGATATTCAAAGTCATGATGAATACCTTAAAGTTTCACTGCCATAACTTGTAAGTCACCCTTATACTACTGCTTCAAGACACCCCAAGCTGCTTCGGTACCTTAATCCATGAACCTTTAGAAGTTTTGAGACTTGAAAATCTCCCTCATTCCGATACACCAGAAGTCATAGTTAACTCTGCTGAAGATTGGAGCTCGAAGCGCAGCTCAAGATCCAACCCATCTCATTCTTTGATTCAATTGAGTTCTTCGTTGAAAACCCAAAAGATTTATTCAAAGTTCACATCCCTTGATTCAAATCGAACCAAGCTCTAAGACCATGTTAATGTTTGTTAACTAAATTGAATTGTATTACTCAGTGTTTTGTGCAAATTAAATGAAAGAAATTGAAGTTACTATCTGTGCTTAAGGAAGAAGACGGAGTTCGTAGCTCCTATTAATTCATTCACACACTTTAAGCATTCACACTGAGATCCAAAACAAAAGGAAAGGAATAACATAACAATTGGAGCTACACATGCCCCACACGAGTCAAGCATCTGAGGTGATCTCGTGCACATCACGCTTTCACTTAAACACACATAGCTGATATGACAACTGACATAATGCAAGCCATTGAGATGTTCTAATCCTAGCCGTATATCGCAACTAGAACTAAACTTCGAAAAAAAAAAGAAGAAGAAAATGAAGAACAGATTGCAGAAGCTTGAGCTTGGTTTGATCTGAAACAAGCTTACTTCTCAACAAGAAGAACCTATATGTGTGTGTGTGTGTGTGTTGTTTATTAAACGCAAGGACCAACCATGTATAAAGGCCAAAATAAAAAGAAACAAGTACAAAATAAAGAATAAATTTGAACTAACTAAAAGTAAATAAATCTTACCTTAAAGACTTTGATCTCCCACTGGAGTGATAATCCATCAAGCCTCCAGTCAATGTTGTCAGGAACATGCACAACAAGATACTCCCAAGGCGTAGAATTTCCTAGTGATGACGAGGTAGAGACTGAAGGTGCGTAAGTCTAACCTTCAAAATACATTGCAGAGAATTCTCTGCTTGTCATATCAGAAAACTTGTTTATACCCTTCCTCAATGAGTTTCTCCCTTCTTCCTGACTGTTGAAATTATCGACGGCCTCATATATCTTCTTAAAGATGCCAAAGCGCCTCTCACTTTCAGTATTATTGGGTATGTGCAACACTAAGTGTGACCCCACACTTTAAATGACTATTCACGAAAATTCAAATTTTTGTAACTAAATAATTAACACTCAATTAACGAAAATAAAATAAAAAATGAAATCGTCTAAATATGAAATGCGTAATTAAATAATGAAATTCGGGGATGGGATTTCACAAAGTATGCCTATTTCTCGAGAATGGAGAATCACTATGTAGTTGTTCTTCCTTTGGTGCTGGTTGTTAGGTTGGGTTGTTGCAGCTGTTTACAGGCTTCCTGCATTTTTTGTTTTTATCTCGGTCTTTGTTGCTGTTATTGTGTTGTAATTTGTTGCTTCTCTTGGTTCTCTTTTAATATAATTCTCTTTTAATATAATCATTCATTTACCAAAAAAAAAAAACGCACACAAGGTAAAATAACCGAAACAGCAACGAAAAGATGTAAATATACATAACTCTCTAGCTAAGCTAGTTGTGACCACATTTGCCTACTGCATCCAGAGACAGAGCCACAGGGACACCCCCCCCCCCCTCCTCCTCCTCTCTCTCTCTCCCTCTCCCTCCCTCTCTCTCTGATTGATCCTTCAGCAAGCACGCGGTCCCAGCTCTTTGAATTCATCAACTCAGTATCCTGACTCAGACTGAGTTTAAATATATGTCAACATTAACCTCGAGTTTTCGAGAATGACTTACTTACTACATGGCGTATCCAGTATTCCAAACTAATAACACAACGAAATATGGAGAAAGACTTACATACAACATTATATTATTCGTCACGGGAACTACTGTGGTGTCTAGAAGTTGTATATGTTAGTCCTTCCCCGAGTGTTCCGATTAGGACTCTAGTGATTGCTAGTGAATTGGCTCATTGAAGATGCAAACTTGGCTAGATCTTGTGGAAAAACCATTTGCCTATTGTTATGGGAGAACTGATCAGCATGATCTCCTCCTCCTCCTCCCATGCCCAAAAAGTCTCTAGTTGGACTGTTTTGACGATCAATCGTTCCGATATTGTTCGAACCCCTTTGAATGGTATTCATCAGCTGCTCAAGTGTAGTAGAACTAGTATGTGATGATGAACTTGTTAATGAACTCAAATTTGCACTACCACCACGTGATTGATGTGCATTTTGAACAAATTGATGAAGCTCGTTCGATCGATCCTGGTTCAAATTCGAGAAACCCATCAAAGTGTTGGAAAAAGATGACGAGGACATTACATTTACACCCAAGCTGCTTCCTTGGTTGTTGCTGCTTCTAGTCGAACCCAATTGAGCTGCTTTTTGTAAAAGTGCTGTGGCGGACATTGGGGCTGCCGGTGGCTTAGAAACGTTGCTGCCTACCAGATTACTATTGTTTCCGATGAGTTTCTTAGTCCCGCTTTCTTGAACTGGTGACAATGACAGATTCGCACCACTTGTTGAAGCTCCAAAAGTTGACATGGAATCAGATGAGCCAAAAAGATTGACATTGTTGGAAGATGATGGCATTTGCACCATTTCAGGAAAAGTATTAGAGCTTGATGATGTTAGATAAAGCGGATGATTAGGATTTGCTTGCATCTCATCCATCAGATTAATCTGATTAGAATTACTATTTGCCTGCTGATTCAACCAAAGTGACAATCTAGACTTCTCGTGTTGATGAAGCTGATCTAAGCCGTTAAAATCTTGCCTCATCAAACCTTGCTCATACTGCATGGAAATTTGAGACCCATCTTGAACTACTGCTTGACTATTGTTCATCATTGGATTGTTTAACATTGCATCATTTCCAAAGTTGAGATTTGTAGGAGCTCCAGCAACTGATGAAGTAGCGAGCCTAGCGCTCTCTTCAGTTAGGGCGTCACAAAATGCTCTATGCGTTATGAAGCTATCTTTCCTGTAATTAAGGGAAATTTCATGTAAAAAAAAAAAATAATAATAATAATAAATAAAAAATGAAACCCCATTTATTACCCAATCATATATATATATATATATATATATGGTTGCATTAATTTAAAAACCCTAAAACTCATGAAACTCTATACACGTTATGAGCATTCAATTCTTCTTCAAGTAAGCAAACATTAAAATTACTCAAAAATAGAAAAAAAACCCTCTGTATTTATGGAGATATGTTACCTGGAAAAAAGGGTTCCACAGTCACACTTATACTCTCTAGTCCCACAGGTCTTGGAGTGAGCTTTCCAATCCGATTGGACTGCGTATTTCTTCGAACACTTTTCGCACTTCCACTTCTTCTCTCCATGTTTTCTGCTGAAATGCTTCTTTATTCCGGTGAGGTCTCCGAGAGCTCTGGATGGGTCGTGGTGGACGCAGGTCTTCTCGGGGCAAATATAAACTTTCTTCTTCACCTCTTTGTTCAGTCTCTGCTTGAGCTTCCAAGGAAGGTTGTGACCCCTTCGGTGAAGTTGCAAATTCTGATCTCTCTGGAAACCCTTGTTGCATATTTCGCAGACGAAACGGTTTTTTGCCATTAGGGTCGTCGGAGATAGGGCCAGAACCTCAGCATCTGGATCTGTTGAGCCAAAATATGAAACAACAAATAGAGAACAAACCCACCAAAATATGTACTAGTAAATTGAATATATGTATTGTATGTTCGAGGAGATTCAGAGAAGATTAGCGTGGCTTCTGTGCCCGCCTGAGAATGAAAAGCATAAGTTGGAAATTAAAGTATAATATTATAAATGAAGTAGCGGTAGGTTGCTTGCCTGGTGTTCCTGGGAGATTTCTCTTCTTCTTCGCGACGGGGTTAGGAGGATTGGGTTTAAGGACGCTAGGGTTTGCATTTAGTTGATGCTCTTGAGCAAACCCATCAATGGCGGATGGCATATTAATGGAAAACCCATCACCGGACATCATTTGCATCTCTCTCTTTGTAGTTTAGTCGCTCACAAAAAGATAAAAGAAAAACAGACTAGTTTTGGAAAGGCTCTAAGGAGACTAAAAGAAGAAAAAGAAAAAAAAAACAAGTGTTTTGTGTTTAGACTTACACTCCAATCGATTCTGCCAAAACCGAAGTCAAGTGTTGTTTCCTTAAGTAATACTTTAAATTACAAAAACCCTTTCACAAAAATATAGGACGCTAGAGGTTGATGATGATCTGGTTTTTGCCTCTGTCTGGTTGATTTTCTAAGAGAAAAAAACCAAAAAACATGATGCCTAAAAGAGAACATATCATCTTGTATATTTTTCTGGCTAACCTCTCTCTCTTTCTCTATATTTCTTCTCTGCTGTCATATAGTCTCACGCGTTTAAGTCTCTCCTTTATCCTCAAAGTCGGTCAGCCGTATATTTTGATGGGCCACCACCCTCGCTATCTCCTCAGACAGTAGAGTCACACACATGAGAGCAAATTATATGAAATGATTTCGTTATTATTATATTGTTTTAGTTTGATAATACTTTGTTGTAAACTGAAAAACTTACATGTAATAATGTATTATTATCCTAGAATGTGACATAACGATAAACTCAGCCAGTATTACTCTACACACACGTACTCAAAAGTGGAAGTGTGTGAGAGGCATAGTCATGAGCTAGCTTTAGCTAGGGGCTGCAAGCGAAAGCAGAATGTGTAGGGTAGTGTGCATTTTGTTGTTTTCTGAGCTCAAACCCCAATTATGTTTACAAATATATAATTAGTTAAAAGGTGAAAGGTTTTTGAAGCTAGCGATCGAATCAAAAAGGTAATTCTCAAAAAGTTACTTGCCTTTTTACCAGCCTGTCGAATTTGATCGGCTTAAAATGATTATTGCCATAATTAAAGTTGGACTCAAATAAATTAATACTTAAGCAGAGATGTATCAGACATGAGTGTGTAAATTTGTGCGTGAATATGCATGTAGTTCCCGAGGCGTTTGAAAGGACCGTCCGTGATACCTCTGTCTCTCTCGATGAGTTTTCTCTGTGGGAAAAAGAGGGGACTCAGAAAGCTGAGGATTGTGATGTATGATCGATGCATGCATGCTGCACTGTCCATCATGATCATGATCATGATCATGATCATGATGGTGATCGTGATATTTCTTACACATATACGATCGTATAAGCTGTCATGCTGATATTACTGATCATCTTCCCGACTTACTGTATTTTTAGGTAATAGTACCAGGTCACTACTGGAGAGTGCAGGCCATCTATTCAAATGAATTAGAAAATCTTGGGAAATGCTGGGATCATCCCACGAGCATGTGGGTGTGGCCGCGATTAATCCTACTACTTCTCCAAATTCTTCTCTTAATATCTTATGATTATAACTCACTAACCAAATATTTGTCTATTTTTAAATTAAATTCTTTTGTTATATCTAATTGATTATGGACACATCAAATAGTAATGAACTCGCTAAATTACTTTCCTCACATAAATTAGTTTCTTCACATGCTTGGTAAATAATCTAATACTTAAGCTATTAGATAGTAATAATGTTATATATGATATATGATTCCCACCTAATGTTCAGTAAATAGAAGGTTTCTTTCATATGCATAGAGATCGGGAGAGAGGATCAATGAATTATACTTGGTCTTAACTTGAACTCACCAGACACTCCTTCATTAATGTAGTTTTTAAATTTCAAAATCTTAAATAAATAATAAGAGTAATGCTACACTTACCACATATTGTACAATCTCTTTACTAGAGGTAACACTCACCAACACATGTGGGTCCGGTCTTTATAAGAGAAATGATACAAATGATGATACAAATATATAGTAAGAGTAACAATTTTAAAATAATAATCTTTGAAAGATGCATGAGTGAAAAAATAAACCATTCGAATCACAAGATCGGATCAGAACCACATAGCTGGTGAGACATATGATAATGTAGACATTGTCAATTTAATTAAGCTCTTGAGGTTCTAATTAACGTAATTAAATCTTAGTATTTGTACGAAATATAGCAACTGTAGTCCAATATAATGTACCTTCTTAATGATCCGATCATTTCATGTGTATATTCAGAACACTCAAGGGCTAACTAGTTAATCAGTCACCTAAAATGGTGTTAGCCACTCGTTTGAGACTTTGAGTACATTTCACAAATTTCTAATAATTTTAACCGATCATTTATTAGGTTATCGCTAAAAGGTCATCTCTACAAAATTCACTAAAATCAGAAGTTATTTATAGTTTTCGAACTATGGTTTGACAAATAGACAAACATAGTGTATAGTCAATAGGAAATGCTCACAATTATGAGATAATCTATGAGTGATGACCTAAAAAATAACTATTCGCATCATGAAATTACTTTGTAGGATATCTCTAGATCAGTAATTAGCATTGTTTAACTTAATAATTAGTTAACACTTGAGCGATCCTTTGTGTGTGTGTGTGTGTGTGTATGTAATTGAGGAGTTAACTAATTAGATTGCATGCAACCCTCTAAGACCATGTTAGTAGTTGAGATAGGCCTACTTAATTACATGATCAAGTTTCCATTAAGCCGCCCAAGTTACAGCCTAATTAGTTGGCAAAGTTGACTTCTGCAGTTTGCAGAGAACTCCAATTTCTTTCACTACAAAGCTTTGATACTCTAGATCCATGCTTTATGGTATGACTTTTCAATTTTGACCTATGACAACATATACAATAATTTAGTTATAGCTTTGGAATACCACGAATTTCTTGCTCTATAGTAAATAAACCGACCAGTTGGGTCTTGAGAAAATTTCTGCATAACCTAAGTAGTAGTTTGGAACATCACAAAACATGTAAATACATCCCGACTGCGTCAGAGGAGCTAAACAAGTTTATGTTGACGTCGTCTGGACTGACTTTGAGCAGAGCTACGGTTTGTTAAAGTTTGATTTAGAGTATGCTGATTCAAGAGAAGAAAGGAAATCACAGAAAATGGAGATGAATATGAGTGCTTCTCTCTCTGCAAAATCACATAGAATGTTCTTCTTTCTATATTCTCATTTTTACTCACATTGCACTACATAACGGTTAGTTAAGCATTTGGATTCTCACCATTACATCAGGAAATGATCTCAGCCACACATCTAGCTAAGTTCAAGGATACTTCCACATGTCACTTAGACAAAATTACAATATGAGCCCTACATTTGGTGAAAATAACCAAAGTGGATACACAACTAAATACAAGGCTTATTTTACTAAACTCATATTAGCTCAATGCTTATACACTAACACTCCCCTTTAAGTTTTGAGCTGATATGACTCCAAGCGTATCTCTAAGATAGTTGAACCTTTCCCTTGGTAAAGCTTTGGTAAAAATGTCTACTGCTTGCTTCTTGGTAGGGCAATAGACAAAATCGATAATTCCTTGCTGCAAGGCACCTTTAATAAAGTGATACCTTCTGTCAATGTGTTTTGTCCGTTGATGAAACACTGGATTCTGAGTTATGTGTTGTCACACTGCAAAGGAGTTGCTTCAGTTTGTAGCTCCCCAAAATCCTCCAGAACAAATTTGAGCCATATAGCATGAGCTGTGGCTTCTGATGCACTGATATACTATACCTTTGTAGTTGAGAGTGCAACACAATTTTGCTTAACAGATGCCCATGAAAAGACTTCATTTCCAAAGGAGAATGCATAGCCTAATGTGTTTTTGCTGCCATTAATGAAACCTCCCCAGTCACTGTCACAGTATCTAATTAGCATTGCATTCCTTCCTTTTTTCATACTTCAATCCATAATCTAGTGTCCCTTTGACATATCTGAGAACTCTCTTGGTTATCGTATAGTGCTTATTTGTGGGACAATGCATATATCTAGCCAGTAAGCTAGATGCATACATCACATATGGCCTTGTAACAGTGAGATATAACAAACTTCCCACAATCTTCCTCTATTGCTCTTCATTTGCTGTACCACTTCCATCATCCTTGCTTAATTTTTTAGTAGCAACAAGTGGGATAGAGACATATTTGCACTCACTTAAGCCAAATTTATTCAACAAAGAAGAAGCACACTTCCTTTGATGAATGAAAATGCTTGAATCAATTTGAATTACTCCCATTCCCAGGAAATGATGGAGAAGTCCTAAATCTGTCATTTCATATTTCACCTTCATGTCTTCTTTGAATTCATCCAACTTCTCTTCATTGCTTCTTGTATATACTATGTCATCCACATAGATAGACACAATTAGTATATCTTTCTTTCCCCTGTCTTGATATAGACAATTGCTTCACTCAAGCTTTTCTCAAATCCACATTGAGCAAAATAGATGTCAATCTCAAAATACCAGGCTCTAAGTGCCTGTTTTAATCCATAAAGGGCCTTGTGCAATCTATAGACATTGTCTTCCTTGCCATTAATCACAAATCCCTCAGGTTGATCAACATACACTCTTCCTGCAATTTTCCATTCAAAAATGCAGATTTAACATCTAGTTGGTATAACTTCCAGCTTCTTTATGCAGCAAGGGCAATTAAGGTTCTAATTGTATCCAGTCTAGCAACTGGAGCAAATGTCTCATTATAATCGATTTCGGGTTTCTGCACATACCCTTTGGCAACCAATCTTGCCTTGTTCTTTTGCACTGAACCATCCAAATTCAATTTGGTTTTGAACACCCATTTAACTCTAATGACTTGTTTATCAATTGGTCTATCTACAAGCTCCCAAGTCTCATTCTTCTCAATCATTGACAATTCTTCCTCCATTGCTTTTATCCAGGACTTATCTTGTGCAACTTCTTCATATTTCTCTGGCTCCACAATGTAGAGATTGCATTGAGCTAGTATATCACCTATATTTCTCTACTTCAATAGGGTATGCTCATAGGGCTGAGCAATCTTTTAGATTCATGAGTGACCCTTTCTTGTCCCTTAGTACTTGGAAGGATACTAGAACTAGAGACACTATCTTCAACCTTACTCAGTCTATGTGAACTCACGCCAATCACATTCTCAGGTTGATTTTGAATATAAGTCACAGCAACAGAATTCTCTACGTTTTCCTTCCAATTCCAAGGCATAGTTTCATAAAAAATTACATCTCTTGACAAAATCAACTTTTAGTATATGGATCGAATACCCTGTACCCTTTCTCACATGTTGCATATCCCATAAACACACCTTTGACACTCTTTACATCAAGCTTTTGTCTTATCTTAGTTGGTACATGCACATAACAGAGTGATCCAAACACTTTTAGATGACCAATACCTGGTTTTATGCCACTGTAGGCCTCAAATTGAGTTAGATTGCCAAGAGCTTTTGTAAGTGACTTGTTTAGAATGTAAACAGCTTCTGCCCACAAGAAATATGGCATGCTTTCATCATGAAACATTACCTTAGCCATCTCCACAATTGTTCTATTTTTCCTCTCCACTACTCCATTTTGATGTGGAGTATATGTCATAGATGCCTTTGAATTCCTTCAGTCTCTAAGAATTTGTCGAACTTAGTTGACACAAACTCACCCCCTCTGTCACTCCTTTGAAACTTCACTTTGAAACCACACATTCCACCATTGCTTTGAACTTTCTGAAGCAATTTAGGGCCTCATATTTATGTCTTAGGAAATAAACCCATGACATCATTGTGTGATCATTAATAAGAAGCAAAAAGTATTTGTTCCCATAAATTGATTCATTTTGCATAGGACCACACAAGTCAGTGTGAATTAGCTTTAGTGGACTACTTACTCTCCAAGCTTACTCTTTTGGGAACCAATCTCGATGTTGTTTTCCCAGTTAACATCCTTCACATACACTATCAACATCTTCTAGATGTGGAAGACTATGCACCATATCATTTTCCCTAAGTTGCTTGAGACTCCTGAGATTGAGATGACCTAGCCTCTTATGCTAAGTCCAGGTACAAGGAGTGATACTAGTCTTTAATACAATTTGATCATTGTGCATCAAGGACAAAGGGTATCATTTGTTCTTTTTTATTCTTACTTTTATAACCAGACTATCAAATGATGGTCCATCAAAGACATTGCACACTTTTCCCCCAAATAGCAAGTAATATCCATGCTCATCCATCTGGCCAACACTTAGCAAGTTCTCTTTCAACCCTAGTAAATACATTACTTCTCTGATATATTTCATTCATTTGGTTGTATCAATCACAAGAGATCTCATTCCTGCCACATTAACTAGGTCACCAGTTGGCATTTGCACTTTTCCTGCCACATTGGTTTTTACATCAACAAGAAGATTGACATTTCCTATCATATGGTTGCTACATCCATTATCAATATACCAATTTCCATTCATCTTTACTTTAGTAGTTGCATAATTAACCTTTTGAATAGCCTTACCTACAATGCACTCCCTAGCCCAATGTCCAAATTTATCACAGTTATGACATTTGGATTTTCCCTTATATCTGCACTCACCAAAGTGAAACTTTGAGCATACTTTGCACTGAGGTTTTGTCACTTCTTGATTCATAGAGGATGAAGAATTTGCATTCTATGCAGGATCTATAAATGACTTTTGCTGAAACTTAGGCTTTGAGTCTTATTTCTTGCCTTTTGCATTCCAGTTCTTCTAAGACTTAAATCCACTAGATTAAGAGTTACCGCTATTCTGTTACCCTTTTGAACTCACAGAGAAAGAGGTAAATGCCTTCTCAGTAACATCAACAGTGTGCATATGAAAACGATGTTCCTGGCTTTTTAGAATTGCCAGAACCTCCTATAATTCAACAGTCTCTATACATTTTGTATTCTCAATCACAAGACAAATGGGATCATAGGGCTTGCTAAGACTGATTAAAACCTTTAGCACAAGTCTTTCATTCGATAATAGTTCACTAAATGTCTTCATTTGGTTAATCAGTTCATTTAAACGTGTAAGATACCTAGATAATGATTCGTCATCATGCATTCTAGTATACTCAAATTCACGTCAAAGATTTTGGAGTTTAACCGACCGTCCTAATCACCACCTTGGTATTCTCATATAGCATATCCCATGCCATCTTCGCTGAATTGGCGTTGGCAATTTGAGGAAATATTTGATCAGAGACTGCACCTTATATAATACCTAGAGCTTTTGCATCTTGCATATACGCAGCCACTGTTTTCTCATCGTCTTCATCTTTTGAGCTCCCTTCAACCTTCTTCTTCTTCTTCTTCTTCTTTGAATCTGAGGTCGTGACCCCTTTTTCAACTAATTTCCATAGCTCATGAGATTTGAAGATCGTCACCATCTTGATTCTCCAGAACTCATAGTTCTCACCGAAGAAGATTGGAATTCTCACCTCAGAACTTCCAGATCTAGCCATCTCTTAGCTTAGATGATACAAAAACAAATTGAATTTGGTTTCTATAGAGTTCAGGTGACTTCACCTGAACCAAAACAAGCCTAAATGTAGCTCGATTGCTTCAACGTCGATAACGTCAGCTTCACAGTTCACGCACAAATCTCAATTGATCGAACCTAGCTCTGAGGCCATGTTAAAGTTTGATTTAGAGTATGCTGATTCAAGAGAAAAAAGGAAATCACAGAAAAACGAGATGAATATGAGTGCTTCTCTCTTTGCAAAATCACAGAGAATGTTCTTCTTTCTATATTCTCATTTTTACTCACATTGCACTGCATAACGGTTAGTTATGCATCTGGATTCTCACCATTACATCAGGAAATGATCTCAGCCACACATCTAGCTAAGTTCAAGGATCCTCCCACATGTCACTTAGACAAAATTACAATATAAGCCCTACACTTGGTGAAAATAACCAAAGTCGATACACGACTAAATACAAGACTTATTTTACTAAACTCAAATTAGCTCAATGCTTATACACTAACACGGTTTCTTCTTGATTAACTAAATTAATATGCACATGAAACTAGAGGTAAATATAGTTATAGGAAACCACAAAAATACATAAGAAATAAATAAAATACACAACTGCTTTTGGCTCTAAGCATTTGGATATTCCTCCCAGACATTTGATGCTATCTCATCCCCATTCGGTACACAACGTTTTAATTTTCTCGATCTCTTTCAAATACTGCATGCACACGCATATAAATAAACAAATACGCAAAACCCAATGTGTTATTTCTAACAGATCAATACCCTAAATTTTCGGAGGGAGAGATACGAATTATTTTAAGGGAGGATGAACTGTGGTAGATGAGGTGACGAAGAGGAAGAGGTTATCACACATATATATGTATATGTCTTCTGACATCCTTAACCTTTACACCTATTATTCGTTGATATATCAGCTGATATGTTATGTTGTTAAATTAATTTATTCAAGTATGTAAATTTTATTTTTGAAAAGACATTTATAGGGTAAGTGGTGGATTATCCTAGTGATTAGAGTCTTCTTCTTCAATCCTGTATATATTCAAAAGAAAGAAAGAAAAAAAAGAAGTTTATGATACCCATATGGACCATATCAACACCTTATATATGCATGTGGGTACCCTTAGTATGAAATAACTTTTTATAGACGTTATCGATGGATATGCACCCTTAACTTGATATCATATATATACACATGTTGTATACAAAAATGAAATAAAAATCTGTCTTGGAGCAACATTAAACATTGATGCCTCGAATATGATGTCCAAACTATACCATATACCCTATAACCACAACTGTGAAAAAAACACAGTAACCACAAAGCAAGACTGAATAATTAGTTGTTTACTTTTCCTTCCAAGTCAATTTAAACAAATTAATCCAACATCAAGATGTGTGTCATTTGCTAATTCCCATTCCTCTGAACCAAAATGTTAGACAATTAATATGTGTATTTGCTTACTACCCATGGCAAAACATCTCATCGAAGACAACCCTCCCTTCTTTGGGAGTAGCCAGCAACACATGGGGTTGTCTCTAGAAAACAGAAGATAATATTTCAATTATTTTTTAGGGCTAAGTAATACTCATGCAGTACACTCCATTAGGTCTATATATATATATATATATATATATTTTTTTTATTATTTAACAAACCATATATATTATCTACATTAAGGGGAATAAACGGACTTAGCCTCACAATGAGTTAGCAATAATATGGTTCAAACTTGCTTTGATGAGAATCGAACCTAAGACCTCTCACTTACAAATAAAAAAGTATACCACTAGATTATAGTACTAAGTAGCTCTATATTGAAATAAAAAGGTTCAGGTTGTAGAACGAAATTAATAACTCTTGAAAATCAGATCCAGGGTTTTTTAAGGAAAAAAAATTAGGGTGTTCCCCACCTGACCCACTTGTGTTCCTCCAGATCTAAATTAAACGTGGAAGAGGGCAGAGGGCCACCGAGATGATTAAATATATTCCCATAAAAATAGATATGTTCTAGACCTAAAATTTAGAGGATAAAGTGGGGAGGGAAATCACGAGAGAGAAGGAGAAGGGCTTGAAAAATTATGATATTTATAAGGGAAATTTCATTTACATCCAATAATTTTTTTTACACCTAATTTGAAAATTTTGTCCCTCAAACTTACCTTTTTACCCTCAAATACAAAACTGACAAACTTAAAAAAATAAAATAAAAAATAACACAAACACGTAAACCCATCTAACCACCTACTATGTCAGTAATTGGACTTGATTCCGATTGTCATTACAAAAATTGTCATCGCCGACCTACTCTCTATCTCGTCATTGTTCAATTCTTCGTGCTCATCTCTATGGGACTAGATTTTTGTCCGACTACTATTTCCTTAAAACTTTTTTCTTTTTAAATTTTAAAAAGGAGGACAACAAATGGTAAGTCACGTTCTTTTGGAGTCGAAAAAACTCACAAAGGCATTTTAGTCTTCTTTGACCACAAGTTTGGCTTCCACACCAACATCGGGTTTCAAACCCGAGATCTCTGCACATTTTTTGTAGTTTCCTTAAAACTTAATGAACCAATTAAAAAATAAATAAATAAACTAGCAAATTGCAGCTCAAAAGACCGGTTTGATCTTGCAATTCGTGGAATAAGGATGCAGTCCCAAACGTGGACAATTTAAAAAGCTATATATGCTTTCCAGGATGAAAAAGCTGGTAGTCATTTGAAATTGGGTGAAGAGGGAATTGATGAGAGACCAAAATTTGAGAGAGAGAGAGAGAGAGAGAGAGTGATCGATATCAACATCAAGCCCTATATTTCTCCAACGAATCCAACTTAGCTCAGGCAACACGATCTCCCGATTTCATTGAAGGCCACAACCCTCCTCCACTATCATTTTACCGTTCTTCTCCACCTTCCGTTAATCCCTCTTTTCGATTTCCGACAACCCACCCAACCACCAACTGGGGCTCTCAGGGCCACTTCGACCCACCCATTCGCTAGTTGATAATATCTTTCTACATCCATCTTTTCATTAGGGCATAATTGGAATATAAAATTAAAAGAAAAAATTTAATGGGTGTAAAGATAAGTTAATTGGGTGCATATAAAATTTCTCTATTTATAATGTCTAGTATTTATATTTATAGTAAATGTAGACAAGAGAAAATTTTGGTTCCCAAAAATACGAAGTCTGATGAGAAAGATCTTTTACACTATGTTTGGATAAAGAATTTTAATATTACAAAGGAATTTTAAAATGATGAAATTTTATTTTCTAGAATTTGTGATTTTTCTTGTTTGGTTAACCTAAAAGAACAATGGAATTTGAGTACGAAATTTGTTATTTTTAAACTCTCACTCATAAAATTTGGAAATGACACATATTTACATAAAATTTAAACTTGGGAATTGG
Source organism: Pyrus x bretschneideri (assembly GCF_019419815.1). Lineage (NCBI taxonomy): Eukaryota > Viridiplantae > Streptophyta > Magnoliopsida > Rosales > Rosaceae > Pyrus > Pyrus x bretschneideri. The sequence goes on from NW_025999779.1 coordinate 2,830,694, forward strand.
AGGTTCTAAATTCCAAGTTTTTTTCCGGGTGAAAATTCTAAATTTCTATGTTTATAAATCAAAACAAAGGAATTAGGGCAAGTCAATTTATAAATTCTGACTTTTGTCAAAATTTTAAGTTTATTTCTCTCATCCAAACATAGTGTTTAAATTTCTAAAAATTCCTAACTTAATTATTTCTGTTTCGGATTTACATAATCGCACTATTGTTAAATATTAATTATAAAAAGATTTGTTTTGTCGGAATTATTGTTTAGAGATTTGTGGTTTCAATTGTTTTTGTTTTGTTAATTCTTGATGCCAATTAAAAATGAAGCTGTGGAGTTGGCTGCAAGCTGTCGATGTAAAGAATCCGAATAGTGCGATTGCGAGGGAATCTCTGTATCAAAATTCTAAATCATATGGGGAGCTAATATATATATGCTGATATTCTATATTTTGGTGATTAAGAATCGTTTTCAATTTCGTGAAGAGTTCACAGTGAAAACTTCCAAAAGAAAAAGAAAATGGTATACAGATGTTTTCCAAAACACGAACTGTAGAACCCACTGGGGAGCAATTGCCGTGGCAGGATGAGTTTGTCTAACCATTCAATCAAATCAAGTCATTAATTTATCGACTAACTACACCAGGTGGTTTGTGCATGTAACAGCTTTGTCTTTGTCTTTCAATAATTGAGGAAAAGAAACAATAACAATTGGCCATTCCATTCGTCAACCATCAAGTTAACGTTTTTTCACACGGTCCATTAGGTGGACTAATTTTCCCTACATGCATGCCAAATTAATTCACACGCGTATGTCATATTTTTTTTTTTTTTTCCTCTTTGGCTATCTAAATTACTAGGATGTTCTTTTAAAAGTTCTTATGTAATCTCTGTATATCATTTGTTAATATGCATGTCATCAATCTAGCATCCATATAGTAAGTAAAAGATAGACCATCTAAATACCACGTCAAAAGCAAAGCTTAACTTGAGGAGACAATTAAGGTACAAAGGTTAGTAACTTTAACACTTTTATATTTGACAATTTTTAGAACATGGTGAGTAACCCTTCAAAATTTTGAATTGTAACTTTGAGTCATATAATTTGCACTTTTGTGGTTCAGGACATCTGATAACATTTATGTCTCAGTTATATGAAAATTGGTAAAAATAACCCTTGAATAGTTACAAACTGTTACACCATTCAACCATGTGTCCATTAAGCTGACAAGCTAACTGCTATTCTATTAATTTGTTGTTGAATTTCCTAAGTTTGTAAGAAAACCAGTATTTATGTCGGTACTGATGTGGATAAAAATGTTCAATGTCGATGTCAATGCCAATGCAAAATTCCAACGTCAATTTCAATACCAATTCCAATTCAAATTCCCATAAGCCAATGTCGAAATGTATCCTAGATCAAGCATAAGTGGTCAATGTTTGTTCCAAATAAGCGCCATCTTCAGTTACACCAACAACAACCATCAAAGACCAAGCATGCACTGCCAATATTTGTCTAGACCACTATTATTTGAAAAAATACTGGGGAGACTATTTTTTTTATTCCATATTCTATAATCCACATGATGTGGCAGTTGAATGTTGATAGTTGGATATTCGATTTTTAATGATTTAAAGAAGAAATTCAATCATAAACTCATGTTGTCTATAAAATAATGGTCTCTCTAGCATCATCCTATTATTTTTCTTTTCTTCTTTTACAGCAAGAGCTTGAGAACTCCATAGAAACATGTAACTATGAAGACAATCGAGAAAAGAAGAATCCATAACTTCAACCTAAGCAAAAACTACCGATAAGAACTCCAAATCTTTTATCTTCTACCAAAAAAAAAAAGGAAAAAGCATATATATCGGACAAGAAGAAAAGAAATAGGAGAGTAAGGTCGACATGCAAAACAAGAATAATGAATGGAAGCCATAGTTTAATCTGTACTGAAACCATCATCCGAAGCCAGTGAAAACGATTCTAGTAAGTCAAGTTCACACCTTGACCATCATTTAATATAGTTATCTGAATCTCTTAACAAGACAACAAACCATATAGTTTAAGATGTATATGCGTTCTCAATCTCTCTCAATCTACCTTCTCAATTAAAGTGACCTGCTTTCAAGATGTGACTCTAATATGCATAGTGACAGTAAATTAATAGAAAATTAATTAACTTGATATACATTTGTTGCACACATGGAATGAATGGAGTGACACTTGAGTGGAAAAGGGTCAAAGTAATTGAGATCTTTGTCCTCTGAGAGTGGTGTTGGCCATGTTTTTCTCCATTAATTTTTGGAAATATTTGGCCAGCAGGAATACTTTGAAGCCTGAAAACAAATAAGCACCTCAAAGTTAACGTTCTGAAAGCTGATCAAAATAAACGACGAACTAGAAACCTCGGTTCATTAATTAAACTGATCATTTGAAAAGAATGTTAATTTTTTGTCCTTTAATTGCGCAAGTACTTTAAATTGTTATGGATGTATATATGATTAGTTTTAGACTAAGGGTTAGGATTTGTGTCGTAATGTAGTACAGGTACGGCTATATGTAGGTTAATTTAATCAGAAGGTAGTAGATATATTCATTATTCAATTGCATGAAAATTCAATGGAGAAATAATTGCGCATGCAATCTCTGAAATTTCAAAGAAAAATAAAAGACAGGATGAGAAGTACTGAAAGAGACTCCAAAATGCGGACAGAGAAAAATGGTGACTAAGTGATTCCAAAGAGGAAAAGACATGCAATCGAATCTTGGGGATCAAGTTGGCCTTATTCTGTCTCTCTTCTTTTTATATAATTGTGTTCTATTTCTTGGAGTTAATTTTGTCATGAAACTTCAGTTTCTGGTGTAAATATGAGTGTAAACCTGGACTATATGTACAATTAAGTCACCTCCATTGAGGGGGGTTTTTGGCGATTAATGTATCACTATGAAACAAAAATCACAATTGATAACTTTATTATAGTCTACATGTACACATAAAAGAAGTCTAAACACAAGACTTAAAACAGAGATATTGCGGAGTTAACTATATATGGTTGATCTATATTTTCCTTTTTTTTTTTCCTTTTTTTTTTTTGGTCGAAGCCTTATTTTTATTAATTGATTGTCACACTCCTCATTCTCATTTGCTTAATATATCATAGAACTATACATATATATATATATATGTATATATGTATATGTGTATATATATATATATATGTATGTATGTATGTATGTATGTGTACATATATAATGTGTGTGTGTGTGTATATATATATATATGTATGTATGTATGTATGTATGTGTATATATATAATGTGTATGTATATACATATATATGTATATATACACAGTTGGATTAAAAGAAGGGAAAATCTTCTAAGACAATATAAAATGCTTATGTTTTCATACTGTAAATTTGAACCATTATCCAATCTTAATTAATTGTTGTTTAAGTGTAAGATTCATATTGAGAATCTAACAATATATGGGTCCATTTGATAACTATTTTGTTTTAGTTTATAGTTTTTATTTGTTGTACTTGAAATATGAGGAAAACATATGGAGAAAGGAGGGATGAAGAAGGGTGATGGAAGAGAAGGAAAGAGATAAAGAATAATAAATGAAAAGAAAACAACTAAAATAGTTTATTTATTTATTTATATTTTGTGTTTTTTTTATTACGCATTTCTTCTATATTTTTCACATCATCCTTCCTCTACTCTTATACTATTATACATCCCTCGTTTATCCCATATAATTTCCCTCAATTTTTAACACAAAAATTAAAACTAAACCCTAAAAACGAAATATTAACGATCCTAAATATTTGTCTAACAATATTAGTCATTGCTAGCTTTTGAGAGAAGAGGCTAGCATGAGCATTGGTGTCAATACATAATATCTAAACCCTAAATGTTTGTCTAACGATATTCGTCGTTTCTCTCTTCCACCTTTGTAATTAACTTCTAATGTCATTTGCCATGTTGATATTGTTGTTTATGTACAAAACTATCATATAGATTTCATTTGATTATATTTTCAATACATGGTATCTTTAGCCTGCAATGCTTAATTAATCTTAGGCGACATTATTGTTAATATTGATGAATTTGTTCTTGAGAGCTTGATAGAATGTAAAAGAATACAGAGGGAGAGAATGAGAGAGAAAGAGAGAGAGAGAGAGAGAGAGAGAGAGAGAGAGAGAAGAGAAAGTGAAATTGTATATTGATTTATTGATAAGTAAGCTATGATTACAATGGTTGTTATATATTTCTTCCTCACTTAGTTGATATTTAGCTAAACAACTAACTCTCCTTCTTATCTTAACTAACTTGTAACAACCTATAACAGCTTGCTCATTAATGTATTGACAAGTGTCATTTAGTTTGACCCTTGATCTCCTCTTCACTTGGATCCTTACATCCCCCATAATCGTATGCTCAAGTGAACTAAGCATAAGATTGCCACATTGTTGTTGAAATAAGGGTGCTAACAAGCCTTTTGTAAGTAAACTTGTAGATTGCTCAGCAAAAGAAACATGTTGTATATGAAGATCTCCTCGAGTGACCCTTTCTCTCACAAAGTGATAGTCTATCTCAATGTGTTTTGACATGGGATGAAACACTGGATTTGTTGAAAGAGCTATTGATGATATATTATCACAATATAGGACTGGAGGTAGATGAATATCAACATGAAACAATTGCCTAATCTAAGCTTGTTCTGCAGCTGTGATTGCTAAAGCTATGTACTCAGCTTTTATGGAAGACCTTGAAACTGTGTGATGCTTCGTTGATGCCCAAGAAATTGGATTTGAACCAAGATAAATAACAAAGCCTGAAGTGGATCTTTTGTCATTTGGGTCACCAGCCCAATCTGCATCACTGTAGGATTAGACATGTATTGGTCCTGGTCTAAATTGAATACCAAGATTTGAAGTGCATTTGAGATATATGATGATCATTTTAACTGCAATAACATGTGATTCCATAGGATTGTGCATGAATTAACATGCTTGATTCACTGAAAATGTTATATCTAGTCTTGTAAATGTGAGATACTAAAGAGCTCTAACAATGCTTTTATATTAATCATGACTATGGTATGGCATTCAATCATTCTTAAGTAATCTATGATATGGGAGATATGGAGTAAAACAAGGTTTGTAATCCTGTAAATCAACCCTTTCAATCAATTCATTGATGTACTTTGTTTGTGACACAAATAACCCTTCTAGTGTGTGACTAATCTGCAACCCCAAGAAATAATGCAGTTTCCCCAAATCTTTCATATCAAATTCAGCTTGGTGATTTGTAATTACATCTTAAATTAACTCAAAACTGCTACCAGTAAGTATCACATCATCAACATATAGCAGCAAAATCACAATGCCTTTGGATGAATGCTAAACAAACAGAGAAGGATTAGCTTGTGCAGCTTTAAACCCCAAACCTGGTAAAAAACTTGTGAACCTGTAACCTGCAAACATAGTTAGAAGGATGTGTTGAACTTTGAAATCTTGGATGTTGTTCCATATACACCTCTTCTTGAAGAACTCCATGCAAAAATGCATTTTTTTACATCTATTTGTGTAAGAGGCCAATTGAACTGTGCAACCAATGCAAAGATCAACCTGATAGTTGTAGGCATTACCACAAGGCTAAAAGTCTCTCCATAATCAATTCCTTCTTCCTGACTATACCCCTTAGCCACCAATCTTGCTTTGTACCTTGCAACAGATCCATTTGCATCTCTCTTAATCTTGTATACCCATTTACAACCAATTAGGTTCTTGTTAGGTGGTAATGGAACCAAAGACCAAGTCTTCTGTGTATGTAAGGCGTTAATTTCTTCTGTCATGGCATATTGCCACTGAAACTTTTGAAGCTGCTTTGAAGGTTTTTGGTTATGTGACAAATGGTTGAGAATAGCTCACAAAAGCTGAGAAAGCTTTTTTTCTTCTGAAGATTCCATTTTTTGGACCTTGTTTGCATAGGATGAACATTTATAGGTATTGGCAATACAACATATAACTGATCATGTTGAAAGTCATGATCCACAGGGATAAGATACTATGTAGGAGAGTGAGGCTGTTGTACTATATTGGAACTCTGTGAAGGTGAGTGAATAAACTTTGAGGCACTAGATGCAAGTGTATTCAAGGAATCTGAAGCTCTAAATGCTATCAAAGAATCTGAGGCACTATATGAATGCAAGGTCAAGAACTCTATGGTCTGAGATGTTGATAAATGATTATGAGATGTAGGTGATACTACTTGATTATTTAATGAAATAAATGATGTTGGAGGGCTTTGAGAATGCTCATGTATACTTGCAGATGATGACTGTGTTAAGTTGGGTAATTGTGTAGCATTAGAATATGGAAAAGTTGTTTCATCAAACAAAACATGCCTAGATATATATATTCTTTGAGTTGTAATATCTAGACAGAGAAAACCTTTATATGACCTGCGTAACCAAGAAAAACATAGGTTTTTGTTTTTGGTTGTAGTTTAGAACTGTTGTATGGTTTAAGTAGGGGAAAGCATGCACAACCAAAAATTGTCAAATGATTAATGTCTGGAACCTGTTTAAACAACAACTAGTAAGAGGATTTCATTTGTAAAGTAGCACATGGCATTCTATTGATCAAATATGTAACTACAGCACAAGCATGAAACCAGAATTTAGCACATAAACTTGCAGTTTGAAACAATGTGATTGCAATTTCTACAACATGTCTATGTTTCCTTTCTGCTAACCCATTTTGTTTTGGGGTGTGGGGACAAGATCTTTGGTGTAACATGCCTTTTTGTGACAAGAAATATTGAAACTTGGATCCTACATATTCACCCTCACCATCACTTTGTAAAAGTTTTGGTTGTGCAAAAAATTGAGTACTCAAATAGGCATAAAAGTGCACAAATGTTGTAAAAACTTCTAATTTATTATGTAAAGGGAAAACTCATGTATATCGAGTACATTCATCTATGAAGGTTACATAATACCTAAATCCTTCATGAGATAACAAGGGGTCAAGTCCTCATACATCACTATGCAAGATCTTTAGAGGTTGTACAGACTTGGTTACAAGAAAAATGAACTGTAGCTTAGTAAACTTTCCTTCCGGACAAGGTGTACATATTGATTGGCATGTATCAAGTGATGCAGGGATATTATTTTGATGTAGAATGGAAGAAGTAATGGCATTTGATGTATGTCCTAATCTTTTATGCCATAGCTTGTATTAATAGGTTTGCTAGACAACATGTGTGCTTATGAGGTAATGCAGGTGACAACTTCTTTGGCATGTTGAAAAGAATAGGATAGCAGCCCTCTCTACACAACCCCTTGATTATGATTGTCCCTGTGGATTTGTCCTGAACCCAGAAGAAAATATCATCATAAATGAATTGACATTTATTGTCTTTACACAATTGATAGATCGATAACAAGTGTTGTGAGATCTTTGGAACATGTAGAACATTCTTCAAGGCAAGTGTGTTACTAGAAACAAATAACGTTGATGTGCCAATATGAGAGATATACAAAGCTGCACCACTTGCTATGGTTATAGTATCATTCCCTTGGTATGGAGTAGCCAGATCCAAGTTAGCTAACTTAGAAGTCATGTGAGAAGTAGCTCTAGTGTCTGCAATCTAGAATTGTTGCTCATGTGCAGAAGGTTGATGCTGAGCATGCCTAGCAGTGAGTGTTGGTGCAGGTGGTTTCCCTTGATATGCAAAGTTGCTTCTATGATAGCATTGCAGAGCTGAATGTCCAAAATTTCCAACAAATTTGGCATTGAATTGGTATGTTGGCACAAGAATGTGAAGAATTATGCCTTTGAAAACAATCAACAGCAATATGACCTTTCTTGTTGCAAAATTGACAAATAAGGATCTCAGAAAGATGTTCTGCACAACTTGATTGATAGGATTTTAGGGCACCAAGAATACCAGAGCTTTCATTTAGTGGAGCATTATACGATCTTGGACTATAGTTATACGATCTGCCTCTTCCTTTTCCTTGAAAATTATTCCCCTAGTTGTAAGACCCTTGATATGAATTGTTGCAATTGTTAAAAGAACCATTCCCAGAGTTGTATCATGTGGTATTTGATCCACCAGCATGATTGTTAAAGCTTTGACTAGATGATCCAAAACTAAACTCTGTTTCAGTAGACTGTGATGTTTATTGACCAATAACCAATGTTTTCCCTTTTTCCATTAAGTGATAACAACCATTGTAGTTCCAAATGGTAAAGCAGAAGAGGATTCAAAGAACTGACCAATGATAGCTTCCTTTGCAAGTAATTGGGATCTGAAATCCTTAAGAGATATACCATTTTCCCTTCCTCTTATAACACATCTAAAAGTGTTGAACTCTGCAAGAAGCCCCTTCAGCGCAAGGATTATCACATCATCATCTTCAAACATTACTCCTGCAACTGCAAGATGATCCCTTGCATCCTTGATCTTTTGGAGATAATCAGAGACAGATTGAGACCCATTTTTGATGTTCTAAAGCTCAGTTTACATCTGAAAGATTGTAGCTTTAGTGACTGTAGAGAATCTTTCAATAAAATTCACCCACATCTCATGAGAGCTTTGACTGCCAATTATGGATGACATTGTTGTAGTAGACAATGTTGCAATCAACAGTTGCATAAGTGCACGATCGTGCATTTTCCATACCAAGTAATCATCTTTTTTCAACTCCTTCAATTTCAAAATCAACATCAAATCTTGGATGACATTTTCTTAATCCATCAACGAACCCCATGATGCTATGGCTTTCGAGAAGCAACTTGATCTGAAAACTCCAAGTAAGATAGTTAGAGTTATCCAACTTCATTGTAATTGAATTAGAAATCGTGGAAATGAGGTTTGTGATCGAAGACTGAATAATTCTCAATTGATTTGCAATCACCATTGTTGAACTTTTGAGAAGAAACTTTCACTGAGACTTTTGATCAAACACGTAGAAGGCAATCGAAGAAGAACAGAATCATGAAGAACTCGGGGATAAGAGAAGACCCCAAATTTGTAGAATCACAGCAGTTTGCAAAACAGAGTATTAAAGAAAGAAAGCAATGCTTTTAATGGAGGTGCGAAAGCGCTAATGCATTTCCTGGCAATGATACCATGTTAATATTGCCTTAACCAGCCCAAAGATTTAGGCCATGGAACCCAACCCAATTGTCAAGCCCAAACCTGAAACCTTTTGGTCCAGCCTTAAGCCCAAAACTCAAAGCCCAAGCCCAAGACCCTTTTTTGAACCCATTAAACCTGAGACCCAAACCAGAGCTTTGGGCCGTGTAACTCGGACCTTTGGCCCAATGAACCCCAAGCCCAAACCTTAGGGAGCCCAAGCCCAGGATCTGACCCAGACCCAATTGGACCCTAGAACCCAGGCCACGTGTGAGTGGCGCATGGGCCTGTGCGTGGGTGCGCATGAAAGGCCGCATGTGCCGACGTGTGGAACACACGCGCCACCACTGGAGGTACTGTGCTCCGCCGCGATCTATGGCGGCGCCGACGACTTTTCCGACCAACTTTCCGACGACCCATCTCAGTGCGTACGACGGCGTGTAGGGGTACCCGAGGTCCCCCTTATGTTTTTCAACATCCTGAATTTGTTTATGACATCCATTTTTTGATTCAATCATTATGGTAGAGTTTTATTAATTGGACCCTTTATGTGCTTAGGTGCAAGTATTAGCGGCGTTTTAGCCCCTCATATTTTGCACGGCTCTTTGATGACGAAGTATTTCTAAAGTGCATATTTTACTATTAGAAATGCATACACGAAAAGCATGATTTAATGGTTACGTTTTATGAGTAAATTAGATTTTACTTTTTATGAGATACCATACTTTACTGAGAATATTTTGGAATACCATGCTTTATCGATTTCATGTTCTTTGTAATATATATGATGGATGACTATATACTATGAAGATGTTTTGAGATATGATGTTTGAGCTAGTGAGCTCCATTGAGTTATATGTACTTATGTTGGAAAGTTATATTCAATGTTTTTGTGTTTATCTAGTGGTCATTATATGCCTTCGGGTGGATGCTGTAAGAGCCTACGAGCGATTGATATGTATATATGCCTTCAGGTAGGTGCTGTAGGAGCCTACAGGTGAATGAAGGCCTTTAGGCAAATGAAGTGTTCTATATGCCTTCAGGCGAAGGAAGAGTTCTATATGCCTTTGGGCGATACTGATACCATTATTTGGCACATTATATATGATATATGTTTTTGAAAGGTTTTATGACATGCTAGGGTTTTTGGAAAGCCTACTACTTATTATGCTATACAAGTTTTCCTAAGCATTGGGGGTTAGTACGTTGTTGAATAATTATGTTAGTACTATTTATATATCAACTTGGTCCACTTATGTTTATTTTGTGCCCCCTCAGGACATAGGAACGAGGCATACGATCCGAGCTACGAGGCATTCCCCTACTAGTGATATCGTGTCATCCTCTCTGCTTTTGACATCACTTGTAATAGCACTTTCTGTCACACCTTCCCCTTGTATTCTAAATTAGATGTATCCTCTGAACATGTCATGCATTATCACTATCATTTTATTGACAGTTGAATATTATTATATTATTTTCGTAAGGTTTGTATTTGAATATTATATTGTGTAGTTCGTGCAAAATTTATATGCATGTTTCACATGTTCTCGGCATATGCATTCATTACATGGCTTGCGTCACCCTCGGGTGTCAGCCATCACGTGGCCATCCCGCAGTCCCCCGAACATCAGGATCAGGGCATGTCATGGGGGATTGTTGAAATTTTTATTGGGTATTTCAAAATACAACTCATTGATCATATTAATATCTTTCTTAATGATTTCTTTTAGTCTTAATTCCAGTTTTATTTTGCAAACCAAAACTGACGCATTAAAAGGGTTCATAATGTTGGCATTTGATTGTGCAATAATACTCTATGAATTACATTTTTCACTTTGAATATTTCATCTTGATTAACCCATTAATTGGGCTATTACAGAGACTAACGTTTTTTATATCGTCCATCAATCGTCATTTTGTACCTTTTTCAGGTCCTTTATAAACACTCTTCAATCCGTGAGATACATGGAAAACAATAAGAATAACAATTGCTTATATGTATCGCTATTATTTTTTTTCTTGACTACCCCTTTTTTTGATATCGATTTTTAAAACTCAGCTCTCTCTTAATCCATCGTTCTTCAAGTGTTATATTTATTTCCTGTATTCATACCAATGGAAGAATCGAGTTGTTCACTCAATCCAAGTATTGCGAGTGTACGCTTACAAGGATCATAGATTGTTGTATCCTGGAGAGTAGGGCGTCATAACCTGCTATACTGAGACATTGTCTTAGAGATGCGAAATCTACTCTTAAGGATAGTGAAATTACGCGCCACAACCTAAAATATTGTTCTAATCAAGGATCGACGAAAAGCGTTTTCTACCTACCAAAGATAAGTATTTTATCTTATTTTTTTCATTTTTATGTAATTAATTGTGGCAATGAAAGTTGTCATATACTAATATTTATCTAATGTGATTTGTTGTAGGAGAAGTAGCATCCACATCGCCAATATTTCCAACACTGGAAACACGAAAACTTGCAATACTTCAATTCACGAGAATAATTCAAACAAAACCAACGAGCCGCTTTTAGTTTCTTCCCTTGATAGTTTATTAACCTTTTGAATAGAAAACCTACAGAAGGTGAAGAAATTGAGGTTCCACCATAAAACCAATTGGCAATATGGGGAATAGCCCAATCTTATATAAGCCCTTGCAAGGTTTATTCTTTCACCAATATGTGACTCTTTTACCTTCACATCCTCACACACCCCCTCACTCACGTGTGGCGAATTTCAAGCCAAACACGTGGACAACACAAATTGGGTGACATGAAGCATGTGTAGCCGTTGAGCTTCACATGTGGGCCAACCTGCTTTGATACCAGGAAGAAATTGAGGTTTCACCATAAAATCAATTGGCAATATGGGGAGTAGCTCAACTTCTTATAAGTATTTGCAAAGGTTTCTCCATTCACCAATGTGTGACTCTTTTACCTTCACATTCTCACAAAAGGAATTAAGTACAAGAGTTTTTTCACACCAAGCAAGTTGATATGTAGCAGAGAATACAAGGAGGAAGTTAATTCCTCGATTGGCCGTGACTGTTGTGGTATGAATTTTTGGGGAATAAACTAGTCTAAATCAGCCGAAAATAACAATTTCAATGTAGATCAATGGAGTTCCAAGATCCAGTATCAAGAACTTAGTCAATTAATCGGCTTCCAGTGTAAGTGAGTAGCTAGCTATGCAGTGTGAGGTGTGCTTGTGTGGATATATATTTTATTATTTGGTAGATAAAGTACGTATTCGAAATCCCAACAGAGGTCTCTAAGCCAAGGCAAACTTACATTCAATCTCTGCGACCGTAATTTTTATGTAAATTAGTGTGTAAAGTTGAATTTGTTATATATAGGGATCAATAACGTACGTAATTAAGTTTGGTGTTGCCCGTTGTAATTACCTACATCATTTCAAGATCCCAAACTGAGGTTGATCTTTAGGAGGAGAGAAATTTATATGCAACTGAGACTCTATGATACATAAGGGATGAATAAAGCATGTAAATGAGTTTGATGTCGAGGGTTGTAATTAGCTACATCATTTCAAGATCCCAAATAGACGTTGATCTCCATGACAAGTGAAACTAACATGCAACTGGAGTGATGGTGGTTTTTATGTAAATTAGTGTGTATAGTTTGATTTGTCATACATAGGAACGAATAAAGGATGTAAATGAGTTTGGTGTTGCAGATTGTAGTTAGCTACACTTCAAGATCCCAAACAGAGGTTGATCTCCAAGATGGAGAAAAAGCTACCGGGACTTCGTGATAGTGATTGCAATCGGGACTGTGATGGTGATTTTATGTAAATTAGTGTCCAAAGTTCAATTTGTCATACAAACATGTAAATGAGTATGATGTTGTGGGTTGTAATTAGCTACATCATTTTAGGATCCCAAATAGAGGTTGATCTCCAAAATGTGAGAAGTCTAAATGCAGCCAAAACTCTGTGGTAGTGATTTTTATGCAAACTAATTAGTGTGATGAATAAAGCATGTAAATGAGTTCAGTGTTGCGTGTTGTAATTACCTACGTCATTTCAAGATCCCAAACAGTCGTTGATCTCCAAGACAAGGGAAATTTACATGCAACCAGGATTGTGTAGTTGATTTTATGTAAATTAGTGTGTAGTTCACTTTGTCATACATTGGGATGAATTAAGTATGTAAATGAGTTTGGTGTTGCGGGTTGTAATAGGTTGATCTCTAGGACGAGCGAAAGTTACATGTAACCAAGACTCTGTAATGTGATTTTTATGTAGTGTGTATGGTTCAATTTCTCATACATAGGGACGAGTAAAGCACGTAAATGAGTTGATGTTGCGGGTTGTAATTAGCTACTTCAATTCAAGATCCCAAACTGACGAGAAAAACTTACATGCAATTGGGTGCAATCGGGACTCTGTGATGGTGATTTTTATGTAAATTAGTGTGTATAGTTCAATTTGTGGCACATAGTATCCTAGTTTTGGTTTCATAAAGTCATAGATTGGGTGTCCTGCTTCCAGTATGCTCTAAACTTTTGTATTGTCAGATCATCTCCAATGGAGAGAGCTAAAGGTTCAAAAGCCAAAAAATGACTTGATTTGCCCAAAAACTCATCTCTAACAGATGGCTATGCCATAATTCTATGGAACCTACAAGGTCATTATTTGACTAAAGGAGCATCAGGCTAGTGAAATGTAGCCCCCCATGAGCCTTTTTTTTCAGGACCCAGCTCCTCAGTTACAATAATTGATTCAAATTCAACAGCTACATTTGAAAACATTCAACGGTGGTTGAATTAAAGTAACTATTAAATTTATAGTATAAACTTAACTAATAAATTATTGAGGGAGTTATATTTAGCCCATTTGGTCGGAGATGGCATATGACTATATCCTAACACTGTTTATTTAAAAATAATTTTTTTGTAGGGCTATAATTTTGAACAGAGTTATATTTAGCCATTTCAGTTGAAAACGACCTAAGTTTCAATCCTAATGCCCCGATGTTGTATCCATACCGAGAAACATGTCTAACAACATTCCACTAGCCATGGACTTGGATGGAGACTTAACAGGAGGCACCACTAACGTGTGAAACATGGAGAGTGTGGTCGCAAGACTGAAACTGGAATTGACCGGCAGGTCTTGTCGTTAGTCATACAAGTACCAGAATCTGGTATTGTTGTTACTTAGACATTGGCCACTCGAAATAGCTTGCTGCAATCAGCATTTTGATCGCTAGATTTCTTACATTACAAACGTAACAATTACGACTAATTATCTACATCTTTAGCAAACAAGGTATGGGAAGATAAAAACTCAGTCAGGCCCAGGATGAACAACCCAATTCCATGAGAAGATTCGTATAAGATCGAAGGGAAGTAGTCAATACAGTTGGTCAACAAAGTTTCTAACAATTTGATGAATTCAAACACAGCCTCGTAGATTAGCAATAAACGGAAATTAGAGGACACAATCAACTTCACATTAAGTATACTAATACAGACAAGACTGATGATGAACTGGACAAGTACAAAAGAAATACATTCATGGTAGTATGATAGGCACTCTTGAACATGAAATGAACAATCAAATAACATGCATCAAGTACCAAAGTGAGCCTCAAAATGCAAAACGATAACCGACAAGCCGATAATACTCTCGAACTGATCAAACCACCCTTTATACCACCTCCCTCACTTCTTCAGTACACTGCAAAGGAATATATCCGATCAGAATACAAAAGCAACACATCTTGACACAAGAATGCAGGCGTTTGAATGATCAAGTTCAATTCTACTGCCTTAAACAAATAATTGGGTGAAATTAAAAGTTCACGTTTAATGGTTCAAGTAGCTGTAGAGTCTAATTATGTAAAATCATAGTATGAACAGAGTAGCGACATCAAGTTATCTCTTTAACCTTCTTAGAACTAGGCTACTAGCCCAACTTCTCAAAACTTCACATATGTACGACCAAATTACATGGAAATGTGTCTAGGCGTTTATCTATCTCAACACGTAGGTTAATGTAAATGGATATGAGCTTACTTGTACAAATACCCAGCGATGCCCAAAATTATACACAGCAATACAATATCAATACAGAAATTTCGGCTGGACCTCAGCTGTAACAAAAACAAAACTGTCATTAATTCTACTAACAAAGAAACAAAAGAAAAATCTTGAATATGCAATCATAAACAAAAAGCCGCAATTACACTCACCTGGTTGACTGTGTCCTTCAGTCTAACATTGGTATTCTTAAGGTCCGCAGATGCCTTGTCCACCTGTTAAAAGGGAAGCAACATTTAATAATTCATTATGAGAATTCAACTGAACATCTTGGAAGCAGTACTAGAAGAGGGAAATCTTTCTCACCTTAGAGTCAATCTCATCCATCAAAGGAACTTGCCTATCGAATTCCTATGCATAGCACATGATAAAGTCATTTGACATGTATATATATATATATTGCAAATCAGCACGTAGAACCATGCAAAAACATCTAACCTCGTTCATATCCTGAGCCATATTTTTCAAGGTATCCAAACCATCTGATATCACATCCAAACCTTGATCCTGTGATGTCAAAATACATAATACAAACCCACATCCATAACTCACAGTATCTAACTAGCAAGCATGCAATTTACATTTTTCAAAAAGAAATCTCCAGTGTAAACAAAAGCAACTCTATAAATATGACTTGCCTGCTTCATTTTCCGCATTTCATACTCTTGCCTGAAATTACTCGACGACTCAGACTGTTGGAAGAATTCATTATCAAACCGTCCCTCTATTAATACATGAAACATATAAGTAAAGTTTACCCAAAATAATAAATAGAATTCAGTTGCCCACAGACTATAATTATTAAAAAGGCACCCAACAATCTTAATAAAATGTAAGAAATTACCAGAATCGAATTTGATTTCCGTACGAGAAGCTGAAGCTGCCCAACCACCTCCAGTTTGTTTGGGTGCAGCTGGAGTCCCATCTGGGATGTCCTGGATCCTATCTGGCAATGCAAGGACCAAATCATTACGAGCAGCAAAATCTTGGGATGAAAGCCCTTTAACCTGCAAACAATAGAATCAATTATGAAAAACATCACCCAACCCGCAAAGTAATCATTCTTTGTATAATAGACAGTCAAAATTGGCAATTCTACTACACACAAACACAGAGGCATCCCACATATTTTTTGAGCTCATCTCACTAAACAAGTACTAAAATCCGCATAAACGAGCACAATCATATTCCAATTGTCAATTCTGACTTGAATGTGCCCCTCTAAATACAAAAATTATGAAATGCACAATTCCAAATTACGAAAATTAACAAATTTCATTAAAGCAGTGAAATGCTGACCTTCTTTAGAGCCAATCTCTGCAATTTGGGAACCTCCTCGAGTAATCGAGCCTTGATCCTACGAATCTCAGCATTCAGTGCAACAGCAGATGCCCTATTTTTCTCTTTCGAAGCAGTCTCCGCTTTCTGCAGATAAAAAAAAAAAAAAAAAATACTCCAACTCAGTTCAACACACCAAAGGAAGAAAAAACCTAACTTCACCCTCAAATTCTCGGGAATTTCGTCCGGATCAGCAACTAGCTTCTTAAATTTTCCCGAGTTTTCTCGGAAACCAAACAGAGATCGAATTGAGTGAAATCGTAGTTTGTGAGTGTGAGCGTGTGTGTGTGTGTGTGAAAGATAGAGAGGGGAGGACCTGGAGGGCGGCTTCAATGTCGGATTCGACGGAGGCGTAGAGGCGAGCAAAGGCGTCGTCGCCGGAGACATTGAGATCCTTCTGCTTTTCGACGTCGTATTGGTCGTACTTTTGGCAGATCGCATCTACTCTTGTCAAGATTTCGATGACGCTCATCTTCTCCTACCAAACCACCTTTCCCTTCGATCAATTGCAGAGATTTGAAAAGCTTTGGTTTTTAATCTTTTGAGCGTGTGAGCGGTTTCAAAGTAGCAGCAAACTACAACCTCAGCCTGTGCGAACTACAAAAATTATAAATAGGTAAAAGTTAAAAAAAAGATAACAATTCAGTAATGAATTAGGCGTAAAATATCATACTATAGTTGTAACATAAGAGAATAACTAATAAAAGTGGAAGCAATAGATACTGATGTTATTTATTTTTCGTTTCTTTATTTTCTTTATGTATATTGAAAGCAGTCAGAGTGCTTTATTTATAGAGCAACTCCGTATTATTACATGTTGAAAATTTACAACACCTTTTGACAAATGATCTCCTTCATTTCCAAGTCCACATTAATCTGCCAAGGTTTTCATTCATCTGCCAAGGATTTCAATGTTACTGTGGGCATTCATTACCCACTAGCATTTTCAACACTCTATGTTCGGTGTCCACATATCAACATCAGTTGCCTCATTAAAACCTTACTTGGAAAAACCTGGTGGGAAAAAACCATAACGAAGGAAAATGAGTACAACTTTACTTGGATTGTTATACTTATGTTGCCTCGTTAAACCTTGATAGAAAAAACTCAATGAGAAAAATCCAAATCGAAGGAAAAAAGGGTACAACATGCATGTATCATGAATGCTCCCCTTGATTCCGCATTCTCTAAATTTATCTGATTGGTAAAACGACGTAATCCGATATTTTGCACTATCTTCTGAAACGTGCATTTTGGTAGAGATTTGGTGAACAAGTCTGCCATATTTTCATTGGAACGGATGTGTCTGACTTCAACACCTTTAGCCTTCTGAAGCTAATGTGCACTAAAAAACTTAGGAGAAGTGTTTAGTCTTATCACCCTTAATGAATCATTCCTTCATTTGGGCAACACAAGCTGCATTATCTTCATGAATGACAGTTGGAGTGTCTGCCTTTGAAGGTAGACCACATGAATTCCGAATATGATGAATCATTGATCTTAACAAAGAACATTCACAACTTACTTCATGTAAAGCAAGTATTTCTAAATGATTTGAAGATGTAGTAACTAATGTTTTCTTTGTTGAGCGCCATGAGATTGTTGTATCTCCATTCTTGAACACATATCCAGTTTGTGAGCAGGCTTTATGCGGATCAGAGAGAAAACCAGTATCTACATATCCAACAAGGATCTGATCATTGGTGGATTTCTTTGGGTAGAAGAGACCCATATCTGTTGTCCCACGAAGGTATCGCAATACATCTTTGACTCCCTTCCAATGACGAATTGTTGGAGCAGAGCCAGACCTTACTAACAAGTTGACTGAAAAAGCTATATTTGGTCTAGTACATTATGCTAAATATAATAAAACACCTATTGCATTCAAATATGGTACTTCTGGACCAAGGACCAGTTCATCATCTTCTTTTAGACAGAATGGATCTTTCTTAATGTTCAAAGAACGAACAAGCATTGGCGTGTTGTCTATGCTAAATCGCTTCAGGATTTTTTCAATGCAAGCTGATTGGTGGACCAAAATTTCACTAGAACAATGCTTGATTTGCAGGCCGAAACAAAATTTTGTTTTTCCAAGGTCTTTCATTTCAAATTCGTTTTTCAGATATTCAGCAGTTTTATTAAGCTCTTCAGGGGTTCCAACTAGATTCATATCATCGACATATACT
Source organism: Pyrus x bretschneideri (assembly GCF_019419815.1). Classification (NCBI taxonomy): domain Eukaryota; kingdom Viridiplantae; phylum Streptophyta; class Magnoliopsida; order Rosales; family Rosaceae; genus Pyrus; species Pyrus x bretschneideri. The sequence continues at coordinate 2,849,433 of NW_025999779.1, forward strand.
GCCACTATAGCAAATCCAGAGTTAGATTTCTTAATGAACACACAAGGGCAAATGACATTGTTGATATATCATTTTTCAATCAAATTCTCACTAAGACTATTATACCACATTAGTCCAGATTGTTTCAGCCCATACAATGATCGCCTTAATTTGATTAAGAGCATACATCGGGTTTTGTTAGTTGTTTCAGGCAACTTAAGTCCTTCTGAACTTTCATATATATGTCAGCATCTAATTCTCTATATAGATATGCGGTGATGACATCCATAAGTCGCATGTCAAGTTTTTCTGAAACCACTAAACTTATTAGGTAATGGAACGTAATTACGTCCACTACAGGGAAGTATGTCTCATCATAATCAATTTCAGGTCTTTGAGAAAAACCTTGTGCAACGAGTGGTGCTTTATATCTTGCAATCTCGTTTTTCTCATTACGTTTCCCTATGAATACACATTTGTAACTCACGGGGTTTACACTAGGCGGTGTTTGGACTACTGGTCCAAAAATATTTCGCATTTCCAAAGAATTTAATTCTACCTAGATTGCATCTTTCCACTTAGATCAATCTTGTCTCTGTTTGCATTCATCAACAGAGCGGGGCTCAAGATCATCACTTAATATGATTTAAGTGGCTACTGCGAATGCGAACATGTCGTCGATGATTATTTCATTTCGATCCCACAATTCATTAATACAAGCATAATTCATTAGTACAAGCATAATTTATGGAGATTTCTTTGCTTTCATGTATCTCTGTTTCTTCAAGTACATATGTTGAAGGAAGATTTGTGAAAAACAAGTTCATTTGAGCAACATCAACAACATGCAATTAACAATTAAAAGGCGGAATCATGTTTATATGCACTCAAAAACAAAACTTAACCCATGAACTTCAAAGCCTAGTAGATAGATGAATCAATACACAACTCAAAAACAAAGTGAGTTGAAACTTAATACCTTTGTAGATTCCTCTTTGCATAAGCAAAGGCTAATCACCCAAAGAGAGGGCCTTCATTGCTTGCATCTTAGATCCATGGATTTGGATGGATGAAAAGGTTTCTCCAAAGTTTCCAAAATTGAGAACCTCTAATGATTCATCACCAAGGCATAATGAAGAAGAAATGAGTGACCTTGGAGGAGTTTGATTGCTAGATAATTCCTCCAAGGTGGCCGAAATTTTAGAGAGAAAGGAGAGCTTGTGTTCTCATCCTTTCCCCAAAAACAACCCTTAATGAATTTTAGGCTATAAAGTCCTTTATATAGTCCCTTCAAATAAGTGACCTAATGGACCAAAAGCCCTATTCTTCTAACATGGCCGGCCTATAGGTTTATTGGGCTTTCAAGCCCTCTTTTTATTCAAGTTGTCATACAACTTGAGTTAATGGGCTTGACATTCAAATCCCATTGGGCCTTACGGCCCAAAACTAACCCGAGGTCTTTAACGAACTTATTCGTTTGATTAATTAACATATTAATTAATCCTAGCCTTAGATAAATAATTAAACCATTTAATTATTCTTACTCATCTCCGTTGTTTCTTCAAGCTCTACCTTACTCGGTGAACGATCCATTAGGTTCCTTTTAGCGAGGCAGTGGGCGATTAAAACTCTTTCTAATCGATTGTGAATTGAAACTTACTTTCAATTCTCCCGTTAGTGATAATACACTTTTAGGGCTTCCACAAATCATGGTTGACGCCTAGCAGCATGTCATGGTTACCCAAGCTAATTAGAAGAGGTGGAGAACCTATTCAGTTTTAGAATTACAAATGCAATACGGTCTTTCTCTAATACAATACTCTTGACCACATTGTTTGGTTTGATAGTTTGTTCATGTCTACTATCCAATGTGAGTCTTGTGCTTATATGATTACCTTGAATGTGATTTGGAACACATTCCTAAATTTCATTCATACTTTGGCCAAAGATTCTTAATCATATCATAGAGTATTCTCCCTCAAACAGTTTGAAGGTTATAGATCCCTTGTTGCGCATTCACTTGCCTCCATGGCTAAGTGGCTTAACCCCAACGATGCCGTGGACACCCTCTTGATGGAGTGATTTTGACATAATCAAAGATTAAGGACCTAACCACAAGACAACTGTGATGCCTCAGGTCAAAAGACTAATTTGCATTATCCCAACCATGAGTTCTCATGTGACATGAATATGAGAACTCTCCGTTGATCGTGTTCAGTGAACTCATTCTCTATTGAGCACCTACGTACTTGTCTTGATGTCACACACACCAATGACTCGAGACTAGTCACTCTCCCTGAGAGAAGACATAGCACGTACTGATCTTAACGGACTGTCAATGCCCAATTGACAATCCTATGATCAGGAACGTTTAGGATGTGTCAACGAAAGAATTGTCTCATGAATCTAACTTCTTTAGATCGCATTCTTCCAATCACATATTCCTTGGACTTATCGTTTAAGCATATAACATTTATATGAGACGGCTCAAACAATAATCTTTGCCCTTTACATTTAAACTACATTAGTTTGAAATGTCCGTAAAGTATCATCATATGATTGGTTTTAGGGCACATTTCCAACATATGTCTCATCAAGGATATTTTCTTTTTCTAAAAGTACAGAATTATGAATTGTGGATATGTCATGCATTTTTCCTTCTTGAATGATTTCATTTAGATTCAGTTGTGCCCTCGACTTTCTTTTTTGAGGAACTGAATCTTTTGAATCTGGAGGTCTACCACGCTTCAAGCGTGCACCAGATGAATCATTCGCTGCCACTTTATTTTGTCCAACAGAGACATCAATTCTTGCAGGTGCATTTGCAGCTGGTATATGTGATTTTGTCACTTTCATAGCATCATTAAATGCATCTGGCATTTGATTAATAATACTTTGAAGATGAACGATCATTTTCACTTTATTTTCACATTGAGTGCTACGTGGATCAAAATGAGATAAGGTGGGAACAACCCATGTCAGCTATTTCCGTTCTTCTGGAATGGTCTTTTCTCCCCCTAACGACGGGAAGACTGTCTCATTAAACTGACAATCAGCAAAACGAGTTGTAAATATATTACCTGTCAAAGGTTCCAAATATCTAATGATAGATGGTGAATCAAAATCCACGTAAATTCCCAGTCGGCGATGGGGTCCTATTTTAGTGCGTTGTGGTGGTGCAATAGGTACATAAACAGTACAACCAAAAACTCGTAAATGTGAAATGTTTGGTTGATGCCCAAACATGAGTTGTATTAATGAGTATTGGTGGTTGGTTATAGGTCTCAATCGAACCAATGATGCAGTATGTTAGATGGCATGTCCCCATGCAGAAACTGGGAATTTTGTATTCATAAGCAGAATACGGGCTATTAACTGAAGCCGCTTGATCAATGTTTCTGATAAACCATTTTGAGTATGGACATGAGGAACAGGGTGTTCAACATCGATGCCCAATGTCATGCAGTAATCATCAAAAGTTTGAGACGTAAATTCACCAGCGTTATCAAGTCGGATTGACTTAATAGGATAATCTGAGAACTATGCTCGCAACTTAATTATTTGAAAAAGAAGTGTCGCAAAAGCTACATTTTGAGCAGACAAGGGACAAACATATGACCATCGGGTAGATGTATCAACTAAAACCATAAAATATCGAAATCATCCACAAGATGGTTGAATAAACCCACAAATATCTCCTTGAATTCTTTGCAGAAATGATGGGGATTCAGCATTAACATTTAATTGTGATGGTCTAATTACCAACTTCCCTTGAGAACAAACCTTGCAAGGGTTATCATTTGAGATAGCAATGTGTCTACTCAATAATGGATGTCCATTAGAGTTGGTAATGATTCTACGCATCATGGTAGATCCTGGGTGATCCAGACGGTCATGCCAAAACATGTAAATTTTTGAATCAATGAACTTCTGGTTCACGACAGTATGTGATTCAACTGTCTTTATGTATGTATAATACAATCCACTCGTTGAACCACACAACATCTCCAATATATGATGCGAAAATAGTTAAGCACACAAATTAACCCTCCTGTTGTCAAATTGTAGTAAGGATGCAAGTAGGGATCGTTCTAGACCGGGGATTAGGAGGCCTTGCTAAAACCTCTAAACTGACTCAAAAACATAAAAACAAAGTTAAAAACGTTCACAAAGACTCAAAGGACTCAAAACAAGTTCAAAAGACTCAAAACTGCCTAAAAACACTAACTAAGCAGTTTCTAACTCTAAACACAATTTTGGACGAATTTAAGATTATAGGTTGATTCAAAACACTTTAAAACACAAACTAAACAGATTCTAAACACTATAGCACAAGAAAGTAAAGGGGGGGTTTTGATTTGATGAAAATTGAAATAACAAAACAAGTTATAAAACTAGGCAGATTGTAAAACAAATTCCTTGAAAACAAGATGATGGATGGATTAGTTAGAGGTCCATTCTCCACACATGACACATTTGTATATGAATCAATTTTCCAATTGCTTTTTACTAACTATGATGCTCAACACCCCAAGTTAACTGTGATGCACTAATTAACCCTTAAACCTTCCTTATGTCATTGAATTGGATGATGCATGCGACAATTCAAATTATTCTCCAACGGTCCTCAACATGAATGCATAGAAGAGATACAGTGAGAGATCATTATGCTCTATGAAAATCATAAGTGTTGACGAGGCAATTGTAACTATGAATGCATGATACTCTTGCCAAGAATTCAATTAACTCGGTTGTGACTAGCAACCTTCACTACTCATGTTTATAAACTTGTGACGATTAGGTGAAACTCGTTTATAAACTAGCATCGAGTTCATGCATGAAAACTAAGTATGCATCCTTAATCAACATACAAGAACAAGTTTTGAATAAAACAGATAATTGAATTGCAATCACAACTTAACAAATCACAATTGGAAGAAATCAATTCATATCTCAAACATGTTCATGGCTTCAAACTTTCCCCTAACTAATTAGGGGTTTAGCCACTCATGATTACAACAAACTTAGAAAGTAATAACAAAGTAAACATTGAAAACAAGAATGAAGTACACCTAAGAACGCTCCAATCTGCAAGCATGAAACGTTCAAGGCCTCATTCCTCTCCTAATTGCTGCGGCACAAGGGTTTAATGTGAGTTTTGGGGGTTATGGATGATGTAGAGTGATGGATTTAGGGTTGGGATGGATGTAAGGGACGACAAGGGTTGGTTTTGGGCAAAAAATATGGAGAATGGTGAAGTATGGATGTGTTAGAGAGATGATATGAATTTCTGGCGTGAATGGTGAATGAATGACTCTTTGTGGCTGCAACAAGGATGTTTATTAATAGGATTTCAGGAATTAAAACCCTAGGTTATTTAGGTAATCAGAATTTAAGTCAAAAGCTTTTAGAAATAGGAAATCAATCAGAAATTTAAAGGAACCTACCTAAAAGTTACGGCAATGCATAAAACACAAAAGGAATGTGTTTTAATGCAAGGAAATAGGAAAGAACTATCTCCCTTGCACGGCAAGGAAGAGGAAAGGTCATGGGAGGTGTGGCTAAGGCTTTTAAGAAAAGGATTGTGACATAATCTTACAGATTTTTGGGAGAGAAAAGAGTTAACTCACGGCAAGAAAAGGGAAAGGACTTTAAGGCCAGAAATTTGGAGAGAAAAGGAAGGTAAGGTGCGGCACAATTTAGGGCATGTCTAGGGCTTCTAGAACATGTGATTTAGGCAACCAATATTATTTGGAAACTTGCACAATTGGAAACCTTTCAAGAATAGAAACTCTCCATAATGGAAACTGGTTTCTAATTCTTGATTCCTTCTTCTTCCTTCGATTCTAGGCTCACTTGGTCTTCAATTTCGTCCAACACTTTGGCTCCAAGCATAAGTTATCCATCTTTAGCCCAAAAGTGCTCCAAAAGGCTCCAAAATGGCTTAAAAGACTTAAAGAACTAAGAAATAACAACGTAAATGCCCAAGAACAAGCCAACTAAGTCGCCTAAATATGCTCCTATCAAATTCCCCCACACTTAGCTTTTGCTAGTCCTCAAGCAAAACAAAACAAACAAAAGAACACAAAACGAGACAAAACGAACAAAACACAACCTAAACCTTCCAACATTTGCCTCAGGGATTTTCAATGCACATGACATGTTAAAATTCATCATTCCCACAGATTTTGGTCATCTTTACACTTGAGCACATACTTAATCATAGTCACCACTTACTAGTTCACAATTGATCGATTAAAACAACTTTTTGAATGTAGTAACATGCCTTAGAGAATTTCCTCAAGTCCTTACTAGATATGCACTCAATTTTCACTCAGATTTTCTAACTACACTCCCTATACTAGTTATATGTGAGAAGATTCATGTAGATATGAAAACTAATACTCACATATGTTTTGACAAAGAAAGCACTTTTCTGGAGTTATAAGTGAATGTATGAATATGATCTCATGAAAGGAATGCTACTACTTAGATGTAAGAACCATTGACACCATATGCTCATATCAATTCCAAACTCCACATTATTGAACACATAACGATCAAGATTGAAGCATAAGGGTTGAAACGGGGCTAAAGGTGTTTGGCTAACAAAGGAAGGATATGGAAAACAAAGGTTCTCAAAGAAATAGTGAGCAAAGCATTTGAATCAACTTAGAATTCACTTTTGAATGAAAACTCAACTTTTGAACAAAAAGGGGAAAATTTAGACAATTTAGGGCCAGATTTGGTGTTTTGGACCATTCCTTCAACATTCAACACTTAATCACTCATTCTTACATCTTTTCAAGCTCTTTTTCCTTTCTTTCTTTCTTTTCTTTTCTGTTTTTCTTTTTCATACGTTTTTCACAACCTTTTCTTTTCTTTTGAATCTCAAAACATACATATAAACTTAAGAACAAACATTCCCTCCCCCACACTCATTTTCTTGCATAATGTAACTCAAAAGGAATTCATTTAAGTCATGCTCACTATCTTTTAAGAACAAGGGTGTGGACTATCCTAAACTAGGCTAGGTGAGGATAATGTGGGTTAACAAAGAATAAAGGCTAAACAAGGCTCAACGGGGTCAAAACTTACAAAATATACGAAATATGGGAAGTAAGGCTATTTGGCTATGGTGGCAACTACACAACTTCATCTTGATATGTGTTATGCAATTCAATGTCATGCTTTGAATGAAACGGGTATAAGTTCTAGCATTTAGTTCTATCATGATACAATTGCATTCTAAGTAGCAACCAAGCAAGGAATAATGAGATCATGCAACAACTTTAGAAAACAAAGAATCACATATTATAACTCTCCAAAGAAGGTAATAGCTCGAGTCTCACAGGGATGTAGCGTTATTATGAGTTCCTTCCTTCAAGCATGTTACAAAAACTGATTTTTTTCTTTATGATTACATGTGAATTCATAAATTATAACCACAACCAAGCATAACCCAAAGAGTAAATCAAACTTTCATCCATGTTTATAACTCTCTTTAACAGCCATGTAATTACAAACTGAATCCTCATTATTGTGTTGGAAGGTACCCTAAGACACAAACACACAAAAACGACTCAAAATACTCTTTTTAGGCTTTTCAAAGCATGTTTTTCAAATTTTTATGTGATTTTCGGAGTTATAACACAGAACACACTAAAACACTCCAAAACAGCTTAAAAACACTTTAAAACAGCAAGGAACAACACTTGAAGTTATGGGTGACAAAATCTCACGAATTTGCATCAAATATATTTAGTTACCCCCCCCCCAACACTTAAATCAAACATTGTCCTCAATGTTTTAAACATAAATTCACACAAAACACAAGTAAACACACACACAGCAACTAAACAACATAACATGGCAGATTAGAAACAACAACAAAGAGAAGGGTTTGAGGAACGCAAATCTGGAATTTGGGGGATTCCTAGGGCTTCCTTTGTTGAATGGATGGGTTGCCTCCCACATAGCGCTTGTTTTAACGTCGTGCAGCCAGACGAACACCTCCATCAAGCTTCAGGGGAGGCCACGGCATGGAGGGGTGTTTCCTCCACGACATGCTCCTCAAACAGAGTGTAATAAGGCTTCAATCTATACCCATTTACCTTGAACTCGTGGCCACTTTTTAAGCTTTGGACTTGGACTGCACCATGAGGAAAAACATTAGTAACAACAAGAGCTCCAATCCATTTAGAACGTAACTTACCAGGGAATAACCGAAGTCTTGAATAAAAAAGCAACACTTTCTGCCCCTTGAAGAACGTTTTGGTACGAAGCATCTTATAATGATAAGCCTTCGTCTTGTCCTTGTAGATGCGAGCATTCTCGTAAGCCTCGTTCCTAATCTCCTCAAGTTCATTTAATTTGAGCTTCCTATGAACTCCAGCAGCATCTATGTCCATATTGAAGGTTTTCACAGCCCAATGTGCCTTATGCTTTAACTCAACGGGCAAATGACATGGCTTACCATATATAAGCCGAAAAGGTGACATGCCAAGGGGAGTTTTGTAAGCCGTACGATAGGCCCACAATGCATCGTCCAAGCGCAAACTCCAATCTCTTCTTGAGGGTCCCACGGTTTTCTCTAGGACTTGTTTGATCTCCCTATTTGAAACCTCAGCTTGCCCATTAGTTTGAGGGTGATAAGGTGTTGAAACCTTATGCGTAACGTTGTACTTCTTGAGCAAAGCTTCAATGGTGCGGTTACAAAAATGAGAACCCCCATCACTGATTAAAACTCGTGGCATCCCAAACCTAGCAAAAATATTAGATTTCACAAAATCTGCAACAACCTTAGAATCGTTACTACGGGTGGCTTTGGCTTCCACCCATTTGGAAACATAATCGACAGCTAGCAAGATGTAAGTGAAACCAAAAGATGGAGGAAATGGGCCCATGAAATCGATACCCCAAACATAAAAAATTTCCACAATGAGAGAGATTGCTACGGCATTTGGTTCTTAGGCCCTATGTTACCTGTTTTTTGACACTTATCACATGTTAAACAAAAAATTTTAGCATCTTTAAAGAGATTAGGCCAATAAAATCCAGATTGTAACACCTTTAGGGCTGTCCTTTGGGTGCCAAAATGTCCCCCACATACATAAGTATGGCAGAATGTAAGAATGGAATTAAACTCAGATTCATGCACACATCTACGCACAATCTGATCTGGGCAGAATTTCCACAAATATGGATCATCCCAAACATAAAAACGTGTATCATGAACAAGTTTATCACGTTGGAACTTGCTTAAGGTACTAGGAACTTGCTTAGACACCAAGAAATTTACCAAATCGGCATACCAAGGGGTTCTTACCTCAATGGACAGAAGTTGCTCATCCGGGAATGTTTCTGAGATGGGAATAGACTCTTCTTTACCCACCATTCGGCTAAGGTGGTCAGCCACAACATTTTCACATCCTTTCTTGTCTCGAATTTCAAGATTGAACTCTTGAAGTAGGAGCATCCAACGAATGAGTCTTGGCTTGACCTCCTTTTTGGTGAGAAGATACTTCAAGGCTGCATGGTCAATGAAAACAATTACTTTAGTACCAAGATGATATGATCTAAACTTATCTAATGCAAATACAACAACCAAGAGTTCTTTTTCGGTTGTGGAATAATTTAGTTGGGCATCATTCAACGTCCGTGAGGCATAGTAGATGACATGCGGCCTCTTGTCTTTCCTTTGCCCTAAAACAGCCCCTAGAGCATAATCAGATGCATCACACATTAACTCAAAAGGGAGGCTCCAATCAGGTGGAACAATGATTGGTGTTGTGGTCAACAACTCCTTGAGTTGATTGAATGAAGCCGTGCATTCCTTGGTGAATTCAAACGCCACTTCTTTTTGTAGGAGACGGCAAAGAGGTTGTGCAACTTTTGAGAAGTCTTTGATAAACCTACGATAGAATCCTGCATAGCCAAGAAAAGAACGAACCTCTCTAACCGAAGTCGGAGAGGGTAAGTGACGTACAAGATCTATTTTGGATTTGTCAACTTCAATGCCGTTTTCAGAGATGATATGACCTAAAACTATGCCTTGTTTAACCATGAAATGACACTTTTCCCAATTAAGAACAAGGTTAGTTTCAACACAACATTTTAAAATCAAACTAAGATTATGCAAGCAACCATCAAAAGAATCACCAAAGACGCTGAAATCATCCATAAAAACTTCAATGATTTTCTCAACATAATTAGAAAATATGCTCATCATGCATCTTTGAAATATGGCAGGTGCATTACATAAACCAAAAGGCATGCGACGATATGCAAATGTACCAAAAGGGCATGTGAAAGTTGTTTTTTCTTGGTCCTCGGGTGCTATGACAATTTGATTATAACCAGAGTAACCATCAAGAAAACAATAGAAAGCATAACCCGCTAACCTTTCAAGCATTTGGTCAATGAACGGCAATGGGAAGTGGTCATTCCTTGTGGTGGCGTTTAGCTTCCTATAGTCGATGCACACCCTCCAACCCGTTTGAATGCGCATAGGAACAAGTTCATTTTCGGCATTTGCAACCACAGTCACTCCGGATTTCTTTGGAACGCATTGCACGGGCGAAACCTATCTGCTATCAGAAATAGGATAAATCACTCCACAATCAAGTAATTTGATTACCTCTTTCTTCACTACTTCCATCATCGGAGGGTTGAGACGGCGTTGAGCCTCTCGAGATGTTTTGGACCCCTCCTCTAGAAATATGCGATGCATGCACTTAGTAGGGCTGATTCCCTTTATGTCGGCCAAAGTCCATCTAATTGCCGTTTTGTACTCTTTAAGCACTCGCACCAATTTGTTCTCCTCTTGTGCCGTGAGTGAGGATGAGATGATGACGGGCAATGTCTCATCCTCGCCCAAGAACACGTACTTCAAGTGACTAGGCAATGGCTTAAGTTCAAGTGTAGGTGGCTGCACAACTGAGGGAAGCATTTTATTAGCCGAAACTAAGCTTAAAATAGGGTCCAAAAACTTACCTGAATGTGATGGCAATGACTCGAGGGTAGCCACCATCTTAATCATATCCTCACTAGGGGGCACGGCCAAAGATTCCTCATGCATGGCGTGGGGTTCCTTGGTGGTTATTTCCATGGTTTGCACGTCCCTTCCTTGTGCAATGACCAATTCAAGTGCATCGTCCTTCAAATTGTCCAAATGGTCCTGCGCTAAAGAATCAATTATATCAATAGCAAAACACGAATGATTCTCACTAGGGTACTTCATAGAATCAGAAAGATTGAACTTAATAACTTCCTCATCAAATTCCATTGTCAAATTGCCATTATATACGTCAATCTTCGTACGAGCAGTTTTCATGAACGGCCTTCTAAGGAGGATGGGCAATGAAGGGGCATGGTCTGATTCATCCATTTCAAGCACATAGAAATCTGCCGAAAAGATTAAATGATTAACTTGCACGAAAACATCTTCCAAAACTCCCTTTGGATAGGCATTAGATCTATCGGCCAATTGTATAATAACACCATCGTTTTTCAATGCTCCTAGATTCATAGATGCATAAATTGAATATGGCATGACGTTTATTGATGCACCTAAATCTAACATGGCAGATTCAAAACGAGTTTTACCAATGACACATGGAATTGTAAAACTACCCGGATCCTTGCATTTAGGGGGCAGTTTCCTTTGCAAGATGACTGAGACGTTTTCACCCACTTTTACAACCTCCTTGGTTGAAATCTTCCTCTTATTAGTGCAAAGTTCCTTCAAGAACTTGGCGTACCTCGGGACTTGCTTGATTGCATCCAAAAGAGAGATATTGACTTGAACTTTCTGAAACGTCTTGAGAATGCCTTTTTCTGCTTCCTCTTTCTTTGTTTGCATGAACCTGCTAGGAAAAGGCACATTCGAAGGAAAACATTAGTGGGAACTGAACTTGACACGTTTTTACCTTTAATGGACCGATTTGAGGTCTTAAAATCATTCAAGGCTTGCGGCAAAGGTGTTTCCACCTTTGCCGTGGGCAAGCTTTGTTCCTCTTCTTCGATTCTCAACTCTTCCTCCTCATTGGAACGTGGTTTGGATGGTCCGTGGTCAGATCCAACTTGCTTCCCACTTCACAAACTTATGGCTTTTGCAGATTCGAATCCACCTTTCGAATTCACCTGCGTTGAACTTGGTAACTTACCTTGTTCTCTACTAAATTGCCCCATGAATTCAGCCATTTGTCCCACTTGTCTCTTCAACTCAGTCACCTCTCGAGCTTGATTTTGCACCTCATTGACGTAATTGTGCATGTCCTTTGTTTGTTTTTCTTGCCCCTGCGCCAATGTAGTTAGTAATTGAATAACTTGAGAATTATCAAAAGACGAACCTGAGTTGTTTTGGGACAATGGTGGTTAGTTGGATTGGTATGGCTGTGGGAACCCAGGGGGATTTTGTTGAAATCCCCTTTGTTGTGCAGATTGTTGAGGCTCTCTCCACTTGAAATTAGGGTGATCCCTCCACCCGGGGTTGTAGGTGTTGGAGTACGGATCATATTTGGGTTGATTTTGGCCTTGGAAACCAATGGCATTGGCAGATTCCCATCCTCCATTCTCTATCAACTGAGGGCATGTCTCGGATGGATGCCCTTGCATTGAACACACGCCACACACTTGGTTTTCTTGTAGTTTTGACCCCTTGACAACCTGAAACACAAGAGAAGTAAGATTAGCCAATTGTGATTGAATCTCAGAAATTGCACTTACCTCATTTACACTTTGTTGCCGTGGCCCCTCTCTTTGTCCAACACCTTCATATTGTTGAGCATTGTGTGCTCGGTTTGCAATGAGAGTTTTGGCAGCCACCGGAGTCTTGTCCACTAATGCACCACCCGCTGAGGCATCAAGCATTTGACGTTCCATAGGAAGGAGTCCCTTGTAGAAATATTGAATGAGCAGCTCCTCCTTCATTTGATGTTGTGGACATGAAGCAACAAGTGATTTAAAATGTTCATAATAAGATGGAAACGACTCACCTTGATTTTGTTGGATGCCACTAATTTGTTTCCTCAAGAGAATGATCTTTGCAGTGGGAAAGAATTTCTCTAAGAATGCACGTTTCATACTTTCCCAAGAATTGACAGTTCCGGGGGCCAATTCATACAACCAATCTTTGGCCTTGTCCACAAGGGAGAATGGAAAGGCCTTCATCTACAAAATACTCCCATCCATGTTGAGTTGCAATCACAACTTAACAAATCACAATTGGAAGAAATCAATTCATATCTCAAACATGTTCATGGCTTCAAACTTTCCCCTAACTAATTAGGGGTTTAGCCACTCATGATTACAGCAAACTTAGAAAGTGATAACAAAGTAAACATTGAAAACAAGAATGAAGTACACCTAAGAACGCTCCAATCTGCAAGCATGAAACGTTCAAGGCCTCCTTCCTCTCCTAATTGCTGCGGCACAAGGGTTTAATGTGAGTTTTGGGGGTTATGGATGATGTAGAGTGATGGATTTAGGGTTGGGATGGATGTAGGGGACGGCAAGGGTTGGTTTTGGGCAGAAAATATGAAGAATGGTGAAGTATGGATGTGTTAGAGAGATGTGATGAATTTCTGGCGTGAATGGCGAATGAATGACTCTTTATGGCTGCAACAAGGATGTTTATTAATAGGATTTCAGGAATTAAAACCCTAGGTTATTTAGGTAATCAGAATTTAAGTCAAAAGCTTTTAGAAATAGGAAATCAAATCAAAAATTTAAAGGAACCTACCTAAAAGTTGCGGCAATGCATAAAACACAAAAGGAATGTGTTTTAATGCAAGGAAATAGGAAAGAACCATCTCCCTTGCACGGCAAGGAAGAGGAAAGGTCAAGGGAGATGCGGCTGGGACTTTTAAGAAAAGGATTGTGACATAATCTTGCAGATTTTTGGGAGAGAAAAGAAGTTAACTCACGGCAAGAAAGGGAAAGGACTTTAAGGTCAGAAATTTGGAGAGAAAAGGAAGGTAAGGTGGGGCACAATTTAGGGCATGTCTAGGGCTTCTAGAACATGTGATTTAGGCAACCAACATTATTTGGAAACTTGCACAATTGGAAACCTTTCAAGAATAGAAACTCCCCATAATGGAAATTGGTTTCCAATTCTTGATTCATTCTTCTTCCTTCGATTCTAGGCTCACTTGGTCTTCAATTTCGTCCAACACTTTGGCTCCAAGCATAAGCTATCCATCTTTAGCCCAAAAGTGCTCCAAAAGGCTCCAAAATGCACTTCTTTGCTCCTTTAGCCCTTAGAACCTGAAAACATACGAAAATGGCTTAAAAGACTTAAAGAACTAAGAAATAACAACGTAAATGCCCAAGAACAAGCCAACTAAGTCGCCTAAATATGCTCCTATCAATATACGCTTCTGGATATCATTGGAGGTAATGCATAGATACTCCACATTTTCTGCACTTTTTGTTTCAATGTGGTATCCATTTAAATGTATGTCTTTAAAACTCAACAAATTTTGAGTAGCGTACAACGCATTCTGTATGGACAATATTGTTCCATTTGGTAACATAATTTAGGCTTTCCCTAAGCCTTCAATCACATCTGATTGCCCTGATATTGTTGTTAACCTTACTTTTGTAAGCATTAACCTTGAGAAATACTTTCGATCTTAAAGTATTGTATGCGTGGTTGCGCTGTCTGCAAGATAAATATCTCCGTTATTTCTCATGTTTTGAGAGTGACCATAGTTTTTATCCATACTCTCTGAGTAAAGGAATCACAATTAAAGACAAGTTATAACAGGAAATTTAAATGCCATGTTTATTGAATCTGAAATGCTAGTTTTTAAACTACAAGTTTAACATATAAAAGTACATCAAACATCAATGATTCAATCGGACCGGTATACTTTATTTTCCCTTTCCACCATGAAGTCTGAGACCTTTAGGTGAGTTGTGTTCAACTGCCTTGATAAGTCACACACTAGATCAGGTATATCCATTGGTTTAACCTGGTCGAGAAAATTGGTCTCGACACCCTTCTCTTTGATGACGACTTGATACGGATCCACCAGATGTTTTGGGGTACGACAAATACGCGCCCAATGCCCATCGTCACCACACCTATAGCAGGGTTCATTAGAGTTTCTAGAAGCATTGTTCATACGAACTTTGCCTTTGTGGCGATTTCCATTTTTAAAGCTCAGGCCTGAATTATGTCTTGGAACCTGGTTGTGAAACTGGATACCATGATTCTTGCATTTCCCGTTCCACCGTCCTCACCTGTGATCACGTCCTCGTTATGATTATTGCCACCAGAGGATGTGACGTTCACTTCGAGAGAATCAACATTCACTTCTGGGAATGGTGCAAATTTAGTAGGTCGGGAATAATGGTTTTCAGCAGGAGCTCATTATTTTGTTCAGCAACCAGGAGCACAGAGATCAGCTGGTTGTATTCAGTCAAGCCTCACGCTTTATACTGCTGCTAGAGAAGCACATTAGAGGCATGAAATGTGTTGAAAGTCTTTTTCAGCATATCTTCCTCAGTAATGGTATCCCTACAGAGCTTCATCTGAGAGGTAATTCTGAACAACACAGAATTGTACTCAACCACTAACTTGAAATTCTGGATCCTTAGGTGAGTCCATTCATAGCGAGCCCTTAGAAGAATCACTGTTGTCTGGTGATTGTATCTGTCTCAAAATACCTTCCAGAAAGTTAACGGATCCTCAACCGTTAAGTACTCACTCTTTAGTCCCTTATCAAGATGGCGATGAATAAAGATCATGGCCTTCACTCGATCTTGAGATGATGAGTTGTTTTCTTCCCTAATGGTATCTCCAAGATTCCCTGCTTCTAGATGGATCTTGGCATCCATTACCTAAGTAAGGTAATTATTCCCAGTAATGTCCAGGGCAGCATAATCAAGCTTTGCCAAGTTCGCAATTTTCTTTTTTAAAAGAAGATTGAGATGTGTAAGAACTTGCAATAATATGTAATCTGGAAGATATAGTGTTAGAACTTCTTGTTCTTACAAGTTCTTCATTTTGATCTTCAGGCCAAAATGATAAGCAGTCGAAACTTCTGGCTCGAGTTTACATAATGAATGAAGAGGGCAATTGTACCGCAACATTCTTATAACATAGGATGAGCAATTATTCTGCACCACTCAAGTAGCATGAAAATTTAAATATGTAAAGTAGGGTGGACGATTATACTGTTCCACCTAAATTTTCAGTAAAATTAGATCTGCAGTCTAAGATAGGTGATGATATCGCACCATCATGGATTGTAGTAAGATTAAATTTGCAGTTCAAGATGGGCGATTGTACCGCACCATCTTGGATTATAGTAAAATTAACATAAATAAACATTGGGTTAGTAATCAAGATCTACACCAAACAAGAAATCAAATATATATGTAACCGTTAGGTTGAGAACTAAAAGTAGGCATGGTGCAAACAGTTCTTCGCGAGGGTATATCCAGCAGTTAAGGCAGAGGAAGAAGATGAACAGTAAAATTCTTAGAGGAAACATTTTTTCTTTTGGTGAAGAGAAATGAGGAATAGTTATATTTAGAGAGTCATGCTGATAACGTGTTATAAATAGGTAAAAGTTAGAGAGATAACATTTACTGGTGATAGGAGCGAAGTAGATGTAAAATATCACACTATAGTTGTAACATAAGGGAATGACTAATAAAAGTGGGAGGAATAGATACTGCTGCTATTTATTCTTCCTTTCTTTATCTTCTCTATGTATATTGAAAGCAGTCGGAGTGCTCTATTTATAGAGCAACTCTGTATTATTACATGTTGAAAATTTACAACACCTTTTGACAAATGATCTCCTTCATTTCCAAGTCCACATTCATTTGCCAAGGTTTTCATTCATCTGCCAAGGATTTCAATGCATTCATTACCCACTAGCATTTTCAACATAGAAAATATTTTTGGGAAGTTTTATTTAGAGCTATTTGTATTTTTTTACACTAACTTATCATTTTCAACCTTAAATTTTGAATCTGCACAACAATTCTTTTTCAACACCTAAAATAAAAAAGAATTTCTATAAAAATAAGTAATTAAATAAATAAATAAAATATTAAAAAAAAATTCCAGCACTATAAAACTCTGCCCATCCCATCTCTCAAACCCTAATAGAGAGGGCTAAAGGTCCAAAAGCCAAAAATTTGTAGACCTTCAGGGTCATACTTAATATTTTTGGACAAAGCTCAATCTCACGAATGCGGAGGTAAAAACCGTTTGCAAAACAAACTCTTAACGACGGGGATTTAAGAGAGTTAGTAATGATGGAGCTTTAAGAGAGCAAAGGAAGGGGCAAAATAGTAAATTGAAATTTTATAAATAGCAGCTAAAAAAGACTTACTATTTAGGGAAACTCAACCCGCGAACTAGCCTGGCTAGCTTTCCTTGACCCACAACGCTGACCAGTTTCTCAGTAGCTTTTCTAACAATTTTCCTATAAACTCCGTGCAACTTTAGGCAGCACCACCACCTAAAAACGACTCAGTGCCACCCTAGCTTCCTTTTCCACCCCAACATCGTCAACGTCGCTGCGGAGCAAAGCTCTAGTTTTTCATGAGCTTATTTGATGACGATCTTGCATTCTCGTTCCACCACCAATCAATTCACTTCGACCTAGCTACAAAACTCATATCTCAAATCAAGCCGCGGAGCTTTGGCGAGGCAACAACGCGGGTGCGCCGTTTGTGAAATCCAACTGTCTCTAGCAAAATTTGATGTTCCCCGACTCATTTTAGACTCCGACGAAGGTATAAAAATTAATGTACTTTTCACGAGGTTGATTTTGGTAATGGCCAGAGTAGTGGCTGCTGACTGCCACGTGTGGCGAAGCCTGGGCCGGATGACACACTTTGTCTACCTAGGCTAATTTCCATGCCCTATATATGTTTTTTAGAGCTGTTTGACAAGATTTTACTATTTGAACTAGTTTCGTAATTGGCGCAACTTGACCTTTGTGGTAGTCGAAGATCCGACCATAGGATCATCATGAATTACAGTATATTGTTGTGGGATTAATATGAGAATATTTGGAATTTACAAATCGAAAATTTGGCGTGCAAATCTTCCAGATTGGGTTACATAGGATGGTTGACCTTATCATTGACCAAGGGTTGACTTTTGGTCAAAATGTTTTGAATTGTTCTTAGATACTAAATTTAGCATTACTAGAGTCCTGATAAAGCAAAGTGGGCCTACTTTGTTTAGCATGTCATCTTATGAGATATGCACCTTGAGTTGCGTGTAAGTGACGCCTTACTGGGATTCATGTGGTTATTGGACTTCTATATATGGGTGACTTTAATATATGTGGTATAGTTTTACCCTAAAAATCCTCATTATAGTATACTTTGTGGATATGACATGAATTTATAAAATGTGTTTGCTACTAAATTGTTGCTTTTAAATTCAGTCATCAATCTATTTTATGAAATGAGGTTTGCTATGCATATTTGAAATGTTTATGAAACGTGAGGGCTAATAGAGGACCGTTAACCATTTTCAAGGGAAGGTGTGACATCAAACATGTATCATGTCTAGTTCCATTAAGATGTTCTAAACTAGGTTCCGTTGAGATGTCTGGCACAGTGCTCCGCCTGGGATATGATGAGTGGTCTTGAAACCTATCTTTATTAGATTCCCGTTGAGTGGTTTGAAATCCTTTTCCCTATTCTGTTATGTTGAGTGGTCCGAAAACTTCCTCCGTTTGGATTCCATTAAATGGTCCGGAATCCCTGTCCTTATTCGGTTTAGTTAAGCGGCCTAGAGCCATCTTCTGTTTAGATTTAGTTGAGTAGTAATTTTTTTCCTTATTCGGTTCCGTTGAGTGGTCCGGAACCTTATCTTCGTTGTATTCAATTAAGTGGTCCTAGATCCCACTTTCTATTGGTTCCATTGAGTTGGTTCGAAATCCTAGATTCTTGTGAATAGGAGTTGCTCAAATTTTATGCTTATGTTTGTAACTTAGGGTTACAATGTTGTTCCTTTGAAGTCCAAGCAAGGAAATACACCAGAGCTCATTGTGTTTAGCTTTATTAAATTGCGTGAAACTATAATTGATCTTATGTCTAGTTGATCAATGTGACTATTAATACTGTATATATTTGGTTCATTGATATATTATTTGTCGTTGAATGAAGAATTGTGGTTGGAAGACATTGTGATATATGTGATATGAAATGACAATCCTGATTGTTATATGGTGATTAACTAGTCTAGAATTTACTTAATCTAGGTCGTCAAGTTCCATGGAGTGATTCTAGAACTCTCTGCTTTTTGCTAGTTAATGTCATGAGAAAGATTTGATTAGGGAACTACGAATGACTTGATCCCATCTTAGAGTACGTAGGCAGTCTAACTCAAATGTTAGATGTAGCTATGAATTACAGTAAATATTACTACGCTGTTAAATTAATGGTTATGTCAACACTTCCCTTATGAGACATTTTGTTCTGTTTATTATGTGCTTTGTGTATGTAATTTGTTGAAGTTTTGAATTTAGCTCGAAATTTAGGGGTTGTCCGATTACAATCTGACATTACGTATTGATCTTGGATGTATCTTGAGATAGTGTGACAGTAGGTCTTAGAATATCTAAAAGTGAGTTATAAAATAACACATGAGGCATAAGATGTTGCACAATGAAAGTTATAGAGAAGGATAATGTCACATCTCAAACCGGCTCCGCCATAGCACGATATTGTCCACTTTGGGCCATGCACTCACGGTTTTGTTTCTGGTAACTCACACGAGAACTTCCCAATGGGTCACCCATCCTGGGAATGCTTTCGCCCGAACTCGCTTAACTTCAAAGTTCTAATGGAATCCGAAGCCAGTGAGTCCCTAAAAGGCATCGTGTTATATGGAGGTGGGCATGTATATATTAGGCACATTACCCCCTCTACGTTGGTCGATATAGGATGTTACAATCCACCCCCTTTTAGGAGCCCGACGTCCTCGTCGGACATTCGCACCACACGACAGAGTGGCTCTGATACCATTCTGTCATATCCCAGATAAGCTTCGCCGTAGCACGATATTGTCCGCTTTGGGCCACGCCCTCACGGTTTATGGGAACTCACACAAGAACTTCTCAGTGGGTCACCCATCCTGGGAATGCTTTCGCTTGAACTCACTTAACTTCGGAGTTCCAATGGAATTTGAAGCCAGTGAGTCCGCAAAAGGTCTTGTGCTATATGAAGGTGGGCATGTACATATAAAGCACATCACCCCCTCTTCATGGATCGATGTGGGATGTTACAAATAGAGGTATAAAATGTGGCACGTAATTTTTTTCACTTTATACCCGTTATTTTCAAAGTAACTTCACACAAACTCTTGAATTGACAGTTAAATAAATCTAAGCGTAGTGTTTGGTGTGTTGATTTTTTCTTTTTTGGAAAGGGATTAACCAGTTGCTTATAAATATGTTTCTATAGCTTATAAATATATTTAAAAAATTCAATACATTTTTCATACTAGAAATTTATAGTATGTATGGGTGCAACTTGGGTGGGTTGGATGATCAACCTAACTCTGACACAACCTTCACAATTCAGGTTTAGATTGGATTTAGGTTCATAATTTTTGAATGACTTTTCAAATTTTGAAAACAGTGTCGATATGAATTAAAATTTCATTTACACATCATAATCCACACAAAAGTTAAAGCAAATAACTTGGAGGCTATTTTTAATGTTTCAACCATGCAAAGTGTAATTAAATTACAAGACAAATACTAAATCTTCAACCAAAAGAAATGTAAAAGTTCATTATCCATATGAAAAATTAACAATTAACTTCCAAGTATTATCATTTCAAAACTTATACTTAACTTATATAATATGAAGTGAGATGAGTAATATATGCATGAGCAAGTTCGAACTCAAAATCGGATTGAGTTTGCGTTGACATGGGTGGCAAGGCATCAACTCAACCTAACCCAATAAACGGTCAGGTTGAGGTTAAGTTGGGTCTTAACGAGTTTTTTCTTCATTCTAACCCTCTCAATTGCTTTTGAAATCGAATTGGACATAGATAGATTGGGTATGATATAGGAAAAAATTAATAGGCATAAAGGAATAGGCGTGCAATGAAGGACCTCGTAATCAAAGTTGCTTTCTCATTCTTTTAGGCATTTTAGATTACGGTTCACATACGCAAAAGAGTCAAGATTAAGACACTAATGAGATAAGACTTTTTTGAAAAAAAAAAAAAAAAAAAAGAAACGAAAAGAAAAATGAAAGAGAAATTGGTGACCTCAAAGACTGGCACCTGTTCGGAAGTGGGTACGAAGCTTTTGCAAGTTTGAATAAAAGGCATCCTACCATTCTCTATAAATAAATATTAAATTCATAAAAAAAAAAAAATTAAAATTACGATTGCGTTTAAGAGTAACCATCTCTAAAGAAAGAAGGAGGATTCTCTTCCCTCTTAATTTCTCTCTCATTTTCTCTCCTCTTATTTAACGGTTATAATTAAGTTACGTCAATATCGATATTGCTTTTTTTATAAAGAAAATAAGTAATAGAAAACTTTAAAAGGAGGAGAGGGAATGAGATGAGAATATGAGGGGAGAGAATCCTACTTCCCAAAGGTGATGTCAAATTTTGAACTCTAAATTTAAATTCGAAGGCTTATGTGGCATATTGATATTTTTGTAAATTTTGTTCACCACTTAATATGTCAAATTTAAATTATTATTACTTTTATTCTTTACCTTTCATAATTAGTATTTTTAAAACAAAAGATAATAATAAAAGTTATAAAAATATTTAATATCCACTAAAAATAAATTTGAAGCTGGTGTTAAATTTGATAGCAACTCTCTCTCTCCTGAATTTAGTTTTTTTTACCATTATTGCTTATGTGAACTTTTTGATATCTCTTTGGAGATACTCTTAGAATATTTTCAAATGAGATATCAAATTCAAAACATTAAATTTAAATTTGATAGCTGACTTGGCAATTTGACATATTGTCAATATTTTTCCATTCCACCATATATGCATAAAATTATTGCTTCATTTATGTTTTTTTTTAACAAAAATAATAAAAGTTGAGTTGTTATTGGTTTAAAAATTATAAAATAATAGTTTAGTATGCTAGCATTTAAGGTAACGCAAGGAGAATGCCTTTGGAAATAGCAAAAATCATATTTGAATGTAGCTTCAATTTTGACATCTCTTTGTCCATATCAGCTTATCATTCTTTTCCATGTCTCCTTTAACATATCGGTTTGAGTAAATGGTATGTCATTTGTTGCTGTTTTATATCTTTATGTGAGATGATCTAACATTTTACTTATCATTATTTTATTATTATTGAAAGTGATTAATAATAACGTAAATAGAGGTTATGTCGGTATCCGGTAAATTTGTGGGCAGTCACAATTTCTCCTCCTCTTATTTCTGCAAACAACGCACCCAGCCGCTTTATTCATCTTTTTCTCCTTCCTGCCTCAATAGCACCTCTCTCTGTCTCTCTCTGTCTCTCTCTCTAAAAGTTTGTTCCTTTTGCAGAACCAGCCCTTCATCGACTTCAAAGGTATGACTTTTCCTTCATTTTCTTAAGCTCTTTCAGTTTCCAGAGCTTGATCGTCGTTTTATTGTTTCTGCACGATTTTTTATATTTTTTTCACTTTTTTTTTTAATTTAATTTAAAAAAATTTTGAGGTCCGATCATCGTTTTCTCGATCAATTCCCGTTCTACGTTTCTGATCATCCTGTTCGGTACTCTTTGTTGTTGTTGTCGTGCTGTTTCCGGCCTCTTATCGATGAGGTTTGCTTGTTTGATGGTGCTACTTTATAAAATTATATATATATATATATATGTTATATGTATGTATGTATGTATCTGTTTTTCCTCTATTTAGGAATTTGTGATTTGCGGTATTTTTAGTTTTGTTAACGTGGATGCTGTATTGTGTAAAATGGAGCTGTGAATTGTGGTTGTTTGGTTTAATTCTGTTGTATAATTGTTGTAGCATGTATATAATGAACCCGGGCGGGCGGATGATATGATGATCATTATATTAGTGGTGATGATTGCAATCATAAATCACTTCTCCCTGGTAATTAGTTATTCAGGGGAAGTGACTTTTATCTATAACTAACATCAGGGTCTCACCTACTGTTTCATAGAGATTTACCTCCCTTGGGGTTTAGTTTCAACGGACGTTTGCTTGGTGGATTTGAGGGTTTTTAGATAATAAATTGTCACTCTGAATTACCTTAGCATCGGCTAGGTTTAGACCGTTCTTATTATGCAGGTTTTGGTGTGCTGGTGGTGTATTATTATTGAATGCTTGTATTGAGTTCGACTCAAGAGGAACATTAGTACCCGCGTTCTGAAGGTGATACAACTGCACCTGCAGGTGAGAGTTTCTTAGAGCCGTATCTTTCTAAGGTTTACAGTTCAGTAAAGTGGTCATGTTTCTTCATACTTCTCATGTCATGCCTTACTATAGCTCTCTAAATAAATATTCGCATTTGATGTCTTACGTTAGTTTTTTTCTTTTTGGCAATTTGGGGGGTGGGGGGAGTTGGGGGGGGGGGGGGGGTGTTTTGGTGTGTAGTTCCTTTCATGCTCTGAATTATGAATGGTGTTGCAGGGAATTTTTGATCAATTGGTCTTCTATAAAAAGCATCTCAATTGAAGCCTCGTCTTTTCTTCAGGATTTATTGGCACGATCTGCTGCCATTTTATGAGAGCCTAAGTCAGTTGTATTATTGAATGCTTGTATCTCAAGTCTGGCCTCCACTAGCTCAGGTTGTAGTATTTTTACTTGCTCAGATAGTAAGAAACTGGATTTCTCTTTAACTGGGTCTAACCACCTGAGCTAGTGGAGGCCAGACGTGAGATAGAAAAAAAATGTAGCCTTGACGGTGATAGTGTCATGGTTGTTAGATTGATAATTCCTGGCCCTTTGTTTAGTGATTGGAAATGTCAGACTGAGGTGACGGAGAGGTTGGCTATAATATAATGCCATGGGAAAATTCAATTGACTTTGTAAAGTTCCTTTGGTCAATTCATTCTTCTCATTTTTCCTAGTATTTGGAGTTACCTTTATGATGTTGCTGTACGTTGGTGCCAAATAGAGCAGTGAGCTGATGGATATACTGGATATACTGATGATTGTGTGCTTAGGAGGTGTCAATGAATGGAGAGCATACTGACCAGCTTTTGATACACTGATACATGCAATCTCTGGAGAATCTTGTGCTCAGGTGACTGGACTGAACCATGCGGTTTGGTTTGCATATTGAACTTTTGGATCTAGTGCCACTTATCATTACCCTTGTGGTGGATGATTTGCCCGTGAGTAATGGGCAATCATCACTGAGAACTCTGAGGAGCTGATGTTTGTATCACTGATACACAGAGCTTGGTGTAGGCTAACAGGGTGGAGGGAGTAGTTGGGGTGT
The DNA here is from genome assembly GCF_019419815.1 of Pyrus x bretschneideri. Lineage (NCBI taxonomy): Eukaryota > Viridiplantae > Streptophyta > Magnoliopsida > Rosales > Rosaceae > Pyrus > Pyrus x bretschneideri. Next base: position 2,873,850 of record NW_025999779.1, read on the forward strand.
TTCGACTTTTCTTATACTTGTCTTACCTGGATGGGAGGCAGTGGGCTGCTAGCTCATAATTGGTGGTTTGAGTTTCTTCAGATTGGCGTAGGTTATGCACCCTTGACACTTGTACAGTTTCTTTGCTGTGCTTCCACGCAAAGAAGAGTTTCCAGATTTGAGATTATGAGAATATCTTGGCTGCTTATTAGGACATCATCTTGCCGAAGAGCCTCTCTGCAGAGAGAGTTTTACAAATACTAATATTGTGCTTCTGTCTTCTGAGGTCTCCAATCCTACATTTTAGGGTGCAAGTATACCTCTATGTGTACTCTATAGCTTCAATTGTAAACTGTCTCAAGATGTGTATGATATGAAGACAAAACCCTTAAGTCTTCAGACGAAGATTCTCTTCGTATTGGGCGATGGATTTTATTAGTGTAGAAACTTGTTGTAGACAGAGAAGGCTCCAGGTTTAAGAAATAAATACATTTTATGGTTATACTAACCTGATGTTACTGTCTCCGAAGACTCTCTTCCATTTATTTTACTTTTTTCATCTCTACTTATTTGTAACATATGAATTGTACCTTTCATTTATAAATACTACCATTTGCCTACACACTTTGTGTGTATGAACACATTTTTTTAGAAAATGAGGAGAGAGGGAGAGAGAGAGAGAGAATGTGGGGGAGTGGGAGGTTTTTGTTTTTGGGTTTTTTATTTATTTTTTATTTAATATTGGAGGTATTTTAACATCACCTGTAGGTGAGGCTTCAATAAAAAACAGTAAAATTTGGACCTGTAAAATTACATTATTGCCCATCATTTTTTTTATGTGATAGAAGACTAATTTGTCTCTTCACCCTCTTTTGGTTGACAAATAGGGTTTTATTAATTAGTAGAGATTTACAGCTTTCATTTGGAACAGTTCCTACCTTTAACCTTGATGAGAGCATCTTTTTAAATATCCTTAGAACTGAAAGTATTAAGAACTGTGCTTTTTTTTTGTTTTTCAGAATTTGGAGGCTAGGGGGACATCTGGTAGTGGGTTTTCTAGTCTTAGTTTATCTATTTTAAAATTCTACTGTTGATATTTGAATGTCAAGAAATACTTTAAGTCAATATAGTGTGATATTGAGATTGTTACATCTTTACACCTGCTAGGTGATTTCTAATCCTGTGATTCAAAGTCCAAACACAGGTAATATCTTCAAGGAAGGTCCTGTTTCCATCTTTCCACATCTCACTTTCAGCTAATTGTTTCTTTACACTTTCCGTTCTTATTTATTGTCCCTTAGAAACAATGGCTCTCCCTATTATCAATGAAATGCCATCTTATTGGAGATGAATGCGAGAGGGAGTTGGTTGATAATGACATAGGGTGCTAGTGGGTGTGCAACTAGGATTTGAAGGATCTCTGCCCAGCACAATTGTTTTAAACAGAACAAATCTTGACTTTTACTTCAGTATTGGCCCTGAATGGACCAGAGATTGGTGGGTCAAAGTGTGAAAGCATATTTATAGGCAGGAGGCTCTTGGTCGAGCTATTTGGTGATGTTGTGGCATATACTTCATACTTAGTCAAACTATTTTGAAGATTTTCAATTGGCATGCAAGGCCAGAACTTGTTTCAATAAACTGCATTTTTCTTTGCCCATCTCTGGAAGTTAAATTTATCTTGCATTTGCCTATGTGTTGGTTGCCTTTTTCGTTTGTTTTGATGACCAGTTTTAATTTCTTTGAAACCGTCTGGCTTTGGTTTGAGGGTTTTTTTCTTTAAATTATTTTCTACAAGAATGCTGACTCCTTTCTCCCATCTACATTCTGAGTGTTTAGAAATGTTTTAATTATTACAAGAAATACTTCTGTAATGGGTTACTTATCAAGAGTTTATGGTTAATACTTCTAACTTCTTACTGTAGTGGCCTAGATGTGGGCCTCCATGTGTTTTAAATGGAAAATGCTGAAAGAAGAGAAATGCATGCATGATTAACCTTAGAAATATCTAATAATGGTGACATTTAGAGATTTTTCTGGATACAGCCTGATTTGGGGTAAAGGCATGCAGAAATTAATACTAATATCAAATGAATGATTTTGTATGGGTGGCATTTATTTAGAGGTATCTATATTTGAAACTAAAGTTTTGATGTAACGCACTTAGGTTGGTGTTGAAATCTAGGTGTTATATTGTTGCCCCTCTTACTGCTCAGTGCTCATACAACTTAAATATTTTTATTCGGCTTCATTGGTATTTTGTGATTTTCTTGTAATCTTACAAGTCTTGTCATCTTTGGTCAATGGTTTTGATCTTTTAGTCTTTTCTGTTTCTTCTATCTCCTAACTTTAAACATTTTGGTTGCACACTACTTAGACACAAAATATGTAATATTCTATTATTTGTGAATACCAGCTTACATTCACACAAGCATTTACAAGTTTGGGTGAAGTTGTTATGAGAATAAGAAAAGAAAGTAAAAAAAAAATTTGCCTTTGTTTTGGAATTAAGTATGTATGCAGCTTGGGGGAACCTGCAGCACTGCTGTCTTTCCTTTCTGATGTTTGTCCAATATGAGTCCTTGATGTGTATTGTGACTCTCGCAGTCTGATTACTAACGAAGTTACTTTTCTACATTTTGAGGAGCCTTTCCCGTTTTCTGCAGGTTGTGGTATTATTTGGTAGATTCTATTTCTAGCTCATAACTTGTTCGTGGCTGTAAGCTGACGAAAGTTATGGGGCATAGACATCAGTTCACCACATCTCATATTTTTGAGAGTGAAAATGAGCAGAATTGGAATCATATGAACATGGAACAACCTTTTGGGCATTTGGGTACTGTCTTTATTTTCCTTTAGTATATTTATCTTTTCCTTTTTGTCTGGTGTATAATTTGCAAACTCACTTATGTCATTTGCGGTTTGAATGTATAAACCTTGAATTTCGGATCTGTGGAATATCTTTTGTATTCATGATGAACTATGCCTGATTTCGGATCTAATACTGCAGGCTGGGAGGGCACTGGGGAGAACAGTTCTTTCTTTTATCCTGTAGAAAACATGTGTATAGATGGAATGCCTTTTGCTTCAAATTGGAACCCCGCTCCGAGGTCATATGGGTACTCTTCCATGAACCACAATGTTGATACACCGCATTTTCAACCTGATGCTTCTGGTCCATCTCATGACCCTTTTCAGCATCCAATAAGTGCTGGTACCTTTGGCTTGGCCAGTGGGAACTATGCTCATCATGCACCTTCTTCTAGTTATGACCAGTGTACATTCCTTGGTGTTGAGGGTGGTTTTGTTGATCTCACGATGAGCAACGGAAGGGGTCCTCATAAGAGAAAAAGCCCAGGGATCCCTTCAGTATCTGAGAGAGGAAGCACCAGCAGACATTATAGTGCTGGAAGTAGTTCCTCTGAGCTCCCTAGGTCTGCAGAATTACAGCATGAGAAAGTAAACATGGATACCTCACACATGCCCTGGGATCACGTCTCTATGATCCCCAGCTATAGAGGGAATGGACTCTCAATTAGGGGTGACGGATCCATGAGAAATGTGAGAAGCCGGTCTGAACATGATTTGGAGTCCAATCTAGCTAGGACATATTCATCGAGCAATCCTTTGCATACTTCTTATCCTGCAAGTCTCCCTATTGACCATTCTAGTACCAACGATCTCTCTGGTCAGGGTTCTACTGCTTTGACGAATGAGTGGAACCATATTAGTGTGGCTCCTCATGGAAGGGTAATGGCTCCAGGTTAGTTTTTGGTTCATTTGTGTCTTGTATCCAGGGTCACGTCATTTTTTACTCATTGATTTCTTTTAAACTGCAGATACAAGTGGTTTTGGTCATGATCCCAACCACTTCCATTTGGGAAGTAGTGGTAATGCTTCTGTGGATAATGGGTTATACCATCATGATTTCATGTTGAGCAGAAGTACTGCTGTTCCTCAAAGTTATCCTGGTGCCTTAGCCCAAACTGTAAGGGGTGTTCGCAGTACCTATTCTCAAAGATCTCCCCCAGCCTTCAGGGCTTCTTCAAGCAACTTGCGATTGGGACATGCAGCGCATTCAGATGAAGGATTGCAGCCGATGCCAGAAAATTACCCAAGACATCCTAGGCCAGTGGCCTCTGTTGGGTGGCGTCAAAATGACAGGAGTGGTAGATTGAGGATGTCTAATAATAGATACCGAGTCCCTGAAGAGTCTGCTCTCCAGGACCGGTTTTCGTCTGAGGTATGTAGTTCAACTGATGCATCTTTACATATTTTGCTATATTCAAAAAGTGTGCAGCTCCCTTGTAATAGTCAGAAAACACTTATTTCTTTTCCCTATCATTGCATACAAACTGTTGTGTACTTCCCAATCTAACTGTTCGAGCTATTTCCGAGCACATAAAATCTGAAAATGCTAGCCTATAGTTGTTGGGCATTCTGTTTTAATTCATGCTCATATTTAATCAGGTTCATACATCTGTAAGGACTGATGGTATTAACATTGTTGAAAGCGATCCATGTGACTCTGGAATATATGCTCTATTGACACTTATTTTATTGTTAATTAAAGCTTTGAAATTTGATAAATCTCAAAAAAAAACTTATGTACAGCGTAAACCTTGTTCAGTACTGAAAACAGGTGAGCCAATTGTTGTTCATTTACCACTGCAGGGATTTATGGTTGTGGATCGCCCAGTTTTTCATGGGTCGAGGAATATGCTTGATCATCATAGAGACATGAGGCTGGACATAGACAACATGAGTTATGAGGTAATGTCGATATTCCTGTCTGAACAAAAAGTAGCTCCTAGCACTAGGCGAAAGGATAGGAAAAGCCTTTATTTTTCTCTTCCTCTGACTTTCATGTATTCTGAATATCTCGAAATGTCTGAACAAATAGGAACTCCTCGCACTAAGCGAAAGGATTGGGAATGTCAGCACAGGCTTGTCTGAAGATTTGATACCGAAGTGTTTAACAGAAACCATATATTGTTCATCGGATCAAGTCCAGGATGAAGGTTCATGTGCAATTTGCCTGGTAAGAGTCTTCCACTTGAAACCAGAAATTATCAGATTGCTGTTTCCATTAGTGTGGTTTTAATTTTATCTTAGCGCTTTTTAGACCAATTGGACTGTAAATTGCTTAACTGCTGGAGATCTAACTCGTATGTTACCCGATTAACAGGAAGAGTACAATGACAGGGATGATGTTGGTGCATTGAAAAGTTGCGGTCACGATTACCATGTGAGCTGCATCAAGAAGTGGTTGTCAATGAAAAATTCTTGTCCAATCTGCAAAGGTTGTGCACTTCCTGATAATATGAAGGAGAAATAATTTAATCTCGTTGTAAGCGCGCTTCATTATATTACCATTCTTGTATATATATTTAGAGATAATCCAAAAACGGAAGAAGCAAGACTTGTCTCGTGTTATGTAAAGGGAGTGTTAGCCAATTTAAATTAATTTGTTTCAGGCTTCCATTTAAATGTTGTGAAGCCTTTTTGCAATTGTTGTTGTTTTGTATATGGCTTTAGTTTATAGATTTTTTTTTCTAATTTTGTGATTCCTTTTCAAAACTGAGAAGCTGGTTTATGATGGAAAGGGGAAAACCTTGAAAACAAATTATTTTTTCGGTTTTTAATTTTTTGGGTGGGTAGGGGTGTGTAACGGGAGAATGAGGGTGTGAATTTTGTGTTTTTTTTTTTTTTTTTTTTTGTATTTTTAGGACGGTTTTAGGGTTAGGTGGAATTAAACGACATTATGGAGCAAACAATAATTCGTAAACATACGTGCCAGTCATGAGAGTCAAGCTTGAGACTTTTCAATGAAAACAAACTTCAATCTTACTTATACAAGTGAAATTTTAGTTTTTAAATCTCATCGCCTGTACATGGTTGAAAATAATTACAAGGAGTGCAAGAAGGCACTTTATGAAGTATCAACAAAAAACAACAATGAAATTGACAAGTAGTAATGTTGGATGATTTTCTAATTATGATGTTAAGGAGTTGAACATTGAAATAATGGAAAGGTCACCTTCTTTACCTTTTTTTTTTCCTCTTTCTAATCGAATGATATTATCTACACTAGGGTGCTTAACCTCATAATTGGCTAGTAATAATGTTGTTCAAATTTATCTTTGGTGAGAATCGAACCTAAAATCTCTCCCTTACCAGTGAAAAGGAATACTACTAGACCGTGATAGTGGCTCACCTCCTTCTACTTGAATTCAACTTTATAAACTACTTTTCAAGTTTTAAGTTTTGAGTACTTATTTGGTAGTACTATTTTTAAAAGGAAGACTTTGGATGTGATCCTTAGTTATCAATATTCTTTGATTGAAACCTTTTTGGTTTTCAATATTTTATCAAAGTCCCTGAAATTAATGTGATAATTTATTTCTATGTATGTTAGTATATTTTTTAAATTAAAAATTGAAATTTATATATGACGGCCAGTCCCGGATTTTTCGTACCGTATGGGTGAAATGACAGTTTTGCCCCTAGTATGGTTGTTTCGTTGTGTGGTCATTTTTGGGCTTTGGTTGGTGGAGTTTGGACCACACACACACCCTCACACTCACCCTCTTTCTCTGCCCTGTCCCGAGTCCCTATCTCTCTCCCATTCCTATTCTTTTCGTACGGACACCACCCAAAACCCTTGAAAACTTCACAGATCGAGGAAACAAATTACATATTCGTGCTCGTGAGGTCCTTAGGAGTTCAATCATACCCATTTCAAGTAAGGATACCTTCGTTTTCACGTCGAACTTGGGATCCCCGATTTTGGTCACTGTTCATGCACACGTTAATTCTTGTGTTTTTGGGAATTTCAAGCTTGTAGGAAGTTTGGTGAGGTCCTTAGGAGGCTCGGGGTGGTTCATTTGAAGGTTTTGGACGTCGGGATTGTGAGTTACAAGTTTGGCCGGAGTTGGTGGTGTTTTCCCGGCGAGATTCCGTGGGTTTGAGTGCTTAAAAGTGGTATGGATTTGTTCCTCTTGTCTTCATTTTGGTACCAATTTTGTGAAATTTGGTTGAAAAACGAAGAAGATACAAAGTTTTGAAAATTTCCTGGTTTTCCGGCGCCGGAGTTTGGCCGGAGAAGATGACAGAATATTCCGTCAGTTTGGACAAAATATTCCTAACGGCTTTAACGACATCAGTTAGATTTAACGGAATATTCTTGACGGCGTTAATTGACACCGTCAGCGTGCCAGGCACGTGCCTGCGCTTGGGCGGCGCGTGTGGCCATGCCTTGGCCGGTGCGTGGGGCGCGTGCGGCGTCGGAAAATTTTTCTAAAAATATGGGGATGTTTCTGAGGTTGAGTAGATCACGTTGGTGTATTCATACACCCCATTTGAGCATTGTATAAGAAGTTATTTCATAAGGTTGGTTATGTGCTTTAAAATTAACGTATTTATAGTTGTTTCGCATATAGGTGAGACCTATCCCGAGGACGAGCGCGGTCACTCGAGGCAAGGGGGTTACGACCCTTCTACATACCAGTGAGTGGGCTTTTGGTTTTTCCGTATATACCTATATACTTATGTTTTTCCCAGAAAGTGAAATGAAACGTTTATACGCTTATATGCCATGCATTATGTTTGCCCATTTATTTATGCATTATTATTTGCATATCTATATGTGTGTTGGTGCTGCAGACGCACAGGTAAGTGCCAGGTGAGTTATGGTTTATGTTTATGTTCAGTAGTTATGTGAGATGCATAAAGAGCTCATAACCTGCACCCCCAGTGTTAGTGCTCCCGCCCAAAGTAGGGCACAGTCCTTCACGTGATGTTCACCTCCCGCACCACACGCTCATCTTGGATCCAAGTTAGGTGCACAGTCCTGTCGTACAGACCACTTTAGGTGGTTCCGACTCGTAGGTGACCCGCGATTATTCGCCCAGCCTTCACGTGATCGTAGTACTTGAGCGTACTTATTATACACCCAGTCCTGTCGTACAAACCACTTTAGGTGGTTCTGACTCGTGTGCAGGTATAGTTAGTGAGATGGAGATTTGAGCTCTAAATTCAGTCGTACAGGTCACGTTAGGTGACTCCGGCTGATAGATTACATGACATTGTTTGGCATTACCTGAGTACTTGCATTTTATATCGAGGCATTTGGTGTGGCATATTTCCGAGCATGATTTATATATATGTGTATATATATATATATATATTCTATTTTAATGGGAAGTATACAGGTTTTACGGCGAGGGGTTAGAACCTTGTTTTTGAAATGGTTTTTTTTTTTAAAAGCTTTGTTTTTGCCCACTCACGCTTTTTGTTTTCCGCCCCTCCAGGTTCTAGTTGGATAGCACTTGTGGTGGCTCCCCAAAGGATTTTCCCGGCATATCTGACAGATTATCACTAGTGTAGGACCACCTTTGGGTGTGTTTATGTAGTGTTGTTTCTCCCGGACTGCATTAGGTCTTCGTGCTCTGAACTTTGTTTTCACACTTACGCTTGCACTTGTATGTTCTTACTTTGTGTATAGCTGGTTTTTATTTATTCATACTTTTATTATTATTTATTAGCTTCCGCACTGTGCACATGGTTACGTCACTTCCACGTGACGGCCAACATGCCCTGATCTCGGTCGGGGTGTGTCATCATAGTTGTTTATATTAATGAGATTTTAAAATAAAAACCCATAATTTGTGGGATTAAAAATATTAAAATATAACCCATATAAGTTTAAAAATGGATTAGAAAAAAATTGAATAGATTTATATAAAAAAAGGGTACATTTTATGACACACCCCGACCCAGAAAGTCCACTTGGACCCTGAATCGAGCTATGCTGGCCGACACCTGGAAGGTGACGAAGCCATAAAATGTGATAGTGTATAAAAAGTGAATAAATTTGAATCTAAAAGTGTCTAAGTACCAGAGTGCGCTACGAGTGGGAGCGAACCCATTTCACACGCGATGTCAAAGCATAAGTAAGGTACAGTAATGTGGGTAAGAATCATACCCTCAAAAATATCCATTTTAATACTAAGATTCGCCACAGATTCTTGTCGATACAAACTCAGCAGCTAAAACCTGGAGGGCACCAAACAGAAGGTGTGAGTAAGTAATAAAACCAAGCTTCTCAAAGTTACTACCTCTCTAAAAGTCATGCCCCTAAATGTAAAACCCGTATCGTTTTCCATAAGACAGTACAACATATATACATATATCCAAACCATACTCAGAAATGACCAAAACCACGGTTTGCCATCAAATCCACCATACATTAATAAGTAGGGCAAATGAACTAAATCAATACAAAGTGATATATCAGTCAGAGTCATCTAAAATGACATGTACAACTTATCCGTATCTCATCAATCATGGCTAGCATATAAGTCGGAGTCACCTATAGTGACCTATACAACTTATCCATATCTCGTTAATCCTGGCTAGCATATAAGTCGGAGTCACCTATAGTGACCTGTACGACTTATCCATATCTCGTCAATCCTGGCTAGCATATAGCTCAATAAGTATACCTGCACACGAGTCGGAACCACCTAAAGTGGTATGTACGACATGATTGGGTGTAAATAAATACGCTCAAGTGCTACAATCACGTGAAGACTGGGCGAATAATCGCGGGTCACCTACGAGTCGGAACCACCTAAAGTGGTCTGTACGACAGGACTGTGCACCTACCTTGGATCCAAGGTGAGCGTAAGGTGCGGGAGGTGAACATCACGTGAAGGACTGTGCCCTGGCCACGGGCGGGAGCACTAACACCGGGGTGTAGGTTTATGAGCTCTCAATGCATCTCAATATAACATGTGCAACTCATGGCAACCAGTACGACAGTATCGAAGTTGCCTAACTCATAACTGTAGTCATGCTATAACGCAATCAATTCAACTAATACCATAAACTCACCTGAACTTACCTGGGTGTCATGCGTTCACCTTTGCACTTGAAAACATTCCCAATATTTATATGCAAGTAATATACATATGGATATACCATGATGCAATCTAATACTCAACCATGTTGTAGCATTATCAATTATAAACAATATGGTGTGAAGTGTACAATCAATAACGCCCTACTCCCAAACTACTTATTTTCAGGGATAATTATCCATGACAACCCAATTAACTCTAATCTAACTAACTAATTCACAAAACTAAAACTTGTCTTTACCAATTTCCTTCGCATTACTCAATTTCTCAAGCAAGGCTTTTGTCTCAAATATTTTATGGCTGCATCTAACGTCTCGTTAGACTGCCTACGTACCCTAAATAGGGATCAAGCCATTCGTAGTTCATATAGGTACTTCAAGCATTCACAATAATTATATGAAGGTAATATACCTAATCAATTTAAAAGTGTCGATAGAACTCTCAATAATATGCACAATAAAAAGGAAAAGATCCACTCACCTGGAGTCCACGCTATACTTCTCTAGCGCACGCATCGAGGCATCCTGAATGATCGGTCCCTGGAGTCCACGCTATACTTCTCTAGCGCACGCATCGAGGCGTCTTGAATGATCGGTCCCTGTGGCCAAGGCCAAATTGGCTTTGAAGTACCTCAATTTCACCAAAACCGTGCGGAACCCTAGGTTGTGGGTGTGTTCAATCGGACTCCAAAACAACTCTGTCGTCCCAACCATTGCTTGGGCTTTGTTCTAGGCCTCAAGAGGATGCTATGGGTGGTAGAAATTGAAAGAAATTGCTTCAGGATTGGGTGATTTGAAGCCAAAACCGCCGCTCCCCCTTCTTGCGAATTTCTCTACTTTCAAGGCCAAATCTCTCCAAATTTGAGATGGAATGGATAGAGGGAAGGTTATGGAAGAGTTCTCAAGAGGTTTATGAAAGCAATTCATCGGAAAAATGGGTGAAAATTGTCGAAAATGGAGGTGTTGCCAACCGGGTTGAAAACGGGTTGCGGGTCAAGGAACCCGACTTCCCCTCCTTCTCTTTCTCCCTCCTTTCCCTCCTGTTCTCTCCTCTGGTTGGTTAGTGTCCTCATCTCTCTTCTCCCCTCTTTCCCGATTGGGCAACTCGCCCAATCTCTTTTTTTTTTTTTTCTTCTTTCTTTCTTTTCTCCATTTCTGATTGGGCTTCACCTTGAATAACCAATTTCTGATTGGGAATTTAATTTAATTAACGCTAAACCTTGAATAACCAATTTCGAACGTCCGTAACTATACCGTTATAATCCGGACTCGCAAACGGCTTTCGCCTATGTGTTCGTACCAACGAGTACTACGAGGATATGCTAAAAGAATAAGTCCCACATCTCACAAGTCGATGGTCGACGGAAGTCAAAGTCCTTGCCTCTAGGGCAATTTCGTAAATTCATGCTTTTAAAATAAAATAAAAACGTAAAATTTGGAACGGGTTGTCACATTTTACATATAACAAATTGGTATATTTAAGAATGGGTACATTTTAAGATTAAAAATTTGAACAATAAAATTACATGAATGTGTGCATAAAAGATTAAAAAATTGAAAACATTTTATAAAAAGCTAATGGGTAGAAACTTATTCTAATTTTTTAAATTATTTTAGAAATGTTTGAATTGAAAATTAGTTAGGAGTTTAATCAAGGTGTGAGTATTAAAATCCTAAATCAATTATTAATTTTTATTTTAAAAAATTATGTAACTAACATGTAAATTCATCATTACATTAATGATAGGGACTTGGATTAAAATCTGAAAACTAATAATGTTTCAGTCAATGAACATTAGTAACTAAAGACCGGATATCAATTTTTCTTTTTTTTAAAACTAGAGTCAAAACTCACTTATGAATTTGGGAATGAGGATGGCATGTCCGAAATTGATACTCTCACTTTGCCATCCCTGCTCTCTCTCCTCTTTCTCCCTCTCTTCTCCAATATTCTCTCGCCATTCTCTCTCTCTTCTCTTTGAATTTCTGTGACAACCCTTTCCAAATTTTATCGGATATCCCCGAAGGGACAAGGAACCAATTAGAAAATAAAAGTGAAGCTTGCAGCTAATCAAAAAAGAAAGAAGAAAAGAAAAGAAAAAGAAAAAAAAAAAAAAAAAAAAAAAAGGGAAGAAAGCTTCCCGTGCACCCATACCGCACCACCGCGAGTCCATCTTCCAAGGCCGATTCCGGCCAACTCCGGTGGAGTTTTTTGATGCCACCACCACCATCTTGAAGCTCTCATTCCCCTCTACAAAACCCACCCAAGAACCACCTTGATTAACCACGGGATGTGGAGGTTTGAGGCCACGAAAGTTGACGAAAATCAATGGTGCTCCGGCCACCCTTCTCCATTTTCCGGCAAATCAGCAAAGCGATGGCCGATGCCACCACTTGGGCTTTGTAGCCCATCATCCCAGGAGAAAAACCCAACCAACCTTGACCCCGTTGGACCACCGTAGACGACGAATCGACGTCGGGAAGTTTTAGGCACCCGCCGGCTTCGTGGGCAAAATTGACCATCTTCCGTCCATTTTTGGACTTCGTGGCAGGTATGAAAGTTGCTCCACTCACTGAGATCTTCATTTCTGTGAAGTTTGAGAATTTTTGGAAATAGTTGGATTTTCCGGCGAGTCGGGGCGGCCGACCGCCACCCGCGGCGGCACGTGCGGCGGCGCGTGGCCAGTGGGCCGCCAATGCTATTTTTAGGCTATGTCAAATGTTTTGAATTCAATTTTGTCATTTGAATGACGTAGGTTGATAGTTGGAACCTAAATTCGTTACGATACGTTACTTGATAAAAATGTGAATCGATGATCCGACCGTTGGATCGTCACATTGGATACATTATAATACGTAATATTTAAAGATCATAGGAATTTACGGATCGGGAATCCGACTTACGGATCTTCCTGAATTGGATTTGTAAGTTAGTAAAATAAATGTTCACGGCCACTTGTTTTAGGCAATTGGCGGAGATCTGACCGTTGGATCATAATGAAATTTTAATATGTTATTCTAGAAACATATTGTGGATCGTTGGGAGTTACGGATTGGAAATCTGATATGCGGATCTTCCGGGTCAAGTTATACAGGGTTGTAAACTCTACCGTCGATCTTTGATCGACGGTTGACTTGTGGTCAATGGGTCTCAAACTATTTTAGAATGTTGTTGAGGTTGTGTTTTATGTGAATTACATATTCTACGGATAAGAGTTCTGAGATGTGATTTGATAATTGGTCACAGGGACCAATCATTCAGGACGCCTCGATGCGTGCGCTAGAGAATCATAACGTGGACTCCAGGTAAGTGGATCTTTTCCTTTTTATCCCACATATTATTGAGAGTTCTATCGACACTTTTAAATTGATTAGGTACATTACCTTCGTATAATTATTGTGAATGCTTGAAGTACTTTATGAACTACGAATGGCTTGATCCCTGTTTAGGGTACGTAGGCAGTCTAACGAGACGTTAGATGCAGCCATAAAATATTTGAGACAAAAACCTTGCTTGGGAAATTAAGTAAGGCGAAGGAAATTGGTAAAGGCAAGTTTTAGTTTTATGAATTAGTTAGCTAAATTAGTGTTAATTGGGTCGTCATGGATAATTATCCCTGAAAATGAGTAGTTTGGGAGTAGGGCGTTATTGATTATACACTTCTCACTGTATTGTTTATAATTGAACATGCTACGACATGGTTGAGTATTAGATTGCATCATGGTATATCAATATGTATATTACTTGCATATAATTATTGGGAATGCTTTCAAGTGCAAAGGTGAACTCAGGACACCCAGGTAAGTTCAGGTGAGTTTATGGTACTAGTTGAATCGATTGCGTTATAGCATGACTACAGTTATGTGTTAGGCAACTTTGATACTGTCGTACTGGTTGCCATGAGTTACACATGTTATATTGAGATGCATTGAAAGCTCATAAACCTGCACCCCGGTGTTAGTGCTCCCGTCCGTGGCCAGGGCACAGTCCTTCACGTGATGTTCACCTCCCGCACCTTACGCTCACCTTGGATCCAAGGTAGGTGCACAGTCCTGTCGTACAGACTACTTTAAGTGGTTTCGACTCGTAGGTGACCCGCGATTATTCGCACAGCCTTCACGTGATCGTAGCACTAGAGCGTTTATATGTATTACACCCAGGCCTGTCGTACATACCACTTTAGATGGTTCCGACTCGTGTGCAGGTATACTTATTGAGCTATTGGCTAGCCAGGATTGATGAGATATGGATAAGTCGTACAGGTCACTATAGGTGACTCCGACTTATATGCTAGCCAGAATTGACGAGATATGGATAAGTCGTACAGGTCACTATAGGTAACTATATGGATAAGTCGTACAGGTCACTATAGGTGACTCCGACTTATATGCTAGCCAGAATTGACGAGATATGGATAAGTCGTATAGGTCACTATAGGTGACTCCGACTTATATGCTAGCCAGCCAGAATTGACGAGATATGGATAAGTCGTACAGGTCACTATAGGTGACTCCGACTTATATGCTAGCCAGGATTGACGAGATATGGATAAGTCGTACAGGTCACTATAGGTGACTCCGACTTATATGCTAGCCATGATTGATGAGATACGGATAAGTTGTACATGTCATTTTAGCTGACTCTGACTGATATATCACTTTGTATTGATTTAGTTCATTTGGCCTACTTATTAATGTATGGTGGATGTGATGGCAAACCGTGGTTTTGGTCATTTCCGAGTATGGTTTGGATATATGTATATATGTTGTACTGTCTTATGGAAAACGTTACGGGTTTTACATTTAGGGGCATTACTTTTTGAGAGGTAGTAACTTTGGGAAGCTTGGTTTTATTGCTTACTCACACCTTCTGTTTGGTGCCCTCCAGGTTTTAACTGCTGAGTTTGTATCGACAAGAATCTGTGAGGAATCTTTGTATTGATGGATATTTTTGAGGGTATGATTCTTACCCATACTACTGTACCTTACTTATGCTCTGACATCGCGTGTGAAATGGGTTCGCTCCCACTCGTAGCGCACTCTGGTACTTAGACACTTTTAGATTCAAATTTATTCACTTTTTATGCACTATCACATTTTATGGCTTCGTCACCTTCCAGGTGTCGGCCAGCACAGCTCGATTCAGGGTCCAAGTGGACTTTCTGGGTCGGGATGTGTCAATTTCCAAGTTTGGATAATGTTACCCATTACATTGTAGGATGAAATGTTTTTACTTTTCTAATTGTTGTATTTTGAAAACAATTTTAAATCACATACACAAACAAGTTTTTGAATCTTAAAAAAAATTAATTTTAAGAATTATTCCCCAAAAACGTTTTGAGAAAAGATGAAACTTTTTATACAATATACCAAACGCCCCTTATTTTTTGTCATATAATCACATTAGGATGTACTATTCACACATCTCTTTTTTATTTCTCACACACTTCTTATTAATTTTTGTTCGCTGATTTTCTTTAATTTATCATATTCAACACACGAAAATTGAAAAGATGTATGGATATCAAATCCCTTTTGTAATCCAATAGCAGGTGATATACGATATTGACGCGTGTAATCCACTTAACCTGTCAACGTAGCATTCTACACGTCCAAACAAATTAGGAATCCAAATACCTTCACAAGCAAGGAAAAGGGCAACAAAAATCCAAGACAGAGTGGTTCACCCTCTCCCTCGTCAAATAAAGAAAACTAAAAAATCAAAGGTCAACAATTGTTGGCACTTGCCCACCAAGAAACATCTGGGCCGTTCGTTTCACCGACTTTTCTGGTCCACGCGTTCCTCGTCCACTCCGGAAACCTAACTTAAAAATGGGATTGGAGTCGGCGTATCCTCCCTATATAAACTCCTCACCCCCTCCACTCGTCCTCACAATTCTCTCAACAATTCTCTCCCATCGTTCCCAAATCTCTCTCAAATCCCTAGTTTCTTTCGAATTTCAAATCCCCAATTCCTGAAACCATGCAGATCTTCGTGAAAACCCTGACCGGCAAGACCATCACTCTCGAGGTCGAGAGTTCGGATACGATCGACAACGTCAAGGCTAAGATCCAGGACAAGGAGGGCATTCCTCCCGACCAGCAGCGGTTGATTTTCGCCGGAAAGCAGCTCGAGGACGGCCGGACCCTCGCGGATTACAATATCCAGAAGGAATCGACGCTCCATCTGGTGCTTCGGTTGAGGGGAGGCATGCAGATTTTCGTTAAAACCCTAACCGGGAAGACGATAACCTTGGAGGTCGAGAGTTCAGATACGATCGACAACGTCAAGGCCAAGATCCAGGATAAGGAGGGTATTCCTCCGGATCAGCAGAGGCTTATCTTCGCCGGCAAGCAATTGGAAGATGGCCGAACCTTGGCGGATTACAATATCCAGAAGGAATCGACTCTTCATCTTGTCCTCCGTCTCCGAGGAGGTATGCAGATCTTCGTCAAAACCCTAACCGGGAAGACGATTACTCTGGAAGTCGAGAGCTCGGACACTATTGACAACGTCAAGGCCAAGATCCAAGATAAGGAGGGAATTCCCCCGGACCAGCAGAGGCTGATCTTTGCCGGAAAGCAGTTGGAGGATGGCCGAACCCTAGCCGATTATAATATTCAGAAAGAGTCGACCCTCCACTTGGTTCTGCGATTAAGAGGAGGTATGCAGATTTTTGTCAAAACCCTAACGGGGAAGACAATTACTCTCGAGGTCGAGAGCTCTGATACCATCGATAATGTGAAGGCCAAGATCCAGGATAAGGAGGGAATCCCACCAGACTAGCAGAGATTGATTTTCGCTGGTAAGCAATTGGAGGACGGAAGGACATTGGCGGATTACAACATCCAAAAGGAGTCTACTTTGCACTTGGTCCTGCGTCTGAGAGGTGGCATGCAGATTTTCGTGAAGACCCTTACGGGGAAGACCATAACTCTGGAGGTAGAGAGTTCCGATACTATTGACAATGTGAAGGCGAAGATTCAGGACAAGGAGGGCATTCCTCCGGACCAGCAGAGGCTCATCTTTGCCGGGAAGCAATTGGAGGATGGCCGGACCCTGGCGGATTATAACATCCAGAAGGAGTCGACTCTTCACCTTGTGCTCAGGCTTCGTGGTGGAATGCAGATATTCGTGAAGACCCTAACTGGGAAAACAATTACCCTGGAGGTTGAGAGCTCTGACACTATTGACAATGTCAAAGCTAAGATCCAGGATAAGGAAGGGATCCCACCGGACCAGCAGAGGCTGATCTTTGCTGGGAAACAGCTTGAGGATGGTCGCACACTTGCAGATTATAACATCCAGAAGGAGTCTACCCTCCATCTCGTCCTTCGTCTCCGTGGCGGTGATTTCTGAAGGAATTTGTTGGTTTTAGTTGTTTTATGTTGTTATGGTGGTGAATAATGGTGGTGTGTTTTGGTTGTTGGCCAGTGTGCCACTCTAGTGATGTTATGTTTTAGGGTTTGTGGGTTGTGTTCTTTTATGTTTCCTTTAGTTGTTAATTTCTCAGTTTGGTATTAATGAACAATTTCTAGTTTTGTAAACTTCTGATTCCCTTTCCTTTCAATAGTGCTCTTATTTTCCTTTACTTGCTTTCTTTTGATGTTGGTTGCGTTCTTGTTGGTGAACCGCCAAGTTTATGCACCAATTTTGACTTTTAAGTAGCTTATTCGCCTCTCATGCTGTAGTAACATGATGGGGCTTATAAATCTGCGGTCGTCCGAATGTTGGTTTGATGTGTTCTTCTAGCTTCTTAGCAACTCTTGTTTGGTGTGAAGTTTGAGTATTGTAAATTCTAAATGCTTCCCTTTCTTTTTTATCGTTTTGTAGCTGATGCATAATTGCTTCTTGTCTTTTCAAATATTTTCTTCTTATGTGTATTATCTTCTGCTAATCTTGAACATTATTGAGCTTCTTGGTTAATAGAAGACAGCTGACTTTGCCAGTCATGTTATAATACATGGTGAGAGTTTATGGACGTTAGGGGTTGGTTGTGACATAGTTTGCATTCTGGGGTAATATGTAGATCCTTAAAAAATTTAGCATTTATATTGTCGCCTAAGATATACGCAACAGGTTACTCAAATACATAGTTTTGCTAGAAAGATGGAGAGCAATTCGATTGTTCAAATCATGGTTGGTGAATTCCATCAATAAAGGATGCTTTAGCGTGAATACATTTTCATTGCATATTTTATGGTAGATTGTTTTGTAGTACTTGTCCTGTGTATTTTATGGACTAGTTATATAGCGCTCTGCTGTGAATTGCTCATGATGGTAGGGTGTTTTCTTGATTGGCCAGTCCAGTCCAGTCAAAACTCGAGTTGGTATTAATTTAGTTCTGTAAACTTCCATGTGATTCCCTTTGTTTTCAATTCTTTTGTGCCTTTGGATGCAAATTTGGTTCTCTTTCATAATAATGCCTTGTTTCAATTTCTTTGTATGTGTTCCTGCCTTGAGAACTTTGAACTGGTAAAGCATGCATCAAATCTGTCTAGTACAAGGGAATATAAGCCTATTTCTCTTCTGATCATTGTGTTATTGGCTGTCTGAATTGGTTCATCAGCATTATTGATCTTGCTCATCCTGAGAAACCAGTTGATTATTGTTTTTGGTCGATGAGAACTAGTTGATTGAAAACAGTAGCTTGCCTCTTGTGCTATAACACAAGCGGAGAGACTTATGACATAGTTTGCGCTTCCAGAGCTAAGGTTTAGCGAATTCAAACAATGAGGAATGGTTTGATTTGTACACAGTACTCTGCTAATTGTGTTATAGCGTCTTTTGTGTGTATTGACGTGATATATTGGTATTGGACTTTGCAACTTGTAAGATGTCGAATGCTTTCCTTTTCTGGCTATGAGGCTTGTATCCCTGGTTATTGTTGAATATATGCCATACTTTTTGTTTCCATCCTTTAACTTGGGTGCATGTTCTTGGTTTCTGCCCACCCTCGAGAAGCCAAATTGCTAGCTTGTGGCTTATTTGTCACTTGGATCTCTGCCGTCGATTCTTTTAGATTGTCTTCATGTACACCGATCTGATTTGAAAGCTCTTGGTGCTTTAGTGTTGATTCTAGTGTTGCATGTTGGCTACCATATTTACTTTGTAATTTATCAACTCCCTTGTGATTTCCCAAATGTTAATTCTCGAAACAATAACTGCCTAACTAATCTCTTCCATGACTCTGTAGGTTTGTGCCTTGCTGAGACCAAGGCATATCATTTTGATGATGAGATGGGGAGTCTGGATCTTGGCAATTGGAACAAGACATTCTTGGTAACGTTCAAACGCTGTCATGTTTGGATTGATATTTGCTTGGTAGATGAAGAGGGAACATGGAATACAAGGTGGAGGCTGCTGCATCGGCTAATGAATTTTGTGAGTACGGTTAAGCTTTTGTACAAGGTCAAATTAGGGCTTGCTGAAGATTTTGTGCACGAAAAGACTTGGCTATATATGAAGTATTTTATACAAACTGACATCTAAGAATTTGAAGAAGAAATTTTGGCTATATACAATCAAAATTCGCATGATGGGGGAGGGAGATTAATGGTGGATTTTCTTTTACACTTATTCTTTTAATTTCTGTTCTTTGTTTTGGAGAAAATTTTTTGTCATTTTAGTTTTGGATTTTTGTTTACACATCTACAAACTAATAGCTCTAGTGACAGGTGTCCTAAATGATTTGAGTGTAAATTTCACGTCAGCAATCCTGTTAGAGAACGGTTAGTTAGGAGAAATTTTTGAAGCAAAGTATCGTAATACAAATAGTTGAAATTTCTAATATCCAATCACTTATATTATGACGCTTGATATACTGACCGTGTTCTCAGCACATTAAATAATCCCTCATAAGTAAGACATCTATATGTTGTTAGTGGAATCCGGATCCTTTATTAGGATCTCGGAGATATGTGATTCATATCCGTTTATCGTATATTGTGCGCATGGCCGTCTCTGAGATTTCGGTGTGAAATTTATAAAATGGCCCCTCCCTAAGATAGTTTTAGAAAAGTAGGATAATGTACATGACACGCCCCAATCCTGATGTCCTAGGAACATCGAGATGGTCATGTGTTGGCCGACACCCAAAGGGTGACGAAAGCCATTTAATTTATGCAAAAGCTTAGAACATGTGGAACATGCATAAAAATTGAAATTTATCATGCAATAGGAGCAAAAAACACAATACTAAAGTTCAATTGCTAACAATTTAATATTAAGTTAATGCATGACATGTTCAGAACATACGTCTAATACAGAGTACAAGCAGGAAATTTAAGATAGAAGAGTGCTATTACAATAGATGCCGAATGCAGAGAGAATATAGCAAGATATCACTGGTAGGGGAATGCCTCGTAGCTCGGATCGTAATCCTCATTCCTAGGTCCTGCAGGGGGCGCAAAACAAACATGAGTGGACCAAGTTGATATATATATATACTAAAACAATTATCAACTTACTAACCCTCAAGTTTTATGAAAACACATATATATTATGATAAACATAGGTTTTCCGAAACCTAGCATGTCGAGCAATGTCTCAAATCATAACTTGTATATATAATAATCACTATTGAATGTTCGATTACCCCCAGGCCCCATGCCAGCTCCCCATCTCTGTGCAAATAGCCAGAGGAAAATTACCCCCAGGCCCTGTGCCAGCTCCCTATCCCTGTGCTAATAGCCAGAGGAAAAACACTTTAGGCCTTATGCCAACATCATAACCGTCGTCCGGGATGGACCGGACTCTATCCCTTGTCCCATAGCAGAATAAGGACCGCTAGGTAAGTACAAAACCATTGAATATATATACATTTGAAAAAAAAAATTTCATAGTATAAAGTCATCCATCATCTATACTATAAATAGGGTTTCTAAACATGTTCTAAATATCATATTGTCATCCATCAGATATTCTATAAGAACATGGGTTATAGGTAAAATAGTAATAATTCAAAATAGCCTTAGTAAGCATGTTATCTCAAAACGTTTCACAGAACATAATTGTTAAATCATGTTTTTCCATGTATGCATTTCTACCATTAAAACATGCATTTTTAGAAGGGATCCACTCATCGTACACCATTGGTACCAAGCCGTACCAAATAGGAATAGCAGAATTGCCGCTATTAATTTCACCTATGAACATAAAGGGTACATTTAGTCAACTCTACTCAAACGACTTAATTTGGGAAAACGGACGTTGGAAATGAGTTCAGGACGTCGAAATTAGCCTAGAAGGGGTCTCGGACGAAAATCTGAAGAGTCGACGATCAAAGTCAACGTTGACCGTTGACTGGTCGAAGTCAAAGTCAACGCTAACCGTTGACTGGGTCAACGGTCAAAACGGGTCAAAGTTAAGGGGTAAACCGGTTCGGTCAAACCGGGTCAACCCGGTTTAGGGTTAGGGTTTGGACCGATTGGGCCCTAGGGTTTGGGCCTTGGGTTTTGGGTTTGGGAAATGGGTTTAAGGAATTGGGTTAGGGTTTGGGCATCAAGCCCCCAATAGATACAGCCCAAAGGCTTTTTAAAACTAAAAGGAATTAAAAATAAGACCAAAATAAAAAGGAAATGGGCTTGGGCTTAACGGGCTTAAGGCTCGAGTTCATCCCGACCCTAAGGCTTGAAAGCCAAGGGTTTAAGCTTGCGTGTCACGGCCCTGAGGCCTTCGTTTCTTCAACACGGCCTAAAAGGCCTAAGCTTGGCAGAGGTGAACGCCAGAGCTTTCCCAGCTCCGGCCGACTGCAATTGTGAACCTTAGGCTCCGATTTAAGCACCAAAAGGAAGCACAAGGTGAGATGAGTAAGTTTATACCTTTGGTTCACCGTGAAACGGTCGGTAGTGGTCGGAAAACTCTTCGACACCCACAGGTTCGCCAGAAATGGGTTTTGTTTTTCCCTTAGCCGATCTCGTTTTAAAACCTTGACAACAATGAGATAACACTCAATACTCACATCCAAGCATCAATCTAAAACGGATAGTGGGAAACCCGAGGCTTACGTAACTGGAAAAATAAGTAAATCTTGCCGGAGAGTTTCTGTGTTTCGCCGTCCTCGCAGTGACGAGATAAAGAGAGAAAAGGACGACGAAATGATGATGATGATGATGTTGACGCCGGAACGATGGTGTGGGTGTGGGTGTACGTGGGTTCTCACGGGTTAAAGAAATGGAAAGAGAGATGAAAGCGATTCGAGAGAGAAGAGAGTGCAGAGAAAGAGAGTTGAAAGTGAGAGAGAGAGAGAAAGAGAGAGAAAAGGGTCACGGGTGGGGGACAAAGAAAGAAACGTGGGGAGTGTTGGGGTGCTGCCACGTGGCACTTTGAGGGTAGAGAAAATACAACACTTTTTAGATCCTGATTGGGTGAAAAGCTAAGGATTTAATTGATAATTCCATTAAATTTTTGGGAAAATCTCAGAATTATACATATAAGTAGGGGTGGGGTGTAACAATCTACCCCCTTATAAAAATTTCATCCCCGAAATTTACAACCTTAACCAAATAAAAACGGATACTAACTTCTCATCAAATGCTCCGTTTCCCATGTTGCTTCCTCCACAGTGTGGTTCTTCTAAAACACTTTCACCAATGAAATAACTTTGTTCCTCAACACGTTATCCTATCGATCAAGGATAGCCACTCATTTTTTGACATAGCTAGCATCTTGATTTACTTCTAGCGACTCTAACTGAATGATAAGAGAAGGATCTGGTACATATTTCCGAAGCATGGAAACATGAAAAACGTTGTGAATTAATGACAACTCTGGTGGTAGCTACAACCTATAGGCAACTGCACCAATTCTCTCAATAACTTGATAGGGACCAACGTATCGAGGACTCAGCTTTCCTCGCTTACCAAAACGAACAACACCCTTCCAGGGAGACAATTTCAAGAACACAAAGTCACCAATCTTATACTCACGGTCCCTGGAATGTTTATCCGCAATGCTTTTCTGTCGATCTTGTGCTGCTTTTAGATTTCTCTTAATCAGCTGGATGTTAGCATTTGTGGTGTCCCTAATCTTTGGTCCCACTAACACCCGTTCGCCGACCTCTGTCTAACACAATGGCATTCGACATAGTTTCCCATACAAAGCCTCATGATGTGCCATGCCGATACCCGAATGATAGCTGTTATTGTATGCAAACTCAACCAATGACAGATAGCTATCCCAACTACCCTTCCATTGGAGAACAAACACTCTCAACATGTCCTCCAATGTCTGAATTGTCCGCTCGAACTGACCATCGGTCTGCAGATGGTAGGTAGTGCTAAACAGCAACCGAGTACCCATGGCAGTATTAAAAGCTTTCCAAAATCTGGAAGTAAACCTGGGATCTCTGTCTGAAACGATGGAGACGGGTACACCATGAAGTCTGACAATATTATTGATAAACAACTTTGACAACTTTTCTAGTGAATAGGTCTGTCAAATAGGCAAGAAATGAGCGGTCTTTGTGAGTCGATCTACAATTACCCAAATGCCGTCAAATCTCGACTGTGTCCTCGGCAAACCATACACAAAATCCATGGTGATGTCTTCCTATTTCCATGTTGGTATTGGAAGATATTGCATTAGTCCCCCAAGTCGTTGTCTTTCAGCCTTCACCTGTTGGCAGATAATACATCTACTCACATAATCCGCCACATCCCGTTTCATTCCAACCCAGTAATAGAATGGACGGATGGTGTGATACAGTTTGGTGCTTCCCGGATGCATGGCATATACTGAAATGTGCGTTTCATCCAAGATTTCCTTCTTAACCACTTTGTTATCTTAAGGCACGTACAACCTGTTTTCCAACATCAAGGCTTCATCCTTTCGGATATTAAAATCTTCCCTTTTTCCTTCCAAAACCAGTCTCTTTATGTCAGCACACTCCTAATCGAGTTCCTGGGCTTCTTTGACCATATCCACCAAAACAGATCTAACCTGGAAGTGTGCCAACCAAGCTCCCTGATCACCCAGTTTCACAGTAACGCCGGTTTCTTGAAGAGAAAATAGTAGCGGAACATGGATAGCTATTAGGGAAACAAGTTGTCCGTGATATTTCCAACTCAATGCATCTACCACTACATTGGCATGTCCAGGATGATATTCGATCGTGCAGTTATAATCACTGATAAGCTCCATCCATCTTCTCTACCTCAAGTTTAAGTCTCTCTGTGTAAAGATATATTTGAGGTTGTTATGATCAATGAAAACACGACACTTATTGCCGTACAGGTAATGTCTCCAGATCTTCAGAGCGAACACCACTGCACCAAGTTCCAAATCATGAGTGGGATAGTTTCTCTTATGGGTCTTGAGCTGCCTAGAAGTATAGGCAATGACTTTGTCATGCTGCATTAGTACATTAACCAAACCTAACAGAGATGCATCTGTGTAGATCTCAAACTCACTGTCATCGTCCGGAAGGGCAAGGACGGGAGCTTGAGTAAGACACTGCTTCAGCTTCTAAAAACTTCACTCGCAGTCTTCATCCCACTGAAACTTGACCTCCTTCTGAGTCAACTTAGTCAAAGGTAGGGCAATTGCTGAGAAACCCTGAATAAATCATTGGTAATAGCTAGCCAGACCTAGAAAACTCTTTACCTCTGTAACATTCCTCGATTGCTCTCATGTAGATACTGCCGAAACCTTCTGAGCCCTCAGCAGATACTACATGTCCGAGAAAGCTGATCTGGTTTAGCCATAACTGACACTTACTGAGCTTAGCATATAGCTGCTGACTTCTCAACCTTTCCAGCACCAACCTCAAATGTTTCCTATGTTTGGCAACACTCTTAGAATAGGTCAGGATGTCATCGATGAACACAATCGCAAACCCATCCAGATACGGTCTAAAGACACTGTTCATCAAATCCATGAACGTTACAGGTGCATTCATTAATCTAAAAGACATAACACGAAATTCAAAGTGTTCATACCTAGTGCGGAAGGAAGTTTTCGGTACATCTTCCTCCTTTATTAGTAGCTGGTGATAACCTGAGCGAAGATCGATTTTAGAAAATATATAAGCACCCTTCAACTGGTCAAATAGGTCATCGATCTGGGGCAGAGGATAACGGTTCTTCATCGTCACTTGGTTTAGCTGTCGATACTTGATGCAAAGTCTCATCGACCCATCATTCTTTTTAAGAAACAAAACGGGAACGCCCTAGGGAGACATGCTAGGCTGGATGTAACCTTTATCCATTATCTCTTGAAGTTGAATCTTCAATTCCCTCAATTCCATTGGTGCTATTTGATATGGTGGTAAGGAAATAAGGTCTGTACTTGGAAGTAAATCGATGGTAAATTCAATTTCCCTCACAGGTGGTAATCATGGTAAATCTTCCAGAACTACATCGGTGAATTTCTTCACCACTGGCACATCTTCAGGACTTAATGAAGGTTTATCCCTCGTCACTACGTGAGCTAGGAATCCCATACATCCTTTATTCAAGAACTTAGTCGCATGGATAGCAGAAATAATACTATTAGGAAGGATTCGTTGCTCACCTTAAAATGTAATCGACGGTCGTCCATGCCAATTGAACGTCACAAATTTCTCCCAACATATGACATAAGCACGGTGCCTAGATAGCCAATACATCCCCAAAATAACATCGAACTCCGCCAAATTGAAAGGAACCAAATTAGCCTCTATAATCTATCCTTCTACTGTTACCGGGCAACTTTTATATTCCCACTGTGCACAAAACAGATCTCCATGCGGCATTTGTACAAGCATATCATAGCCAAGTGGTGTAGGTTGCGAATTTAAATTTGGTGTAAATGATGAAGACATAAATGAAAAAATAGCACCCGGATCAATTAGAACTCTTGCTCAATTTCCACAAATAAGTAACATACCAGTAATAACTTGGGGATCCTGTTCAGCCTCCTGTTGAGTCATGGTGTTGATACTTCCATAGAGCTGATGTCCTGCATCATCGTTACAGCCACCTCGAGCCTTAAAACCCTGGTTGTTACGACCTGCTCGATTGCCTTAAGTGCGGCTACCCGAAGCTGCATTAAACCGCTGCGGTTGTCTTTGCGTGGAAAACTGAGTATTCTGGCTTCCACTCCTGCCATAGCTTTGAGTATAATTGCCGACATAACTAGACCTCAGGTTACCCCCTCCACCATAACTCGGCATAGAAACATAACTCTCGGTTGGTAGCGCCGAAGGGCAATATCTAGCAATATGCCCTATGCTTCCACACCTGTGACACATGACTGGTGATTTGAAGTGACTGAATGATCGTCTCCCTGATTCATTACTTGAGCCCTGGCTAGAAGAACTTGAACTCTGACCTTGACGTTTGAAGGAATCAGAGTGTCTACAGCTAACGGGGTTAGAAAAGCTAGCAGATTCCCTCAGGCTTCTAGATCGAAAACCACGACCCCTCTAGTTCTCGTTCCGAGGTCGGTACTGATTCTAGGGTGGTTCCTAAAACTGTGACTGCTCCTGATTATTAGTCTCACACCTAAACTGCTCGATTCTCAAGCAATTCTCGATCATCTCTTCATAACTTCTGTGCCTCTGGGCTGCCACTGCTTCACAGTAGTTTGGATTCAAGCAGATCAGTAACTGAATCATCATTTCACTCTGGATCCCATATGTCCCTGCATGATGTCTCGATAGGCGTCGAAAAGTATTATCAACCTCAGTGATACTCAGGTCACCCTGGTGAAACTCCAGAAATTGTTGTCTCATCCTTAACTGATAAATGGGGCTCAGAAAATTCTTCGAAACGCAGCCCAAGTCATCGTAGTAGCTAGTGGACGAGAACCCTTCTTTGACTTCCACTAAGTCTTAGCATCCTCCTTAAGAAAATAAGTTGCGGTCTCCGCCTATCCACCTTCTGGGCATCTCATACTCTCCAGGGTGTCTTCCACCTGTTCCAACCATTCCTTAGCTTCAGGACAGGCTCCAACTACTCGAAGATCCGAAATACCATGATTATGAACAATCTCAATATAGGTGTGATTTGATCTACTGCCACCGGTAAGGGCATTCTGTAGAGCGTTGGTCAATTGTTGGATTCCTCCTCCTATACCAGAACGAGCTCGATGAGGTACATTCCCACCAAAGGGATCCTTAATTCTGATAAGAGACAAGCAAGATGTAGAACAATTGGAGATTAAGGATACAATGAGAATTATGATTACCAAATGGTGGAATGAAATCCTCAGTATGCTCTGAATACCATGCTCTGATAACAATCTAACACACCCCGATCCCGATGTCCTAAGGACATCGGGATGGTCACGTGCTGGCCGACACCCAAAAGGTGACGAAAGCCATTTAATTTATGCAAAAGCTAAGAACATGCATAAAAATTGGAATTTATCATGCAATAAGAACGAAAAACACAATACTAAAGTTCAATTGCTAACAATTTAATATTAACATAATGCATGACATGTTTAAAGCATACGTCTAATACAGAGTACAAGCGGAAATTTAAGATAGAAGAGTGTTTATTACAATATATGCTGAATGCAGAGAGAATATAGTAAGATGTCAATGGTAGGGGAATTCCTCGTAGCTTAGATCGTAATCTTTGTTCCTAGGTTCTGAAGGGGGCATAAAACAAACATGAGTAGACCAAGTTGATATATATACTAAAACAATTATCAACGTACTAACCCCCAAGTTTTATGAAAACACATATATATTATGATAAACATAGGTTTTCCAAAACCTAGCATGCCGTGCAATGTCTCAAATCATAGCTTGTATATGTAATAATCACTAGTCAATGTCTGATAATCCCCAAGCCCCACGTCAACTCCCTGTCACTGTGCAAACAGCCAGAGGAAAATTATCCCCAACCCCCGTGCCATCTCTCTGTCCCTGTGCTAATAGCTAGAGGAAAAACACTTTAGGCCCTATGCCAACACCATAATCGTCGCCCGGGACAGACCAGACTCTATCTTTCATCCCGTAGCGGAATAAGGACCACTAGGTAAGTACAAAACCATTGAATATATATACATTTGAAAAACAACTTCATGGTATAAAGTCATCCATCATCTATACTATAAATAGGTGTTCTAAACATGTTCTAAATATCATATTGTCATCCATCAGATATTTTATAAGAACATGGGTTATAGGAAAAATAGTAATAATTCAAAATAGCCTCAATAAGCATGTTAACTCAAAACGTTTCACAGAACATAATTGCTAAATCTTACTTTTCTATGTATGCATTTTTACCATTAAAACATACATTTTTAGAAGGGGTTCACTCACCATACACGTTGGTGCCAAGCCGTACCAAACAGGAATAACAGAATCGCCGCTATTAATTTCACCTATGCACATAAAGGGTACATTTAGTCAACTCTACTCAAACGACTTAATTTGGGAAAACGGACGATGGAAATGGGTTCAGGACATCAAAATTATCCTATGAGGGGTCATGGACGAAAACCCGAAGAGTCAACTGTCAAAGTTAAAGTCAACGCTGACCGTTGATCGGTCAACGGTTATAATGGGTCCAAGTCAATGGATCACGAGTTGGGTCAACCGGTTCGGTCAAATTGGGTCAACCTGGTTTAGGGTAAGGGTTTGGACTGATTGGGCCCTAAGGTTTGGGCCTTGGGTTTTGGGTTAGGGAAATGGGTTGAAGGAATTGGGTTTAGGGTTTGGGCATTAAGCCCCCAACAGATACGACCCAAAGGCTTTTTAAAACTAAAAGGAATTAAAATAAAACCAAAATAAAAAGGAAAGGGGCTTGGGCTTAACGGGCTTGAGGCCCGAGTTCCTCTTGGCCCTGAGGCTTGAAAGCCAAGGGTTTGGGCTTGCGTGTCACGGCCATGAGGCCTTGGTTTATTCAACACGGCCTGAAAGGCCTGGGCTTGATGGAGGTGAACGTCGGAGCTTTCCCAGCTCTGACCGATTGCAAATGTGAACCTTTGGCTCTGATCTAAGCACCAAAAGGAAGCACAAGGTGAGAGGAGTAAGTTTATACCTTTGGTTCGCCGTGAAACGGTCAGTGTTGGTCGAAAAACTCCTCGACACCCACGAGTTCGCCGGAGATGGGTTTTGCTTTTCCCTGAGCCGATCTCGTTTTAAAACCTTGACAACAATGAGATAACACTCAATACTCACATCCAAGCATCAATCTAAAATAGATAGAGGGAAACCCAAGGCTTACCTAACTGGAAAAACAAGTAAATCTCGCCGGAGAGTTTCTGTGTTTCACCGTCCTAGCAGCGATGAGATAGAGAGAGAAAGGGATGATGAAATGATGATGATGATGTTGTTGACACTGGAACGATGGTGTGGGTGTGGGTTACGTGGGTTCTCATGGGTTAAAGAAAGGGAAAGAGAGATGAGAGGGTTTCGAGAAAGAGAAGGGAGTGCAGAGAAAAAGAGTTGAAAGTGAGAGAGAGAGAGAGAGAGAGAGAGAGAGAGAGAGAGAGAGAGAGGTCACAGGTGGGGGACAGAAAGAGAAACGTGAGGAGTGTTGGGGTGCTACCACGTGGCAGTTTGAGGGTAGAGAAAATACAACACTTTTAGATCCTGATTGGGTGAAAAGCTAAGGATTTAATTGATAATTCCATTAAATTTTAGGGAAAATCCCGGAATTATACATATAAGTAGGGGTGGGGTGTAACAATAATTATGTCAGAAAACAATCACTTAAATCAAAACCAATGGCGAAGCTAGTAACAGGGCTAGGGTGGGCTCTAGCTTAGGGAGAGTTTTAGTTGTTTAAGGTTAAAAATACTAATAATTTAGATTATTTTATTAATTTTAATTGTTATAGCCCACCTAATAAGTAAAAGTTCTGAACAGTAGAACTACTTTTAGAAAAGTTAAGAGTTAATAAATATTAAATAAACTATTTACTTTAATCAATATCAAAATTTATTATTATTATTATATTTCAAATCGTACACACACACTGGCAGTCACGTCCCATTAAGTCTTTTTATTTGATTAGTTTCTAGGGAGTAGTATTGTGACATCCCATATCGCCCAGGGGAGTGATTCTTATATGTATATTCTCATCCCTACCTAGCACGAGGCCTTTTGGGAGCTCACTAGCTTCGGGTTCCGTAGGAACTCCGAAGTTAAGCGAGAAGAGGGCTAGAGCAATCCCATGATGGGTGACCCACTGGGAAGTTGCTCGTGAGTTCCCAAAAACAAAACCGTGAGGGAATGGTAAGCCCAAAGCGGACAATATCGTGCTACAGTGGTGGAGCGAGCCCGGGAAGTGATTCGCCCCAGGCCAGGATGTGACAATATGGTATCAGAGCCTAACCCTGGTCGCGTGTGTGCCGACGAGGACGTCGGGCCCCTAAGGGGGGTGGATTGTGACATCCTACATCGCCCAGGGGAGTGATCCTTATATGTATATTCCCATCCCTACCTAGCACGAGGCCTTTTGGGAGCTCACTGGCTTCGGGTTCCATAGAAACTTCGAAGTTAAGCGAGAAGGGGGCTAGAGCAATCCCATGATGGGTGACCCACTGGGAAGTTGCTCGTGAGTTCCCAAAAACAAAACCATGAGGGAATGGTAAGCCCAAAACGGACAATATCGTGCTACGGTGGTGGAGTGGGTCCGGAAAGTGATTTGCCCCGGGTCGGGATGTGACAAGTATAGTGATTAGTTTAGGAGTAGAGTAGTCATCTCATCCGGTTTTAAAAAGTAAATTTAATATTTTATTAATTTAGGTTTCCTAGGAGTAGACTAGTTTATTATTTTATTTCGACTTTTGGATTACAACACAATGACCCTCTTTCACTTTCTGACTTTCAGAAAAGCCTTTGTCCCGTCTCGACCTCTCGTCTCTGCACTGCAGTTCACAGAAACCAAGCATGCAATACAAGTGAGAAAACTTGTTGATTTTTCTTATCAATATGTAAGTTTTTAACCACTTTATTCTTATGTCATGATGATTTTATTTGTTTATTGCTTTCATTTTAAGAATTCGTACTTTAAAAATTCAATTTCAAGTTTAATATATTTTTTCTGATAGTCTGATAGATTTCTTAGAAATATAATTTATTATATAAACTTGCATTATTGTTGTTCAATTTGTTAGGTTAATTCAACTTGTATTGACTTTTCCCGTTTCTACAGCAACTACTTAACGAGTTTTTTCATCAATGAATCTTATTAAAACAAGATGTCGCAGCAAGAAGGAGAGTGAATTTTTAGCAAATTCAATGGTTATGTACATTGTAAAAGAGTTTGCCAAAAAGATTGATTCAGAAGAAATAACAAAAAATTTCAATTCCATTAAGGATCGAAGGACACAACTTGAATAGGTACTTTTTCTTTTATTTGTTAAGTTGTTATGACAAGATTGATGATGTATGTTTCTTTCTACTATAAGTTGCAACTTCAAATGTTTTCTTTGTTAAATCTAGTTGAAACTGCCTTTATAATACATATAAGTAGGGGTGGGGTGTAACAATATTGATGTTAGAAAACAATCACTTAAATCAAAACAAACTTTAGCACTCACTTATTTTAAGTTTACAAATATCATTAGTTATAAGTAAAAAGAGCTACAAATATAACATTCACTAAATGATCAAAAGAATTTCAATCTTCAACAACCAAACATGAAAAAAAAAAAAACTTCAAAACTCTAAGTTTAAAATTTCACTTGAATATATAACATTATTATATAATAAAATTGAAAAATATCCCTTTTTTAGGATGTTACTATTGATACCCAAAATATCTCATTGAACTCCAAATTTTTTATATTTAGAATAGAAAAAAAATTACTCTTCTAAGCAGTGCACAATGAGATTTTAAAGTGCTAACAAAAATAATTTTTAAATATAAAACATTATTACATTATGTTAGGTGACAAAAATGTGGGGCCCCTTAAAATTTGGGGCCCTGTGCAACTGCACATTTCTCTCCCCCTCAACGCTTCCTTTGATCGTGCATTCTGAAATCATTTTAAATATTTTTATTTAAAATTAAATACAAACAGTACCTGATAAAAACTGATCACATGATATATGATGAACGGACACGATTTACGAATCACCAAGATCCTCACCAAAATGATCAGAGAAGATCCTTTTGGCTGTTAGTGAGCTTGACTATAAATAGTGCTCTCTCTCTCTCTCTCTCTTTCTCTCTCTCTCTCTCTCTCTCATAAATTTCTAATTAATTCCTTTCATTTTTTTTCTCTCTTTCTCACTTCATGGCGGATTATTTAACAAAATTGGAAGGGGCAGACATATAGT
Organism: Pyrus x bretschneideri; assembly: GCF_019419815.1. Classification (NCBI taxonomy): domain Eukaryota; kingdom Viridiplantae; phylum Streptophyta; class Magnoliopsida; order Rosales; family Rosaceae; genus Pyrus; species Pyrus x bretschneideri. Next base: position 2,905,983 of record NW_025999779.1, read on the forward strand.
TGAGTTTTTAGTTGGCTAGGTGAAAAAGGCTAAGTGAAAAAATTGATTTTTATGAGATTAAATGAGATCACTATTGAGTTTTAGAAGTGTTGTCGTAAATAAGCCTTTTATTTTTATGTGTTGGTAAAGATTATAAAAGTTGTTGCCTAGGCTCCAAAGCGTCATTTTGTGTTTCAAATCTATGAAAAAAAAATTGTATAAGAAGAGTAAGGCCATCCACAAAAGTTTAAGCGAGTGATACCTGTATTTAGGAATCAAGAAACTTGAGTTTGATACGTATTACACTAGTGTGAGTTCAGTATGTGGACATCACATTCATGAGTTCAATATATTAATATCACTTTTTTTCTTTTTGCCCTAATGTGAAGGTCTAAGATGGTAATTTTTGAGTGCCAATAGCAATATTATTGAAATAATTCTCTGTACACTTCTATTAATTCTCCGATAAGAAAACTTGACATTAATAACATGATTGGATACCTTTAATTTTTTTGAAAAACGATATTTTCACTAAGAGGGTGGGAAATAGGCTAAACCTCAAAATGAACTAGTAATTATGTAGTTCAAATTCGTCTTTAGCGAGAATTGAATTTAAGATCTTTAACTTACAAATGGAAGGATAAATAAGCGGCCATACACTGTATAAAACATGTGGGCCCAATTTAAGTAATACAGGTTACTATTTAGTACATAGTTGCACCAAACATCCAGGTTTGTGTTACTTATCATGTCTAATTCTTTATACGGATTGCGAAACAAGACCTTAGTGACTTAATCGTTTAATTTTTAATCATTAAAATATCACACTATAACATAATTTGATAAATCCAAGAATAGTAACTGTTATATTTTAGGGAACTTTAACGAAAAGCTTCCAGTACTGCTAACTTTAAAGAAAAATCATATTTTAACACTAAAAAGTCAATCATAGTACTATTCACTTTATCCTTTATTTTATCGTTAAAACTTAAAATTTTAAATATTTTTTATTAGTTTCTTTAAATTTTATCGGTTGTAATTTCGCCGGAGTACCAAACTGTTAAAATCTCCGAGTTAGAACACCCCGGAATTGAAATTTTCAGAAAATCCTAGACATTTCTCCTCACCAGAAAAGTGGGCCAGCTAGAAGCTTCCAGACATTTCGTTTCACCGACTCTTGTTGGCCGCACAATCCTCGGCTTCTCTTTCCCTATATAAACCCCTCTCCCCCTACTCTCTTCCTCACAAGTCAATTGATTCAACAATTTCTCATCGATCCCAAATCTCTCTCAAATTTCCAAATCCCTAATTTCAAACCGCTTTCGAATTTCATCTCCCGTCTTCTGAAATCATGCAGATCTTCGTGAAAACCCTAACCGGCAAGACCATCACTCTCGAGGTCGAGAGCTCCGACACGATCGATAACGTGAAGGCTAAGATCCAGGACAAGGAGGGCATCCCTCCCGATCAGCAGCGGCTTATCTTCGCCGGGAAGCAGCTCGAGGATGGCCGGACCCTTGCCGATTACAATATCCAGAAGGAATCGACTCTTCATCTGGTCCTCCGTCTCCGTGGAGGTATGCAGATCTTCGTCAAAACCCTAACCGGGAAGACGATAACTTTGGAGGTCGAGAGCTCCGATACGATCGACAACGTCAAGGCCAAGATCCAAGATAAGGAGGGGATTCCTCCGGACCAGCAGAGGCTTATCTTCGCCGGCAAGCAATTGGAGGACGGTCGCACCCTAGCCGACTACAACATCCAGAAGGAGTCGACTTTGCACTTGGTTCTTCGATTGAGAGGCGGTATGCAGATCTTTGTCAAAACCCTGACCGGGAAGACAATTACTTTGGAGGTCGAAAGTTCTGATACGATCGATAACGTCAAGGCAAAGATCCAAGATAAGGAGGGAATCCCCCCAGACCAGCAGAGATTAATTTTTGCTGGTAAGCAATTGGAGGATGGCAGGACTCTTGCGGATTACAACATCCAAAAGGAGTCAACTTTGCACTTGGTTCTTCGACTGAGGGGTGGTATGCAGATTTTTGTGAAGACCCTGACTGGAAAGACTATCACTCTGGAGGTGGAGAGTTCAGATACCATAGATAACGTGAAGGCGAAGATTCAAGACAAGGAGGGCATTCCTCCAGATCAGCAGAGGCTTATTTTTGCCGGGAAGCAGTTGGAGGATGGCAGGACCCTGGCGGATTACAACATCCAGAAGGAGTCGACCCTTCACCTTGTGCTCAGGCTTCGCGGTGGTATGCAGATATTTGTGAAGACACTGACAGGGAAGACGATCACTCTCGAGGTTGAGAGCTCTGACACTATTGACAATGTCAAAGCTAAGATTCAGGACAAGGAGGGGATCCCACCTGACCAGCAGAGGTTGATCTTCGCTGGGAAACAGCTAGAGGATGGTCGTACCCTTGCGGATTACAACATTCAGAAAGAGTCTACCCTCCATCTTGTTCTTCGTCTCCGTGGCGGTGATTTCTAGAAAGTTTGTTAGTTTCATTTTGTTTTGTTCTGATATGTTGGTTATGATGGTGGTGTAATTGTGCTGAGTGGCCAGTCTGCCACCGTGTGCTATCGTACTTTTAATCGTCAAAACTCAGTTTAGTATCAATGAATAATTTTTAGTTTTGTGAACACTATCTGTGTTGCTCTCTTTGCAATTGCTTTTTGTTGAGTAATGACTTCATTCAATTTCTAACGATGGTGTTCTGCTATAATTCAGTTAGCCTAATCCTGCTCATGAGGTTATTGGTTGTGCGTGAATTAGAAAAGGAATGGATTCGATTAAACAATGAATCTGTGTGCATCTGTTGTGGCTTAAGAAGGAGCAGCAAGGGATGGATAGTAATTGAAATACTCAAATTAGGTTTAGTGAATTCCATCGCGAAGGGATGTTCTGATCTGATCTGTATGGAGTAAAATTTCACTGCACATGTTTGGCTTGGTGTTTCTATGCTTTAAGCTTTCGAATATGCAGATTGAAACATCCCTTATTGTGTGCTGAAATTTTATTTTGGGTTGATCAATCTGGGGTTATTGTTGTTAGGATTTGGCTCGTCATTTGTTAGTCTTATTTTGTTTAGGATTGTATTAGGAAAGCTAAAGGTTGCACATGTTCTTGTCCTACAAGGATTAGGAAAGAATAAGTTTTCCTGTACCATTAGATTAGGAATTGTAAAAGCAGAGAGCAAGGAGCTGAAAAGCAAAGCAGAAAACAGAGACAGCGTAGAGAGAAAAGAGGGATTAGCTCAAGGGTTTTAAAAAATACTGTCAAAGAAGCCGTGATTTCTCGACCAAGAGAAATCACAATTGGATGTTGGCAAAAAATATTCCGAACTAGTACAAATCTTGTGTGTTTCTAGTTATTCTCTATTTGATAAGTTTAGTTTATTGTCGTATACGTCAAGGAACAAGATCTAGAGTGATGTCGAAGTAGTAACAATTGTTGAGTTATGCCGAACTAGTACAAATCTTGTGTGTTACTAGTTTGTTGGTTTTGTTACTTCGATTTCTATCTTTTCTTTCAGATACTGTTCCAATTAGAAGCTTATAATGCATACCAATTTATCTTGAATATGCAAAAATTACAGAATTAAGTAGTAATGCTTTGAGCTAACATGCATCTTGTCAGGCCCCGATATTACGTCCAGAATCAACACGTGACATCACCAAGTATCTGCATATCTAACATACCCCGCCTCTGGGATATGTACAAAGCGTAACTCAAGATTCAGATTGTATAGAAATCTTCGTTTACTTTATGGCTGCATCTAACCTTATCGTTAGATTGCCTAAATATTCTAAAAAGGGATCAAGCCATTCATAGTTCACCGTTTCAATAAACTTCTATCACCACTGCAAGTCATTACTACATACATGTAAACATAGTAACCCTTATGAGATAGTATAGGCACATAGCTTCAGAACGTGAATCGTCAAATTGGTTTTGGTCTTAGTGTAGTAATGCATATAGATATGTATACTTATTAAGACACCCATTTTAACATTCAAACAAAGAAAGTGATGTATAAACATGAAGCACTTAATCAAAATAGTAATCACACCGAATCAGATTTGTCAAACTATTGATATCTATATCAGCCCTAACCTTACCAACCAATATAATTTAAATACAATCACAATCAATTTCTATATGCAGACCCCTTTCAAATTCTATATCAAAACATAGAGCCAATGGTTTGATAATAATTAGCTGGACTACTTGTAGCAACTAAAATAGCTTGTTTTCTTCAAAACCAATCCGATTGGATTGTAAAAATTGCGTGAGGAAGATATGCATGTACTTTGATACACATTTAGATAAAACCACCTGCATATATTTTCTCTTTATAAGTAATTATGTATTCAGTATACAATCGTTTGGAAAACAACCAGCTTCCCGAAGTGGACTAGTCGAAATACTTTGCCAAGCGTAGTAATACAACAATATAGCTTTCTGCATAATACAAGTCTTCAGAAACAGGGCTAATAAACAAAACATCCCTTTCGGCTTTTATACCATTCTAGGGTTTAGGCATTTGCATATATATAATACCAGTTTTGCAAACAATAGCTAATCCACGGCAGATTAACCGAAAGAAATATTAATGATAATTAGCTAAACGGAAAGGATAAAGAGAGTTGAGAATATGAATCCATACTGCAGGTGCAGGTTGACATCCCAAGTGAGAAGGATACGAATATCTTCAACTCCCTTCTCTCTGCTTCTAATTAATATCTAATCCCTTCCTTCCATTTGTCCTTTCTTATCTTTATTTTTGGGTCGACTAATGGGGAACTATTTGCACATTCTCTCCCAGTTCTTTCACTCTTCCCTGGTAGTGTTTTGGTGATCAGACTCGTTCCCCATGGGAAGCGAGTTCCCCTCCCCCCTCCCCCCCTTTTCTCTCCCCTTTTTTTATTTTTATTTTTTTTTACTCTTTCCTTCTTTCCTTTTTCTCGATCCTTCTCATTTTCCTTCTTTCTTTATTATTTTATTCTAATGCTATTATATTTATTATTTTATTTTAATGCTATTATCTTTAAGGGTATTTTGGTCTTTTCATATTTAAAAAAATAAAATAAAATAAAATTATGAACGGATTGTAACACCTCTAAGTCAAGTGATACCTTTCATTGGTTTGAACTGGCTAATCTGATACTTAAATGATTTTTGAATTGTGAGTGTCTTTGCTCCCAACCTTGATATTTTCGATTACATTGTGCTATGCATATCTTGACCTTTAGGAATCTTGAACTGTGCAGTAGCTAAGAGGCGATATAGTTTTGTTCTTAAGATAATAGAACCTATCCTGTTCTACTCATGAGGTTTGGTTGTGTGTTGATTGCTCATTTACAACGTTGTTTTTCTCTTCTCTTTGGGAGAGCCAGTTAACAGGACTAGCAGAAGTTTTGTGAATAGATGATTCTTCTGTTGTTGTGGTAGGTGTTATTGTTGGCTAGTTTGTGGAGATTGGATATGTGCAAGAGAGTAATTCAAATCTTCAACTGGGGAGTAGTGAATTTCAGTCAGAAGGGTCGTAGGATCTCTCTCTCTCTCTCTCTCTCTCTCTCTCTCTCTCTCTATGTGTTTCCTGGTTTATTCCATTGTGTTGTAGTTTAAATGCAAGTTTTTCTCTCTCTTTGATTTCTGCCTTCTTTCGTAGAACTCTGAACTGGTGAAGCATGCATCCTTGTCTGTCTTATATCAGACAATTAGAGCCTATTACTCTTCTGGTCACGAGGTTACTGTACTGGTAGCGTGTGAATTGCTCATGAACATTGTTGATCCTCTTATGATGAAGAAAACGATAGAAACAGTTGGCTTCTCTCGCTAACATTGGTGAAAAAGTTATGCATCTGTTTGCATGGCAGGTGTTAGGGAGCAATCTTTACATGGTTTTCCCTACAAGGTTAGTGTTTGGTTTTTACATGATTATGGTTGGTGGATCCCATTATGTTTATATTTTGGTTTAGGATAGGTGCATCTCAAGAAGCCCTGTTGTAACTTGAATTTCTATTGATTATTTCAGATTCTTGAACCTTGTTCCATTGAGAAGCGATGAATGCATGCCAATTTATGCTGAACATGAAAACATTAGATAATGCAGGAGTATGTTGAGCAAACTTTCCTCTTCTCTATTTCTAAACGTTTTCCACGTAACATCATTTTAGTAGCTTGAGCACAATTGATTGGGTTGAGCCAATGAATTTAACACTTTGATGATATCGCGTAATGAAATTGAATGGGCCTTCTTCCCCTTAGTTATCAAAATTGAATGTTCTTAATGGTGCTTGAAACATAGATTAACAAGGTTGCTGTCTTTCCTGATGTATTCATATGCCTGCCCAGGGTCAAATGAGATTTGTGGTTTGGAGCTGGAATTTGCCATTCCAGCCCCAGCAGAAAATAATTGCCCGATTTGAAATTGGGTCATTCTAACTTGGTGGTGACTTATTGTTACTTGATGCATGGTCTTTTTGCTTTAGTTACTTTGTTCAGTGCATAGGATTACAATACTTGCCTCTGGAGGCATGTAAAAATTGAAACATGTTTTTTGCTTACAATGTTATTTTTTGTTATTGTATTAAGTTTAGGAGTTACGATATGTGCAAGTGCAACAGGCACCCACTTGTTTTGCTAAACGATGGAGAGTAATTGAAACATTCAGTTCAGGATTCATGAATTCCATTAATAACAGTTCTTGCTAAAAGTTTTACCTCTGTAAAATTTCTCTCTGTGTAAGCTTTTGGTTTCTATTCAAGTTGTAGTTCTTAAAGTGAGCTTTTCTTCATGTTTGTTTTCTGCCTTCTGTCAATATAGTGTGCAGGTGTTCTACTCGGAGAATCCTGAACTGGAGAAACATGACCGAATTTGTCTCGTGTCAGAAAATAGTCTGTTCTTCTGCTCACAAGATTTTTGGTTGTGGGTGAATTTTCTCACGACCATTGTTGATCTTCTTAGCTTCAAGTAAACCAGTTAATAGCAACATTTGACTTCGCCTGTTAATACATGCAAAGATATGACGGAAGAGTGATCCATCTATTGGCGTTGCAGGTATTAGGGAGCGCGGTTGTGACATTGGTTTGCAAGCTAAGGTCAGCAGTTTTCTTCTTTCAAATGATTTAATGATTAGTCCATTTCAGTTGTTGAACGAAACATAGATTAACAAGGTTGAAATATCCGATTACCATACTCGCCATTTGGAGGCATGCATTCATACGTGTTCCTCACAGCATGTATATTAGCATATCAATGTGTTGCCCGGAAAGTGATTACATATGTAGATATCTATACTGCCTCAACGTGATCAAGGTGAAGGTTTATTTGCATGAATATCAAAATTTATGTTACAGGTGTACAACTAATGATATCTAGCACCGAGTGTCTTCATGTACAGTGATTCGTTGGGAAGTTTATGAGATCAGGCTTTAGGTTTGATTGTAATGTTGCAAGTTGTATACCATTTACTTCCTAATTTCTCAACTCCTTTCTGATTTCTCAAATGTGAGTGCTGCCGAGTGAATTTGAATCTCATGTTGAATTATCGAACCATAAGCGCCTAAAGCATTGCTCTCTGAGTATAGGTCCATGAGCACTAATCTCTTTCTTCTGACCCTCCATGTTTGTACCTTGCTGGGACCAAGTCAAATTGTCTTGGTGATGAAATGGAGAGTCTGAACCTTCGTTATCAAAATAAGATATTCTTGGTGATGTCCGAATGCTGTCAATGTCCTGTTCATATCTATAGTTGTGTAGTAGATGAACAGGGGACATAGAGTGCAAAGGAGTGCCTGGTGCACTGGCTGGACTTGCATTCTTGTGTTTTAGGTGCTTCTTCGCTGTGATGTGCCATTTTTTGAGTGCAGTCGCCACTCTGTCGTTGAAGATTATAGGCTTCATAGTTGAACCCATCTTTTTGTACACAGAAATGTACAGTTAATTAGAACTTAATATTTCTTAGTTTTTTTAGCATCTAATTTTGCATCATGGCCACTTTATTACCTGTGTTACCAATGCATAAAGAGGAAGAGTTACATAGCTGCACAGAATTTGTATGATCACCCTGCAGTAAATAACCAATGAAGGGATTTGTTAAGTTAAATTCTCACAGTAAATAAGTTTATCTGCAAGATTTGAGTGAAAAAAAAATCTAAAAATAATTTGAGCTTACCCCATTGATATTCTTAAAACGACATCTTCCAACTTCTCATGGAAGCAAGACTTCAAGCCAAATTCATACTGTAAAAAGGTAAAAATGTAAACCACCTTTTCCTGACTGTGGCTCGTGAAAGTAAATATGGGTTTACAGTTTTACTTACCCAAGTCCATGCAAAGAAAGCAAGTGCAAAAGCATTCTACGTACGAGGACAAAATGCGTTAAAATATACAAGTATTAGCAAAATTGACAAGACAAGGAACGTAACAAATGTATGTACAGTAGTGATTTCGCACTCTCATTTTGCCTCTACAAGCCAAATTGTATATTTTATAATTTACCTCACGGAAGAAGCAGAGGCTTAAAACGAAAGTGTATAAATCACTAAATCCAATTGGAAAGAAAGTGAATTATTACCTGAAAGAGAACAAAGTGGATGATATAAAGCAGGAGTCGGGGGTTATTGAACCAGAAGAGATGGTCACCAGGCTCAACCAGTGGGGTTCCCCTAACCACTTCACCTCTTTCTGATAATTGGAGCCCCATCTTTGTTATTATAACTTGCAGCTTTGTCCCTACCATTAAGATCATCTGCACAATCAAAGCGATTAGGACAAAATCAGGTATAAATAATATCCAAGTTGTTGGAACGTTGGAATTGAGGAAAAGGATTGAACGGTGGGGATTGGCGCTTACAACTAGGGGAACAAATGGGAGCCACAGATAAGAACGTGAGCCTGTAAACAACAAAAACACGTCATTAAGGAAATCATTAGGGACGTCATCTCGGTGTATAACTAAAAGTGAAACCATGATTAACACAAAAAAAAAAAAAAAAAAAAAACAGGTTAGTAAGTCAAGGGAAGCTTACCGTGGGTGTTTGACATAAGGAATAATACAGCAAATAACCAAATAGTTGGGCTGCAAGTGTGGAAAGTTGTTAATCTCAGACCATATTTTTGAAAGATGAAGTATTTAGTCATGCATATTATACTATAATGGTAGCATAAAGCATGCTAATTATGTCTCGCAGTGCTTAAAGAGTTAAAAATGCTTTTAAACCGCTATAAGCTCTTCGGTCCTTATAAAAACAAAACACCGCATACGTTTTGTTGAATGTTTTTTTATCTTAATAAAGTATGTTGTGCTTCTTTTCAAAATGTTTATCGATTTGAGCAGAAGTGTTTCCTACGGAATTCCCCCAAGCCCTAACTTCCTAATAGTCAGGTGATTAATGGATTGGCTTGAAAGGTTAATTATGCTTAGCTCTAGTGACCCACCTGATCCCTACGACAACCTTGAAATCCTCTTCAAGTGCCCTGTTAATGTACTTCTGGAAGTCAAACTTAGTTTGACTTTGAGGAGCCAAATGTGCCTACAAACCATGAACCAAAAGCTTACTTTAATTTCATGCAGAAAAAAATAATGAAAATTGTAAATTTAGTAAGAGACTTACAGCAATAAACCCATGTCGCAGAGTCAAGTAATCAACTTTGGGCACAGATCTTACAAACTGTCTGAAGAAGCAAACCTGCAATTTAAAGTTAGTATTGGACATCAAATTAAGAGATTTTCATTCAGAAATACACGCAAACAAAAACGTTAAAAAGGAGAATCTGAGAGACGTTAAACTGACAAAAACTGTCTAGGAATTGCGTTTAGTGCCCCCTTTTGTTGATGTCATAGTATTCCTCGAATTTTAGTTTTGACACATATTTATCAAACAAATTTACAAATAGATTATGGATTTTCAACTCTTACAATCCATAAACTAATGGGAGAACGGCTCCAAAAGCTCAAGTGTCTTCTCCCAAAGGATGTGTCTCTGGCAAATCTGAATCTTTCCGGGTCTACAGCATAAATAAACTAATTATAATAAACAAAAATTAACAATTTATACAAGTAACTAATCAAGTAGTAAAATTTGGTCAGAAATAATTGGATTACTGGTTGCTGGTCAAAGTTCAAAAAATAAAATTACGTGTGAAAGCGGGAGGTAGCATACCATGTGAGAATTGGTAAGCAGCTGTTTTTGTTTCCAGTTCCCATGCTTTCCATTTTCTCATCTGCGCCCCATCCCATCCCAAACATTTGAAATTATTCATTTCGAGAGAGAGAATAAAAAAAAGGAGAGAGAGAGAGAGAGAGAGAGAGAGAGAGAGAGAGATACCTTTGCTCTGCCCAAAACTAGGGTTGTTATGCAGTAAAGCACGTGGAAGACGGCTAGCACAAAGATGAGTATGTGAAGCTGGTGGATCCCATAATATGATACAAATGGAACTTTGTTCTGCAGAAAAAAAAAAAAAAAAAAAAATTACAACATATACTTTGTTGATATAAAAGAAAAACAAAAAATTACCATAGACTAACTTCATGGTTAATTTGCATGAAATAAAGATATGCATGAATACTTGGTCCTATATTGACATTTTCATTCCAACTCTAGTTTACTCATTCTACACCCCCTATACATTATTTGTTCTAATCAGGCATTCCGATCAGGAATATTATTCTAAATTGATAGTTTGATAAAATAACATAAAAAACTTTATTTTGATCCAAAATGTGAAAACTCTTTAGCAACACAATCTAACAAGAGATGCCAGTTCAGTTGAAAATAAAGGGTTTAGGGTAAATTAGAATTCTTTACAATCTCAAAATTCTCAAATACAATTTCAATACTTTATTCTTCTGATGTATCATAGGAGCAATATAAGGAAATAAATCTAAACAATCATTTATCAGTAAGATAAGGAAACCTAGACCAAATCAAATCATATCAAAAACCTAATTAGATCATATAAAAACACTAATTAAATCAAATCCTAAAATATTTTCTTTTTTATTATATCCGCTTGTTTTATTTTATAAAACCAAAAGCATGGACAATTAATTTAATGTACCTTGGCAGCACATTTGTCATATCCAGCAGCTGCTAAAACACGTCGGCCACCCCCACTGGAATCCAAGGCTGAGAGAAGCCTTCTGCGGGCGTTGTCATCTGAAGCACTACTCTTATCTTCGTTCTTGTCTGATTTGACCTCTTGCTTCTTACTGCATGGATGCCAAGTTGATCCAACAGCCTTGGATATACAAATATTTGAAATGGGGCCTTGTCCTACTGTTAGAAGCAAGGATAGGAACCCTAATAGCATAAGCTCCGACTTGATCTTCTCAAGTGCTTCATAGAGAGCTCTTTTGTTTCTCCTTTTCAACCACTGCAGAGAGTGCAATTAAGATTTAATAAGAAAATCTCATTTCCCATTCATGATTAACCCAAAAGAGCTCCAAATGATCAATTATGTAGCCTAATTACTCACCTTTCCAATTAAATGAATGAAATATTCGATGAGGATCGAAATCAAAACCAAAACGAAACAAACAACGGCAACTGCCCAAGTTGGTGTTTGCTCCAAAGATCTTCCTTTTTTTCCTCCTGCCATCCTTTAATTGAAACCCTATTTCCTCACTACCAAATAATGCTATTGCACTAAGAAATTAATAATGGTATTTATGAACTTTTAATTAGCTAGCTAGCTAGTAAGCAAATAGAAAAGTATATATAGACTCTTATAGATAAGTATATATAGACATCACGAAGAGAGAGCCAAAAGGAGAAGACGTGGTGTTTCAAATTTAAAACAGGGGTGGAGTGGAATATAAGATGTGGATGACTTTAGACTTTGACTGCGTATTAACAAAAATGGATAAAGAATAGTGTAAAGAGAAGACCACTGATTGGAACTTGATTAGTGGAGATGGGTTTTAATCACTTATATATTGATATCTTCCTAAGCATATTGTATTTGACTCCAAGAAAATATTCTTTGACCACGCACACAGTAAGGCTGTTTAACGTTGCTAGTAGAGAAATTTTGTGTGGACCGAGTACATTTGCAACGTAGTGTGGTTTTTTACGTGTGTTCATATTATTGCACGACATAGTTTGATATGTTACACTTTTAAAATATATTAATAAAGAAAAAAATAGAAGTACTATAATTTGAGTATATGGTTACACCTTATAGCTAGCGTTATTACGAACATATTGAAAAATTACTCACTCAAAACACATAGTCATAACCTGATAATTGAGATAAAATAAAGCAGAAAAGAAAAAGGAAAATAGTAGATTACTTGTATTAAGGTGCTGCGTTGTTGCACATTACACAGTTTTTTTCTTCATGTGAATATAAATACATCATAATATATGCCGGTTTCCATCCATGGCCTTTGATCTTCTTGCAAACTCCAAAGCGAATGGGGGCCAGTTCTGGATGAAAACCAAACATCGTAATATTTTCCATGTAATAAATTCATTATACATGCCAGTTTCCAACAGTGGCCTTTGATCTGCTTGCAAACTCCATGGCTAATGGGGGCCAGTTCTAGATGAAAACCAAATATCGTAATATTTTCCATGCAATAAATTTATATTTTTCAACTCCTATCTATGTCCATGTGATAATTAAAAGACACAGAATGCTGACCAGATAATATTGTATTCCAGGATGGAATTTAACGTATAGTGTAGGCAAGTTCTGTAGCAATACAGTCTTTTTCTTAATTTAGAATGACTCCAGTGAGACATTATTCAGATTAAGATGCCTCTTCTTTACAGAATATATTTCATGATGTCCTATATATGTATGTGCTTGTGAGCAAAACTATTGTTCTTTTTTCCCACAACAAACTAACATGGTGTTCTAGGATTCAAAGTTATATCAGTTAGTCGGACAAACTAGTTCTTGACTAAGTTGTTTTATTTATTTATTTATCTTTTTAATGCTTAAACTTGTCACGTATCGAATATTATGTCTAGTACTTGATCTTGGAATGAAAGTTGGCTTATTAGATTGGATTCAGAATTTAGGGTTTAAAGTAATAAAATGCAATTAATGCAAGTCTACAGTGGTGTAGTTCGGATTTTGTTAGGGATAATCGTCTACACATGAGCGATTCTTGACCATTAGGTTCACATGATGAGAACATTGCTCAATTGTGCGGAGGTTACTAATATTGGCTATCCCAGAAAGAAAAAATTATGAGTTTAAATATGATTACTCTACTTTAACTAATATCGAGGTATTTTGTGATAAAACTCCACGCTGACGGATTGGGAATGTGGTAATTACCAAGTTGGGGACACTATCTCTAGTGTTAGAGTGAGTTACTTAGCCCATCAACCTAAAAAATTCAACAACTAACCCAAGCAATTGTTAGAGATATTATAATAACTTCACTAGGATTTGTTGGTTAATGATTGTGTGTGTCTGTGTGTGTATATATATATCCTCAATGTAATAACTTCACTACTAAAAAAACATTAATACAAAGAATATTCAACTCTCTCTCTCTCTCTCTCTCTCTCTCTCTCTCTCTCTCTCTCTACTTCTCTACTAGTTCTTGATTCCTCATCACCATTGATACAAGCTGTTCATATAGCTTAACATGGTATCAATCGCCATTGTTGCTAATGCATTCTTCTTCGATCCTCTTTTTGCTTCTGCATTCTTTTGATCTATACTCAGAGGTCTTCAATTTAGGCAAAGCTTGGACGAAGTCATTTTTTCTGCGAATTCTATGGTTCTTGCTGTGATCTTGAAGATTGATCCAGCTTTTCGACTACTTCTTCTATGCGATTCTTGCTCGCAAGGTGTTTGTGGTAAGTTTTACTTTTTGCATCTTTTAAGAATTTGTTCTTTTCTTATTGCAAATTTGCAAAAATGGTAACTGCTACACAATTACAGCTTTTGTAATCACCAATTGTTGTTCTTATATTTACTATATCTACTTCCATTAATGTGAAATTGGATGATTCGAATTACTTGAATTGGCATTTTCAAATGCAATTATTGCTTAAGAGTAATGAATTCTAGGGTTTGTTGATGGCTCAACACCCTGTCCTCCTCGACTTGCATTTGTGACTGTGAATCCGGCATTAATTCTTCGAATTCTGCCTCTGTTATTGAAAGAGATGACTTTACAGTTTGGAAATTGCATGATCGTGCCTTAATGTAGTTGATCGCTACAACTTTGTCTCTTGTTGCTATCTCTTGTGCCATTGGCAGTACTAGACCAGACTCAAAGAACAATTTTCTGCTGTATCTAGAACTAGTATATTTCAAATGAAGTCCAATTTGCAAACCATCAGAAAATAGTTTGATTATATTACACAATATATGCAAAAGATTAAGGAAGCTAGAGATTATCTTTCTACTGCTGGTGTGTATTTTGCAGATGAATACATTGTTATTTTGGGTTTGAATGGCTTGCCACTTGAATATAATACATTCATGTGTGTTATAAGGGATCGTGAGAATGTCATTTCTCTTAAAGAGTTTTGAACTCAGCTGCTTGCAGAGGAAGTCATAGTTGAATCTGTGTCACATGCTCCTTTTGTAACTGCAATGGTTGCTTCTAAAGGGAATCCAATGTCTAAAGGTTCTGGTTCTCAGTCATTTCATTCCAATTCTGGTCAATCTCAGTTTGTTTTTGCTGGTTTTTAGCCATATAACAACAATAGAAACAAAGGGAAAGAAAGATTCAATTCTAGACATAGATTATATAATCCTAGACAGTCTTATCCAACTCAAACTCATGTGTTGCCTATACTAACTCCTGGAGTGCTTGGTCAATCTCCAAGTACTTACTTTGGTAGTCATTTTGCTATTCTTATACAAACTTGTCAACTATGTGGTGCTGAGGGTCACACTGCACCAGTATTGTCTCAACAAATCCAATCTCATAGCTGGCTGTCATATTTATGGCAAAACCAATCACACCATTTGGTTTTGTTTCTACAATGACAAGGGACCAAATTATATTGGACATGAATCTCAGTCTGCATCAGGATATACTTATGGTGTTTCTTCATCAATATTTGGTTATTCTCCTTAGCTATCAGGAAATTCTCAACCTTTTATGCAAGCTATACGCATTGTCATGACTCAATCTTCTCAGCAGGTTAATTCTCAGACTTATCCACAGTTTGCATCAATGATTATGGAGCTACCAGTCACATGACTGCTGATTTCGGTAATTTGTCATTAGCTTTTCCCTATCCGATCAATGAAACAGTTTAGCAAGCTAATGGTGAAAGTTTGAAAGTGTCTACAGTTGGTAGTTATGTTATTCAAACTCATGCTCATCCAATTAAATTGAACTCCAAACTCTATGTCTCAAACTAACTCAAAATTTGTTATTAATACATGAAGTGTGTCTTCATAACAATTGCTGGCTGATTTTTTATGCCTATTGTTTTTGGATTGTGCACTAATGGACTTTACCCAATCCCTTCACTTGCCAACTATCATCTAGCTTCTTTATTCAAACATGCTTCTTCTGTTGCCTAACTTGGTTACCTTATAAACTCTAATGTTTGGCATAGTAGGCTAGGTCACCCTACCAACTCAGTTGTTACTTCAGTTTTACAAAAAGCAAATATTAAATGTAACACTGATAGTGTACCTAGTATGTGTCAAAGTTGTTTGGAAGGAAAATTCACCAAATTGCCATTTCTCTGCAAATATTAAAATCTTGCAGAGTGATGAGAGGGGATGAATACATTAGTAAGCAGCTCCAGAATTTTTTTTTCAAACTAAGAGTATTTCTCACCATAATTTTTGTCCCTATACCCTTGAACAAAATGGTTTAGCAGAGAGGAAACATAGACATATTGTCAAGGTTCTAAAAAACGCTAGGCGCTAGTTGGGCAGCATGCTGGAGCCTAGCACCTAGGCGGCTAGGCGGACTAGGCAAATTTAAGTAAATCTATTATATTTCGTGTATATAAGTGTGTTTATACTTAATATATATACATATATATATATATATATAATTTCATCATAAACTACAAAGTAGAATGATATATATATATATATATATATATATATATAATGAAGTATTGGAACATAATGAAAACATGGGGAATAAGCATATCATGTGTGTTCATTTAAGTATACAACAAGTCCCTAATAATTTATTGTAAAAAATAAAATGCAAAATGAAAGTTATCTATTTTCTGTCTAAGTGAGTTGCAACCTAAGTGGGTGCCTATAGGGTCTAAACAGGCACCTCAGCAGGTCTAGGCGCCCTTTCTTAATTTTCAAATGCCTAGGCATTAATCGGGACAGTGGCCAGCCATTTAGCATCTAGGCGGGGATTTTTAGAACAATGCATATTGTTGAGACCACTGTGACTTTATTGCAAAATGCAAAACTACCATCTCAATTTTGGTCCTTTGCATGTTAAATTGCAATACATCTTATCAATAAAATGCCCGTTTACAACATAAGTCACCTTTTGAGCTTTTGTATGGTTTTATTCCAGTCATCACTCATCTTAGAATATTTGCTTGCTCATGCCATCCATTACTTAGACCATATAATAACTTTAAGCTCCAAGTCAAAACTACCAAATGTATATTTTCGGGATATGCATCAAAGTATAAGGGTTACATGTACTATAATGTGTCTAAGAGTAAACTTTTTATCTCTAGACATGTAGTGTTTAATGAAACTGAGTTTCCTTATACAACCTTGGGTTTAAAACCAAAACAACTTATTTCAACTGTTCTTCAGTTTTTTACACCAGTAAGTTATACCAGTTCATAATTTACAAAATGTTATGGTTCTACCAGATCATACTTCATCTTCATCATCTCTACCTAGCCTAAACCACTCACATTATTCATTACCAAGTTTATCTTCATCTATGCATACCTATATATATGTCATTTCTTTAATACAACAGACACCAGAAACATTATTTGCACCAGATACATTATCTACACCAGATACACCTTAGTCCATTACTGCAGCTGCAAGTTCTTCATCCTTCTTCCATATGGTACGTGAGGTTAGTTCAATTATTGAGTTTGCACCAAAATTTCTTCATGTTGTGCTCCGTATAGAACCTGTGAATTTGCATCCTATGCAAACCAGAAGCAAAAAGTGGTATAGTCAAGCCAATAGCTTTTCTAAGAGCTCTTGGTGATTCTGGCATTTCTGATTTGTCTTCCATTGAGCCAATTTCTTATAAGTCAGCATTGAAATGTCCAGTTTGGGTTAAAGCTATGCAAGGGGAAATTGATGCCTTGCATGCTCAAGTTACTTGGAACTTGGTTTCTCTGCCCTCTCAAAAGAATTAGTTGGATGTAAATGAGTGTTTAAAATTAAGAAAAATTCAGACGGGTCCATAGTTAGACATAAAGATAGGCTTGTTGCAAATGGGTTTATTCAAGAACTTGGTTTAGACTATGAAGAGACCTTTAGTCTTGTTGTGAAGCCTACTACAATTAAGTTGGTTTTGGCACTTGCAAGTCAATTTGATTGGCCATTGAGACAACTAGATGTTAATAATGCTTTTTTTACATGGAATTCTGCAAGAAGAGGTTTACATGGCTCAACCTTTAAGATTTGAAGACACCACATCCTCATCTAGTTTGTAAATTGCAGAAGTCTCTCTATGGTTTAAAACAAGCTCCTCGAGCTTGGAATGAGATATTTATAGCCCTTCTCCCTTCTCTTGGGTTTCAAAGTACATACTCAAATTCTTCTTTGTTTGTTAAATAGGTTGGCAAATATATTGTGGTAATGCTTCGTTATTTGGATGACATTATTATCATTGGCAGTGCACAATCTACAATTTAACAAGTGATTGATTCTTTGACTCATGAGTTTGATATTAAGGATTTGGGGACTTTGCATTATTTTTTGGGGATTCAAATCACCAAGTCATTAACTGGTTTGGTTCTGTCACAATCTAAGTAAGTTCATGATTTGCTGCAGAAAATAGAAATGCTTGATTCTAGGGATGGGTAAACGGGTACAGGAACCACGGGTCGAGACAGGTAATGGCTGTTCGGGATGGGTACGGTCCGATTTCTACTTTTAAAATAGAGAAACGGGGCGGGTCGAGGCGGGCCTTTGTGATTTTCGGTTCAGGTCGGTTCTTGGAGTAGAGGAACTGCGGGTACCCGGACCGGCCCGTTTGTAATTAAAAGGAACAAACTAGATTGATGAATAAGTTACCATATCTAATATGAACCGTTAGTTTTAGTTTTACCCTAAGTCCTCAATCTCTCTCTCATCTTGACTCTTACTCACACTCAGACTCTCAGTCTCTTTCTTTCTCAGACTCTCAGTCTCTCTCTTTCTCAGACTCTCAGTCTCAGTCCCTCATCGACAGTTCCTTTAACTCCAATCGTCCTCCCCCTCACCAACCGTCGATTTTCCTCCGCGAACACAACGGCACCACCCATCATCCTCCTTGACAGCATCCCAAAGAACCCAGGGGCCAGGCCATCACCCTTGCTGTCGATTCTCTCCTCTTCGATAACAACCCCATCACCGTTGTCGAAGAAACTGGTACTAGTCATCATCCCTCTAAAATTTAGATAATTTTGAATTAGGGTTTTGTTATTAATTTGAAATTTTGAATTTTGGGTGTAGTGATTTTAGGGTTTTTAAATTGGAATTTGGGATTTTAGGGTTTTCGAACTAGGTTACTAGAGTTAATTTTGCAGTAGATTGATGATTGAATTGATAATTTTGCAGTAATTTGGCAAGCTTTGATGCTTCTAACTTTTAATTTCCTAAGGAAATTAGATACTAGATTAGTAGATAGTGTGAGTCTATACATTTCTTCTTCCTTTTGAGTTAAGTTGGATGCAAAAACTGGTCAAAATCTTGGTCTGCATCAGCATCACAATCATTTTTCATGGAGCTTTCGAGCCACACTCTGAGTTTTACAATATGTAGTCTCAAATCATTTCATCTGTATATCAAATTCCGCTTTGATTGTTGTCGCACTAGGGAGAAAAGAAGAAAAAGGGAAAGAAAGAAGAGGGACAGAAGGAAGGTGTGCGAAGGAGATATTGGGCTTGAAATTTGGCTTTCAACGTATTTGAGTTTGGAATTAGGTTAATTTCTTGTAAGCTATACATCGAGCCACTTTGATTCTTGTGTTCTTACTTTTGTATAACAACAGACTCTTAATACCAATGTTAAAATTCTGATTTCAACGTTGATGAAGTTTTTTAACATTACTTGATCTGGAACTTTTGAGGAGGAAGAAAAAGAAATAAGGGGCAACATTGAGACAATTTTTCTATAATTTTGCCGAATGTCCTCTGTTGACTAATTATTGCAGCATTAGGGAAAATTTCATTCACTTGATCCCATACACATAAGGAGAATGAGAATGTGGACAATAGTTATTCCCATATTTGATAAATCATTCCTTTTTCGAATATTTTGTATGTTGATTTGACTTTTAGATGTTGGACGATGTAATATTGTTATTTTGGATGTATTGTTAATCTATGAACTTGGATGTTGGACTTTGTATTTAGATTAGATGTGAATAATGATGAATTTGTGCAAAATCTGCATAAATGTAGTATGTGACTCTTTGTAGTTGCAATCTGTGCAAATCTATGCAGTTTGCAATTTGTGCAATGCAGTTTGCAATTTGTGCAATGCAGTTTGCAATCTGTACAAATTTTATTATTATTTTTTTCAAACAAAAAAAAAAGAAGGGACTCGTGGACCCAGCCCGAACTGGCCCGTTTCAACCAGGTCGGGTAATGTTCATTTCCTATATTAGAAAATGTAATCCCCGGCCTGGCCCGTTTCCTTTGAACCCAGGTCTGGTTCGGTCCCTTCAAAATTGGGCCCGGTTCAGCCCGTGCCCAGCCCTACTTGATTCTTAGCATTTTGATACTTATTGTCTTCCCTACAGTAGACTTGCCAAGGATGATGGTGTTCCATACAATAATCTCACTGCATAAAGAAGCATTACAGTTGCTTTACACTATTTGACTTTTACAAGGCCTAATATTGCCTTATCTATGCATCAAGTCCTGTCAATTTATGCAGAATCCAATGATTGCTCATTTCATAGCAGTTAGAAAGATTCTTAGGTATTTGAAAGGTACTCAGCATTGTGGAATTACATATTCCAAAAGGGATTTGTCTCTCAAAGCATTTAGTCATGCTAATTGAGCAGGAAATCCCAATGACAGATAATCTACAACATGTTTGGTTGTTTTCTTAGGATCCAATCCAATTTCTTGTCTTGATCATTCAAAGAAGCTGAGTACGGAGCTATGTCTACCACTGTTGTTGAACTTGATTAGATTCAACAGTTATTGACTTTTTCCTTTTTCTGCATGTTTCCATCTTCATGCCTCCAGGTGCTTTTTTTTTTTTTTTTTTTTGTGACAATTTTTCTGCCATAACTTTTTCTTTCAATCCTATTCAGCACCAAAAGACCAAACACATCAAGATTGATGTGCATTTAGTCCAAGAAAGGGTTGCCAAGAACAAGCTCACAGTGCAATTTGTTTCACTAAGCAAACATTTTGCACAGACATCTTAACTAAGGGCTTGAGTTCTACTCTTTTTCGAATACATTGTTTCAACCATATGTTAGGTTCTACCAATCATAAGATTGAGGGGGCATGTTAGAGATAGTATAAGCTTAGGATTATGTAAGCTTAGATTATGACACTTGGTCAAATGATTAAAGAGTTAGTTAGGATTTGGTAGTTAATGATTGTATACATATATCCTCAATGTAATAACTTTACTACTAAGAAAACATTAATATAAAGAATATTCAGCTATCTCTTTACTTTCTCTCTCTAGTTCTTGATTCTTCATCACCATTGATACAATATGTTCATATCTTAACACCATTGCTCGTTGTTCCTATGATCATAAACACTATTGTCGCCAGAACTGAGAGTCAACAAAAGGACCTCCAAGGCATGGTGGTAAAGTCTTTCGATCCAAGTTTCAGACAATCAAACTTGTCTGCATGGAATCACCTGCAAAGTATAAACAGAAAGGTTATTGGAGTCATACTGATGTGGTGGCTGCCATTGGTGCTCCGGTGAGAAACCAAGAGTACTTCCAATAATTAAGGGGGAACAAATCTCCTATTTCCCAGAAGGCTTTGCCATGGTAAAAGCTCAGTTGCACTATAGGGTTGTTGAAGGAAGTTAAGGTTACACCATAAATTAAATTAGCAATATAGGGAGTAGTTCAACATACTTATAAGCCCATGCAAGGTCCATTCTCCCATCAATGTGGGATTCATTCTCAACATGCCCTCTCACTTGTGGCGAATTTTCAAGCCTCCATTTGGACAACACAATAGGGTGACGTGGAGCACATATGGCCATTTGGATTCACATGTAGGACAACCTGCTCTGATACCATAAAAGAAGTTAAGGTTCCACCATAAAATCAGTTGACAATATGGGGAGTTGTCCAACTTATTTGTAAGCCCATGCAAGGTCCCTCATCCTATCAATGTGAGATTCATTCTCAACAATTATGACACATGTCTCTAACAGCCATCAATGACTTCAGGAATCCTGGGATCTAATAATTATTCCCAAATCTTCTAACCAACCTTCATAAATGCCTCAGTCGTGATGATAGCCTTCCGAGCTGACCTGATCTCTACCCTTCATATTTTCAGTCGTCGGTGTAGCACTCTTCGAGAAGCATCAAGTTGGTCATCTAACCAAGGTATCGAGTTGAGAACCTTCAAAGTTCTTCCTTTTAATGACCTTGTGTTGGTGTTCTGAGCCATCTCAACCGGGTCAGTCACTTTGTGGGTGACGACTTCTTTATTGCTCCAGGAGGCCATTCTTGCTGGAATATGCTGGTCTCATCTGCCAATGTGTCCCCTCTAACCCCACTGCCTCTTCTCAGCTGGACTATTTTGTCAAACATGGGTGGAGCCACTAAGAGACGATAATGGTCCTTGGCCTATCCTGCCTTTTTTTTTTCTTCTTGCTATTTTAATAAATGCTTATGCTGCATATTAGTTTAATACTGTTAAATTAAAGTGTGTTCTTAATGCAAACTCTTTTCCGTTCCAGGCTAGACCTTATTTTCTCTTCTCCTCTCTTATTGTGGTGCAGACTTCGCTTCCCTTCTTATTCTATCAAATTTTCATTAGCTTTAACTATATTTTAAAATTTTCTTGCTTACTCTTTACCTCATGTTTGGATTTCTGGGTTTGTACAATGTTTTTAGTTCACTTGATTGAAATTAAGGTCTTTAATTTTTTATCCAATTTACAATCCAATCTTTCACGTTTTTTGTTTAAATTACTTATGTACGTAAGAAGTAGCTCCGCCACTCGTATCAGCTTGCTTCCACGTGGCTTCTTTCTATTGGGTAGATCCGATCGGAAAGATATATGCATCAAAAAACACAATGTAAGTAAATGGCCAAATTTGGAAAATGAGAAAATTGGAGATAATGAAGTAAATTATTAGCTACAAAACGTTTCCCTGGGGAAGCAAGCCGTCGAGAGTGGGAACAAGACCTCCAAAAAGTGGCGTTATGGTTGACTGGGCGACACTTCTAAATTAATTTATAATTGTGATCGTGAAGTTGACGAGCTGCTGTCTCATGCCGTTAGCCCATCACCGAGTCTACTAAACCCTAAATTTTAAATTTTTAAGAAAGGCCACAATTTCAACGAGTATTAATATCTTATGATAATAGAGATGTTTGAAACTATTCCCCTTTTATTACTAATTTAATTTGGTCACCTTATGATATATATATATATAATCTACCATTTTTTATTATTAATAATCATAGTTTTCTACACAACTTTCAACACAGCCTCAGGCAGCATCTGAATATTTTCTAATCATCGTGTACCATCAAGTACCCTCTTTGTTTTAAAACCCATCAGTGTACTATATAATATTTAGTGAAAATTTTCGCAGAATACTCTTTGTGAATATATCACCACATTCGTTTATCATACATCGTGTAATTAAAAATTATTTTAATTTTTTTATTCAAAATATAAAAAGTACCTAATGAAAATTAACCGTACGATATATAATGAATAGATGTGATTAAAGAATTTCCAGAATACTCACAAAGATGATCCAATGAGAATCCTCTCTTCATAATATGTACCCTTTATAAATTTCAAATGATTGGCTCATCATTTATACGAGAAATCTTTCCCTGTTCTGGGAACCCACACCTCAGCCAACAGGTGGTTATCCCTACTAATTATCTCTTGACATCTGTATCCAACTAACAAAATAATTAAACACCTCAAAAGAATAGTTCTTTTGAGCAAAATAAAAAATAAAATAAAATAAATTCTCAATCCCCAAAATTTCAGCGACCAACTGTCCCCTCTTTTTCCGGTGGCCGACTACCATTGTCACCGTACTTCTAAAAAATCCATCAAACCTCTCCTCTAAAATTTATATTTTATCATCTTTCTAGATCAATAAAATAAAATAAAACACAAAAATTTTAAATAAGAAAAACAAAATACCCAGATTCCCAGGAGACCCGCACCGGAGAAGGACACAACGGACGCTGACAACCTCATAAACTCTTAATTCGGAGATCGACGAAGGCAGACTTGAGGGTGCCACCGACCATCATCGGGTTCCATGCCCAAATAAGAGTGGGGAAGAGAGAGAATAGGAGAAAGAAAAAGAGGAAAATAGAGAAGAGACGGCATGTCGCCGACGGAGGTGGGTAGTTGCTGGTGTGGTGGGTGCTTGGCGTGGAAGGGGTGCAATGAGTTTTCTGACTGCTTATGTTAGGGTTAAATTAGGAATTCTATTGCCCAAAGTGAACAAACGTGGCACATTTTTAATTTTAAAAATGAGATAGACAGCTGTCATTACCCTATTCGTTGGGAACACTAAGTCAACTAATGTTCCAGGTATTTGGAAAAATTTCTCCATTTATACAAACCCTTTTCAGCGTGTCTAAATACAAACTCTTGTCTGCATGTACCATCAAATACCCAAAATAAACTATTTTCGTTAGAAAGTAGACTACGTAAATCATTTCTGCGTGTCTAAATAGTTTGATTGTTAACTAATTATCGTGCAAACACTAATTAATGTGAGAGCTTCTGCGCATGGGATTTGTATTTGCACTCACGGTCTCTTAATAACTCTTCATTTATACATTTCCAACATGCTTATTCCGTGATCTAACCTATAAATATTTCCTTTGTTATTACCCTTCCATTAACTATAGTAATAGTACTAGTCGATTTCAAAGGAGTATTTGTTTGTCTAACTGATCATCTAATGGTAATGCTTGACCACTGCTTTCACGTTTGGCCATATCACTGTCTTTTCCTTTCTCCCTACTTTTTTCTTTGTGATTTTACCAATTTTACCCCTTTTAAATTTTATTTTATTTTATTTTTTGTTGAAATTTAAGTTTATTTTCGTTAATTTAAATATAGAATTAAATTGTCGCAAGACGAAATTGATAATATAGAATGTGCCAGGCTTTCTCTGTTAGATTTACAAGAAAAGGGCTAAAACATTGAAATCTGTGAGGCTGATTATGATTATGCCTAATGATCTAAAAAAAAACAT
This sequence comes from Pyrus x bretschneideri, assembly GCF_019419815.1. Taxonomy (NCBI): domain Eukaryota; kingdom Viridiplantae; phylum Streptophyta; class Magnoliopsida; order Rosales; family Rosaceae; genus Pyrus; species Pyrus x bretschneideri. Next base: position 2,930,547 of record NW_025999779.1, read on the forward strand.
GAGAACAAGGATTCTAATTAGTTCATCTCTTTTTACTGAACTTGACGAAATTAACTATTGCAAAATTTATTACTTTCGATTTAGAGAATGAATTTGGCTGCAATGGTGATAATGAACAATATCGTAAGCAACTTGCTAAAGCCATTGAAGAAAGCCTCAAGTATTCACACAGCCGATACCCTCAACGTTCCTTTTTTTTTTTTTTTGGAAAACTTTATTTTAATTCCTAAATAAGATTGTTTTTTTTTTCTTTCAATAATACCGTATGTAATATTAAAAACTAAAAATAATCCTCCATGTCAGATTATAGTATTTCATATCACATTTAATCATATTTTTATAAATTTATTGCATTTTTAGTTTCCCTAATTACCCTTGTTACTCTATTAAAATCAATTAGAAAAACAAATATATAATTAATTTTCCAAGAATGCTTTTTTTTTTTGAACAAACGATAAGATGTACACTTAAGAGGTGGGGGAGTGGGTTAAGCCTTATAATAGGCTTGCCATAATAATGTGGTTCAACTTCACCCTTGACGAGAATTGAACGTAAGACCTCTCACTTACAAGTGAAGAGGACTGCCACTAGACCATAGTATTAAGTGGCCCAAGAATGCTTAATTAACTAGATCCATAATTAACATATTTGTTGCACCCAAATCAGATAATTAACTTAAAACTCCAATTAAAGCATAATTCACAATTTAGTATGGAATAAAATCTTTAAGAGCAGATTTATCCATAATCAAAAAGTGAAGAAGGAAAATACAATAAAAATTAGAAGATACAAACCTGTTCAAACATAATTCACATTTATTCACCAAGAGGTAATTCTCAAGTTTTACAAAGCACACTTTAAATAAATTTACATAAAGCTTCTTGTCCCTTATTCAAACAAAAGAGCAAACACCACCAAGCTCTTTATTTTATTTCTATTTATACATATCGTATAGTAAGTAACATCTCTAGCACAAGACTTAATTCTTTGGTTCCGAACTTACACAAATTTAATTAGGGTGAGCATAAAGCTCACTAGGAATAGTATACCTCAATATATATATATATATATATACACCTTCCAACTTTTCGATCTTCCCATTCATTACCCGTGGGCCCCTCTTCCCCTAATTCTTTCCATTCTACCAACGAATAATCTATAATAATTCGCAAATCCAAATCGGCTAATTGTTCTCGGATAGCACCTGCTCCAGTAGAAATTTCTCTATTTCGAAATGTATCGAAGCCCTGGGTAGTAAAAAAAAGTGGGATGCTGTATTTCCAGGATTGGATTTCATATTCGAATGAACCTCGTAATCGTAAGAAAGTAGGTTTTTTAGCTATGGGCCTAGCAAAAGAAAAATTTGGATAGGATCCTATAGGATCTCCCCCTTTCAAAACCGGACGTGAAAGTTTCCTCTCATCCGGCTCAAGTAGTTACACCAAATAAAGATAAAGAGAGGGGTTCCCACTTTAAAATTCTATAAAACCACAACTACTCCTTACTCAAGTTCCCAAAGAAGATCAAGCAACATTTCATTGATTCATTCTTCGTTTTATTAGATTTTCTGAATTCTTTATTCAATTTTTAAATGAAATGTGAAATTCTTGAGTAGTCTACTTCCCTTCGAATGATGAATCCCCTTACATTAAAGTAATTATATATAAGCATGAGTATATTATTTTATTTTATTTTTTAGTTAAAACACATTAGAAAAATGATATGTATGAATGCATAAAGTTTCTCTCTTCAAACCCTTTAGCTTGAACCCAAACACAATATTTCCCTTTTGTTAGTGCTCTTGCCTAATTCCCTTTCGCCAGTCCCGTATTACCCTTAAATTATTGTGCACTTTAGGGTTGGCTTGAGACCTGGTACCTGTCAAGAATTAGGCTCAACTACGCAAAAGCCTTCCTCATTGCCCATTTCCCTATCTCCTTCACAAGAATCTCAACTCAAGGTAATCAGTTCATTGTTTAACAAATGAATGAAAAACATGTATATCAATCCATCCAAGTAATCATATAGGCAATGAGTTTATGAACCCAACCAAATAGATAAATATCAATCAATATGTATTAATCAGATAATAAATGAATAAATAATTATAAGATTTCCCAAGCACCCCCTACTTGGTTCCAAAGCTACAATGTAAGTCCACGTAACAGACAAACTAATCAAGTATCTTGGTCCAGCTCGTGAGTTCCTATTCAAAGTATAAACCATCACTATTTAAGCACTCAATTTAAAATATAACTCGTATTTAGTACAAAACATACTTCAGATTTCTGGTAAAATAGTTTTAAAACTAAAAGTTTTTGTATGGTGTAAATTTGTTATGCAAAATTAATATTGGATATATGTACGAACCCACCAATAATATCCAAATATATTATTACAATTAGAACTCATTTCCAACACCAAAGTTTATTTATTGACTTAGATGACTAGTTCAAAAGTTTCATGTTTCAAAATTTCACCTTGAAATCCCTTCCTTCCTACCAATCCATAACCAAAACCTCAACATAAAAGACTCTTTTTTTTTTTTTTTTAGTTTATGAAGCTCTCTGTTTTAAACAGTAACAGAACATAAGTATATTTTGAAATCAAAGAGGAAACTGAACATTTTATAATATAAAAATATGGGGTTTTTGACTAAAAGCCCACTAAAATAGAAAGATGAATAAAATAAAAGGAATGAGAAGTCTAACAAAAAGAAAATTACTTCAACTCTTAGCACCCTTTCTCCTTCACTAGCCTTCTGAAACTATAAAGCTTTTTGTCTGGTATTTTTATTACTGTTGATTCTCAAGAGAACTACTGACTCCCTATTTATACAGCTTTTTGTTTCTTTTTAACTGGCTAAAAAAAAACTCTTACTTATCCTAACAATCATGATGCCTAACTCTAGACTCTTCACCACCTGCTTCTTAGACCTTCACCTCCTGCTTCCATAGACTCCACAAGTTCTCTTGGAACTAACACTTAGGTGACACAAGCCACCAAGCCACAGAAAATTGAACACCTCCTGCTTGCTAGTAGTAAGAGGAGGATTCACTTGACTACCACATGGAAACGAGATTGAGATGAAAATCTTAGCAAATGATAATAACACACCTCCTGATTTTAAATTCTTACGTGGTGGTAAGAGAGAAAGAGGCATGGAAATCACAAGGTCAATTGTACAGTCGTAAGGAAATAAAAAAAGCTTACCTCATGAATTATTTGTTGGCCTACTCCCAATTGACTTAGTAGTATGGAATTGAAGAGGATCCAAAGACAAATTATTCTTGCGTCGAAATTCGGAAGAGAGAAAAGCTAGGGGTTGTTTTCCCTTTTCAGGGACGACGGGGATTTGAGGGAAAAGAGATTGTGGACTCCTTTATTGGAGTTATTCGTCCCGAAAAAGAAACAAACCTAAAAAAAAATAATAACAAAATATGTATTTGTCTTTTTGTCAAAAGTTATATAGTCTTATTATATATATCTAATGAATCTCAAACATAGGACCAATTTATAATTTAGGGGGGGGGTTCCTAACCATATAAATAGAGAGGTTAAACTCATACACTTGCACTACTAACTAATTAAAAAAAAAATTGGGTTCTCACAATCTGCTCCCTTAAAAAAATTTAGTCCTCGAAATTTAAAAACTTACTGGAGTGAAGGAAAAGTTCTGTGTATTTTGTATGCATAATGCATCTCAGTCTCCAACTCCCATGTGGTTTCTTCTACATCACCATGTTGCCACAGAACTTTGACCAACATAATAGTCTTCGTTCGTAATGTCTGTTCTTTGCGATCTAGAATACGAACTGCTCTTTCTTCATATGACAATTGTTCATCCATGCTTAGCTCTCCCAATCAATGACATGAGATGGATCAGGTTCATACTTCCGTAGCATAGGGACATGAAATACGTTGTGAATACCTGAAAGTTGAGGGGGCAACGCTGATCTATATGCCACTTCACCAATTCGTTGCAGAATTTCAAAAGGTCCAATAAATCTTGGAGATAATTTTCCTGACTTTCCAAATCTTTTGACTCCTTTGCAAGGTGATACTTTCAAAAACACAAATCACCAACCTCGAACTTCACAGGTTTCATTCTTCGATCTGCATAGCATTTCTGTTGACTTTGAGCTATTATAAGACATTGCTTAACTGTCTTGATCTTTTCAGTAGTCTCTTGTACAAGGTCAGGTCTTAATATCACCTTGTCACCATTTCTGCCCAACAATTAGGGTGATCTACATGGTCTTCCATATATTGCTTCATATGGTGCCATTTCAATGTTTGAATGGTAACTATTGTTGTAGGCAAATTCAGCAAGTGATAAATGATCTTCCCAACTTCTTCCAAAATCTAAAATACATGCCCTCAACATGTCTTCGAAGATTTGGATGGTTCTGTCGGACTGCCCATCTGTCTGTGGATGAAAAGCAGTACTAAAATGTACTTGAGATCCTAAAGCTTGTTGCAAGGTTTCACAAAACTTAGAAGTAAACTTGGAATCCCGATCAGACACAATTGAAATGGGAATTCCATGCAATCTTACTATTTCTTGAATGTAAAGCTTTCCAAGTGTTTCAATGGAATTCGTTATCTTAATTGGTAAGAAATGTGCAGACTTGGTCAAACAGTCTACAATAACCCATACTGCATCTCGGCTTATTTGTGATTTTGGTAGACCTATTGTAAAGTCCATTGTGATATGATCCCATTTCCAGTTAGTTACGGCTAGTGGTTGAAGTAAGCCTGATAGTTTTTTATGTTCACTTTCACTTGTTGACAAATGAGACACTTTGCTACAAATATTGTTACATCTTTCTTCGTACCATTCCACCAAAATTGACGTTGAAGATCATACTACATTTTTGTATCTCCAAGATGAATCATGTAAGAAGAACAATGGCTTTCCCGAAGAACTTCATTCCTTAATTCAAGAATTTCAGGTACAAATAACCTTCATGAGTATCTTAGTCCACCGTATGCAATCTTATGTGCTTCTCTGCTTGCAATCTCAGCTTGGATTGACTTCGACAAGGAATCATCTTTTTGCGCTTCAATAATCTTTCCCCCAAAAATGGTTGAGTAACCAAATTGCATAGATAAACACAATCCTTCTTTATGTCTACATGCAATTTAAACTGACAAAGAGTTTCTATCATTTTCCATTTTTGAAGATGCAAAGTTGCTACAGTTCCTCTTGATTTTCTGCTCAAAGCATTTGCCACAACATTTTCTTTTCCTGGATGATAATGTAAACTGAAGTCATAATCTTCAAGGTATTCCATCCAACGCCTTGCATTAAATTCAACTCATTCTGTGCGAATAAATACTCAAACTCTTGTGATCTGAAAAAAGTTCAAATCGCTCACCATAAAGATAATGTCTCCATGTTTCAATGCATGAACAATAGCTGCTAGCTCCAAATCATATGTTGGATAATTTCTCTCGTGCGACTTCAGTTGTCGAGATGCAAAGGCAACAACTCTATTCGACTGCATTAAAACACAACCTAATCCATATAGTGAGGCATCAATGTATACCACATAACCTACATCTCGTTCAGGAATAATTAAAACTGGAGAGGTAGTCAACCGCGTCTTTAATTCCTGAAATGATTCTTCACATTGGTTGTCCCACATAACTTAACTCCTTTCTTTGTCAATTTGGTTATTGGTGCAGCTATCAGAGAGAAATCTTGTATGAACCGTCTATAATATCAGCTAATTCCATAAAGCTTCGTATCTCATGAACTTTTTTCGGTTGATCCCAATTAAACACCGCTTCAACTTTGGAAGAATTTACTGCAATTCCTTTGTTAGAAATTACATGTCCCAAAAACTTTACTTCAGTTAACCAAAATTCACATTTGGTAAATTTAGCAAACAATTGGTGTTCCCTCAAAGACTGCAAAATGATCTTCAAGTGTTCTTTATGTTCCTTCTTGGACTTAGAGTAGATGAGAATATCATCGATGAAAATGATCACAAATTGATCTAGATGAGATCAAAAAAATCTATTCATTAAGTCCATGAATGCTGCTAGGGCATTTGTTAATCCAAAAGGCATGACCAAAAATTCATAATGGCCATAACTAGTTCTGAAAGCTGTCTTTGGTACATCTTCCGCCTTCACTCGAAGTTGGTGATAGCCAGAGCGAAGATCAATCTTTAAGAAGAAACAAGCATCCCTTAATTGATCAAATAAATCATCAATTCTTGGTAAAGAGTACTTATTCTTCACAGTAACTTTATTGAGTTGTCGATAATCTATACACATACGAAGAGTTCCTTTTTTCTTCTTCACAAATAGATCTGGTGCACCCCATGATGATGTACTAGGACGAATGAATCATTTCTCTTGTAGCTCCTGTAGTTATACCTTAAGCTCTTTGAGTTCTGAAGGGGTCATACGGTATGGAGGAATAGAAATTGGTGTTGTGCTAAGATATACTTCAATGGCAAACTCCACTTCTCTTTCCGGTGGTAGTTCTAACAGTTCTTCTAGAAATATATCATTGAAGTCCTTCACTATAGCAATGAATTCCATTTGAAAGTTGTTTGTATCTCCATTGCAATACTTGTTATTAAATTCAAGTAACTGCATTCTCTTATATCCAAAATAAATTTGGGCTTAACTTTGTTTCCAATTCCATGGAAACTAAATGTTTCGCCATCAGGAATCTTAATAGTCACTCTTTTCTTACCGCAATCAATTATGGCATTGAAATGCGTAAGCCAATCCATCCCTAAGATGACATCATATTCCAGCATCTCTAATATGATAAGATCAAAGACAAGTCTATGGTTTAATATCTCTATGAAACAAGATTTACACAATGTATTAACTTCCACACTATTCCCATTAGAGATCCAATAACTAAAGGAGATGACATCGTTTCAGACTCCAAACCAAGAATGGATGTAAATGATGTGGAAATGAAAGATTGTGTAGCACGAGAGTCAAATAGTATACTAGCCCATGAGTTGTAAACTAAGAATATACCTTCCACCACGGCATGATCATTTTCGTCTGGTGCAGGGTCATTTCGGTCTATCACTTGTACAAAAGCATATACTTGGCCTTAAGCTAATTGCCCTGACTTTCTAGCTCATCCGAGTGCCCTTGGTCTAGTTTGTGCACGTTGTCTTATTGTACATTGTGGTGGTTGATTAACTCGACCTCTTGGCTGATTTTGTTGGGGCTGATAAGGAGGACGATACTGAGGCAGCGGAGCATTGAACTGTCGTTTCGAAGCATGATATTGTAATGGTGGTGCTCAAGGTGTTGGATATGGCTGCAGTTATGGACAATCCCTCTAATAATGTCCAGTTTGCTTATAATAATAACATTGTCGTGCATTCTGAGCCATCTTGTATGATCCTTGTGGTTGCTGATATATCTATGAGGACTGAATTTGGAACGCCTATTACTTTGTCCTCCACTAGAATTCCTCACCTCCCAAGCTCTCTTGCCTTCAGGAGCACTTTGTTCAGCTACAAGGGCTCTTTCAACAACATCAACATATTTAGTTAGCCTCAAAATAACCACATTTTCCTTGGTTGCTGGTTTCAGACCTTCCTCAAATCGTTGTACTTTCTTGCCCTCATTAGGAATCATCTCAAGTGCAAAACACATTAGCTCCTCAAACTTTGCTTGGTATTCGGCCACTGTCAAGTCTTGTTGAATAAGATTCATAAATTCTTTGCCCTTCATTGCCTTTATAGCACTAGGAAAATATTTCTCAAGAAATTTTTTCTCAAACTCAATCCAAGTAGTTATCTCATTGTCAGGCATAACCAAGACTGATTCCCACCAATGACATGCTTGTCCCTCCATGTAAGTACAAGCAATAATCACCCTTAGAAATTCTGGAACACATTGGTTATTCATTTTCCGCTTGATTTGGCGTAGCCATTCTTGGGCTGCCATAGGGTTCAATTCCCCTTTGAATACCGGTGGTCACGTCTTACGAAATTCTCCTTGAATCCTCTATCACTCGATTATCTTCAGTTTCATGATCAGGTCCATGATTATTCTGAGTAGTTTCCCTTTTAGCATTTGCCATTTCTTGAATAGCAAAAATGTTCCCAGCATTCCCATCAAAATCATTGTCATGTTGTTCATCTAATCCGGCCATCTTAACATAAGAAAATAAAAAAACCACATTAATATTTAGTAAAATAGTTTTTCTCATTTATTTCTGCACAACTGAACACAAAATTAAAATATATTTCCATCTATACATAACTAATAAAATGATAAAACCTTTGGATTCCCACCAGTAGCACACTCAATGGAAACCCAATACTTGGATACAATGTGTAATTAGTGTAATATAGGTAAATTCATTGCTCACGGTGCCAAAAGAAATTATCCATATGGATTCCGTGGTGTACACTAAAGCAATATCATGTACAAATAATAAGCTTTAGCCTAAACCGGACTAAAGCTTTCATGTAGTGTTTGTCATTCAATAGATAGTCTTGGAGTAAAATCTTAGATATTCCTAATAAAAATTGAAGCTCATAAATAGGCTTGACAAATGGGTTGTGTCTGTCGTGTTCGTATAGTTTTCATGTAATACCTGTTATCTTAACGGGTCGTGTCGTGTCACATCCGTTATCTTAACGGGTCCTGAACAGGTCAGGTCATTTTACCCAACCCGACCCGTTAAGAAAAAAATATATTTTTTCTTAAATTTGCACATACCACACATTGACACATAAATATTACTTCAAAACATTAAAACACATTTGTCGTTTAAGTACTACATCTACACTCGAAAATAAGAGCCTAATAACCAAACATGCATACACTACTAGTCTATTACAAAATATTAAATGTGCAAGGATAAGCAAAATGAAAGAGTTTTTGTTTTCAAGGTTGTGAAGCCTTTCTCAAAAGTTTAAACCTTGCCAATGGAACTCAAAACTTGCATATTATTCCTTTTACAAAATTCTCAATTTTCATCAATCATCATGACATAAGATTTAATGTTTTCAAGTATCCACACATTGCCACATAAATATTACTTCAAAACATTAAAACACATTTGTTGTTTAAGTACTACATCTACACTCGAAAATAAGAGCCTAATAACCAAACATGCATACACTACTAGTCTATTACAAAATATTAAATGTTCAAGGATAAGCAAAATGAAAGAGTTTTTGTTTTCAAAATCCTCAATTTTCATCAATCATAATGACATAAGATTTTGTGGTATCCACTAGTGTAAATATTTTAAATTGAAGATCGAGTTCATTTATTGTATTCATATAGGGTCAAGGAGTATAACTATAAAAAAATCATCAAAATCGGAGTTAAAATAACCGTTAAATCGTGATTTTTCATTAATAACCGTCCAAAAGTTTTGTCCCGTTACTTGATCTCTGAATATTTTGTTTTTTTTGCAATTTTTGGCATATGTTATCTCGTTTGACGGTTGGATCGTTGAAATTAGTTTCGTAGAATGCGTATCCCATCAAAACAATAGATTTACTAATATTTAAGAGTTTATTCATACTTTTATTAAGAATAATATAAGATTTTGTGATATCCACTAGTGTAAATATTTTAAATTGAAAATTGAGTTTATCATTGTATTCATATTGGGTCAAGGAGTGTAGTTGTAAAAAATCATCAAAATTGGAGTTAAAATAACTGTTAAATCGTGATTTTTCGTTGATAACCATTGAAAAGTTTTGTCTCATTACTTGATCTTTGAATGTTTGTTTTTTGCGATTTTTTGCTGATGCGATCTCGAAGCATATATAAACAAGTTTGACGGTTGGATCGTTGAAATTAGTTTTGTAGAATTTGTAATTTCGTATTCCATCAAGTTCAATGGTGTGTGTATATATATATATTAAGTAGATTTAAATTTATTTATTTTGTGCATATAACACTTAAGAAATTGAATGGTATGTATATTTAAGCCGATCCAATGGTCACCAATTTTTAATGTTTAATTTAATATATATATATATATATTAGTTTTTAGGGGTATAAAATTGTTAAATTAATAAATATATAGTATTTTTTTTAGGGTTATAAAATTATAAAATTAATATTTTGCTTATCGTGTATCGTATTACCCAAGTGTATACCCGAACCAACCCGTTATCTTAACAGGTGCTTATCGGATTACTCGATAACGATCCGATTCATTATCGTGTCGATCCAAACACCTGTTAATTTCGTATCGTGTCGTGTTAAGAATTGCCCGACCTACTTATAAACATCTTGCATGAGCAATGATCTACTAGGAAGGTCTTTGTACTTATTTAGAGCGTATGAGTATGGAAAATTATTTAGTACACAGTAGAAATTGTAATAATGAATGTAAAGATCTGTAACAAACTTAAAAAAAAAAAAAAAAATATATATATATATATATATATATATATATATAAAACAGAGATTGACTTTACTTATAGAATAAGCTGATATACGAGAGTCAAATCACAACAGCATTAAGCTTTAAAAGAAAAAGATTAGAACTAAGTTGAGATGATTAAACAAGAAATCATTTCTCCACTTTCTTTTTTTTAACAACTTGTAATATATATTACTTGAGTATCAGATTAAGATCTGTAATCCTAAAAGCAAATATAGCCAGGAACAATTCGAGAACTAAACTATACATGCTACAGTAAATTCCAATTGAAAACTCCTGTGAAGAAGATGAAAACTCCTGTAAAATTCTTGAACATAACTAACTTGTCCAATTATAGAATCGATGGTCATCTATCCATATAAGCAGAAAATTACATTCAGAAGGGAAAAATTGCCTATTTGATAATATAATGCAAGTGACTTGATGATTTTTTTTATGAACAACTCACATTCGACAATATTATTCCCAATCAACAACTCACATATCAAAGCCTACCAGATGTTTTTTTTTTTTGTTGAATTATTTGTGTTTTCCTATATAGCTAGGCAATTGATCAATCATAGACAAGCGTCTGCAAATTCTCATTGATGTCCATTTCATTGACTTTTTGTTGAGGTAAAGTACCATATTCATTCATAGATAATAGGAATACATACGTAAACATGAGAACAGGGTGCAATTACATGGGTCTTGATAAAAATTTTGCTAAGGATTTCAACCTAGACAAAGGAAAAAAGAGCGTTCCGCACTCAAATTAAATATAAATTATATCTTCAAAAAGAATGTCGCAAATTATATCAGGTGGTTCTTCAAACCATGTCCGTTCCGCAATCCGAGCCATGCTAATCGATGAGCCAACCTATTTGCCCCTCTCCGTGTATGCAAAATCTTCAAAATTGGGATTGATCGTAGATAATGATGCACCTCGTTAATTACCGTACCAAAGTGGGAGTTATCATCACAGTCCTGGTTTATGGCGGCAAGTACAATGGAAGAGTCCCTTTCAAATTCAATCGCCTCAACTCTGAGTTCATGGCCAATTTCGCCGCTGTACATGCAACAAGCACCTCTGCGAGCAGTGGCGAAGTCACACCCTCCACCTTCAGCAATAAATTCTCCCACATCAGTTCGAAAATCTACGTAGCTGAGAATTTTTTCCATTACACTACCAACTACATATTTGGTTTTAATTTTGAGGGTATTTAAGTCTATTTAAGTGGACTTTTTGTTAATTTTGAAAGATTTTATAAAAAAATGACATTTATGAATTTGAGTCATAAATTTTGGCTACTATTGATAAAGACTCCTGAAGATTTGATTGGCGATGATTCTGTTGACTCACATGTGGAGGTTCAGAAACCCTAAAAAGAATGTTGGGATAATGTCGTGATCGAAACTATTGGGATGAATAATTTTGGATATGTATGCAAACATATCGGCATCAAATAATTGATGATTAAAAATCCAATTATTCTTGATTTTCCCAAATCTCTCCATTCGTTTCACATAAATTTTTCCAACATTCTTCTTAACTAAATAGAAAAAGTAAAAGTTGGGACTCCTATGACCAAAAGGAAACAGTTTTAGAATTGGACTCAGCTTCCAAAATTCTTAAGAATTTAAAATATATAAATATCTGTGCGTGCTTTTGCATCTATTATTCACTAATGCTGCTAGCTTTCTTATTTTCCTTTTGATCGTCTGGTGACTTGCGATATGGAAGCCGTCCATCACGAGATGAGCCAGAATTTTTACTGTCACGTTGATCCACTTGACACACAAGTACTAGACCCCCTCGGCCATCACGAGCAATATTCTCCTTGGGTTCCACTTGAAATCTACTTCGAAGTCTCCAGAAACTACAGCTTCTTCGACCGCGATCTCTCACAAGACGGAACCCTAACCCTGGTCTGGTGCACCAATCTGAAGTGCAAGCCAGAAGTTACGAAGGCAAAAGAATTGATGCGTACTGGTTTGGAACCCGAAACGAATACGTCAGACCCTTTCTTTCTCAGGTGTTGTCCTTTCTTAAAATTCATGAGAACATGCACAGTGATATGGTGGAGACGATTATGGACAGGGGTATCCAAATCAGAAACTTCGATTCCAAGAAAGGTCCTAAAGTCCTGCGTATGAGGGTTGGTATAAAAAAATACCATGACTGGATTCGTTGTGAGTATTGTTCTAAAGAAAAACAACTCAAGAGGGATGCGCTGATGCTGATGATGATGATGTTAATGTGGTAGAGAGAGGCTGAGGAAGAAAAAGACGACGCGTAGTGCATGAAAGTGAGGTTTGCTCTATTTGTTTGGAAGAGTTTGTTGTGGGATTAGAGGATTTGAGGTCCATGCCTTGCACGCATGTGTTTCATGAAAACTGCATATGGAGATGGTTCGAACGGAGTCACCTTAATTGCCCTATCTGCCGCTTCGAGATTTTTATTGAACGTGGATCACAAGACGAAGGCGACATTAGGGTTTAAGCGATTCTAGTTAGCTGTTTTAATTGATACTTCGTTTTATTGTAATTTTGTACAAAATATATCATTGGTTGCATTCTTCTAAATATAAGGATGAATTTTCTGGACATGGTTAGTTATGTCAAAGTATTCATTCCATGTGTGTATAGAGGGTTCGTATTTAGGGACAAACATTTTGACAATTAATGTTTACACTCTTTGTGATCCATTGTATTACCTAACATCGTAAAGTCCTCGTTAAGAGTGGTGTACAAGTTTATTAATCACTAAATGGTATTAAGAAATTAAACTGAAATAAAGAAATTAGCAGAAAATAAAAGAAGAAAAGATGTTCTCGGGCTGTTGGAAGCAGGATGTGAGGCTTCCATAGATTAAATTAGCGGACCTTCACTCTTGAGAGTCTTCATAATTCTCATCCGAGGTTAAAAAAAAATCTTCCTCTTGGTTCAATTGCAAACCCGTACTGAGGTTTGACTGTACGGTACACTTAGCCATAGAGACACAACAGACAGTTATGATAGGAACAAAGCCATAGAGAAAAGACAAGAAGTAATTGTATATATATAATCCACTTTTGTTTAGGTTATTGTTTTCGAAAGAACAATAACTTAATTTTGTAAACCAAAACAAACTAAATTGCAGTTCTATGGCTTCAGAGACTCACATTGAGGTTATAAACTATTCTGTTTCCGGTGGCTATTCTCTTCTGTCAATCCAGTAGAGGGAATTCCACGTTCTTCTGCAATCTCTTGTAGGTGAGAGGTGTTACTTGAGTTCCACCCGCGAATGATTAACAGAAGATCTAGCTGTTCCTCAACGAGCTGGTACATTGCATCTCTTGTCGCTCCTGTAAAAGGAACACATAAAATCACCTTGTAAGTTTCTCTAAATTTTCAAAAAATGTACGCAAACTATAAACTAGCTTCACAAAGGGTATGCACGTTGCTGTTGCTGTGGGGTATTAGAATAATAAACACAATCTTACAAGAAGATAAAACGCAAAGCATGGATACAAATTGTTCCGTGGCACACCAACATAAAAATCTAAACCTAACCAGAAAAAACCATGACTAGAGAAAGAACTTACCTGAGTTGCATCAGATATTGTGTTCACTGCAGATGGACCATTCTCTTCGGTTTCCCCCTTAAGCGTTGTTGTCTGATTTGCAATCCCAACTTCTACCAGGTCTGCCTGGATCATGTAAGATATTTCTTAAATCATAAGAACAACAGCAAGACATTAGGATTATGGATTTAACAAATTAAATTGCAATAGATCAATTGTAGTTAACTTATCTATATAATACGGAAGACATAGCTGTTGTAGATGACAAAGGAGAGTCTTCAACTCTCAGCAAACGGTTGCAATAATAGGGTTGTGGAACATGTGTATTATGAAAGTAGGGACATCCTTAATATAGTGATTAGGGCTGCTCTATAACCGCCTATCATAGTTAATACTCCCACTAGTAAAGCATTAGTTGGGATATACAATTATAGAATTTGTGAGCTCAAAACACATTTAAAAATTTTCGGACCTCATCTTTATTCCAGATAACTATAGAGAAGTGGTTATTGTGACTAAAAACTGCACAAAAGAGTTTGTAAATTTTGCTCATCAGGCGTTTAACAGAAATAAAACTTTAACTAAACGTTTTCTGATCGCAACAATAACATATAATTCCACAATTATCTTTGGATAGAAACTAATTATATTAGGTTTGCATAGCCAAAACATGAAATATATGAGCAAACGTATATAGCTTCAACACTACTTTTGAGCAGATGAAGTATATACAATCTTGTCAATTTCATGCTTCACTATACATTGATTATAGTTGGACTGAATAAAAAAAAAACAACTTCAGCAGATTAATTATCCATCAATAAGATATAAACCATAAGCTCAATTTCTTGAACAACAATGATTATAGTTGGACTGAATAAAAAAAAAAAAAAACAACTTCAGCAGATTAATTATCCATCAATAAGATATAAACCATAAGCTCAATTTCTTGAACAACAACACAAGAATTAATAAGCAAAACACTTTTGAGCAAAATATGCTCATTAACCCTTAATGGATGTGAATATGGTGCTATTGTACTTACCAGTTCAATATTGATAAGTAGCAATAGTGATTCAAGGCAAAATGATCTCTAAGACTACGTGGTTGCAAATTTCCTGTAAAGTTAGTTCGCAAGTAACAAAATTGAAGATTGGTAACCTGATACAAATAAAACCAGATACAAAGAATCTTTTGCTCTATGAAGACCCACTTTCATAAGCTTTTTATGGTTTATTAAACTCTCATCTCTTTGTCTTTTTCGTCATTTGTCGACCAAATCACAGAACCCATCTGAAGAGTACCTAAATTGTTATTTGTCCTACTACAGACAAACCCTAATTTTTAATTTGTTCTATTGTTCTTACTATTTGTGTCTATATCACGAATGTTTTCTTAAATTCAAAGAATTGAATATAATCTTTGCTCAATCAAAGATCAATATTAGACGTGATCTGAGGTGGAAGGAAACAATAACTTAAACCTTGAGTCTTTCACTTGGTTTTGAGTTGGGTTGGGTTGTGAGAAGTGGTGCGGTGCCGGAGAGAGACAAAAATACTTTCTTTACATTTTACCTATGTCCTTTTATGTAATTTTACAATCATGTAAGCTTGTCATTATAACTTTTACAAAAAAAGTGGGTGCGATAATAAGATAATAAGGTGGACATAGTAACACTTTTTTTTTTTTAAGTAGTTTGAAAATCAACAGTTAAAACTTGCATATCTAATGAATTTTTACAACAATTAAATCTCTCATCAAAGATTCACCAATGGGACGCAGCTATGTATTGTAGCCCACTCTTAAATTTTTTATTTATTTTTTAATATTTAGGGCCAGCCGTATCTTAAAAGTAGATGTGAAAAAACTAAAATCAGCCCAAAATCGCAAAGCCCAACAGAATGCTTAAGATGTGTGGACCAGGGTTATTTATTATAAGTGGCCCAATCCGGAAAGGTGAAGAACCAAAAAAGTGAAAAAGAAAAGCTTGAGAAGAGGGGCATTCCGAGAATTGAACTCGGGACCTCTCGCACCCTAAGCGAGAATCATACCACTAGACCAAATGCCCTATTTAACGAAATGTTCTACTAAATTAAATTTTATACTTAGTGAATCATACCACGCATATTCTTGGCTCTCTATCCTGAAATGTGGAAATAATGCGTTATTGTTAAGCAGAAGAAACTCACTACGAGTTCACCAAAAAAAAATAAAAAATCACTACAAAAGCAACTATGCCTGATTTGAACCATATTATTAATAGTTCATTATGAGGCTGAACCCACCTGATCTCCCTTAGTGTATATAATGGGTTAATTATACTAACGTCTCTTTAGGTTTATCATGTTTTTATAAAATCCCCTCACGTTTGAAACATAACACTAGCCTCCTTTGAGGTTCTAATTTTCTTTCACATAATCCCTTTAGTGTTGACATCACCTTAAAATAGTTTCTGAAAGACAAATTTGTCCTTGTTTTTAATTACTTAAAAAAAAAAAAAAAAAAAAACCTTTTTAAAAAACAATACAGGGTTTAGGGTCTCTCCTCCACATTCACCACAACTTAATAGAAATTCTTAACATGTTTCACCTTCTCCCTAGCCATCCTCACAAGAAGCTACTCCTTCATCTCAGTTTTTCGATTAATCATCCTCTCACAAGCTTGGCTTCACCCTCCCCCATAAAAATAAAAATAAATAAAAAATTGAAAACGCCAAATTCCCAATAATCTTCCTCATGAAATGCAAGTTGTCATTGGAAACCTTGAACCTTTTTTGTCGAATTCCAGGGAAGATCCGGGTTCATAGTAGAGGAAGAAAGATAATGACATTTATTTAATTTTCTTTTTATTTTTTTAATTATAATGAGAGAAAATTTGTCCTAAAAGGGTGTGAAAGTGAACTAAAACCTCAAGTGATGTTAGTGTTATGTTTCAAACGTAAGGAGTTTTGTGAAAACATAATAAACCTAAGGGAGTGATGGTGTAATTAATCTTGTAAATAATATCGTTTGTTCAAATTTTTTTTTCTTACTCTTGAAATTCTCTGTTTCATTTTTTTTTTCTTTTTGCACATTCATCATGTATGTTAATGAAAGGAATTATCAGAATACATAGACGGCCTATTTGAATTTTTCAACGAATTTTTAAAACTGAAAACGTTTCAAAACCGACTTTAAAATAATAATAATAATAATGTTGCTCAATAGCTTATATATTAGTCCAAGATACTGCAATTTTGAAGGTGAGATGTCGAGATCCTAATAAACTCTAAGACCAATAGTTCTAGATGTGTTTGTGATCACATAACGGTCTTGGGTCTTCCTTTGGAGAATAAACGAATTCTTCCAACCCTAGCTTATCTGTCATTACTTCTTTAATTGTAAGGAAAAAAAATAAAAAATAAAAACGAATGCAAAACAGGAATCTTGTCCAAGTACCCCCATGTGTATATTTTTCTTTTTACTTTAATTTTTTTTTTTTGTCGAAATGAAGATAATATTAAATATGAATCGAAATGTTTACATCAGTAGCTAAAGTTTAATTTTTTTTTTTCTGTCGAAATAAAGATAATATTAAATACGAATCGAAATGTTTACATCAGTAGCCAAAGTGTTAAACAACCACTATGGTTCTAACCCATCCCATAAATGACTTACGCCGCTCCTCCCCTCCCCCCCCCTCCCACCAAAAATACACGTTACATAAGAAGCCTTATTACAGGCCCGAGGAGCATACTGAAATTGAACAGAATAAAATTGTTACTTAATGTGATTAATGTCCCATAAAATACCCTCCATGACAGCCTTCGGTTGCAAGACCCCATTGATCATATCAACTAGGACCTTAGAATTAGTTTCAACCTAAACCACCCCAAATCCTCTTTCCACACAAGCCACCAACGCCACTCTTAGTGCCTCAGTTTCCGCCATGACACTGGATACACATCAAACATTCCTCACACCTCCATCATCTTGAAGGATCCTCGCAAAATCCCTCACAACCCATCCAAACCCACCCACCCCCGTACTGCTACACCAAGCACCATCACAGTTCACTTTGAAGGTACCGAATGGGGGTTTCATCCAGCCTACATGACACATCCTACTCATAGTATTCCCCCAAGTTAGCTGCTGCCCCAATTCCCCATCACTCCCCTACTCTCTCACTCCAATGCTGTCATAGTAGCTGCACGGCAACACTAGGATCAACCTCGGCTTTGTCAAACACCACGGTATTTCGACACTTCCATATCCTCCACAAACCATAAACCACCGAGTGCATTAAATCCGTAGCCTCCTTCTCCTCACCATATTTCTTACTTAGCCACTTCCAACACTCCATAAAATCTTCACCCTTTCATATCCTCCGCAAACCACAAACCACCGAGTGCATTAAATCTGTAGCCTCCTTCTCCTCACCATATTTCTTACTTGGCCACTTCCAACACTCCATAAAATCTTCACCCACCACTATGGTCACATCCAATTGAGGCAGGTGTTTTTAATTTAATTCTTGATCATGTCAAACTATTACGTATGGAGCTTAAGCCCACGAGAGGCAGTTGCCCCCCACCCACACACACACACACACACACACACAGCCACAGTTGTTTTTGGTGCAACAAAAAGAAAACAGCTATGTCTTGTATGTTAATACGTGCCAACGAAGTTATTTATGTACATATTTCTACTTATCAAACATAAATAAAATGTTTTTCTAGGTTATGGTTTTCAATGTATGTACATATTACTCAAAATAACGACACTGGAATGATAATATTTTTGTTACCACATTATACATGATGCATCTTTCAACTGAACAAACAAATGTACAAATTGTGACTACATTGTTCCTACAAATAATCAAGGTATTTCTTGTAGTGATGTGTCTTAACAAGCTATATTAGAATTATAAGATTTGTGGACTACACGAAAAAGGTGGTTCTAGCTTCTACTTGATGTGATCGTTAATAGAAAAATGTGGTCATTGTAATATAAAGTTGCCATCACAAAGAAATTTTTGGCCCATAGAGATTCAAAATCTTTGTCAGCACTAACGTGGGAACTTTTTTAACATCCTCTAGCATGTGCTCTTGTCAAACATAAGACAATTCCAGGTAATTGTTTTAAGAAGAATGATGTTTCATTCATTAACGAAAGGGTATTGCAAATTTATACTAACCAAGAATTTAGCCCTAAAAAGATCCTTGCAAACTAAATCTAAAGAATTACAATAAATCATGGCCAATCACAAAACGATAAACAAACTTATGTTACTTACTAAGGTAGATAAGCTATTTTGCCTTAGAGATTGAAATAATCTCGTTCTTTTCATACATGCATGTTGACCTTTACTTGTTTTTGTACCATAAAAAGAAAAACCATGAATATGCCTTTTATTTTCCTTATTTATAAGAACATCTTCAATAGAAGATGCAACACATTTTCTAATTAGCTGGAAAGCTTTCTAATGGCAGAAGGTTAATTATCGTTTGGAGAAAGATAAAAGTAATTTTTTTTTTTACATCTTTTTTTTTTTTTTTTCCGAAGAAACTGGAAATATTATAACCAGGGGAACTAAGAAAGCCGAAAAAAGGGCAAACATAGCAAAATAGAAATGAGGTCAGGGCATACATAGACGTTGCCAAGCATGGCACAAACGTCGACCCTACCCCACGATGCCAAAAAAAACTACGGAGGACATGGTAACCTGTCCTTTTTCAAAATTCTTACAAACAAAGATGGGGTCTTTCTGATAAACCATATCAACCGTACAAGTCGAAAACTGTGCCAAGTCAGCAAATCCCAGCTCCCACCATTCAAACAGATTGCCACAATTCAAATATCAATCAAAGGATATCTGAACAATCCTAGCTTATCTACATCTCTTTGTAATATGTTCATTTCTAGCTCATCTATATCTCTTTGTAACATATTCAGTTGTTTTGTAAATCTGAAATACTTGTAATCTGTAACAAACAGTTTCATGTAATCTCTATAAATATGAAGTCATTGACTCACTCAATGATAACTAAGTTGAGCATGCAATTCAGATTTTCATACCCTAGTTTAGTTTCTTTCATAGTATCACAGAGCTAAAGTCATACGACAATCTTTGATCCAATTTTCTTTTTCTTTTCTCTCCTCACTCACATGGCAACCCAATCTTCTCTCCCTGTTCTACCTAATGCCTCCCATTTTCTTATGATCAAATTAGATCGTACGAACTATCCCCTTTGGCATGCCCAGATGCTACCCTTACTTCGAAGCCGCAATCTCGTTTCCTTTGTCAATGGAACAAGCCAATGCCCGCTTGCATTCCTGAAAGATGATGCTGGCAACGTCACCGACTTGGTGAATCCTGAATTTGACACCTAGTTACAACAAGATGCCATGGTCATGTCATGGATCAACTCGTCCGTTCATCCTACTGTACTAGCAGCCTTGATTGGGAAGACTAGTTTCCATTCTTCTTGGACCACTCTTCGTGAGAGATATGCCTCTCAATCCACCTGTCGTCTTCTCCAGCTTCGTAGTGAGTTAATGAATACTCACAGAGGTGATTCTTCCATTTCTGATTTTTTGGATAAAATAAATTGTCTTGCTGATACATTGTCACTCTCTGGGGCTCCTATCTCCGGTTCGGATTTAGTTGCTGTTATCCTTAACAATGTTGGCCCAGCATATGAAAGTATAGTTTCCTCCGCTCAAGCTCGAGAAGAAGCCATCAGTTATGGTGCACTTGAAGCCCTTCTCCTCAGTGCTGAACGCCGGCAGAAGATGCACTGCTCTATTGTTGCAGAAACTGGACCCACAGCTCTCGCTGCCACTCGAGGTGGTCATGGTGGCAGCCACGGCAATCATGGTCATGGAACGTTCTCTTCCTCTTCTCATGGAGGACGTGGCTCCTCATCAACTCTGAGAAATCAGTACAGGCTTGCCAATCCCAATCGTCATCCTGGAGCTCAATTCCGTGTTGTCCATGATGGTGTTCTTGGTGCTCCTCCTTCTTTTGGACACATACACTGCCAAATTTGTCGCCATCCGGGTCATTCTGCGATTGACTGCTACAATCGCTTAAACATGACGTATGAAGGCCGTGTTCCCGCACCCAAACTCCAAGCCTTTGCTGCTGCAGCACCATTGTCTTCCGCCTCAACTCCTACAGTTCAAAATTGGCTATTTGACTCCGGCGCCAATGTGCACATCACCAATGACCCTGGACAAGTTAGTAATCCACAGGCCTTACAATGGCACAGATCATGTCAACAGAGTTGTGGGTGGAACAGGTTTGGATATCACTCATATTGGTTCCTCTTGCATTCACACACCACACCATACATTTAACCTTCCCAATACCTTACTTTGCCCAAATGCTTTTACTAATGTCATTTCAATCCATCAGTTTACCAATGATAACAACTGCTCCCTAACACTTTACCCTACCTCTTATCATGTCCAGGATGTTCACACGAGGAAGACCCTTTTCCACGGCCGGAGTAGGAATGGTTTCTACCCTTTTTCAACTGTCTCATCAAATAACAGTGGCGTTCATGCATTTGTAGGTAGTAGAGTGTCAAATACTATGTGGCACTCTCGATTAGGGCATCCCTCATCCAATGTTTTGAAGTTTTTAATTAATCGAAATAAATTACCACTTAGTGGTAATGTAACTCCTGACTTTTGCCACTCATGTCCCCTAGGTAAAAGCCATAAGTTACCATTTAGTTTGTCTACTTCTGTTTCCTCTTTTCCATTAGAAATTATTCACTCTGATGTATGGACTTCTCCCACTTATTCAATGAATGGTTTTAAGTATTACGTTGTGTTCGTTGATGATTTTTCTCGTTACTCTTGGCTATTTCCTTTAAAATTAAAATCGGATGTGTTTGCTACATTTGTGTTATTTAAAAAGCTTGTTGAAAATATGTTTAACAAAACCATCAAATCGTTTCAATCTAATGGAGGCGGAGAATTTGTCAACACTCATTTCAAACAATTCTTTGCTAAACATGGGATTAATCATCGTCTTACATGTCCTCATCACCCTGAGCAAAATGGCATTTCCGAAAGAAAACATCGTCATTTAGTTGAAATCAGGTTAACATTACTTGCTCATGCCTCTGTCCCCACCTCCTTTTGGGATGAGGCGTTTCACACTGCCACTTATCTAATTAATCGGCTCTCAACCAAAGTTTTAGGTGATGAGAGTCCTTTTCAAAAATTGTTTTCAAAGCCTTCTCAATATGATTTTTTAAAAGTTTTTGGTTGTGCTTGTTTTCCATATCTTCAACCCTATAACACAACCAAACTTGAATTCCGATCCAAAAATGTGTTTTCTTAGGTTATTCCTTAAACCAACAAGGATATTGGTGTTTAGATTTGTCTAGAGGTCGCATTTTTCTTTCTTGACATGTTATTTTTGATGAGAAGTGTTTTCCATTTAAAGAAACCACTCCTACTACGGCTACGACTTCCTCATCCGTTTCCCCTATCCTACTTTTTGATTTATACCCTTCATCCCTTCACCCTTATCCTCCACCGACTCCACCTGCCTCACTCTAATCCTACTCATATTAACACTCCTCAAACCACCCCACCTATCCCACCTCAACAAAACCCACATCAGACATCATCTCTCTCCATAAACTCACCAACTACACAACCAACTCACCCATTACCTCCCACGCACACCCCGATCCCCTCTTCTACCCCTGCCGTAGCACCTATCCTAGAAATCTTACCTGTGAATGCAAGTTTACTAACTACTTCTATTGGTCATCAAATGATCACTCGAGCAAAGGATGGCATAAGGAAACTCAATCCTAAATATAGTTTTCACACTGTTTTAGCTAACGATATTATTGAGCCGACTTGTTTTTCCCAGGCCAATAAGTCTCCTGAATGGAGAATAGCTATGGCGGATGAGTTCAATGCCTTGCAACATACCGGAACATGGACTCTCGTTCCCATTCAACCATCAATGAATGTACTGCCGAATAAATGGGTCTATCGCATTAAAAGAAAATTTGATGGTTCCATTGAGCGATATAAAGCTCGTCTTGTTGCCAATAGATTTCATCAACAAGAAGGTATTGATTACAATGGAACATTTAGTCCTGTTGTGACTCGTGCCACCATTCGTATGATATTATCCATTGCTTTACACTATCAATGGCCCATTCGCCAACTTGATGTCCACAATGCATTCCTTCATGGCACACTAGCTGAGGAAGTTTACATGCGTCAACCTTCAGGTTTTGTTGACCCTCAATTTCCTTCTCATGTTTGCCGTTTACGCAAGTCATTATATGGCTTGAAACAAGCACCTCGTGCCTGGTTTCAGTGTTTTTCCCATCATCTTGAAGACTTGGGATTCATTGCTTCTGTTGCCGACTCTTCCCTTTTCAAATTCTTCAACGGGAAAACTGTGGTCTACTAATTAATTTACGTGGATGATATTCTTATTACAGGAAATGATACTTCACAAATTTCCAGTCTGATTGCACAACTCGGCAATATGTTCTCTATGAAGATCTCGGTCCTCTAAGTTATTTTTTGGGGATGGAAATAAAGCGTACCTCTCAGGCCATGTATATATCTCAGTCAAAATATATTCTTGACCTTCTCACGAAGACAAATATGGCTGATGCAAAGCCATTGACTACTCCCGCCGCTCCTGGACGTAAACTCAGCTTATATGAGGGTGAACCTCTTTCTGATGGCACTACATTCAGAAGTGTGGTAGGTGCTTGACAGTACTTGCTTTTCACACGTCCCGACATCGCCTTTGCCGTAAATCAGGTATGCCAATACATGCATTCTCCCACTACCAGTCACTGGGCAGCAGTGAAGCGAATTCTTCGCTATTTAAAAGGCACTTATGATCATGCTCTAGTCTACACACCCAGTTCCTTGGTGCTCACGGCTTTTGCCGATGTTGACTATGCGGGTGATCCTGATGATTGCCGATCCACAGGTGGTTATTGTATTTTTTTGGGGGATAATCTTATTTCCTGGAGCTCCAAGAAGAAACGCGGTGTATCTCGGTCTAGCACAGAGGTCGAATATCATCAGTTAGCTTACACAGCTGCCACTTTATCATGGTTTCGACAACTTTTTCACTACTTTCATTATCTGTTGCACCTCCACGTCTATGGTGTGATAACATAAGTGCCCTAGCAGTTGTTTCCAATCCAGTTTATCAAGCACGCATGAGACATATTGAAGTAGATTATCATTATGTTCGTGAAAAGGTTGTTCGGAAGGAGGTTGACGTTGGATATGTGGCTACTACAGACCAACTTGCTGACTTGTTAACCAAAGGCCTTTCATCATCTCGTTTCTCATATCTTCTCTCCAAGCTTCCCATTCGTCAGCGCCCGTTAAGCTTGCGGAGGGAGTGATAAACCATATCAACCATACAAGTCGAAAACTGTGCCAAGTCAGCAAATCCCAGCTCCTGCCATTCAAACAGATTGCCACAGTTCAAATATCAGTCAAAGGATATCTGAACAATCCTAGCTTATCTACATCTCTTTGTAATATGTTCAATTCTAGCTTATCTATATCTCTTTGTAACCTATTTAGTTGTTTTGTAAATCTGAAATACTTGTAATCTGTAACAAACAGTTTCATGTAATCTCTATATATATGAAGTCATTGACTCACTTAACGATAACTGAGTTGAGCATGCAATTCAGATTTTCATACCCTAGTTTAGTTTCTTTCACTTTCGACCTAGACAAAGTCGCACATCTCCGTAGATTGGAAGGACGCCTCGAAGTCCGTCGCTTCCTCTGATCTTGGGACCCAATAGTAGGTACATGAGGGTAATGAATCACCAACGTCCATTGCTCGAGACAATATGGGGCACACCTCCCAGTATGCGTTGTCTATACTATCCAATAAACAAGAAATTATATGTTTACAGTCAGATTTCACAACAACGTGAGACAAATTTTCTTGTTGGGCAAGCAAGCATCCCTCCAAAATCGCAATTGCCTTGGCTACATGAGCACTTTGCGTAGCTATCACCTTTCTTCGTATGACGCCAAGCATCTGCCCAAAGAATCTTTCATTACCACCCCAACAACACCACTACAACTACCAGCCTATTAGCTAACATCCACATTAATTTTTATCATATGCGGGGGTGGAGGGGTCCACGAGCACCGATGCACCTGAGGACGAAAGCCTGGGACCGGAGGGGAATGAACCAAAGCTGACCTTCAAGAACAACATCCACATCACAGACTACGGCATTAATTGTCTGGATAGGGGACGAAGGCTTTCTGTTGAAAATTGTCTTGCATCGATCCTTCCAGATATTCCAGCATGTAAATGCCACAATTGTAAGGAGAAACTTCTTGTCATCCAAGTTGTTAGGGCACTCCTTAGAAACCAAGAGGATCCAGGCATCAAGAGTTGTCACAACCATCCGATCGACCCTATAGTTTAGCGGTCCTCCAAACCAAACCCAAATAGTCCACAGGCAAAAAAGAAAAACATGCTTAACTGATTCCTCATGTTCGTTGCATAAAGGACAGATGAGGGAAGGGGGAACATCTTCTCTTGAATGGATTTGCATTGCCAAAGCACCCCTTAACCCTATCCATAAGAAATATCTAATTTTGGGAGGAGCATTAATGCCCCATATGCACTTCCACACCGAAGGATTAGTTGCTTTGGAGGCTCGGACTTAATGGAGTACTCACCCCGTTTATCAGCCGACCAAATCAACCTATCATTGCGCTTGGGATTTCCCACCTAAGTCAAGGAGATGGCCGCACACTCCACCTCAGGGATAATTCTGCCAATGGAGTCCCACTTCCAATCATGAGAATCCAACTGAATAATGGAAGAGACCCGTTGATTTGCATCCACGGAAACTTTGGGAATAGAAGTGGGGTGACCACTAGTCAAAGAGAGAAAAATAAATTTGACCTTAAATATGCATTTTTCACGTTAGAGTAGAACTCATATTTACATCTCCCGTATCTTGAGGAATAAAGTTCTAAATCAGTCATATAACAAAACAATATTCAGCTTATATGTGGGAGTTTTGCTCAAAATATCACTGAGGTTTTTTGTGATAAAATCCAACACTTAGTAATAGTGGTTTAAGTTTGGACGATATTAATGATGTTGGTGGTGGATTAAGTTGTGTTGACTTCAATGAATGAATGATGATAGAGCTCTCGAAAAGTTGTGTTAGCTTCAGCATCATGAATTAACTAGTTCCTGTTGTGCGAATTGGTTTCACGTGTGATCCAAACCACTCGTGAGGGGACATGTTAGAAAATGAAGTCTAACACCGAGCATATAACAAAATCATATGCAGGTTGTATGTAGGAGTTCTCGCTCCTAATATTACACAGGCCTTTGTGGTAAAACTTAACACCTAATAATAAGTAGTTAAGTTGGAACAATATTACCAATTATGTAAAATGAGATGTAAATGTACTTTTGTACCTCTCAAAAGTCAAATCAACCATAGAAGAAGGTTTAAAAGAAAATAGATGTGTAGTCATTAATCAGAAGTTTGAAAAGTTTTTATGGGCGTCACAATTTTTATTAAAGTAATAATTGTCTAATACTATGGTAAGAATTGACCGTTGTTTATAAAGTCATAAACTCAAATTGTCAAATGGTAGTCATGGGAAAGGAATGTGATGATGACAATTGCAGTATACAAATGTAGAAAGTTAATCAAATTCTTTGAAATTTCTCTCTTCATTTACATATATTTGACGTTTGACGTTAACCCAAATTATGTAGACTTTTTCTTAATAATCAATGTTTATCAATATATATAGCTGAAATTTGCATAACATGTTATGGGAAATGAATCATAGTGTGGAAAGAAAACAATTTCCAATTCTCAAAACTTCGTTCCAAAAAGTCTGCGTTCTTCCCGTCCCATTATTTGAAGAAAAGAGGACAGAAGAAGAACAAATATCACATAAAAGACCAAAAAGGAGAAGAAGAAGAAGAGAAATTCAAGGCAGTCATGGCAGGAGACTCCAAAGGCGCCTCTCTGGAATACACTCCGACATGGGCACTCGCCACCGTTTGCTTTTTCTTCATCTTCACCTCCCTTGTCATCGAGCACTCCATCCATCTCCTTGTCAACGTAAGCTTTTCTTTCTTTTGAATTCAGTCTAAAGCCTAAGATGTCACGAGAAATTTTTTAAAATCAATTCTGACGTTAGGACACATCTAATTTGGTGCAGTTTCTCAGAAGGCACAGGAAAACTGCCTTGATGGACGCGGTTGAGAAGCTCAAATCAGGTGCAATAGTCAAGCCAAATGAATTATTCTGTAACTATTTGATTCTGATTATATTGGCTTATTGGCTTAAAGTTGGTTTGTTGTTGTGCAGAGTTGATGCTTATGGGATTTGTGTCACTTTTGCTGGCAATAACCCAAAATTCGATATCTAAAATCTGTATATCTGCAAAGGTGGGAAACATCATGCTTCCATGTCGCAGAAATGAGACAACCAAAAAAGAAGATGTCGAGAAATTTGTGACTGTGAATAAGATTGTGACAAACTTTTCGACCGGTGCAAATAGTTTGTATGATGAAATACTAAGGCAAATATCAGTGCATAGGCGACTTGCAGAGGACGATGCAGATGCTACAGGTTCTTGCGGTGAGGTAATGCATTAATAGTTCTGAACATGCAGTTAATCGGGTTAATTTGGGTGCTTTGTTATTAATTCGGACGAAATTTTGCAGGGAAAATTACCTTTCATGACGAAAGATGCTCTTCATCAGCTTCACATACTTATTTTTGCGCTGGCGGTTATGCATATTGTGTATAGTGTTCTTACCATGGCTTTGGGGAGGGCCAAGGTGCGTTTGTTTCAAGATTGTTCTAAGCTTTATCAATGCGATTAATTATGATTAAGCAAGAATTATCCCAAATACTTTAATTTTCAATTTGTATAGATGACGCGCTGGGAAGCTTGGGAGCAAGAAACTCGAACAATGGAGTACCAAGTTGAGAATGGTAAGTCTCATTCTAAGATATTAACTAATAACGCGGTTAATAAGGTGATTGATAATATAGTCTTTCAACTGGAAATGAGAATAGCATGTCTCGTGGAGATATGACCATATAATGCGATCACTAAATATGCATAGTTTGATAAGAAAAAATTGTCGACGAAAGATGAGTTCAATTCCTCAAAAGGCACATTATAGTTTATCAAAGAACTGTCCATGACCAATGTGAGGCTAAACTTACATCTCTATTTCTTAGTATAGATAATATTATTTGTTCAATAAAAATAAATAAAAAATAAAAAAAAACTGTCCATGACCTTAATCATAACTAGAAGGAGAAAAGTTTGACCAAAAAAGAGAAAAAGGGAATTCTAAACATGCTTGTTGATTTTTGTATGTATTATTTTTTTCTTTTTGTCTGGTATGTGTGCTGACTTGACCTTGGCGTCTTCCAAAGACTGCTATGTTTACATTTAAATCCTTTAAAAATATCTCACATATGTTAGTGCTTTTGGTCTTTAGCACGTTGTCGACATAAAGATGCGATTTATTTTATTTTTTTTAGACTTTTTCTTATGCTAGGCCACCTGTAAAAGGAAAGTTCTTCCAAATTTGTTGCGTTTTCTTTTGTATTAGAGCGTTATATGTGTATATCTGTATGGCAGTAGATCTCTTTGACTTTGCTGGTTCCGAAAAAAATCATTAATTTAACCTTGGTGCGCTTTCGAAGACGTTGGAAGGGAATTTTGCTCTTTCATGAAGGTTTTCAAACATAAAAGTCAGAATATGACTGAAAATATTCCAACGAACTATGTAGCCAATATAGACCGTATGCAGTGAAACCAATTTACGCTTTTGTGTTTCGCTGTTTAATCCTATGGGATTTACCACAAGTAAAAGAAGGTAACAAAAGAAACCTAGCTTTATTTTTTGGTCAGGGTTTAGTATTTAGGGTTTAAGGTTTACGGTGGTTAAGCACTGCTACTTTTCGTTTAGTCATGAGCATTGCTCTCCAAATTGAATATTTTATAGTTTCATCGGCCTATATTTTTAGTTACACCTTTGAGTTGCTCCTTGCTGACATGGTTAGCATGTATGCAGATCCCAACCGGTTCAGGATTACCAGGCAAACAACATTTGGAAGAAGGCACATGAATTCTAGTTCAGAAACGTCATTTCATCTGTGGATGGTGAGTGCTTTTACTAGCTTAATCTTATGTATAACAACACAACAAAGAATAAGTACACTTCTAATTTGGTTTTGGATGATAATTGTGAATATGGCGCAGAGATGTTTTTTGAGGCAATTCCATAACTCAGTGGCAAAAGTTGACTACATCACCATGAGACATGGCTTCATAGCGGTAAATTAATGAAGATCAAGTCCAATTTACTAACTGTTTTGATGGAATTAATTGAGTTTGTTGCTAATGAACAACTTTCTCCAGGCTCATTTGCCAAGCAGGCAAAGCTTTGATTTCCAAAAATACATACAGCGATCTTTGGAGGAAGATTTCAAGATCATGGTTGCAATCAGCCCCTTAATGTGGTTTGCAGTAGCAATTCTCATGCTCCTCGACGTGTATGGTAACAATTCTTCATCTATCTACTCCATGTCAAGAATGTTAAGGTTTTCTTATGAATTTTTTTTTCAATTGTTGCTCATATGACATCTGTTAATTCACATGTTATCAATCAAGCATCCATGCAAACAAAAAGTGGGTCAACTGAGTACTATGTTAGAAAAAAAAAAAAAAAAAAAAGAAAGAAAAAAAAAGTTAACTTGATAGTTAGACTGTAGGAGGGGCCAAGAGGATTCATCACTTAGTTGTTTATGTCAATTTTCATAGTGTAATTGACTCTTAATTCTGAACTATTCGTGTTGTAATTGAGATTATCGATAAGTGTTATCCTCATGGCATTTGTTTGAACCCTTACCAGGTTGGTATGTATATCTCTGGCTTTCCTATGTTCCACTCTTGGTAAGTGCAGTGCTGTGTGTATATATGTATGTAGTACATAAGTTCTTATGTGTTCCAAATACAATAATAATTGGATTTTTTGTAGGTCGTTCTGGTTCTAGGAACCAAACTTCAGTATATCGTTGCAAAAATGGCTCTTCAAATTAAAGATCAGAACAGTGTGATCGTCGGAACACCACTTGTGCGAGTAAACGACGATCTCTTCTGGTTCAGGAAACCTAGATTTGTCTTGGTGCTGCTACATTATACTCTATTTTTGGTAAATGCCCTCACAACTTTCCTAAGATTTCATGTGTAAACATTAATTGAACTGATTTTACTTTCTTTGGACCTTGTAGAATGCATTTGAGCTGGCCTTCTTCATTTGGGTTACAGTGAGTTTTCTTTCCCATATATATCCTCCATAGTCTACAGAAATTCTGCGTTCTTTATATAAATAGAAGAGGATTAGGAAAAGTTGGCTCCTCGCTCTACAGAAGTTCAACATTTGAAATTTTAAATTTATGACAAAACAAATATATATGTGATTTAATTCTCTTCTTGCTATTAGATCCAATTCGGGTTCACATCGTGCTACCACGAGCACACTGTGGTCATTATTACGAGGATTTTCTTAGCGTAAGACTACCGAAATTATATTCATTTTGATCAGATCATAATTTTAAAATTGTTATGAATTAATAATCACATATGCCTTGTTTGCAGTAGTGATTGCATATTAATTCCTCTGATTTTTCAGGGTGGCTACTCAAGTCCTCTGCAGCTACATCACTCTTCCTCTCTATGCACTTGTCACACAGGTGAAGTCTATTGGTCTGAAGTACTGTTCTTAGCTATATCTTTAAGGATCCAAAAACCTAATTTGTTCATATCTGAAGTACTTCTGCTTATATATATGAACACAGATGGGTTCACAGTTCAAGGGTAAGATTATGGAAGATAACATGGCAGACATTTTAAAGCAATGGCATGCTGAGGTGAGGAATAGAAGGAGAAAGGAACAACAAACTCCGCAATCAGCAAGAACATCTTTCTCCACCGATTGGAGCTCCGTGAGGAATAGCCTTTCAGAAATGCCTTCTTATATAAGAAGGGTTTTCAAACCAGATGAACCAGCTGAAAGCAGTGTCCAGTTGTCTAACAGAGGGAATGTACAAGACGAGATAGTAGAACAAGAGGGAAGCTCAAGGGGTTATAGAAGAAATGGGGATTATGGGGCTTGAGTAGAATCAGAAAGCTGTAATTAGTATATACAGAAAATTACAGGGAAATACACGTCAATCATCATAGTATAGGGATGAGACTTCTCCTATTGCTTGTAAATTGAAAAACCATTACCATGTTTGGTTTCTAGTATTGAATTGGATAGGATGACTGATTGGCAACAAGGTATGTTGTCAAATCTAGTGAGTTATCCAATGCGAACCAATCATAGGGATCAAACTTCGTCTAACTTTAATTTGCACTGTATCTCTATACAAAGTAGTTTAGGAACTTGAATTATTCTTTAGTTAGCATGACCAATTCATTTGGAATGCACTAATGAATCCAAGGTTTCAACCTAAACAAGTCTACACGGCCGATGGATATTTCCAAGTCTCAAGGGATTGAGGTCAAGTTAATGAGAAATGAACCACAAAATTCAAAACCTCAATCTTATACATGTATTGAACGAGTAACTGAATGTTGGTCGGTAAACAATTAATATGATTGAGATATGATTTGTAGCGGTTATATTCTTTTTGTTGTTTGTGCAAATCTTCTTCCGAAATCAAAGAATTAGTTACTGAAGTATATTACTCATGGATATGCCTCTTGTAATTCTTTGTTTCATAAATAAAATTCCGCTACCGTTTCAGTTTAAAAAGAAATACGCATGCGCACCGAGAGAATGGCCTTAATAAACAAATCCTGTCAACTAGTGCAACGACGGATTAAAATTAGTTTCCAATCGTAAATATGATTCCAAGTTTCCAACCCACTAATCTATCTATTATGAATGTTGGCCATTAATCTATTAGCGCCTAAAAATATTTAGTGGTTTGAACGAATCTAATCCACTAATGGCGTGTTTACATATGGGGAAAGGATATAGCAGAATAGGAATCATCCCCTATTCCTGATTATACCTCCGTTTACCAAATTGGAATGAATAGTTTTGTGGACCCCACATAAAATTAGGAATTCAATTCTTGATATTGTCGGAATTGGATTACATAGAAGAAGGTAGTATTTGGATTCCGGGAAGAAGGCTTCATCTAGAATCAAAATTTCCTTCCCAAAATGCCCTGCACCTTTAGTACTCCTTTCCATCTTCTCGTTGTCCTCCGCCATCCTCTCCAGCAGCTCTCTGCTCCTCCGTTGCCTCCTCTCGCTCCACCACCTCAAAATCCTCCACGTCCTCCTCCATAGGATTCAACACATCAAAATCAACCCAAAAATGGCAAGCACACCCAAAGCAAAAATCAAATTTTCAGAAAATTCGAACCCAGTTGCCACCATTGATAATAACAGAAAATTCAGCAACAAAAGGAAACGGAAGTGACAGAGAAGAAAAGTGGTACCAGAGAGGCCAAGGGAGAGGGACGAGTTCAGGTGAGAGGGACCCGAGAAAGACCCAAATTGGAGCTCGGGTTTGCGAAGTCCCACGTTGAGGCGCAGGCTCTGATGCCCGCACATCATTGAAGAAGAAGTGGTAGGAACGGTGATCTCTTCGTCGAGGTGAGGCTATGAGCTGTGGGTTCTAGATAATGCAAATTTGGATGAGGACAGTGGGTTCTGGGTTAGTAGATAAGCATGAGAATTCCACTAAAAAATCCAAAAATAAAGTAATAAAAGTTTTACTAAAAAATAATAATTGTTCTCCTAAAAAAAAAACGAAACAATAAAAGATTTACTAAAAATAATTAGCTTATAAATAGATTAATTAAACTAGGGGTATTTTAGTAATCACAATAGTTTTCGTTCTGATTCATGTGAATTAGTAAACAGTTATATAGATCAATGTTTCCTACTTTGATTCCAGACAGTTTTAGTAAACAACTTCAAAATGAATCTGATTCTAATTCCACCTCATTTTTATTCGTCCTCAATTCAATTCATCTTAATTTGATTACAGATTAGTAAACGCGCCATATCTAAATATATATATATATATATATGATGTCATGCATCAACTAACAAATCCAATTCTAGACGCTAATACTAGTTATTTATTTTGTTGTTTGGGTTTGACCTAGCCCATTTGAGTTACAATTTCTTAGGTTTTGTTCTTTATAAATATAGGTTGTAGTTTATTATGTGAAACAAGTTAGTCAAATTGTAGTCCACCGAGTTGTGTAACCCTCTCGGCAAAGTTGTAGGGTTTTTTTTTTCCATTTAATAAAATAATTTTCATAGTTTATCCTTCATGTGTTTGTAATACTCTAATTTTCAACTTGGTATCAGAACAAGTTTAGTCCTTCTGGATTTAATCAGTTTATGTTCGGTATATGTCTGTCGTTTATTTGTGTCTTCCACTTTTTTTTTTTTTTTTTTTTTTTTTGGATTTGGGTTTAACCCGCATTGGGTGTGCAAGAGTTTGTGTGACATCTATCATCGTCTTTTCCATTGTTTTGACTTGGTTGAATCCGTACGAATTGTCCCTTTTTTTTTATTTCGGTAAGGAGTCGTCACTTTCGGTTTGTAAAAAAAAAAAAAAAAGTTCTAGAGATCGAATCCGCTAAAGCATCTGCCTAACGAACCACCATATGCACCCTCACCCAAGTCTGCATCCGCGACTCTCCGCATCGTACCGTCTACATCTCACTACCACAGCCTGCTCACAATTTGACAAACTGCACCGCCGCGCCTGACATACCGGCATCAAACTCACCACCACACCCACCATTTGTTGCCACACCTCTGTTGCTGTTGCGCTTGTTTTGCGTGATTTGAAGGGACCTTCGGACTAGGAGGAAGGAAAGAAAGAGGGGGAAAATGATAAAAATAGGGATTGAATGTAAATGTACCAACCGGGGAGACTGGCCCATCGCTTAGCGAGTAGGCTTGGTTTAGCTTAATGAAATGGAGATTTTTCCAACAATAGGCACACAGTAGCTAAACCTTGGGAAGAGGCACAATGTCAATTGCACTGGCACTGACATTGTAACCTTACACAAGCATTGAAATCTTGCACTGGCACCGATGAAATTTTGTATTTGGATTGGCATCGGAAGTTAGCACAATAAAGCTAGCATTCACATCTACTTGTTGGCAAACTCTTATTTTATTCTTTGGGTTTGTGCCTAATCCATCTAAATTAGAGTTTCTTAGGTTTTGTTATATAAATATAGTCTATAATTTAGTATGAGAAGCAAGTCAATCATAATGTAGTCCATTCGAGTTGTGTAGCCATCTCAACAAAGTTGTAGAGTTTCCGTTTAATAAAATAGTACTCACAGTTTATCTTTCGTTTGTCTATAGTGCTATGATTTTCAACTAATATTAATCTTCAACCTGATTATTGTGGGGACTTTTAAATTCACAGCTTATGAGCTCAATTTTCTCGTTTCTTTCTATTCGCGTGAAAACAAACATTGTTGGTTTGCCGAGTAGTTTTCTTTCTCAGTTGGTATAGGCTTCACACTTTGTCCTTTGAACAGGCTTAATGAGTCCTTTAGTTCGTAGATTATCAGGTGCGTCACAGCTGACTTTTGCCAACAGAAAGATATGTTATATTTAAGTAGAATATAATGTATTTATAATCAATATTTGCACACAAGTAATAAAACTTCTTTTACAAAGGATTGTGGCAGTGTTTACCTCGAGTTAGTTTCTTTTTAACGGCTTATATGTTAAGGACTTCAACTGTTTCTCGATATTAAACAAGAAACTAGACGGGTTACACATAACTGGTTATTTCAAGCGCATCATTTCAATCATTCACTATAGAAAGTCAAGACAGTAAGTAACTGAAATTGATATTAATTTAATATTGCTGAATATCACAAAACAAACAAAGCATATACATATATGAACTTAGAACAATCGTTTAGACTCTTATCTGAGTGGATGTGGGACCATTGGATTGGGTTAAAGATGCTTCCTTGTAAAGGGTTACAACTAAGGAGACTTACTGTCTTAAGGTTGGTAAATTCATACTATGCAAGAAAGACGGTAGCAAAGCTAATTCTAAATAATCTTAAGAGTCTAAAGGAAGGTTTCCTAAAGTTCCAAGGTCTTGGTTTCAAGTAGTCTTTTGGTAAGGCAAAAGGAATGAAACGGGTAGAAGGCAGAGAGCCTTTGGTTTGAAAGTTTTGTTAAATGATTTGAGTGTCCTTTAATACGAGTCCTTCACTTGTATTATAGACCCTTCACCTTTCACATCTTAAATCAATGCTTCCTATGTTTTCATTTGAAGCCGATCTAGGATTACTTTCATTTAAATAATATACCAATAGGAAAGTAATCCAAAATATTTGGGTGGTGAATGAAGAGTAGCATAACCAAAACAGTAGTTTTGCCTAAATCCATGATGACCTTCCCTGAAAAAAAAAAAAAAAAAATTAATGAAAAGAGTTTGAAAATTTTGAGTTTTAACGATAAGAACAAAATAAAGGGTAAAGTAAATAGTATTATGATTAACTTTTTAATGTAAAAATATAATTTTTCATTAAAATAAATAATACCAGAAATTTTTCGTTAAAGTTCCAAAAATATAAAAAAAACAACCAAAGTATTGTGCATAATGCTCTCTGCAGTCGATAAAGAAAACTTAAATTTTGATACCTTTGACAAGTCAAAAACAATCTGAGCATGTACGATTCATTTATAGTAAATTAAAAGCCCAAGTTTTATTTCCTTATGAGTCACCTTATTAGACTAAACTAAGGCCCAATAATATATTTTATTGTAAACGGTTCCACAGCGAAATTCTCATCTTACGAGAATAATGATATATACATTTAAGAAATGTAAATGAATAAACAAAATTATCTCTACGCCTTCAAGTGTTTGACATACATGTCTATGAATCTTAGAAGCTACATGATCAGATCTGCCATGATCCCATTTCTTCCATTATCTATTTAATAATTAGTTTGGAGTCTTTGAACGGCAGTTTGTGACTTATTAACTCATTTGTTCTCTCTCTCTCTCTCTCTCTCTCTCTCTCTCTCTCTCTATGTCCGTATGCACAGTATTTCATTAATTTATTTTCTTATAAAAAAAATGACTAGTTGGTGGTTTCGCTATCACAATCCATTTTTTTGAGGGGTCGAGATGACTCACAGAAACATTTCAGCCTTTCACAGGGCACCATCGTGTGATTCAATAACAACAGAAATCAAAGTCAAGACAGACTGTGTAATATATATTTTGGGGTCGGATTTACAACTTGAAAAAGGATTTTATTATGAAACATTGTTGCATATAGACTTCCTATGTATCTCCATTCAATAATGTTTAGGACTAGACATTTTAGAGTTATTAAGAAATTCAAATCAAAGTCAACATTTACTCTTGCACTCAAGGTTCAACGTTCATTTTCTCCTTCCCACACCATTGCTTGTATAAAAGATAAAATTAAGATTACCCAAGCCAACCCTTATTGCATAATTAGAATATTTTAAGTATCAACAAATACTATAGCACAATTGTATTTCTATTTAGTTGAAGTCAGAAGTCTCGTATTCAACTCACAAAAAGTGGCACAGTAGAATATCGTTATATACATAAAAGAAAAAAAAAAGAAAAAAGGAATCTCCATCAATACTTTTATATCCCTTCATTTTTATTATAAGCTTTATACTGAGAACTTATTCCTACAATGGTATGAACTTTCTCCCTCTTTTACCTAAACGGCAAAAGGATAAACCTGATAAACCTAGTTCTAATGGTAGAGCTAGAAAATTTTTATCAGGTGGGCTAGCTTAAAGATTTAAATCTTTATAAATAAAGAAACTTGATACTATATATATTTTTTACAGTATTAGCTAGCTTAAGAAAAATTTCACAAGGTGAGCCAAGAACTTTCATTATTCAAACAAATTCAAACTTGTACATGTACACGAAGCGATGAGAAAAAAGATGTGAGAAAAAGAGATGGTTTGTAAATTGTATTATATAATTAAACCAAGAGAATTTGAATCAGTGACTAAATATATGGTGAGCTACATTTGAAAATCTATAAAAATTACATGTAAAATTTTATTTTCTACCAAAAGCTATATTGGCTATAGCCAAGGGTAGCCCTTAATGTGGCTTTGATAGTGCCTAATTCTTGAACACATGGCACCTGCCATGTAACATCCCACATCGTCCAGGGGAGTGAATCTTGTAAGTCTTATATGTATATTCTCATCTCTACCTAGCACGAGGTCTTTTGGGAGCTCATTGGCTTCGGGTTCCATCGGAACTCCGAAGTTAAGTGAGTTCGCACGAGAGCAATCTCAGGATGGGTGACCCATTGGGAAGTTCTTGTGTGACTTCCAAGAAACAAAACCGTGAGGGCGTGGTTGGGGCCCATTGGGAAGTTCTTGTGTGACTTCCAAGAAACAAAACCGTGAGGGCGTGGTTGGGGCCCAACGGAC
The DNA here is from genome assembly GCF_019419815.1 of Pyrus x bretschneideri. NCBI lineage: Eukaryota > Viridiplantae > Streptophyta > Magnoliopsida > Rosales > Rosaceae > Pyrus > Pyrus x bretschneideri. The sequence goes on from NW_025999779.1 coordinate 2,968,068, forward strand.
AATATCGTGCTACAGTAAAGTCGAGCCCGAGATGTGGTGGGGGCTCAGGCTGGGATGCGACATGCCACGACAGCAATACAACCGGTTTTGGAGTCCAAGATTGAGTTGCAAAACCTAATTGCTTTTTTTTTTCTTTTTTTCTCCTTGTAACTGAATTTAGTTTTCCGTTTCAGTGTATGGCTTTGTATTGAAATCCTTAATTTGTAAATCATTATTTAGAGTTGAGATTACACACCTCAATATATAATACTTTTCTTGTTTTTTGCTTCTTTGTAATTCAACACATTTGTGTTGCGAAATCTCCTTTGACTCTTCGCCCGTGAAGGTAAAACATGAATCACGTAAATTCCTCATGCTATTTGATTACATAATTTTATATTTTAATCATGGCATCAATATAGTTTTTAAGGTCAACAGAGTCCATATATAATTATGGCTTCGTAGAAAAATAATAAGCTGGTATTATTCATGGACCACAAATTTTAATTATTTGATATATATATATATATTAATTTCATATTATATTATTTGCTTTGAGTGGGTCTTTCATGCGTGAGGCAAATTTGTGATAACATCAAAGAAAGTGGCTCGGTGCAGAGAGGAATTAATTCTAGGGTTTCTATTTTGATCCAATCCTCCTAATAATTAGCACATCCCACAACTCCAATATAAAAGCCAACAATAGAAAAAGGAAAAAAAAAAAAAAAAAAAAAAAAATTCCGATCAAAGAAAAAAAAAAAAAAAAAAATCCCTCCAATTTATACTTTCCTTCTCTCTTGAGAAACTTTCTCTCTATTTGGGAGTCTCGTCTCAAAGGTTGTGAGTGTATCCAATTTTGATAAATTCCGAAGCTACCGACCCTAGCTATGGTTGGGGTTGCTGGCAATTCCTTCCTCCTGCCCTTTGTCTCCTCTTTTCTTCCCTGATGCTGCCTTTTCTCCCCGCTCCCCACCCCAATTTGGATTGTCCCTCACACCACAACAACATCCGTCATCTTCGACCATCTCTACTTTGATCTGCAATCACTATTTATCGCGATTTGTTGCGGTTCGTAGAGAGAGTGTGTAGAGCTTCGGTGTTCCCACCGGCTAGGGTTTTCATAACACCACCACTTTCTCTCTAGTTGTTGCCTTTGTCGACAGCGTTGCTTGTGTACTACCACGGGCTTCTTCCACTTATTGACTGGTTTTTTCCTTTGTGGGTGTGTTCGATAAGTTGCTTGCGGCTAGTTGATGTGATTGGTGAGGTGTTCGTCCGTTGGAGGCGTGGGATCTTGCAGATCTTGTTGGTGCACTGTAGCAAAGGCGATGGAAGTAGACATCTACGGTTTTTTTTGCTAGTTTCTGGTTTGGGCCTGAATTCTTATTTGGGCTCCTTTTTGTTTAATTCTGCTAGTCCAATTTTGCCTGTACTTGTTTGTCTTTAGACCTTTGTTGTGTAAATTTGGGTTGTTGGTAATGGAAATGTTTACCTTTGTTCAAAAAAAACAAAGAAAAAAAGCCAACAATAGCTCACATAGATCACACAAGCAAACGAAGAGCAAGAACTGCGAAACAAGATGGCCTCCTATAACCCCGCTTTCTCGAGCTTTCTGATCTTGATGTTGTTTCCATTACTCTTGCAATTTCAATTTGGTACACAGCTTCACCATATTTTTACATTTATTTGTGGATTTTAACTATCCTCTCCGAAAACTATCCTATACCAGATGTCATTTTAATCAATCTATGCATACCTTGTCAAACAGAGTTCGTCAATCTGAACTATTGATTAAGTACAGTACTCCGGAATGTCAAAATTATCTTAACTATTACGTACTTATGTACGTAGAAATTTATATAAAACGAGGAACCATAACTTAGTGTGTTAAGTTGACAATGTTGTGTATTTTGACTGGTTGACATAGGTAAAAGTGATAGTTGCTAAAAGCTGAAGAAATCATCAAGCAAGAGGTCAGTAATCCATTTTATAAACATGGAAATATCAATTTCTTGGTTAAGAAATCTCTTTGACGATAGCATCGTTCAGGTATGAGTTGTCTGCCTTTGACTTTTGAGTATTAGTTAATTAAGTTAGAGACATCAAATTCATAATTTTCATTAGTTAATTAACATTAATTAATTTGTGGCATGCAGGGATGTGATGCGTCTCCATTGTTAGAGAGTGTGAATGGAATAAAGTCGGAGAAGGCATCGGGGAGGAGCTTCGGGATGAGAAATTTCAAGTACGTAAACACAACCAAAAAAAGGCCCTTGAGAACGAATGCCCTTCCACACAGTTTCTTGTGCTGATGTTTTTGCTCTTTCGGCAAGAGATGGCTGTCATGTACATATTGTAGTGAGTCAAGTGATCAAAGATTCATGGTCACCCGTCTTTTGGATTTGATATCGGATTAGAGAATAAATAGATACACTTTTAAAGCTTTAACATCAAACTTTGATCTGAAATCCAAAAAAGAGTAATAATCATGCATTTTTTTTATCACATGGTGTTCGAGAAAACTTCAATATTACTTTCCGTTTAATTTTCTTCATCTATTACCACTCTTTAAATCTCATTACGATCTTTGCAATAAAAAAAGGTATGTTAATAAATTAAATTATCGTTTCAGTTGACTTTCTTCGTGTTCGATTAATTAGTTTTTCTTTGAGAGGTTAGGCTCCTTGCCTCGTTGAGATTCATTACTTAAGAAGATTTAGTTGCAGTTAGAAGGGCCACGCATTGAGACGAAGACGGGAAGGAAGGACAGTGAGGAGATCTATGCAAGTGTGTTGGAAGAGTTTATTCCTTATCACAATGATTCAATAACTTTAGTGCTCTCTCGCTTTCAGTCCATCGGCATCCATGCTGAAGGAACAGAGGAAGTTTTGGTTAAATTTCCACTATCTTTGACATCAACTCTTGAATATCATTCACTAAAGAAAAATAAAAAGGAGAATATCAAGTATTTGAATATTTATCTTCTAATTGTATAATAATTCACCCAAGAAATTAAAAAACACAAAATTCACTATAAATCTGATTCTAATAGCTTAATGGGTCAGCTAATTTTCGATGTCATTATATAAGACAGACTAGACCTCCATATATCAACCAAAGAATAGATTAGTGTTGTAAAATTGACGGTATGTGTGCAGCGGAATATCAAGCAAATGAGACACAATATTTACGAGGTTCGGTAAGTGTGCCTACGTCCTCGGGGCAGGCAGTAATACTTTCTTTCATTACGTGAAATAATAGGAGTACAAAGATAACCATTACTATTTTCTCTCTTCTCTGTAGCCCAGCTCAAAGGTATTTTATTATGTATCTCTCTTTTTTCCCTTCTTCCTCTCCTCTCTCTTCTTTTCTTTTCCACATCTTTCCTTCCCTCGTATGTTCTCATTTTATAGGAAAACGGTTACTGTAGCAACAATATTTGCTTTACAAACTTTCTTCATATGAATGATAACCTATCTGATTTTTCTTTGGATGAATAATAACAAACTATTCATGTGAGCCATCCACATATTACATTACAACACTCCCCTTTGGATGGTCATATGTCAATTTCGGTTGCCTCGTTTAAAACTTGATCTGTTTTGGATAATCCTCCTGATGAGTATCTCCCCCTGATTTTGAATTCTTCAATCTGGCTGAATTCTAAGTTGATGCAATTTGATACCATTCATGATAGTTCGAGTGTTTGCATCTGAAGGTGGTTCACATGCGCTCCAAATTTTAATGGCACAGGTTTTAACCAAACTCATGAATTTCTGAGAGATGTGAAATTGTTACTTACTAAGGCAATTTATATCATTCATTGGTATTGAGTATATAATTTATACTTTACCTTTCTAGGGTTTCCATCAAGCAGTCTGAATCATTCAGGGATTTTCTACACTTCATAACACATTCTCCTTTAGAATTTATACAGAGCAACTTGCTTCCATGTATACTTGAGGGATTTACTTGTGGAGATATGCTTTGGGCATATATATAATTCTCCACTGAAATGAACAAGCTTTACAATGAAAAATCATGTTTCCAAGACTGTATTACAATTTCAAGTTTCAACTAGAAACCTTCTGTCATATCATGTGAGTGTATTTTACTGTATTACAAATTCCCATATGTAACCTTTTGGGTTTAACATCATTTGGCGGTTTGTACTATAGGTCAATTTTTTTCATGTTCTTAATAAATTGTAATGGGATTGCCTTTCTCCATTTTGGCCAATAATTTTATTTTTTTGTCGACAAGCAAAAGAACGTGACTCAATATCAACACAGCTCATTGATGAATTTAGTAGCTACTGTAAAACCAAAATTAACATTGGTAATCATCAATTCATGATCCTATAATTCTTATGTGCATGCGCATGCATATTGATAAGTATTTCATTACTTTGGATATCTTTGCCTCTTCAGGGGCTTTACATTGTCTCTTCTAGGATAGTCATCTCTTATTAGATGAATTGTTTGAGCATTTGGATCATAACCTCATCTAGAGCGTTATAGAGCTTGAATTTTTAATCTCCATTTCTGAGGAGTTGAATCATTGGAACTTACACATCGATTATGCTTCAGGCATGACATATGTTAAAATTGTAGTGTCTATGGATTATCCCTTTTGGAACTTGAATCCATGTGGTGACTGTTATGCTTCGGGTATGCAATAGTTTAGTAGTACCAAGTCTATGGATAGTCTGCTAAGACTTCAATCTGTTTGGCATCTCTGTAACTTGTAATCAATTAGTAATTTTCATTACTTTTTTTTATTCCTCATGTGAATGATATAAATTGGTAGAGTTTGATGAGGCTATGAGTAGGATTCCCATTTTTGAACTTTGGTCTTCTAATCACTCAGTCAACCACTAATTATCTCTCTTTGGACTTCCATGGACTCATCGTTGATCATTCTGCTTCAGTCTGTTGCCTAATAAAGGTGGTGTGCAATCGTTTCCCTTGGATGGTCCATTATTTCTTGGTGACTCGTCCATGCTTAGTAGCTTCAGTGTAAAGAGCCAACAACGTACCAATTATTCTGCAGTGTTGGTGACTTGAAACCCTGCTCTAACAATAGTTGAAGATGACTACTTGAGAGCAATGCAAGGTAAGCAACCAGGCAAAGGTTCCTGACTGGAAGTTTGATTTTAGGTTTTGATTGATTTCTTTCTTTATCCTTGTCTTGTAGGCAAGACCAAGGGCAAAGGAAAAAACAAGGAAAGAATGATATGAGATACTCTTACTCTCGACCCTGATGATATGTGATACTTTTACTCTTGAAGGAAAAAGTATAAGATTTTAATGCTGGTGTAAACCTTTTCGATCGAAAAGGGTTTCTTGCTGAGGAAATGAGTTTGGCATTTTAAGGGACTTGGTTGAAGATGTATTCTCAGAGAGAATGAAGACTGAATATGTTGAGAGATTTTGTTGCAGATGCATTCTTAGCAAGGAAGACGAGTTAGGCATTTTGGAGGTGCCTCCTGCCATGAAGGACGAAGATCGACATATATAGGAATTTCCTAATAGCAGGTAGTGGTGCGGATGTGGTCTTGTCACCCACGCTTGTTGGTAATAATGGGTGTAGTTAGAATAGTGAACTTTACGCGTTTTCACTTTGCCAAAGATATTTTAACAGAGTTGTCCTTGATATCTAGAAAACTGAGATTGCGTCTGAGAAAATGTTGACGAACTTTATGCAGAAAAATTTGGCTTTTGAAATTCAGGGAGCAGTGTCTTGATTTTTGAACAAGTGGCTTTGTTGCTTCTCCTTTTATAGAGGTATCAAATGTATCCAAAATGCACGCTTTGAAGATTAGTCGTCTATAAAAATTATCTTTGTTGTATTTCTGACATTTCACTCTATCCAACCTTTTTCTTCATCATTTTTAAAAGTGGCTTGTCTATCCAACCTTTGTTTAGATTTGAGTCTCAGAGGAGATACACACAAGCTGTGTCAAGATAATATCCTGTCATTTTTATCTCCTAATGGTCCTCTTACAGTTAGAGACTTTGTGATGAGGGATGATACAACGGCTACAGTAGTAGCTAGTGTTTAAGACTCTTTGGCTTTCAATGTTTAGTGTGTCTGTATCCAACATGAGCCAACGCCTACTTGCTCGAACTCGCCAAGTCAAAGCATTAATCGCTGAGGTGGCAAGTCTTAGACAAGAAATTAAAGGGCTTAAGCACGAGAATAAAGAGTTGCACAAACTTGCAAATATTTACTCAATGAGCATGAAAAGAAAGTTCGACCAGCTGCTAGAATCCGAAAGTCGGATTCAAAGTGATCACCAAAGATTCATGGCTAGATTCTGAGGGTAACTGGTGCCTTCCCTCCTGGTGTTTTGCAAGTGTTAGGTCGTCACATGGCCAATCTCCAATGCTTCATCCTTCTGGGATACTACTAAGTACTGAGACTTCACATGAGCAACCTTTGTGAAGGCCCCTCTAATTGTTTCTTTTTGTAGTTGTAACTCACGTGTATGTATAAAAAAAATTTCTCCCATTTAATTTTATACATGTCTAAAAGCTTCTACTTTAGCTTGTTATATATGGTAACCCATGGAAACTTCTAGTTTCATGAACATGATTCAATGAACATTTAAGTATAGATGTTTTCTAATATCATATGCTTCCACATGAATTCTCGGGCATTATGAATTCATGAAAGTATCTCTTGTGTAAGATGTCGATGGTCACAAAATCAAGTTTTGCTAAGTTCACCATTTTCCAATTCCCAAAAGGAAGAAATTTAGGTATGATAGAAATGCGATAATTAACTCATACCACATATAACATATGTCTACACAAAATGTTAGAACTTCAAGTTCTTAACATTATTCATATTTTGAACTTCAAGTCAAAACATTATTCGTGTGTAATTTGTACATGGATTAAGGAACTTATGATCCTCATTTACATGAATCAAGGAACTTCTGGCCCTCATTTAATAGTTTGTGAACTGAGGCACTTAGGACCGTCATTTTAATTTAGTTGAGGAAATGTTGTTCTCTCAGTTGATTCAAAAACTTCATGTTTTGATTTTGATCAAGGAATTTCTGGTTCGATCTTTTTAGATGATGAGGATCAAGAAACTTTAGGTCTAATCTGATCAAGGAACTTCGGGTCTTGTTATACTCATCATAACAAAATGTAGCACAATAAGTAAATTAAAGTAATAGGTGGTAATTCCAGCCATAATAAATAAATTGCTTTTAAGTAAATAAAGCTTGTGACAAGGGCTTTGAACCATCATCATTCACATAAATATCAAAACTTAAAGCAAAGGGTAATAATTCCACCCACTATAAATCAATAGAACTTGTAATAGGGCTTTAAACCAGCAATATTCACATAAATATGCCATAACAAAAAAGGCAATGATTAAGTATCCATCCCTTTTTTTTTTTTTTTTCTTTTTCTTTGTCTGCCACTTTTTTTTATTTCATCCTTTTTATTTTATTTTCATTTCATAGTTCTAAGTCCTTTTAGTTACCTAAGAAGTAATAGTAACAATAAGTCCCAACTAATGTTCCTCATTCCGGTGAGTTTCAAAAAAATCGAAACGGTTCCCATAGGTTTTGGAGTCAGGAGTAGTGTCTGCAACTTATGAGAAAATCAAACCGCTAGATTGGGCTCAAATTCAGTATGATATGGATAAGAGGATACCGAACAACTTTTGTGAAGAAACTATTTGATCTGAGCTATTGAAAAAGGAGTTTCCATACTCATAAGATGGTTGTCCAGTTTTTTTGAGGAATTAGAAACTGGGTTGGCGTTTCAGACATTTACGACGATTGTACCGTTGGAATTTTCTAAAACTTTGATATGTTATAGGTACTGGGTAGACGAACAACTTTCAAGAAGAGGTTGTTTACATAGTTGTCAGCAAGTTGTCAAATCCAAGTATCTCAGTCGAGGTCAACAAGTTATAGGTACTTGCGAGTATCTCAATGCGAGGTCAGCAAGTTGGAGTTTAGAGGCTATTTACATAGTTGTCAAATTTTTTGCTAATAATAATGATAATTATATAGCCAAATGTATATCTACTTTAAGAAAAGTAGTCATATAGAGATATGATGATGAAATGAAAAGATTTTTTTTATCTGTGAGATTCCAGCTGACAGAGGTGAGATGTAGGTAATGCTTCACCGGATTATGGCGTTGTGCTTTGCACCGACATGAAAGCTTCTTGTGCTGATAACGTGTCGTAAAATCAACTGGTATGTCTGCAGTGGAGCATAAGTAAATGAGACACAATATTTATAAGGTTCAGCAAGTATGCCAACGTCCTCGGGCCAGCAGTAGTACTTTCTTTTATTACGTGAAATAATAGGAGTACAAAGATGATCCTCATTATTTTCTCTCTTCTCTCTAGTCTAACTCATTGGTGTTTTACTATGTATCTCTCTTCTTTATCTTCTTCCTTTCCTCTCTTTTCTTTTCTTTGACACCTCTTTCCTTCCTTTGTATGTTCTCATTTGATAGGAAAAATGTTAATGTAGCAACACTATTTGCTTTACAAACTTTCTTCATATGAATGATAACCTATCTGATTTTAATTTGGATGAATAGTCACAAACTATTTAAGTGGGCCATCCACATATTACATTACAACAATCAGCTATATGTATCCCCCCATGTTGTAGGTCCATAACACAAATTGTACAAAACGAATCTTAAATGGTAATCACTATTTATTGGGTTAGATATCAAAATAGCACCAAACTATTTCAAGGTTTTAATATCAACTGACTGTGATAACATAACATGTCTATCGTTTAATTTACTTGTTAGCTAATAAGGTTCAATGTAAACTTTAATATAAACAACGAAATAGATACAATCACATCAACTGAAATTTAAAAAGTTAGGTCCTAACATTATATTCCCCAAATGAAATAAGTCCATGCACAAATTAACAACCAATACTAATCGAAATTAGACAAAAGAAAATAGGTAAAAAGTTTACTACCCTAAATTTTTTTGTTTTTCAACATTTTATACGTGAAGGTTTTTTTTGTCTCAGTCTGGTACCTAAAGTCATAATTTTGGGACACTTTCATACATCCGTTAAATTTTCTGTCAAAAGCTTTGTTAACAGATGACATGATTGATTGCCATGTGTCAATATGAGCCCATGTGGATATTAAAAATTTTTAAAAATTACAAAATAATAAAACTAAAAACCCTATTTCCTTTCTCTTCCCCCCTCCACCTGAGCTACCATGTTCTCCAAAACGCCATTTCTTCATTTTCCTTCCTATCGTCGCCGCCTTTTCAACATCCTCACTATGTCCCTCAGGCAAGAACCAACTGGAACTGGGATGTGCACGGCATCGGCGTTGGACTTGATTCATCATTTCGTTCTCCACATAGGCAACCAACCCTCTGTTCCTCTGTAACTCCCTTTCCTTCCCAGTCACATCGCGGAGCTACAATGCATCCTCATCACCATCATCCATCGTAGTAGCCAATAATCTAAAAGCCAACATGCAAATCATTGACGTCCCTTTAATTTTGCAATTGGAAAACAACATCTTGGGCGGATTTGAACTAAGATGAGAAATGGGTGTAAATGGTTTCTTGGTTGTAAGAACCGAACAAAGCCCAACTCGACAAGCCTCTTTTGGGGATTTAAGCCAAAAATTGGGTTAGGGTTTTGGGGTTTGGTATGAGGAGGAAGTTGAATCGTGGGTGGAGTTGGGGACTGATATAACATGGAGGTAGTGGTTGAAGACGCGGCTTAATTCATCAAGGCCGGGAAGAAAGAAATTGAAAAGCCCCTCTGAGGGAAGGGGTTTGATAATTTCTTTAGCTTTGGGTTGGAAAGGACACCAGAAGTAAACCCATCCCCTATAAAAAAAAACTTTTTTCTTAATTTTTAAATGTTCACGTGGTGCCCATTCAGTGACCACGTGGGCGCCACGTCATCAATTAACGGAGGTTCTAACAGAAATTTAACAGATGTATGAAAGTGTCCCAGAATTATGATTTTAGGTACCAAACTGAAATGTTGAAAACCAAGAAACTTCATAATAGTAAACTGCGATTAGCCCAAATAGTAAATAAATATTGCAACACTCAACTTTAATTAAATAAAAGGGCTAATATCAATTTACTGCTCTAAAGTTTATTGGCTTTCAACATTTCATACATCAAGTTTTTTTTCCGTTCCAGTCTGGTACCTAAAGTCATAATTCTAGGGACACCTTCATATATCCGTTAAGTTTTCTGTCAAAACCGTCGTTAATTGATGATGTGGTGCTCACATGGACAATGATTGGATGCCACGTGATATTAAAAAATTAAAAATTAAAAAAAAAAAAAAAACTTTTGTCTTACTCTCCTTCTCTACACATCCTCCCTTCCTAAACACCCATTCTTGTTTTCCAACTTCCCCACCCAATTCCTCACTAAAACATTAAATCTCCCCCACCTAAACACCATTCTTCCATCAACCCTTTCTCGTCTTTTGTCAGTTCTTGAAGAAGCAGGAAAGTAAAACAAAATGATATACCATGCCTACAAACAAAGGTGCAGGCCAATACCCAAATCCATTTGAAAAACGGGCAGGGGACGGCGGATAGAGGTGAGGTGCATGGCCTAGATGGGGGAAGGATGAACCCAACAAGGTGCGACAGTGTAAGAGCAACAATGTGCGTGCGTGCGACGGTGTAGGAGCGATGACCTATAATTCCACCCCGCTTCCTCCTTATTCTCCACTTTCAACCCCAGAACACCGCAGCCCAAGTGTTTGATCTACCTCCTCGCCACCCTTGCCGCCACCTTCAACTCCAAACTCTCCTCTTCAAAGCTCTCTGTACGAAGCAAACAGTCTCTCTGTCTTCCCCTCTCTCTCCGAATTTAATTGTTTTTCTTTTGGATCTGATAAGAAAATAATTTGTTTTAGGCTTAATATTAGTTTATTACACTGAAGTTTCTTGGTTTTCAACATTTGATACATCAAGTTTTTTCATCCCAGCCTGGTACCAAAAGCTATAATTCTAGCACACTTTCATATATCCGTTAAGTTTTCCGTCAAAACATCTGTTAACTGATAACAAGACGCCTACGGGACGATGACTAGGTTTCATATGTTAGCCATGTCGATATTAAAAAATTAAAAATAAAAATTCTTTCGTACGTCTTCCCCTCCATCTTTCCCCGCATATCCTCTCTTCCCAAATGTTTATTCTTCCCCACCCAAACACCCATTCTTCCATCAACCGTCTCTCGTTTTCTCTCAGTTCTAGAAGAAGCGAGAAAGCAAAAGAAAGGGATTTGCCATACTTGCAAACAAAGTTATAGACCAAGACCCATATCCATTTGAAAAATGGGCGGCAGACAACGTACGAAGGTGAGGTCCATGACCTCGGTGAGGGAAGGAAAACCTAGCAAGGTTCGATGGCATATGTGCCATGGCATAATCAACCAGTCTTTGTGTCTTCACCAACCCCGATCTCTTCCCCATCTCTGCAATCCAACAGCGGTAGCTTTAATTTCCAAGCTCTTCAATCCCACCCATCTTCCTCTTTGTCCTCCATCTTCAGCCCTAGAACACTGCAGCCCAAATGTTCATCGAGGCTTGAATTGCATAAAAACATCATTGCAGTTGAGCCTTCCCCCTCATCAAATCACCGTCGTGAGCGTCCAATCAGCTGAACCCACCTTTCCTCGTTGCCAACACTGATGGATATGCGGTCACATTAAGGGTGAGCTTGGTGACGGCGTCGAAGCGGGAGAAGAGGGAAGAGAAGATGGGTTTTGGCTGTGCAGTAGAGGTGGGGCGAATTGGGAGACTGGGGTTTTGTCCTGCGATCAAAATGAAGCACATCTCTGATCTGTATGGGTCCGTCGAAAAGACACGGTTGAAGACGGAGGCATTGGAGGATGAGCCGCAGCTGATAAGGTAGTTGTTGGAGGGAGTGAATAAGGCTGAGAAGTGGAGGAGAGAGATGAGGGTTAGGGAGAGAAAGCGGAGATTAATGGTACATGTTGAGGAAAAAGAGTAATTTTTGTATGTGATAACAAAAAAGTATTTTTTAATTTTTTTTAATTTTTTAATGTTGAAGTGGGGCTAGATTGACACGTGGTGCCTAGTTAGTGTCCAAGTGGGCGTCACGTCACCAGTTAACGGCTGACCTAAGAGCAACCTTAACAGACATATGAAATTGTCCCAAAATTTTGACTTTAGGTACCACTCTAGGATAACAAAAACTTGAAGTACCAAATGTTGAAAATCAAGAAACTTGAGAGTAGTAAGATATAAGATTAACCCCAATTTTAAATTGGAGTCTTAACAAAACACTCATACTGTTCACGTTAAGTACATTTTTACTCTAAAACATTATCAGTTAATGGAGGTTTTGATTGAAAACTTAACAGATGTGTGAAATTGTCCTAGAATTATGACTTTAGATACTAGACTGGGACGAAAAAAACTTGATGTACCAAATGTTGAAAAACAGGAAACTTTAAAGTAGTAAACTGTGATTAACCCTTTTTAATTTTGTTAGTTTTTCTATTTGTTTTTTAAATCCACATGGCCTATATTGACATATGGCACCTAGTCATTGTTCACGTGGGCGTTACGTCATCAGTTAACAGAGGAGGTTTTAATGGAAAACTTAATGAATGTATGACAGTGTCTCAGAATTATTACTTTAGGTACCAGACTGGGACAAAAAAAAAAAAAAAAACTTGATGTATGAAATGTTGAGAAAAAAAAATTTCAAAATAGCAAACTAAGATTAACCCATAGAGAATTTATGCAGTACGACATATTGTACAAAGTAACTCATGACGGTGATACTAAACGAACAAGAACACTAAAAACATAACAGAGACGATATTAATTAGCAACCCAACTGTGAATTATTCCAGCTAGTTCCACACTAGTACCAAAGTACGTGCGTCCGTGCACCCACTAATAAATAATTAAGTGATAAATGATCAACTTATCACTAGCTTAATTAGCTAATTAACAGTTTCTGTGCAAAAGCATCTGCGGCGTACATCCCAGCACCAGCCACCGGGAAAAGCCCTTGGTTTGGCAAACAACCGCACAATTACTTTTACTCACGCAAGTTCCATTGAAGCGGTTACTCTCAGACTTGCAGGTCCTACACTCGGCAACTCTCGTCTCTTTAAACAATTATTCCAAACAAAATATGGTTACTATGCATGCTTAAAATCGTAATAATATATATATAGTAACAAGATTGAGCAAGAAGAAATACTACTGGTGACCACCAAAAGCAGCAAGAAGAAGCAAATATCCATAAAATATTTCATACAACATACTACAATATCTTCTCACGACATATTTTCAAGTTTTGAAAGGGCGTTGCATAATAATTTCATTACCAATACCATCAAATATCTCTTTCTGTAAAAATAACCATATTATCATTCATACATTAATTTCTTACAATTTCTCAGTTAATCTTTTAGAAATTTCATAACTGAAAATGCTCTATCACGTGAAATTATTATATGCAATATGTACAGTTTTTTCACAAAAAAACTAAGTTAGGGCATCCACCCCTTTGGCCCAAGATGGCTTCGTCCTTGGTAATACCACGCATACTATGCAAAAAAGTGAGAGAAAAATTTGAGAGTGTTTTAAGAAAAAAAATGTGGAAGAGCCTTTTAAAATGTTATCAAGAAAATATTAATCTTTAAGGACTATTTCTTCTAAAATAAAATAAAAAAACAATTAAGTCTTTGCTTAAAAGTTGATTTGGCAATTTTGAACCTTTTCAGTACAATAGGCAAGTAAACGTAAGTAAGGCGCGGTGAAAACACTACACAAGACATATGACTAATGATCCATGCAGGGTCATTCAATTTATTAGCAAAAGCAACCATGTGGATACATGACCATATCTGTCCATCGCATTAGACAAGTACGGTCTCTACACAGATTACATTTTTTTTTAACAAAATAATTAGCACTTTTTGGTGCACACGCATTTACGAGTGAGGCCATCGCCAATACATTTGCCTCTGGTGAATTGCTCCTTTCTGCAGGTGTGTTTACAGTTGTTAGACGAAACGCACAACCCCTTGAACAGGGTGCTCGGAACCTCGCAGATCTTTCCCTCAACTGCCTTGCTTGACTCAGTCTTTGCCTCAATACCCATTGGCCCCATCTCTGAAGATCAATTTTTTGTTGAATAAGATGCTTTATTCGAAACATCATAAAAAATTAATTATTAAAAAGAGGTATAATTACCGGTAGCGGCCAAAAGCAGGACAAGAACGAAGGCAGCTGAAACAAGACGCATTGAACACTCCATTTGAATCTGTGTGTATGTGAGTGTGCGCTTGATCCACTTGTTTTTATGTGTGTGCTTATGTATGATAAGAGAGATCTCAGACGCTGATGCAAAGAACAATAACCATGCAAGGCTTATTATATAGGGTTTTAGTCCAGATTAAAGAAGATTGGTCTCCATAAAGTGAGGTAACTCCATACCCAAAATACAAAATTTAAATTTCCAACTTAAGAGTCACCATAAACCAAATTCCTATTTTTGTTGACTAAGTTCTCCGCCATACATTTTTCTATGCACATTAGGGTTTCGTTTTCGAGCACAATTAACTTTTGCTTTAAAAAGAATATTTGGGTTTTAAGCATATTTGACTTATTATTCACATTTTTATATGTAAATGAGGCGGCATATATATATATATATATATATATATATATATTCACATAAAAGGCCATAGTTCTTATAACAATATAATTGTTTTTTACACAAATTTTAGTCTATCTGTACCAAATTAATCTAAATTATATAGATTAGGGTTTGCACCTTAGGTGTAGAGGAATATTACGTTGCTTTAGGTAATGTGGCTAAGCCTAATAAAATGAATGTTAAAGTAGAATCGTTGAGGAAAAGATAATTACTTGTATTCCAAACGTAGGGCATTACAAAGACTTATATTTGTTGACAGATAAACACTACTAAGCATAACTGCTTGGGCGACGAAGTGACAGTTCTTGCGTAAAGGTAAATACGGTCACCAAAACAATTGGGTAGCGAAGAGGACGTCGCACAAATTCTGTCGCACAAAGCTCGTGATGTCAGACATTGCACGACGGAGGAAAGTTCTTCATTGCACGAAATGAATGTTGCGCGATGGAATTGGTGGTCATTGCATGAAACAAAGAGCGATGAATGAGTGTTCGTTGTGAGTGAACCTCCGAGCGACGAAACTATTTTTTATTTATTTTTTCCTTTGAAATTTTGATAATACTGTTTTATGTAATTTAAATTAATTTAATGAAATTAAAAACATAAAATGTAAAGAAGAGTATTGAATTAAAAAATTATTGAAAATGTACATACAACGGAAAAAAATATTCTAAAATTTGCAATAATTAAAAAAAGCTACAATATGTAGTCGTCCACGTCACAATCGCCTGTTGGTGGTGTTGCTGCTGCGTTGAGGGGCTGGGAGGTCGTATCTATTGTTGCGAGGGGTTGGGTGGTCATTGTTGGAGTTAGTTCAACGTCGGGGAACTGAATGCCAGAGATTTGAAGGGCGAGACGAATTTGGTTCATCAAACTGCTTTAGGCCTCAAGTTGAGACTGCTAGGCGGCAATCTGCTTCTTTAGGTCCACCACTTCAGATGTCAGTGATTCGATCTCTTTTATTCTCTCCCTGGAGGAGGAGGTAGATGGGTCCCGAAGGTGAACTTTCCCAAGCCCCCGGTGAACATGCACTTGCCTATGACTGAGGGTCTGATCAAGTGTGTCCGTCATGATCTAACAACCCGCATCCTTAGGGGGAAACACCTCCTCGATTAGGGCCTCTGGGGGAAGCTAGTAAGCCACCTCCTCCAGAACAGTCTGACCCTTCTCCACCATGGTGGACTAGAAAAATGAAAACAAACAAATTAATTTTAATATACATGTAATTAATATTAATACTAATTGAATACTAAAAAAATGAAATAACTTACATGGAAGCTACTCTACTAGCTCATCCCCGGACCAAACGTATACCTCCTTGAACATGTCAATCTCAGGAAACTTTGACCCCCCTAAATAAAAAAAATAAAATATATATATATATTAACACATAGATTACCAATTATGTAATAGAGAGTAAAAAGAATCAAAACTTAAAATAAATATATCGTTACCTTATGTCACTCCTCCAACATATAAGAGAAGCATTGTGAGCCAGAGTGGTGAAGAAGTTTCTTCTTCGACCGATTGATCGAGTTTTCCTTCACTTTTTTTTGTTGAATTAAACAAACGTATTAGTTTAGATATTTATAAAAAATTAATGAAAAAATTAAAATATTATTTAAAAATATACAAATTTTGATTAAATATTATATTTACGAGGTATTTCTAGTCTTGAAAATGGTTGCACAGCCACTCCCATTCATCCCGGTGGTCCACCAACTCTTTAGGGCACCCAACTATTAGGGTGACCTCCAGACCGTCATATTTCTCATAATGCTTGTGGAGGTCAGTCTTCCACTGAGTGAACCTGCCGGCTCAAAGCTCATTGATGTACTGGTTTTGATTGGCATCGAGGTTCATGAGCTCATAGTGATGCTGCAAAACTCAACAAATAAATAGTAGTTAAAATTTATAATATTTGTATACTTTAATAAAAATTTAGTATTTGAGGTTGAAAATACTTACCGATAATTCATGAAGAACGGCTTCCTTGACTTCATGTGGGACAACTATCCATGACTCCCACAAGAACGGGTAATGATTCCTGATAATTGAGCCAATGTCACTAGCCAACGACCTGTGCTGCTCATTTGTTGCAGCCGCACAATGTCGAGGATCCCATGTAATGGTGATTTTCTCAGTCGGGGTGCGAGTGGTCTGTGACGTCTTCAAAAGTTTGCAGGGACAGAGGAAGCCTCACCAGACTGCTCAGCCTCCTCAGAACTTCGGGGCTGTCGATGAGTCTGTCGGGCACTTAGTAGAGGATGCGTCACTGAAGAAGTCAATGACGCAAGAGCCGGAGACACAGTTGGATCGAAAGGCGTGACCGGAGACACACCCGTCATGCCCATATCAGGTGGGGAAGTGGTAGCAGCACTACTTGCTAAAGAAGGTGTCTGATTGACCCTACTAGCTGCCTAGCAGTTTGAAATTAAGTTCGACATCTACAAAAATAATAAAGTCACATTCCACTAGTTTTAGTCAGTTTATTAGAGTATATTACATGGCACATAATATACATAATCCACCAACACCAACATGTTTTTGTATATGTTTTACATTTAAAAGCTATCAACTGTCTATAAAAAAACATAAGCAATGAATCCTAAGTAGCCGATCCGCTAATAGATCAGTAATGGACAAAGAATAGTCAAATATATAACATTTTCCTTGATATCTATATACACACACACACATACACATACATACACACACACACACACACACACAGAGTGAGAGATAAATTAAGTTTATCTATTTTTGGGAAAAAGATCCAAAACACCAAATCTAATGAACTTATATGAATATATAACTATGGCAAAGCATTCGAGACAATAGCATATATGGAGGGACAATGTGTGAATGGAAAAGGTTGGTTGGTGTAGGGAAACAAATGGCAAAATAGCATATAAATCAATTCAAATCAATTATCTATCCATGTACACACACACACACTCACACACACACAAACATATATAGTACTCATTCCCAAACGAAAAATAGCGTTGAAATTATCTTCTCTGATTGTTTCACTAGTCACAACTATCATCTGGCTACTCAGTTTCCTTTGTCTCTTTCTTTTCCCCTTCATTTTTCTAGTTAAAAACAAAACAGTTATCAAGCAAACCCTATTTCTTATTCTTTACTACCTATTCCTCTTTAATGAGACATTTTAATAAAGGCTTTCCGAACATCCAAACTGCTTAGAAAGCTCTCTTGCATTGACTACCAGTTAACATATATATTAGACTTTGTGTTTTCAGTGCATGTAAGAAATAATTATATGAATTCTGGAATTCATAGTTTGTGACAGAGAGGGCCTTACTTGCATCATATTTCTCCATGCAGTATATATGTTGTTAAAGCTGATCACCGTAAAGAACATGCATAGATGAACTCATAAGTGCAGAAATTGTAAGATTGATGAACTACCTTCAACAATTTCCTCCAACACCTTCCCATATGTACAACCGTTTAGGACTTCCTACTAGCTGCTCATTCAATAGATAAACGTTTGCTCATTAAGCATTAAAATTTAAATTCTAGATCTTAGATTTTAGTATGAGACATACCTATGACTGTAAAGGGAAGCGAAGTTAATCTATCAGCCAAAGACAATTAAGTAAACTGCAAACAATGTAAACTCTATTGATTAACACAATTCTACTAAACTTTGCTACTGGAACCTGAAATATCTGTGTTTAGTATAAGATTCCAAATGGTGCTGGCAATTGAGCAAGATCCTGAAATATCAGAAACTCAACCTGTAGAACATTCTTTCTTCCGTTAACTCATTTTAAAACTTCTAACCCACTCTCAAGTTTCAAAGTATTAACACGAAATAAAGTTTCAAAGTTTCAAAGTTTCAAATAAAAAAAAATGTGCCCTCATTTCATATAAAAAAAATATTTGTTTTTACACGTAAGACATCAATAAAATTATATTTAGAAAAACACTTCAAACTCAATAATTTAGAAACATGGAATAATTAATTTATTTTGTATCAAGAGAAGGATACTAAAAATTTTGGGCTTTCAAGTAGATAGATTATGAGTTTTGTTTTCCATCTAAACTTTTAAAGTGTTTTTGTATAAATCGTGAGTCATTTTTTCTTATTTACTAACCTCGTCAATACAAGACTAAAAAAATATTAATGTTTTTGAGTCTTTAAGGATATGTATAAGTAATGAATGAACACTAAATTAAACCTTTTGATGACACATAATATTATTTGCAAATTTGGTCTAAAAATTTAGTATACGCATTACTCTTTACTAAAGATTAGACTTGAATTGGAACGGATATTTAAAAATAGCAACCCACATAGCTACTAGCTAGTGAATAAATTAACAACCAAACAAAAATTTGTAAAAATTTTAAAAAATAAACATGCACATAGCATTTCGAACTTAGGACCTCTCGTTAATTTTAAACAACAAAAACTATTGCTTCTAATTAAACTTCTTGATCATTTAGCCAAATTTTATAAATTTATAATGTTATGAAAAGAAATTTGTAAAAATTGAAATGTAAATAAGCACACAAGGTGTTTTGAACCTAAGACCTCCTCATTCATTTTAAACAACAAAACCATCAATTCTAGTTAAATTTCTTTATCACTAAACCAAATTTTATAAATTTATACTCTTATAAAAACATATATAAATATACCACCTTAATGATTTTGGTGTCCACAATTTTTTTGGGCCCCAGACAGTCGCCCTGCTCGCAGGAGGCCTAGGCCGGGTCTGTATATATATCAGTAATGCTCTCAATTTGTGTGTTTGGATTACTCAACAACCAAATTAAAAAGAAGGTAGTTGTAAAAATACATTGAAATCGTACTTGCACAAATCAAAAACTGCAATTTAATATGAAGAAAGAAATTAATAATTCTAGAAACCCAAATCAATTAGTACACAGATAACTAACCCCAATTCAAAACCCTTATGTGATCAGAATCCAATTTGAAACCCTTACCAATTTCCCAAAAACTCCGTAGTGCGCTTTTCTCCTTTGGGACTGCCTCTCCTTCCTAGTTGCTAATCCCAGTTTGAAACCCCTATTTGATTCCCAATTCGATAAATAGTTTTGTTTATAACAAAAAATAAAATGAAAAATAAAATACAAACTCCGGATTCCCAATTCAAAAGCCCTAACCCAATATTCTCAATTCGAAAACCCAAACCCAGGATTCCCAATTCGAAACCATAAATCCCTAATTGTTCTAATTAAAAAATTCAATAGAACAAATGAAAAATTGCACTAATAAATAATTGAATTAAGGGAGAGTGAATTAAGGGATACTAGGTGCTTACCTAGTAATGTTGCGGCGGTGGTGAGATGGTGTGGCGTCAGAGTGCAGCGGCAGATGTCAAGTGCGGAGGAGAAAGTGACAGAGAGATTGAAAAAAAGAGAGAGTGAGAGAGGGAGAGAGGCAGAGACTGAGATAGTGAGTGATGAGAGCAAGAGATGGAGAGAATCTAGAGAGAGAGAGGAGAGTGAGATTCAGAGAGAATCGAGAAAGAGAGAGAGAAAAGTGAGCTTCGCAAAGAATGAGAGAGATAGAGTCTGTGAGCTTCATCAAAATAAAAACACGTCTAATTTTCGCCAAAAAAATCAAATTTTTATATGTTTGCACAACGAGGGTGTTCTAATTTTCATCGCGCGTCCAGTTTTTAAATAAAAAAATGAATTTTTAAATATTTACGGGACAAACATTTCTAAAATGTCGTCGCGCATATTTGTAAATTTAATTTATTTTTTTGTTTAAATAAATAAATAATTTTGTTTGTTTAATTAATTTTTTACAAATTTTAAAGGAAACTTTTGTTTGTACACAAAATAAATACCATTCAATAAATATCATTACATTTACATCACAAGTTTTCATTAATCCTCGTCTGCACTAGAATAAATATTGTGATTTTCATCAAATTCAGACTCCCATTCCTCCTTGTCTGTAGGCATGTCAACATTGTCGTTTGCACGATTAGGTGCACTATATCGCGGTAGATCCCCGAGGTCAATCGTAATAGAGTCGATCGGTATTTCGATTTCAGGACATCCGGCTACCTAATACGATTCTTGTACAATAGTCATATCTCACAGTGTATCTGCACCAAGTTCAGTTGAAGTCTCCAGTTGTTGGTCAGCAACGTCACTATAATCATCATTGTTAGCAATATCTCGGTCTGGAATATCATACAGCCCTATGTGCTTAATCTTCTGAACTACTTTTCATCCCCTCCCGCCTTTAAGGTCATCTATAGAAAATTTGTTTGGTCATCATTGCCAAAATGTAAGGGTTGTTGTTATACCAACATTTGTTAGTGTTAACCGATAACAAACCATCGTCTCGCTTAACACCTTTAACCTTACGTGGGTTTGTATCAAACCTGCAACATTTAAACAGGATAACTTAACAGCAGTCTTTATAAAGCAATTGCACAACACTTGTAAGTTTTCCATAGAAATCAATGTTTGCAATGCCGCCCACACCCGGGACATGTACTAACATGCCCCTGATCCTGATGTCCGAGGGACATCGGGATGACCACGTGCTGGCTGACACTCGAGGGTGACACAAGCCATTTAATGCACGTATATGCTAAGAACGTGTAAAACATGCATATAAATTTCGTTCGAACTACATAAAATAATATAATAATATTCAACTGCCAACAATGATAAAGATAGTGATAGTGCATGACATGTTCAGAGCATACATCTAATTTAGAATACAACGGAATGTGCTATTACAATGATGGAAAAACAGAGATAATGGCACGATATCACTGGTAGGGGAATGCCTCGTAGCTCGGATCGTAAGCCTTATTCCTATGTCCTGAGAAGGCGCAAAACAAACATGAGTGGACCAAGTTGATATATATATATATATATAATACTGAAACAGTTATTAACATACTAACCCCCAAAGTTTTATGAAAATCAATAGCATAATGTGTAATAGGTTTTCTGAAAACCCTAGCATGCCATAAAACCTTCATAAAACATATATCGTATAATGTGTACGTAGTGGTATCATAGTGGCTCGTGGTACTACATTTCCAGGCCTGAAGCCAACAATATATCTCCCGGCTCGAAGCCAATCACTATATCTCCCAGCCCAAAGCCAATAACTATATCTCCCGGCCCGAAACCAATAAACAAGTATCTTCGCCATAGGCATAATAGTGACCATTAGATAAGCACAAAAACATTGAATAAAGTCTTTCCAACATAAATCCATATATCTCAAAAGCATCTTCATAGCATATAGTCATCCATCATATATACTACAAAGAAGTGTAAAAACATGTTCATAAATAGTATATAGTCATCCCTCATATATACTTAAAGAACATAAATTAGATAAAGTATGGTATTCCAAAATATTCTTAGTAAAGCATGATAATCATAAAGTGTAAATTTAATTTACTCATAGAATGTTTCATAAAACATAACCATTAAATCATGTTTTTCATGTATGCATTTCTACTATTAAAACATGCATTTTAGAAAGGTCCAATCACAAATACTCATTGTCGAAGAGCCGTACGAAATAGGAATGACGGGAACGCTGCTAATAAACGCACCTAAGCACATAAAGGGTCCAATTAATAAAACCCTACTAAAACAATTGAATTTGGGAAAAGGGATGTCAAAAACGGATTTAGGACGTCAAAAAACATAGAAGGGGACCACGGGTAACCTTATGCACCGCCGCACGCGCCACAACAAGGTGGCGGCCACGTGCTGCTGTGAACGGTGGTGCGTGTACTCCATGCGCCGGCACTGGTAGTCACCCACATGTCATCCATACATGGCTAGGCTTAGGCTTTGGGCCGGTTCTGGGTTTAGGCTTAGGTTCGGTGAGCTAGGCTTCAAAACTGGGTCTGGTTCTATAACCCAGAGGCCTTGTTTTAATAGGCCAAAGGCCCATGTCATCTTAGCTTGAAGGCCTAGGGTTCAAAGGGTTTTAAGGGTTCAACAGGCTTAGGCTTGAAAGCCAGGCATAAGGTTATAGGGTTTTGGGTTTAAAGCTCAGAGGGCCAAAGCCTTTAAGTTTTAGGCTGAAGATTTAGCAGGCCAATGGCCCGAGTTCGTACGACCCACGAGCCTGGGTTATATGGGTTTGGGTTTCGAGTTCCCGGGTATGGGTCTTTTCGACCTGGTTCCTTCGAGAACGAAGGCCGGAGCCTCCCGAGCTCCGGTTGACATCAACATGCAAAATAACCTACAATCTACCCTTTAAAATGACAATAAAGACGAAAGGGAAGGTTTATCACTTTCGCCGAACTTCAAGCTCGAACACCACGGCTCACCAGAGGAATTTTGGGTGGACTCTGGGTGTCTCGTGCTTCACAAAGACAAGGGAGGAAGAGCGTTGACACCGGTGGTGATGATGACACCGTCAATACCATTCATTTGTCAAATTGGGTGTATGGGTGGTTGAGTGTAATCGGGGAAAGAAGAGAGGATTCTGTGAGAGTAAGAGAGATTCAAGTGAGAGAGAGAGAAAGAATGATCGGGGAGAAGAGAGAATGAGAAATAAGGGGGTCTTCCATATGGTAGGCTAAGAGATGACGAGAACTAGAGAGGGAATCCAAAAATAAGGGATCCGGATTGGGCAAAGTTAAGGACATAAAGGTAATTTCATTTTCTATTTAAAATTTGTGAAATTACACTTAGTTTTAGGGGCGGGGTTTCACATGTATCCCACTATTTTGTGTACATAGCTTGTCATCGTGATCAACTGCCAAAATTTTGATGTTGTTTAGATGATAACCGGAGTACAATTCCGCGCTTAGGGGCCCAAATAGCCAAGTTGTACAATTCTTCAGTGTAAGCGGGTGAATTCATGTCCTTCAATTTCTTCACCTAAATTAATGATAAAAAGTTCATGTGCTAGTTTACCATTTACAATTATGCAAATAACCCAATACACGAACAACTTACATTGTCACGAAACCAACAAGGAAACAATTCATGGTGCTTTTTGACATATAAATGTGAAGGATGTTCCCGCTTCATCAACTCTTCATGCTCATCTAGATAGGTAATTGTCTCATCACAATTGTTAAGTACAAACCAAGGTGTTACCTCCATGTCCATTTTGTTAAACGACTCCCCTCTGATTAGTTAGCCAAAAGGTTGTGCAATTTGGGTAAAAACAGAAAGTTTTTCACTTCTCACAACATTGTCATTATTGCGTTGTGTTGAATGAACGTAGTCTCAACATCTTAGGTACATTGCACAAAATGTAAGCGACTCAAATGCGACCCATGCCTCCACAATTGATCATTTGGGCTTTGCCTTATTCTATACTTTTTTTTATTCACCCAGTAGTCTGCATCAATAAACAAATGTGTAAAATTAGTCAAATTGTACATACATCACGAACTAAAGCATTTATGGCGAATAAATACCTTTATATCAGATACATCCATCGATAGTTAATGAGTTCGGCTAGAAATGTGAAGTGCCTCCTCCGGCAAGTGAATTATGGCGTGGATCGTGCTTGTGAAGAAAGCTAGAGGAAATATTTGTTCAAACTTATATAGCACTTCAATAATATTGTTGTACAATTGTTTAACATTAGACTTGCTCAAAGATCTTGTAGTTAATTGAGAAAAATATCTCACTAGCAACATAATCGTCTTCACCACATCTTTTGGGCAAAAGGTGTCGAATTCCCACTAAGAGAAGGCTTTGAAGTATCACATGACAATCATGACTCTTGACGCTTAAAAATTTGCCTTCATTCACATTGCGCAACAGCCGATGTTTGAAGTATACCCATATGGAAATTGTACAGATGATAGAAATTGCAAAAACTCTTTCCTCTTATCCATTTTCACCGAAAATGATGCAAGCTTCTTTATGGCTATGTCTCCATCCCTTGTCATCCATAAACTTGGCCTAATGCCCATTTTGTCCAGATCGAATTGAACTTTTATTATGTCATTTGTTTTTCCCTCGATGTCTAGTATAGTTTTTAACGGTGTATCAAACTCTTGTGTGTCCAATTCAAATATGTGTCTGGTCTTGTCCTACTTATACATTTGCCCAGCGGAGCAAAATCCAAACGATTTACCTGAGCCAAAATTTCATCTCTGGACCATTCTCTGGGTCTTGGCCTAATCTCTGTGCCTTTGAAGAAGGCTGTCTCGTTCTGATGCCACTCGTGGTCCCACAGCAACCATCTACGATGCCCTAGGTAACAAACTTTTCCCGCGTGCCAGCCAGACTTTATGTTCTCTTTGCAAACTAGACATGCGTAATAACCTTTAATGCTCCACCAAGACATTATAGCATACGCAAGAAAATTGTTTATTGTCCACATCACTGCTGCTCACAAAGTGAACATCTTCCCTGTATATTTATCATACGTGGGAACACTGTTTTCCTATAATTCTTTTAGTTTATCGACCAACTGTTGTAAACAAACATCAATAGATGTGCCTAGATCTTCAGTTATCAATTATGTCATCATCATATATTCTTTTTACATGCACTTCCAAGGTGGGAAATTATACAGAATTATGATGATTGGCCAAATATTGTGGTTTTGGTTTAGAACCTCGAACGAATTAAACCCGTCTGTCGCAAGTCTCAATCTAATGTTCCAGGGCTCACGTGCAAAATCGGGGTACAATCAATCAAACTTTTTCCATGCCTCTCCATCTGCAGAATGTCTCATAACATCGTCTTCTACTCATTTGTCCTTATGCTATCTCATGTCGCTTGCAATGTGCGTCAACATATATAATCGCTGCAACCTGAGCTTTAATGGGAGATAACGCATAATTTTTTTTGAATCTTCTATGTTCTATTATGAGTGGTCATTTTAAACTGCTCATTACATGCAGGGCATTTATCTAAAACTTTATTCTCTTTGTAGAACAAAATGCAATTATTTTTACACGCGTGAATTTTTTCATATCCTGATGCAAGACCATTCAGCACCTTCTTTGCACTTTATGATCTTTAGGCAGGCAAAGTATCCTCTTGAAAACTCGCAATAAGTAATCAAAACACTGGTTCGACATACGAAACTTTATTTTGCTATGCATCAACTCAACAATGGTTGTGAGCATCGAAAATCCTTAGCAATCGAGATATAATTTTTGCTTGGCACTTTTTAATAGTTTTTCATGTTTTTCAAATGCTTCACTGTCCATGGTGGGAGGGACGTCATCTTCTACTTCCACATTCATATTTGTGTTCGGAAAAGCATCATTGATAATGTCTATAATTTGTTCATTTGGGTCCATAACAGATTCAATTGTCTCCACTGCTCAAGTTATGTGTGAGGATGAAGCATGTTGTATTTGTTCTCCATGATGATTCCACGTAGTATAGGCCTCCATTATCCCATTTTTGACTAAATGGTATCAAACAGTTAAAAATATTCAATCATTGAGCTATTACACTTTCTACAAGGATACCGAATTTGAGTTGAACCCCGGTTGTTTGCAATTGCAAAATCAATGAAGTGATTTATTCCATCCAAATAATCATCAGCACATCTGTTAGATTATGTATCCATTGTTGATCTATATCATCTACAAACATAAAAAATTTACAAGGGTTACAACAACTTTAATTATGACATGCTTCCTTATGCCTCTGATATGGGTCTTATCTCATTCCAGAATGCACACTTACATGCTGTAATTTACGGTTCCAACACATTAAAGTTCGATTGTGAGAAAAATTAGGTAGCATCTCCCTGCAATTTTCAAGTGCATGACATATATACAAAAAAACTACAATGCACCCGAAGAACGCAAAGATATACTACCAAATTTTTCACGTTCAAACTCTAATGCATGAACCGCAAAATACAACATGTAACTGTGCATTCTCAAACTATCCAAAATTTTGGGACAATTCAATAATTAATTGGACCGCAGTCATGCTTTCACATCCATTCACAAAATCCAACTAATTCTCAAACGAGAAACCTAAGCTATATGAACATTGCAAACCATTTTTTGTACATTCATACAAAAATGTTTGCATACAAATACATAAACTCACAACAATTATAAACTACAAACAAAAAAATTTAAATGAATGGAAATTAAATAAGTTATTTAGGAAAATATACCTCTGAGATTAACGGCAACATCAATAGAATTCCTGGAAATTTCAGGAGGAAGGCAGATGCTGCAATTGTTTTGCAACTTTTACGTTCCTGCATTCTGGTTAAATTCAATAAAGTGAAAAGACTTTGCGCGATGATGAGACTTTGTGCGACAAAAGCATCATTGTGCAAAACTTGGTGCTTCCACTCTTGACGCCATCTACAAGATTTAACTTCTTCCTTCGCGTTATGTTGATTCCAAAAAGAAGTATACAACTCCGAATTTAAGAGCTCTGCCTTTTTTTTTTCCAAGCCGGAAAGAAGATTTGCTGAGAAAACGGGAAAATGAAAAATAGCAGAATATATTCGATGATAACGAGAGAGAGTACCATGATTGGCTAGAGCGAATTGTTTGGAGTTTTCAATTTAAACAAAAAGAAACTAAGATGGAGAATGAAGAGAAGAAAGAAGTGAAGAATCACCAGTAATATTCTTCGATGCACCCGAAGAAAGTAAGAGCTTAGAAGCAACATAGCCTCGAACTAGGATTGAGAGTTTTTCTTCATCATCAGTAGCTTCTATATCCACCTAAGACAGAAAAGACAATGTTCGAACCCGGGGATCTTTGATCCTCCACCCAATCTTGACTATAACTTTGGTAATGACAGACTAGCCCGTATAAGGTACAACCTAAGATGAAACTAAACTATTTTCATCGAGATGCATTTTTTGTTTTAAGTTCGCCAAGGTAAATTCACCTGCTGTCCTACTATTGCAGAAAACGAGGATGCTATTTTTAGAACAATTTGTGACGAACCATAGTTCATCGCGCATTTTTAAAAAAAAATCAAGAACTTACTTCATTAAACCATTCATGCATAATTAATTAATATAAATATTTATTAAAATGCATTAATTTTATTCCAAAATAAGTATTAAGTACATATTTAATTAAACCATTCATAAAAAAAAAAAAAACTTTTAATTCAGATCTCATTATTAAATAAGCAATAAAATTATTTAAAAAAAAAAAAAAAAAACACTTTCCACTGTAGTTCTGCCACACGTTGATTATCATACTTCCACTCTCGGAAACGAGACTTGAAGATGTTGTCGATAGACTTCATCAGATTTGGGTTACTTTTGTCAATGTCCCCATTAGGCTATCATGTGAAAATTATTAAATTAAAATCTCACTATTATATTAAGTTTCACAAGCATAATTATTATTTAACTAATAACTTAACACATAAAGCTAACTCATCGATCAAGTGCATCTCCAGCTCCTCAGGCATGGATCTCCAAAACTCCTAATCCACGCCACATTTGTCATGTACTAGTACTCCAATGTTGAACCAAAACTTGGCGCACATATCTGACTTCACAACCCCTATTAATTCATCTAAAGTGATTCAGTAGCGGCTTCGATCACAAGTGTGTTAGACCTGTACTGCAACTCTTTTCTTCTTGTCGTCTATCAACAAAATATATATTCATAATACTGAAGGTAAATAAAAACTTTATACAAAATGCAAAATTTACAATCCAAACCTTTTCCAGATTATTCGTCATCCATTGTCTTCGACGAATGCGCACCACAGTCGGCTATCGTACCAACAATAAAAGCAAATTGATTATAATATGCAAAATTGTAAAGTGTTTCCAAAACGAATTGTGAAGAATAAGGATAGCAAAAACACATATTTATAGGAAGGTTAGGGACTTTGCGTGACGAAGCCTATGTCCCGCAAACATCTACACTAAAAACGGTATTGATTCCTCTGATTCACATGCACTGAATGCTCTGACTTAAAAACTGAATGGACTTTGTGTGACGAAGCCTGTGCTACGCAAGGATTCCACAAGAAAAACTTCGTCATTCCGCTTATTCGCATACACTAAATGTTTTGACCTAAACACTGAATTAACTTTCTGAGAAGAAGCCTATGTCACGCAAGGTTTCCGCAGGAAAAACTTCGTCGCCCATATTTTTTTGCGCCAAAAAAAATTACCTGCTGCTTTCTTACTGACTTTGCGAGACGAGTATTTTTTTTTGTCGTGCATATAGTATTGCATGACAAGGGTGTGCGTCACACAAAGTAGCACTATTCTTGCTTGATGAAGCTATTGTTTCGTTGCGCAAAACACACTTGCACGACAAATTTTTCTGTCGCCCAAACATCTATCACGTAAATGGTTTTCCTACTAGTGAAAGAAGGGGTGAATGTTAGTTTACTATCCTGAAATTTTTTAGTTTTAAACATTTCATACATCATATTTTTTTCGTCTTAGTCTGGTACCAAAAGTCATAATTCTGAGACACTTTCATACATCCGTTAAGTTTTTTCGTTAGAACCTCCGTTAACATATGACGTGGCCCCCACGTGGATAATGACTAGATAGCAACGTGTTAATGTAGGCCACGTGAATATTAAAAATTTTAAAAATTTAAAAGAAAAATTCTTTTGTCTTACCCTCCTTCTTCCCTACACATTATCCCTTCCCAAACACCCCTTCTTCCCTGTCAACTCCCTCGTCCAAGTCCTTACTAGAGCACTAAATCTCGCCCACCCAAACAGCCCTTCTTCCATCAACCCTCTCTCATCTTCTCTCAGTTCTCGAAGAAGCGAGAAAGCAAAACAAGGGATCCACCATGCTTGCAAACAAAGTTGCAAGCCAAGACCCAGATCCATTTGAAAAACAGGCGGCGGACGGAGGTGAGGTATGTGACCTTGGTGGGGAAGGATGAACCCAACAAGGTGCGACGGCATAGGAGCAACATTGTGTGTACGTGTGTGCATGCGACGGCGTAGGAGGGATGGCCTCCAATCCCACCCTGCTTCCTTCTTGTCTTCCACCTTCAGCCCCAAAACGTCACAACCCAAGTGTTTGATCCGCCTCCTTGCCACCCCTGCCACCACCTTAAACTCCAAACTCTCCTCTTCCAAGCTCTCCATACGAAGCAAGCCCTCTTTCTGGAGTTAATTTTTTTCTTTTTGGGTCTTATGAGAAAATAATTTTCTTTAATTTTTTTAAACTTTTTTTAGTTTTCTATTTTTTAATTTTTTTTTAATATCATGAACATGGCTTGTATTTTTTAATATCCACCTATTCATTATTCTCATAAGGGTTACGATGTATGACAGTATCTCAAAATTATCACTTTTGGTATCAGACTGGGACAAAAAAAAATTGATGTATGAAATGTTGAAAATTAAGAAATTTCAAGATAGTAAGCTGAGATTAACCTTAAATTAAAACACACACTTTATTTAAGAATGAAAATTTTTATTTTCTGTAATCATGCAGGAGCTCACTCTGGGGGTCGAGTGAAAATTTTTATTTTCTGTAATCATGCAGGAGCTCACTCTGGGGGTCGAGTGAAAATTTTTATTTTCTGTCCACTGTGTGAACCTGGTACACAGGCTCTACCCAACCATCGATCCAATCCTAGACCGTGACCATGCCAAATACCTCACAGGTCGGTGCCCGAGTTCGACCCCAGACCCAAAAGCAGTCCTCTACGCAAGGAACGACCGTGAAACACCCATGCTTCTCGACAACTATTATTACAAGAACCATCTGAGCCACAAGGGTCTGCTCACGGTGGACCAAGAACTGGGCTCTGACCCATTGACATTGCCCTTTGTGGAAAATATGGCCGCTGACAACGGCTACTTTAGGGAGCAGTTTTCTAGGGCTGCCCTTCTTTTGTCTGAGAACAACCCTCTTACTGGGGACCAAGGAGAATGTGAGGAAGGCATGTCAATATGTGAATGCAAGTTAATCGAGACTATATTGCATGGTTGCATGTCTCTCAACATATGTAAAATAAATTATCAACTTTAAATTTTCTGTCTTTGTTATATGGTAATGGAATCACCAACTTCGTTCTTCGTTTTGTGAAATTCAAACTTTATTACAAAAGAAATTGCTAACATGAACCATAAGACAGAGTTTGTGGAAACTATATATGGGCTTGATACATGCAAGTTTGGTCTATTTATAAAGTAAAGAAAGTTTCCAAAACTAAATTAATCCGGTTGAAGAACTACTTGGCCCATTGATGATGATCTTGATTTTGCGTGATTTATAAATAGGGATAAATGAATTTACCCTACTAGAGTAAATTACATTGCATCCTTGTGGTTTAGGATATGTAACATTTTAGTCATTGTCATTTAAACGCTTTACAATCTTAAATTTACAAATTATTTCACTATTAATCCTTTACAAATTATTTCACTATTAATCCTTTCAAAGTGAACCATTACTTAAACGCTTTCTGAAACTACTCAACATTTCTCTCACTTTACCTCATAAAACTCAAAAGCTCTCACTTAATTCCCTAAATATTAATTATGTGTCTCACTAATTGCCCCATGCCATTAAGTTTGAAATATCCGCTAGTGTACTGACATGGCATCTATGTGAGGTGCATACAACCAAATACATACTGTCACGTGGATAACACACAAGCGAAAAGGAAATAATTAATGAGAAAAAAGAGGAGTCACTTAGTACTACACTTTAGTGGTATTCCTCTTTACTTGTAAGTGAGAAATTTTAGATTCGATTCTCGCCAAAGGCGAATCTAAACCACATTATTGCTAGCGCATTGTAAGGCTAAGCTCATTCCCCCAACCCTTTAGTGTAAATAATATCAATTGTAATAAATAAATAAATAAATAAATAAAACGCCACAATTAGCGCTCAACCAGTACATCCTTCCACGCATCCGACCTCTTCTCTCTTTCTCTCTCTCTCTCTCTCTCTCTCTCTCTCAAACTAAAATGAAATTTTCAAATTGAGGTGGGCAAGGATGCCTTCGGGTAGAGTTGGGACTTGGGAGGGATTAGGTTGGGTCTGTGTTTGGTTAGGATGGTGGCTGTAGAGGTGGGGCTGCCCTTGAGGATCCGGGATGGGGGAAGGGAATAGTGCTGGGATTTTGGGGAGAGGTTGGGGGCTTGCATTTCTCTTTTAATTTCATGGTCGTTTTTTGTTTCTAATCTGATACTTGTTTGTTTTTTGTTCAACTTTTATTTATTTATTATTATTTTTAGTTCTTTTTAATAATTTTTACAAATTTGTCATATTGTGAAGCTGAGTCCACTCTATCTCTCTTAATGTAGATAATATTGTTTGTTAAAAAAAAAAAATCTAAATTTGTCTTTTATTATATCCATGTATCGCTATTTCATTGGATGTGTGGATCACAAGCATGACACATTAACACACTAAAGAAAATTTTAACTGAACGCCAAATTAATAGGTCGCTATTCATCTTTAGTGAGAGCTAGACGATTAAGGTTTTTATTTTTATTTTTTAAATAAAAGTTCCTTTTTGTTACCACATGTAACATTAGTTAATCAATTGGTCATTGATATGAATGCATGCAAGCAAGATTAGGCGGGTCACCTGAGTGATGCATTAAAAACAAAATTAACTAAACAATTATTCTAACATAGGGGCTAGAAGTGTAAGGGCATCTCCAAAGTAGATGTTAAAATTTTAGGTGAAATGTTACTGTGGATATTTGACATCAAAAGTCTCTCCAACAGAAGTTTTTTGCTGACTGGATTTGAAGGATTTGTGATTTAGAGTCAAATTTAATATCAATATCAAATTTATTTTTAATTCATTTTATGGGTGGTCCCTTATTCCACTAACATTTCAACCAATAAAAATTTTGTTTCAAGATTTTTGTTAATAATTACAACAATTTCAAGCTCTATTTAAATAATTAAATAACATTTGACAATTCGGTTAGAGAAGCATAAAATTTGACATAAGACTTTAGATTGCCACATCACCCATTAATTGTAATTTATCTCTTATAATTGGACATTTTCTTTAGAGATGGTCTAAGATTTTGTAACTTTTTTTTTTTTTGAAAGACGTGTACCAAAAAGTTATCATACTTGAATTTTTTTTGTAACAAACGATATTATTTACATTAAGGGGGAAGGGTGGGCTTAGCCTCATAATGAACTTATAATAATGTGGTTCAAATTCACCTTTAGTGAGAATCGAACCTAAGACCTCTCACTTACAAACGAAGAGAAATATCACTATATCGTAGTACTAAGTGACTACCTTACTTGAATTAGAGGAGTACAAAGTGTGGTGAATCCATTTATAATTTAGAAAATTACAATACTAAAAATGTTATTGGCCACCATAAAAAATTGAAAAACTAGTCAACACATCAAGTCATAGAGTTTGGTTTCTTGACTGTGACAGTGCTAGGGTTTGGTTTTCTCGATCCAATTTTTGTGGTGGGGTTCCTAGCTTGAGGGCATACAATTAGCATTGAAGTTAAGACTGCGATTAGGTTTTTCTCGGTGTGGTGGAAGTTTGTGGGTAAGACAGAATTAGGGTTTGCACAAGTTGGAGTTGGTTGTTGGGATCAGTAGCAGTACGGGTTCCAACAATGACAAGGTATGGAAGAACAAACTTGGAGTCTTTGACACAAAAGTTTGGGATGAGTCTCTCTCTGATGGAGAATAAGAAAGGGGGAAGGGTTCCATTATAGTGTACTGGCGGAAGTGTTTACCAACAAAGCCGTCAATGATAATGGGTTTATTGATCAGTTACTAGTTTGTGGAGAGGGAGCGAAGGGGTGTCTATTAAAGCCCTAGGTGGGGCTTGATTCATGCTCGGTTTGTTGGTCAAAGAGATATGTGCCGAGTATTGAAAGCAGATAAACCTTGGCTATTTCGGGATGACTTGGTGTTGGTGGTTAATGGGGCACGTCATAGTCGAATGAGTGAACCCCTTCATCTAGTCTCTATGTGGGTTCAACTGCATAATGTTCATCCACTGAGTATGAAGAAGGGTGGTGGCATCTACGATTAGTGGGTTGATCAACCAAGTGCTTAAGGTGGATAAGGATGATGGTCGGGACTGTATTGGTCGTTTCTTACGGGTTAAGATTTGTTTTGACGTCTGTGAATCGCTTATGCGTGGAGTGAATGTTGAGTTTCCAGATGATGGAGAATTATGGATTGACTTTCGTTACAAGGGGTTACCTAATTATTGTTTGATATGTGGTAAAATGGGATGTGTGACGAGATGTTGTAGGTCAAAAATTTTGGGGGATGAGGCGTCAGAAGATGATACGGAGGTGTCAAAGGATGATACGGAGGCTTTATTTGCTTTCAAATGGCTTAATGCAGAACATGATATGCGGGGGAACTGGTTGGGTGGGCAAAATTCTTTGGTTAGTCATAGGGGGAAGGCTATGCATGGAAGACTAAGGGGTCATGCTTCGTCCTCGAATTGGCGATGTAACAAGAATGTAGTTGATATGGAATAAATTGAACGTCGTGTAAGGGAAGCCGAAGAGATGGAGCATCAACGTGTAAAACGAGAAAGGGCTTTTGATGTAGGCTTCATTGATCCGGGGGGTGTGATTGCACCGGAGCGGGAATGATAGCTTTGGTGAATCATCCTGAAGAAAATATGGGTATTACGGATAGTAGTAAAGTGCGGTATTCGTCTTACTCGATTAGCTTGAATGTTTCGGTGATGGTGGTGAACCAAGACTCTCATGAAGGTACCGATGAGCAGGGATTATTGGTGACTCGAATAGAGATGGGAGGGTTGTCTCAGTACTCCGATCCTTTTAAGGTTTCGAGATAGGGTGTGAAATGAAGTTGCCAGACTAATGATGAGTTAAAAGTGACTGATGGGGTAAAGTGTCGGCAATTTAAAATGCATGGGTTAGGTATTGACCCAGCAGAGACTACCTGTGTAGGGTCTCCGCGTTCACAATGAAAATCATATGTTGGAACCGTCAGGGGATCGGGGAAGACCTGACAGTTGACAATTTGTTGGAGCAAAATGGGCTCCACTCCCTCGGGCTTGTGGCCTTACTGAAAGAAAGAACCATAGTATGAGGTATCGGTATTTGAAATAGAGGCTTAATATGGAGTGTATACATGCTATTGAGCCTAGGGGAATTACTGGAGGAATGTGTTTATTTTGGAAAGATGCTAAGGAAGTTGTTTTAATCAAATATGGGGATTTCTTTATTGAAATGGTGATTGATGACGTGGTCCTAAATGTAAATTAAGGCTCGTTGTGGTATATGGGAGTACGGATAAGAGAAAAAGGTCTTAACAGTTGGCAATTTTATCCAAGTGCATTACTAGCTATATGAAATTGTGCTTGTTAATGGGGGTATTTTAACGATTTATTATTGGACTCTAAGAAGGAAAGGTGAACTGCCGTACGGCTGCAAGTATAAGGGGGTTCCGAGATTTTGTGACGACTTCTGGGTTGCTAAATTTGGAATTTGAAGGTTATCCCTATACCTAGCATAACAGACGACATAAAGGTTTTATTTAGGAGCGAATTGATCGTGCCCTTGCTACGAATAAGTGGGTATTGTATTATCAGCAAGCAGTGGTGCAACATGTTGTTCTTGAGGGGTCTGACCATGTGATGCTTGTTCTTTCGACTGAAGTGGAGCAACCTCGGAGAAGGAAGAGATTTATGTATGATTCGCAGTTGAAGTCAAGAGGTGAAGTGTGAGGAGGTGGTCCGAACTTGTTGGGAGAGAGATCATGATGGCTCTGTTGGTTTTAATTTAGTCTCTAAGTTAAAGTGTGTTCATAAGGGTTTGCTTGTGTGGAGAAAAAAAAAGGGTCGCAATGATAAAAAAGAAATAAGTAGATTGAAGGAAGAACTCCAATCGGCGTATCAACAACCGGTTTTTTATGGCCAACGAATTCGAGGGATGGAATCAGAATTATAGAGTGCAATCAAAAGGGAAAAAGTTTACTGGCGTACAAAGTCTAGAGTGCAATGTTTAAATGAAGGAGATAAGAATACATGTTTCTTCCATGCTCAAACTATGAAATGAAGACGTCGGAATTGTATTCGGGGGATGGAGGATGAGGATAATACATGGTCCACTGATTTGAGCCATTTACATAGTATTGTTGTTCAATATTTTATGAATCTCTTCTCCAGGAAACGACAGGTTTGTTTTGAGGATATACTTCCTTCTGTGCCATGTAAGGTAGGAGAGATAGATAATTGTTTATTGATTGCACCGGTGCATGATGTTGAAATTGAGCAAGCTTTTTATCAAATGCATCCCACAAAATCACTTGGTCTAGATGGTTTTACTGCGAGATTCTTTCAGCACCATTGGGAAACGGTTGATGGAGTGGTGATGGGTATGGTTCAAAAAAATTCCAATCGAAACGAATGCTTAAGGAATTGAACCATACCAATATAGCGGTAATTCCTAAGGTGGATACCCCTACGAAGATGTCCCAATATCGACCTATTGCATTATGTAATGTAGTGTATAAGGTGATATCAAAGGTGTTAACGAATCGGTTGAAGAAAGTTCTTCCAAAGGTGATTAGTCCTAATCAGTCAATTTTTGTGGTAGGGCGATAGATATCGGACAATATTTTGGTGGTTCATGAGTTGCTTCATTCTATAAATCAAGGGAGTGATGAAGGTATAAACTATATGGCTCTGAAGTTGAATATGGCGAAAGCCTATGATCGTGTTGAATGGTCTTTTCTTAATGCTATGTTGCGTAAATTGGGATTTGATGACTTATTTTGCCAATGGGTGATGGAATGTGTGCAAACTGTCTCTTATAGTGTGGTAGTTAATGGGGAGACCACGAGGTATATTACACCACGTAGGGGCCTTCGACAAGGTGACCCACTATCGCCCTTCTTATTCCTACTTTATGCTGAGGGGTTCTCATCGTTGATACATAATGAGGAGAGACTAGGACAGTTTCAGGGGATAAAGGTGAAGCCACATGCGGATTCTCTATCCCATGTTTTCTTTGCGGATGATTCGATCCTATTTTGCCACGCTACAAAGTTTGAGGCGGAATGTATTAATAATATGCTTCAATAGTATGCGAGGGTTTAGGGTAGTTTATCAATTTGGAGAAGAGTTCAGTCCACTTTAGTTCGGGTTGTCTGCAATCTTTAAAAACCCAAATATCGGAGCTTTTGGTGGTCAAGCATGTGGAGGGGTTTAGGAGATATCTGGGCATTCAAGCAGATTTTGGAGGGTCTAAAAAGAAAGTTTTTGAGGTGGTCAGGAATAAATTGGATGCACAAATTAATGGGTGGGTGGAGCAGTTCTTATCGATGACTGAGAATGAGGTATTAATTAAGAGTGTGGCTTCGGCTCTCCCTAATTACACAATGTCATTTTTTCAATTGCCTATTCAGTTCGCAAAAGAGATTGAACAGGTGATTGCGAGGTTTTGGTGGCGAGACCAAAAGACAAAGAAAGGGGTGCATTGGTTAGCCTGGAACAAAGTGTTGAAAAGGAAGTCAGTTGGTGGGCTTGGTTTTAAGGAAATCATTTCCTTTAACTTAGCTATGTTGGCAAAGGTTGGTTGGCATCTTATTTGTAATCCGGACTCCCTCCTTGCTTGAGTCCTACGTGCTAAGTATTTTCCTACTTCGTCGTTCATCGACGCTCCGGTGGGGCGAGGTACTTCATGGGGATGGAAAATAATCGTGCAGGGGAGGAAAGTGTTGAAGGCGGGCATTAGGTGGAGGATGGGGGACGGGCGGAGTATTAGAGTTATGAAGGATCCTTGGCTTCCAACTCCTCGTACTTTTCTCCTATATCTCGGCATGAGGAGATGCTAGGAAGGGTAGAGGATCTAATTGCGCCTGGAGGTAAGTGGAAAAAAAATGTTATTGAAAGGTGCTTTGATGTGGAGGAAGCTGGTATTATATTAGGTATGCCATTTAGTAAATTTGGAAGTGGTGATAAGCATATTTGGCATTACACGAGGAATGGGCTATATACGGTCAAATCAGGATACTTAGTGGCTCAGGAGATGAATCGAAATAGTGAGCTTGGTTGTAAGGGAGTGGGGCAATCTAGTAGTGATCAGATGAAGGATCCGGTGTGGTCCGCTATTTGGCAATTAAAGGTTCCCCCAAAGTTGCAACATTTCATATGGAAGGGGTGCAAAAAATATTATGGTAGTTCGTATGAATTTACAAGCGGTGTGGTGTTCGGTTAGAGACAAAATGCCCACTTTGTGATGATGCTTTCGAAACCTAGGTACATTTATTTTTTCAATATCCTTTCGCTCGTGTGTTTGGTTGGATCACCCATTCAGCTGGATATTGCTCGCGTGGAGGGGAAGGATTTTTTGGATTGTTGGAAATGGCTTTGTAAAAAATCTAGTGATTCTATGGAGCAGGAAAGATTTTAAGATGGGTGGTGTGTGGCCTTTGGCCAATTTGGAAGTGTCGAAATAGGGTGGTTGTTGATAAGCTTGCAGTAGATCCAAGGGAGGCGGTGGAACTTTTAAGACAACATTGGAGTGATATTGAATTGGTTACGGGGGAGGGAGGACAAAAGTCATGTCGTCAGGATCTGCAAGTTAGAGGCGTTGGGGTAGCTGGTCTAAACCGCCATTTAAGATGATCAAAGTTAATTGTGATGGTGCCTGGTGTTCTCGAACAGGAAAGGGGGTTGTGGATGGGTAGCAAGAGATTTTGCTAGGATTTTTAAAGCTGCTAGAGGGGTGGGTAGTGTACCATGCAGTCGAGTTTAGTGGCAGAGGCTGAGGCAATAAGGGAGGCGTTGTTGGCATGTGTGGATAGGGGGTTTGAAATGGTCCAAGTGGAATCTAATTCAAAAAACTTGGTGGATATATTGAATAGTGCATTACAAAATGAGACCATCATTGACGGTATTGTGTGGGATATTCTATAGTTAAAGCTACAACTACGGTCGATTGAATTTCTTTTCACTTCTCGTGTTTGTAATGGGGCCGCACATCAAGTGGCAACTTTTGTCACGCGTGTAGGGGTGTACATGTATGGGATTGTTATGAGCCATAATGGTTGTTTAATGTTCTGGCATCTTATGTAAACATTTCAATTCGAATTTAATGATATCTACTCTTTGACAAAATATATATATATATAGCAAAAAATTAACCCTTAATTTCAAAAATGTCACCTTTTATAAAATCTTTCAAATATATCCAAAATTTCACCTAAATAGATACAAAAATCCTCAAATTTAACAGTCAAATAAATTAAAGGCTTTTTAGCCAAAATGATTCGTGACATTGACATAACTCCTTAATCTGGTCCTTAACAATTAATGATAATCAATAGTAGTGTCCTTGAATTTGTCTATCGTGAATCATTTTAGTCTTTCTTTAAATTTGTCCATCGTGATCACTTTAGTTTTTTTCGTGAAAAATCTGTCAATTGCTCTGTTAGTGTGATGATGTGGCACCACGTAGGTTTCACAAATACAATCATATAACGACATGTGGATTAACTTCAAAAACTATTTTTATATTTAAAACTAAAAATGATATTAGTAAGAAAACAGGCGTTGAAGCATGATTAAAATTCTGCTGCTCCCACTTACGGTAACTGCGGCAGCGCTCAATGTCAATGATGAGGGGTCAAAGGGGATAGGGTTGTGGTGGTGGAGTGTAGAAGGCGACAAAAGCTAAAAAAAAATTAATTTATTTAATTGTTAAATTTGAGGGTATTTATGTCTATTTAAGTGAAATTTTGAATCTATTTGAAAGTTTTTATAAAAAATAACATTTTTTAAATTAAAAGTTAATTTTTTTAAGCTATATTTGATAAATACTCCATGTCATATACGTTACCTATGTTCCCAGCCGTTTGTATTTTGTAATACAACTTGGGTGTTTAATTTTGTCATATCTGCAGTTTGACATATTATATTGATCATACCTATCAATCAGATATTTAAAATCACTTGATCCTTCAATAATACACACACACACACACACATATATATATATATATATATCATCCATATTTGAGAGGTGGCTTAAGTAAATATAAATATTTATTAGTCGACATTTCTTGGATCTATCCATGATCATTCTTATTATATAAAGTACTTGGTGTGACTGGTGTCCGGGTTCATGAAACTTACAATTCTTTATATTAGCAACAAAGCCAGACTAGCAATGTATGACATCGTAATTTGGAGTATATAACTTCTTTTTAAAAGGGGATTAGCTGCTTCGTCATGGCATACCATATTTTTGAGGACCAGAAAGATTCATAAAAGCATTTCAGTTTTTTTTTTTTTTTTGCTATCATCGTGTAATTCATCAGCGTTAAATATTATTTCTAGAGCATAACATATGACGTACTGTCCATATTTTAAACACATTAAAAAATCTCTTTCTATTTCTAAATGTAATCTTTCTGATTGCTGTATAATCTTATATAAACAATAACAAACACTTCCATGTATTGAGCATCTAAAGTTATTTTAACAAAATTTCATGAGCATGCAAGAATGATTATCTGTTTGACTTAATTATTAGAAATGAAGGAAAAAGATGATGTTGCGTAAATGCCACTAATTAAGACTGAGTGAGTAGCAACCAATAACATATTGCTACATGTCATAATGCGATATTATGAAGATTAATGTCAATAGTTAGAATCGACAGTATGATATAATTAATGTGGTAATTATACTTCTACAGATGATACAAATTAGCTTACTTTGAGAGAGGTATAATTGCTCCCGGAAATTTCTTGAGCTATGCATGCACATGAGCACGTGTGTGAACTCAGGAACTAGCGCAATCGTAAAACAAAGGGAAAAATTAGGAGAATAATTTGTATGACACAAGTATACTACTACAATGATATCTCATATTAATGATATAAGAAAATACGGAGAAAAACAAGCACACTTTTAAAGTGCTTAGGAACGTCAATCGGTTGATAAATTCGTATTATACAATTACTAAAAAAACTAGGTTAAAATGTAAAAGGCACTCAAAATCTCTGAAACTGAAGCTGCCAAAGCATCAATGGTCTCCTCCACTGTGTATTATCACGTAGAAGTCTTAGACGATCGACCTAGCTTTCCTTTCCAATGTAGCTACCCAGATCAGTCCATAGACTCCGTACATCGTAAAATGATTAGATATTGCATGCATCTCCAAGGCTCCACCTAACTGTAGGTCCCATATCTACATACACACACGATGACGATGCATCTTAATTTCAAACCATTCCCGTTGGTAGATGATGGTCACACGTTTTTATGTCTATGCCAATTACGTATGCATAACATATTTTTCTTAAGTTTCTTTTAATAATAATTTTCGGCAGTCAACAATTTATCCATCATTATTTATTTGAGAATTTCTATAGGAAGAATATTTGGTGAAAAATGATTTCTCTGTTTCATCTCAATGCTAGTATTACATCTTTATAAGGATAGGGATTCTAGACTATCTCCTATAATTACGTCTGCTATACATACAGAAAAGGAAGGAAACTAATGTCAATCAATTTACAATATTCCTTTGCTTATTTCTTGGAATTATCTTCAACACTCCCCTTCAAGTTGGAGTGTATATTGATGACACCCAACTTGGCAAGTAAAGCTCCAAACTGTGGTGAATTCGGTGCTTTCATCAACAAATATGTAGTTTGATTTGTGGTTCAAATATGAGCTGTTCATATCAGGCCTTCATGGATTTTTTCTCATACCAAATGACAGTTAATCTCAATGTGCTTTGTACGTTCATGAAAGACTGGGTTTTCTTGCCCTTGCAAAGAGTCGTTTCTCGTTGTTCTTCTTCTCCGTGCACAACAAGGTAAGAAAATTTTGACTTTTCTTCTTCTTGAATTTTTGGAAGTCTTGGGTACTTAAAAAATTGGCTCGACGGGGGCAGAGGTGGTGTGAGTGAGACACGTCATAGAAGTCGTGGGCTGCTGTGTGTGAATGGGTAGCACAGTGGTGCGGCATAGGGGTTGGTTGGCGCGGGCCAGGTGGCATGGTGCGTTGGGACGCAGGGAGACTGGCCTGGGCCGGGTCTTCATGGCTACAGGGTTGGAGCTTGGGCTAGTGGGAAAAAGGAGAAGATAGGAAGGTGGCGCGGGCCTCTCCGCGCATTAGGTCGAAAAGGCTTGGGCCGTGGGGTGTCAGGCGCGAGAGAGAGTGAGAGCTATGAGGCCTGGCGTGTGGGCACTAGGCTTACAGTCCTATCTCTTTTTTTTTTTTTTTTTTTTAAAAAATTATCTTCTCGCGAGCTGCCCTCTAAATATTTTCCTTCGTACTTTTTACAGAGATTTTAAGATGTCCTCCTCTGACCTCAAAAGTGACGAGTATCCTCCACCTTTGTACCGTCAAGATAGTTTTTCCAGCAAGGTGGGTTACTTCAAAGCTGCACAAGTCAAGATCAACTTCGACAAACTGTTTCGAGATTTTCTTGAGGCGTACAAGCACGCGATTTCATCAAGGATTCGCGTCAAGCGAGTGAAAGATGATAGCGGTCATGAACCATGCAATGAGCGTGCATCTGCTAGGAAGAGAGCTATCAAATTCCACTTGTACTATTTTGTGTTGGGATTCACTTTTCCCATGCCTCGTCTTTTCCAGGAAGTGTTCTACTCCATGAAGTGTGTGCCTGCTCATTGCTCCCAAATGCAGTTCATGTGATGATGGGGTTCTCGAACTTGAGCAGGTTATTTGATCTTGGATTGACCATAAATGAGTTCTAGTACTTCTTTAAGATTGGGCACAAGGAATGTGTAGAGCAGCTGAGGTCTTGCTATAGGTTGGTCGATGCTATTAGCAAAGGTGATCATAAGTGAGTGAGAGACTCCTTGGAGGTGAGTGGAGAATGGGAGTCTGACTCTTCTCCTAAGCTGCGTGTCCCGACTACCTTTATCAGTGGTAAGTGAACTGCTTCATTCTTGTCCTACTTGAGCTTTTGTTGAGCTACTCCATGACTTCAATTTATTGATTATCTTTCTTGCTTTGCGTAGATTCAAAGTTTGGCTCAACTCCCAGGACGTCGGCAGATATGAAAAAAGTGCATGTCACATTGGGCATTCCTGCTAAGTACCGTAAGTGGCGTTGGCTGCTCAGTCTTCTTCGTTAGGAGAAAGGTAGGCTACCTCCGAAGGAAGAGATAAAGCGGATAAAGGATGAGGCGTTGACTCGTCCAATCGTTGTTGTAGAGCCTACTGCCAATTAGGGTGGAAAGAAAATATTTTCCTCACCTACCTGTGAGTCTTTGGTTAAGAAGAAGCCGATGACTCTTTCTGCTGCTCGTGGGAGCTCGTCTGCTGCCGAGAAGCTCATCATTGATCTAACTTTCCCAATGGGGCGAAGATGATCCTTGAGCTTGAGCCTTTGAAACCTACTACTCTAAAGGTAACCGCATCCATTACTGAGAAACTTGCCCAACGGAAGAGTTCGGTGGTGTCTCCAGTGTCCAGGTTTGTATCGAGGCATCAGTCAGGAACTAAGTCTGGCTTCGCTTCTAAGAGGCTCGCCGCTATGAAGAGCGGAAAAGTGGATTATGCTGCTAAAGTGGTGTCTAGGCCTGCTCCTCCGTTTGCTATGACTGACTCGTCTGCTGAAAAGGGGAAATCTGCTCGCATGGGCAGTTCTGAGAGATTCACCGAGTCTGAGGTTAGAGAGTTTCCCGAAGTTTGTGCGCTGCTGAAAGCTAACCTGCTTGAAGATGTTGATGCATGTGCCAAGTTTGTTAACAGTGTTGGGAAAGTTGTTATCCGTTCAGACTCTTTTGCGAAGCGTCCTGCCTACTCAAGTAGGTCATCCCTGATTGCTAGAATGCATAAGACTTTGATCATGGCAGCTGAGTCTATGCGCATTGATTAGGATGTTGTCAAGTGTGCTAAGGAAGCCAAAGTGGCGTTGGTGGCTCAGCTTCGCTCAGCTGCTAAAAAGATTGAGAATCTCGAATCTGAACTCATCATTTTGAAGAGGTCTGATGTCTTTGCCCCTACTTCTTTGCAGCTGGAGATCGCTCATCAGGAGGTTATCTATTTAAATGCTAGGCTTAGTACGACTCAAGCGATGTTAGAAGCTGCAAAAAAGGAAATCAGTCATGTTTCTCCAATGCTCGAGAATCTAAAGCGTGTCAATTTAGAGCTACGATTTGCTTGCTTTGCCAAGGATGAAGAGCTTATCTTAATGCATGTTGATGTATCTCGTCTCAAAAAGGTTGTCAGTAAG
The DNA here is from genome assembly GCF_019419815.1 of Pyrus x bretschneideri. Classification (NCBI taxonomy): domain Eukaryota; kingdom Viridiplantae; phylum Streptophyta; class Magnoliopsida; order Rosales; family Rosaceae; genus Pyrus; species Pyrus x bretschneideri. The sequence goes on from NW_025999779.1 coordinate 3,011,895, forward strand.
CTTGAGTCCAAAGAGATAGATCTGCAAAGTGTGCTGTCTGCTAGCGAGAACTTGAGAAAAGAACTAGATGAGTTACAAGATGCTCATACTAGGCTAGGCTTGTTGATGAGAATGTGCAGATAAAGAATGAGAAAGTTAGTCACGAAGTAGCGCTTGCTTCTTATCAGGCCAATTTCTACAAGCTTGGCTATCTACACCATCTTTAGGGCAGGCCGTCGGATTATAAGTTTTCCAAGAAGGACTTCAAGACTTTTTCCATTTCTCCAGTTGATCTGCTTAATTTCTCATTTGAGGCTGCTTTTGGTGGAGCAGCTGAGGGTCAGGCGGTCCAAGCAGAGGCAGCTAAGGATGAGCTGATGGAAGCTTTAATTGCTGGGAATGGCACAGCTGCTGAAGGTGTAGCAGTCGAGGAACCAATGGTTGCGCAAGCAGCTAACGAGTGGTCATTTTGCTTAGACTTAGGAGTTTTTTCTTTTTCCTTTTTGTTCCACCTTGCTTAAACTTTCTTGGCCTTCAAGCGGGTTTATCAATTTGCTAGAGATTTAATAAACAGCTTTCCTTGTTTTTGCTTCATCCTTTTATTTTGCCATGTCTTTTGTGAAACTTTACTGTAGGACGGGCAGCTGGGTGAGCTACTTCAAAGAAGCAGTTAATCCCACGTCGTCACTTAGGTATTAGTTTTGTCTTTGGGGCTTCAATAGCTTTGCCTGCTGGAGGCGACTTGCAAACCTTCGTCGTAGAACGGGCAGTTGAGTTGCCTACTTCAATAAGGCAGTTGACTCGGTTGAGCAAATAAGGGTCAGGCAGTCCAAGCAAAAACGGCTGAGGATAAGCTGATATAAGCTTTAGTTGCTAGGAATGGCACAGCTGCTAAAGGCATGGCAGTCGATGAACCAATGGTTACGCAAGCAGCTAAGGAATGGTCTTTTTGCTTAGAGTTAGGAGTTTTTTCTTTTTCCTTTTTGTTCCACTTTGCTTGAACTTTGTTAGCCTTCGAGTGGGTTTATCAATTTGCTAGAAATTTAATAAACAAGTTTCCTTGTTTCTGCTTCATCCTTATATTTTGCCATGTCTTTTGCGAAACTTTATCAGTAGGACGGGCAGCTGGGTGAGCTGCTTCAAAGAAGCAGTTGATCCCACGTCGTCACTTAGGTATTAGTTTCAGCTTCGGGGCTTTAAGAGCCTTGCCTACTGGAGGTGACTTGCAAAACTTCGTCGTAGGACGAGCAATTGAGTTGGCTACTTCGATAGGGCAGTTGACTCGTGTGGTCACTTTAGGCTTCAATTTTGGCTTTGATGCTCATAGAGCTTTTCTTGCAAAAGGAAAAATGCGTGATTTCTAACTTATAGAGCCGGCAGGCCAAACTCATGTTCCGTAGGGAGCAGATGAGTTCGCGTAGCTACTATAGTTGTGAATCTTAGCTTCAAATGGCTTCATGAACCTTTAGCCATTATGGGGCATATTTACAAATTGTTTAACCTATAGGGCAGGTGGTCGGACTCATGCTTCTTGTGGGAAGCAGAGGAGTTCGCGTAGCTTATATGGTTGTATTTCGACTTTCAAGTGGCTTCTAGAACCTTGGCCCTCCTAAGGCATGTTGCAAAGTGTTTAACTTATAGAGTTGTCGGCCGGACTCATACTTCTCGTAGGAAGTAGAAGAGGTCCGCATATCCACTATAGTCGTACCTCGACTTTGGAGTAGGCTTCTTGAGCCTTGGCCTTCTCGGGGTATGTTGCGAAGTGTTTAGCTTATAGAGTTGTCGGTGAAACTCATGCTTCTCGTAGAAAGCAGAGGAGGTCTACATATCCACTATAGTCGTACCTCCGCTTTGGAATGGCTTCTTAAACCCTGGCTCTCCTGGGGCATGTTGCGAAGTGTTTAACTTATAAAGTCATCAGCCTGGACTCATGCATCCCGTATGAAGCAGAGGAGGTCCGCGTATCCACTATAGTTGTACATCGACTTTGTTCCAGCAAAACTTAAACCATAGATCGTCGACTGAAAGCGCTGCTTGTAAGTAAAAAGGCGAGTCCGCATAGGCATAGCAAGTGTAAGTCTCGACTTACGGATTGCCTTAGGCTTTTAGCCATTGGGTCATCAGCTGGGCGCCTTACTTATAGAAGCAAACAACCCGCGTAACAACTTTAGGCGTTATCCCTAGCATTTCGAAGGCGTTTTAGGCATGAGGTGTAAGCGAATTTATGCCTCAGAGGTCACATCATTCTGAGTCATAGCTTTGATTCCGCAGGTTGCTTAACTAGTATTACAACACTTTAGAATCAAGCCACTTCATGAAGATGTGCACGTCGAGGACGGACCATCTTGTCACACGAATTCTTTCATAGGCAGGGGTCCTGCACTTAGCGTCTCTTCTGGTTAAAGACCCAGGATCCCGCAAAATTGAATCCTTCAATTGGCTAAGTCTATCCTTAGGGAAGGATTATCGTGGCCAATTCTGGGGGTCGTCTGGCCCAGTAGTCGTTGCATTCAGAGGGAACTGAGCAGTTGTATAACCCATCCACATCTGGATATTTTGGAGTAGTTTACCCTCTCACATTAGAAAGCAAACCCTAGATAGGTGTCTGGGAATTAGTTTACCCTCTCGCGTTGGAGTACTTACGCTATGTCTGCGTAGTAGTAGGCATCTTTTGCTTGTCACAGGGTTGGTCAGTTTGTCTATGCATTTGGCCCAGGCTTGTGAATAATTTCTTTAATCTTCATTGAAAATATGGGCTTTTATTAACTTTGCTCGTAGGCAGTAATGGCATAACAACTGATAATTCTTGGCATGCGAGGTCTTGTTCGTCGAGCTGCTTAAGTCTTCAAACTTTTTGTCTTGAACAGGGTCCAAGAAATGATGGAGGTCACACGTAGTACTTCCTTAGGTTGTAGGCATTCCATTGTTTGTTGATTTATTTGTCGCTTATAGTGGTGAGGGTGTAGCTACCCCTTCTGCCTACTCAGCTAATTTTGTACAGACCTTCCCAAATGGGAGCCATCTTTTTGGAGCCTTCTCGTCGGATAGTGATGAAGGATTTTCTGATGAATAAGTCTCCTAGCTGGAACTGCCGAATTTTTTCCCTCTTGTTATAGCTAAAGATGAGCTACTACTGATATACCGCAATACGGGTGATAATTTTCTCGCGCTCTTCCTTTGCTAAGTCTAAGTTGGTGGCCATCTCCTTTTCGTTCTGCTTGAGGTTCGGCAGTACAGTGCTGATGCTTAGCATTATGACGTTAGGAGGAATGATCACCTCAAAACCATACGCTAGGGATAATGAAGTTTCGTCGATTGCTCGTCTTTTGGTGGTGCGATATGCCTATAGAACACCAAGGAGATCGTCTGGCTACTTGCGCTTATTGTCGGAGAGGGTCTTCTTAAGACAGTTGAGGATGGTCTTGTTAGACGCATCAGTCTACCCTTTGCTATACGAATACCAGGGCATAAACATGTGCTGCTTGATGCCATATTTTTCGAATAACTTCGCCAACTCTTTGCCCATGAAGTAGGACCATTGTAGATGACGATGGAGTGTGAGATGTTGAAGCAGCAAATGATGATCTTCCATATGAAGCGTTATATGTTCATCTGGGTAGTTGTAGTCATGGGTTCAGCTTCAACCCATTTTGTGAAGTAGTCCATTGCTATGATCATCATGCATCTACCCCCAGTGGCATGCGGCATTAATCTTACTAATTCAATCGCCCACTTGCATGAATGGCTAAGGCCTTGTCTGCGGGTGGAGTTCATTGGTAGATAGTGTGGGCACGGGCTTAAAACGCTGACAGTTATCACATCTTTGTACATACTCTTTAGCGTCTTGATGCATGGTTGGCCAGTAATAGCCAGCATTGAGAATTTTTTCTGCTGAAGAGAAACCTCCAGAGTGGTTTCCACATACGCCTTCGTGGATTGAGTTAAGAATCTTTAGGTCGTCAAGAAACGATAGGCAACGGAGATAAGGTTATGAAAAAGATCTTCAAACGAGGATGCATTTCGATATGTAGTGGCACGTTGCCTTCATCTGGAGCTTTCTGGACTCCAATCAATCTGCATGGAGTGTTCCATTAACTATGTAGTCAATAATGGGACCTTGCCAACTCGAGGTTGTGTTGATCTGCGCCACCTCGACTGCTGGTTCTTCATTTATGCTTGGTTTTTCCAAGCACTCGACTAGGATAGAGCGCCTGAGCTGATGGTCTAGCACGAAGCTTAGCCTTACTAGTGTGTCTGCATGGGCATTTTCTGCTCATGGAACTTGAGTGAGTGTGTACGCTTGGAATGTCGCTAACTGTTCTCATACCTTCTAGAGGTATCGGGCTATCCTTGGATGTTTTGCTGCATACTCCCCTGAGGTTTGATTGGTGATCAGCTGGGAATCAGAATAGATCGCGAGCTTCTTCACCACTAGGTCTTTTACCAATCGAAGACTTTCTAGTAGGGCTTCATACTCCGTTTCATTGTTTGATGCTTTGAAGCTTAGAGTGATCGTTTACTCGAGCATCAAACCATCCAGAGTAGTAAGAACTAAACCTGCCCCCGATCCTTAGTAGTTGAATGATACGTTGACGTACAAGCATCATAAATCTCCTGCAGGTAGGGCTGATGCGGCTACAGTGTGTTCAGCTGCCTCTGGAGCATTTCTATGCTGAGTTACTGTTCTCGTCTGGATGTTGGTCATTTTTCAAGCCTTTAATGTCATGCATTTGAATTGTACGGAATATTGCGTCAATGATGATGATTGTGTATGTTTGAAGGTACATCCTGGGGTTGCAACAACTGGCGCAAAATCCAAAGTTTTGATTTTCAAGTATCTGGTTTCCGTATCGATGAGAGCTTTTGAACTACGAAATATGGGTGGTTGGGCCCCCAACTCTTCTCGTATGAGGGTAGAGCTCATTGCTGCTCAAATACCGCCACATAGATGCATAGATCCTCCGCTGCTTCCGGCTCAGGTTGGTCGGTAGGTCGTAAAAGGAATCAGCTGAGTGCAGCTGCTCTTCAGGTCAGACCTTGGATCTCCTTTAGAGTAGTAGGGGACTTCATATCCGGGATTGCTCAGATCTTCTTTGGTTGTATGTTTAGCGTGGTTTAACCATTGCTTAGGGTCAAGAAAGATGTGTTCGACGTCTTCTTTGAGTTTCCATCCTGATTCATCTGCCAGGGCATTGTTGACCTTAACACCACCTTCCTGACTTGCCTGCTATGATTGTTATTGGGCAGAGGTAAAGTCGTCCTTCTGCACTTCAGGTGCTACTTCGGGGGTGAAAGACTTATTCGTTGACTCCTTGAGAACTTGGTGTACATCTTGGGCACTGTGCCTCCTTTTGTTGGAGACCGGTCTTTGCGTCTGTCCCCTGGCCTGCTTTTAATGTTTAGTTGTTTATCGCTCGCCTTCTTTTAAGTCGATTCCTCGACTCCGTATGGCTGCCCAGGAAGCTTCTGGGAGCACGTTTCTTCATCCCAAAGGGAGTGCTTTTCTATCAAAGCATAAGAGTTTTCCAAGGATAGGTTCTCGCCCATAATCAATTCTCTAAAAAACGGGTGATTTGCTCGGAACCCCTTTCGGAAAGCTGAGTATGCGATGCTGTCATCGCATCCGACAATCTTTGCTTTCTCCGCCTTGAATCTCTTGACGTAAATGCGGAATGATTCATTTGGATCCTTCTTCATGCTGAAGAGGTGGTCAGACTTTTTCTTAATCGAGCGTTATGACGAATATTCCTTAGTGAAAACCAAGGAAAGTTCGCTAAAGTTCTGGATTAAACGTGGAGGTAGGGTGTGGAACTAGTCTTGCGCCTCGTCTTGGAGCGTCGTGGTAAAGATCTTGCACATGAGAGCGTCATTGTTGGCATAAAATGTCATGGCACTTCAGTAGTGCATCAAGTGTCTGTCCGGATCTTCATCTCCTTTGAATATGTGAAATGTGGCAGGCTAAACTTTCGCGGTGGCTCCGACTGCTTGATTTCGTCTGTAAACGGTAACCTACTGAAATTGGCCACATCTTTACGAAGGGCATCGTCGATAGTGTCAATGCGCTGGAATCTGTCTAGTTGCTCTACTATGAGTCTTTGTACTTCCTCTTAGATTTGCTCCTGGTGAGGTAGTAGAGCCTTCAACTACCCCCGGTGTTGATCTACTGGTCTATGTTGCTCTTCGGCATGTCCTACTCATCTGTGTCACCGTTGTTGTGCATATGGTTCTTGTTGTACTGCTCGCCATCGCTCTTGGTGGGGGCTACTAGTGGAACTTGAGCTGGACTACTCACGTGCTCTTCTCTGGGCGTCAAGTGGTTGCCTACTCTGTTGCCTCATAGGAGGATCTCCTTATGGGTCTAGCCTCTGGTGAACACTTTGCCTGGAATGTCCTAAGTGCTTGTCAGAGTGTGGACCCAACCTCGAATGTACACTAACTCGTGACCCAAGTCAGAAATGAACGCGTCTCTGCGTATTTAGGTGGGAGAAAACGTTTCACCGAGGGCCCAAACAAGAGCGCACACTACCTGAACACACAGTTTATGGCCGGCTGAGCGGTTCTTTGCCCGGATGTCGCTGGAATAAGTCACGTTCTTCCATTCTTGTCTGCTTCAGGACACCTTGTTTGAGCCACGTTGCATCTCGATGCGCTCGAGAAGTTAGTTCACCAAGATGGTCTGCTACGCAAGGGCGTTCGTCAAATTGGCGACCTGTTGGGGCAAGTGGTGTTTGCCATTTGGATTGGAAGAGCTTGGATAATGGGCATCTCCATGTGTGGTGGAAGTATAGTGGACTGCAGGTATAAAGCTTGAGCCTAAAGCAGGCATTCCTGCAAAAAAGTGGGGTGTAAGTAACCCTGAATCGATCATGGAACCTATGGTCAGAGAGGTGGCTCGAAATGGATTGGGCCATAGGTCAGGTCGTTAGAGCGAGTTGTAGCACACATTGGACCAGCGCCTGCTCTCATTGAGCCTACATGGCCATGAGCTCTCCTGGGCGTTGAGCTGCCACATCATGGCCTGCTGGTTAAGTAGCTTAAGCCTAGGCCCGTTGAGCTGCCTGGCTGGCAGCAGCTGTCGCATTTTGGGTTTGAGTTTAGGCCTGACGGGGAACAAGGCTTGCTACTATAGTGGGCTGGGCCTTCTGCCCAAGGCTTGCTGTGGCACCTACTAAGGTTTGGGCCTCTTGCTCATGGGCTTGGAAGTGGACCTGGGCCTTCTGCCTAAGGTTTGGTACCCTAGGGTTTGGTAGGGTGCAAAACTGCAAGGTTGGAAATGGTGTCATGGCCTGGTGGGTCCCGGTGATGGTGATAGCGGCGCGACTTCGTAGCGGTAGGGCTCCTCTTACCATCGTGTAAAGCCTTGAGGACCTTTGACGTGGGGCTATGTCCTCGTCTCCACTTTCCGGTCCAAATCCTTGAACATACGGGGTTCTGTTCGTTGTAGTTTCTGAATTTCCTACCATTGTATCGTTTCTCCAGGGATTGATCAGGAAACTTTTCTAGAAAAAATTAATTGATACGACGTGTGAGAAATTCAACGTAATAGAAAATTCAAGAAACAAATGTGAGAAGCTTCTTTGAGTGTTTTGAATCAGCTCTCAATGAAAGCACCAATTTGTTGATGAAAATTTCCGCCGTCTTCAGTCTTGACGAAAATGCACCTGCAAAACAATCAACATCTTTGATCAAAGAGAGGGGTTAGGTCAACGATCTCCGATGCCTAAGTTAGTTTCTCTGAAAAAGTAAAGTGTATAGGGCTTTTTTAGGGTTGCAAAGGCTCTCAAAATTTGGTAGAATGTGGGGTATTTATAGGGCTAGGACCGGCCATATAGTGTTTAAAGGAGAGATATTCTCTAAATATTCCCAAGATATTTAATAGGAGATAATATCTTAAGATAATAGGGTAATTATCCCTAATTAATTTAAATTAGGATTACTTACTTTATTAGAGTCAATCTTCAATTAGGAATATATTAAAGACAGGATTTGGGTAATTAATCCTTATCTTTAATTCCTTGTCAAGGGCAGGTGAGTTGTTGGCAGTTGTCTTTAGGTGCTGAGACCTCCAGGGGTGTGAGCTACTCATGGGAGCATCTGAGAAGCCTGCCCATTTATTAAGGGTAATCTTGTCTTTCTTGAATAAAAGTCCACGTGTCGCCTCTAGAATTTTTGGGATTATTTTAGGCTTCACAGGTGCGGCAAAAGAAGGTAGAGAAGGTCGGAAAGGATTGAAATGCAATCACCATTGATAGAGGGTCAGGCATTCGAGAATCAAAAAATGGTGGTGTGTGGTGGTTTTGTTGGGAGAAATGAATGGGTGAAGGAGAGAGAGTGACGGAAATTGCATTTGCGGTGCGATGGGGTGGAATTTGATCTTGAAGGTGCAGGGAAGGTGGGGGTGGGTTTTTTGGATGGGGGGAGAGGTGAAGATAGTGGAGGAGATAGAGAAGGTGTCAGGGAATATGGGTTTCTGGGTTTCAAGGGTTTTTTTTTTTTTTTTTTTTTTTTTGTATTTTTTTTAAGGTAAATTATTATTATATTTTTAGTGCATAAAAAATTATTTGTTTGCCTTGTGGCACAAATGTGGCAACATGTCAGCTCTTAACGGATCAATGGATGGAAAATGTAACGACGGTATTATATTCAAATATAATAGTACGTGAGGTATGAAAGTGAAATGTTTTGAAGATGTTGTATAAGGTTGCAATAGACCTTAAACCTGAGGTGGTAAAGTGTAATATCCCAAAATGAAAACAATTTAAAATAGATTTGGTTTGTCACTTAATACATAGGCTCTACATATATATATATATATATATATGTATATCCCACAATCATTCCTTCACTTCTTCACTCTTCTTAACACCATATACTTTACTTTCACAATGAAATTGGTATCAGGCAAAATATCCTATAATTTAAAATTCAATATATACTTGATTGACTAGTCAATCTCTAGTCAACTAAGATTAGATTTGTTAGTTTACCAAAACCAAAAATAAACAATTATAACTGGTTTACTAACGTAACCCTAGTTAACAAAGGTCCAATTCAGTGCACATTTAAACTCTGTTAAATTTAGTTGAAAGCACATATCTATTTACAAACCTTAAAGTCAATGAGTTACATGCAAATTAACAAGATATGTGAATAAGAATAACAATAATCAACACAAAGAATTTTTGGCCGAAAAACCCCACCGTTGGGTTAAAAAACCGAAGACTCACCACTAAGTCTAATCCACTAGTGTAAAAAGTTTCATACAAGGTATCCATACAAGCTCAATTACTAGATCGTAATCTACGGAGCAACTTATAGCTCTGTAAAACCTTGCCTTACATGAGATGGACTCCTTCAGTCTTCACAAAGTGGTAGCTCCTTCTAAGCTCATCACTTTGTGGCACCGAGAACCAACACAACCGATGCAAATGATATGACAATGATGGTTATGTGAAATCTGGATTCAATAATTAATCAGTTTCTCCAGACAAATACTTAAAGGAAGAAACTGACGAGAATCCAAAAACAAGGTCTAAATAATGATTTGAAACTTAATGCTAGACCATGGAAACAATGCAAACCAACTTCCTAATAATTGGTGTTTAATGCTTGAAGAAGATTTGACCGTTAGAGTTTCATAAATGGAGAAGAGGCAAGCTTAAAGCTTTTAAGACAACTCTCTTACTCTAAAATAAATTATGAACCCCTTAGAGAATAAACTGAAACCCTAAAACATAGATATACCAAAGGAAACCTGATTTCCATCAGCTAACTTGTGCAAATGACGCTTGTCAACTGCAAAAAGTCAACTGCAAAAAAATATAGGCAGATCAATGGCCAGAAATTGACCACCAGCAAAAAGGTGTCAGTCAGCCCATATAGGTTGTTTTAATTTGTGTGCCCAAACAACTGGAAGTCAACGCTCAAAACTGACTAGACAATCAAACTAGTTAAAATGCAACATGAATATAAACATGAAATCTACATGCATGAACAAACTTTTTGAAGTGAAATGTGCCACATCTTGAACGTTTACTCCAGCAGCAACATTCCATAATCAGAATATAGCCTAAAACTAGATTGAGCGTGTCTGGTTCAATTACAATATTTGACAAGAAAAGCTAAACCTAAAAGACTTGAATTCACACACTATATTTCAATAACAAAAACAAAAACAAAACGAAATGATTATGAAACAATACCTTTAAATAATTTTGGTTTTTATTTTTTACTTTTGTATTTATTTATCTTTCCTTATACAAAATGTTTTACAATTGTTCCATGTTCTTCATCCACTCTTTTATATTTCGTTCTTTTTAATTGTAGTTTCCTTCTATATCTAACAAAAGTAAAACAAAAAACAAGCAAAAATAATAATTATTAAACAATCCCCTTTTTTTTTCTACAACGAGTAATACTAAGGAGATTATATCTTTGTACCACATTGGTGTGTCATATTATATGTGGCAAATCAAAATCCAATGAATATAAATTCATCAATTAACATGATAGATGATACACATTACTTACCACATTAAATAATACACAAATGTAATCTCCTAACATTACTTTATCCAGCATATGAAGTAATTTATAGTCGATTCAACAATCAATGGCACAAAAACACAATTACCATGGGATGACACAATGGTTGGAAATAAATTACAGACCCATATAATTTCACACGGCACATGTCTTGGGTTCGATAACTGGTGCTAGTGTATCACACGTTGATAATCATGAGAACTAAAATGTTTCTGTGTGTTTTTTCAGCTTTCAAAAGAGTTAAGACTACAATGGTAAATTCAACTATTTTTTTTTTTTAAATAAAATGGCACAAAAGCACCGTAACTCCTTTATAACTCGTACATTCCACATGCCATCTCCCGGGAGTTGGAATGAAATTATGAAACTAGTACACAGCCGTAAAACCCACGCAACTGCCCTAAGGGGTGTGCAGGCTCATCATGTTGCCTCGTGCTTAATGAGGAAGCAAAAGGAAGATGATTGGCCAGTATTCCATACTTGGTGCCTATAGGCCCAATACTCTACATTGTCAATGTCTACTCTACATAAAACGTTGATGTGATGATTTCCACTATATGTAGGTCATTTAGGCAAACCCAAAAGTTAGTTAATTATGTAAATTACATGAGCGTTTTCACGTATACGTTAATTGTGTTTCTCACATCACGTCACATGATCTATAAAACATCTAATTTATGCTAAAAAAAAAAATTTGAGTAAAACTTAAATTTTAGATTCTAAATTTACTCTAACTTACTCCAACTCTTGGAATAAATATGAGTTAAAACCTAAAATTCATTTCTGGGTCAAATTTAGTCAATGATTCCTCCCTGAGTTAGTAGGGTTTGTCCACCCTATATGTGTATTTTTTTTTTTAATTTTATATTTATAAATTCATTGAATCCAACGGCTAAGATATAATTTGATCAAATTCAACGGTAAAAAAAAAAAAAAAAAAATCTAACTGTCCAAATTTAAATCTAACGGCTAAAGTAATTAAAGAAATTTATTTTATGTGTTTCATATTCTTTCATAATATTCCATGAGTTTCATGATGCCGGTTTAGTGATTTTTCAATATATATCGAAATCTAAATATATTTAGGCTAAGATGTTTATAAAATTAAATTAGGATAATCTACATAACTTTTTTTTTAAATTTACTTTAAGAAAAAAATTATCTTAAATTCATTCTTTAATAATCTCAAGCTAAAAATTTAACCCATAAGGGTTGGAGGTTAAAAACTGTTTCTGGGTAAAAACATAAATTTTCTTATTGGAGATGGTCTTAGAGATTGAGACAGGGTGTGGGATTTAGGAGATGGTTTGGAGGTATACAAATTCACTTAAGAGCACCATAATCATAGCGTCCATCACGTTACCATGATAAATCATGCATCTTATAATAGCATCTTCATTGTCAATGCTATTAAATAATGATCTATATATCTTCACTTTCAACACTCTTTGTTATTGTTGTACTTTTAAGGCTTTTTAGTCAAAATGGTTTCTAAGATTTGCATAACTTCTCATTTTGGTCCTTGAGATTTGAAATAGATAGAATTAGTCCCTGAGTTTGTTCACTGTCAATCATTTTGGTCATTCTTTGGAAAATCTCCATAAAATAAGAATAAAATGACAAAAATACCCTCAATTTTGGTCAAGTCATTTTGGCTTATTGTTTATTAAGTTAAGGGTAATTTTGTCATTTTGATCCTTATTTAACATAATTTTTCACTCAATGACCAAAATGATTGATGGTGGACAATCTCAGGGACCACTTCTATTAATTTCAAATCTCAGGGACCAAAGTGAGGAGTTATGCAAATCTCAGGGACCAGTTTGGCTAAAAAGCCTACTTTTAATAATGAAGGATAAAGTGAGTGTAACTACAACATTATCTCGATTTTGCTAAAGAGTGTGGAGAAAGATACGGAAACCCCCTATTTAGCTTCGCATTGGAGGAAATAAAAAGACTTGTTAGCTATAACTCACCACTTTGGTCCTTCACATTTGAAATTAATAGAAGTAGTCCATGAGCTTGTCCACCATCAATCATTTTGATCATTCCGTGAAAACTTCTATTAAATAAAGATCAAAATGACAAAAATATCATCAATTTAATTGACAATGGGCCAAAATGATTTGACAAAAATTGAGGGTATTTATGTCATTTTATCCTTATTTAATGGAGATTTTCATGGACGACCAAAGTGATTGATGATACAAACTTATGGACTACTTTTATCGATTTCAAATCTTAGGGACCAAAGTGTGGAGTTCTGCCAATCTTAAAAGCCATTTTGACTAAAAAGCCAAAAAAAATTGTAACCCCATTTTTTTAGAGATTGTCTCTTATAACTAATTTACTGTGCAATTGATAAGAGTTGAAGAGTATGATATTTTTTAAAGGATAATGCTAGGGAAACTAAAATTTCAAAACTAAATTTATAAACCCAACAATGTGGTTGTTGATATTGTATTGTTATTTAAACGTTAATTAACATATTTATTTCTTATTGGTGATACACTATTTAATTTGTAAAATTAATTTAAAATTTTAATCTTCTTAGCATTACTTTTTTTTAATACATGATAAATATTTATTGAATATTACGAAAGAATCTATCTGATTTTTCGTCCCGTTAAATCTCAAAGTTCCATGTCATTAACATTGATAATTGACAATTAGGTGACATCATTGACTCACAACTAGTAAAGCAAAATAATTGGTAAGAAAACAAAACAAAAGTAGCGTGACAACGAATGCTCGTTACACCGAACGTGCCACCAGAAATTTTCCGTAAATTCCCAATGCTAAATTTACTAATGGCACGAGCCTCCCAAAGTAAAAGCCAGAAAGCAAGATTCGAAAGATTTTATTTAACGCGACGAGAATACCAAATAATATCTTACATATCATTATATAAATAATAAAATATATATTATAATAAAATTAAAATTTTCATCATTTATATAATAATACATAATTTAGCATAATCACATTTAAAGATTATCCAGAACGCCCTTTATCTATTACTCTTACTCTTATCACCACCGAAAAAATAACCGTTGCACAAGGACACGTGGCGCACTGTTGTTCCACTTGTCACCTCTGGATTCTGTTCTGTATCCTCTCCTTCATATTCCTTGTTTGCTTCCTCCGCTTTGTTCTGTTTTAAGGCAAAGAATACGACTCCCCATCATCCACTCTCTCTCCCCTCTTTCCTCTCTCTCTTTCTCTGTCTAGAAATCCAAACCCGTGATTCATACATTCCATTTCAATCTTCTTCTTCTTCATCTCAACACACACCACAGAAAATTTTCTGATGGGTTTCCTTCGTCGCCATTGACAATGTTGGATTGTCACTGCTTCCTTTACTTTCTGGTTCTTTGCATTCCGAACGCCGCCGTATTCGCCTTCGTGGCCGCCACTGAATTTGACTTCGGCACCTTGACATTGAGCAGCTTGAAGCTCATCGGCGATGCTCACCTGAACAATGGTAGTGTGCGGCTCACCCGAGACCTCACCGTTCCCAACTCCGGCGCCGGCCGCGTTTTATACGCCAAACCCATCCGCTTCCGCCAGCCCTCTTCCCCGTTGCCGGCGAGCTTCTTCACATTCTTCTCATTCTCCGTCACCAATCTTAACCCCTCCTCCATCGGCGGCGGACTCGCTTTCATCATTTCTTCCGACGACTCCGCCCTTGGCGAAGCGGGCGGGTCCCTCGGTCTACAGTCGGGTCCCGATACCGGGTCGGATTTCGTCGCCGTCGAGTTCGACACACTCATGGACGTCGAGTTCAAAGACATCAACGGGAACCACGTTGGATTGGATCTGAACTCCATGGTGTCGACACGTGTCAGCGATCTGGGTTCCGTCGACATCGATCTCAAGAGCGGCGATCTGGTGAACTCGTGGATCGAGTACGACGGCTCTAGTGGGGTCATCAACGTCTCGGTTTCGTACTCGAATCTGAAACCCACAGACCCGGTTCTATCATTCTCTCTCGATCTGGGCCAGTACGTAAGCGATTTTATGTACGTTGGGTTTTCCGGGTCGACCCAGGGAAGCACGGAGATTCACAGCGTCGAGTGGTGGAGCTTCAGCTCGTCGTTCGATTCCCCTGTTTCGCCATCCGGGTCTCCGCCGCCGCCGACCACCACTCTGATGAATCCAACTGCCAGTTCAGTCAAATCTCCACCACCGTCAATTCCGCCAAGTGGGTCTTCTTCTAGTAATGCTACCAGTACTAATCAGAAGAACAGCAAGTCGTCTTCTTCCTGCCATAACCATCTCTGCAGAGAAGGTCCGGGAGCCGTCGCCGGAGTTGTCACCTGCTTCCGCTTTCGTTTTGGCTCTGTTTGCCGGGGTTTTGATCTGGGTTTACTCCAAGAAAGTCAAACTAGTCAAGAAATCGGATTCGAATATCGCTTCGGATATCATTAAAATGCCGAAGGAGTTCACTTACAGGGAGCTCAAGGCAGCTACCAAGTGCTTCAATGCCAACAGAATCATCGGGCACGGCGCTTTCGGAACAGTCTATAAGGGCATATTATCCGACACGGGCGACATTGTTGCGGTGAAGAGGTGCAGCCACAACAGTCAGGGGAAGAACGAGTTCTTGTCGGAATTGTCGACAATTGGAACTCTCAGGCACCGGAATTTGGTGAGGCTCCAAGGTTGGTGCCACGAGAAGGGCGAAATTTTGTTGGTGTATGAATTGATGCCGAATGGCAGTCTGGACAAAGCACTGTTCGAGGCAAGAACGCCGCTGCCATGGCCTCACAGGCGTAAAATTCTACTGGGAGTTGCCTCTGCTTTGGCCTATATGCACCAAGAGTGCGAAAACCAGGTCATCCATAGAGATATTAAGACCAGCAATATAATGCTGGATGAAGGGTTCAATGCCCGTTTGGGGGATTTCGGTTTGGCGAGGCAAATCGAGCACAATAAGTCCCCGGATGCCACGGTGGCGGCCGGGACAATGGGGTATCTGGCGCCGGATTATTTGTTGACAGGCAGGGCAACTGAGAAGACTGATGTGTTTAGCTTTGGGGCGGTGGTGCTGGAGGTGGGGAGTGGGAGGAGGCCAATTGAGAGGGAGGTGAGTGGGGTTGGGAAAGTTGGTGCGTGTAATAACTTGGTGGAGTGGGTGTGGGGATTGCACCGAGATGGGCGGCTGTTGACGGCGGCGGACCCGAGACTGGAGGGGCAATTTGATGAGGGGGAGATGAGGAATGTGTTGTTGGTAGGGCTGGCTTGCTCACATCCTGATCCAAATTGTAGACCGGCAATGAGAGGTGTGGTCCAAATGCTGGTGGGTGAAGCTGAAGTCCCAATCGTGCCAAGAACAAAGCCTTCAACAAGTTTCAGCACCTCACATCTTTTGATGAGTTTGCAGGACACAGTTTCTGAATGCAATGGCATGATCGCGATCTCAACCTCCTCCTCCGAACACGGCTTCGGCGGCGATCACATCGTCTGATTAATTATAATATTTAACGGTGTAGATTTAATGTGATATTTCATTTGTTTTTTGTATTTAATTAGCAGCAAAATTTTGGTGTTGAATTATTTGTATAAAAAAAACATAATTTATACTCTCCCAATTTCCTTTTGAAATGCAGAATGACTTGTAACTCAAACAATTTTGCATCTAAGTTCTCGAGTTTGGATGTCAGTGATTAAGAGTACTTCTTACAACATCCGAAATGACTTGTAACTCAAACGACCAAGAATATTTGCTAGTAATTAAGACTAATCCCTCGTGCATCGAAGGTCCCGAGTTTCGTTCCTCCTCTTCTTGCATCAAAGTTTCCGAGTTGGTTTCTCCTCAAACAAAACATGAAGCGGGGTGACATTGGTAGGAGAGGTTGAAGAATGAGTGGGAGTCATTGTCTAAATTTGATTGGTGAATGTTGATGAAAGATTAGCATTATGGAGTGGAGAGGGAGGTGGGGTTGGGATATAATGCTTTGTTTCACAAGCAATGTCAATTCCTATTGTCAAAAGTGGACATTCGAGTTTGAGTAGGGGCTTGGTAAAGTATAGCATAGGAAAATGAAAACATATTTATTAGTAGCTTTTTAGAAACTTCTTTTCATCAAGACTGCTGCTGCTGGTGGCTGGGTGTGATTGAATCTTCAAAGGCACTCTTTTTTTCTTTTTCTTTTTTTTTTCTTTTGTTTTGTGTTCCCAACTTTGAGCTTTGCGTTTCCTTTTTAATGTTTCTAAAATTAGTTGTGTTTTTTTTTTTTTTTTTTTGGTTCTTCAATTCAAGGCGCTTATCTTTGAAATGTATCGTGATTGCTCTTTATAAGATATTAAAGTGGATTACATACTTTACCTCTTTCCTTTAAGCTTTTGGTTAATTTGATCAACTAAATGTTAATTGCAAGTGGTAATGCTGGTTATTTTTGGGCGCACAAAATGGTGCAGGCTAAAAAGAGAGGCTACCAAAAGCTCAAAGTGAGATCAAGGACCAAACAAGCTTAAGAAGCCAAAGGTCCAAGGGGTTCAAAGGAAAATGTTCCAGAGCGCCAAACCTGATTGTCTGAATAAAGTATTTTCTGACCGTTAGGGGTACGTGGGCAGACTGACAACTTTATGGCACAAGGTTTCAAGACAAGGCCTACTCAGACGTCAATTAGGAACATGGCGACTAGCAATTGAATGCAGAGGCCTAGGGTGTGACATAAAGGTACCATATTCAGGACGACACTTGGGGAGGTGGGGTTATTAACCAAGGCCGAGCAGGGTTCTCAACGTGCCTCATCTAGAAAAGGTGTGCGATTACGACTGGGCAAATGTCACTTCACCGCCGAAGGTTCAGCTAGTGGGTAAAAAGTTGTCAGTATGCCAAGGCGTATTAAGTGCTAGGAAGGTGAGAGAAAGGTTGCATGGGTTCATTGGGTGCCTATATCTTAGCCAATCACAATTTGTAGTATTGAAATCAATCATTCGACACAGTAGATATAGTATAATTTTGAGGGTTAAACCACTTAAACCTTGAGTCCTTCTCATATTAGTCTACATCCCAAGCCCACCAATGGTTATTGTTTTAATTTGTTAACTTGCAAGTTTTGAGCATTATTAGCAAGAACATTATGGGATGATGATAAAATCAGTAAAAATTTATCTTACAAATTTATAGGATGAATTGAAATTTAATAAAAAAAATAGAGGTGTGTGGTTGTTTAGAATAAAATGTTAGATACTCTTCCTAGTTAGCATGAAGGGAAAGCTTTAGCAAATGTCTCCTGAATATTAAACCTTATACTATTTTGTTTTCTGAAATTTCAATTGATTTTTTAGCCTTTAAACTTTCAGTTGGTGCCAATATCCCTCAACCGTGAATTCTGTCTCAATTTTTTCTTATTTCAAAATAAATTCCATACTGACAATGATAATTAGTAAATACTTGAAATTCTTATAGGAGGAATTGAAATTTAAACACGCATGCAACAAACACAAATGCTGCTACAAAATAAACGAGAAGAACGTTCAATTTGATGAAACAATTGACAAAATTAACAACGTGACGCAATTTACATTGAAATTTAGTGGCTTATAGTCCAAAAGGCGTTGCTAAACTTTTTCTTCGTATACGTAATGCATTGTTGGACCTTTTACGAATCTCGCTGTCCTAAACCATGACGTGCAAATTGCATGGCAATTGTCCAATCCAATCCAAATCCAACTCAACCTTATCGGAATTATATACAAATTTTCAAAGTACTGCAAGGAATACTCTTTTTATTTATTTATTTATTATTTTATTTTCTATTTTTAAACTCCCTCAATTGTTCACGAATATACCAATTACCAAGTGCCTTTAGATGCAGAAAACGCAGATAACTAAGATTTGTAGCTCAAAGTGATGGATTTTATTATTATTATTACTATTATTATTTTGGTTGTTGTGAATTTACAGAACGGAGGACAATGCCAAACCCTATTTGCTGAAGTGGCATTCACAAATTGGATAAAAATACAAATAGTTTTTTTTTTTTTGGTCAAAAATAATAGATTTTATTAGCTTAGATGTTAGATTAATTACCGAAGGAATTCGAACTCTTATCGTTATGTAAGACTCAACTCATTTTCATCATTGAAGTAAAAAACCATTTGTATTAAAAAACCACTTGCCAATACATATGGTTACAACTCTTATTTTTTCAGAAAGCCCAAAATCTGAGATAAAGTGAAGTGTGCCTTGTACGGTTGTACCGACCATTCATATATATGACCATTTTCTTTTTGGACGGGGACTCTACGTAAGGTTCATTGACATGCGTAATTTAGAATCTTGTCTGCACTAAATAATGGAACTAAAATACTTGAAAAGTGCGTAATTAGGTACATTGATTTAAGAGAAAAGGGGTGTTAGCAACTTTCACATTCAAATCTTTTTATTTTATTTTCTTGGTTTCCATTTTCATCATGTAATGTTGTTTGATGATTAGAGTTATCTAATTTCTAAGTCACCTTTTAAGGATCAAATCTGAAAAAAATAATCAAGTATAAAATCGCTTAACAGTTCATTTAGCATTTTTAAGATTTAAGAGTTTAAATGAAAAATATGATTCGTCTGTTTATTGAATAAGTGTTATACAATCGATTTCAGATTCAGTTTATTTTAAAAAAAAATGATCTTTTAATGATGACCTAGAAAATAAATGGATCGAATTATCGTCTAATATTGTATGGTGAGAAGGAGAGTCGAAAAAGCAGAATAAATGTCTAAATGAGAAGATTGCAAAATCAAAATGCCAGGTAGGTTTGTGGGCCTGTGGCAGCCAACTGAAATGGGCCTAACACAGAGGACAGACTTACCAGAAAGATAAGTCATTATGACGCCTTGAGGACATAGCATTCTTAACCACTTTGACACTTGATTTGAAATTTCCGTGGGGTAGTAGGAGTGATTGTAAATATGATGGGAAGGATTTGGGCCCGTTAATTCCCTACTATGTTTGTCATCCTTAAGGTTTAAGAATATATTGAGTTTGGTAAGTGATTTGTAGATGATGGGAAAGATTTGGATAATACAACCTATGAATCACGTGCCATCATGCCTAATTTTTGGTGAGATTTTTTTACAATCGTTGACACTACGTGACAACTATCTAACGAACAGATTCTGCACTGTTTAAATCCATAACACTTATCTCATTATACAGGATGCAACTGAGATATTATATTAATTACAAGAGTTTAAGGTATGTTAAGAATTCATGGATAAAACATGGTCCTTACAAAACTTGCTTTGTAAAGAGGGGTTCTAAAGAGCTTTTAGGTATGTTGACTTTAGGCCTTCTCCAACCCTGGGCAGATTTCCACTTCTATTCCCACACCACACCCACCCCCCTTCCCCAAAACAAAAATACTCGACCCAACATAAGGCTAAAATGTGGCCTAAAACCTAAAACTCAAATGGAAGCCAAATTTAGCCCAGGATTAGTAGGGCTGACCCACCATATACGTATATTTTATTTGGTTTTATATTTATAAACAGTTGAGATCTAATTTGATGAAATTCAACAGTAAAAAAAAAAAATAATAAATACCTGTCCAAATTTAAATCTAATAGCTAAAATAATTAAAAAAAATCAATCTTTCATTTGTTTCATATTTTTTTTATAGTGTTTAACGAGTTTCATGGTGTCGGTTAGTAATTTTTTAGTATTTGTCAAAATCTAAATATTTTTAGGTTAAAATGTTCATTAAATTAAATTAGGATAGTCTACATAATTTTTTATTTTAAAAAAGTTACTTTAAGAAAAAAACAATAGTCTAAATTCATTCTTTAATAATCTGAGGCTAAAATTTTAGGCCAAAAGGATTAGAGCAGAAAAGCTGTTTCTAGGTTAAAAATTTTAGGTTTTAGACCAAAAGTTGAAGATGGTCTTAATATGACATATTGGATCCCAACAAGGTGCCCAAGTTACAAATTAAACCCTAGCCAAACCCTAAGCGGTCGTTTGGTGGGTTGGCTAGGGCAAGTTATCTTTTTTTCATATTGAACTTGGAACCTAGCCCATGTTTGATGAGATAAATTGTATCACTTATTGGATTTAGAGTTTGGTATTTGAGACAATAACACAACCTTGGGTTATGAAGCTGATCCCCTCAGCCTTCGTGGGCGTCGTCTCTTCTTTCTCTATTATGGCAGCAATTTCCAATGTTCTTTGTCAACTTCGGTGACAACTCGGGCGAGCTCACCTATTCGTTTCATGCAATTCTCTCATCTCCTTTCTTCTGTTGAATTAGAGGTCTGATTTTTAAGATGTGGGTCACGGGTCGTTGATGGTGTTGTTGCAAAGAGGAAGACTAGCCTTGTGCCTCTTTGTTGTTTTCAATCTTTTAATTTTTTTAGGAAGACCAGCCTTGTGCCTCTTTGTTGTTTTTAATCTTTTATTTTTTATTTTTAGTTTTGTTTCCTTAATTTTTTTTTTCTGAGTAAATTTATTAAAAGTTTTTGTTTTATATTGAAAACATTGAAAGTTTAAAATTTAACAAAATAATAATAACCATAGCCAGTCCAATCCTGCTGGCTGGTGAGTACCAATCAATGGACATGAATCCAGTCAAGCCTCATCCAAATAATCCAGTCCAATACTACAAGTCATATCCATGCCAATCCATGCTAACCCGCCAACCTAAATTGCAATCCTTTACCTGACATGGTTTCAGTTGTCGAAGCAAATACAACGGGTTGGAGTCTGCAAGGTTTTGGAGTGGAAGTAGGGTTTTGTATTAACCCCATATTTTGTTTGTTAGAAATTATAGTGATTCTCGACGTTTTGGCATTTACTAAGGCCTGGTTTGGTACTGAGGTGATTCTGAAAAAAGTTGGGAGCTGTTTTTGTGTTTGGTAAACATTCAGCTTCAGCTTTTTTTCACAATTTTGGGTGAAAAAAAGCCAAAAACAAGAAGTTGCAAAACCCAGCTTTGAAAAACCAGCTTTTTTTTCACATATGTTTTACATAGAGTTTACCAAACACTATAATACTACTTTATTTTTTATTTATTTTTTTTCCAAAAGCACTTTTACAAAAAAGTTTACCAAACACTCTGCTGCTTTATTTCACAGCTACTTATTCTCACAGCACAGCAGAAGTAGTTTTTTTTTTTTTAAAGCACAGCAATACCAAACTAGCCCTAAAACCTAAGGAACTAGAAGTAAGTGTCCTGCATTTAAGATCACTATTCAAATACTCTATAGACAAGTAATGTGAGTTTCACTAAGGGTAGTTGATCTGAGTCTTATTTCTTATTTATCTTATCCTTGTTTACCAAATATATAATAAACCATCATGCTATAGAAGTTTCATGTAATGAGACTTACGACCGAACTAGACATTGGGAATACGAAACGAGGTTAATTATCGATGGCTCTAGTGAAAGAGAGACTTAGGTTTAGTAAAATGACAAAGTTACTATTTGGCATATGGCCAACACACTTTGACATTTTTGTGAATGGAGTAAAAGAAATTGAGTGATGTCAGTCATGTGACACATATTTGTAGTTTTAGGGGGCGTTTGTTTGCCCTCACTAAGTTGGACTGGACTGGACTGGACTAGCTATTAGTCCAA
This sequence comes from Pyrus x bretschneideri, assembly GCF_019419815.1. NCBI lineage: Eukaryota > Viridiplantae > Streptophyta > Magnoliopsida > Rosales > Rosaceae > Pyrus > Pyrus x bretschneideri. The sequence goes on from NW_025999779.1 coordinate 3,034,002, forward strand.
TACTGTGTTTGTTCCATGCTGAGACTAACATTAATGAGACTAAAGGGGACTAGCATGGACAAAACCCTTCACTAAGAGGTCTTAGCGAGACCCCCCCAATAATCATGGGACTAGCTAAGACTATCCTCTCTTTCTCATCCTTGTCATGCTCAATGACCACTTCCGACAGACTCCTCGTCATCTCCGGTCACCTAGATTAATCATTAACTTTCCGACTCTCTTTCAGATCCATTTCACAACCAACTTTCATATAAAATATACCAAATTGAAGCTGGGAGTGACAAGATTTACGATTTTACTTGAATCGAAGCTAAAATGTGGTCGAATGTGGTCGGAAAATAGCCTGGAAGTCTCGGCCTGTTTGGGCTTAGCTAAGATCTCGGTCCAGGGATGGTGATGAAATTTTTGGCGGTGCTAACTTCATCCAATTTAACGAGGGTTGGCTGGAAAACACATCAGGAAACCTGTAACTCGTCGGAAAAATTGAAGCCGTGAGGTTTCGTTCGAACAACGCATAGCTAAAGAGGAAGGGAGGATAGAGAAATAGAGACTGGAATCAATAAGGAGTTTGACCAGGAATAAGAAAGAGACATGAATTGAGAGGTCTAAGAGGAAAAAAAGAGGGAGAGGGTGGGACGATGAAAGAAGAGGAAAAGAGTGGGACGGAAATGGTAGGAAAAGATGGAGAAAAAGATAAGATCATAATAAAATATTAATAATTTATATATTAAATAATATAATATTAGAATTTGTTATTATCCAGCTTCTTAGTTCAATACTGCACCAAACGCTTCATTAAGTTAGTCCAGTTTAGTCTAGTCTAAGCCAGTCCAGCTTAGTCCTTGAAGCTAATCCAGTACGAGATAGTCCGGCGCAACAAATGCCCCCTTAGGGTGTTAAGTGAGAGAATAGGACTTATAGAGAAAAATCGAGATTCAGATTAATGTTTGGGGCGAATTTATAGGCCTTTTAAAACAAATTCATAGAAGCCCAATTAACCCTTTTTTTATTTATTGGATTGATATCTTCAATTCCAAGCCCATTCAACCCCAAAATTGAACCGAACCCATTTATGGCAGTTTGGCAATGACAGTGACAATTAGTCAATCTAATTGTCCGTAGCTGATAGGTCCAAACACCTCATATTTTTCCAATTTACACACAGACCCCGTTTCCATACGTTACCAGATCTCACCCTTCGTATTTACTTCTTCTGGATTCCTCTCTCTGGTCCACATTTTGATACAGTGAGCCGGATCTCTCAAAGTTTATCAGGCTCGGAGCTGCAGGACGGCCATGGCTGACCAGTTCGAGGACAAGGTCCCTCCTCCGGTATGATTTCTCAGAAACCCCAATATCGCCTGCAATTTATTCAGAGATTTTGATTTTTCATTTGTGGAATTTGGATTTAGATTTCTCAAATTTTCAGCTGTTTTCAGGTCCTGCTAATCGAAAATTCTGTATGCATGCATGCTTAGATTTTGTGGAATATTAAATGTCTGGGACTTGTGTTTTGGTCGATTTGGACAGAGATATACATTTCTTGATGAAAGATTTTTGTGATCTGAGAATTGGTATTCTAAAACTTGGATGAAATCGAGATTTTGGGTTTTTTTTTTCATAATTGATTTTAAAATTTCATTTTGTTACCGTTCTGAAACAAACCTGTTTTTATTGGATTTGTTGTGTTAGGTGTAAATTAAGAACCGCCAAATCAAATGCCACCTTAATTTTGTAGGAATTTTGTTAATTTATTGATTGATTTCCTTGTTGATGAATTTTGTTATTTATTTGGGGCTTCAGTTATATTTCGATTGAGTTGCTGATAAAATGTTGGTCTTTCTAAGCGAATGATGGTAATCGTTTTTGCTTCAAATGCATGTAATTATGTGGAACCAATGTGCATGATATTTCGACTCATATAGAATGGGTTTTTGGTCCGTTAATGTAACTGTAATAGCCTAATAGGTCTATCGTCGATCCATCATATTTATATTTGGCGAACTACCCAGAGGATGGGTTTGGTGGTATTGTATTGATCTCCTCCATCGGAACTCAAACCATGAGTTTCAGTCTCACAGCTCTCACCAGTCCATTTGACCATTGGGTTTCTACCATGACCTAATGTTTCATGGCCTTTATGAGTCACTTTCTATTTCACTATGAAGTTTGTAGGTGGGTGGGTGGCTTTTTAGTCAAAATAGTCTCTGAGATTTGCATAACACATAACTTTGGTCCTGAGATTTAAAATCCATAGAAATGGTTCCTGAGATTGTCCACCATCCATTATTTTGGTCCTTCCATTAAAAAACTACGTTAAGTTGAGGGTATAACACATAACTTTGGTCCATGAGATTTGCATAACACATAATTTTGGTCCTTGAGATTTGCGTAACACATAACTTTGGTTGCTGAGATTGTCCACTATCCATCATTTTGGTCGTTCCGTTAAAAAGTTCATGGACCACTTAACGGAGTTTTTTTAACTGAACGACCAAAATAATGGATGGTGGACAAGGGACCACTTCCATTGATTTTAAATCTCAGGGACCAAAGTTATGTGTTATGAAAATCTCAGGGACCATTTTGGCTAAAAAGCCTGTGTGGGTTCATATATGCATGCTTGTCAATAATTCTTCCAATTGATTTACACATATTTAAGACCCTATTGGGATTGAATCTCATTCTGTCCTTTAAACAAGCTCTGTTCTAGTTTGGATTTTGTTTATTAGCGAAGAAACTGTGAAATAAGCTTCACACTTGTAATTTTTCCCTGCAAATCACTTATAATTTGTTTGTAGGCATAATATATTTATGCATTTAATATGGATTTGTAAGGAATAGAGAGAGTAACTTACAAAAATATGGGTTCCTAGCAGGCAGAGATTATGGTCATTACTAATTAGCCTCTGTCTTAAAATTGTTATATTTCTTTGAGCTATTTTATTACACACCGCTTTGTTTTTTAATTTTTTTAAGGAATACCAGGACTAAGCCAGTGTGATCTTCACTAGTTTTTTATGTAGACATAAAATAAACCATTTTTGTACCCTGAGTATTCGGTTTGATAACCTGCTAATAATTCATCTTCTGCTTCTGGTTAATAAAAATGTAATCTCTCACATTCTATTAGGGAATAAATGATAAAAATGATAAAACCCTATAGGCCGGTTCCATAAGTTCAGTTCCCAGAACCATATTTTGATATGTCCTGCAAAATCACACAATTCAATTCAAGTGAACCTAATTCTGGAACTTGGATGCTATTGCATCTTCTATAGCATATATGGTAAGCGATTATAAATATCCGGTTGAATGAGAGAATGAATAGTAATTACAGTGGTCGCTAGGGACTGTTGATTACTTGAGGCAAATGTTGAGCAGTGGATTCCAGTAGTATACATTTTCCCTCTATTTTGTTTTATCTTCTCTGTTTGTGCATGAGTATCTGTCACGAAATATAATTGCAGTGGTGATTGTGCAGGATGCAAAAGGGTTTAACCCTGGATTGATAGTGTTGATTGTTGTTGTTGGGCTGCTGCTGCTTTTCTTGGTTGGAAACTACGCGCTTTACGTGTATGCTCAGAGAACTCTTCCCCCGAAGAAGAAGAAGCCAGTGTCCAAGAAGAAGCTGAAAAAGGAGAGGCTGAAGCAAGGCGTCTCTGCTCCAGGAGAGTAAATAAGAAAGACTTGGTTTTTTATTGCAGCTCTCCATCATGTCTTCAAGTGTTGTGTTGAGAAGTTTCTCCAAGCGCCTTACGTGTTTGGGATTCAGAAGTATTTTTCTTTATTTACGTTAATACTCGAGGGGATTGAACTTTAGTTGGAACGTTGGAAGTTACGTTAACCCTGTATCATCGTAGAGACCAGGGAGTGAGATGCTGTTACTGAAAACAGTTTTATCTCTTCAATTTCCCATTTGTACTGAGCCTTTCCTTTGTTGAAGGAATAGTTAGAACTTGGAAAGATATCTGTTACCAAATGTTTGGAAGGAACCACCAAATGCTTGGTTGTATTGCAGAATTCTTCGTACGATAGGATGTAATCCAGAACTTGGACTTGTTTGCTCCTAAACTTTTCCTTCATATCTTGTTAGAGTAAATTGTTGATTTTTCCCTTGAACTTCCACTTAGCTTCCAATTTCCCTCGTAAACATTTTCACTGGAAAATCAAGGACACAAAACTAATTTGTTTGTGACCGAGTGAGATTTTGCTTGTGATGTAGAAGCAGCAAACATCATGAGTTGTAACTTGAAATTGAGATTGGCTTTTGAGATTGAGCTTGGAAGCATATTCCAAACTGTTTCTCTTAACCATACCCAATTACCCATCCTAAGCATCAAGTATGAGTAGTTGCTTTGTAGCAAACTCCGAATGGGCTTATCTTTTGCTTCCAAGATAGCAGCATTTAACTTGTTACTATATCACATTTGGTATGAGTATTGAAATGCGATTCACTCCAATGAGGAGTCGACTTATACTCAAACCAATCAAATGCTGACTTGGTTTCTGTGATGTCTATACCACTTTGTTTCTTCACAGGTTTCATCAAATCACCAACACTCACTCACATGGCCAGCCCTGACATGTAGGGGTTCTTAACCACTTGCGCTGGAACTGTAATTATCATGTACATTTAAATATATATTACAGGCATCTATGCACATGTAATAAAAATTTGGGGGCCTACGCGGTGGCACCTTTTGCACACCTGAGGAGCCAGCTCTGAACACTCATATTTGGTTGATTTATGAGCTCCTCATTAAATCTTTCAGCTAGCCAAGAAGAAAGGGCAGACTTTATCTTTTGTGAATTGTTGTCGTCTTCACCCTACTGAGTCCCAAGCTCCTCGTTAATGCTACTAATCTCTCGGGCGACGACGACAACAATTCAGCTCACCATCACTCCCCGTCACCATTCGACAACCTCCAGTAGCTCTCCCAAAGATTTCCTTTTTGTTTTGTTTTTTTTTTCCCATCATCCAAACACACGGTAAAAGAAATTACAGTTGTCTAAAAGGGTTAAAAACCTTTTTAATCTTGTGGTCATTTGGATTCTACGGATACCCATTTGAGTTTTTGCCATGAATTCGCGAGCAAGAAATGCATTCAGACAGTTGCTACGGAGGCGACTCAAGTTTTCGTTTACTAATTATCACACCACACAAGGTAGGTAAAAAAAAAAATAGCTTCCTTTAGAATCCAAACAGTAAAAAGGAGTTCCAATCAAAGTCTGCATCCAACGAACAAGCACGTCCACAGATATCACACGTTACATATACACAAAAGTCTATACTTTCATCTTTATCTTATTTAAACTTGATTACGAAAACCAAAGTAAAAGATGTGGTTCGGTTCAGATAACTCGATGCAGTTAACAACAGTTCCAGATATCAAAACACGCTTACGTATACAAAGTACGAACATCCAATGTCCCGGAAGGACAAGCTTTCAATTCTCAAGCTCCACGGCCCATGCCCTGCTCCTCAGGAGGAATCATAACCAGAACTGGCTGCGCATTGAAACCAGGATGAGGCAGCCTGCGACGGATCTCACGACCTTCCTGGCATAGAGCACATGGATGGCAGAACACATGAGTTGCAAAATCACAGGCAGTCTCACACTGTTCCTGTTGTTGCTCATCATCCACAAAGCTTCCGCAGCAGCCACATGACCTATTAAGTGCCTCACAACTTCCCTGCTCATCACCAAAATATCATAAAAATCACACATTTACTAACTCCTGAATTCTCTGGTAAGATTATAAAAAACAATATATTTGTTCTCTATGTAATGCTTTGAGATGGACAACTAACGTACTTTGTGTTATGATTATCAGATTCGTTGCGAAGCCATAAACAAAACAAAGGTAATAGAGTATAACTGGATCAAAAAAACCCATACGCATTGCAAAAGTTTATATTATAAGCAAAAGTTAACCTACAATTACATACACATTTTGCAAGGGAAAATATAACTTGCCTCTAGGTTGAACTTGCGGCGGATGGCAGTACGGCTAGGATATGAAAACCACGGTGCAAGGAAGTTCCAACCGAAAAAGGTGTTTCCAATCAGATATAGACCAGAGTAAGGCAAACAGTGATTTGCAAATGTCCCAGGAGTAGATCCGAGTCTCTCAGCATTACTTCCATACAACACACAAGGAGCCACACTTCCAAGAAGACCTACCAAAATGACATCAATGTTAGCATGCAAATTGTCCATAGCACGTAGGAGGTCACTGAAAAGTTTATTTATGAATACTATGATCTTATGGCCCCAAACCCTTATTATCAAGTATTAGCAACCCTTTATCCTAGTGTTTCATGTGGGCACACAATTTTTATATTTTCCGGTGGGAAAATAAGTTGGAGATTTCTTGACTAACAGGTTTCTTCACATTACCTGCTTCAATTAAATGTCTTGGCCCAAACAAAAGATATTGAACAAGCACTTTCTTTTAATTAACCACTCATGTTTTCTGAAATTTAGGGACTAGATTAATTTCAGTTTTTGATATAATGCTAAGCAACAAACCTTAAGCTATAAGAATTGAAGAGTATCCATTACAGAAAAAGAAAAAACAAGGTAACGACATATGATCGATGAAAAATCATCAAGACAATAAACAAAAAAAAAGCTATTTCCTAGTGTAATCCATCAAGAACAAATACCAAATTGCAGAATGGTACATCCAAGAACACATTCTGGCCATTCAGGTTCATGCTACCGCTTGGGGTCCGTATAGTAATCAAGAAGATGCATAACTATTCCAGAAAGTTTGCAAAACCCCCTCTTCTTTATTAAGCAAGAAAGGCGTGGCTTAAACCGTTCAACACAAGGAACCTAGCCACTGAATTCTAAAATTTTCATTAATTATAGTATATATCTAATCCAATAAACAGAAATAGCAATGCAGAATTAATCGAAAAGATGTCATGCGATAATTATTGAGCTAATTTAGCATAATTTCGTATACACAACGGCAATTAAACCAATCTGACATCGAAAATTGAAGAAATCAAAGCTAATTAAACCAATATGTCATTGAAAATCGAAGAAATCAAAGCTACTGAGGTTACAATACAACACAGAAATCCAAACATTGCACAATTCCAAACCGTTAATTCGAGAAAACTAAAAGAAAAAACTTACAAACTTCAAGATCGCTGCTACAGAATTCATCATTGCGGCCAAGACAGGCAAGGAGGCTGGAGTCCCACTGGGCCCGGCCCATGGGCTCACCCATCACGCTCCCGTGCCCCAACGGCAGCCCATCGGCGGTCCACGCGCACCCATTACCACCGCCATTCACATGCCCCATCTCCGTGGGAGATTTCTCCGGCGACTGAGTCTCCGGCAAGGCCTTGGCGGGCTTCTCAGTATCATTCTGGGTCTCCTCGAATTGCTTGCCCAGAAGCGGGTTCGATTCCTCCTGGACATTATTCTCCCTGTTGTTGCTCGCCATGATTGATCACAGAGAGAATCAGAAACCCTAGAAATCGAATCGCAGAGAAAGAGAGAGATAGATTGAATTTTGAACCCTAAAATTGGATCGACGGAATGAAAGGGGGACAAAACGTGTTGTCTCAATACGTCTCAAACCCGTCGGCAGCCATCGACCAAACCGCGTCAACAGCGTAATTGTAATTTACGTTCGTCCACGTCACACCACAGTCTACGCCGTTACGTGGTTTTGATCTGCTGTGGTAGCTTCTAGAGTCATAAACCTTATGCAGTTTTAAATTCTTGCCACGTACACCATCTCCAACTACCATCCTATTGCATGGCAAAGAACTAGCGGACGGCGTATGTAATAGATGTTTTAACGAATACGTTAAGAATTTTGGGTACCTTAAGGAAGAAGAAATCATCCAAATAGATGTTTTGTTTTAGTGAAATCCAGATTAAAGAATTAGTTTGACATCTTTTAAATTCATTTAAGAAAGAATTTTCTACATTGGAAGATCATAATTACTAGTATTAGGTTTTTTTTTCTTTTTTTTCTTTTAGTACCAATTATGTATATTTGGTGTTAAGCTTGTCATCTACGAAAATTGAATCTACAAAAACACAATAGGTTGGTTGACGATAATAATTTGGTGACCAACTCATCATCTACGAAAACTAAATCTAACACCCCCCCCCCCCAACTTATAAGTAGAATGAAATAACACTAGACTATAATACTAAATGACAAATACTTAATTTGAGTTTGATTGGTTTTTTTTTAGATAATCCAAAATCTGCAAAGTTAAAGTTTAACAAGAGGTGGGTTTCATATTCCTAATCTCTCTTCTTCTTTTATTTTTATTTATTTTTATTTTTTTTATTTAAGGTCAACTAGTGGCAAGCCACAGTTATTCACTCCTTCTGTGCCTAGAGAGGCTATGGGAAATTTCACTGTGCCCGTGGCCACATTTTACCAATTAAGTTAAATTATAGTTGGATTAAGATGGAAAATAGTAAATTGTATTAAAAAAAAAAAATAGAAGGCTACAAACATACAATAACTGTTCTCTAGGTTGGAAGCCCATCTGCACAAGTTGATGCATTACCCTAATTTGTTGATTCAACATCTCTCCAAGTCTATCGCCACTTGCAACAGAATATCGACCGAAGTTTAAGGAGTAATCCCAGATCTTCTTATCTTGTACAATCCTCTAGAAGTGGTATGATGAATGTTTATAAACGAAGGAATCATTCCTTCAGACAACTCATTCAACGTGAAATTTTCTTTGGTATTGTTATTTCTCCCGCATAGTAATGAATAATCTAACGACATTAGAGAGTTCGATAAAGTGATTTCCTTTAATATTTGAGCTTGATACATCACCATCATATAGTTTTCTTGTTATTCAGTACAATTGATATATATCTGCATATTAGCTAGGGTTTGTTTTGTCAACTGACCCTCTTGTTAGAACCAGAAACTTGCAAAGAATTTCTGTAATGCAAAGTTCAAAAGCTTACAAAAAACCAGGGAGAATTCTTATTAGATGGAAAGCAATTATCATGGCTATTAAATAACCTTACACTTGAATAGAAATGAAAGCAACTGCCCATGATTTTATAGGTCCTATAATCGTGGTAAAGACTACGTCAAAACAGGAAAATGCAACTTGTCCCTCAAGTATAGGGATTATTGGACTCCTACGTGATTAACAACCCTAAAAACTAGGAACCCTAGCAGTAAACCTTATCAGTTAACGGCTAGAAAACTCAACAACTTCAACATCCTCCCTTAAACTGAACCACAGATATTCAGTTTACTCCTGGAAACTTGCAAACACCCAGCAAATCTCACATCTTCAGAAACATATCGACTTTTAGTGGTTTTGTTAAGACATCTGCAACTTGTTCTTGAGATGAACATTGCACCAACTCTAAAACTCCATTCTTGACCAAGTCTTGAAGGAAATGAAACCTTACATCAATATGTTTGCTTCTACGATGCATCACAGGATTCCTTGAAAGTTTGATAGTAAAAACATTATCGCAATACACCAAGGTTTAACTATATTGCTCCTAATTAATACTCTTCACGATCCTTCTTAACCAAACAACTTGGCGTGCACTCGATGCTGCTGCTATGAACTCTGCTTTAGTAGTGGATAAAGTAACTACTGGCTGCTTCTTTGAGGACCAAAAAAAACACCCGAACTCATCATAAATACATAACCTAAGGTGATCTTCCTATCATCTTGATCACTTGCATAGTCACTATCGGTGTACCCAATAAGTTCCTCATTTATTCCCTTCTTGTAGAGTATCCCTAAATCAACAGTCCATTTAACGTACATTAGCTCTTTTTGCTTCCTGCAAGTGAGCCTCAGTTGGACACTCCATGTATCGACTGATCAAACTCACAATGAACATTAAATCGGGACGTGTGGCTGTTAGATACATGAGGCTTCCTACCATCTATTTGTAAACAGTGTTATCCACTTCTATTCCTCCTTCATTCTTTATGAGTTTGAAACCAGGAACCACAGGATATAGTACTGGGTTGCACTGATCCATGTTGAACCTCTCAAAGACCTCTTGAGCATACTTTCTTTGACCGATAAGATCCCATCAGAACCTTGTATTACTTCAATACCAAGGAAATATCTCATTTTTCCAAGGTCAGTCATGTCGAACTCAAACATCATAGACTTCTTAAATTGTTCAAACATTATTTCATCATTACTAGTGAAAATAAGATCATCAACATAAAGGCACACTATCAAGATCTTACCTCCCCCCGCTATCTTGATGAACAAAGTATGCCCATAAGGGCATTTGTTGAATCCTTCCTTGATCAAATATGACTATATACGACTATACCAGGCTCGGGGGGCCTGCTTAAGTCCATATAAAGCCTTTTTGAGTCGATACACCTTTGACTCCTGCCCCTTTTGTTCATATCCGAGTGGCTGATCAACAAACACTTCTTCATCTATCTCCCCATGCAGAAATGCAGACTTGACATTAAGCTGATAGATTACCTAGTTCTTTTGCGCATCAAGAGAAATTACCATTCGAATGGTGTCTAGACGAGTAATTATGCGAATACCTCTGCATAGTCGATCCCATATTGTTAACAGTAACCTTTAGCAACTAGTCGAGCTTTATACTTATCCACCCACTTTACTCCAATAGTTTTTCCTCCTGGTGGCAGCTTCATTAATTCCCACATATTGTTCTTCTCGATGGCTTGAATCTCCTGATTCATAGCTTGTCTCCATTTCTCAGACTTCATCGCATCTTCGAAGGTTGTAGGATCTTGATCAATGAATAATGCCAAGTGAGCCATGCCATCATTTTCTTCATCAGATAAGCCCTGACCTGTTTCATAATCCCTCATCCAAATTGGTGGTCTTTGAGTTCGTCCCATGCGAGGTGAGATTTCGTTAATTTGACTGTCCTCTTCAACCATCAAGCCATTGTAATCAGACTCAGTTTCAGTTTCTTCTATAACTTCATTACTTTCAGACTCGGGATCACTTACCACCCTTAGAGTGCTATTTTCTTCATCAGTATCCCACTCGAGATCTGCCACTATAACTTCCTTGTGATTGTCATCCCAACTTCATTGTTGATCATCTTCAAACACAACATCTCGGCTTATAATTATTTTCTATAAGACAAGATCAAACAATCGATAAGCCTTAGATTCCTCACTTACCCCAAGCAATATGCATTTACAACTCCTGGCATCGAGCTTCACCCTTTTGTTATCAGGTACGTGAGCATGACCAATGCATCCAAAAATTTTGAAATGATCCACAGATGGTTTGCGTCTGTTCTATGCCTCCTTAGGTGTCTTGTTCCTGACGACAAGAGTAGGGCATCGATTTAACACATGTACTGCCCAATTTATTGATTCAGGCCAAAAGGTTTTGGGGATTTGCTTAGCTAGCAACATGCTTCGCACCATGTTCATGATGGTGCGATTCTTCTTTTCTGCCACACCGTTCTGTTGAGGGGTATAGGCTGCAGTTAATTGCCTACGAATCTCATTCTCTTGACAAAAATTTGCAAACTCATGCGAGGTGAATTCTCCTCCTCGATCTGTCATCAGGCTTTTTATAAATGCCCCAGTTTCTTTCTCTACCCGTGCTTTGTAGGATTTGAACATACCTAATGCTTCTGACTTCTCCACCAAGAAGTAAACCCATGTTTTTCTGCTGAAATCGTCTATAAAGGTGATAAGATACCTTTTATTGCTGTTTGAGATAGGGTTAATTGGTCCGCATATGTCAGCATGCACCAATTGAAGTACCTTGGAGGCTTTCCATAGACTTTCGTTGGGAAATGGATCTCGGCGTTGTCTGCCTACCAAACAATCTTCACACACCCTTTGAGAGGCTGCGAACTGAGGTAATCCCTCCACCATTTGCTTCTGTTAAAGTACTTGAAGCCCATTCCAACTAAAAGGCCCATAGCGACAATGCCAAAGTCGTGCTTAATCAGTGGTTTGAGACGAAAGACATTTTTGTTCCTTTGGTGGACATCGAGCCAACACTGCAAACATTATATTATAACTCATTTTAGTCTCCATGATTAGACCTCTCTCAAAGTGAAAGATCCTGCACCTTCCATGTTGGATAAGTACTATAAGTCCCTTCTCTTGCAATTGACCGATACTGAACAAATTATTCTTCAAATCTGGCACGTAGAACACACATGTGATCACATGTATAATGCCATTCACCTCCATTCGCATGTTTCCCGTGCCTTTCACAGCCAAACTTGAATCATTTCCAAGCTTCACCGATTCTCTGAAACTGATGTCAAACTCACTAAACAGGTCTTTCTTGCCACACATATGATTGCTGCACCCAGAGTTAAGAAACCATATGTGCTCCATTGTTGCCTCCTTGAACTCCACAAGTGACATCAACAGCATCTCTTCCTTTGTCTCCGCATAATTCGCCTTCTCTTCCTTAGGTTTCTTAGGGCACTCCCACTGAAAGTGCCCTAGTTCATGACAGTTATAGCATTCTAGGGTTGACTTGTCGAACCCTAGCTTTCCTCGTCCTCGTCCTCTTCCTCTTCTTCGATAACTTCCTCGACCTCGTCCTCCTTGCTGGACTCCATGAGTAACTTGGAATGCCTGTTCATCCTTCATATGTCGGCTTATCCTTTGCTCGTGCACCAAAAGACTACCTTGGAGTTCGTCTATAAATATGATATCTAGGTCATTCGATTCCTCAATCAAACAGACAACATAGTCGTATTTCGAAGTCATAGACCTCAAAATTTTCTCGATGATCAGCACATCATCCATCTTCTCTCCGTGAGTTCTCATCTTGTTAGCTATGACAAGTGTTCTTCCAAAATAGTCATTGACTATTTCTCCATTCTTCATGTGCAGCACCTCAAACTTCTTGCGAAGAGCCTGCAATTGAGCACGTTTTACACGTGCAATTCCTTGATATTTCTGTTGCAAGGAGTCCTATATGTCCTTTACCGTGTCCTTCTTCAGAATGGCCTCCAATATTGACCGATCTATGGCTTGGAACAAATAGTTCTTGGCCGTCAAATCCTTCAGCTTCAGTTCATCTAAAGTCTTCTTCTGTGCTACACCGGAATCCGATCCTCCTCCTGCAGTAGTGATCCCAACCTCCACCAAGTTCCAATACTCTTTGGAACGAAGGAAATTCTCCATTAACATACTCCAATGGTCGTAGTGTCCACCAAGCCTTAGAATAGCTGGTTGCACGAAACTATTCTTAGACGCCATGGTTTTGTTTCTTCACTCGATCACCTAGGTTGCAAGCTTTCGATCAGGCCCCGTAACTTGGCTCTGGTACTAGATGTTGGAACCAGAAACTTGCAAAGAATCTGTAATGCAAAGTTCAAAAGCTTAACAAAAACCAGGGAAAATTCTTATTAGATGGAAAGCAATTATCATGGCTATTAAATAGCCTTACACTTGATCATAAATGAAAGAAATTGCCCAAGATTTTACAAGTCCTATAATCGTGGTAAAGACTACGTCAAAACAAGAAAATGCAACTTGTCCCTCAAGTATAAGGATTATTGGACTCCTACGTGATTAACAACCCAAAAACTAGGAACCCTAGCAGTAAACCCTATCAGTTAACGGCTAGAAAACTCAACAACTTCAACACCTCTTGAATCTTGATACATATTAAGAGACAGTCTTGTATGTATTTAGTAAGAGGTAATGCTATTGATTGGTCTCCCTTGTCAAAGCTTTCTTACTCATGGCTCTTGTTGATGTGCATGGTAAAACTTAATGAAATCGATGCCACAAAAGAGAAAACTTACATATGATTACAATACATTACTAGATCGAGGCTCATCCTGGCCCAGTGCGAACAACATCTCTGTTTAGAGCCCGAATTTGATTGGAGTAGCAGATATATAGGTCTATAAAAAAAGTACGTAATTTTCCTTTACAGCTGAGATAAAGAGAGAAAATACAGAGCCTTTGAGTCTTCTTCGCGACACCACCACTTGGCCACCATCGTTTGTCGACCTACCCAATGGTCCCAAGCCCAATCCAAGGATTCTCACCGACCAAATGGTCCAAATCTGAGAGTCCCGACTCCCAATCCCTCCGACCAAACAGCAAAACCCCTCTCCTCCAACTGCAAAACCACCCCTTCTCATCTGAGTTCGAGGCTCCAACTGGCAATTGCAAAACTCCTCTATGTCAACCAAAACCCCTCTCTTCTAAGGCTTCACAGTCCGACTACAAAATCCCTCTCTTCTAAATCTCATATTGGCCATTGGTTTCATGGTTTGCTAACTTGGTTTGTTATCAGGTAAATTTCCGTTTCTACAATTGAAATGCGTGATAAATTGATAATTGATATGTTGGTCTGGTAATATGAAAAGAAAAGGATAAATAAATTGCCGACAATTTAAAAGAATCTCTTAATAATCTTTTTTCTATAAAGAATGAGTCGGTTGAAAATTTGATAGAAAGTGATATTGGTGAAGAGTTACAAAATGTTGGTGATGAGTCTGATGATCATGAAAATGATGGTAATGTAGAGAAAAATGCAGGTGTGACCATTTTGAATATAGAGGAAAAGATTAAATCTTCAAAACATGTATTCCCTTTAAACATTTATGATCTAAGAGTTTGGGATCATCTTAATGCATAAATGAGAGAAATACTTGTAGAAAACAAGCCAATTAGAGAAAGTAATCTCACTTATCCTAAAGATAACCTCTCTAGATAATTTTCTTAAAGGTTGACATTTCAAGGAGTTTGGAGTCGCTGTATATGATTTTGCTTTTGATCGTCGGGCTTTAGGTACTATGCCACCCTGTTGTATGTTTTTTCTTCTTCAAGTAATATAATATGTGTGAAAGGGCTTAACCACCCCCCCCCCCCCCACCCCAAAGAAAAAAAAAAACCTTCGACTGGGTTCCTCTCTTCAAATATATATTTTTAATAGATATTCGTGTTTTGAAAAAGAAAAAAAAACATTTTAAGCATTCACTCCGAAGACCAAAAAACTCAAGGACTGCCCTGATTAAATCAATATGCCATATAATGATGAGTTTGTTCTATTTAAATCATTCTCCAAAAAATCCATCGCTTACTCACTTTCTTTCTCAACAGTTGCATGCCATGCTTGCTTACTAAAAAAATGGATCAAAAGGTGGTGAAGGGCCAAAGGATTCACCATTTTTATTCTTTTAATATATAAACATATTTTTTTGTACAATTATATTTATTGGATATAATGTGGACTAGTTTTATAAGAGCATTTTCAAATGAGATGTCAAAAAGAGCATTTTCAAATGAGATGTCAAAAAGTTCATATTAGTAATAACAGTAAAGAAGACAATATTAGTGTTTTTTAACTAAAATTCCAATTTTTATGTAGTATGGCCTGTATTGACAACAACTTCAAATTCATTTTTAATTGATTAATAAATGTTTTTTAATCATTTTTATTTATTTTTTGTTTTAAAAATATTTATTACAAGTATAAAAGATATATAATGCAATAAATAATAGTTTATTGATATATCTGGTGGAGAAAAGAACTTTAAAATGATAAAAGTGCCACATAGGCTTTCAAATTTAAATTTTCTATTTTAAATTTGACATCTTTGGGAGAAATTATTCAGTATGCCAAGTATACAGCCTGGTACACTAAATGACATACACAAGTGATTGAATTTTTTTTTTTCAAATATTCAACTACTTGTATTATGTCACTTAGTGTGCTGGCCTATTTTGCCGACACATTGAAAAACTCACCTTCTTTGAAGATGCTCTAAATAGCTTTTTTTTTTTTTTTTTTTGGAAAACTAGACATTTTATTCCAGGACCAAAGGCCAAGCAAAGATACAAAGAGATCCACTAACTAGTACAAAACAAAACATCGGACCTCAAAAGCACACACCAAAGAGCTCAAAACAAGAACAAGTGGGGCCCAGTACAAACATAGACACATCCAGAACACCCTAGAACCGTGCAGTCACCGCCGTCGTCGGAAATCTCCAAAGCCACCATCACCAGCCGCCTAGCGAACCAACCAACCAAAACCCTTGGAAGGAAGGAAACCATTGCTCTAGCGCCCTGCAAACAACACCACAAAAGCCACTCCCACAAAACCAAGGAATCCAATGGGAAAACACAACCCACCGGAGACAGAGCCAATAAAGGCAAAGACGAGGAAGGAGGTGGATGCGAACACCCGAGTCAGAGCTCTACTCACCTTCCAATAAACCTGTGACACACCCTGGTAAAGAGATGGGAGTGCACAACGTGGTTTCGTGAGGGAAGGGAGCGAAGTGTTCTGAGAAGGATGGAAGGAAACAAAGTGAGAAGAGAAGAAGATGGAAGGATCGAAAGGGAATCGGAGTTTGGAGCTCAGATTGGTAAAATTGACAGGAATAGGGGATGGAGGACAAGAGACCGGGAATGAAAGCAGCGAAAAACACAAAAACAAGAAAAGAAAAAGAAAAAACAGGGGGTTGCCACCAACCCTAGTCATAGCTAGGGCCGACGACAAGAGGGAGACCGGAAACGGAAGTGAGACTCGCATAGACGGCGGAAAAAGCTCTCGAAGAGAGAGAAGTGCTCTCGAAAATGTTCGGATCCTAGCGCTGCTTAGATGCTCTAAATAGCTAGGTTGAGAAAATTGGGAAGCATTAAATTTGGAGGAACTAGCTGCAAGTCCTGTGGTTCCCCAAGCGGCATCCAACTGCTGAATCGTAGTAATTAATTATGTGTTACTATCATGCAGATGCAATGCAGTCATGCTACCAAATTACCAGTGTCTCACAACATGCATTATGCATATATTGCTCTACAGGTATATGCACCAAACCGTAACGCAAATTAATGTTCATCCAACCCAGGAAATAAGAGAAATCTAATAATATATGTCGATCCCACTGGCATTCTCAAACCATAACCCTAAACTGTCATACCGCTTAAACTTAGCAAGGTCCACTAAATATAAACATGTCACGCTAGTCCTCACATGAGTTGCCAAATTCAACTATCGTAATGTTGTGCTTTCCAGTCCATCAACCGGACCAAGCAGCGGGGGTTGCTTCAGAAATTAGTAATAGTTCATGACCTTTAATCTATCTATGATGGTGTAACGATCACAATAAAAAGTTTCTCAAAACCACCTGCTAAATTTGTGAAGGAATTCTATTCCAGTACATGTGATTGATAAACTATAGATTGACTTCTTTAATTCTTAGGCGTGATAAATGATAATCACAAGGATAATATATATTCATTGTTCTGAACATATATAAGATCTTGAAGCCCTTCATTTACACAAGGCAATAAAAACATGTAATAAATTAAAGATTGCTATATGTATTTATCTATATATTAATACATATTTAGAATTGATATGTATACTAAAAGGGACCAAATTGAGAACCAAAACTATCACTACTCACACTGTCCAGATCAGTATCTTCATCCATGTACTTTCTTCACCTGCAAAGCAAATTACAACATAAGAGTCCAGAACAAACAAAAAAAATTATATAAAAACATAAAATATCATGCAAATTAAGTTATCAAAAGTTTTAGGATAAAGTACAAAAAACTACCTCAACTATTGGTGTCACGACAATTTCATTCCTCATCTTTTAAAATTGACAATGTCATACCTCATCTTTAGAATTTGGTCCAATGTTATACCTTTCGTTACTTGGCCGTTAACTTTTCAGTTAAATGCTGACGTGGCTTGATCTGGATCCCACTTTCTATTAAAAAATTAATAAATATTATTAAAAACTAAAAAAAAATCATTTAATAATTTTTAAATATTAAAATAATAAAAAAAAGTTAAAATTATATATATATATATATATATATATATATAACCCTTATGTTCGTACCCCTTCCCCCCCCCTCCGCCCCTCTTCTCTCTCTTCTCCCCATCTTCATCTTCTTCTCCCTTCCAGTCCCCTTCCTGTCCCCTTCCTGCAACCCAAAAAAAAAAGAAAAGAAGGAGGAAGAAGAAGGAAGAATAAGAAGAAGAACAAAAAAAAGAAAACCCAAATCTGCAAAAGAAGAAAGAGGAAGAAGGAGGAGGAAGAAGAAGAAGAAGAAAATTAAAAAATAAATAAAAAAAAACCCAGATCCCAATGAGGTGGAATTAGGAACCTTCGTGACCTTCTTCTTCTTCTCCTTCTTCTTCCTCCTCCTTCTTCTTCCTTTTCTTCTTCGCGGGGGGGGGGGGGGGGAGGGGGGGGGTTACTGAGGGTTTTTTTTTTTTTTTTTTTTTAATACTTTTCTTTTAATCTTTAAAAAATATTAAATAATTTTTTTAGTTTTTAATAATAGTTTATTAATTTTTTAATAGAAAGTGGGCCCCGAATCAAGCCATGTCAGCATTTAACTGAAAAGTAAACGGCCAAGTAACGGAAGGTATAACATTGGACCAAATTCTACAGATGAGGTATGACATTGTCAATTTTAAAAGATAAAGTATGAAAGTGTCGTGGCACCAATAGTTAAGGTCATTTTTTGTACTTTACCTTTAAAAGTATATAAGGAGCTTGTGAAATCAAAGTGATCCAATATTTATGTTTTCCCATAAAACTAATTCCTAAAACCTCCTAAATTAAAAAGTGCTGCAAGACAGGTATCAATCAAGTTGGCTAAATCAGCGCTCTGAATTTTCACTCAAATTTGAATCCTCCTCTCTATAATTTATCTTAGATTAATTAAAATATCACTCGCCCCAAAAAGAACTTGATATAAAAATTAAAAGAGCTAATCCAACTAATCTATGTAAGTGCATGAGCTCTTACCTTTCTTCCCATGTTAGCACCTTCAATGCTCTTAGGTTTTGGGGTTGCCATCGCATTTTCTTTGTGGATCAAAGGCAAACGCTTCTTCCCATGAGAGTGACCAGGTGGTGGAACTGATGAGTGAGTCTCCGGACCTCTATAATCGATTTCATAAACCTCAGTATCCATCAAATCCGATTCACCTACTAGAACACAAACCACCAAAAAAATTTACAAATTAGTAGACTTAATTACATATGAGCATTTTACCACACAATTCAAATTAATTTAGGAGAGTGATTCCACTCACCATTTTCTCCGTTTATACATCTTGTTGATTTCTGATATTTAGATTGAACAAATCAAAAGACAGAAATAAACAAGAATGTACGGAGAAAAAACACATGCGGAAACTATTTTCTTTTGATTCAAACCTTTGGAAAAGCAAGGTGTGGCAAGGAGGAAGAGAAAAAGGCAGGTGGTGAAGATTGTAGAGTTCTTGAGCTTCTCCATTTTTCATGCCAATATATGGCTGTCAGAACATAAAATGAGCACTTATATAAGGGAAGAATGAGTTCACGAAAGAAGCAACGCATGATATATGATTTAGTTTTTATTATTATTATTATTATTTATGATTAATTTATTTATCAGCTTTTCACAATTGAAACCATCACCATCCCAATTCCCACACAGCAATAAGTTGCGAGGTACCGATATCGGTGTGTTGGGTTGGACATTAATGTTAGTGTGGGTCGAGTACTACTACATATGCATAACTTTTTCCAAGATAAAACAGTACCGGTTTTATTAGCCACTTCGATAGTGATTATATTGACCAATTTGTGGACGTGATAAGTACGAGATAGTGCCGACTTTGAGGGAGAGCAATAGGAACCATTGCAGAGGCCCCCAGTTGAACAGGGGTCCCCGATATTTTTGCACCCCACAGATATATTATACAATAAATAATTTCTTCAATAATAAATAAACAGAAAATCGCCTAAGAGGGAAAATAATATGGAATATTTGTCTCTCATAAGTCCATAACTCATAATACTGATCTTAAGTGAATCCTCAAATAAATGAGATCGTTCAATTACTTGGACTGAAATGCTAACAATTCGGTTCATGTAAAGCATTTAAAAAATATTATAACACGATTGTTGATTGAGTTGACATAGTAAATTTAGGTGTTTTATGTTTTTACTGTTATTATTAATTTGACTTGAGTGTTTCTTAATTGATCATGAGTTTTTGTTTTAAAGGATGTGTTAGTTTTCATAATAGATTTGTTTATTGGCAGTTGATTTTCACACAAATTTTTAGCTTCTCAAACATGACTAAAAGAGTGTGTGTTTTTCATTTCTCTTGTTTAATGTCTAAAACAAAAATTTATCAGTACTTTTTAAAAGATTATATTAAGAAGTGTTGAAATGTCCTACATCAACCGTATCAATAAGAAAAGAAGAGTTTAAATATCATAACCCTATTCCAACTAACACTGAGGCATTTTGTGATAAAACCCCACACCTGACAGATTATGCAGGTGGTAATTACCAAGTTAGGGATAGTATCAGTGTTGTTGGAAGTGGGCCTTTTGATCGTCTCTCTAATAATTCTACATGGTATCAGAGTCAGGGAGCGGGCTCGTACTGTATTACCACGTGATGGATGGGTCCCTTGGCCCCGCACAATGATGGTGGGTTTCTTGGCCCTGTGTATAGGGTGAGTCCCCTTGACCCCATATGGTTGTCGATGTGTGGATCTTCCACGTGTGGCCCACTAATTGGGTCTCATGTGAGGGGGCGTGTTGAAATGTCCCATATCCACCATATCAATAAGAAAAAAGAGTTTAAATATCTCAACCCCACTCCAACTAACATCGAGACCTTTTGTGATAAAACTCCACAACTGACGGATTGTGCAGGTGATAATTACCAAGTTAAGGATAATATCAGTATTGTTGGAAGTGAACCTTTGACCCGTCTCTCTAATAATTCTACAAGAAGGACACCATTTAACAGGACCCCCTAATCCTTAGAGACGACTCTGATACAAGAAGCAACAAATGAATGCAATCAAATTTTAGTATCATCAACCACCAAATGAAGTATTTCTTTTTTCAGTGACTTTGGTATTAATTTGGTTCTTTTTCTCTTTTAATTTTATAAATTTGCAGAATTGAATTTTGTGATGGGACAATTGCATGTGTCTATAATTCAAAGGATTTAACTTCGCTGTTGAAAGAATCAGCAGTCCCTCCTGCTGAGAGCCTATCACGGCGCGACACGTGTTCAAGTTGTGATTAAAAAAATTACAATTTGGACACATATCCAACCGTGATTGGCTCTCAGCAGGAGGGGCTGCTGATTCTTCAGCATCCAAGTCTTGTTATAATTCAAACGTCCATTTGGGGGACACCCCATTTAGATTTAGTCCTGGCTGGACTTCACATTGCTCGTAATTTCTCAAGTATAAAATTCGTATGGGAATGTGAAGTAAATTAAAGAAACCCTTTTGCATATAATTTCTTGTATAATTTGTGTATCTTTTTACATGGCATGCAAGCAGAGCCAATCTTTTGGCTTTTCACATTGACACAATGGTCCTAGATTTGTTGCCTTTTTTTGCCCCCATAAAATGAATCAAAGGAAAATAATTTGGCCAACGAAAGCTCAAGTCACTTTCATGCATGATCAATAATTAGTTGGCATAATACGTTAAAAAGTATATATAAACGAATGGACAAGTTTACTTACAAAACCAAAAAAAAAAAAAAAAAAAAAAAAAAAACCCAATCATATTGACAATAGAAAACTGAAATAATAAGTGGTGGATTGTTTGTGGTTACGTTCTTCTTATTCAATCTAGTCTTTGGGATTTGAATTGTCTTCCTCTTATAACCTACATGTAACAAAACTCTCTTTGTCAATCAAAAGATGATGAAAGAACAATTTGGCCTTTTATTTTAAAATAAAATCATTACCAGTAATGTAAATATTGTGTATCAAAAGTCAAGGTAAAATTGGAAAAATAAGTATAAAAAGAGAGTAAAATAGGAAAAATAGGGATATGATTGTCATTTTGTCAAAAGGTAATGTGAAGTAAATTAAAGAAACCCTTTTGCACATAATTTCTAGTATAATTTGTGTATCTTTTTGCATGGCATGCAAGCAGAGCCAATCTTTTGGCTTTTCACATCGACACAATGGTCCTAGATTTGTTGCCTTTTTTTGCCCCCTTAAAATGAATCAAAGGAAAATAATTTGGCCAACGAAAGCTCAAGTCACTCTCATGCATGATCAATAATTAGTTGGCATAATACGTTAAAAAAATATATAAACGAATGGACAAGTTTACAAAATAAAAATAAAAATAAAAAATAAAAAAAAAACCCAATCATATTGACAACAAAAAACTGAAATAATAAGTGGTGGATTGTTTGTGGTTACGGTCTTTTTATTCAATTCATTTGAGTTATCTTCCTCTTATAACTTATATATAACAAAACTCTCTTTGTCAATCAAAAGAGGACGAAACAACAATTTGGTTTTTCATTTTAAAATAAAATCATGATCAGTAATGTAAATATTGTATATCAACAGTGAGGGTAAAACTGAAAAAATAAGTATTAAAAAAAGGGTAAAATAGGAAAAATAAGGATATGATTGTCATTTTGTCAAAAGGTACAAAATTACTATTTTGCTCTCCTTTTGTCAATAATGTGTATCAAAAGTGAGGGCAAAATAGGAAAAAAAAAGAGAAAAAAGTTGACAATGAGGATTTTTTTAATAATAGTATATATATATATATATATATATTAAATATTTTATATTTATACCACAATGTGTGGACTTTGTTTTTTGTTGTATTTAAACAATAGAATATTGTATTTGGGGTTTATGATATGAAGACCACGTCCACATGCCAATGTAAAGTTAGGTTTTGTATGATCTGGGTGTTTTGTTGGTTTTGTTGGGTCCAATATTTCAACAACAGCTAGGCTTATATGCATGGCTGGAAGGGACTGGGTCCTTTGGCTATCAATTGTAATTCATTAAAATTTTCGAATTTAAAATTTTAGGGCACGTAGGAACATTTTTGCAACCAATATGTACGAACTAACAGTATGTAAATGCAATGTAATTTACTTTTACTTTTTCTTTTTTAACAATATATTTTTTTTCCAATAAAATTACGGTTCAAAAGATATCACACCTAAATTTGGAAAGAAATTGAGGATGCAACACCATTTATTTTACTAATTTTTTTAGTTATTACTTTTGGAGTAGAGGTTAATTCATTTAAGAGTTTTATTTGGCTTACCTCTATTCAAGAACCCTAATTGATTAAGAATATAAAATAAGAAGTAATATTTGATTATCTTAGATTATTTAACGGTTAAGTAAATCAATAATTAACAAGATATCTATCCTATTAGGTCATGGATTTTGACGGTGCTAAAAATATGTATTATGACTTTCCCTATGAGCAAGAAACCTAATACTTTGACCAATAAAATAAGGCTTAGGCCCCACTCTTATACACATTATTCTACCACAAAACCCTACCCCATAAAGAGGAGTGCATAAGGCATGTACACAGAGAGAAGATATTTGCTTGTTGCTGCAGTTTGTGGTTCATCTTTGCTCTCTATCAATGGCTTTTCAATGTTAGTACTTTCAACGTGCATATCACAAATTGATTGTTTTCATTTAAAAAATTGAATATAATGAGGTTTCTTCCAAATCACCAAAGACAAAACGTCGTGCAAACATAATTTCTCTAATCTAGTATTTTAATATGAACCTATTTATATATCATCGTCTTCCATGTATCTTCGTTCTTTGATCATCTAGCTAGCATGGAGACTATGTGCGTGCGTGTACCCTTTTTAAGTCAAGAGATCTGCACTTCAATTTGTGGCGTCCGTCTTACTTTGCATGTTTGTGTCAAAGTCTATCATTTCACTTCACTTCACTTCACTCCACCAAATGATTGTTTTCGGATTGGTCAATGGGGACGAGGTTTTGCCACGAACGTATGCATATCACCTTCTTTATCCATTGCTCAATGATTAGTAAAGTTTTCCTTGATTTTTAGATAAATAAATTATATACTTTCTCATATTTGATAGACAATGGCAAAAAGTCAGATATCATATATCAAATCAAATCAAATATCAAAGGCACATCGTTCAAAAATGGAGTAATAATTAACAAATAAAAAATGGTAACATATCCCTAGAAACAACGATTTGTTGTGGCTTATATTTAATTGACAGGGAAAGGGGGCCGACGGTACAGAGAGAATAAAGACAGATGTGTTCATAGGGTTGTGTAGAGGATATATTATTCCCCTACGCAGTACCTTTATTTATAGTAATAAAAGAGAGAAGAAATCCCTCTCTTCCAAGAAATACAAGTCAATATATGAAAGAATAACTAGAATTAAATATAATTTAGAATTTATACAATCACAATTAAGCTAGAAGTTTACAACACTCCCCCTTGAGTGTGTAAATACTCAAGTAGATTCGGCATCCTGTAGAAGTTGAGAAAGTTGAGGAAGTCGATTCGTCGACACTGATTCTAGGAACATGCTATTCTCAATGAGGTAGGAACTTGCATAAGGAATTAAGTCTCACAAGAAAACCTATGGTTATAGCAAAAACCCGAGTAGGGACAAAATCCATAGTCTAAAGAAAAATGTGTGAGTACTGCAAGTCAAATGAAACGTCTACGGGACGTCATCAGGGATATGATCAACCCAAGATGGGTACCTTGTTAAAACCTAGTTAGGTAGCAAAAACCCAGTGGGAAAAATACTCCTAATCGTAGGGAAAAAGAGTACATTAAGATCAAGCAACTATACTTCAGGATACTCCCCCTGAGTTTGACAAAATTTCAAAGAGAACTAGCAATGTTACAACTTAGAAAGTTTACGCATAATAATTCCTTGAACAAGCTTCAAAAACATCGCCTTCGGTATTGACTTGGTGAAGAGGTTAGTTAGATTGTCTTGTGAATGGATTTGCATTACTTCAATCTTATGATGCTCTTGTTGTTGATGTAAGAAGAAGAACTTCGGCTTAATGTGCTTGGTGTTGTCTCCTTTAATGTAACCCTTCTTGAGCTGTTCAATGCATGTTGCATTGTCTTCATAGATCGTCATCAAGATGTCAACAATGGGGTAAAGATCGCATGAGCTTTGAATATGATTCACAGCTACTCTCAACCAAAATCATTCCTGAGTTGCTTCATGTAAGGTGATAATTTCAAAATGGTTAGACGAAGTGGCAACTAAGATCTGCTTAATTGACCTCCAAGAGATTGTGGTGCCTCCAACGGTAAAGACATAACCTGTTTGAGAGCGTGCTTGTGCGGATCAGATAACTATCCTGCGTCGGCATAACCAACAAGACGAGAATTGACTCGAGAGAAAATGGGTGCGGCATCACTCGAGGATCCATATGAATAGAACAAGCCCAAATCCGTAGCACCTTTAAGGTAGCGGAAAATGTTTTTAACACTAGTCTAGTGTCTGCGTGTAAATGCATTACTGTATCTTGCCAAAAGATTAATATCAAAGGAGATGTCAGGTCTAGTGCATTAAGCTAAGTACAATAAAGCGTCTATCGCACTTAGGTAAGGAACTTCAGGCTCTAAAATTTGTTCATCATCTTCCTTTGGACGAAAGGGATCTCATTTTGCATCTAGCGATCAAACGACCATATGAGTACTCGATGGCTTCACTTTATCCTCGTTAAAGTGGCGCAACACCTTCTGGGTGTAGATTGTTTGATGTACTAAGATTCTATGTGAACGGTGCTATATCTCAAGACCGAGACAGTATCGAGTCTTTCCTAGATCTTTCATCTCAAATTCCGACTTCAGGTGCGCGGAAGTTCTCGCGAGCTATTCAGGAGTTCTGATGAGGTTCATGTCATTGACATATACTAGCAACAATCGCAAAACCAAAATGTGACTTCTTAATGAACACACAAGGGCATAATTCATTATCCCTGACTAGTCAAATACTCACTCAGACGATTATACGACATTTTTCTAGATTGCTTCAAACCGTAGAGTGAACGCTTCAACCAAATTGAGAGCGTGTTTTGAGGTTTGGAAATATTTGATCCAGTCAATGTAAGTCCTTTGGGAAGTTTCATATAAATTTCCGTATCAAGATCCCTATAGAGATACGTTGGTACTATGTCCATTAGTTGAATATTCAGTTTTTTGAAAACTACCAAACTGATAAAGTACCGAAAAGTAATCACATCCATAAGGGGTGAATAAGTTTCATCATAGTCAATCCCGGGACATTGTGAGAAGCCTTGCACAACAAGACGAGCTTTGTAACGCATAATTTTGTTCTTTTCATTACGCTTCCGAACAAAAACCCACTTGTAACCAACGGGCTTCATATGTGGAGGAATAAGAGCTACAGGTCCAAACACCTTACGTTTCGCAAGCGAATCAAGTTTGACTTGGATTGCTTCTTTCCAATTTGACCAATCAGTTATGCGTCGACATTCATCAACATAACGGGGTTCAATGTCATCGCTCAACATGATCTCAGTAGCTACTGCATCGTCGACGATCATCTCATTTCTACACTACACATCATCTAAGCTAGCATAATAGACCGAAATCTCATGATTCTCAGGAGGTGGATGCATCTCTTCAAGGACGCTTTCCTAGTCTAGAATTTCCTCATGAGTTGGATAGAATGAGTAGGCGACAGTGGGATTCACGGTAGGCTCTTCAGGTGCCTGTGTCGTGGGTTTCCTCTTTCGGGGGTGTGAATCCTTTGAACCAAGAGGTCTGCCATGATTTTGTGTAAGGGCAGATGATTGGCTAGCCGCTAATTTACGTGGATTTCCAAAGTTGGTGTCTCGGGCCTCCAGGAAGGAAGTTCGTCGTACATTTGGTACTTCTATCTTTGCAGGCACATTCGCAGCTGGAATATGTGATCTTGTCACTCGCGCTAGATCGGTGAAAGCATCTAGCATGCTCTAAACTATGCTCTGGAGATCTAATATGCATTGCATTCAGTTTCAGACTGAACGGTGTGGGGATCTAAATGACACAAAGTGGGAGTTTTCCACGATAATTTACGTCGTTCATCAGGAACGTCGACGTTCTTATCTCCCCTTAATGACGGGAAGATTGTTTCATAGAAGTGACAATCCGCAAAACGAGCGGTAAACAAATCGCCTATCAAAGGTTCTAAGTAACGAATAATCGAAGGTGAATCATATCCGACATATATTCCCATCCTTCGCTGAGGTCCCATTTTTGTACGTAAGGGCGGTGAAATTAGCACATAGACTGCACAACAAAAAACAAGAAGATGTAATATGTCGAGTTCGTATCCGGTAACCAACTGAAGGGGGTTATATGGTTGGGTCGCAACAGGCCTCAAGCGGACGAACATGGCTGCGTCCAATATTGCATAGCCCCAAGCAGCAATCGAAAGCTTCGTACATATGGCCAAAGATCAAGCAATAATTTGTAAGCGCTTAATGAATGCCTCTGCCATGTCGTTCTGGGTGTAAACATGGGGTACAAGATGTTTAACTTCAACCCCAACCGATATGCAATAGTCATCAAAAGTTTTAGATGTGAATTCTTTAGCATTATCCAATCGAATAGATTTGATAGGATAATCAGGGTAGTGAGCCCTGAGCTTGATAACCTGAGCCAATAGTTTGGAGAATGTAGCGTTCCTTATGGACAACAAGCACACGTGTGACCAATATGTGGAAGTGTCAACCAAAACCATAAAATATCTAAATGGTTCGCATTGAGGGTGAATCAGTCCATAAATGTCCCCCTGAATCCTTTGTAGAAAAGTATGAGGATTCGAACGAATCTTGTCCTAAGAAGGCTTAATAATAAGATTTCCTATAGAACAAGTTTAATTGTGATTCTTTGAATCGAACCTAAACTTCAGGTTAGTAGATGCTCGTGTGTTGATTTGAGGATACGACACATCGCTGTTTGTCCAGTGTATCCTAAATGATCATGCCAAAGTGTAATTTCATGCGCAGTCCCAGAGGTAAGGCTGGCCACACAGTGGCTTTCTAGGGGGCGTATGGTTGTAGTATACAAATCACTTGGGATACGCTTCATCTTCTCTATAATACGCTTCTGGCCATATTCGTAAGAAGTTATGCACAAAAATTCAACTTCATTTTCTACATAGGTTTGAGTGTGATAATTATTATCTTAAATGTCCATTTTCTACAACGTTCTTCTGGAACGTGGAGAATAAAGTTCCTCATCAATGGTCAAAATAGTACCATTGGACAACATTGTACATGCCTTACCGTATCCTTCGATCAGGTTGGATGGGCTTAAGAGGGTTGTCAGAGGTGCATTCTTAGGTATGAAGTTAGTGAAACAGATGTGTTTACGCAAAACGATGTGCGTGGTTGCACTATCTGCCAGACAATTAACTTTCCCACTAGTCATACCTAGAATGAAAATTAATTTGAATCGGTCATATGCATAAAAGTTCTAAAAACAAATATCCATTCAAAATAATTTTAAGTATTCAAGGATGGTAATTAATCAAAAACTTAATATCCAAAAATAAATCACCAACAAATAATCCACACATAAAAGGAAAATTGTTCAAAATTTAAACCAAAAACCAAAAGGGAGTTCAACCACTAGGTGGAATTCGGCCCCATTGTCTAAATTTCAACTAGAAAGATAGTTAATGTCTAAGATTCTAATCTTCCATAGAGGTAATAGCCTCTTGAAGGTCAGAAACCTCCATCTTGGTACTTTCTGGTTCATCCACTTGCACAAAGTTTGATTCAAACTTCTTACGATGAGATTGATATTCAGCTACAACCTTCTGGGAAGCTCGGCAAACACGGGATCAATGGTCTTTTGAACCACAGCGATAACATATATCCGTATCCATGGTTTCAGGTGCTTTACTTTTATTCTTGAAGTTTGGGGCTTTGCGAGAGAGGTTAGGGCGCTTTTGGGCTCTGTTTCCTCTTTTAGATGGGCCTTGGCTCGTTGACCTTGACAAAATGGCTTTTGGCAGCCCCTACCGTGTCTATTTTGGCGTTTTGGGCGTTTGTTTGTGTTATAGTGTGCTTCAGGCACAGCAGTCATCCCAATAGGTCAAGCTTGATGATTCTTCATCAACAGTTGATTCTGCTTTTCAACGAGAAGTAAAACAGAGATCGAATTCAAAAACTTAGTGAACTTCTAAGCCCTATATTGTTGTTGCAGAAATAAAATATAACTATAAAACTTAGTGAATTAAAATTTTATGTGGAATCTCTACAAATCAATTAAACTCCATAAAAATCCATGAATTTATAAATCTATTAAAATCTCTCAAATTTCCAATTGAATACACCCTCCAAGATGTAGTTATTCGATTGTAGCCGTCTCGACAATCTGTTTTAATAAAATAATGTTCATAGTTATATTTTATTTGTCCATCAGTTTATTTTCAACAATTTGTTCTATAAATACTTCGAAACTATAAAGAAAAATCATATAAATTGTATAGCATGGTACTAGAGCCTATTTATGTATTTTGTGATCATGCTTGCCATTAAGTGTATTTACCTTGTATGGTACTAGAGCCTATTATATTTTATTTGCCATTAAATTGTATAGCATGGTTCATCAATCGCATGCTAGACTATTTGAATGCATGTAGAAGGCCTTGGCTCTTTTGTTTTCAATCTCAACAAGAATCGTTATTTGAATCACCAAACATATATTCTAGGGTTAAAAAATCCCAATCCTGTGGCCTTTTCCGTCTAATGTCTAATTGCTCAATACATGAAGTAACAATATATGATTTGAATTTTTTTTTTGGTCCAAGGGATAGGATAATTCATTAAGCCACCAAGGAAGAAAACTAGGGTACAAGAGGAAGATGTCTAGCTATAGAACGTCAACCCTAGGTCTACATGGTTCCTATCAAGATAGAGGACAAGGCAACCCATCTCTGGGAATGACATTGACCAAAGAAGATGGTTTTTCACACCCAAATCCAATCCATTCGGGCAGTTATCCATGGTTGTCGGGTTTAATGGTTAGAATTGTCATCCCCAACTGTCATACCAGACTACACCTCGCATCCTTTGACTTGCCATCGGTGCAAAGCATCTGCTGTTCTTGGAACCCTGCGCCACGACACCGACCGGAAACCATTGCTTACCGCCATAATCCTGGAAAGGGTAGGGAATAACTCCCACTTTGCTCTTTGAAAGCTGTCGAGAAGCAGATTCAATAGAGTTTTTGCACTGAAACTTCTGAGGTTAACTTGCAACCACAAAACAAAGCCTTTGCTTCTACATGCAGAGCAGAGGATGCTATGTAAATTTCGTCTGCAAACTTTAGCACACACCTTCTTTGTGAAACCAAGCCTTCAAACCTTTGTGAAAATAAAAATAAAAAGAGAAAAGAACAGTTCCATCATCCAAAACAAGTAGAAGCATTTTTAAGTGACATGTAAACTAATGCGGAATTCCAAACTTCCAATCTGCATATTTTAATGTCAAATTCTAGAGCTTCAAATTTATGACAACAAGGCTGGTATAATACAACAAGAAAGCATTCTGGAGCTTCAAATTTGTAAACAACATGCTCCTTGCACTAGTGGTGCCACTTCCGACACTGATTTCACTTCCATAGACTGATCATCACTATTGCCGTCTCCGCCGCCAATACTATTATCACCCCTTGCCAATTTAGACAACTATTACGGCGGGTGTGATGGAGGCCGTCGCCTCACCAACCAAAACTGAAACAACTTCATTCATGTTAGGCCTCCTCATAGGATCAGGATGGCAACAAGCCAGCCCAAGCTTCAAAGTGGTCTCCATCTCCTTCGCCTCATACTGCCCTTGTATTCTCGAGTCCGCCGCCTCGCCCACCCTCCCTCTAGCATACAACCCCCTCACCCAATCAATCAACACCACCTCATCTTCCTCGGCCTTCATCATAATCGGCTTCCTTCCACACGCCACCTCCAACAACACCATGCCAAAACTGTAAACATCACTTGCCGCCGCGGGCATCGCCCCAGTTGCAAACTCAGGTGCCAAGTACCCCAACGTCCCAACAACATGTGTCACGTTGGGTAATTCCCTGTGCCGGTACAGCTTCGCCAACCCAAAATGACACGCTCCGATCCCGGTGTTCGAAGAACAACAGGATGGTCATGACACCCAAGGGGTGACGCAAGCTATTTAATGAATGCATATACTAAGAACATGTGAAACATGCATATAATTGTAGCACGTAACCTCGCAATATAATATCCAAATGCAAACCTTAACAAAATAATAGTAACAAGGTACGGGTCACTGGACCAAAGGAGAATATTCAACTGCCAACAATTTAAAAGTGATAATGCATGAACATGTTCAAAGCATATTACTAATTCGAAATACAAGCGAAAGGAATATTAGAAAGTGCGATTATGAGAGGAATGGGTCCTACACCGAAAGGACTCAAAGATACCAATGCGAGAGTGCCTTGACGTCAGGATTGTATGCCTCAATTCTAAGTTCAGAGGGGGTGCAAAACAAAAAAATGAGTGGACCAAGTTTATATATATGTAATACTAAAACAATTATTCTTCAACGTACTAACCCCCAGTTTAGAAAACTCATATAGCATAACAAGTAATAGGTTTTCCAAATACCCTAGCATGCCATAAAACTTTCATAAAACATATATCATATATAATGTGCTTAATAGTGGTATAACAAAGGCATATATAAATCTTCATTCGCCTGAAGGCCTTTCATCACCTGCCCGTAGACATATAAATCTTCATTCGCCCAAAGGCCCTACATCACCCGACCGAAGCCATATATAAGTATCATTCACCCGTAGGCCCTTCATCACCTGACCAAAGCCATATATAAGTATAATTCGCCCGTAGGCATATATAAGCACAACAAATCATAAACATAATATTTCCAAAATATATCTCATTGAAGCTCAATAGCTCAAACATCATATCATAATTCATAGGAGCGTTCTAGCTCAAATTATCATCATAAACCATGTTCATAGTATAAAATCATAAATCTTTCAAAGAACGTAAATCTGATAAAGCATGATATTTCATACCGCATAAATCCAATTTACTCATAAACGTTTCATAAAACATAATCATAAAATCATGTTTTTCATGTATGCATTTCTAGTAGTAAAATAATGCATTTTTGGAAAGGGTCCACTTATAGATACTCCGTCGCCGAAGAGCCACTCAAATTAGAGAGGACTGGGTCTCCACTAACAAACACACCTAAGCACATAAAAGGACCAATTAATAAAACTCTACTAAAACGATTGAATTTAGGAAAACAGAGCATGGATTTGGAATTAGGATGTCGAAATTAGTCTAGGAGGGGTCCTGGCCGAAACCCAAAAAAGTCAACCAAAAGTCAACGTTGACAGGTCAAAAGGTCAACGAAAGTGGGTCAACTGTCAATGGGTCGGGTCATGCCGGTCACTGGAAAACTGGGTTTTTGGTTGGAAATCTGGACAATTTTCAAAACTTCATAACTCACTCATTTCTTAATCAAATGCGACCCATAATATATCAAAACAAAGCTAGAAAAGTGTAGAACAAGATTATATCTATTTGGAAGCCATAATGGTTGCCGGAGATGGCTGGAAAATGGCCTGAAAGATGACTGGTCCGCGGGAAAACTGGGGAACTCGCCGGATTTCTAGGTAAACTTTAAACGTTCATAACTTTGTCAATACTCAACAAAATTGAGTGATTCAAAAACAAAAATCATACCTCGGGATGAGACAAACAGATTGGT
Organism: Pyrus x bretschneideri; assembly: GCF_019419815.1. Taxonomy (NCBI): domain Eukaryota; kingdom Viridiplantae; phylum Streptophyta; class Magnoliopsida; order Rosales; family Rosaceae; genus Pyrus; species Pyrus x bretschneideri. The sequence goes on from NW_025999779.1 coordinate 3,066,594, forward strand.
ACCCTCCTTGATGGCTAACTAGCTGTGGTTTGGTTGGAAAATGGCTCGAAAGCCTCAGAGGTCGCCGGAAACTGGGTAAACTTTAAAAGTTTATAACTTCTTCAATACTCAACGAAATCAAGTGATTCAAAAACGAAAATCATACTTCTAAACGAGACGAAGAGATTGGTACCTTTTCATTGGCTAATTTTTCATGGTTTGGCCAGAAAATGGCTTGAAAGGTCACTGCCCGACTTGAGTTTTATCCCGACGACCAAAAAGGAAGTTCAAGGTGAGGTTGGGTGTTCTGGGCTCGTGAGGATGAAACGAAGCTCGTGGTGCTCTTGGTTTGGTTGGTGGTGGGAGTGTTGTCGTTGTTGTTTGTGTGTTGCCTTCCCGGAGATGGAAGGTTAGAGAAAGAGAAGAGAAATAAGAGAGAGCTGAGAGAGAGAGGGAGATATTTTTAGAAATAATAGAGGGAAATGGGACTCACGAGTAGGGGGAAGGAAAAGGGGAAAAAAATCCAAAGTGGGTCCCATTGGCTCACAAAATTAGGTCACTAAAAATGAAACACGAAATATTCGAAAAACGTTCGACGTTTCGTAACGTAAAATTTTCGTTATAACTTCAAATTCAAATCTGTCTGTGCCTACGCGTTCATGGCGATGAGTACGATAAGAATAAACTAAGAAAATTAGTAATATGCATTACGTTGAGGCCGTCTATGAAAGTCAACGTTCATGCCTCAAGGGCAAATTGGTAATTTCATATGTTCGATACAATAAAATACAACAAATTTAGGATAGGGTATCACACAAAATCCCCAAGCCTCCCTCTTATCTCCACGTCTAGCAAAATATTGCTCGACTTGATGTCTCTGTGAACAACCATCTGGTTCACCTGTGGTGGAGATAATTCAGCCCTTTCGCCACATCCGCCACCACGCGTTGCCGTTTCTCCCACCCCATAACAGTCTTTGGCTTGTCGAAAATCCACCCATCGAGGCTCCCATTGGGCATATAATTGTACACCAACATTAACTCGTTTCCATTCCTGCACCAACCCCGCATTTGGACCAAGTTCTTGTGCAACAGCTGCCCCATGCTTGCGATCTTCGCCATGAACTCCCTCACCCCTTGCGTCGAGTTGTGGTTGACGCACTTGACGGCAATTGCGGCGGCATTTGATAAAGTCCCCTTGTAAACCTTCCCAAATCTGCGGGAACCCAAAAGCTGATTGTTTGAAAACTCGCCAGTGGCCTAGCTCAGTTCCTCGTTCGAGAATCTATGCAGCCAATACTCCAGCTCCCAATCTTCAATCTCATCGATTTCTTCAACTTCCGTCGTGTTCTTCCGCTGATACAAGTAAAATCTTGATGCTAAAATCAACACAAAACCAATACAGCCGATTGCAATCCCAGCAAGCACCACATTTGACAAGGAAGAATACGACGAACCCAGCTGAAAAACAGGAAGATTCATCGAGGCAATCTCTCTTGCAACGCTGACGTCAGTAAAACTCCAAGCTAAAACCCTCTAGGTTTCAATCGACTCTGCTTTGGAAGCTGAAAAACCAACAAACATCTCGGCCGATACGTAACTCACAATCTTCGGATCCTTGTAAGTAAGCGTCGGCAGAGAAGGCCGTAACATGTTTGCAAGGGCGACGGTGATGTTGGATTCGAAATTAGTTTTGTCGAATTCAATCTATGCCCGGACATTTTGGTCCGAACGCATTTGGATTGGGACGAATCCTCCGGTTGAGCTATAGTACCCGGTCGGGGCCATGACTACAGATTTGATGTCGTTGAGTTGGATTCCGATGTGGTTCGCATTTGGGTCGTTAAATTTTATGTTTTTATCCGTGTCGAACTCGACAGCGAGTAGAGGGCCAATGAAGGGAATGGCAGCATTGGCGAAGAGGCCGAAGAATTGGTTGCCACGAGCGTCCGCGGGGCGGGGGGGGTGACTCCGAGTGGAGGCGTTCTACGGGAGAATGGAGAAGACGAAGGAGGTGGAGAATGAAGCTACGGATCCGGAGTTAGAAGTGGGTTCATGGGGATTTTGGTTGGGTGGAAGACGCTGCTGAAGGTGTACATATTGGTGTAGTTTGTGAGGAAGATGGCGACGGCGTCCAATTGGGCATCGTTGATGAGGATGAGGTCGGTGCCATTGGTGATGTTGGAGATGAAGTTGAAAGGAAAGTCGAGAGCGGAAATGGGAGAGAAGAAGAAGAAGATGAGGGCTGAGAAGGCTGTCATGATCCGTTCAGACTCCAGTTCTAGTCGACGAGCGGGAAAAATTTTCGAAGTACAAAGTTGAGCTACCTAGGACCTTATAAATTGGCAACTGTTGACCAGTCAGAAAAAGAATGTCCACTTTGGAAATGAATGTCATAAGTGAGTAGTTGAAACTAGAAAGCGATCCTCTATGGGTCCCTTCCTCCTAATCTACTAAATCAGGGAATCCGTGTCATTGAAATTTGATTCAACAGTTACAAATAGAGGTCCACTTTAAAAGTTATAATAACTTCAGCCGTTGGATCATTTTTCAATGGCACGAATTCCCTGATTTGGTGGATTAGGAGAAAGGGATCCGAAGAGGATCCCTTTCAGTTGAAACTTAATACAATACAATGCATGTGAAGAAACAAGAAAGGTGAAAATTCTCTGGTCGCTTATGTCATTTTTTCAACGCCTGGAGGTGATCCTCCGACTAATCTATCATCTCAGTCTAGAGTTGGCAGCGAATGGGTTTAGCGGGTCATTCAAACTCAATCTATTAAGTTTGCGGCTAAAAACAATTAGACCCTAGATTGATGCATTATGTTCATACGCGTTATGTTCATAAGGTTTATAGCTAGTGGTAGACTCAATATTATGTCCATACAAATCGTAATGGAAATCAACTTACATAAAACAGGTTTATTGTGACGTGGCATCCCACTCCATTTATACAATAGTGAAGCTTAGATTAATCATTAGTGATAAATATATATTATTCCGACCACTTGGTTGTATAAATTTTACAATTGAAGCTTGAAAAATTTGATTTTGTGTGCGCACATACCCTTTCTTGGCATAGCATAGGGCATGCAGTAGATATATGCATGTTCTTTTAATAACACTCATCACGTGAGTCGAGCAGTTATGAGGTGAAAAAAAATGTATTGTATGAGTAAAGCTCATTAAGTTAGATTCTTATTCATAAAGTTTGAAATTCATGTTTTTCTTTACAAGAGTCAACGCAATGCATTGGGTCGAGAAGATGTACTTTCGTGCGCACCAAGCGCATTGCATTGGATTCTCACATACAAAGTTTGAATTCATGTTTCACACATACATTTACGAGTCGAGCTATATATTGGAGCCCTTATTATCTCCTCAATGTGTTTTTGTTTTGAACAAGCAAATTCAACCCATGCATAAAAGATTTTATAGCGGTTCAAAGTATAAGACAAGTAGATTTTGATCACTATACTAAAAATTTAACGGTTAAAATTTCGAGAGTATAAAATATCCGCCAAGTATAGTATTTTAGTGTAGCAAAACAACTTCCAAGCAAACATGTATTAAATGCAGAAGTAGTCACCTTCTGAAACTAATAATAGTATATGAGCTTAACTCGTCACCAAATAAAAAAGTAGGTCAGAGTATCCAATGGGTACGCATTACAGTACTCAAGCCCCCTACATTACCACAAAAGAAAACAAAAAGAAAAGAAAACACTGAAAACAGTTCCATGAGAGCGCTTTTCAGAAATTCGAGAACAGAAACTGAACTCAATTTTCAATTCAATGGCACCAAAGACGGTATTAAGTAAAGCTGTCCATGACGACAACCATGAGGGGCTGCTCATGACTCTTGAGTCTTAATAACGAAGATATATGCCAAGTAAAACTGGAAGAACGCTAAACAGACAATTAAAGTAACGGAAAATTTTTCAGAAATTAAGCGGATTGACATTAAATGAACAATAAAGAATTTTATCGAAAAATTTCTGATACTGTTCATTTTAACGAAAAATCATATTTTTACACTAAAAAATCAATCTTGGTACAATTCACTTTACCCTTTATTTTGTCCTTAACGTTAAAACTCAAAGTTTTTAAACTATTTTAATTAATTTTTCTTAAAAAGTTAAGTTGGATAGAGAGGTAAGTAAGCTATGTTGCTCTTGGTAAGTCCAATTTGAAATGCTCTTTCAATAAGTCCGTTTCATATATATAAGTCGCTTTTTCAACGGAAAGCTAGGTATAACAAACACAGAGCAAAAGCAATTTCACTGTTTCAACTTTCAGCTACCACTATACGGCGGTTTTTATATTTACTAAGGACTAATTACAGAGGAGAGGGATAGATTCCGTGCGACCATAGATGTGAATATACACACTTCCAATATTTAATCACTGTAAATATGGTATCAGACAACTATCATCAATAAATTTTCATTAATTCAGCCACCAAAAAATTAAAAAACGAATTAAACACTAATGAGACTAATTAACAACTAATAATTAATCACAGAACACTCGGTGAGCATGAATCAACAATTCCCAACCTTCTCGTTTTCCAGAAACCCAACTCCGGGTCGAGCTTCTCCGCCGCCGTTCTCGCCGGCTCCGATTTACACCTTGTCAGTATCAGCGGCCGACCCGACCCGCCGAAGTCTCCGTCTTTATCTTCGATGCTCGCCGATTTCGCCATTCTTTCTCGAATTTCGCCCTCCAATTCCCTGAAAAATTCAAACTTTTCTTCGCTCTCCGACTCCAATCTCGCTTCCTCATCCGAAATCGACTGCCTTTCCGACGTGGGTTTCTGTTCTTCCTCTGTTTTCTCGGCTCTCACCGGCGAACCCAAAAATCTGCTCGCCAGAGACGACGACCTGTGAGGCGCAGATCTGCATCGGGTTAACAGCAAGGCGTTCTTCGGCGGCGTGGACAAAGAAGGAGAAACGACGAAAGCTTTCGCTTTTCTTTCGAATTCTTGGTCTCCTTGTTCTTCGCTAAAATCTTCCCCATCTGAACAACCTTCAATTGGGTCTTCAAATTTCGATTCAATCTTTGGTGGGTCCTTTTTGACTTCTCCCTTTCTGCAAAAACCCAGTTGAAAAAAAGGTACCCATTTGCGCCACACGGGTCGAAAAGACTTGGCCTTGATTTTCCCGGGAAAATGGCGGGAAAACAGGGCGGTTCGCATCCATTTGGATCGCCGTCGGGAAGGAGCTCCGGTAGTTCCTCTAGCTCGCCGGGGCCGCGAACCGCCTTGCTTGGAGGACCTCCGGACTCGGACTTGCCCCATGCACGTGACTTTAGGAGACGACGGCTCTTGTGTTTCAACGGCGGGTGTGTTCTTCTTCCTCACGAACATTGGGCTCGAACGCAACCGGCCTCTGCTTCTGCTCCCGACATTGGTCCTCAGAAACCTCACCAACGGCGGCGGGAACTTGTCCGTCCGACCCGGACTCGACATGGGTTTTGCAGAGAGCTTCATTTCCGTCCAACCCGAATAACAATCCGAATCAACGATAGATTTGGGTCTGGTTTCCTCAGGCTTTTCAGAAGAACGAAAGCAGCTTTCTGTCTTTCTCTCTTGGAAAATGGGTGACTGTGGAGAGCTCTGTGTTAGCTTTCAATTCCTTTTGTTTGCTTCTTTTGTTTTGGGGAGTGTGAATTTGGTATTTTAATCTTTGCACGGATGGGTGAATGGACTGTAAAGATTTTTGTATGAATCGAGGAGGTTGTAGGCTTTGTTTGGTAGGGTGGTGCTTGGTGTTTTGGACTGGCTCCTGATTGAATGGTGATTGATAATATGCCTACTTTTCAAGGCAGAAATCATTACAGTTAAAGCTCGACCAATATCAAGTTGAATCCAACTCTCAGTTCAAATTATATGGTGTTTCGAAGTATCCGTACTTAATTTTAGGTGATCATTTATCCATTTCCGTGTTATTAGCGAAGAAAGTGTCATTAGAATCCTTTTATCTGTGTAAATAATGCACATATTTGTTTGAATTAGAGAGAATTTAGATGTGAAGCTCGAAGTTGATTGAGATTGACAACGAGCTTAACCACAAAGGGTCAACACATGAGCAAGTAATATTGATCTACGACAAAACCATGTGGTGGATTTGTGCAATTTAACCTTTCCACATCCTTTATAGTTTGTACTTACGTAATTTAGATTAATAACACAAGAAAATTGCTCATTCGAAACCATTTAATTGAAAAGTACCTCTAAATTCCTTCCCTCAAACACTTTTGAAACAAAGAAAGAAATCCAATTAGGCCAAAATTGTATCTATATCAAACGAATCCCTCGATGTTATGTGAGTTAGTTAAAACACTTGGCAGACTAGCAATACACGATAAACTTGAAATACCATCATCTTAGTATCCCAATTGCATAAGATTTCTCTTATTCATAGAAAGAATGACTTACATGAAACGAGTTCCCTGCCATGTGGTGTCTCTTGTCCAATGATGTATTGTTATGTGCAAATTTTTTTTCACATGACAATATATTATTAGACAAAGACGTTACATAACAATGAACCTATTTGATGTAAGTTGTTCTCCTTCATAAACTTATTGTAATTATTGTGTCGAACGCGACCACCCCACACTACTCTTTTAGCGAGAGACTCTGAAACGCACACAAAATAAATCATCCTTGATATGAAAGGGAAAGGCAAAGGCAAAGGAAAATTCTCCCAACACGCCACTGAATGGCTCCACTACTTTCCTATCAATTCCCTCTCCAACCACCACCGCCACTAGAGTTTTCAATACTCTCACACTACACTTTTTACTTTCCCATCTCTGCCCTACCCAGTTCGTACCAACTTACACAGTTCCCAGGTGCAATATAGTAATTTCACATGTGACTGGGGGCTACTAGATCAGTAAATTACATGGCCTTGCCCCAACAAGAAAACAAAAAGTCAACCTGGGTTTCAGAAACAGGCATGGCAAGAAAGTCAACTGGCAATTTTAGAAATCACTTGGTAAATATATAAGCATATGAGAATTTGATATTACCTGTGCCTTCAGAATGCAAGAAAAGCAACTGCATAGTTTTCAGACTATTAACACAGGAAATGTAGGGTGCCACAAGCTGTACTAATAACAATTGCCATGTTATACAGCACAAGAAATGTAGGGCTGCTATGATTTAGATTGAAAGGGCTCACTCGTGACGATAAAAATTAGTGAATTACTAAATTCATGCTCTAATGGGTAAGATCTCACATCGTCCAGAGGAGTGATTCTTATATGTATATTCTCATCCCTACCTAGCACGAGACCTTTTGAGAGCTCACTGACTTCATGTTCCATAGGAACTCTGAAGTTAAGCGAGTAGCTCGCGAGAGCAATCCCATGATGGGTGACCCACTGAGAAGTTCTCGTGTGAGTTCCCAGAAACAAAATCGTGAGGACGTAGTCGGGGCCCAAAACGGACAATATTATGCTACGATGGTGAAGCGGGCCCAGGATGTGGTGGACCCCGGACCGGGATGTGACACTATGCGACGAGAGATACTTACCTACAACGGGATGTTAAGTCCTATTACGAAACAATTTCATCAAGCATGGTAACTTCAAGATTCGGAATCAATAGGTCTTTTCATCCCAACCGTTGGTTTTGTTGACTCACATCCCTCCATGTTGTGATTCCAATTGGTGGTCTGCTCGTCCAATGCTAGTTTCGTTTTCGTCATCTGGGAAACAATGTTGCGTTAGAGTGCTGTGGAACCAAATAGAGCAAGAAAATTTAACTAACGAAAATGAGAGAGGTCTTAAAAGGTGATTATGAAGTCTTGCCTGAGACATTTCCAACCGATAACTCGGTTAAGCGTCTAACACAGTCCTTCAATGTTTCCAGTTCAGTTTCTTTGTGTTGGAGTTTTGATTGGGCTGAATGCAGTTCAGATTCCAGCTCCACAATTTGGCTTTCCTGCTGTTCGATGAGCACATGGCATAGTTTCTGATCTAGTTGAGCTGGCAATACTCCATGGAACTCCTGAGTAATGAAACACTGTCCCTCTAGGTCATGAAACCCTTGAGCTGTAACTTCAGAGACAATGTCCTGAATGGTATTAGAAGGGAAAAATCAGTTAGGCCAGCATAACGTGAATTTCATCATTTAGGCATTACAATAGCATTTGCCATTTCATTTGTCGACCAACAAAATGAACAAAATTACAATCCTCATATCTAAAAATAATCTAATCATAATATGGAGAGTTTGAACGTGAAGTTCCCCATTTACGCATTTACAGTGGCATTTGCCTGTTCATTGGTCGACCCAAAAAAAAATAAAATTACAATCCGTATATCTCGAAATGATCAAGTCATTTATGAAGTTTGTAACTTGAACTCTTAGCGGCGATTAGTTTTGGAGATAGTGCGATCCAACAGGTATGTAGTTCTTTTGTTCTTGGTAAATAACTAGGACAAAGTTGTTGGTTCAGCATCCATTATATTTAACTAAGAACGCAAAACTGGCTTCCAAACATTTTCAAAACACTACTAAATTGTATATTCTACACTTGATTATCAGCTGTAGATTATAGCACCAGCATAAAGGCACATCTCTGTAAGTTAAATCAACCTATTCAAAGAAAATATAATGACCTTTAAAAACTGACCTGACTCAGATTACTCAATCCCTCATGGCGAGGAGTATTTGTAGCGCACCATGTAAGTCTTTGCAATTCAGACTCAAGTTCTGCTTCTAATTAATCCATGTCCATTACTTCGGAATGTGGGTCCTGCTCCTCCGTAAGGACACTACTAGCACATTCCGCATCCTCAGATACAGTAAAATTGGACTTTTCCAGCAGACATCACGTACATGATCCCAACATTAAGCCCCCAACTAAAAAACGTCGAATCTGAAGAGTATAAAACAAGAAGTAAATTGAAATGTTAAACTCATAGAATCTCGAATATTATGTTTGTAGACTGTGACACTGAAAAAACCAAACTAACAAAATCCTCGAAGGTTCAAGCCCAAGGAAAAGCTTAGAAGCCTACTAAAATAATGCTGATCAAAACTTGGATAGAAATTTTGTTCTTAAAGGATGTGTTGAGTCAAAATTGCAACAAATGAGATCGAATGCTTTGATGATTTTCTACTTAATTAGGATTTCAGGAGCAAATTTCAAGGATCACTTGACAATTATGATCACTTAATCATTTGGATTGAGTCATCTCCTTTTTATCCATTTGGAACCACTAAGCACCATCAGTAAGAATTTGTACAAGGTTGCGCGCTGCCAGCCTGCAGAATGTAACCTACTGAAACATGTACAATTAGCTTATCTGAACATGGCAACCAGAATTGCAATAACATACAATCAGCATAACAAGAAAAACTTTTCGAAAGGAAAGCTTTTCATAAAATCCCAAATTAAAAAAAACCCAGCAAGCAACCCAGGGCCTACATTGTGCACACTGATGTTGAAATATCATAAACAATTGGGAATTGGGACCGAATTCCATCAATAATTTACTTCTTGCATGCCTAATTCGATTTAAATTCCGAAAAGTTGGCGAAATACTCACAATTTTACAGGATTCAGCAATCAGCAGCATTATAATTCATAAAAGTTCATAATTTTCTATGATCAACGTCAATTAGTAGAACCCCCATTTTTTTTGCCTCGTGATTTTCTTAACAACCAAACAGAAACGAGTAAGAAAGGGAAAAGCGCGAAACTAACCTTTGGAAGAAGACGATCCACATTTGGCAGCAGCTACATTCTTCCCAGTCTTCCTCCTCTTCAAGCAAACACCAACCCCTCTCCTAGCAGTCCTCCTCTGTTCCACACCATTAGATCTCTCAGCCTCAGCATCAACCCCTTTCTTCTTCTTCGACCCGGTTGAACCGGTTTTCATCCTCATCAAAAACTGGGTCCCACTCCTGCCCTGACCCGACGCCGCCTCGCTCGAAAACCTAAAGATGGTCCCTTCTCGCTGCTCCTCGAAGTCGTTGATCTCCCACGGAGGCGGCTGAGACTGAAATGGCGAGGCGGAGGAGGGGTTATTGGGGTCTGGATGGGGAGGCTCCGAATTGTGATCGGGAACGGCGGTGGGCTTGAAGAAGATGTGTTTTCCGGCGAGGAGTCCGGTGGAGGCCGCAACAGCTGCGGCAAATAATTGCCACATTGAAAAAGCACTTCAGTCCTCACTGGAACTGAAGAAATGGCATCTCTCTCTGCAAGTGCAAGACATTATAATCTCCTATTTATCCAGCGTCACACCTACCCACGACGTCGGCCGCGAGGAGCGTTGGGCTTTCAGTCTGGGGACATTTTTGGTACTCCACTTGCTTCCTGCTTTTACGGGCTGTCCGCTGTCGAGTTTGGCAAAACAAAACAAAAGCCGAAGCTGTTAGACAAATAAGGAATATACTAGCCGTCCTACAGCCGTCAAGCCGTCCTACAGCCGTCCTACCTTGTCCTACCTACACACTAGCCGTTCTACAGCCGTCAAGCCGTCCTACAGCCGTCCTACCTTGTCCTACCTACACATTAGCAGTCCTACAACCGTCAAGTCGTCCTACAGCCGTCCTACCTTGTCCTACCTACACACTAGGACGGCTACCTTGTCCTATCTACACACTTGTATCATGTATATATATCCTTGTAATCTTGTAGAGAAAGATAATGAGAAAAAAAGCATTCTCTTCCATTTTTTCCACATTCACGTATCAATATATTTTTAGCCTACATACCTTTTTCTACATGGTATACAGAGCAGGTTTATAACCCTAGCCCTAATTTTTTTTTCTCGGCAGCTTTCTCTGCCGTTCCCATGGCTGTTCGTGGCCCGTCCCGTCCCTCCTCTGCTCGTCCTCCCCTCCACTGCACCTACTGCAATTTTGATTATCATACCCGAGACACCTGCCATAAACTTCATGGCTATCCCGTTGGCCATCCCCTCCATGGCCAACCGTGGCGACCACCGCGCCGTGCCACTGCTTCCAGTTCTTCCCGCAGCCATGCACCTTCAAGTCCTCCCCGGCAGCCACGGTTTTCTGCTTCCCGGCCCCATAATTTCACCCAGGCCCATCACGTGCAAGGCACCCAGGCCCCCGCCTCCTCTTCTACTCCAGCGACCCACCAAATGCACGGGGCCCAGCCCACTTTGCATGACTTGCAGCTTGCCATGCCTGACCTCTCTGCCGAGCAGCACTCCCGTGTTCTAGCTGCTCTACGTGACACCACCACCCCTCCTCAGGCCAATGCCGTGCTTACTACTGATTTTGCCCAAGGTTTGTTACCTGTCACCTCTCGTCATGGTCAATGGATTCTTGACAGTGGTGCTACGGATCATATTACTTCTTCCGCCTCATGTTTGGTTAATCGTTCTCCTTCACATTTGCCGCCTATTTCTTTGCCTAGTGGTGCTTCCGCTCCCATTACTTTTACCGGCACTCTTCCTTTAAATTCATCAGTTACTTTGAAGGATGTTTTATGTGTCCCTAATTTCCGAGTGGACCTTTTATCGGTTGGTAAACTTACAGATGGATTATCGTGTTCCATAACCTTCTTTCCTTCTTGGTGTGTTTTGCAGGACTTGGTTTCGAAGGCGATGATTGGTGTGGGTAAGCGACGTGGCGATCTGTATTACCTTGTGGCCCTTACCTCTTCTCTCCCCACCCGTCAACCTCTCTGCAACTTCATTACCATCCCCTCCTCCCTCTGGCATAGGCGTCTTGGTCACCCCTCCTCCACTCGTTTGCAAGCTTTAGCATCTAGCTCTCTTAATTGTACTTTTGATTCTAGTCATATTTGTGATGTTTGTCCGTTGGCAAAACAAACTCGTCAACCTTTTCTTTTGAGTTCAATTTCATCAACTTTCCCTTTTGCTTTAATTCATTGTGATATTTGGGGCCCGAATCGTCAATCTTCTCTTTCTGGTGCTCATTATTTCTTAACCATTGTGGATGATTTTTCTCGCTTTACGTGGATCTTCCTCATGAAACATAAATCCAACACTCAACAATTAATTAAGGATTTTTTTGCTTATGTCACTACCCAATTCCGCACTACCATCCAATGCATTCGTACTGACAATGGTGGTGAATTTTTATCTCTTCGTAGTTTTTTCTCTGATCATGGGGTGCTTTTACAAACTTCTTGTGTTTATACCCCGCGTTGTTGAAAGAAAACATCGTCATCTTTTTGAAACCGCTCGCGCCCTTCGTTTTCAATCCCATCTTCCTATCAAGTTTTGGGGGGAATGTGTTCTTACCGCTACTTATCTCATCAATCGTCTCCCTACCCGTCTTCTCCATCATAAATCCCCATTTGAGGTTCTCTTTTCGAAAACCCCATCTTATGACCACTTCCGCGTCTTTGGTTGTCTGGCATATGCCACCTCTGTCACTCCCACCACCAAATTTTCCCCTCGGGCTCATCGTTGCATTTTTCTCGGTTATCCTCATGGACAAAAGGCCTATACCCTTTACGATCTCGACAATCACTGCATTTTCACTAGTCGAGACGTCATCTTTCACGAAACTACTTTCCCTTATGCCGTTTCTCACCCTCCTATCCCATCCTCTTCGCCTACCCTACCCATCCCACCCCCTCTGGACTTTACATATAACCCACCCCTTCCTGCCCCGACGCCTCACCATCCTCCACCTTCCTCCCCTTCCACGCCTCCCACAGATTCCCTTGCTGCCTCATTACCCGTTCCTCCCCATGCCCCTTTACCCACGGACATCCCTACCCCCCCACTACCTACCACTCCTCCCTTCCCCGCACCTCTTCCCGTGCCCATAAACCTCCATCCTATTTAAAAGACTACGTTTGCTCGCAGGTGATTCTGCCATCCCACCCATCTTCGACTTCGCAACCCGGTTCTACACAAGGTACGCGATATCCACTTTGTAATTTTCTCTCTTATCACCGTTACTCTCCCAGGCATTTTTCTTACATTAACTCTGTCAGTCGGACTGTGGAGCCTTCCTCCTTTGCCGAGGCTGCCACTGACCCCAATTGGCAACGTGCTATGACTGAGGAGCTTCAAGCTTTACATGCTAATGTTACTTGGACTTTAACTTCCTTGCCCCCTGGCAAAATTCTCATTGGTTGTAAGTGGGTGTACAAACTCAAGCACAATTCCGACGGCTCTATTGACCGCTACAAAGCTCGTTTGGTTGCTAAAGGCTTCACTCAGGCTGAAGGTATTGATTATCATGACACTTTTTCTCCTACTGCTAAGATGATTACGATGCGTTGTCTTCTTGCTCTTGCTGCTAGTCAGTCTTGGTCTCTTCATCAGCTTGATGTTAATAATGCTTTCTTACATGGTGACTTACATGAAGAAATCTATATGTCTCCTCCTCCTGGTCTTCGGCGACAGGGGGAGAATCTTGTGTATCGCCTTCACAAGTCACTTTATGGTCTTAAGCAGGCTTCTCGCCAATGGTTTGCCAAATTCACTAGTGCCATCATTTCTGCCGGTTTTCAACAATCCAAAGCTGACTATTCATTGTTCACTAAAAAGTCTGGTATTTCTTTCACAGCTTTGCTCATTTATGTGGATGATATTGTGATTACAGGCAATGATGCTAGTGCCATTAATTCTCTGAAGTCTTTTCTCCATGATCATTTTCGGATAAAAGACCTTGGTGATTTAAAATATTTTTTGGGTATTGAGGTTTCTCGTTCCAAACAAGGGATTTATATTTCTCAACGCAAGTATGCATTAGAGATTCTCAAGGACTATGGTTTTTTGGGAGCACGACCCATTGCTTTTCCTATGGATGACACAAAATTATCTGATAAAGGAGAACTTCTCAAGGATCCTGAAAAGTATCGACGATTAGTAGGTCGGTTAATATATCTCACTATCACTCGGCCGGATATCACCTATTCTGTGCATGTTCTAAGCCGTTTTATGCACGAGCCAAGGATATCTCATATGAATGCTGCGCTTCGTATTGTTCGTTATTTGAAGGCTACTCCAGGTCAAGGTTTATTATTTCGTTCTGACAACCAGACCAAGTTAACTGCGTTTTGTGATTCTGATTGGGCAGGTTGCCCTATCACTCGTCGTTTGACTACTGGGTATTGTGTATTCTTGGGCGGTTCTTTGATTTCTTGGCGGACGAAACGACAGAAAACCGTTTCGCTCTCTTCAGCAAAGGCGGAATATAGGGCCATGGCAGGTGCTTGTTGCGAGATAGTTTGGCTTCGTTTTTTGTTGAAGGATTTGAACATTCCTTTGGATGGTCCTTCCATTTTATTTTGTGATAATCAAGCAGCGTTACATATAGCTGCCAATCCTGTTTTCCATGAACGAACTCGTCACATTGAGATGGATTGTCACTTTATACGAGATAAGATTGTAGATGGCACAATAGAGACCAAGCATGTGGGTACGGCACAACAGTTGGCAGACTTGTTTACCAAACCTCTTGGGAAAGAAAAGTTTTCGGGTATGTTACGCAAGTTGGGAGTTCTTGACATCCACTCTCCAACTTGAGGGGGAGTGTTAGACAAATAAGGAATATACTAGCCGTCCTACAGCCGTCCTACCATCCTACAGCCGTCCTACCTTGTCCTACCTACACACTAGCCGTCCTACAGCCGTCCTACCTTGTCCTACCTACACACTAGCCGTCCTACAACCGTCAAGTCGTCCTACAACCGTCCTACCTTGTCCTACCTACACACTAGGACGGCTACCTTGTCCTATCTACACACTTGTATCATGTATATATATCCTTGTAATCTTGTAGAGAAAGATAATGAGAAAAAAAACATTATCTTCCATTTTTTCCACATTCACGTATCAATATATTTTTAGCCTACATACCTTTTTCTACAGAAGCAGACTTTTGAGCCCAACAAAACAACCAAAACAAACACTAGCAACCTGAACACTGTTAAACTTAGAAGACCTTAGGTTTTCAGCTGAATTTGCATATCCACACAATGATGGATTGCTTGTATTTATATCAGTCAACAGATTACAGAAGGGTTTTGAAAAACCCCATTTACACGCACAGTTTGAATTTCAAATGATACAGAGCTATCAAACTTAGACCTAACAGACTTGTCCTTGGATAACGGTTGAACTTTAGAATACCCAACTGAAGAGTTTGAACTAGAGTTTGATGCTTGAAAAGTCTGACTTGGTCTAACATCCCCCCGCAAGCTGACTGGTCGAGCAACCACATGAAGCTTGGACACTAAGAACTTGAAACGTGATGAAGACAGACCCTTTGTAAATAGGTCAGCAATCTGATCTTGGGAACAAATAAAATTTACCAAAAGCTCTCCACGGACCACCTTCTCCCAGACATAGTGATAATCTACTGCTAAATGTTTCGTGCGCGAGTGGAACACTGGGTTTGAAGCTAAGGCTATGGAGGAAACATTATCACACCATGTTTGAGGCCTGAGAAGATTCAAATGCAGGTCTCTGAACAATGAGCGTAACCAAGATAACTCAGAGGTAGTGTATGCAAGCTGCCTATACTCGGCTTCTGTACTAGACCTGGAGACATTTTTCTGTTTCTTCAAAGACCATGACACTAAATTTGATCCCAAATAAACACAAAAACCGTCAATGGAGTGGCGTGTATCTGGGTTGCCCGCATAATCTGCATCTGAAAAAGCATGTAGTTGTACACCACCAGCCTTGTATACAAGACCATGATCATACGTGGCCTTCAAGTAACGTAATATACGTTTAATTGCCATCCAATGGATATCCTTGGGTGAATGCATAAACTGGCATACCTAGATAATTATTGTAAAGCACCAACGTCGCTTCGATACTGTTCTTCATCCTTGTAGGGTTCACCATCATAGACACTGAGTTTATTTCTTGCAGGAGCTGGAGTCGCAATAGGCTTGGCATTTGTAAAATTTGTGTGTTCCAACAAATCAAGAGCATACTTTGATTGTGTCAGATGCATGTGATCACCAAAATATGTGACTTCAACACCCAAGAAATAACTTAATGGACCGAAGTCTTTCATGGAAAATAACGTGCTGAGCTTCTTGATTAACCATGACATTTTAGTGTTGTTGTTCCCTGTGAGCAATGTGTCATCAACATTTATTAACAAGATCAAATAGACTCCTCTTTGATTAAAAACAGAGAGTAATCACACATGGACTCTTGGAACCCCAATTGAAGTAAAAAAATCAGATAACCTCTGAAACCAGGCCCTCGGTGCATGTTTTAATCCATATAAACTTCGCTAGAGTTTGCAAACATGATTAGGATAATGTTTATCAATGAAACCCGATGGTTGTCTCACATATACATCCTCATTCAGATACCCATGCAAAAATGCATTTTGGACGTCCAACTGTCGAACATGCCACTTCTTTGAAACTGCAAGACTTAAAACAAGTCTAATGGTGCTATGCTTGACAACAGGACTGAAGGTCTCCTTGTAATTGATCCCTGGTTTCTGATGAAAACCATTTGCCACAAGCCTTACCTTATGTCTCTCAATCGAGCCAGCTGCACGTCGTTTGATCTTAAACACCCACTTGTTTGGCAATAGATTCATGCCACTATGATAAGGGACAAGATTCCAAGTGCCACACCGCTGCAAGGCACTGAATTCCTGGGCCATCACAGTCCTCCATTCCTTGTTTTATTGTTTGGCCAAAACACGTTGGTTCAAAAACTTTCTTGTTAGTAATAACATGCAAAGTATATTTAGGATTTGGCTTTTTGGCCCCAGCTTTGGACCGAGTTGTCATTGAGTGTACTGGAGGTGAAGGATGATTTAAAGCATCAACTATTGTAGATGGTATTGACTGAGACTGGTTCACATTAATTAAAGGCACTAATTCTTGCTCATTTGAGGGAGACAGCGGTACACTAAAGTTGGGAAAAGGATCAGGTTGTATTATAGGTGCAGCGAGACTATTTGTGGTGGAGGACACATGTAATCTAGTGGAAAGCTTATGATTGACTATGGGTGAGGCTAAGGTTTGAGGAGTCGGTAGTGGAGAAGTGTTTGAGTTTGGAAAGGTTACAATAAGGTCAGGTATATGTGAGTTACCTGTATCGTGGACGTTTTCCTTGACAGATGTAAGCTCCTTGAATGGAAAAGAGTCATCATCGAATAAAACATGTCGAGACAAATAAATTCATCTCATGGATAAATCCAGACACTTGTATCCTTGATGATTCAACGAGTATCCTAAGAAGACACATGACTTAGATTTGGGTTTAAGTTTTATCCATGCGTATGGTGTCAACCAAGGAAAACATCTAGAGCCAAAAACTTTAAAAGATTCAAAATTTGGTTTTCTTTGAAACAACTTTTCATACAGGGAGACATTTGACCAAACTCTAGTTGGTAATCTATTATATAAGTGGCTGTCAAACAAGCAACAAACCAATATTTATCATGCTTACGAGCATGAGAAAGCATGACAACACTAGTTTCGACTATGTGACGATGTTTTCTTTCTGCAATTCTGTTTTGCTCAGGAAGTTTGGGGCATTAAAAACGTTGGGATATTCCCTCAGTTACAAGAAATTGTTTAAAAACATGACATATATACTTAGCGCCCTCATCACATTGAAGAGTTTTGATTGATGCATTAAACACTTTTACACAAATGTTAAACCCTAGTTGGATAAGAGCTACTTTCCAAGGAGACCCACTAAATCATTTCGGTTGAGTTAAGAATTTTATGCTTCATTCCTTTATTAAGAAACTTCTTTATTAATCTTAAATAACAATGACTGATTAGTTATACAATGTGGCTTTGTGTGTGTGTGTGTGTGTGTGTTTTTTTTTTTGCTGTGTTATCCACATACTTATTTTACTTCTCACACACTTTTTTTTAATTTTTTGCCGCTGAATCGAACGAAGATGAATGTGTAATAAGTAAAAAAGAATGTGTGAATAACACTACTTTTTTATCGATATGTGGCTTCTTTTCAACATGTGCCTTGAATGTAACAAAAATCCCAAACACTTCAGATTTGTTTTTCATGGGCAAAATCCACGAATAGCAAGAATAATCATCCACAAATAATAAATAGTAACGAAAACCTTCAATTGACATAACTAGTGAACACCACACATCAGAATGTAACAGTTCCAAAGGAAATTTCGACACAGACTTTGACTTGTGAAGGAAGTTTTGTACTCTTGCCCAAAGGACAAGAATCACAAAACGTTACATCTGTAGTACCCAGACTTGGTACTTGATTATTGGAAAATAAAAACTTAATAATTGAGGACGCATGGTGACCAAGATGGGAATGCCATTTATGGGCCTAAGACTCTAACTCCTATGAACACTGAAACAAGATACTTAGACAATCCACCGCCACCTGGAAATGGGTATAATCTATTTTCATATCTCCCTCGGAAAAGCGTCTTCTGGGTCTTGAGGTCCTTAGCAAGAAAAAAATAAGGAATTTGCTAGAGTTAAGTCTTTTTTCATGATCATTTCTCAAAACAGTGGGTGGTCTGCTAGGAGTCCTTTTTGGAAGGCTACACATACTATTGAGTCATCGCATCCGACGATCTTTGCCTTCTCTGCTTTGAACCTCTTTACGTAGTCGTGGAGCAACTCCTTTGGTTTTTTCTTCATGTTGAACAAGTGGTCGGACTTTTTCTTGATCGAGAAAAGATCATCAAAATTCTGGATGGATCATGATGGTAAGGTGTGAAACCAATCTTGGGCCTCACCTTGTAGAGTGGTGGCGAATATTTTGCACATAAAGGCATTGTTGTTCCGATAAAGGACCATCGTGCTTCGGTAGTGCTTCGGTAGTGCTTCAAGTGCCCCTCTGGATCTCCATCTCCTTTGAAAGATGTGACGTGTGGCATGCTAAACTTTCATGGAGGCTCTACCTGCTCGATCTCGTCCATGAAGGGTGACCTACTCATATGGGTCATATCTCACCATAGTGCTTCATTGGCCACTTTGTTGCATTGGAAATCATGCATTCGTTCGTTGAGAAGTCTTTCTACCTCTTCTTGGATTTGCCTTTGTTAGAGTAACAGAGCTCTCGGCTACCCCCGGTCTTGACCTGCTGGTCTAGGCTGCTCTTCTATGTTCTCGACTTGTTTATGTCGCGGTGGCGGTTCATGTGGTCCATTCCTAGCAGGCAAGGGAATTCTTTGCAGGCTGCAAGTTGAACTCAAGCTGGATTCAGTGACTGCTTCTCTCCATCCTTCGCGCTGCCTACTCCGATGAGATGTGGAAGTTGCTTATTACGAGCCTAGCCGTGAATGAACGTTTTGCCTGGAAGGCTGCTCATGTTGATCATCGGTGTGTGGTCCCAACCGTGAATGTATACTTGCCCGCGGACCTAGTTAAGAGTGCACCCTCATCCGTGTGCTAATATAGGAGTATACGCTATCTCGGGGGCCTAATCAGGAGTGTACGCTGCCCAAATGCTTGGTTCGTGGCTAGTTGAGTGACTGCTTGTTGGGACGCTAGTGGAAAAGTTCCTCATCTACCTTTGTCTTAGTCCAGGACACCTCGTCTGGGGCATGTTGGATCTTGGTGTGTTGCAAGAGCTGATTCACCAAGATTGTCTGTTGTGCAAAGGCGTTTGTCAACTCTATGACTTGTCGGGACAAGTTTTGTTCCCCATTCGAATTAGAAGAGCTTGGAAGGAATGTGCCTCCTTGAGCAATGGATGGGTGGTAAACTCTGGGCGCGAGATTTGAGTTGGGAAATGTCAAATCCGCTAGGAAATATGGTGAAAATGCCCCAGGCTCGATGGTAGGTTCGGATGGTTGAGATAATCTTGGGTCGAATTGGGCTACTTGGAAGGCCACGGAAGCAGGTTGGGCCACGAGAGTGGGCTGCTCAGCGTGTGGCGCACGTGGGTGCAAAGCTAGGCTCGGTTTGGCAACGCATTAGGTTCGTGTGGTTTAGGCGGAACGGGCCGGTTTGCCTTGGGCTTAGAATGACACGGCTTGGGCCGTGGCCTTGGTGCCATAGGCTTTAGATGGCACAGCAAGCTTGGATGACACGGCTTGGGCCGTGGTGGTGGCGCCATGGACCTCGCCGTGGGTGGCTACCGTGGTGGCCACCGCAGTGGTTGCCATGGTAGAGCCTTGTGGTGGTGGTGGTGCTCCACTTATTTTCATGTTTAGCCTCGTGGATCGCCGTGGTCCCATCTCTTGAACATTGGAATTTTTGTTCGTTGAAGTTTCCAAATTCCTTGCCATTGTACTTTTCTTTTATGTTTTACCAACGAATTTTTGCAAATAAAAAAATTCTAAAAATAAGAATGTACAAAAAATCTACAAATGGACAAGAAAATAGAAAACCTTGGATGTGAGAGTCTTCTACAAGTGTTGGACTCAACTCTCAATGAAAGCACCAATTTGTGGATGCAAATTTCTTCCTCCTTGTTCTTGGACAAAATTGCACCTACAAAACAAATAACACCTTAAGTCAAGGCCAAAAACCTTACGCGCTCACGATGAATTTGGTGGGGGGGTGCTTTGGCCGAAGAACCTCAGATGCCAAAGTCAGATTTTTGAGGGAAAAGTGTTTGGAGAATTTTTGAGTGTTTAGCAAGAGTGAAAACTTAGCTTTTTAGAGAAAATGAGGTAGAATATATAAGGCATGGCCGGTTCCCTTGGGAGAGAAGGTGACCGGCCTCTTGTGTGTTTTTTGGGTGTAATTGGTAGTTTAATTGGCCATTAATAGATTAAATAGGTAATAAATCCATTAATTAGCCAATTAACATAATTTAAAAGGAATGTTTTGGGGTTTACCCTTGTGGAGAAGACGGATGAAATAGGTTTTGAATAAATACCTATTTTGGACACTTTTGACTTGATTGTGGGATGTTTGCCCACTGTTCGCGCATAGAAATTTTGATGTTCCTCAAGGGTAATTTTGTCTTTTTTGCCCAAAAATCCACATGTCGCCTCTTGATTATTTTTTACTCCACACTTATGATTTCAGAATATATCTTACAAATAATAGTTGGATCATTTGTGAGCTGGAAGAAATGTTTGTGAATTATGAAGGTTAATAAACATGAGTTTATTAGCTTTTAACCCAAAAAAACATCACAACTAGTTGTACGGAAAAATTTGATCCTATACATAGTTGTCGAACGCCAACGGATTTAAAGTTAGTTTGTACAGTACAAGTATCGATGCTCAACTAGCTCCATGCTTCGACATGGTATTTGCCAGCATCTTGTAAATCTTTAGGATATCTCACTGCTGATTCTTGTGGAAGCCCACTCTCTTTAGCAATAATTTCCTTGAATGTAGACAATACATCTGCCGGTATTTTTGTAGACAAACAGGCAACGTATACAGCAGCTCCTCCATGCCTCAACAAATCATACACTCTTTTGCTATATTCCTACATTGTATGTTGCACATAGACCTTCTTATGTGACCAGTCGTCTCTTGAGAAGGCAACATAAAACCCTCCACCCTTTGCTTCCCGAAAGAATCCCACCATTTTCGGAATGAGATAACCGAAAGTCTTTGTATAAAAAATCCTTGTCTTTGTTTCTGCAGCCAAAGAAGAACATCATTGGAGCAGTTCTTGAACCATTCAAAATTTGTATGGCTCTTTCTTCCACAAATCCATGAAAAGGTGCACACCCAATTCCAGGTCCAATGAGAATGAGAGGAAGAGATGGCGGTGACTAGGGCTGAGCTTGAAAGAACTTTTAAAGAATGCGAAGATGATGTGTTGAAGATAGGGATGGTATACTGATGAGTCAATTTCATATTATATATTTCACCTTACTCTTAGTATGTTTAGATAATTATTTTGATAGAATTTTGATACTTCGCTTTATATTTTCAATATAGGACATTTGACTTCATCAGGAGCAAAATATGATCAAACGGGCGAATTTTAGAGTGATTCAAATTGGAGGACGTTCGTGTGTCTCTTGGCTTGTTCGTATCAAAGTTTGGGGTTTTTCTACCAAGCGGTTATTTTCTGGTTATGGAAAGAGCAGTGAGCGGTGCTGGAAAGTGACGTTTCTGGGTTTCAATTGCGTTTTTGGAGCTCAAGATGATATGTGATGGATTTGTGGCCTTCTGGAGAAGTGTTCAGAATATTTCAAACTTTAAATCCAGCTATTTTGGACTGGTTATGGAGCAGATATGGGTCCAAAACGTGGCTATGCAGATTTTAGGCGAATTTTACCATTTAATTTAGGGTTATGTTTCCTATTTTATTTTAGTTATTTTAGTTTCCTAGTTTGATTGGAAGACCTTTTGGTAGGGGGATTTAATTTTTACTAGGTTAAATAAGCTTGGCCGGCCCTATTATTGGTGGTTCTTCTCTGTGTGTTCTTTGAGAGAGGAAATTGGCCAAGCGTAGAGATTTTCATACTTTTACTTTAAGGTGTTTTCATTCTTTTTCTTCATAATGATATTTTCTATGATTTTAATTATGCATATGTGTAACTAATCCGTTTTGCTATGGCAAAGCCTTGAGCCTTAGCATGAATATGTAATTTTTATTTAATTGCTTATGATTGATTGCATGCATGCTTTGAATTGTTGATCACCGTTTTAAACTATCTAATTGTCTTAATACTTGATCACCATTAGGATCTTTAGAAAAGTAATTTGATGCAATTTTGGTCGAAATGTTCAATGAAATTGATGCTAGCTTCTTGTGGTTGATAATTGTAATTTCACTTAAGATGAACATCACGTCTTAAGGGTTGCATGGTTTTTCAAAGGGTTTTCACAAAACATAATGAGTCTCTCATGTTCATATTTGATCAGAATGTCCGGACAGATTGCATGTTAGATATACGTTCTATGTTGGAGGTTCCAAGTAGAATATATATTAGGAAAACCTAACCTTCAAAGTGGCATGTGTAGTTCATGAGTAATTGGTAAAAATACATAGGATTGCTAGGTGTTGGAGAAACTCTAGTGCTTTTATAAATTGGTATTTAAAAACTTTTTTTTTAATCGTATTAATTTTGGGCGAAATTACTATTTGTTTTTAATTAAAATTCGTTTTTAATATTACCCAAATTCAAAATCTCCTTTCTTAATTTTTAGTTTTAAGTAGTTAATTAGGAATTGTTTTTACATAAATTATTTAAATAGTCCTTGTGGAGAACGACCTTGCAATAGCATCTATACTACAACGTCCTTGTACTCTTTACACTATGTTTGGGTGAAGAAATTTAAAATTATTAAGGAATTTAAAAATGACGGAAATTGAAATGACGAGATTTTATTTTCTAGAATTTGTAAATTTCCTTGTTTACATGGAATTGAATACAGAATTTATTATTTTTAAACTATCAATCATAGAAATTGAGAAATGACACCTATTTACATGGAATTTGAACTTGGGATTTAGAGGTCCCAAATTCCAAGTTTTTTTTCCACGCGGAAATTCTAAATTTCTATATTTATGAATCCAAACAAGAGAATTGGTGCATGTCAATTTATAAATTCTAACTTTTACCAAAATTCTATGTTTATTTCCCTCATCCAAACATAGTGTTAAAGTATTTTGTATGATTTTAACCTTCTCTTTGTAGGTACTAAAAATCCTATCACATACTTCGCCAAGGATGATTGGTCTTAATTTAGTCAATTTCTTCTGACATTACTTAAATTTCTTATTCAGCAAGTAATGTATTATACATTAAGATTCCCTTTTGTTACACGATAGAAAGATTAAATTGTTAAAATAGGAATGGTTACATTAGCATCGGCCGCCACAGTTCCGCTGCCCTCCTCTTGAGCTAAGCAACCAGCGTCGTACTTGTTCATGGAAAGGAGGTGGACCGGGCAGCAGCCTCTGCCGCTCGGCTTCACGACCCACCTGCTCAGCAGCCTCTACAGCGTTTCCGGTTTGAGTTGCGTAGAGTATGAGCAGTTTCTTCGGTCTATCCTTCTCCATGTCTAATGAGATAGGGCGGGCTTGAATTCGAGAGTAGGTACGTGAATGAGGGTAGCTGCTGCACAAAAGGGTAATATTTATACGGAAGCTGCTAATTACAAGCTCCCTAGATTTCCCCTTTGTTTTTCTTTAACGTGTTACACAAGGTTTCTTTTAGCCTTGTGGAGAAGCCGGTAAAATTAATGAAAGAAGGCACAACCCTGGATGTCCTTCACCTGGCAACGGAAACAGTTTCCACGACAACCCTCCTCTTCCTCTTCTGTTGGTGGTTGGGAAACTTAGAATATATGAAGGAGATGACTGCATTAAAGGAAAGTTTAGTGTATCTGTTCCGAGTATGATGATGCAGATATGGTGAAAAAAGAAGACAAGTAGTCGATCAGTGAGATAAGGGTACACCAGATGATGCCAAATAGTTTAAGTCCTTGATGATAAACTCCTCTTTGTTGGAGTCATGACATGGTCGTAGATGTGGCAGTCCAAATTATGTTGTTGGTTGGAGTCTTGAACAATGATCATCTAACGAGTAAGTTAAAAGCGGCGATACCAAACATTAAACTCAGATTTTTACTCCTGCCCAATTCTTAGAGTCTCATCCATGGCTGTTTTAGCAGACATCATGTACATGATTCCGACATTAAGTACCCAATTAAATAGCATTGAATCTGAGGATTATAAAACATTAAGCCCCAATTTATTCTTTGGGAACCACTTGATCCAAGCAAGGGCTTTCGTACCTACATACAACCGGTAGCAGCTAAGAATCTTTCTTCTGTATGAGCTCGTGTGCACAAGTAACGCCTACCAGTTAAGTAAATATTTATGCAAACAAAACAGAACACGTGCAAATATGACTGGTTATTAGTGAAATAGTGTAGTCAAGCACACAGGATAACTGTGAAGCAATACGATTTTCAGAGAAACTTAAAGCGTTCACAGATTCATGAACCATATACAAAAGCCATTCTCGACAGATGTAACTGGGCAAATCCAACACCACCTGCTCCTGAAAAGCCTGCTTATTTATATACATGCCCACATCTCTATCGCCTGAGTACATGTACGATATGTTTCTACCAATTATCTACGGTAAAAATTGTTGATTTGGGAAAGTGAATTTACAACATAGTAGTAGTATCTGGGACCATTCAACATCACATAGTTGACCATTCTGTACCAAAACTTCATTCCGCAGACGGCACCAACAAGTCTAGCTGTCTGGTTCACTGAACTTGGCCGACAAATGTACCTGGAAAAGGGAAACATTAAACATGAAACCGGAGGCAAAGAGAGGGACAGGGGAGGGAAGGATTGAGTTTGATCCAACAAATACCTTATTGCCTGTTTCCAAACTAGGGAGACCCTTAAAAGGACACACAGAGCAACGAAAAGCATCCTCTTTTTTGCACTGCAGAATGCAGATTATGCCTTTAAGGGAAATACAAAGAGCAAACAGAAGGGAAGGAATAGCGGAAGACGTCCTTAAAAAGCAGATTTATCAGAAATAACAGTGCATACTCTTTCAAAGTCACAATGCCTCTCGAAATTGGTGAAATCAACAGCACAGCCTGCCTCCAAACGAGAAACATTTACCATGAGAAGCGGCAGAGAGACAGTGGGAGAAAATGATTGATTTGAATCCAACCATACCTTCTTGTCTAGTATGAATGGAGGAATACCCTTAACAGGACATGCAGAGCATCGAAAAGCATCCCCAAGTCCACACTGCAGATTGTACAAATTAAACAAAAGAGCAGATATACTTAAAATGCACTGCCACATTGCGAGCTGCAAATGTTCAAATCTACTGGGGTGGGAGACTACCATCTCTACTTTCTTGCAAGGTGGTTTACTTGGGATTGTAACTGCAACAGCTGCAAAATCACATTACTCAGTACAGAGCGAAAATCACACTTGACTCCACTTTTTGACAAACTCTGGAAAAAATTCACAAAAAAAAAAGAGAAAAATAATTTGTGAACCACGATTCCTTACGTAGAACCGGTCTCTTCCTATCCTCCTCTGTCAACAAACTATCCTCATCAATCAGACCATCATCTTCTAACTCAATTTTTTACAAATCCACCTACATAAAAAGAAGAGACCAAATTAAAATGAAATCGACTAATTAGCAGCTACCACGATTGGACATGTTCAACAAATCCATGATCAACGCTAACGCACAAATTAATTCAAGCATTATCTCTAAGAATCAAACTCAAATTCGTGTTGGTGAAATTGCATTCAATCGAACACAGCCGTCGTAGTTCCACGAACTTGCAAGAATCAAAGATCTCAAACAAAGACCTCAAGATCGACGGAAAACATCGGTGATACTAGAGTAATTATATTATAGAATGCAAGATAAGAACAGAGAAGAGCAAAACCCTAAGCAAACTTCGAAGATTACCGCAATCTAGTGCGACACTACAACTCAAAAATAATACAATGCAGCATCATATTTTAGCAACGAAACGCAAATGTCAGCGATGAATCAACAGCAGCAGCACACATTTAAAGCACAGATCAAATTCAGTGACGAATCAATTCAAGATCGCAAGTACAGAAACTCAAATTTCAGCGACAAATCAACTCAAGATCGCAAGAACCGAAACGCAATTTCAGCGGCAAATATCGAAAAGGAAAGATCAAAGAGAAAAGAAAGAAAACGAAGCTGGACTCACAGGTTTGATCGAAGCCGGATTCGCCATGACTTCAAGCTCTCTTCTCCAAGCTACTTTTTATCGTGAATTTATTTTCCGGTTCCGACTCTCTGATTTGTGAATTGCGGTGTGGGCTTCTGCTTTTGTTATTACTTGGCGGCTTGGCGCCCAATTATTTATTTATGCTTTTTTAAAATGAACTGCACGAAAAAAAATCAAAAAAATCAAAAAATTAAAAAATTCAAAATAAAATCAAAAAATCAAAAACAAAGAAAAAATGGAAAAGAAATTTCCAAATGTTTTCAATTAACAAAGAATGTGTAAGATTCAGATGACAACTTATTAGTGATTAATTCCTTATACTAACACACACTATTTTTAGCCACTTACAAGTTTCTGTTTTTCTCATTAGATTGGTTTGATACCATAGCACTAAGATGGTAAGCCTGGTAGGAAGTTAGAATAAGTCGCCTGAGCCCTAGCCTACCCTTACTAAGAGTTTGAATTGCTCCGTAGGAGGATAGTAGGGCGAATGAATCATATGTTCCTGTACAAATTTTGATTAAGATGCTTTGGTCAATTGTTAACTCAGCATTTTTCTATTTATTTAATATATCAAATTCGTCTTTGACGAGAATTGAACATAAGATCTCTTACTTACAAATAAAAAAGAACACGACTAAACCGTATGACTAAGTAGAATTTTGTGTCTTTATTAAAATTATTAATTTGGCTTTATTAAAAATATTATTAACTAATTCCTCATTATCTCAAAAAAAAAAAAAAGAGTAATGAAGTCATTAATGCTTTCATAAGAAAATTCATTAGTGTGTTAAAATTTTATGTATGGTTATACAAAAAAAATCCGTTTAACACTTGTGGTACAGTTGAAAATAAACGTACTGATCATTTTGTTACGTTCAGATTCTAATGTACCAATAAACAAAATATGCTAGAAATCCAAATGTATCGTAAAATCAAATATACACATATTAAAAGTACAAATATAATTAAACGTACCTCCAATAAAGTTATAGAAGATATAAAATGTTTAATCAAATTCTTAAAAATAACAGATGTTTAATCAACGAAATAAAAAACGAAGCATCTATATCAAAATGCCCCCATTTTAAAGAAACACGCCCCCAAATGGTAATAAGTGTCAATGAGTAAAAAGATATGCAATATTACAAATAAAATTTTAAGATGAACTAAAATATTTCTCTAAAGTTGTTTGGGACAATACTTTAGTTTTTAAAGTTGATGTCACATCTGGGAGTTTGTGGGTACGTATACTTCATCAACATTGACACCTTTTTGTTGAAACCAAAATGTTTCTAACTTCTCAAGTATGCTTACAACTTCAGGCATGAAACTTTTGTTATTTCCATATTGTTATCCTCACGAATCCTATTTAAGAATTACAACATTCAGTAAAGATAAAAGAGTATAAATAATATTTTTAACTACACCTTTTCTGTGAGTTATAAAATTGGTTTGGCCCCAACTTAATTTACTTTAGAAATTTTACTGTAGCTAATTTATAATAATGGTGAACAACAATGTTGATATGCCTCACCTTAAGCTACAATAATGAAAAAACAAGTGCATGTGTTAGTAAAAGGTAACATCGCCACATAACGTTCTATGTGTATTTGAGAAATTACTCCAGTTTTGCGAGCTACCCATGTGGGTACATTATGTATTTTATTTATTTTACAATTTTTTCCTTAGTATATAAAATTTTGCACTTCAAATTTTATTCTTTTTAATTATTTTTTTATTTTGACAAACCTTTAGAATTTAGTTAAGGGAGGGCATTTTATGGGTTTTAGAAAGCTCATCCAGGAGACAAGTATTAGTGTAAGGTAACAATATATATGTGTGTGGAATTCAATATTTTGTGGCAGACTCATTGTATGACCTAACTCAATCTTTTGTTATTTCTTTATAGTGGAATACCGTTACAATTTAAAAAAAAAAAAAAAAAGGTTAGAGTGGGAAGGAGAAAGAAGGGGTAATATTGGAAAAACAAGTATGTGAGGAAATAATAATGAGAGTGTGTAAATGGGCCCATCAATTTTTCAACTTAAAACATATTCTTGTGCTAGAGGAATGTGATTAGATAAATAAGTCATACAACGGTCACTACGCTCAAAAGTATAATGTTCTTGCTATTTATAAGATTTCTCAACTACGAATAATAAAAAATATCAGTAAACCTTAGTACGTACTTTTTAATTTACCGTTGTATTGGTAAAACTAATATCCAGCTTTAATCCATACATTTGATTAACCTTTTTTTTTCTTTTTTTCTTTAGAGAACATTTTCATCTTTATTTAACCATCTAATACGTTTTAAGATTGTAATCTTTTGATTCAACATGGTTCATTCAATCAGTTGTAGCAAGCGAATTATTCATAGTTTAGCACTCATATTATAAATCAATTAAAATTAGAGTCATTTAGTTAATCAACTGTAACAAATAAATATACGACTCATAATAAATCATGTTAATCATAAGGATTAAGTTAACGTTTAACCAAAAAATGAAAATCACAACTTTATTCAATAGTTGTAAGGAAAATGTGATACTATAGCACTCCCGCCAACGGATGACACATTCAAAGGAAAACTAAATGGTTTGAAAACTTTGAGTTTTAACAATAAGACAAAATAAAGGTAAAGTGAATAGTACCATGATTGACTTTTTAGGATAAAAATATGATTTTTCGTTAAAGTGAATACTACCTGGCGCTTTTCATTAAAATTCCCCAAATTCAAAGCTAGTGACAGTGGCAGCGATGCTCAACTAACTCCATGCTTCGACATGGTATTTGCCAGCAGCTTGTATATCTTTAAGACATCTCACTGCTGATTCCTGTGGAAGCCCACTCTCTTGAGCAATAATTTCCTCGAATGTAGATAATACATCTGCCGGCATTTTTGTAGCCGAACCGGCAACGTAGATAGCAGCTCCTCCATGCCTCAACAAATCATACACCCTTTTGCTATGTTCCCGCATCCTATGTTGCACATAGACCTTG
Organism: Pyrus x bretschneideri; assembly: GCF_019419815.1. Classification (NCBI taxonomy): domain Eukaryota; kingdom Viridiplantae; phylum Streptophyta; class Magnoliopsida; order Rosales; family Rosaceae; genus Pyrus; species Pyrus x bretschneideri. The sequence continues at coordinate 3,096,178 of NW_025999779.1, forward strand.
TTATGTGACTGGTCGTCCCTTGAGAAGGCAACATAAAACCCTCCACCCTTTGCTTCCGAAAGAATCCCACCATTTTCGGAATGAGATAACCAAAAGTCTTTGTATAAAAAATCCTTGTCTTTATTTCTGCAGCCAAGGAAGAACATCACTGGAGCAGTTCTTGTACTATTCAAACTTTGTATGGCTCTTTCTTCCACAAATCCACGAAAAGGTGCACACCCCGTTCCAGGTCCGATGAGAATGAGAGGAAGAGATGGCAGTGGGGGAGGAAGGGAACCTTTTCGAAACCACACTGGTACATAAACTTCTTGTTTGGCATCAAGCCTTGCTAGCCAGTTTGAGCAAAGACCTGCGCAATTGCGTCCAAGGGGTGATCTCCATGACGCGACAGTCACTGTTAAGTGAACTTGATTCGGGTGAGCTGAAGGGGACGAAGAGATGGAGAAAGCTCTTCGTTTCAAAGGAGGAACCACCTGTACCAGCCATTCAAAGGGGATTTGAACGGAGGGAAACTTCTTCAGTACATCGTTTACTGTCATCCGTTCCTTATGAATGTATTTGTGTAGAACGCTTCTCCCTTCAGGTGACACTAAATGTTCAAGTATTCCCTTTTCATGTTCATCTGTTGCAAACATACGCATTACCTCAAAGAAATAGGGTCGAGGAGAAGCAGATGCAACATCCATTGTCAATTCAACAAAGGCTTTCAATTTGATAGCGGTAATAGTACAAGTACCAAGAAGCTGGTTCTCCGCGTCCAAAGGATGGACGGTGATGAATGATTCAGGGTCCACATTACAACGAAGTATGAAATCGTCTATTGCAGCAGGGTTTTGACAGGGAACAACCTCAAGGAGGTCACCGACATCGTATTCAATAGCAGGTGAAACAAATTCAAATTCCAAGTGATGCACCTCTTTATCATCTTTACTGCCTGATGATTTAGTCAGTGGTTCATTTTTCACCAAGTTGAGAAAGCAGTCCGGCTTATTCTCGTCATGAGATGAGAACTTTCCTGGAGACATTTTGCGAGCCCTTCAATGTGCAACAACGCAGCCTGATGATTCAAGTCTGAAGTGGCGGAGAATTGTGAATCCAATTTGTCGATTTCATGATACAGAATCCGAATTTTCGGTCGAGCCTCCTTAACCTTGTCATCTGGTATAGAAAATTCTGGGCCATTTGGGAAGTAGTAGTTGGGATGGATTTCATTCAACATATTCCACAAAGATGTCATCCAAGGATCCAAAACAGCTTCGTACCCTGACGGGTGCTGCTCATCTCCTAAACCTCTTTCGACGATAGGGGTTGCCCCAAGCTGCAAAAGTCTTCTGTCAAGCCTTTTTGCAACATAATTAAACTTCTGGTAACCGGAATCACCCAATCCGAAAACAGCATAGTGAAGTCCTTGAAGCCATTGCCCGCTTAGGCTTCGCCGCAGAAGAAAATTCCAAAATCCTTTCATGGTGTCAGGAATAACCCCCTGGCCTGTGGTTGAAACAACAAAAATTACTACAGTTCTGCTGCCCCCCTCCTTCTCTTGAGCTAAGCAACCAGCGTTGTATTGGTCCATGGAAAGGAGGTGGACCGGGCAGCAGCCTCTGCGCTCGGCTTCACGACCCACCCGCTCAGCGGCCTCTACAGCGTTTCCAGTTTGAGTTGCGTAGAGTATGAGCAGTTTCTTCGGTGTCTCCTCCATGCCTAATGAGATAGGGCCGGCTGGAATTCGATGGGTACGTACGTGGATGAAGATAGCTGCTGCGCAGAAGGGTAATATTTATAGGGAAACCGCTAATTACAAGTTTCTTAGATTACCCCCTTGTTTTTCTTTGACGTGTTACACAAGGTTTCTTTTTTTCGTCTCCTTATATTGGTGGGATTCCAACTTTGACGCAAACTATGTCAAGGTAAATCAACCTATTCCAAGAGAATATAATGACCTCAAGACTGACCTGAGCAAGATTTACTCAAATCCCTCTGAGCAAGCAGTCTCCGCGACGCACCATGGAAGTTTTCGCAGTTCGGATTGGAGTTATGCTTTCAACAGACCCGTGTCCATAACCTCAGAATGTGGCTTCTGCTCACTTGCAAAACCCGACACTTGCAAACGTTTGTGCCTATTCGACATGATGGTTCATCTAAAACAAATGTCTATGTCGGCAATTGTGCCTATCTGAGCAATTGTGGCAGTAGATCGTGCACAGGGCATGCCTACCAGACAACCAGTTATGTAAAGATTTATGCAAAGAAAACAAACCACGCAAATAGGACCGCTGATTAGTGACATAATGTAGTTGAGCCTACAAGTTACCATAAAGCATTCACAAATTCACGAGCCACGCAATTGGAAAAGTGTGCTTGGCAATTTACGCAAAATTATATTGAATATGTGTGCTGAACAAACATGTAAACAATTGTCAATATAAAGTAATTAATAATCTCAAACTTTCCTATTACAGAAGAGCAGTGTAAATACGATCCGTCCAACTGGCTTCTAGTATAATTATTTTTAGAATTGAGCGATACCAAGTATAATTATTTTTCGAATTGAGCGATACCAAGCGAATAATATCTCGTCCATACAAGCAAAGTCCAAATAATTGGATGGAAATCTTGAGCAACCTACCTGGAAAACAAGAAAAGAAGAGCATTTAAATACTAAGTTACAAATAATTTTAAGCTCTAAATATGCATTTCATGCCAGCTTTGCGGCTAGGCACCCTCGGAACTAAAGGGCTAAAGGATTAAGCACATAAACAAATCAATACAACAAGACATATCAACCATCATCAGGGGTGTTCTCTGAAGCTCATCTATAAAAAAACCCAGGTTCGGCATGCACTGAGATATGATGTTACGATTTCTATAGGAGATTACATATAATTACTTAGTGTATTGTCATAACTTCCTTTCATAAAGACCGCTCTCCCATATACACTTCTGTTTCCAACTTCCTCAGGACTCTAACATCTCCTTTGAGACTTATTTCGTCATGAATAACACCAAAACCGACTCAGTTTACAGTTGAAATTTTAACAGCACAACGAAGCCACACAAATCCAAGCTCAGTCCATGACTCCATAGCTACAACCAAATGAAAGAAGCCTACAATATCCCTGTTCCCTTTCCTCTATTCAACAATCAACAAGAATATTCCTTCCCTAATGTACTCGATCACTGCTCAATCAACTAATCAATCATAAAAGCAACACTAAACTACGACAAAGTAGTGACATTCCATTCGACAATCAAAAAGCAACACTAAACTACGATAAAGTATTGACATTCCATTCGATCATAGCTCACCGAAACATATACCAAACGAACATGAGTAGCATCTCAAGTATAACTCAACAGCTCAATTCAGGAATAAAAAACAAACAGAAATGTTTGCATCGCACGTACCCGAATGCGCTTTCATCAATCAGATACTCTTGGCAGCCAGTTTGCCCCTCGCCTCTCGCGCATTATCATACTCAAACTTCAACACATTGGGTATGTGAGAAGTGTCCTTAATATAAAAATACCTCCCAAACCAGCTCTCTTCGATCATCGGAAAGCTCGGGTAAAGCACAGAATTCACAACCCAGAACCACACCGCCCCCAGAAAAACTCCGAGGGCCGAGCCCGCGAACACCTGAGCTACCGTGTGGTAACCCAAATAAACCCTCGAATACATGGTCAGCAGAGCTAAAACCCATGGCGGAAAAATCACAGCCCACTTGTTCGTCGTGTCCGAGAGCCCAATCCCTTTGTAAGTCAGAAGAGTAAAGTAGGTGGCAAAGAAGAACATGTACTGCGAGTGACTCGAGGGCCATCCGTGTGAGTCGCACATCTCGAGCAGGGCGCAGGTTTCCGGCCGAGCTTGCTGGAAGAAATCCTTGATGAGTTCGTTGATGACCTGGGAGATTAAGAGGCCGACGGCAAAGAACATGCCTTGGAGCTCACGACGGAAGAAGAAGTGGCAGACGAAGCCGCCGAGGCTGATGAATACTGGGATTAGGGAAATCCAAGCGAGGAAGTGACCCAGTGGGTCGCCTCTCTGGTACCGGACGTGGGTCAGCGTCACGGCTTTGAGAGACGGCTCAGCCATGGCGGAGACGCCGGGAGAGGCGGAGGATTTCTGGGTTTTGGGTTCCGGATTGAATCCGAGGTTATGGGGGTTGGGGATTGAGAAATGGCGGCTCGCCGGATCTGAATTGGAGTGAATCTGAGCGGGAGATGTGGGGAGTTGAGAAATGGGATCGGAATTGAGTTGGGAAAGTGGGGATTGGAGAATTGTTGACGACCGAAGATAATTGGCTTTTGTTGTGGATATGTTGTGCTTGTTTCTCCAGAAAGCTGAAGAAACCGTTGACGCTCAAAGTTCTTTCTTTTATCTATGATTCGATATATAAAGGAGGAACCATTTCGGCGAAGCTTTAGGCATCCCAAAAGATGAATTATATTCACACCCTAAACTACTTTTCTCACTTTTTTTTAATTTTTTAATATTTTCTGCACACCACTAATACTTGATAGAAAAAATATTAAAAAATTAAATGGTTTGGGGGAAGTAATTTGGGGTGTGTGAAAGAATTTTGAGTTTGAATCCTATGCCTCTTCATTTGTAAGTGAAAGGTCTTAGATTCGATTCACGCCAAAAACGAGTTTGAAACACATTATTACTAGCCCATTGTGAGTCTAAGTCCACACCACCCCCTTATACCATATCCAACCCTTAGCCTAAAACCTAAAATTTTTAGCCTAGAAACAACTTTTTTGCTCCAATTCTTCAGGCCTAAAATTTTAGTCCCAAATTATTAAATAATGAATTTAGGCTAATTTTTTTTAATTAACTTTACAAAAAAATTAAGTAGAGTATCGTAAATTAATTTTATGAACATTTTAATCTAAAAATATTTAAATTCCGATAAATATTGAAAAATCACTAAATCAATACATGAAACTCATGAAACACTATGGAAGAATATGAAAATCATGATAGAGATGTATAAACACAAAATACATGAAACACACAATACACACAGAACACATGTGAAGCATATACAAAACACATGTGAATGACATACAAAACACATGATAGAGATGTAGAACACACCAAACATATGAAACACATGACACACACGAAACACATACCAAATGCATAAAAAACACATGAAACACATGAATACAAACCTACACACATGAAACTCAAACCTTCAATCATCCTCTATATAAGCATATGTTGAATGTCTAACCCTCACAAAACATATTCACCAATCTTCCAACTTTCAAAGTGTTTTTGTTTCCTAAAAATTATCAATATCTCATCAATGGGTGATAGAAAAAGGCGTAGCTTGGCAATGCAGATGGCAAAATACCAAGCAAGCCGTGCAACTGCAGATGTAGAAATGAACAACGAAGAAGCCGAATTTGCAAACTCGCTTAATCTAGCTATCGTGGTTCTGTCACAGGGTATTCATTTGTGCAGCGTGATAGAGAATAGTGTCATGACCAGATGATGAAAGATTATTTCATCGAACGTCTAAGATATTCTTCTCATGATTTTTGGAGGCGATTTCGGATGAGAAGAAAGCTTTTTGAAGGCATCTTGAACGTAGTTGTCCATCATGACCACTACTTGAATGCAACAAATCCAATAAATCTAAGCGTAGTGCTTGGTGTGTTGATTTTTTTTGGAAAGGGAGTGTGTGCGAGTTGTTTATTTCAAGAATAGGCTGGATACGACCAACTGCATTTTTTCGTTATAACTCGGAAAAAAAGGTGCATGATTCCGCGAATTTCTTCTGAAAAAAAAAATTGAAGAACCATAGCATTTCGCGATTCATTGGTAAATCTACTTTGATTCTCTATCAACCAATAATGTAAACCATTAACAGGGTTAAAGCTAAACCGTTTGAAGTTCAGATGCAGCATGGTATTCTTTCTACTACTATGTTAGTTAATAAGTTAAGACAGAAATGGTTTCAAAACAAATAGTTGGAATTTTTTTTCGATATAAAACACTCATGTCGATAAAATGATTTGAATCCGTTATTTGATTAGAATGACTCAATAAATCTAATAAGTTGCACTATACGTTAATCCACAATGCACCTTCCTCTCCAAGACCTTCGAAAATGTACTCTTGGAACACCAATAGGCATTAAATAAAAGAAAATTAAGTACTATATCTCACTTTAATGTGAAAGCGTAGCAATGGATTTAGGGTGTGTTTGTTACACTGAACTATTTCGAATTAGACTAGCTTTCGAGGCTAACCTAGACTGGTTTAGACTAGACTAAGCTGGATTGATTTAGTAAAGTGTTTGGCATAGTGTTGGACTAAAAAATAGAATAATAATAATTTCTAATATTAGAGTCTGGATCCTTACCAGATCCTCTTTGTGAGGATCCAGGGATCCGTGAATCATGTTTGTTCATCGTACATCGTGCGGTCAGAAATTATTTTAAATATTTTTATTTAAAAATAAATATAAACAGTACTTGACAAAAATTTTCCACACTATGTACGATAAACGGACATGATTCATAGATCCCCATGATCCTTACCAAAAGGATCTGGAGAGGATCCTGTTGGCTAATATTATATCATTCAATTCATATTTATTAATATTTATTCTAATTCTAGAAACCTCTCTGTTTCCTCAATTTTCTCAGTCCCCTTATTCCTTTTTCTTTACCCTCTCCCTCTCTGCCTCATATCTCAAGTCACAGAAAAAGAAGAAACTTGCTCTAATTCTCCTGCACTTGAGCTTCAAGAATAACCTAAAGTCTTGAGCTATTTTGTTTTTCCTTTCTTTTTTTTTTTTTTTTTTTTTTTGCTTTTTTGTCAATTCACTATTATCTTCCCGGGCCCCAAATCCGGCTAACCCAGACTCTTCTTAGAGCTGAAGCCCCGCGATTTGAGACCTGTTAGGGGAGTTGGTGTGTTGAGTAGACGATTCAACGACATAAGGTGCTAAAGTTCAGGCTTTCCTAATGTATGTGCAATAAGCGCGTGGTGATTCAAAGGTAGAGTCATCGAGCATCTTTTTGGGAAAATCAAACCTGTTTTTCGGTGGAGTTGGCGAAGGGAAGCAAACAAGCGACAGAGGAATGAAGCAGGTCTTAGCTAGTCCCATGGTTTTTGGGGACTCTAGCTAAGAACCTCTAGTGACGCTGCTAGTACCAGCGAGTCCAGGCTAATCTCATTAATCTTAGCCCTGCATGATAACAAACACAGGACTAGACAAAAAGCTAGTCCAGTCTAGTCTAGTGAAACCTAGTGAAGCAAAACAAACGGGCCTTTAGTGTCCTACTAAGGCTTGGTTTGGTATTGCTGTGCTTTGAAAAAAAGCTGCTGTGAGAATAAGCGGCTGTACTGTGAGAATAAGCGGCTGTAAAATAAAGCCAGCAAAGTGTTTGGTAAACTTTTTTGTAAAAGTGCTTTTGGAAAAAAAAAAAGCAGTATCATAGTGTTTGGTAAACTTTTTTTATAAAACAGCTGTGACTGTGTGAAATGATCAAAAAGGGTATATTACTAGATGTACTATTAATTTAATTTTCTTAACAAATAAATGTGAATTACTAAATATATTTTATTTTTAGAAGAAAAATATTTATAAACTTTATCTTAAATATTAATTAGTATGACAAACTACTTTAATAGAAATATTTTAGAGTGAATAGCTAGGATTCATTAGTACAATATTGTTAATGTACTTGAAAGTAGTCTAATTAGATTATCATGTGCAGTGCCTTCCCATCCGTATCAACCAGTATGTCAAGTGCGAATTTTATCAACCCTTGTATCAACCAGTATTCATCAACCCCAATCGTAACAAATGTGCGAATTTTATTGATATGTCAAGTGCTAATTGAATTACATGTTTTCAAACCGAAAGTATACAATATGACACACCCCACAAATTCACAAATTATTGAACAACAATTAGGGAAAGAACAAATTAAAAACCTTTACATCTTTTTGAACATATATAACAACTCGAAGTGAAGCCATAAGAAAGAACTGACATCAATATAGGTAACAAGAGAATGCCAAGAACGATCATAGAAGGAATACATTTAGATCGACAAACAGAACAGGAAAATGATGGCAAAGAAATATGCTAAAATCCGGAAATCACTATCAAGCGGCAAGTTTCTTGACTACTGATGCCATATACTTCCCCTGATGCTCTGCAAGAGCCAACTCAGTTTCACTTGCGCCTCTTGTGCCGTCACCAGCAAAGACACCAGCGCCATACGGAGAACCCCCTCTTACAGAGTCCATCTTAAACATGCCAGCTCCAAAAGTATACCCAACGGGAACAAACAGGATTCCGTGGTGTGCTAGTTGGGTGATTGTCGTCCATCTGCGACAAAAGAGCAGAACACAAGTCTCAATAAAATTTCTAATCAATTTACACCTTTCAAGGCTGAGCAGTAACTTTAACCGAAGGATGGATCCGATACCATAAAACTACGGTAATTAGTAACAAGGTGCCTCTGCTTCAGATTGTTTGTGACAAATAGCCCAAAACTAAAATAACCATACAAAGAAACAAGCTTTATGCATCCTATAGCATAACATTTTCTTTATGCATCCGTTCCTTTCTTTCTTGTTTTCATGTTTTTTTTTTTCAATTAGCATTATGTTGTTCACTTTGTTTATTAAAATCTGATTGCACCAAAAGACGGCCTTCAGGAGTGCACAAACTACTGAAAGTAGGAAACTCTACTCAGAATTTAGACCATACCACAAAAAAGATAATGCAGACAGCATAAGAACACACTGAGAAAAACCAAAAACCAAGCAATCATGGAACAATGGACAGAAACAAATCAAATATCACAAATAATTAACACATGTCTTCAAAAAAACGAATACATAAGTAATCAAACTTCTCTCTCAATTTTTTTTTGTTTCCTCCACAAACCCTAATTTTTTCCCCAATTAATTTTTTCCCAATTAATTTTTTCCACAGACCATATCACCTTCCCCAATTAATTTTTCCCCACCCTCCATCCCCAATTGTTTTCCCATCACCCATACCCTCATCCCTTTGCTCTTCCCACCCCTCTTTCCTAAATCTCCCCATCCCTAATTTGAAAAATCCAACAACTAACTGAGAAAGATTCCTGGAGAACGAGAGAACGAGAGACGAGAGAGATCGCTCTGGTTCGGGTTATGCGAGAGAGCTTGAGGTGAAGACGTGCGAGAGAGCTCTGGAAAGGTGAGAGCGTAGGTGAGGGAAAGGGAGGGCAGTTTTGGGTTATTCAAATTTCATTAAACTTGTACACTGTTCACCGTGTGTTGGGTGAAAAATACGCTGCTTTTGGAAGCGAAAAATTGCAGGCTCTTGTCATCTCCTGATTTGGGCTTTTTTTCACCCTCAACTTTGAAACAACGCTGTTTTTCAAAGTTTACCAACACCAAAACTTCTAGCTTTTTTTCATAGTAGCTTTTTTTTTAATCAACCTTAATCCCAAAACAGGCCCTATATTGGCCTTTATCATATTTTATCCATAGATTGATTAAGTTCATAAAAAAAGATAAAGAAGACAAAATGAATAAAGGAAAATTATTACAAATAAGTCTTTTGAATGATACACAAATATATATATATATATGCACTCACTCATATAAAATGGTATCAACTCCCTTACCATTGCGTATTGGTACTTATTGGGTGTAGAATAGATCTGCTTCTTTTTGTTCCTACGAACAAAATAGTTTCATTATTACTAAAAGTAATTGAAAAGAATTAAACAAATATTAATTCTTTTCCCAAGATAATCCACTAAAAAGAGGGTCCACAACATAGTTTTTTTTTTCCAATGCAATAAAGTTACATTGTGTCTATTTTTCATTGATAAAGGGGTATTTCCATAGGTTTGCCTTAACACACAGGGTTATGACTCGTTTGGATGTGCTTTTAAAATAGCTGAAAGTGCTTTTAGAGAAAATGTTTTTGTGTTCCAAAAGCACTTTAAGTGCTTTATGCAAGAAGCACCTGTTATGTGCTATTCCAAGAAGCATTTTAAGTGCTTTTCCAGGATTTACTTGATTTTACTAAGGATTGATTGCAAAAACATTTTTATCAAAAACGTTTTCAATTATTTTAAAAGCAAATCTAAACGAGCTCTTAATTAGCAATGGATTCAATGTCTGAAACTAAAACCGAAACTGACCAAAAGGGGATATGTATTTTTACACGAGCAACAACAAATTACTATGCTCTAAGAGTAACTCCACCAGTTTGTCAAAAGGCAGGCAAGGGCGGCCCAATTGCCTAAAACCCACAAGCCCTTGCTCTTGTCATTTCTAAACGTGTGGACTTGCACCAAAAAAAAAAAAAAAAAAAACCAAATACGAAAACCTATTTAGACTTTAGAATAAATAGTAAGGACAACTCTCATGTCTTGCCCTTACCCACCTAAGAGCAACTCTAGCCCACTCCCATCCCCTGGTAATGGGCCACAAAATCCCTTCCACCCCCACTCTCCTCGCCCATCCCCAAAAAAAGCCCCTCTAGCCATGATGCGACATCACAGTGACGTCAGCTATTATTAAAAAACTATAAAAAGTTAATTAAAAATGCAAAAAAAATTGACTAATAATCTCAAACCTTCCTATTACAGAAGAGCAGTGTAATTTGTACATTTCTCCTCGCCCATCCCTTCCACCCCCACTTTCGTTATTTGCACATTTCTCTGCTACTAGGCTTTAAGCTAGTTTCGGAACTCTCTATCTCTCTAATGGCGGATGAGAGTATGGCTTCCCATAGAAGAGACCCTATCAAGTCCTCGGGTAAGTTCTTCAACGCTATTGGGTTGCTCATAAATTAAGGAAATAGATTGGAAAATCAAACTTTCATGGAATTTATGTTGAATTCTGTATTGGGTCTCTGTGGTTTGTGGGTTCGGTTCAATTCAGTGTTTGATTCTTTAATTTTCCCAGCTTTTTTTCTCGGCATCCAAACGGAAAATCAAGCAATTAAATGTTAAGGAAGAACAAAGAGGGGATTAGTTAAATTGGGTTCTGTTCTTTGAGGTCCTAAACCTCTTAACAATTAATTAGATACATAAGTTTTGAACTTTTTATCATTGATCTTGCGAGCGAGCGGACTACTTGTAATTTTTGTTAATTTTGTTGGAGCTGTATTTAGTTGTTCTGTGTACAATGCTGATTGTGTGGAAAATTTAGTTGCCACTGTTGCGGGACAGCGAAGGCGGCAGCAAGCAGTTTCTATAGGAAAGGAAAGAAGAGAGTTGCTAGTGCGTGCGAAGCGCTTGTGCAGAGTGGGGATTAGCGGAGATAGTGATGATACGGTTGAGAGTGAAATGATCATTGATGAAGAGCAATCCATCTTGGAGGCTCAAACTTCTTCAGCAGTGGAAGGGTTGAAGTCTGCGGTTGCATATCAGTATGTGAATTTAATTTGTCTGCATAAATACTGTGAGAATTTTAGAGGAACATCAGGCTCAATTTTGTGAAAACATGAAACACTTCATCGAAAGATATGAAACATGAAACCGTTCAATGGTTTCTTCAAAGCAACCCCATTAAACACCATTGTCGTTGTGTACTTTGTAGGGGAAAAGGTGCATTGGAAAAGAGGGTGAGTGCCCTTCGTGAACTCAGACGCTTACTGTCAAGATCAGAATTCCCTCCTGTTGAAGCTGCCCTTAAAGCTGGAGTAATACCTTTATTAGTGCAATGTCTTTCATTTGGCTCTCAAGACGAGCAGGTTGAGCCAACCTTTTGTATAATATGGTTTCATTTGGTATTATTCTAATTTGTATATTTAGCATAGACTTGATAAGTAGTGCTTGTATGGAACTTTATTTCAAGGAAAAAGGGGAAAGAAGGAACTTTTATGTTATTTTCTGTTAGGTTCCATAGTAATTAGCAGCTTTCAGAACTTCTGGTTTCTAAAAACCCATCAGACACACCTATGGAGTTTGGTCACTAAAGTATCATACGCCAGGGAATGTTTTCAGAAATCATTTGGAATTAAGAAACTTGTTGAGTAAGAATTAAGGATATATTCTGCCTCGTTCACCTTTTTTTTTTTAATATAATGCAGTTGCTTGAGGCGGCTTGGTGCCTCACGAACATAGCAGCAGGGAAACCTGAGGAAACAAAAGCTTTGTTGCCCGCTTTACCATTGCTTATTGCTCATCTTGGAGGTTGGTAATGTCTTGTGTGCTCCTTTTAGATCGCAATAACAATTACTTTCTCCTGTTTAATTTTCTTTATCTTTGCTGATATGTTATATCAAAATTTTTGGCTCTATACTTTGCATATGTAATGTGATATTGGTGTCGGTAGTGCTTAAGGTACCACCTAACCTTTTGAAGTACCACTTCAAAGTGAGACATTGGCATGCAATACTTAGTGCAGAATTTTAAGCTGTCTGATCAGATGGCTGCTTTTGATATTGCATCTATAGTTGCACGTCTTTTGCAGAAAAAAGTTCCCTGCCTGTTGCTGAGCAATGTGCATGGGCATTGGGAAACGTTGCTGGTGAAGGGGAAGAGCTGAGAAGTATTTTGCTATCTCAAGGTGCATTACTACCTCTTGCAAGAATGATGCTTCCAAACAAGGGTTCAACTGTGCGAACAGCTGCTTGGGCACTATCAAACCTAATCAAGGTGCTAAAATATTCACCTCATGAACAATTTTATAGCACCATGCCATTTTCTTCACAATTCGAGCTCTTTTTGGACTTCTGTGGCCTCTTTGCCCCATTTCTGAGTAACCATTCTTACCTGGAAATTAGTGTGACATTCAGGGCCCCTTGCTTTTGCACCAATATTGTGTGTTTTTCTTTTCGTTTTTCACTTTGTTTTCTTTTGGTTCTTGGTAACGTACCACCATCAATGTGGACTTATACATCATCTTTGAGAAGAACTTATAACATAACCTCAGTTGCTAAATATGCAGGGACCTAATCCAAAGGCTGCAACGGAGCTCATTAGAGTTGATGGGGTATTGGATGCACTTATTCGACACTTGAGAAAAGCGTAAGTTGTGGTTCTTCAATCTAAGTAGATTACATTTACACTATAGTTAATTCTGGTCATCTTGATTTCTTGTCATTAAAATTTTGGACTGCCTTTCTTTATGATGATAGTGTACCATAAACTTGTTCTTGAATTCAGAGATGATGAGTTAGCAACTGAAGTAGCATGGGTGGTTGTGTATCTCTCAGCCCTTTCAAATCTTGCCACCAGTATCCTAGTGAAGAGTGATGTCCTTCAACTGCTTGTGGAGAGATTGGCAACATCCAATAGTTTGCAGTTGCTTATTCCGGTAAGGTGGAATTTAAAAGTATACATAAGTTCTTTATTGACCTTCTCTTCCTTTCAATAAGAGCTCATGGAGCAACTATATGTATCAAATTGAAGGTTATAACAATTTACCTTTTTGATTGTTTTATTTGATTAATGGCTGTACTAGTTCCAGTTATCATTTGCTATGCTTTATTTGTTATCTGTATGGATGTACTTGTTCCCACTGCAGAAACCTACCCTCTGGCTATTTCTCTTGAAATTTTGTACCACATGCGAGTTGTATGTCGAGTGCCAATATCCCCTACCCTGCCCTAACCCAATAGAAAAACCAGATTCTATGTGTTTCTTGACCTATAAGATGCTTCTACATTTATCCTGATGATGAAATCGAGGTGAACATCAAATACTACATGTTTGTATATACCCTTCTATCTTTCTTATTGTGAGATTGACAAGGGAATTTAGAGAAGTATGTCATGGTTCCATTGTTGAGCAAAAACTGTGATCCTTTAGTTATCGTGTATCATATCTTCAGAGTTCATGTGATATATGATGTACCATCTTAAGTTGATCCATTTATGAGGAGATGGCATTGTAAAAGTTTAAAACATGGATTTGAGATGCTTTAATATTTCTAGTATATGGATCGTACTGACAATTGGGTTCCGTCTAGGTGCTAAGAAGTTTAGGTAACCTTATAGCTGGTGATTCACAGACAACCCAAGCTCTTATCGTTCCTGCGCATGAAATCACAGGCTAGTCCATTACCCCTTTGATGGGAAACTGTAACTGTTCTGAACACATATTTATAAGACAAGTTCATTTATATGTTAATGATGAAATTTTCAGGAAACATAATTGAAGTCCTGGTGAAATGCTTGAATAGTGAGCACCGGGTCCTGAAGAAGGTATATAAGCTTGTCGCTAATGTTATGAGATAGATCTTTTACTCACCCATGCTTATTCAAAGTTCAACTTACATTAATGTAGGAAGCAGCTTGGGTGCTATCTAATATAGCGGCTGGTTCTGTAGAGCACAAGCAGTTAATATATTCAAGTGATGCGGTGCCAGTGCTATTACGCCTCCTTTCCACAGCCCCATTTGATATAAGAAAGGAAGTAGCATATGTACTAGGCAACCTCTGTGTTCTTCCTATTTCACCTACAGAATGTGATGGAAAACCGAACTTTATTCTGGAGCACTTGGTTTCACTTGTTGGTCGAGGATGCCTTGCTGGTTTCATTGATTTGGTTAACTCTGCTGATATTGAAGCTGCAAGACTTGGGCTACAATTCACGGAACTGGTAAGCAAACATCTATGAAGCATTGGCTTCCCACTATACGATTCACTTTTGGAGGAGTTTACAGAATGTGGTTCAGAGTAAAATTGGTTATGTGACTACTGAATGATTCAGTAGGTACAATTGTTTTCATAAATTGGTATGAAATGGTGTACCGTAAATGAAAGTTTGCCACTCCCGAGTGAGTAATGAAAATCCTCGACAACTTAACCACAATATAAATCCTCTCTTAGAAAAGAAGACAAGTGGTGGTTCTTATATTGCTAGTTCATGCAGGTTTTGAGAGGGATGCCGAACGGTGAGGGCCCAAAGCTTGTTGAGAAAGAAAATGGGATCGAAGCGATGGAAAGATTTCAGTTTCATGAAAACGAGGACTTGCGAAATATGGCGAATAGTCTGATGGATAAGTACTTTGGGGAGGACTATGGGCTAGATGAATAGGCAGACTGATGCATGGGGTTTCCAACGATTCTTATCTTGCATCTTTCCATGCTTGTATGCCATGGATGATGAATTGTTGTAAGAGATGTAAAGTTTTGATGATGAAGGGGTTTCTCGTTAAATATGAGGAAAACGATTACAATTTATGATTTATCCTTTGATTTTAGAGATTCCAAAATTTTCTCACACGATTGAAGAAATTCTTACAATTTTGTCCATAGAAATTCTTATTGTTCCAAAAGAAAATGATAATCGCACACATTTTTCTCTTTTTACACTACCTTCTTTGTTTAAAATGTTAAAAATTCAGGAATTACAAAACAATGCTGTCTTTTGTATTCTTTAAGTAAAATAAAAAATAAAAAAATAAAAAAAATGTTGGCATCCTCTCGAGTTGGAATTACTCGAGTTGTATTTGCAAAAATGGGTCTTAGACGAAGTCATTTACAAAATCCTTATGCATGGTTTTGCAATGAGCACATGTTGCATTTTAATGCCATTTTGTAGTCTATTTCTTCGTCATGTAGTCTAAATTTTCTAAGACTTGAAAGTCACTCATCCAGACATAACTTAGTTCAAAAATTATGTAAAAAAAAAAAAATAATATCACGAATCCATCCCTACACACACATATATACATATTGAATTCATATATTATTTTAATTGTCGTATACTTGCCATCTCGTGTCCGTGCAACATAACCGTTCCAACCAAAAAAATTAAAAATTCTGGTCTAAGTCAATAAATATTTTCATATTTCAACATAGGTTAATGATCATTTTATTTTCCAGAATAGACTAATTGAATTTTTATTTATTTATTTTTTTTCGGAAAACGACTAATTGAAATAATTATCCTCTTCAACCAAGGTTGTTTCCTTCAACTAAGGTTAACAAAACAATTTTCTTTCCAACTAAAGTCAATACCCCTTCTTAATACACACACACACACACACACACACATATATATATATATATATATATATCTTTATAGCTTGACTCAACTCTAATATTCAAATAAACTACTCATGTTACTCAGTACTACTATCTAGTAGTATTCTTCTTCATTTGTAAGTGAGAAGTTTTAGATTCGAATTTCATGGATGGTGAATTCGATAGCAAATTAGGTTACCCATTTTACAACTTAGCCAAACTTCCTGCTTCTTTTAGTGTAAAATATATCAATGTGCCGAAAAAATTGAAATAAATTACCCCTAATTAAAATTACGTTAATGCAATTTAAAGTAAATTTAGGGGCAGAGATATCATTTTCAAAAAGTTAAAGGATGTCCGTGTAATTGACAAAAACAGCGATTAATGTTAGCACTCGCGGGGAAGAGCAAAGCCGAGGGTTTAACGAGCGACTCATAAACCCGCAAATTGTAACAGAGCTTTCACTTCACCTTGGCCAATTCGCCGCCTGTCACCCGCCGCCAATCATGGAAGAAGGCACTTCATTTTTGTTCGCCGGCGTCAACTTCAACCGGAAAAAGTTCTCCAGGGACTTCTCCAGATTCCAGGTCCGATTCTTTTTTCTCAGAAAAGCATATCACAGTGTCGATTCTTCTATTATTTTGTTGAATTAAATTTTCAAATTTGATTCAGAACAAGAACATAGAGAGCGAGAAAGTGGTAGAAGATTCTAGCTTGTTCGGAATTACGGAATCTGCAATGGAGCAAGTGGCGGCGGAGGAGGAGGTGCAAGCGGTGCCAGTTAAGAAGAGGAAGCGGAAGGGGGAGGTTTCTGGTAATTTCATTGCTCTCGGTGTTGAATTTGTATGCAGTTGAAACCCTGAGATTTATTTTTGCTAATGATTTGTTTGATTTTGTGATGGAATAGAGGGTGTGGAGGGGATTAGTGTCTTTAAGACCTCAAAAATGGCGAAGGCAGCGAAAGCGGAGAAAGAGAAGCCTGGAAATGAACTATCCGAGCAGAAGAAGGAGTTAAATAGGCAACTTGAGGTTTTGCTTCTAGTTCCTTCATCTTTTTCGTGTTCGTTAATTTCCTTGTGCTTAAATTAAAGTTCAAGGATTTATACTTTTCATTGTGATTCAGCGGGATTCGCTGCTGCGAAAGAAGTATAACATTCATGTGAACGGGAATAACGTCCCTTCGCCGCTTGATAGTTTTGCGGACTTAACCTCTAGGTATATTCCTTATTTTCTTTTTATTTTAGTGTTTCTTAGGTAGGATATCTATGAATGCTGAATAGATTTTCTAAGCTTTCTCGCTTATAAGCTTGCTATTGCGTATGATAATATGATTGAAATGAGAGCTAATCTTTGGTTATTTTTAGATATGGGTGCGAGCCATATTTACTTCAGAATTTGGCGGAACTTGGATTTAAAGAACCAACGCCAATCCAAAGGCAGGCTATTCCAGTCCTCTTATCTGTATGGTCTCTTACCTATGCTATCTGCTACTCTTGTAAAGTTTATGTTGTTTTGTAAGAGATCACCTGGTTATTATAAGGCTTCAGTTTCAGCAGTACTTCAGCATGGGTTGACATGTGGTTTTGAAAGATGTTCTCATCGACTTTGTCATCGTTTTTATTTTAGGGTCGGGAATGCTTTGCTTGTGCTCCGACTGGATCTGGAAAAACCCTTGCTTTTGTTTGTCCCTTGCTAATGAAACTTAAGGTATTGCTCATGCATTCAACTGTTTCTGTCTGCAAATGTTGATGGCTGAGCTTTTCTGATGAAAATTTTCCCATATAACCAGAATACATCTAAGGATGGCATCCGAGCTGTTATTCTGTGTCCTACACGAGAATTAGCTGCTCAGACAACCAGAGAGTGCAAAAAGATGGCAAAAGGAAATAAATTCTACATCAAATTAATGACTAAAGACCTGGCAAGAAATGCAGATTTTTCAAAAATACGCTGTGATATACTCATTTCTACTCCACTTCGGTTACGGTTGGCTATCCGGAAAAAGAAGGTTGATTTAAGCAGGTGTGTTCATCTTTTGTTCATAGAAACTCAAAGAGGCTGGTAGAAACAAGAAATCAATGTGTACAAATGAGATTTTGGGGCAAAATGATCATTTTCAAAATGGCTCAAGAAGTGAATTTGATGAATAACAAGACTAGTTAGTCTTTGAAGCACTACACAAACTTCAGATACATTGATTATGTTTCCTCTTAAATATTTTGTGTTATACAGGGTTGAGTATCTGGTGTTGGATGAGTCTGATAAGCTATTTGAGCTTGGCTTGTTAAAGCAGATTGACTCTGTGGTCAAAGCATGTTCAAACCCTTCAATTATTCGCTCCTTGTTTAGTGCTACTTTACCTGATTTCGTTGAGGAGCTTGCCCGCACTATAATGCATGATGCTGTTCGAGTTATCATTGGCAGGAAGTGAGTTTGACTTTATCTTGTTGAAAATCATGGAGTGGCTCCCTTGACTTGCATCAGTGGTTCCATTGATTTGCATCTTTTCTTCATATGTTTTCATACAGAAATACTGCTTCTGAGACTATCAAGCAAAAATTGGTCTTTGCTGGAAGTGAAGAGGGGAAGCTGTTAGCACTTCGTCAAAGCTTTAAGGAGGTATGATAGAGGCAACATTTTACTTTTAAGAACCTCTTCTAAATAACTGCTTTAGGATCCAGTTCAATTATGATATGAAATACAAGTCCTCATTGTGTATCCAATAGTATTCCAAGGGCACTTCATATGGTTTTGTACCTAGTTTTAATTGAATAAGGCTATTATCTAGTGTACGTCCTTGCAATTTTGAAAAAGCTACAAGATCTAGATAACGACCAAACGAGGAATTTTGTGTAGAAGTTAACCAAATGTTACTGAATAACCACCAATTATTAGATCATTTAATCCACGTACTTGACATATATCTTTTGTCAGTTTAACATTCCAGACTTTCACCTGGGTCAGTTTTATTTGCTGACCAATTTCTTGTTATTGTTTTATATTGTTAGTAGAGTCTGAATCCACCAGTGTTGATCTTTGTACAAAGCAAGGAGCGAGCTAAGGAACTCTACGGAGAACTCTTGTTTGAGAACATAAGAGTTGGTGCCATACATTCTGATATGTTCCAAGCACAGGTAATTTATTCCCACTGTTATCAGAGGATCAGCCTTAATCCTATGGCTCGGCATAAGTGTATAATTAAGGAAAAAAAACCGTAACTGATGTTAAGACCTGATTATGCACTTGTTTTCATGGTATCGTGAAAAAGGCTGGGCCTGAATATCTGTGTATCCCGAGGAGGTTTGCATGAAAATAAGAAAGAACTGGAATTTTGACATTTTCTTTCTAGCATTTTCATTTTACATTGGAATTCCACTACTAGTACTTGGGCCTGTGTAATGTTTAGTCACTTGTAACTGTATATCATGCTCGATTTCTCATGTTACATACGTTATACTTGAACAATTTTTCCATCTTTATACTAATTATAAATTGGAATACAGCGAGAAAATGCTGTAGATGACTTCAGAGCTGGGAAAACATGGGTTTTAATTGCCACTGATGTTATTGCTCGGGGTATGGATTTCAAAGGTGTCAACTGTGTAATTAATTATGATTTTCCAGATTCTGCAGCTGCGTACATTCACAGGATTGGTATGTCTCCTCATCCCTATGATTGTAACGTTGTACATGAAATATGGAATGTGTTAAATTTACAACGGTCAGTAGTTTCTTTCAGAAAAGAATTCTATAGAAGACATATCATATATGGTTTATGAGAATGTATTAATAGAAAATTTGGTAGATGATTAATTTGGAAAGCTATCGAACAAATATGATACTTTTTGGGTTTGTTCCGTAAGACTTATTTGTTGGTTCAACCATCACTTCATAATTTGTAGAATTTATTTATCAAATTGAAGTACTTCTGTTGTTTTATGTAGTAGTCACTTGATTGTATCACTTTTTCCCGAGACAAGCAGTGCAAGGCTACTTCACGTTATTGCTACAACTATTTGAATTTGTTTTTGGGGAATTATTTTACGGTGCCACTGAATCTGTTTGTAATTTTTCTGTGAAGGTCGGTGCGGACGAGCAGGGAGGAGTGGAGAAGCTATTACTTTCTACACAGAGGAAGATATTCCATATCTTCGGAATATAGCTAATGTGATGTCAACATCAGGTTGTGAAGTTCCGTCTTGGATCATGGCCTTGCGCAAACAGAAGTGGAAAAAGCACCGACCCCGAAGAGAATCTATATCAACCCAACCGAAAGATGAGAAGGAGTGAAGCAATTGTCATATCGTCAACCGGATTTTGCAATTTTGAATTGGAAGTCCTCAAAGCAACCATTTGTTATGGATCAATTATATTTACAAATTGAAGAGTTTGGGATGCTGTACGGATCGAAATGTACAAGATATTTACAAATTGATGTCGAAAACAAATTAACATCTATTTCATTCAATTTATGAAACAACTCAAAGCTCCTTTATCATGAATCTAGCCATCAATAAGCTGTTTATAATTTAGTAACCCAGCTTGATCGTTGGGAATGTGAGGGAAATGACGACTTGCATCCATCTGAATGGTCCAAGTTAGTTTCAGAAGTCCATAACTGTTCACAAGTCCAAGCTAATGTGATCTTTTGTAGTCAAATGTATGCCCCTGCCGTCTAAAACTTGACAAGAAAACATCCTCCTTTGAAGGTAGCTTGTCCTTTGGGTGCAAGTACCCAACACGAGCGAAAATTGTCAATTCAACAGCTGTAGAAGAACCAATACAAGCGAAAATTATCGATTCAACAGGGCAAAAGAATGCAAGTCTTTGTGGACTTGTAACTCCAATGATAACTTTACCTGCTGGAATTCAAATGCGGTCACCTCATGAAGTATCGTTTTGCAGTTCATAGTTTTATGCCTTCAACTTTGCAAACGAGAAAAGTTTTCCTCTTGATATGCAGACTTAGAGTAGACATTGTATGGTTGAAACTTGAAACTGCCGCTGCGTACTACCCTGCAGACCGCTGCCTTCTTATCCAACTGCTTCAGTCAATGTTAAGGGTCTTAACGCTCTCTACTGCTGTGCAGCCTTAACCAGTCCCTAAGGTGAGGGCTGTGCCGCCCTGCCTTTCAATCGAAATGCAGTTTAGCATTTCTTGGGGTCTTAGATCACGACTGACTGATGCTATCTTTTTTAGACTAGGAACGTTCAGAAGATCCTGGTATCCAATTCCCCTTGTTCCGGAAACAATAATTCGACGTTCTTACTTAAAGCCTATGCCTGAAGTGGGTCATAACCATCATCCAGCATCTGCAGCCACAACTCCTCTAGCATTGCATATATTTTACCTCTCTCAGGATGCAGGCAATCTTCAACAAAAAATACATGGGCCCTATCCTTAACCTCAATCCAGCTCTGCCCTGGGACTTTCCTGACGTCCCTTCTCTCATCAAGTTCCTCAACCTGGCAACATCATCCCAATTGCCAGAAGAAGCATGGATGTTGCAAAGCAGCACGAGAGCAGCAGAATGGGAAGGATCTAATTTTAGTATATTCTCTGCTGCCCGTTTTCCAATCTCAACATTCCCACGGGTTCTGCAGGCAGCAAGTAGAGTCATCCATACCAGAACGTCAGGTTCAAATGCCATTTGCTTGATGAATGCCTCTGCTTCATGTAAGCATCCGGAACGAGCAAGTAAGTCAACCATACAAGAACAATGCTCTATCGTCGGTACAATCCCATGCTCGGATTCCATGGTTTTATATATTTTCCATCCTTCTTCTACCAGTCCAATATGACTGCAAGCAGTAAGGACACCCACCAGTGTAACTTCATTGGGTTTTATGCCCAATTCCATCATTCTTTTGAAAAGGTCAAGAGCTTCCTCTCCATATCCAAACTGAGCATAACCCACAATTAAACTACTCCACGAGACAACATCTGGATCCTCCATCCAGCCGAAGAGCTTTTGCGCACTTCCAATTGATCCGCACTTTGTATACATGTCAATTAATCCATTGCTGACAGTAACATCAAGCACAATCCCACTTTTTACAGTAAAGCAATGAATCTGATTCCCAACCTCTAGAGATGATATATTTGCACATGCTCCAATCAAATTACCCAAAGTAATATGATCAGGCGTAGTTTCAGAAATACGCATTAAATTTAGTAATCTGAAAACCTCCCCGGCCTGGTTGTGCTGCATGCACGCACTAATAATAGCATTCCAAGTAACTAAATCAGCGTCATTTCTTATATCTTCAAACACAAGAAATGCATCATAGAGATTTGAACACTTAGCATACATGGTTAGCAAACTGTTGCATACAATAACAGTAAAATCAAAGGCCCTCTTTATAATGTAGGAGTGGATCTGCTCACCCTGATAGAGTGTTGAAGGGCTTGTGCAAGCAGTTAGTATGGGGAGAACACTAACTTCGTCGGGGATCAGTCCCTTATGCCGCATCTGAGAAAAGAACGATAATGCTTCATTAGAATCTCCAGCATTCGAAAACCCGGATATAATTGCATTCCAGGACACTAAATCGGGCCTGTCTATCTGATAAAACACTGTTCTTGCAGATTCCAATTGCCCACATTTTGCATACATGTCACAAAGGGAGCATCCAGCAAAGATGTCTCTCCCCAAACCAAATTTTATGCACATCCCATGTATCTGCTTTCCATATTCAGGTTGAAGAAGGCCGCCACACGCACTGAAAGCACTCCCAAATATAAACTCGTTCGGCCGGTAAGCACCCTGAAAGAGCATGTCTTTGAAGTGATCCAAAGCTTCTTTTTCATAACCAAGCTGGGAAAACCCTGCAATCATCGAACCCCAAGAAATCAAATCCTTTGTCGGAACACGAGAAAAGACATCAAAAGCATCTGCAATCAGACCGAACTTCGCGTACATTGAAGTAAGGGCATTCTGTGCTATAGGGTGAGAACCAGTTTCTGATTTAACAACATGGGCATGCAGCTGTCTCCCCAGCAGTTCATTCGCAAACCTGAACAAGCTTTTAGGACACTTCCAAAGGTGAAGTGATCAGGAACACAACCTGCCCTCAGCATTTGGAAATACAATTCAATGGCTTTATCCTCTTGACTATTCTGAGAGTACCCAGAAATCAGTGAAGTCCAAGAAACAACATTTCTTTCAGGCATTGCATCGAAAACCTTGCGTGCTTCCGCGAACGACCCACATTTTCCATACATGTTGAGAACATGATTCTGAAAAACAATGTCCGGCTGGTAATTGGATGCCAAAATATGGCCATGGATTCTCCGGCCGTATTCGAGAGACCTCAAAGACGAGCAAGCATAAACCAAATTTGTGTAAGTGCTGGGAAATATTGGGAAGTTCGTTTGACCTTGTAAAAACTCAAATGCTTCAATGGCTTCTCTGTAAAGCTTTTGCTTGCACAAGGAGATTATGTAGTTGTTGCTAAACTGTTCGTTGTTGAATTTTGGTAAATGAGATGGAGATTGACTTGGTTGACTCTTATGGAATGTCAACGGTAGTGGGGATTTTAATCTTTTCATCGTGGTCAGAGGAGAGAGATTTCACCCGTTTGTTTTTGGCTTATGATGTTCGTTCTTCTCATCTGCCGCTCTTTTGTTTAAAAGAACAATGATTTTCGCACAGCACTCAAACTCAGGAAGGATTTTAGAATAAAGGAATTATTTCCATTCAAGTATGCCTTCTCATATGTTACATCATAATACTATTAGAGCAACTCCATCCGAAAAAACCAAGTTGGGCAAGAGTCTATTCAATCCACCCATATAAATAGCAGACTGTAATGAATAGTGATTGACAAAGTGTATCTCCACTCCTAAATTAATTAGCCTAGTCAATTCCTATTAAAATGTTATTAATTTTTGTTATAAAATAATAATTCTATTTTTAATTTCTGACATTTTCTTTATTTATAAAAAAATATTATTATTTTCTAACATTTTTTTTTAAGTTTTTTGGTTGAAAAACCTGAAAATCGAACGGTCCAAATTGTGCCACGTCATTAGCCATTAGGTTTGAATTTCAAAATTTTTTTACCCTTGGAAATCCAACCACCATGCATCCCCGCACCTAGTATCCTGTAGTGGGCATGTATGGCGGGCCCCCCCTCTGCGAGCTGTTGGCAATGCGCACCCACACGAGCATGTTTTCCAACGCGTCTAATGTGAAAAAAAAAAAGAAGGGAGTTTGCGTGGCTGACGTCAGCCAGACGTCAAATGGCCCGATTTCTTGCTTAATCCATTACGTGTTTGGCTCAAAGCTGGTCTCCACTTTGGCCAGCCTATTAGGTGGGGTGGAGTGGGTTTTTGGTGGGCTAGGCTGGAAAAGTCGACTTTGGGTCAGCTCATTTGGTAGAGGTGGACTTGCTCTTAAGTGATTCATCTTTGTCTAGTCTTATCATAATCTACTATGCTTCTACACGTTTCCATCTAATCTATCGTTAGGTCAGTATTGATACTTAAGCTCTTTCGAGTCATCATATCTTCTCCATGAATCTTGTTCATCCCAAAACAAAAGCTCATGTTCATGATGCCATGTGTCGTGCAGGTATACATTTTGGGCAATATTTACTCCGTAGATACGGGCAAGCTGTTTATCTGAGAATGAGGCACAAAATCCATTGTTCTGGATTATCATGGTGGTGATTATGTAAAACTATCAGGATTGGAAGAATGATATGGCTCCAGAATTCACTTCGCCGACATTGATGACTGTTGGGCAAGTAATTTGTTATCCGTCTTGTAAAATTTCAAAAAAAAAAAAAAAATGAAAAGAAAAGAGATTTACTACCCTTGCGTGACTTTCCGAAATGCCAAATTAGAGTTGAATTTCTTGTCAAGGCTTCAGCCTTTTCATGTTCGAGCTCCTCCTATACATACGGGTAAGTGTCATATGGTTGGGTTTCATATAAATATTTTTGGCCTCAAGTACAAAAGAAAGTGGATGGTGTTATAGGTGTGAGCGGAGGTTGCAAGGACTAAGAGAGATGAGATGTAGGAGGGAGGCTGAAAGAGATGAGGAGGCCAGGATTTTGGTGTTAGATTCATCATATATGGTCCTGTTCGATTTTTAGGTAGAAAAAATGGAGAACCAAATAATTTTAAGCTAAAATTGACCACTCCTAAATTGAGAAAACTAATGAAAATGGCCTCATCACAAAACTAATTTTTAATGAAAACTCTTGATGAACTTTTATTAATAATAATGATAATAGACGGTTGCAATATTGTCATTTTCTAAAGTTTTGCGGCACTGATGACTGGTTCTTAAGAAACAATTAGTTATGAATAAATACCTGTCATCAAATTTCAACTTGTTTATAAAACTGTCATTGTTCTAAACTTCAACTTATTTATGATGCTGTCATTACCTCCAAATTAATTTTAACTTATTTATGATATTGCAATCACCCGTTGTTTTTGGCCTTATTATTTAACAAAATTTAATTAAGTGCTTTTCACTAAAAATTAGTTTTGTGAAGCCCTTTTGAAGAAAGTTGACGTTCTACAACAAAATAAATTAGCAATATGGAGAGTAACCTAACTTACTCTTAATTGTTTGTACAAGGTATTCTCAACACCTTTTCATTAAAAATATTTAAATAAAAAATCAATTACATCTATGTGTAATATCCCACATCGTCTAGGGGAGTGGATCATGTAAGCCTTATATGTATATTCCTATATCTACCTAGCACGAGGCCTTTTGGGAGTTCACTGGCTTTGGGTTCCATCGGAACTTCGAAGTTAAGCAAGTTT
The DNA here is from genome assembly GCF_019419815.1 of Pyrus x bretschneideri. Taxonomy (NCBI): domain Eukaryota; kingdom Viridiplantae; phylum Streptophyta; class Magnoliopsida; order Rosales; family Rosaceae; genus Pyrus; species Pyrus x bretschneideri. The sequence goes on from NW_025999779.1 coordinate 3,121,927, forward strand.
GGGCAAGAGCATTCCCATGATGGGTGATCCACTGAGAAGTTCTCGAGTGAGTTCCCAGAAACAAAACCGTAAGGGTGTGGTAGGGGCCCAAAGCAGACAATATCGTGCTACAGTAGAGTCAAACCCGAAATGTGATAGGGACCCAGATCGGAATGTGACATATGCCTTCTGAAATTTAATTTAAATCTCACTCAGAAAAACATTCACTCTTTCAAATTTTAAATATATCTTCCGAAAGTTTATTAACCACAAAAAATAAAAAAATAAAAAAAATAAAAAAATTCCAGTTTGAAGCCTTTTCAATGGTAGTCAATGTGTAGTGACATCAATGTTTGTTGCCTTGGATCAAAATATAAGGAATGAGATGATGTGTCAGTTTAATGGCTACTTCAAGTATCAGGAACGGGGTACGTGGTAGAATTTTCATATCTAATCTTAAGCTTAATCAGAGGCCCTTGAGCAATTGAGTTTTGCTTTCATTCAACAATCATCAGCTTTACATATGATTTTTGAACATTATGGTGAAACTCAAAATTCTTACGACTCATAACATCACGTTTATTTTGGCTGTTATGTGTGTACAATATGTTCTTGTTAATCTTGCGGAAGAAACACTTGTATAGAATGAATTACAGTTTTATTGTAGTGTCTCATGCTAATGAAACAAACATGTGTAAATTGTTGTTCATATATCTTTATTTCATTAACAGAATGCTAAAGTACGTAGTAGTGTGCCTTCGTGTTGATGATCATCAAATAGAATAAAGTAGGATGAAAATAACACAATTACGTTAGAGATACTTGTGGATGCAAATTTTGTACATGGCTAATTTGAAGAAATTCTACTTATAAGAGAACAAACACCATTAGCCTAATTGACAAACGCCATTAAAAAAGGGAGGGTGTCTGCCAACAATCTTCCAATGCCTAAGTCAAAAAAGTAGTAGAATACACGACAATCTCTGCAATCCTGCCATCTAGCAGTTCTGAATATCCCTGTTGGTAAAAGTGCAATTTCCAGATATCTAAGAAAAGACTGTGGAGAGTTAGTGAACCTATAATATATGTCATGGGCAGCTCGTAGAGCCCATGGCCCGCACCATGGGTGGCCCGGAAACTCCATGGTGCATTAGTGGCATAAAAGCCCAAATACCTTAGGCCAGACTATGTCCTTTTCCCTTAGGTCATTATGTGGTCTACTCCTGACGTCAAGGTAAAAACCGTCGTAGTGAGCATATTGTCTGTGCGTCCTCCTCCTATTTGAAGTGATTAATTTATGTCTTCACAATACGTACACAAATAAAACCGATTACCATCTTTAATTAAACAGTGGAGATAACTTACCCACTAATTCTATCTTTAAGTAAAATTTAAACATGTTCTATTTGAGTGTATTTATCCTTAATTAAATAGCTTGGGGACTCTGAAAATTCTTGCCCTTTGATCCCCTTTCATGTTCTCTGTTCTTTTTTTTTTTTTTTTTTGGTTCCTTTCTTTATATATAATTTGGTTGACTCCAAATTACAAAACAAACCCTAGCAATCGGTTGAATTTTGACGCCAATTAGTTGATGGGTTTCTATCCCAACAACAATTTGGTGCAAAGACAGCAACTAAAGTTTCCGATTTCTTTCCAACTCGTTTTTACTTGAAGCAACAACCTAAAAAAGCAAATTCCTCACCTAAAGAAACACCTCAAAGCAAAAGCAAATGCGCTTTTGAGTTTGCCAGTACCAATCATAACCAAGTTAGCTAGCTCCTTCTCTTTTTTTATAAGAAATTTACTCCTTTTGTTCGTAAAAACAAAACTGATATAAAATTTTACACATAAATTCCGACATCATATATTATACTGACCAAAACCCACCGAAACTCAGTAACCCTAATACCAAATTTAATAGCTTTTTCAAAGAAATGGGGACCACAGAAAGAACAAAGAAGAGGGCTCAATTATGGAAGAAAGCAGCGGTCCATTTTGCTATGTGTTTTGTTATAGGGTTCTTCTCAGGCTTTGCTCCAACGGGTAAGGCTTCATTTTCCGCTAGAACCGCTGCCGCGGTTTCCTCCAATAAACCACAGCACTTTCCGTTGCAGTCAGTAGAACCACCGCAAGAAGTACCGGATGCTATTAATAGAAGTTTGATAGCTACAGAGGCACAGAATGTGTCAATGGCGGCAGCAGCAGAACCTGCAAGGCATAAAAAGTACTCCGAAAACACGAGGTTCATGTCACAACATGAAGAAGTGGAAGAAGAGAAAGAACCCGAGGTGATGACACCGAGAAGGTTCATAATCATAGTCACTGCAACAGCAACAAGCACGAAAGACATTAAGTTTAAAAGTGTGTTTTTGAGAAGACTGGCCAATACTTTAAGGTTGGTTCCTCAGCCGTTGCTTTGGGTTGTGGTAGCGCCGAAAACGGAGACGAATGAAGTGTCGGAATTGCTGAGGGGAACGGGGATTATGTACAGGCATTTGGTTTCGAGAAAGAATTTCACAGACGCAGAAGCTGAAAGGGATCGCCAGAGGAACATTGCTCTTAAGCACATTGAGAAGCACAGGATTAGTGGGATTGTTCACTTTGCCGGGCTTTCTAATGTTTACGATCTTGGCTTCTTCGACCAGCTCAGAGAAATTGAGTACGTCAATGTTCCTTAATTCCTTATTTTTCTCATTCGATTAAAAAATTTTACTTCGAACATTATGTTGTATTATTAATTTTGCCTAGTATTATGTTGTTAGAAATGGATCTTGATATCTTGAAAATTTCAAACATTTTCTTTCTTTCTTTGAACGCAAGAACTTATGGTTCTTTATCTGAAGGGATGGAGGTTTCGAAGTTCGAGTAGTGTCCAAGAAACTTGTGATTGCCGGAAGGGGAAAAGAAGAAGTGTCCCTTATTAGGACTAAAAAGGTTGTGATTAGTGAATTTTGTTGAACTTATATTCTAGGGTGGTACTATCAACACACTCTTATAAATTTTTGGTCATCGGAGCAAATGAATTGAAGATGATCAAAGAACATAAATTAATAAAGGTGTGTAAAAGGTTAAAAAAAAAAAAAAAAATGTGTGGATAGCACCACCCATATTCTAATGTGCATGTGTCTAGTTTCTCACTATTCTTATTCCTAATTCTAAGGTTTGAAACCAACCATAGATCTCGCAGTGGGATATACGTGCATCAATAATTGATACATGTTTACGTGTGTGGTGTGACTATTATATAAGTATAGTTTTTCATTCGAAATTTCTGAATAAAAACCACTACATATAATTTACTATTGATTTTTATATTACTATACATAAATGGATACATTCTTGTAATATCTAAACAGAAATCTATTGAAGAAGAATCTTCTGTAAAGTAGTATTTGTTTCTACTGCTTTTTGTGTGTGTTATTAATTAAACATGCATGTTTCAATTGTATATTAATTTGCAGGGTTTTTGGGACATGGCCAATGGCACTACTTGAAGCAAACAGAAAGAAGGTGATCATTGAAGGACCTGTATGTGATTCTTCACAAGTCATAGGATGGCATTTGAAGCAAATGAACAATGAAACTGAGACTAGGCCTCCTATTCATATCTCAAGTTTTGCTTTCAATAGTTCAATTCTTTGGGACCCCGAGAGGTGGGGGCGCACTTCATCTCTTCAAAGCTCCTATCAGGTACATAAATTTTCTCCTATCATATAGTGTGACGTCAATGTTTAAGTTATGACTGCTGAATATGTAGAATCATGTTTGTAAGGGTAACGTCTTGATTCAAATCTAATAAAAATAAAACCATGCCCGAAATTACAAAGATAATAAGATTATTGAATTGATACGATATCAAAACTAATCATATCTATATTTAGGTAACTCTCTCTCAATTTTTATTTGAATTATAAAAGCATGTGGATGCTTGTTTGCCTTTTGAATATATGTTTATTAGTGACATCTATACATTAGTACAGACAAACGCAGGCGTTTAAAGATATGTTTATATATTTCTTGAGTTTAACAATTGCTGTTTTGGCAACAGACGATCAAATTTGTAAAGCAAGTGGTTCTTGAAGACGAAACAAAACTGAAAGGAATCCCCCCAGAAGACTGCTCCAAGATCATGCTTTGGTGTCTTCGTTTTCATGCCGCAGGACCATACCAAATCAATCAACCAACAAACGGAAATTAATTCCATCGGCGGCAAACCAAAAAGACAAATTACTATATCTTTTTTTTTTTCCTTTTATCATGTAATTCTTTGTAATTTTATTAGTTTTTTTTTTTGTCTTTTTTTATATTTTTTGGAGTAGATTTACACCGACAGTATACTTAAGTTAGTGGCTTAAATCATCATATCATACGAATTACCTTTCTCCCATTTTATAGCAACTTTCCCAACTTACAATAAAATAGGGTTGTTGCACTTATTTTTTTATTTTTTTTTATTTTTACGTGTTTATATTTATACTACCAAAACCATATTGTTTGAGTTTGATAAACAACATTTATAATTGCACGAGGTCTTTCATTGAGTAATCTTAATTACAATCAAGTAGATAAAGAGACGTGAGTAGACCCAAAGTATACTGTATATTGGGAAAAAAAAAACATAATTGTGGACTCACTTATATCGTCCATAAATAAGTCGAGCCAAATCATATATCAATATTTAAGATTGGCTTGTTTAATATTTTTTGAGATCAAATTAGGCTTGGTTTACTTTCTATACGAGTCGACCTTCAACGAGTTGAGCTCCATTAAGCTAAAAAAAAAATTCAAGCTGAATACCTAGCTCAAGCTTTTTACTATTAATAACAAAACTTCGAACTTAGCGGTACATTTTCACACTATAATACACACTTTACGGTAGTCTTATAACATGTCATCTTCGTTTTTGATTTTCTGAACCTAGTGGGAGGCGGAGCGATCACATTTGTAATTTATGTAGGGCGTCCAGTATATGAGCTAGGCAATATCTCTTTTTATCCTACATTATTGGCATCATTAGCTCCCCTTGAAAGTGTATCATATATACTTTTATAAACCTCACTTCTCAATTTTTTTTTTATTTTTTTTTTTATCTTTTTTCTAATGTAATCCAATTGATCTTCTCAAAGTGTTGCACAATAATCTACCAAAAATTGTTGGAACAACCTTCCTCCTAGCAATGTGTCTAACCTATGAAGGCTCTCATAAGTACTTTTCCTCTTATATATTCATAACCTTTAGAATCATTGTTCCATTTTAAATTAGATTTGTAACATCTAGACTCTCCAACTCTCTCATCCTCTTCGTAGAAGCAAGCAGCTCCATCTCTTTTTCATGAATCCGACTTTGATTCTTCCATCTGGAATAGAGTCGAACGAGCTCACCTTCGATTTCCAACCTTTGCTTTGAACTTAGATATGCCCAAGGCGAGCCTCCAGCACTCAAACTCAAGACTACTTAGCCAAGAGGGCATTGCAATGCGATCTTGTTTGGCAGTAAGGGAGGAATTATTTTTCTCAAGCTTAGCGATAGTTTGTTTCAACTCCCGAATCTTGCTTCGTAGTTCCTCATTTTTTGCTTTAGTGAACAGATTTCCCTACAAATTTAAGACAAGCCAAGGCACTTTGATTCTAGGAATTTTCACAGGAAAGTTGTCAGACACACACTCTTACCAAGTAACGGCCCATGTAGCCCAAGAAAGGTAGGTCCTCTAATCCCTTGCTAAAGCTAGATCTCCAGGAAGGTAGGCTACCTTAATCACTGTAAAGGCAATGTGAAGTTGTCCAGCCCACTCGCGTCCACTGCCAACACGTTTTTTTTTCCAAAAATGGGCTCAAGACCAAATTCGGAGCCTTTTCAAGTGTAGCGTGACAACAATGAACTTCGTCGTTAGGCATGTTGGCGGGGCACAAAGTGGATACCTCCAGAATACTCTGTGCTATATTCACAAATTTGGGATTCTCTGGTTGGTTCCTCATTTCGTTCGCCCTCTTCGACCACTTATATCCCCTTATGCTCTAACGGAGTGGCATCATCTTTAACCATTTTGCCGATGCCACCCTCAACACTATCCACAACATCTTTCTTAGCAACATCTACATCAACATCAACACTCTTAGCATCATTTAGAACATCTTTAACATTACCCTCGGTTGTATCTCTAGAAGTATCTTTAGCAGCTTCTGCGAAGTCCTCCACATCCAAATTTTTTTTGTGAAGGTGGAGTGGAACCACGCTGAAGTCCCTTCATCTCCTCTACAAATAGCTTCTTAGCCTCGAGCTCAACTTCCGCAGTCACTACTCAACTAGCCCTTCAATGACGAATCTTCTTCTTGATGATGGGTCTTTCCTTCTCTGTAGGCTCATCCTGAGCCTTGACGTCATTAGTTGTAGAAACCACTTGCTCAAGTCTTTCAACATGCTTAATTGACTTTAACTTCATTGATATCTCAAAAACATTAGCAACTTTGAAAATTTCCACCATCTTCAATATGGCCTTCTTCTTCTCCACCCTATAATTTACTGGCACAGACTCAAGGTTTTCCTTTTGCCTGTCTTGGGCTCAAAAGGTTTTATTTTTGTCACTCGAGAGTAGTCCCTGATCATCTCCAACACTTCTACCTCAGAATACTTCTTAGTCACCTCCACCAAATCGCCGAGCCTATCCCTATGAGGGTGGACCATACATTGCCACTCATTGTGCACCTTTGGATCACTAAATATGCCTTATCAATAAGGTGACGGCCAAATGACTCTAACTTTATCTACCGAATCTTGAGTGGTTACTGACTTAGTCAGGGTCAACTTGACTCGATGGCCAGGGATATCTCTTTCCCATGCCCTAAAAACCACCAAGATATTCAAATCATAAGGCTTGTCCTTAGTGGGAAAATTCTTGACCCAATAACGATTCCATTTACCCACAGTACAACTCTGGAAGAAATACCTAAAGCTCGCAGGGATCGGCTTAAGGAAGTACAAAGCTGGAAATTATAAAAGTCCTATGCTAGTTTTCCAAAATTGATTTGAGTCTCTCAAACCCACTCAGGACCTTATATGCAATTGGCATAGGATTAAAGAGGCAAGGTTGTAGTGAATCAAAACCTTATTCACAAACCCGCTTATTAGGAACTTCAACCTAAGGCTCAAGTACCATTGGTGAATCCTAATGTAAGATTGCTCCGAAATTTCTGATTTTGGCAATTTGTCATAAATACTAGAGCCTTAACGCTCTAATCGAATGCTTCAACCACCCAGAACTTCCTTGTGTGCCTCCATGAACCTTTGAAGTGCCGCTTCATCCCCCATTATATGTGTCATGAGAGCGATTCACTTATAGTTGCTTGAGACGATGACAGTTTTGGGTGGAGATTTGGAAATAGTCAAGGCTTTGGAGTTTAGAGATTCAATCGAATCTGATTAAGGGTAGAAAAATTTGGATGAATGAAGAAAAATTTTGGGAATTTTAGGAAGCAAATCGAGAAAGAAAAAATGACAAAAGTTCTAGTTAGAGATTGAGAGCAGAAAGAGAAAGAGAAAAAGAAAGAAAGGAAAGGGCTTTTATGTGTGATTTCAAAAAAGACTTGTTCATAAGCCAAGTATCGTTTGAGGAACAAAGATCGTGGGGCACATGTCATTTTCCAAACCACAATTGATGGATTGGATTGGGTGCACGCTCCACTACTTCAAGCAAACATGTTACCAAGACTAATCATGGTGAGCACATGAAATAAAGCGACCTAACAAACTATTGGAAATGATGGCTATCGAGTCTGTGCATGCCTCAATATTGATGTCAAGCATAACTATTGACTCCACTTGTCTAGGTCGCTTAATAGTCGCCTCAACCATTCTTGTTTACAACACCAAGTGTTTTTCACTGCGAATTAACGCCCAGACAGCATCTCTTAGAGCCATCACGACATGTACTCTACGCCAAGCACTTAATGTCAAAATGAAAATTCTTCAACTATCACTAGGTCATATAGGGTAGGAACAATATCCCCTGAATAACCCAACCAGCCTCAATAATGCTAACTTCACTCCGGACTAGATAATGTGATCTTCTCTAACTACACATCTAAGGTATTCTGAAGACATAGTTAGGGCAAATGTGAGATCATATTTTCTACCTCTCCGGAACATTGAATACGCCAACTAATTCCGTCGATCCGTTCCAGAGTGAGTAAGGTACTCTATATGTCACAATGATGACATATCAACACTTGCGAGAAAGATGAGGCACTCATCTAATCCTGATAATTTCGTGAAGCAAAGCACCGAGGCGCCAGAAGATGGAGTACTGGCTTCCATGTGTCCAAGTTTGATTCTAGCAGAGATAACCATAAAATTGGATCTAAAATAGCTTGCTGAGCTTAAGGAGACTTCTAATGGTCTTAAGTTGTCTATGTGTTCAGCCATGCATGTAATACTCTGAAAATTTAAATATATGAAATAGAATATTCATAATTATGAATATGTGGAGAAAATTGAAAATAAATCGATTTATGGTTATGAAAATTTAATTGAGGAATTATAAAATTTTGTTACTAAAATTATTATAATTTACGTATTTGTATTGGTGAGATTTATATTAATTTATTTGAATTGAGTTTTAAATTAAACTTGCAATACCCTGGAAAATTTAAATATATGAATTGGATATTCATAATTATGAATACGTGGAGAAAATCGAAAATAAATCGATTTACTGTTATGAAGATGGAATTGGGAAATCATTATAATTCACGTAATTGTATTATTGAGATTTCATGTTACTTTTCAAGAAATTATATTAATATATTTGAGATCAGTTTTAAATTAAACTGGTTACGAAGTTTGGAGTTTGTAAGTTAATTATTTAAAGTCCGTAGACCATTCAAGGTCACAATTTATATATTTGAATAGAGCTCGATCTCATGAACGAGTAGTTGCAAACCGTTCGTGAAATGAAATTATAACGAAAGAGTTATTAACGTTTAAAGTTAGGGACATTTTTATAATTATGCCCTCATTTAGAAGAATCCAAATTTTCTAGAACAAAAGCTTTGCCACGTGTGTGGTTGAGATGAAAATGAATAAAGAAATGGATGGCTGTGATGGAAAAGAAAGGGGAGAAAAGGGAGGGACACAGATGAATCAAGGGGAGAAAAAGGAAGGAAAGTAGGGAAGAAGGTATTGTAGTAAGAAACTTAGAGGGTTGCTATGAGTGTTTGCCATATGGAGGTTCTTATTAAATCGGTAGCCCATGTCGTCCCTGCCTAACCAATGAATGTTTTCCTCTTTCCGGACTCTATATGCAATGATATTAATGCCGCTATTGCAAGGTTCTGGTGGGGTCAAAAAGAGGGGGAGTGGTGGATTCATTGGGTTAGCTGGGAAACTATGGGTAACGCTAAGATTGATAGAGGTTTAGGCTTTCGAAATTTGAAAGAATTTAACCTGGCCCTTCTTGGCAAACAGTGTTGGCGTCTAATCCATGAGTCTAATTCTCTTTGGGCTAGAGTTATTAAGGGCTGGTACTTTCCTAATGGGTCTTTTGGGGAGGCCAAGAGAGGTGGGAGGGCTTCATAGGCCTGGTCAAGTATCATTGCAGGCTGGGACTTGTTGCTCCAAAGTTCTTATTGGCAAATTATGGTCGAGGCACAAACTAAGGTGTGGGTGGATAAATGGATTCCTACCTTACCAACGGGGCACCTCACTCCTTTGTTGGGGACTTTAACAGATGACACACTTGTTGTTTCTTCAATTGTTGGGGACTTCAGCAACCCACACGAGCCTGTCACATCTAGTGGGGTCACCAATATGTGTATCTTATTATTAAGCTACTATCTCTGAAGGAGCATGCAACCATTCTGGATACACTTATTGGTGACCCCACTAGGTGTGACATGCTCGTGTGGGCTGCTAATCGTAGAGGTAGGTACTCGGTTAAGTTTGGCTACAGGTGGCTGCATGATCGTAATGCTAAAGCTCGATCTTATCTTCCATTGGCAGTTAATGTTGTTGAATCAAGGGTGTGGAAATGTATATGGAGTATGAAGGTCCCCCCTCCCTCCCCCTAAAAAAAGAAAAATCAAAATTTTATATGGAGGGCCCTTAGGAAGGGGCTTGCTATAAGACTAGGTCTATTTGTTAAGCAGTGTGCCTTTTCGCCATTATGCTTGTTGTGTAATTCCCATGAAGAGTTAATGGAACACCTTCTGTTAATTTGCCCGTTTGTTAAAAGGGTTTGGTTTGGTGGGCCGTTGTGCTATCGTGTGGATCGGGGGTCCATAACATCTCTGCAGGCCTGGCTTATGGGTTTTTTGGGTTCGGATCTTGGCTCTGTGGAGGAACGGATGAAATCTCTGTCCATAATTGCTTTTACATGCTGGAACATTTAGAAGGCTCGCTGTAATGGGGTGTTCAACAACATAACCCTATCCTCTTCTCAAATTATCCATGCAACGGGAGTTGCAATTGCCTCCTTCTTGGATGCCTACTCCAAGTTGGCCTTTCCTCTCCTACCTTGCAAAAGGTCTCCGTGTTCGCCATCTAATTGGACTCCTCCTTCCGTGAATAAGCTAAGGATTCATGTTGACGTATCATTGATGGAGAGCCTTGTGGGTGGTCGGACCAGTGGATTTGCAGGTATTGTAGTAAGAAACTCAGAGGGTTGCTGCATTGTGATTAGTCGCAAAGAGGTTTGGGCCCCAAATGTGTGTTCGGCAGAAGCCTGGGCGGTCCTCGAGGGGTGCATGTTGGCCTTGCAGCGGGGTTTCTCTGATATTATCATCAAATTTGACTCGTTAGAGGTGGTGTCTTGCCTCAATGGCCAAATTGATGATTGCAACTGGGAGGCATTCTTCATCCTATCCTGTATTCGTGCGTTGAGGAATTCCTTCCATGCTTGCGACTGGTCTTGGGTCCCAAGATCAGCAAACTGTGAGGCAGACTATGTGGCATCTTATTCTGGCGCGGAGATGTGCGATACCGTTTGGGTCGAAAGACCCCCATCTTCACTTGTGGGCATTCTCAACAATGACAACCTTGCCTGCCTGCCGAACTAGTCTTTTGATGTTGAGATATTGGGTTGACTCCAAGGTCTTGTGTGTTTGTTTGTACCCCATGTCTCTCTCCTAGTTGCTTGATCTGTTTGTTTGCCTTTGTTGGCTTTTTGCCCTATGTGAGTTTCTCTGGTTAATATTTTGATCAATTTCCAATTAAAAAAACAAAAAAAACAGTTCTCAAAGTCCCAATTAGATTACAATTCTCTATTTGAAGATCACAAAATAGTAGTCGAGCAAAATGATCAAACACACTCACCTGAGCAGAAATCCCCATTCCACATAGACGAAATATCGACAACCCAAGTCGAACCAACAATTTACTGGTACTGTTAGGGATAGCAAAGAATGTTTGATATAACAATAACATTTTACATAAAATGGTGGGTGATTTGAAATAAGCAACATAATAAGTTAGCATAACAAATTAATTTCAAGCTCTTCGTTTAAATAAGTCAAACCTAAAATATCCTACTTACAAATGAAAAGAAATAATATTATTGCGCAATACTAATCAACTACAACTTTAGTTCAGCTTAATTGAAAGTAGACATGCAAGGCATTTGGATGCTCTTCCTTAAACGCGTTATACAGCATGATGAACATGTTGGGTTGCTAACAAACAGTTCACTTTTTAAGTCAAATTAATTAAATCAAAAGCAAATGGGGGTCCAATCTTAAACCTGCTTCAATAATTGATTAGTTATGAGTTTTAAACACGAAGATTACTCATTTAGGGTAAGAGTTTTGGACTCTTAACTTATAAATCTGTTTAAAGAAGTACGCTATACCCACTCCTACTATTATTAAGAAATATCAAAAACCAATTCCTAACAATTAAAATGCAAACTAGCCACTTATCAATACGGTCCAGTGCTAAAGTGAATTTGAACCACATTATTGCTAGCCTATTGTAAGACGAAGCCCACATCCTTCCCATTAGTGTAGATAACATCGTTTGTAAAAAATAAAAAAATAATAATAAAAAAAACTCGAACCAAACACAATTAACATTCTCAAATCTTAATTAGCGTTTGCTAATAACACATGAGACGTTCACCATGCAACCACAATTTGTTACGTACGTTAATCTTATTTCCTATTTTATATGTGGCAACAAAATGTGAAAGGTTAGCAATCAAATTTAATTAAAAAAAAAATTATAACTTGATAAAATTAAACGCATCCATTTGCACGTAACATGTTTAATTAAGTTTAAGTTCCTAAATCTTCTAACTTTACTAATGATAGTTTAATGACAATATTCTCCTTGAAAGAATAGTTTAATGACATTCTATACGTATTATCATATTAATCAAATCAAGAGAGGTAGTTTTCATTTTAATTTAGGATTACACTGAAAAATCGTTCTCGCTTTTGTCTACAATAGTGCGCATTAACGTATTAGAGTTTCAATGGGCAAACTGTCAAAAGAGGAAAAGAAACTGCTCTCTCTATGCTAACAGCTCGCCTATAAATCCCATCATCCGCATATCTTTATTTATTTGAAGACTGGTCGTCAAGGCATTTATACAATTTACGTTTGAGGTACTTTTTGCTTATTTTATCGTGAAAATTAAAAAAAAAATCTTGAATTATGATCAGTTTTGTTATCTCACTTAACGTTATACTTACATCCATAATACGATTCGAAAACATGTAACCTTAGCGGTGGAGCATTTACATACACAACGAAAGTTCGACTAATTTCCACCCAACATTCCCTTATGTTTTTACCATCAGCACTGGACAATGGTTCATATTTCTTTTTATTAATTTTCACCCAACATTCTTTTTTATCACGAGTAATTGACAATGGTTTATATTTTTGTATAGACCATGACGTGATAAATATTGTTTGCGAGAGAAGCGAGAGAACTAAACTAACGGTGACGAGGAGTCAAATTTACCTACAGTAGGATCCTTAAATGTTACCGTCAAGGGAAGGAGATCGTCTTCGAATCTCTTCCACCAAATCATTCATATCAATTAATTCGGATCTTTGAAATTTGATCCAACGGTTAAAGTTATTATAACTTTAATGTAAACTCCTATTTATAGTCGTTGGATCAAATTTTAAAAACTCGAATTGATTGATAGAAGGATTTGATGGAAGGAATCTGAAGAAGATCTATTTCCCGTCAAGGGACGTTACCGTGAGGGACCAATCAATGAAAGAGAAGTGTCGGAGGGCAGAGCATCTAGTCCATACACACGCCAAGATTAAAATCCATTTCTTAAATCCTTGGGCCCAGATTGGCCAACCCGAGAAAAAAGGGACCCACACTAGCAGAACCCAGCTGGTCTTCCTCATATCATATTCTTCTTCCGCATCCTTCAAATTTTCCTTGTCAAGATCTGAATTTTTCGCTTTTCTTTGCCCTTTACAAAGGGAAAGACAGGAGGGCAAGTGGAGCCCTATTGGCTGTTGCTCGTACCCTTCAAGCTCTTGCAATACTTTCTGTTTGTTTGGTGGGAAAATAGTGAGGAGAGGAGAAAGAGGAGGGCCAATCTCTTTGAAGTTACCATTTGAGATCTGCCACTTTTGTTTACAGGGTAATGCTCTGATTTGCTCGTTAATTTGGAAACACCACCCCCATTGTAGCTTTTTGTTATTTTGAATTCACTATGTGGTGCTGTTGAATGTTGATTTTTCATTGTGATTTGTGTAGCGTTGGCATTTGGGTTACTAATTTTGGATAAAGAAGCAATTTTTAACATCTGGGTGGTGTGCAAATTTGATTTGGAAGATAACCCAGTTACTAGTTGGACTTTATAATTGTGGTGAATTTTCTTTTTGGATAAAAATAGGCAATCTTGGCATCTGGGTGTTCTTCCATTTTTTCTTTTGAAACTACCCAGTTGCTAGTTGAACTGGATGATGGTAAATAGTTTTCATCTTTGATTGCTTAAATTTACTGGCATTTAGCAGAAAACTTATAAGTTGCCATGGAAAGTTAATTATCTAGCTGATTTGTCTTTCCTTTTTTGTTTCCCTATATTTCGTTCGATAACTTTTTCGGTCATTAAAATGCTGATTTTGAAGGATGTGCCTTGTACATTTTATAATATGTAGAATTAGATGCAGTCATAATTCTATGCAATTGAAATTTGGAAGTGAAGTTTGACTTGTTTTTCACAGGGATTAGTTCGAGGAATGTTAAGGAGATGGGGAAGAAAGGTTGGTTTTCTTCAGTAAAGAAAGCTCTGAGCCCTGATTCCAAGGAAAAGAAGGAACAGGTTTGATGATATTCGAATTCCTCTTAACATTGTATTTTATTGTATATTCCATTACCAGTCTCTGATGTTTTTTGTAACTTTTTTTTCCAGAGATCAGATAAATCGAAAAAGAAATGGTTTGGGAAGCAAAAGTACCCAGAATTCGAGTCTACCTCTTATCAACCATCCACTATATTGCCACCTCTTCCGCCACAAGAAGAGGTGAAATTAACCAATGCGGAGAATGAGCAGAATAGTGATGCTTACTCTGTTCCAGTCACCACCACAGTCTCCACCACTGCAGTGGCTGAGCCTGTGGTTTCTCTGGCTCCTCCGACTCAAGCGGCTGTGGAGGTCGTCAGACTTCCCACAGTTACTCATTATGCTGGAAAATCAAGGGAGGAAGTGGCAGCTATCAAAATTCAAACCGCATTTCGAGGATACTTGGTATTGCTTATAGAACTTTATGTTTTGGTCTTTGACATCTTTGATGCCAGCGTTCATAAGTTTACAAATGGATGCTAAAATTTAACCTGATATTTTGAAATTAACCTGAGTTAATTTCTGAACTCATCAGGCAAGAAGGGCATTGAGGGCTTTAAGAGGGCTGGTTAGGCTGAAATCATTGATAGAGGGGTCTGTTGTGAAACGGCAAGCCACAAATACCCTCCGATGCATGCAGACTCTATCTCGTGTGCAATCTCAGATACGTTCAAGGAGGATTAGGATGTTAGAAGAGAATCAGGCTCTGCAAAGGCAACTCCTACTGAAACATGCAAAAGAGCTTGAAACTTTGCGGGTCTGTTTTATCACTCTTAGTGTGTTATAATCTTTACTACTAATTACAGTGTGTTACAAAGTCTAACCTGTTTTCCTTTGGATTTCTCAATTCATTTCCATATTATTTGTAAATCCTACGAGCTGTTTAAGAGACAAGTCATATTGGCTAGATTTTTATTTGAACTCAATTTCCAAACCTTTCTTTTGTGAATAAACTAAACACTATGGGTTCAAAGTTTTGTCTTGAGCTGGTGCGAGAAATGCAAGTTAGAATTATTGCGTTGTTGACCCATCCAAGTCAAATGGGACAGTTACAAAGGTTGAAATCAAATCAAAGATTCCCAAACAGCTCTATATTTGTAGTTTAATTGAGGGAACTTTTCATCTAGATGAATCTCAGCAGTTAACGCATTTTGAAAATTGATACAGCTCGGGGATGAATGGGATGATAGCATACAGTCGAAGGAGCAAGTTGAAGCTAACCTATTAAGCAAACATGAGGCAAGCGATGAGAAGGGAAAGAGCACTTGCTTATGCATTTTCTCATCAGGTATCCTAAATCTATTCTTTTACATAACATAAATGAATTGAAAAGATGAGGGAGGAGTAGCCTATGTATTCAACTAATTTTGTTACTATGCTATTTGAATTGTTATGAGCCTTGCTATCCTTTAGGTTTTTTCATCCAAGCCTGAAACTTAGTACCGCACATATCATTCTAAGCAATTCCCCGATATTCAGGAGAAGTTACTCTAGCTCCTGTTGACTTCTTGTTTCTTTTCATAATTGTTAACAAGGTTGTCAATTTTACTTTTATCACACGGTTTCTATACTTGGAGTTAAAAGGTGTAAGCTTGGTCACCAGTGTTATGGTGCATGTAAAATTAGGTGACATAGAGGTAGTTTATAAATGCAGCTACCCGAGCTACATTAAGGTCTGTAAAATCAACGGTTAGGTTTTGGTTTGATAAAAAGAAAAAAAAGTAACTTGGTTTCCTTTTGCATAGTTTCCTTTTCTGCGGGTGGTTTGATTGGTCGTGTCCTGTTGTGTGTGTGATATAAAACATGTAAAAAATACATGTAGCGAATATAAAGTACATGGTCTCTGTTTTCCTGAATCTTGAATGGGCCTCATTCTTGGTCTAACCTCTTGATCACTCTACAGAAAAATGGGAAGAATACTACAAAATCTGTAAACCCTATGTTCATGGATCCAAGCAATCCCACCTGGGGATGGAGCTGGTTGGAAAGGTGGATGGCTGCCCGGCCTTGGGAGAGTCGTGGCATGACGGATAAAGACATGCAAGACGACCATGCATCTGTAAAGAGTGCAAGTCGCGGCATGTCTGCTGGAGAAATTAATAAGTCCTATGCTCGCTACCTCCTGAATTCCGACAAGCAATCCCCAATAGCCAGTGAAAAGCCAAGCCATCCTGGGTTCCGGTCCCCTTCAACTCCTTCCAGGCCAGCTTCGAAAGTAGCTCGAAAGTTAAAGCCAGCAGCAAGCCCAAGGGGAAGTAGGGGGCCGGATGATGACACAAAAAGCATGGTGAGTGTGCAATCAACTCAGTTTAGGAGGCACAGCATTGCTGGCTCCTCAGTGAGGGATGACGAAAGCCTAGATAGTTCTCCAGCAGTTCCGAGTTACATGGTACCAACTAAATCCGCAAGAGCTAAGTCCAGGCTGCAGAGCCCAGCAGAGAAGAATGGGATCACCGAGAAGGACTCGCCGCCTGAGTCAGCTAAGAAACGGCTGTCATTCCCAGCCTCACCCGCTCGACCAAGGCGGCATTCTGGTCCACCAAGGGTTGACAGCAGTATAATTACAGAAAACAAAACGACCAATATTGGAGTGGAAAGCTAATTATTTCCAGCACAGAGAAGAAGAGTGGAAGAAAAGCTGTTTCATGGACCAAAAGGTAAAGAAAGAAATAAAGGTTTATTGCATCTGTGAATTGTTTAATTTCTTTAATTTGTTATTCCTGAAAAGTTGGTGGTGTGGGGTAAAATTGAGTCCCAGGAGTTTGCTTGTGATGCAAGCAATGGGGCAATTTGTTGTTATTTATTCATATTTGTTTATTTGTATCTGATATAATTACATCTCTTATCCGGGTCCTTGCCATTGTCAGAACCCATTTCTTAAAAGACTGATATTGTTGTGTTGAATTTCTTGTTTCCTCGAATTGGTGATTAAAATTAAAATTTATATATTATGTATTTAATTTATGGATTATTGTTAGACTAGTTCATGCCACTAATAAGTGACAACTGGGTGTGAAGTATTTGATCGTATGTTTATGCTGATGGTTAGAGTTGGAAAAGAAAATTGACACGTCCCAACCCAGATATCCAAATGACATCTGGATGACACGTGCATATGACAATAAAATTGGGAGCGAAGGAATCGAAAAACTCGAAGATGGTAGTATGGAATGGGAATCGGATCACCTAGGCCCTAGTTGATTAGTTTCCTAATTTTAAGACAAACTTTAAAAGAAGACTCGCGTTTTTTTTTATTTCATATATCTCAGTAAACCTAAGGAGGTGATACAGAGTGAATTGAAAAAGAAAAGCATGTGTGCTTCTCGAAAAAGCTTTTTGAAGCAGCATCCAATATGTGCTTTACCAAAAACACTTCTATGAAACATAAACATTTTAAAATTTTCCGAGCAATCTCGTACATGCCTTATATAACCGTTCAATATTCGACAATTAATAGCATTATTAGAGATTCAAAATAACAAAATGATTTTGTAGCCCAAGTTATTATCTATAACCTTCGCATTTATACTAATAATAAAAAAAAACCTTCATGTTTATGAAATAAAAATGAGTTATTGTTACTTTATTACCCTCAAATAATGTGAAAATTTGCACTTCGTCGCCCTTAGTTTTTTTCGTCTCAATAACTTTGATTTTTATGATGGTTTTATACATCTATTAGGTTTTCTGCTAAATCTTTCGCTAAGTGATAATGTGACATAACCTTGGGCCATCATATTTGCTAATAAGAAGTATCACCCAATGGCTTGGATTTACTGGACAATTTCACATTCATGTGAAAACTGTGGTGGCCAAAGTTATGTCACGTCATCACTTAACGAATAACTTAACTGAAAACCTAACGAAAGTATTAAAATGTCATAAAAATCAAACTTTAAGTATGAAATTAAGACGAAAAAATTTTTAGATATTAAAATACAAATTTTACGATTCTTGAGGATACTAAAATAAAAATCACCCAATCAAAATATTAAAATACGAAAAAAAAAAAAAAAAACAAAACAAACAAAACAAAAGTCCTTTCCTTTTACGGCGAGTAGTTTCCTTTGGCTTCTTCTACAAGTGCTCGGTTTGTGGTTGTCGGCGGCCTTCTCGTTTTGTAATTAGATATTTACGTTTATTTAACCGCCAAACGAACACGAAAACATTAAACTTTTTTTTTTTTTTTTTTTTGCGAAGAAATACCTCGCGAAAGGAAAAGACCATAAACCCTAGCGCTTGGCCGAGCCCTAACGGAACTGTTTCTCCGATCTCGAAAGAGCTGCACAAATGGTGAGTCCTCTTCCCAATATCCTCAATCTTTCTGTGTATATATTTGTTTCGATATGCGAATCTAAATTTCTTCATATCCGAAAGGGAAGTAATTTGTAGATTGGGATTATCTGGGTGATTCCAAGCAAGGGTTTGGCGTCTGTTCTAGATGTAATTAGGGCTCAATTAGCTACACACACCTTCGGATTCAGATGAAAAAGCTTGGGAGCTGAAAAATTTAGATCTTTTGTCTACATTTGAAAAATAAGTTATTTTTTCAGATTATTTGCTTTTTATTGCCTAATGAGCGAGGAGTTTTAAGAATTTTAATCTTTATGGATCGTGGGTGTTGATCATTGAACACTGTCTCTTGTTTTTTTTTTTTTTTTTTTTTTCTCGTTTTGATTGTTAGAATTTAGGTGTGGTACTGTCCATATTTGAGTAGGGAATTTTATGCTTTGTGTAACTCGGAATATAACAACAGAAGATTGTACAGTTGAGCCTTTATGTTTGATTTCACAGCTATGTACTCTGTTTTTCGAGGATGAGTTAACCGCCCCTAGTTGCAAAATAGTTTTCTTTTTTATTTTTTATTTTTCTTGTGACATTGCTGCACACGCTACCGGTGAAGCTTATGTATAAGATTTGCAACAGGTCACGCCGTTGGTAGGAGGAATTGCTGTAGCTGCTGCTGCATATGCTGGTAGGTATAGCATTCAGGCTTGGCAAGCGTTCAAAGCAAGACCACCGACAGCTAGACTGCGGAAATTCTATGAGGGTGGTTTTCAATCTACCATGACCAAAAGGGAAGCTGCTCTCATACTTGGAGTGAGGTACCACCAACTGGCCCCTTCTTGAAATATATATGAATCTATGTTGTATTTGAGTCATGGAAACTATATTGCGACAGGTTAATGTACATTATGGCGATGATTGCATAAAAATTTCTTTGAAATGTTCCTGTTGCTAATGTTTCCTCAAATATGAGTCTATTATTCGGGTGTGGAGTTTTTCAAGCAATTGCAGCTCTACTGCCTTACATATATAGAAAATAATAAATGGATGAGGCTAGGTCTATTTGGTAGTTGGACTGGTTAATCCTTAAGCATGTCCGAAGGAGCTTATTGCTTATTTTAGAACCCACTATGTAATTAGCAGTTCCTCCCTTAGTTGTAGTTGTGGAAGCCGGGTCTTTTTATTTCATATTGTACCTATTGGTATTCCTTGCTTCTTTCAGAACCTTGGCCCTGGCTTCTTTACATTGTTTGAATTGCTCCTGTTTACCAAACAATTGGGTAGCAAAGGACCGAAGCCCATCAATTTCTGCACCAGTTCCGGAAGAGCAAAGAAAAAGGGGCCCAAGAATTGCGGTATAGCCTTTGGGAACATGCAAAGAAAGAGGCTCAGGAAGAGGAACCTCTGACCCAGATCAAGAAGGGAACTCTATCCTTAAGCCTAGTCTTTCACCATTCAAAGTACTACCTCTGCCTTCCCTTTCTATAACATACCTGGGGTGCCCTCCTTACCAATCTAATCAAAGCCCTACAGTAATGTTTCGTCTGTTACTTAGAATTACAAAATTAACCTTAGATCAGCAGCAAATATGTGCCAGCAGGCTGTGGTTCATTCCTTTTACCCTTCTTTGCAGCCAAAGTTGGGTTATTTAGAATTGCGAAATTTGTTACTTTTTTTTTTTCTTTAGGCATATATGTATCAAAATGTTTGTCCTGTCACTGATCTTTTAACCGTAGCCGTGGTTTTAACCCTGTATATACCTGAGCCTTGAGGTTAGCTGAGTAGCATCCAATATTTTAGGTTCTGCTCAATTATAATTTTGGAGAGCTTGTGGGTGCCTAGTACAAAATTGGTTATCTGTTCTAGGTCCTTTGATTTTCACAAGAGATTTCTTCATTGGCGTAAATGACAGGAAGCTCAACTAGTGCTGGCATGTTTCCTATTGTCGGTTTTCAGTAGCTTAAGCTGTGTTATACAGCGAATTTTCCAAGTCTTGATATTGTGCTCAGAAGTTCATATTTTCGTCAAAATTTCAAACTTTTACGCCTGACATGAGCTCAACCCATGCACACTTGGTCCTGCTCAATTAGAGCAAGTCTTGAGCTGTAAGACCGAGAAAAAGTGCAAGCTGTGGGATACTGTTTTATTATCCTTTTGCTTATATCCTCTATACGTGATGTTCGTGTATATATATTTTGTATTTTTCTCAGGGAGACTACTCCTAATGACAAAATCCGGGAAGCACATCGGAGGGTGATGGTTGCTAACCATCCGGATGCAGGGGGTAGTCATTACCTTGCATCCAAAATTAACGAAGCTAAAGAAATGATGCTTGGAAGAACCAAGGGCACCGGCTCTGCATTTTAATTGTATTAACTTGTCCTTTCCGTTGCATCAATGCCATTCTTGCGAAGGTTTCACATAGTGAGTTTTAGGAGTGTTATCTTTGTTTCGGATCAATAATTTTCGGCGTATATGAACGATTTTGTAGCAGTGAAATTATAATTTGAGGATCCTGTAGTTGGTTCTAATTGGAACTCTTGTACGTTTAATTTCGTGTGAAAATTCTGTAGTAGTGAAGTCATATTTCTGGGATCTTTGCTAGTTTGCTTTGCTCCTCAAAACTCGAACTCCCCAATACGACACGTATTTTTTTGCTGTGACACGCCTGTCAATATAATTTTCTTTCCTAAACAATCTATTTAATACGGAAAATAAGTTGTGGAAAAGACTACAAACCCTCGTCTTCACTAAAGGCCAAACAACCATAACGTTGGGATACTTTCTACTCTTTAACTATTTTTCTTTGTAATTTTGGGGTCCTTCTTGTCTTTTAGGATCCGTTAATGCATATGAGTCTCATATCTACTAGAAAGATGGTGCAAGTGATAATATAAATGTGTGTTACTTTTTTATTTATAATCATTTTCCTTGTGTGTAGAATGAAAAGTTGGGCGTAAAAATCATTTCTTGTTGATTACACACCTAGGAGTCAATTTTAAAGAGAGTGAGGTAGAATATTTGAGTGATTCGGGGATGGTGGATGATGTGTTGGAGATTTGTGATTTGGGAATTAATAAACACATTTTTAGCTTGCCACACATCTTTGTTATTAAGTATGTTGTTTCAGTTTGTTTTATGCAATCCAAAGGTCAAAAATAAAGAAAAAGTGTGTGAAAGCCAAATAAGGTTCGTGATAATCTCCTTCGTTGCAATTTTTCTTCGTTACCTACAGGCATTGAGAGCCGATGTTTTTGAACCGTTAGACCAAATTTAATGGTCACTGTTCATTTGTTTTTTAGCCTTTGAATACAATTCAACAGTGAATTACGATCTGTGTTGGTAGGCACCGAAGAAAAATCAATTAGGAGAATGAATCGAGAAGTGTTAGAAAAGACGGGAGCCACCAAAAAATGCATTTGTGACTACCAGAGGTCGTGGTGGACGACTTCGAGGTAATGGACGTGGTGTGTCTCCGTTTGCACGTGGTGGTGGTGCTGCCAACCAGCGAGGTTTCTTTCCTCGCAGTAATAATCAACGGCTAAACTCGGCTTGCAATGGTGAGAAGTTCACGGCTACAGGTGAAAGACTTACTTGTCAAATATGTGGAAAACAAGGGCATCCTGCCCTAGATTGTTATCAAAGAATGAATGTAGCATATGAAGGGCGCATTCCAGCCAAGAGACTTACTGCTATGGCAACATCACCGGTCACCATCAACAAGCAATCTAATGGACAGTGGTTGCTTGACACGGGTGCTAATGCACATGTCACTCCAGATCTTCAAAATTTGATCAATCCAAAAGAGTATAATGGTAATGAAAATGTTGGTGGTGTAGGTAATGATACTGGTCTCTCTATCTCTCATCTTGGTTCAAATACAATTCAAACTCCGTCTTGCTCATTTGAATTACAAAATATTCTAAGATGTCCCACTGCCTCCACCAATATTATTTCTGCCCATAGGTTTACCCTAGATAGTAATTGTTATTTAATCATCTTTCCTCATTTTTTTTCTTGTTAAGGACCTCATGACCCGGAAGACGCTTTTCCACGGGAGATGTGAGAATGGCTTATATCCATTTTCTGGTGGCGGTGGACAGTTCAATTACCCTATTTCAGTGTGTGTAGGCATCCGAGTCTCGGCCCAAAAATGGCATTCACGCCTTGGTCACCCTTCGTCGTCTATTATTAAGTATTTAATTTCAAATAAGCGAGTACCAATTCATGGTACTTCTGATGCAATGTTTTGTCAATCATGTCCATTAGGAAAGAGTAATAAACTCCCCTTTAGTGCTTCTGAGTCTGTTTCCCAATTTCCTTTGCAATTTTACATTCGGATGTTTGGTGTTCTCCAGTTGTTTCACATGAAGGTTTTAAATATTATGTCTTGTTTGTGGATGACTATTCTCGATACTCTTGGATCTTTCCCATTAAAAATAAGTCTGAAGTGTTTGAAATATTTGTCACATTTAAATCTAAAGTGGAAAATCTGTTCAATACTTCCATTAAAAATTTTCAGTGTGATGAAGGAGGAGAGTATAAGAGTTGTGTTTTTCAAAATTTTCTTGCACAACATGGAATTTCTCAAAGATTTTCATGTCCCAAACATCCTGAGCAAAATGGTATTGCAGAAAGAAAACATCGACACATTGTCGAAACTGGTATTGTCATGCTTTCTCATTCTCATATTTCAAACAAATATTGGCCTGATGCTTGTTTAACAGCAACTTATTTAATCAACAAGCTGCCAACTCGGATTTTGTCCTATAAATCACCATATGAAAAATTATTTGGCAAATTTCCCAAATATGAGACGTTTAAGGTATTTGGTTGTAAGTGTTTTCCTTGGCTTGTGCCTTATTCCCAAAATAAACTTCAACCCAAGTCAAAACCGTGTGTATTTCTAGGATACTCACTGAACCATCAAGGGTCCAAATGTTTGGACTTGTCCACGAGGCGAATATATTTGTCTCGCCATGTTCTATTCGATGAGGACTCATTTCCATTTAAGGAACTCACATCTCCACTGGAAAACGTTGATCAAATAGGTATTGCTACATCCCCTGATCTTTTGTTCACTTTTCCTATTTTAATATCTTCCACCAACTCACTGTCTTCATCCCATAACTTAGTGACCTTGCCTCAATCAATTCCCGCTGCCACTGCATTGACCAACCCTCCACAAAGTCCAAACCTATCACTACCTACAAACCCGCCAACTACCTTATCTTCACCTAACCCTATCTCCACTCATCCTAATTTAAATGAGCAAGCAGAAGTTTTTGAACCACCCTTACATCCGCCCATACCATCTTCAGATCATGCCCATACTCAGATAAGTCAGACCTCTGAGCCATTGCAATGCATGACAACTCGTTCGCAGTCAGGAATACTAAAACCTAATCCTAAATATGCATTGCATGTTTCTACTGATTTTTCTTTTGTTGAACCCACGTGCTATAGTCAGGTAGTCAAGACTAAAGCATGGCGAGATGCCATGGTCCAAGAGTTTAATGCATTGCAACGTTGTGGTACGTGGAAACTTGTTCCTTATCATCCTAATATGAATCTGTTGCCAAATAAATGGGTGTTCAAGATCAAAAAAAGGGCAGATGGCTCGGTGGAGAGGCACAAGGCCAGGTTAGTTGCCAATGGATTTCATCAACAGTCTGGTATTGATTACACAGAGACCTTTAGTCCTGTGGTCAAGCACAGCACTATTCGACTTGTTCTCAGTTTAGCAGTTTCAAAAAGGTGGCACATAAGACAACTGGATGTACAAAATGCTTTTTTGCATGGCTTTTTACAGGAGGATGTATATATGCGGCAACCTACTGGCTTTGTTGATCAGCAGTATCCTAATCATGTGTGTAAATTACAACGCAGCATCTATGGCTTGAAACAAGCCCCTAGAGCGTGGTTCCATCGATTTTCAGAGTTTCTTCTTCAATTAGGGTTTCACGGGTCAACTTGTGATTACAGTTTATTTGTTTTCAATCACCGTGGGGTCTATTTGATTTTATTGATTTATGTGGATGACATCCTGTTGACAGGAAATAGTCCTTGCCATATGTCGAGATTGATCAAGAAATTGGGTACTTTATTCTCAATGAAGGACTTAGGTCCTCTCCATTATTTTTTGGGGGTCGAAGTTAATTATTTTGGTCAACAAATGCATCTCAATCAAGCAAAGTATGCATTGGATTTGCTGAAACGTACAAATTTTTTGGATGTCAAACCAATTTCTACTCCAGTTCCTAGTGGTCACAAACTTAGTGCATATGATGGTGAGCCACACAACAATCCAGAGATGTACCGGAGTATTGTGGGTGCCCTGCAATACTTGACAATCACGAGACCAGACCTTTCTTATGCTGTGAACCAGGTATGTCAGTTCATGCATTCTCCAAAAACTACACATTGGCAGGCCGTAAAGAGGATTCTTCGGTATGTAAAGGCCACATACAATCATGGCCTTGTCTACAAACCTGGTTCTACTCATCTCATGGCTTATTCTGATGCTGATTATGCTGGTAATCCAGATACTCGACATTCAACTGGTGGTTTCTGTATTTATTTTGGGTCCAATCTCGTGTCCTGGAGTTCTAAGAAACAAAAGACTGTTAGTAGGTCCAGTTCTGAAGCTGAATATAGGCAGCTTGCTTACACCGCTGCAGAAATTTCGTGGCTCAGGTCTTTATTTCGAGACTTGAACTTGCATCTTGACATACCCACAATTTGGTGCGACAATATTTCCTCAATTGCTCTTGCTTCCAATCCCATGTTTCACTCAAGGACAAAGCACTTGGAGGTTGATTACCATTACGTTCGAGAGAAGGTGGTTCGTCGTCAGTTACTTGTTAATTACATTTGTTCTCAAGATCAGGTTGATGATCTGTTCACAAAAGGATTATCATCAACAAGGTTCAAGCTTCTTGTTTCCAAGCTTTCCGTTGTTCCTCCACCTGTTAGCTTGCGGGGGGATGATAGACCACGTCAGTCTGTGATTCTCACTTCCGAGACTTCAGGGAGTTGTGATCGCTCTAAACTCTTATCCATGAAGAGTTAGCTTAGGTTACAACTCTTTCAAATGTTTGTTGGTTCTCGGATATATATATTTCCTCCAGTTTGTTGTAATCTTTAAATTTTGAAAAGCCTTGTAAATAGGGATTGCTTTCCCTGATGTAATCTAAAATGCAATATAAATACATGCAGCCTCTCGTTAAGGGGATATGCAATTAACGTGAACTCTTGAGCATTCTTAAGTTTTACATCTTCTTCTTCTAAACTCACAACAACAACAACAAATTCGAATCCAGATTCTCGATCAATATGACGACGACCTCCATTCTGTTCCCAATCTTGATCACCTTCCTCTTCCTTTTCACCACCATCACTGCCTCCCAACCCATTACTTTCCCCATCCTTACCATCCACACTACCAGTGTCCTCCAATGACACCACCGTTGCCGTTACGCCGACACTTTCAGCCTCTTACTTTGTGGAGGCCCAAATTGGGCTTCCACGGTTTCCCGTCAAACTGGCTTCAGCCAAGGGATCTTGGGGATTGACACCTTCTCATTGGTGTCGCGGCCATCCACAACCAGTCGACTGCCGTCCTTGAAGATAAACCACTTTATCTTCGGGCTGGGTAAACAAAACCTCATCGGTTTTGGCGCGCACAGTTCCATAGTCGGACAGCTTGGCCTCGGAAAGGGCCACCCTTCTTCCACCCTCTCACAGCTCAACATCTGCCGCTTCTCCTACTGCCTTCCGCTCTCCAATTCCAACCCCCAAAATACGAATGCAACCCTCGAGTTTGGCCCCAAAGCCGGACTAACTACTGCCTACTACTGCAATACCCCGATTATTGAAGGACCCCCCGACCACCCTTTCGACTATTACCTTAACCTCACAGCAATTGCCGTCGACAACGTATTAGTTTACACACCTTCAGAACGGAGAGAAGGAGGGGAACCGGGATTTGTAATTGACGTGGGAGCCACGGTCACCGTCTTGTACAAGGAGGCTTACATCCCGATGAAAAACGCTGTGATGGAATATCTTTCCAGTCACTTCGGACTGTACCCGGTTTACCCCTCCCCACCTGAGTACGATCCTCCAGCTTATGAGCTCTGTTATTACAACGAGGATCTTGAGTCCCTCACCACCCTCACCTACCCGAACATTTCCTTCCATTTCGAAGGAGGAGCGGTGTTGCAGCTGCCAGAATCCCAAGCCTTCCACAACTTTGTGGATGAGCTTCAAACGTGCTTGGTAATGATCCCCAGGACTGGGACAGAGCCAAGCCGGCTGGGTGCACCACAGCAAAGAGGGTGGAGATTCACGTACGATCTCCTCCATTCGGAGCTGTCTTTCGCTCCAAATGGGTGTTGAATCATCCGCCTCTGGGGTTTGGAACTAATAGCAGAGTTAGTCCCATTGCAAATTTCATCAACAATTATCGGTTTATGTTGTAATCAAGCTACTAAAATATTGAATTGGTTTATCTTGAAGAATATTAGGTATATGTTAAAGTTACTAAAATATTGAGTGAAAAATAACTTATTAGTCATTGCCAATATGTTTGTTGTAGTGTAAAGGATGGTTTTCGAGCATCCGTGCATTTGTTCCTATTCTTAAAAAACACGTGTGGAGATTAACATCCTCTTTCGTCCAAAACTAAACTTTACAACAATTTTACATTAATATATTTACCAATCAATACAATGCAATGAAGCTTTCAAATCACACACACAGTTCGAAAGTTATTTTGTTACACATTTAGGAGAAGTTACTCTCGGATGATTCACTCATGGTCTGTTGGTAACTATCCATTTTCGAAGCGAAGTGCATTTACAGAAGCATAGTTAGGAGCAATTGCAGAACCATGATTTTCTAGGAGCATGACATGTGCATCTCAGGTGGCAAGACTGACCACAGCCCATAGAGCATAGTTCCGACAAGTTAGGCTTAAGCCCATTAAAGATATTACTTGTCTCTCAAGTAAGGAAACTCTAATTCAAGTCAAATTAGGATACCTTGAGGATTAGACAACGTGATCCTAGGAGGATTGATATCTTATCCTAAATTCCCTCCTAGATAGTCTCCCAATTTAATTGAAATTATTTTCTCAACGAAGACTCAAGATCAATAGTCTAACTTATTATTAATCAAGGGACCTACTCTGGATTCTCCATCTTCTCCGATATACATATATTTTCTCTACACCTAATCTTTTTCACCATTTTAGGCCCAAATCAGGAGAGATTTTTCAGTGTGACCGTCACATGAGGTAGTATACCACGTGACTCTATATAAATGGTAGATTATCTGTGTTAAAAGGTTAATAACTTAAAAATTAAAATTTTTCATCACTTACATAAAAACATATAGTATATCATCTGTGTTCTCGTCATAACTAAAAATTTCTCCCACATCAAGGGTTTGTTCATTTGGAACTGGAATCCAATTTTGGCGCAAATGGGTTCTCTCTCTTAGCTATAAGGCCCACTCGAGGTTTTGCGAAGTCTCTAGAAAGTATGTTTTATGAAATTTCTAATGATATACGTGCGCTTTTATTGGTACAAACAAGGAACGTTGGACTGGCACCCCCAAAACATGCAAATTAGTCAGCCATTTGCCCATTTTACCTTCAAGTTTAAAATAATTGTACAACTGCTATTTAGTAATATGGTCTAGTAATGTTTTTCTTTACTTGTAAACGATAGATCTTAGGTTTGATTATTGCCAAAAACAAATTCGAACCATATTATTGATAACCCATTGTAAGGTTAAGTCCAACCCATCCTCATTAATGTAGATAAGATCATTTGTCCCAAAACAGAAAACGTAATTATGCAACTAAGTTTTAGTTTTGGTAATATAGTTTTTCAAAATTTGCTAATTTTGACCGTTGCAACTTGGAAGCCGAACTTGAAGTCTTGAACTGTCCAATGTATTAGAAGGCTAGCATTACTATAACGTGTTGGAAGAAGTTGGGTCATCTGTGTCCTATTGTATTGTGCTTATGACATTAGTATTTCGGAAGAGTAATGCTAAGTCGACTAAATTTGTAGATTAAAAGTATAAATTAAATGATGTGTCACTAATAAGAAATAAAAACATTAATTAACACTTCAATAATAATCCAATCAACAATTTCCATGTCATTTAGTCCACAAAATTTATTATCTCTAGCATTACCTGTAAAAAGTTGGATCAAATGCGTCTCGCAATTTTACTTATTTCCCCGACCAAGAAACATGAGAGACAGTTTACTATGCCCAAAACATCAATTGGTACGTCATATTTTATCATCTATGTAAAAAGAGGAATATATTTTCTTCAGTGTTCCTCTACTTTTAATTATGACATGATGTACCAACTCGTGTTAAGGGAATAAAAGACAGCTTCTCCAACAACGTCTACCATTAGTGCTAGTTAATAAATTTATCTTATAACTAAAAAATATTATTAAAAACCATTAATAAGTTACAACAAAACTGTCAAATAAATAATATCATGATACAATCAAATACTAATTTTACATTCGCGTAACGTAACCATCAAATAAATAAAATAATAAATATGAATGATCAATACATATTATTTTAAATTTCAAAACACCAAAAGAGTTGCAATAACCACTATATAAACACACGGTCTTTCCTCAAATATCAATAGACCTCAAAGGAAAAAGAACCAAGGTAATTTAGTTGAAGAAATATCAGTAGTCACAATGCGTTCCGGGTGTGTCATGGCATTACTTGCTCTACTTCTTTCCCATGTTTATAGTCAGGATTTTTACGGATTTGTGCCCATACCGAGCACCCACGTTCCATATGTGATCGAATTTGCAAAATTTGCTGTATCCGAGTACAACAAAAAAACCACAGACAAGTTAGCTTTCGAGAGATTGGTTGAAGCAAAGTACACCTGGGGAACTCCAGTCTATTACGTGCTTGTCATTGCGGCCAAGAACGAGTCACTGCCCAATATCCCCTCTTCAAATTATGAGGCTACTCTCACGATCGGACCTATTAAGACATTGGACAGCTTTCGTAAGATTTATGGCTTACATGCATACCCACCTATTAAAATCTAGCTCCAATAATTCTTAATAAAGTATCAATGTTGATTTCGCATAGTGATGTCCATTTGTTTTTGCTCGAGAAAAGACTTATAATTATGTCCTAAGTTGGCAAGACCATACAATTTATGTACCAAATTTGCAAGACTATATGCTGCCTTGTTTGCTTCCCTGAAAATGGATGTTACGAATTTTTCTTCATAAATGCTAAATATCTTGGATCATAGAATGGACTCGCCATGGGACTTGAGAGTTGTGACTTTTGCTGGAGGATTTGTATTAATATATGGGTGAAGTGCCAATTTTGTCCCTGAACTATCACCTCAGAAAAAAATAGGTCCCTGACCACCCTAACCTACCCGAACATTTCCTTCCATTTCGAAGGAGGAGCGGTGTTGCAGCTGCCAGAATCCCAAGCCTTCCACAACTTTGTGGATGAGCTTCAAACGTGCTTGGTAATGATCCCCAGGACTGCGACAGAGCCATGCCGGCTGGGTGCACCACAGCAAAAGAGGGTGGTGATTCACGTACGATCTCCTCCATTCGGAGCTGTCCTTGGTCCTATTCTTAAAAAACACGTTTGGAGATTAACATCCTCTTTCGTCCAAAACTAAACTTTACAACAATTTTACATTAATATATATACACCAATCAATACAAGACTGACCATAGCCCATGGAGCATAGTTCCAACAAGCTAGGCTTAAGCCCCTTGAAGATATTACTTGTCTTCCAAGTAAGGAAATTCTAATTCAAGTCAAATTAGGATACCTTGAGGATTAAACAACGTGATCCTCGGAGGATTGGTATCTTATCCTAGATTTCCTCCTAGATAGTCTCCCTATTTAATTGAAATTATTTCTCGACAAAGACTCAAGATCAATACTCTAACTTATTATTAATCAAGGGACCTACTCTGGATTCTCCATCTTCTCCGATATACATGTATTCTCTCTACGCCTAACAGAGACTCATCTTTCTCACCATTTTAGGTCCATATCAAGGGTTTGTTCATTTGGAATTCCAATTTTGGCCCAAATGGGTTCTCTCTCTTAGCTATAAGGCCCACTAGAGGTTTTGACAAGTCTCTGGAAAGTATGTTTTATGAAATTTCTAATGATAGACATGCGCTTTTATTGGTATAAACAGGAATGTTGGACTGGCACCCCCAAAACATGCAAATTAGTCAGCCATTTGCCCATTTTACCTTCAAGTTTAATGTAATTGTGCGACTGCTATTTAGTAATGCGGTCTAGTAATATTCTTCTTTACTTGTAAATGATAAATCTTAAATTGTATTATTTCCAAAAGCGAATTTAAACCACATTATTGATAGCTCATTGTAAGGCTAAGTCCAACATATCCTCGTTAATGTAGATAATATCATTTGTCCCAAAACAAAAAAAATGCAATTATGCGACTAAGTTTTAGTTTTGGTAATGTAGTTTTTTAAAATTCGCTAATTTTGACCATTGCAACTTGGAAGCCGAACTTGAAGTCCTGAACCGTCCAATGTATTAGAAGGCTAGTATTACTATTAACGTGTTGGAAGAAGTTGGGTCATCTGTGTCCTATTGTATTTTGCTTATGATATTAGTATTTCGAAAGAGTAATGCTAAGTCGACTAGATTTGTAGATTAAAATTGTAAATTAAATGATGTGTCGTTAATAAGAAATAAATACGTTAATTAACACTTAAATAATAATCCAATCAACAACTTCCATGTCATTTAGTTCACAAAATTTATTCTCTCTAGCATTACCTGTAAAAAGTTGGATCAAATGCGTCTCGCAATTTTACTTATTTCCCCGACCAAGAAACATGAGAAACAATTTACTATGCCCGAAACACCAATTGTACGTCATATTTTATCATATACGTAAAAAGAGGAATATATTTTCTTCAACGTTTTTCTACTTTTAATTATGACGTGATGTACTAGCTCGTGTTGAGGGAATAAAAAAAAGCTTTCTCCAACGTCTACTATTAGTGCTAGTTAATAAATTTATCTCATAACTAAAAAATATTATTAAAAATCATTAATAAGTTACAACAAAACTGTCATGATACAATTAAAGACTAATTTTACATTCGCGTAGCGTAACCATCAAATAAATAAAATAATAATTATGAATAATCAATACATATTATCTCTAACAATGATTATTTGGACATAAAGGTAACTTTTCAAAGTATTGAACACAAGGAAGTTTTTGGCCGGAAAAACCCACCTCTGGGTTAAAAAACCGGAAACTCTCTACTGAGTCCAATCCACTAGTATAAACAAGGTTCATACAAGGACCATACAAGCTCAATTCTTAGATCCCTATCTATGGAGCAGCTTTACCTTTGCGCAACCTTGCCTTACACAAGATGGACTCCTTCGGTCTTCACGAAGTGGCAACTCCTCATGAGGTCATCACCTTGTGACACTAAGATCAACACAATCAATGAAATGATATGATGTTATGATGTGCTCATGTAATGAGGATTCAACGACTAGTCAGGTTCTCCAGTCAAATAGTTGAAGAAGAACCTACCATGAATCCAAATGTTTAGTCTAAGAAAGACATGAAACTTTGAAGGTTAAACTAAGAACTTAATGCAAAACCATGAATACAATGCAACCCTAATATGCAGTGATTGGGTATTTGTGCATGAGATGGTTTTGTGACTAGGGTTTCGGGTTGGAAGCTTAAGAGGTAGCTCTAGGCTAAATGCACTCTTTTCTTGAAAATGTGAAAATCTTAACCAAAGAACAAATGAGACCTTGGAAAGCATTTTAATGGAAGCTGGATTTTTCAGACCAGAGGGACAAGGAGACACATGTCACAAGCCAAATAGACCTTCCCAGATCAAGGGTGAGAGATCCACGCACAGAAAAAGGTGTCAATTTGTCCATGTGCGCTTTCTTAATTTTCATGCCAGACAGCTGGAAAACAGACGAAAATTCTGACTAGACAACTACACTAGATGTGACATCCCACATCGCCCAGGGAAGTGATCCTTAAATGTATATTCCCATCCCTTCCTAGCACGAGGCCTTTTGGGAGCTTACTGGCTTCGGGTTCCGTAGGAACTCCGAAGTTAAGCGAGAAGAGGGCTAGAGCAATCCCAGGATGGGTGACCCTCTGGGAAGTTGCTCGTGAGTTCCCAAAAACAAAACCGTGAGGGAATGGTAAGCCCAAAGCGGACAATATCGTGCTACGGTGGTGGAGCGGGCCCGGGAAATGGTCCCACCCGGGCCGGGATGTGACACTAGATAAAAGGAATCTGGAAAAATAAGTTTGACATGCATATGTAAATGTATGACACAAACCCTTTTGTAGTGAAGATGGCTGGTGATTTAACAAGATCAATCCCCAGTAGTAATTCCATATTAGTATTGCACCCTAACTTTAAGCTATGAGCATGTGTGATAGAAAGGGTACGAATCAAGGAATGGGACCTACGCAGATGAGGCTCAAAAATGCCTAAGCGGAAACATCCTGACGTCGGGATTATATGCCTCGATTCTAACTCCTGAGGGGACGCAAAAACAGAAAAGGTGAGTGGACCAAAATTTATAATAATACTAATAATATGAAAACCATTTTATTTATGAACATACTAACCCTCTGTTTTGAAAACACATATAATACTACATATAGTAATTTTTCTGAAAACTCTAGCATGCACTGAAAAACATTTGTAAAACATGTATGCGCAAAACAATGCTTGGAGATGGTAGTAAAACTGCCCGAAGGCAAATCCGTAAATCTCGTCCATATTGTACTCTCTAGGGATATCATAGTCGCCCGAAGGCAGTACCTGTCCATCACCCGAAGGTGAAGCTGTACTACATTGGGTTACGCCAATAAAGAAACATGGTAGACCGCATCACCCAAAGGTGAAGCTGTACGACTCCGGGTTACGCCGGAGAAGAAACATATACATCACATATCCTCAACTGTAAGCTATGTTAGTTTTGAGTTCAACTTTAGTGAATTTTCCAAGTCTTGATATTGAGCTCAGAAGTTCATTCTTTTGTCAAAATTTCGAACTTGAGTATCTTTACGCCTGACTTGAGTTGAACCCATGGATACTTGGTCGTGCTCAATTAGAGCAAGTCTCGAGATGTAAGACCAAGACAAAGTGCAAGCTGCGGGGCGCTGTTTTATAGTTTTTGTGTGTATATCCTCTATACCTGATGTGTGTGTGTGTGTGTATATATATATATTATCTTTCTCAGGGAGACTACTCCTAAAAACAAGATCCGGGAAGCACATCGGAGGGTGATGGTTGCTAACCATCTAGATGCAGGGGGTAACCACCTTGCATCCAAAATTAACTAAGCTAATTAAATGATGCTTGGAAGAACCAAGGAGCTCTGCATTTTCAATATGTTAACTTGTCCTTTGCATAGCCATTCTTGCGAAGGTTTCACATAGTGAGTTTTAGGAGTGTCATCTCTGTTTTGGATCAATAATTTTCGGCGTATATGAATGAGCAACGAAGCGATTCTGTAGAAGTGAAATTAGAATTTGAGATCATGTAGTTGGAACCCTAATGGGAACTCTTGTACGTTTAATTTCATGAAATTTCTTTAGCAGTGAAGTCATATGTCTAGGATCTTTGTTAGTTTGCTTTGCCCCTGAAAACTCAGCAGGAATTCCTCGATATGGCACGTATTTTTGCTGTTGTACACCTCTGTCAATTTAGTTCTCTCCTAAACAAACTATTTAATATGGAAAAATAAGTTGTGAAAAGACTAAAAACCCTTCTCTTCACTAAAGACTAAACAACCAAAGTTTCTGTTATAAATAGCCAAAAGTAAGAGAGAAAACATTTGCTAAAGATAGAAGCAAAACGGATGCAATGTATTACATTGTTTATTTTCGTAATTGTATCACAAAAGGAGTGCATGTAAAGAGAGAGGAAGAGATATTAGTATTATTACTTTTACTTTTGATCTGGTGTGTTGTTTGGTCATACACTGTATGCTTTTTATATAGTCATCTACGTGCATAAGTCTACAAGGCACATTAAGGCATGTTGAAAACCAAGCCATACAAGTTGAAAATCATGTCATACAAGTTGACAATACCTACTTTCAAGCCAATTGATCAAATTCAATGGTCACTGTTCATTTATTTTAAGCCATTTAATAAAATCAACAGTGAATTGCAATCTGTGCTACGCACTGAAGGTAAATCGATTGGGAGAATGGAGAAGTGTTGGAACTTGAAAGAGACGAGAGCCACCAGAAAACTCACAAACTTGGAGAGTAGATGATAGCTCGGACACCAAAAACAGAGTGCCCATTCGATGCTGACTTTATTTACTGTTGAAAACTACACATTCAGATTCAGTGGCATCCCATATGTCAATATTTACTGCACGCCCGTCTTCATTTAAATTTACTCGGTTAATAAATATTAAAAATAAATACATTGGACGGTTTTGATTTATCCAAGATTTGTATAAATTTGGCTCCCTCCATTTCTCTGCGTTCCCATGTTCGACCTGCCAACAGTCTCGATCCTCACTCATCTTCCTCTGCTTAATTCACAACAACAACAATTTCGATTTCGAATTCACCTTCATCTTCCTCTTTGCCACCAATCTTCTTCTCAGTGTCACTGCCTCTGCTGCCTCTCAAACTCTTACTTTCCCAGCCTTACTAACCGCACCACCACCGTGTCCTCCAATGACACTGCCGTCACCGTAACGCCGACACTCTCAACCTTTTACCTTGTGGAGGTCCAAATTGGGCTTCCATGGTTCACCGTGACACTGGCTTTCTCTACGTCATTCCCCAACAACCTGGGTGCAGTAGGGTAAAGGTGTAGTCTGTTTGGACGTCCCCTCCAATTATATGAACTTCAACACCTCAGATGGTTTCAAATCGATTCCCGGGGACATGATGCCAAATATTGCAGTCCCCCATGTCGACAAAACAGCCACAGCGGCAGATCTGTGTCGGTACGACACCTTGTCATTGGTGTCGCCGTCATCCACTTCTAGTCCACTGCCGTCCTTGAAGATAAGACACTTTATCGTTGGCCTGGGTAAACAAAAACACCGCCATTTTGGGTGGGCACTGTCCGATAGTCGGACAGCCCCGGTCACCCTCTTTGTACAAGGAGGCTTACCTCTCCCGTTTTGATTACGAGCCCCCGACTTACGATCTCTGCCATACAACCAGGATCTTGAGTCCATCACCACCTCGCATACCCGAACACTTCCTACCATTTCAAAGGAGAAGCGGTGTTGCAGCTGCCGGAATCTCAAGCCTTCATCGCCTTTGGGGATGAGCTTCAAACGTGCATGGTAATGATCCCGAAGAATGGGACAGAGCCAAACCGGCTGGGTGCGTTGCAGCATAGAGGGTGGATATTCACGTACAATCTCCTCCAATCGGAGCTGCTTTTCGCTCTGAACGGGTCTGCCGCTGTCCAACTATGGGGCTGTGCGCGCCGAAATTGGCGATGTTTTGTTTACCCAGGCCGAAGATAAAGTCGTTTATCTTCAGGGACGGCAGTGGACTGGAAGTTGATGACGGCGACACCAATGAGGAGGTGTCAATCCCCAAGATCCCTTGGCTAAAGCCAAGATCGTACCGACACAGGTCTGCCGATGTGGCTGTTTTGGCGACAGGGGATGCAATATCTGGCATCGTCGGCATTCAGCACCCTGATTGTCGGGGTTGACGTAGAGAGAACCAGTTTCACGGTGAACCATGGAAGCCCAATTCGGACCTCAAGAAAGTAATAGGCCGAGAGTGTCGGCATAACGGTGACGGCAGTGTCATTAGAAGACATGGTGGTAGTGGGGATAGTAAGGCTGGGGAAAGTAAGAGGTTGGGAGGCAGAGGCAGTGACAGTGAGAAGAAGATTGGTGGCGAAGGGGAGATGAAGGTGAATTTGAATTCCAAATTGTTGTTGCTGTGAATTTAGAAGAGAGAGATGAATGATGATCGAGACAGTAGGCAGTAGGACTTGTGAACGTAGATAAATGGAGGGAGCCAAATTTTGTACAAATCTTGGATAAATCACAACCGTCCAATATTTTTGTTTTAAAATGTACTAATTGTTTTGCAACTCCATGGAAAACTCCATTTACTGTCAAGAATTCAAAAGAACGAACAAAAACGACTTCCCAAGATCTGCCAAACACCGCGATACTTGTACGGCTTTGTATTTTGCATTTTTTTACTGTGCCATTTGACTTAACCTTAACCTGGGTGTGAGCAAAAGAATTTAAATCAACTCACAATCTACATTGCATTCAAATGGAAAACTGAAAGCTTCCACTTTTTATTACTGTCAAGAATATGCAAATCCGAACAACATTCGGGGCACACGTCCTCACAAAAGCAGCGAAACATTACGTTGTTTACCCTTTCGTGGCCTTCAATGTTTAACAGTTAGATACAAACATTTGTATGAGTTATGAATCCAAAAGAGAGAAAACAACTTCCATTTGTTGAATCACATGTGATACAGTGAGCCGTGGACGGTGAGAAAAAACCATACCACCAGAGGAGACGCAAACTTCACGTAGACTGCGGCACCATTGCTTCACAGCATCTCGTCATCAAACGTGCTAATCCTCCAAAACTTTTCGAACTCAGCTTCACGCTCTGCTGAGCAAAGGAGCATCCTGCGGTTATTCTATGGTATTTACATACGAATTCTACGTAAAAGGAACCAATTATCAGAAAGGATGCGCAAGTCGCGAGAGAATCAAGCAATTGTTGATCTACATTTGTTGATCTTTCTTCCCGAGTTGATCTCTAACAGAGTATCAAGCATTTGTTGCTATCTCTTCTGAGTTACCTTCCAATGACGTTGTATCTATATCCAATTTTTCGACTACTGGACCTTGAGGGCTTCCAAAAAGAGTAGTGAAGATCTGTCTATGGCATTCATCGCAGAAGTACAAGTACGAGAAGTGGCCTTCATTTGGCAGCTTATGCACGTAAGATCCAGGTAAAACCCGTGCTATATAATCAGTCACTGATGGTGGGACTACCATATCATCCATTCCCTGCACATTTTTCATTAGGCATAATGTCATTAACAAAATTCTCGAGCCAAGTTGCACCGACGTTAATGCATGCATTTTGAATGAGAGTAGTTCTAAGTCCTCGGTTAGAATTTCAGCATATGATATAACTGACCCCCGCAAAACCAGCCGCATACAAAAGTAAAATGTCGCAAGATTCATAGTAGAAACACCAGAGCAGCAAACGTTGGATAGGCAATTAAGAAATACAAGGGGAAAATAATAAAATACATTAACCAACCTGCCATATGTGTATCTGGCCTAGAAATCCAGTCAGCATGCATTCTGCCTCACTGTTCCAGAGCCAAGCTAGAAATCCTCTTCGTTGACACTGTTTCTGTGCCTGAAGATCTGCCAGACTAAAACCCCACCGTGATACTTGTAGGACAGCTTCCTCTATGAAGGGTTTGATACTCCCTTGGCGGATCGACTCCTCTATATCCCTTTGCAAATGTTCCTCAACTTTTGGATCTTCAATCAGAATTTCATCCTGCACGTATCAAGAATATGAAAGTTGACACCTTGTGCAATGAATACACCTGAATATGTGTGAAGCGGTCCGGAGTGCAGGTTTCAAAAAGTGACTAAAAATATGAAATTGTTAATCTACCAAAGGCAGAAAAAAGCAGTCTTATTATAAACACAAAAATATACTGGCATGCATGATCATGCCTTGCTTTAAGAGAAATGAGAAACATAGAAATCTGTTTAAAGCTGGCACTGACTGCGGGGAAGAAAAAGGTTTTCACATCTTGCAGGATATTTCATGGATTAGATGACAATGAGCTCACCTTCTTCCCCAGTGAGAGAGACAACCATTTATCAATTCTGTCATGTTTCCCTGATAGGAAGCTTCGGCGATAAAAAGAGGACAGAAATTTTGGAAATCTACGAGCGAAAAAATACATTAATCTCCTTCGTAGAACCCATGGTTCCCAAGTCTTTTTCTTCTCCTCTTTAGTCATACCCGGCTCATAGGGATTAATCATTGGGCCCACCATGGCTGCACCTGCAAGTTCACTCAAGATTCATAACACAGCAAGTTATTCCTGATAAATCTTTAGAAAGTCATAGAATATAAGGGTGCACATAAATAAGGTTCGGATTTTGGGTGTTAAATATTATTATGCAAGCATCCACAGAACCCAAATAGAAATTAAACCATGGTCGTAAATTTTCAGAAAACAAGTAACATACCTGCAACTCTGTCAGGAATGTATCTGAGAGAAGCCCACGCATGCATCGTTCCACTTGAGTGGCCCAGCACCCAGAACTTGTCATC
Source organism: Pyrus x bretschneideri (assembly GCF_019419815.1). Classification (NCBI taxonomy): domain Eukaryota; kingdom Viridiplantae; phylum Streptophyta; class Magnoliopsida; order Rosales; family Rosaceae; genus Pyrus; species Pyrus x bretschneideri. Next base: position 3,160,925 of record NW_025999779.1, read on the forward strand.
AACACCAATAGCATTTGCTAAGTATAGCATATCCAATGCCGATGAGTTAAGATTCCTGCTGGGATGAGGATCACTCTCCCCAAAACCAGGAAGATCATATGCGACCAAGCGGATACCAAACTCTACAAGCAATGATATCTTATTCCTGGTATACCTTTTGAGAAAAAAGAATAATAAATTGGAGGAGGAGGAAAAAACCAGTGTATGATATCTTTATACCATATACTCTTCAGCAAGAGCATAGATTATGGTTTCCAAGATTCTAACCACCTAAAATAATATAGCAGTACCAGTGATTTATTCACCTGCAAGTCGAGATGAAAGAAAAGAATGTGGAGCAATCAGTAAAAACCGAGTGCTCTTTGCTGGGACACCTTGTTCATGATAGGCCAATCGTCTCCCGTCTGGAAGTAGTACATGACTAGCACTAGGAGGATGTATTTGCACTTTCTTCACTGATCGGACCAAGCTGTCATGGTTGGTATTGACATTTATAGCTGCACATGTTTAGAAATGTAGACACGTCAGATCATGCTTATACCACGAAAGAACGCAAATGTATACTGCAGTCAAAATCAAGTTTTGGAGCTCCTACTGAAAAAGCCTTCTTAGTTCAAAAGAAAAACAATGACTAATCTAGAAAAACTTTACTAGGACAGTTGAAAGTTAAAGAAATAATAATTCCACTACATACAAAAAGGCCGAATAAGAATACCAAAACCACTCCATCGAGGACTGACTCAAGTAATTTTTTTTATTATATTTATTCATTCCACCAAAACTATCAAGTATCAACATTCAGAAGACTAGTATAGCCTTATCCAGAGGAATACAATGCTTTCCAGCATGGCTCCAGGAATCGTAGAGCACTTCTCTCGTTAACTCCTTGTAAGATTTAATGAAATGCAACAGAGTAAAGTTGCATCACCTAGAAACTATTTAGAGAATGCACAGAGGCGAAAATGGAAACCCCAGCATAGCATCGCAGATTGAAAAAAAAGAAAAGAGACCGCTACGTTTTGAAACCACATTTCCCTTAACAGTCTGCTTACATTTGGAAGGTTCCATGCAAAAATTACTTATGCAATTTTAAGCATCAACTTTCTGCCAACTGAATGACAAGCAGTCCAAATATTATCAAATGTCGCCACTCATGATCCATTGATCAAGCGGGGAAAGACTCGAGCTCAAGAACACGTTGTTCAACCATTGAATAAGGTACATCAAAAGAACAAAACCCGAACACTAACTGAAAAACATTAGGAACAAAAATAGAACACGAAAAATGCGAAAGCTCTATCCAAAAAAAGTATGTAGATCCGTAGTAGCTCCTCCCAAAACAATTGGAAACAGATCAAAAACCTTAATCACAAAAAAACACTTGAACAGTAAATTAATAGTCTTATGAGTAACAAATACAAATATTTATGCAATTATCACAATCAAATTAATGCAACAAGTGCATAATCAACAAACATTGAACATTTAACAAATGCAAAACAATATACCTGAAAGTGCAAGAATGAACACCAAGAGTATAACCGGCCAAGCGTGAGCCGGATCGCGATCCTCCGGCAAAAACTCATTCAAGTATCTCAATTTCGCAGACGCCTTGGCGCAGGGATTCCGAAGCTTTTGGACAATGTACGAGTCCTCGGTCAGAATGTTCTGCTCCACAATGTCCTTACATCCTCTTGCCAAATCCACAAGTATCTCGCCCCAAGCGATTGCGAATCCCTTAATCTGATCCTTGAAGTTCTCCGATTGCTCCAATTCTTCGCAGGAGGCGAAACCAGCATCAAACGAAGCCGTAGAGACTTCGATAGGATCGGCCGCCGCGTATCGTATCCCCGAGTCACTCACCAGACTCGCCAGCTCGTCCCTCCACGAGCTCGATCCTCTCACCTCCGACATTTCTGTGAAATTCGAATAACACAGTCGACAGAGAGTGAGAGTGAGAGCTCAGAATCATCGATAGGCTTATACATACATATATACATACATATATACATACATACATACATACATATATAAATATACATAGAGAGAGAGAGAGAGAGAGAGAGAGAGTTGCAGAGGCAATGATGTCAAAACTGTAACTTTCCAAGCGTGAAATTGAAGCTTGGTTTTCAACCTAATTTTGCTATAAAATTTAAAAAAAAAAAAAAAAAAAAAAAGAAAACCGAACCGACCACCGTTCAAAAACGAATCGGAACCAACACAGAAAAGTGAAAAATAAAATTATAAATATTCAATGCATCAAAAAGCAAAAGCCAAAAGCCAAATGCACCTCTGCATTGCTAACCTTACCTCAGCGGCGTTTTAGCTTTTGCTTTCCCTAACACTGAAACCGTTGCTTCTCTGATCTGAATCATTCAGCTTTTTACTGGAATTGACTTATGCACTTCTCGTCGGCCCTTCGCCAACGCTGGTTTTCTGCAAGCACTTCATACGGAAAAGCGTTTTTCGGTGCTTGAGGTTGAAGATGCATAGTCGAATACGAGAGCCGAGTTTACTTTTGGTGTGAAGTGGAATCGGACGGTCTGGATGTGTCCACGTCATCGGCTGCTACGCCGTGATTTAAACGGCTGGAGACCGGCTCGGGCGGTGCGTGTTGGGCGGTGCGTGTCGGGCGGTTCTGCCCACGCTGTCTGTCGACCTGGAACTGCCGGTTTTCAGTGTACGTCGCTGGGCCCATGTGACACGGGAATGTTCTTTTTAATTTATTATTCTCTACCGCCAGATAGGTAACATTAATTTATGCCTGGTTCGATCTTAACCGTTAGTTCTGGTCAATGTCTTTTCCAAACCGTCTCATCCAACGGTGTTTATTTGATTAGGTTTGTGAAAGGACGTGAGTGATGCCGAGAGGACTCGAAGATGTCAATGCGGAAGTTCCTTGACGTCGAGATTGTACGTCTCGATTCTAAGTCCTAAAGGGGGCAAAACAAACATGAGTGGACCAAGTTGATATATATATAATAAAACAGTTATCAACGTACTAACCCCAAAGTTTTTATGAAATCACATATATATCATGATAAACATAAGTTTTCCGAAACCTAGTATGCCGTGCAATGTCTCAAATCATAACTTGTATATATAGTAATCACTAGTGAATGTTTGATAACCCCCAGGCCCCATGCCGGCTCCCCATCTCTGAGCAGATAGTTAGAGGAATACATTTCAGGCTCCATGCCAGCTCCCCATCCCTGTGCTAATAGCCAGAGAAAACACACTCCAGGCCCTATACCAACACCAAACCGTCACCCGGGACAGACTAGAATATATCCCTACGTCCCGTAGCAGAAATGACCACTAGGTAAGTACAAAAGCATTGAACATACATATATTAAAAAGCAACTTCATAGTATAAAGTCATCCATCATCTATACTATAAAAAGGTGTTCTAAACATGTTCTAAATATCATATCATCATCCATCGGATATTCTATAAGAACACGGGGTTATAGGAAAAATAGTAATAATTTAAACTAGTCTTAGTAAGCATGTTATCTCATAAAACGTTTCTTAAAACATAGTCATCAAATCATGCTTTTCATGTATGCATTTCTACTATCAAAACATGCATTTTTAGAAGGGGTCCACTCATAGTACTTAGCCATTGAAGAGCCACGCAACTAGCGAAGATAGAACGCCACAATTAATTGCTCCTAAGCACATAAAGGGTACATTTAGTCAAACTCTACTCAAACGAATTAATTTGGGAAAACGAACGTCAAACATAGATTCAGGACGTCAAAATTAGCCTAGGAGGGGTCTCGCATGAAAACCTAAAAAGTCAACGGTCAAAGTCAACGTTGACCGTTGACACCGGGTCAAAGTCAACGAATCTGAGTCAAGGGTATTGTGTTGGACCAGGTTAGGTCAAAGGGTTTGGACTTGGGTTTGGGTTCTGATGGATTTGGGTTTTAGAATGCACGGGCCTAAGGCCCTAAAGGGAAATGGCCCAAAGGCCTTTAAATTAACAAAATAAAAAGAAATAAAAGGGTTAGGTTGGGCTGCCCAGGGTTTTGGGCTTGGCAAGAACGGCCCGAAGGCCTAGGTGGTTTCTTGGGTTGGGTTTTACGCTGGAGAAGAAGCCCGGAATTCGACCGGAATTTAGACAAACTTTGAACGTCCATAACTTTGTCAATACTTAACGAAATCGAGTGATTCAAAAATGAAAAGCATAGCTCTCGAAAAGACGAAGAGAAAGGTACCTCACAGGATGCTAACTCACCGTGGTTTGGCCGGAAAACACCTTAAAAGCCTCGGAGGTCGCCGAAAATTGGGTAAGATTCAAATGGATATAACTTCTTCAATACTCAACGAAATTGGATGATTCAGAAAAGAAAGTTGTAGTGCTCAGCGAGACGAAGAGATTGATACCTTCACGTCGGCCAACTCGTCGTGGTTTGGCCAAAAAGTGGCCTGAAAGCCACGGGTATTTTCTGGAATCTGGGTTTAGTTCTCTGAGGTGGTTTTCCTGTGTCAAAACGTCCCCAAGACAATACCTATTTTCATTTAAACCACCAAATCCTTGAAAATGAAGAATGAGTGATGGTATTTCGAGCCTCACCTAGTCGGGAATAGTAGAACTCGCCAGCATAGGTGTGCTAAGCATGATTGGGTGGTCTCTGTGCTTCACAGAGAATGAGGGAGAGAAGAAAGGCCCAACGATGGTGGTGATGCCGTCGTGTGTTTATATGTTTGTGTGTGTGTTCGACAGTGAGGAGGGAAGAGTAAGGTCAAGAGAGAGATGCATAGAGTTTCGGGGAGAGAAAGAGCTAGAGAAAGAGTCATAGAAATCAGAAAAGAAAGAAAATGGGAAGGGAACCGGGGGACAAAACAGGGGGTGGGCCCCTTGGGCTCACCAATTAAGAACCAAAAACCATTATTTTAAACAAAAGAAACCCAACCAAAGTGAAAATACGAAAATACCCTTTTTGTTCCGTAAATCTCGGGACGAGTTATTACAGTGGGCCCTGCAGTCAGCTGGTTGTTGGCCAACATCATCATCCCAACGACTATAATTGACATCCAATGGCTGAGGTTTAAGGACCGTTGGTTGATCCAACCATCATGATTCAAAATTTTTTTTTTTAGAATATGTTATTTTAAAATACATTGAATCCAATGACTGAAATCAAATATAATCAAATCTAACAGTAAAAAAAAAGATCTAACGTCCCAAATTTAAATTCAACGGCTAAAATAATTAAAAAAATTATTTAACTCAAAATTCACCCAAAAACTCTATAAATACCTATGTATTTGTTCAAACATCCACACAAAACTCAATTTTCTCCTACTAATTATTGTTTCTATTGAATTCCTAATAATTATCATTGTTTATGTACTTTATTAAATTTATGTCTTATTAATTATTGTTTCTATTAATCTAGATGCCTTCAATAATTATTCTATTTATTATTCCACACTTTGATGTAAAAAATTTGGTGTTGAACGGTTGGTGAATTGAAAGTTAGCCTAAGGTTGAAAGATTGGTGAAAGTTGAAGGCTTGCTTTGTGGAAAATTTAGTGATTTTTCAATATTTATCTGAATTTAAATATTTTTAGATTAAAATGTTCATAAAATTAATTTATGATAGTCTACATTTTTTTTAATTTAATTTAAGAAAAAAATAGCCTAAGTTCATTCTTTAATAATTCCGGACTAAAATTTTAGCCCAGAATGGTTAAAGCAGAAAAGCTGTTTCTGAGCTAAAAGCTAACTTTTTTTGGCTAAAAAATCTGGCTTTTAGCCCAACCATTGGAGTTGGTCTTATGTGGTACATTGATCTTTTTATAAATTTTGTTCTCTAACCGATATGTCAAATTTAAACTATTATTTATTACATTATTTACTTTTTATAGTTTTAATTAGTATTTTAAAACAAAAGATAACTATTAAAATTATAAAAAGTATTTATTAATTACTAAAAATAAATTTGAAGTTACTGTCAAATTTGACAACAACTTCCTCTACTGCCTTTTCATGTCATGCGAGATGACTAAAGATAAATGCGTAATGTTAATTTAATAATTGATGTGACTACGAGTTCGAATAATAGTTTGTTTATGCTTAAAAAGAATAACCTTAGGGTAAAGTATAAAACGACGTTATTTTGCTTGTTTTGGTTCAATTTGGATTCTAAACGGCAGAAAATCAAAACTACTAATAAATTTCAGTTCAGTTTTTTAAATTTGATTCGGTTTCTTTTTGTTTGTTTTTTTTTTCTTCTTAAATTTCCGAATAGACGTTTTTCCAAAATTCCCTGTTAGTAATTTTGGTTAAAATCAATGGTAGTCTCTAAAAGCCCAAACTGTATCTCCACTTTAACCAGATGGTGCATTTAAACTCTCAACGTCTTTGCGCGCGCTGGTAAGTCGACCTCTTTCTTTCGCAGAAATCCTAATACCCCAAATAATATCAACCGATTAGCTCACCTAAACACCATTCACTACAACGTCCTTCGGTTCTAAGAAGCTTCAAAATTTGACGCAACCAAGGTACGTTACACTCTTCATCTCCCCTCTCTGGTAAATTTGATTATCTACTAATTTCCCTTTTTTTTTTTTTTTCAAATTTGTATGGGTTACTCTTAGACTAGGGTTTTGGAAGGGTATATGTGTTTATGTAATTTTCATATTATTATGTTTTTGGATTTCTAGCCAAAGTTATTGCCTCCCCAAACTATTTGATAAAAACCCAAAATTGGATTTTGCTGAAATCCGATAGTCCAGAAATCTGTTTTGAACGGTTTTAGGAAGGATTAAATGGTTCGTTTACTAATCCGTAATCAAAATAAGAGGAATTGAATTGATGAGGAATTGTATTGAGGGAGAATTGAAATAGGGAGAAGTCAGAATCAAATTCCTGTTAAAGTTGTTTACTATAATGTCCTAGAATCAGAGTTAAAATGATATAAGTTGTTTACTAGTTCACCTGAATCGAAATGAAAATTAATATGATCACTAAAATACCCTTAATCTTAATAATAAAAAAAATTCATAACTTTTTAATACAATTTCACACATACACACACATATAGTTTTGTTAAAATTTATTTATATATACTAAAACCCAAACTTCTGGTTACTGTTCCAGAGCAGTGTGCGGACCAAAATGCCCCTCAATTCGTTTGTTAAGTCAATTTTTTGCCATCTTTGCTACAGTGAAATGGCATCGCTACCCTCCTTTGCCACGCGTTTGTCGTCGATGATTTCAGAAGAGGCTATCCCTTCTTCGTGGACTACGGCTTTTCTCTTTTCTGGACTCTTCTTTCCAATTCTATCTCTGTCTCACAAACCTTCTCTCAATCCTGGCCTTGCTCTCCCATCTCGAGTTCTCTCTGTGTCTCGGCTTTTTCCAAAAAATGGTTAAGTCGGTAAAATTTGTTTAGATCCTTTTGTCGGAGGCTGCAGACGACAACGCTCGCTTGCTAAAAAATAGTCAGTTTGATCTCGATTTGCAGAAAATTTGGAGCGGATCACGTTTCCTGCTGCCGATTTGGTATGGGCTTTGAATGTTATGTGCTTGGGAGTGTAAATTTGGATTTATAAACGGGTTTTTCATTTAAATTTTTTGGTTGTGATTTTGGGAATTTTGGCCTCAGATTTAATTTGGTTTTCTTTTTGGTTTCAGGAGATCCGGTTTTTCGGGTTTCTGACATTAAGGTGAGGAGTTTTGAAATTCTACGTTTTTTATTCGACTTCCAGCCTGAGATGTAATTTTAAAGCTGAAATTTCCGACTTTTTTTTTATTAATCTTAAATCAGATTAGTTAATTATAGTTAAATAATTTTTTTTTTCTTTCTGTTATGCAGCTGAAGTAACTAGAGTTGAGAAATAACAATTGGAGCTTAGAGTCTTTGCATATGAAAGTTGAATATGAGCCTTTGAAAGGCTTTGTAAACGTGTTCTCAATTGTAGGGCATTGGATAGCAATTTTGGGTGAGTCTTGATTCCCCAGTGCACATAATTTTGTTTCAGTTTATTTGTCTACTTTTGCATTTCTGTGGAATTTTTTGGAAACCCCAATGATTCAGAATTGAAATTTATGTGTAAATTGATAAGTGTGGGTATGTCTAACAGAGTAAGAGCAGTAATCCAGTTTTGTGATCAGTTCGATTTAGGGGTTTTGATTCAGTAAGGGGTATGGATAGTGTGTGGACAGAGATTAAGCTCTGTGGTGGGCAGAAACTATAGTGTGTCTCCTACGGGGTTGTCTTTTTTGGAATCTCATTGTTTAAATCAGTTGACAAAGTAATTATTGTCCTCACATGTCTTCCTAAACTACTCATGAAATTAACATTGGGACGATTATGGGATCCTCTACTTTACACCTCTACTTGCACATTTATTTATTCGTATTTAGAGTGTTGATGATTTAGTCAAAGAGTTAGTCAGTGCATGGTCTTAATATGCTTAAATTCTTTTTTTTTTTTACAATAATTTTTGTTATTCTTTTCCGTTTAGTTCATTTGAATTCGTTTTTAAAGTCCATTTGATCAATAAGTGTAAAAACTGAACAGCTTTTCTGAATGTATTTTATTGGACTTTGGTGGACAAATGTATCTTTGTTGATCAATCTTATCTTTGTGTGGTCCTTCTCTTGATGTTATAAATATTCAAGGCTGCAATTTTTTTCTATCTTTGTGATATTAATTTTTTTTTGGTCATGATTGCAGGTTTTTATAAAAATTCACCTTCAAAGATTGAGTAAAAATATATAAAGGTTGTTGGTGATCGGTATAAAGACAATAAAAAAGGTATGAATAAAATGTTTGAGATTATATGATTTGATTTGATTTTGTAATGTACAAAATTCTTTTTATATTTTTCAGATTAAATAGGTTTAGGACTGTATTGGTTAAATCTAATTAAATTTTTGGAATTTTCTATGAACAATATTTTGTTTCATTACAGGGTTTGGTGGTTCTACTTTGGGTTGAGAAAGGAAAAAAAAAAAAAAAAAAAAAGAAGACCATTTTGTTGGCAATCAATATAAAGACATAATACAAAAGTTATTCTTTAATGATATCATTTGGTTTCAATTTCTGACCTATGATTTGCAATATGAATTAATAATCTGAACAAAATTTGTTCGCGCTTATTATCTATTCTCTTCTTTCCATATATATATATTTTTCCATGTTTGATTTTGAATAAATTAACATTTGTTTCTGATGTAAGCGACAATTTATAATAGATCTTTATGTCCTGCGTTTCTTTTTAGGCTTAATTTTTGTTAATCATATAGTTGGTTTTCTTTATAATTGTCAAGATGATGATTTAATTTATTCATTGTTTTCAAGGCATGGTATACATATTTATATTCTTATTAACGATTTATTTCTATGTGTGTAGTTGCATGGGCTTATTTAGAGAAGCCTGTATTTATCATTTGACAATTTTTTATCAGTATTTATTTGCCCTGTATTAGACGTATTTTACAGCATCTGCGAGTTATTGTACAAAAATGGGGTCCATATGGTTTTGTTTTGTATGGAAATCTGAATAGTTTGATTCTAACGTACTAATGCTGACTCATTTTTATTTTTACATTATATCTCTATATTACATAGAGACACCAAACCAAATATATCTGATCCATCTTTCTACAACATTCTTTTTTCGTTGTTTTTGCAAAAACAATGTTTTAGAACTAACTACCAATTGATAATATTAGATTACATTTGACCAAAGAAACAATAATATATTATCACTGTCAATGATATCCATTGTGAGTATCTTTAGGAGGAAAAGAGAAGAGGAGAAAACACGTACATATTCTTCCTTTTTCTTTCTATGTGTTTTTGGGTGGAGGATATGAGAGATTGTTGGTGTTTGGCTTCTGTGGCTATGTTTGACTGTTTTTGTATTGATATTGTTATTCCTTTCAGGGTCGAGAGATCAACACAGAAAGCGTAAGAAATAGATGAACAAAGCAGATTGAGCTGAATAATCTCGATCAAACAACATTCATAATTGTAAGCTCAAGAGTAACTGTTTTTGTGTTAGTTGCATGTCTTAGTAGTTAGCAATCCTTTCCTTTACATTTGATGAAATCATTTATGCATTACTGAAGCTTTGTTATGCACCTAGCTCTTTGCTTCTCTTGCCTACTATCGTTTTCTACTATTGAAATACAACTTTATACATGTTTTATAAACTTTTAAAACCCGCAGCAACGCGCGGGCTCTATTACTAGTTTAAACTATTATTTATTACATTATTTACTTTTTATAGTTTTAATTAGTATTTTAAAACAAAAGATAACTATTAAAATTATAAAAAGTATTTATTAATTACTAAAAATAAATTTGAAGTTACTGTCAAATTTGACAACAATTTCCTCTACTGCCTTTTCATGTCATGCCACATAGAGATGACTAAAGATAAATGCGTAATGTTAATTTAATAATTGATGTGACTACGAGTTCGAATAATAGTTTGTTTATGCTTAAAAAGAATAACCTTAGGGTAAAGTATAAAACGACGTTATTTTGCTTGTTTTGGTTCAATTTGGATTCTAAACGGCAGAAAATCAAAACTACTAATAAATTTCGGTTCAGTTAAGTTTTTTAAATTTGATTCGGTTTCTTTTTGTTTGTTTTTTTTTCTTCTTAAATTTCCGAACAAACATTTTTCCAAAATTCCCTGTTAGTAATTTCGGTTAAAATCAATGGTAGTCTCTAAAAGCCCAAATTGTATCTCCACTTTAACCAGACGGTGCATTTAAACTCTCAACGTCTTTGCAGAAATCCTAATACCCCAAATAATATCAACCGATCAGCTCACCTAAACACTATTCGCTACGACGTCCTTCGGTTCTAAGAAGCTTCAAAATTTGACGCAACCAAGGTACGTTACACTCTTCATCTCCCCCCCTCCGGTAAATTTGATTATCTATTAATTTCCCTTTTTTTTTTTTTTTCAAATTTGTATGGGTTACTCTTAGACTAGGGTTTTGGAAGGGTATATGTGTTTATGTAATTTTCATATTATTATGTTTTTGGATTTCTAGCCAAAGTTATTGCCTCCCCAAACTGTTTGATAAAAACCCAAAATTGGATTTTGCTGAAATCCGATAGTCCAGAAATCTGTTTTGAATGGTTTTAGGAAGGATTAAATGGTTCGTTTACTAATCCGTAATCAAAATAAGAGGAATTGAATTGATGAGGAATTGTATTGAGGGAGAATTGAAATAGGGAGGAGTCAGAATCAAATTCCTGTCAAAGTTGTTTACTATAATGTCCTAGAATCAGAGTTAAAATGATATAAGTTGTTTACCAGTTCACTTGAATCGAAATGAAAATTAATATGATCACTAAAATACCCTTAATCTTAATAATAAAAAAATTCATAACTTTTTAATACAATTTCACACATACACAGTTTTGTTAAAATCTTAACAATTCTCATATATTTATTTTTAATAAAACTTGGAACTTTTTTTTATTTCTTAAAGAGTAAAAACCTAATTCAGCAAGGAAAAGAAGTAAAAAAAAAAAAAAAAAAAAATTTGAAAAAAGAAGAAAGGTTCGGGAACCTCTACGGTTCCACCACAACTCTCTCTACTCTCCCCGTCTGCATCCGCATATTATTTTTGCGATCATCCCCAAGCGCCAACTCTTGCCCATCCTGACCTTGTCGGGTTCTATCGGCCTGAAGATCTCCTTTTGGCGGTAAATCATGAACTCCTTGCCTGCGGCCATTCTCGGATTTCTCAACCATTTGCCAGCCGCTCAATGCTTTATGTTATGCTCTCTGTAAAAACGTCTGCAATCGAAATTCAATCCGTAGTGGGTAAGTCACAAGGTTTTTCTTTTTTTCTATACTCATCTGCATCTCTCTTTCCCCATCCGAATTTGGATCTGGGGTGTCCGGAGTTTGTTTGTAGAACTGTTGGGGTGGGTTGGTGATAGGTCTTGGCAGTCTGGGAGGTGGTGCGGTGGTCTGCGTCGGTTAAGGGTGGGGATGGGTGGGTGGTTGAATGGTGGGAGGCCGATGGGAGGGGCAGGGCAATTTCGGTGTTGGAGAGGAATTCAATTCCCTTTCTTCTACCTCCATTGAGGAGGTGTGTAATTGTATTAGAGGCATTAGAACTCTGACTGCCTTTTTTTTTTTTTGGACAAATAGAACTGACTGCCTAATTGTAACATTTTCAATTGCTTTATCAATGGTTGTAGGACGTAGGTTTTTACTGTTTAGAGTACATGATCTTGCCGAGATTTCAGCTCGTCTTCTTTAGATTTAGACGACGAGTTAAGTTCTTGTGACGAATACATTTTCCTTTCATACTTTTGCATTCCAAGTTATATTTGGGATTTGCTGAACATTTAATCCGCTCTAATAATTAGATTCAAATTTTGACAGGATCCTGCAAATGGTTAGGTTTTCACTGAATTGTAGTTCGGTTGAGGGTTCGGAGGAGGTTGCCCAAGAACGAAGGACAGTTTACTAATCGGTTTCATTGGTCCTGGGATAGCTCTTGTGGGTTTTGTTTTTGGATTCCTAGGCTTAGTTTTGGCTGATTTCACTCTCATTGATGAATATGCTTCTCTCTCTTTCTTGGAAATCCTATGTTGTAATGTGTTATTTTTGCTACTCTTTGCAATTCAGTTACTTAGTAGATATTTTACGTTAATTTGTTGGAAATTGAGTTTTTGAGACTTTATCTTGTTCGGTTTGCTAATAAAGGTATCATCTTTGTTTCTGAATTCTCATTTCTGCTGTGGTCTTGTTGTTCATCTTATCTGTTAATGTTCTCTATTGTTTGTTTTTATGTTCTTTTTAAACCTCATATTATCTTCAGGGCACATTTGTAAGATTCTTTGATATTTGAATTATGCCCTTTTGATTTTTCTATCATTCATTAACTGGGTCATGATCTGAAGGTGATCTAATTTCTCAACTAGAATTTTTTGAGTTTCAGTCATCCATTACTTCATGTCTAAATGTTTCTTCTTCAGCATCGAGGTCTTTTCATTTCACATAGCACTCTCACAAAATGAACTACATAATGAATGATCCGAGAGTTTACTGGGATTTACCTTTGGTATATATCTTCATGATTTATTTTCTTTTAGTTATGCTTGTCTTTCTGCATAAGGTGTTTGTTGACCAGTTGGTGTTTGATCAAATGTTTGGATATTTATAAACATATTAGTTATTGCATATGGACCATTCAGCCAAAGGCTCTATTAGTATTGTGTAGTTAAATGGATATCATATTCTGTAGTTTTGTTTATTGCATGCTAGTTCTTGTCTGATTTTATTTTTGTTATGTTTTGTCTCTTTGTCCAATTACTAGCAAGAGATTCCGTTTTGGGTGTAGGGCTGTTTTCAGTTGATGGGTTTGTAAAAGGGATACTAAACCAATTTTCCTTAATCTTTTCAAGCAGCCATGGCCGGTGAAACAATTGTTGACGATCAACGCCAACGCACTTTGAAGGCATTGGAACGAAGGTTTGAGGCTGCCCAAGTCGAGCTCGATTTACATCAAAAGAAGACTGTCAAGAGATCAAAAACCGATGAAGCTGGAAAGAAATCGCAGATTGCAAGTTCTTTGGCTGTTAATTCTTTACCAAATTTAGCAAATCCATCGGCCTCAAGTTCAACTCCATTTAAGAAAGGTTTGTGAAAATCTTAGTTTCAGATATTTAATTAAATTTTTTTTTCTGTTATGATTTTGTATATTTATGATTATTTGATTTTTCTCGTCTTTATTCTTAATAGGAGCTTTCACTTTTTCGGGGTATATTAATTCACAAGGTACTGTTTCAGTTTTAGTGAATCGAGGCAAAATTTTTTGGTAGTTTAATTTAAGAGATTAGGATTGAGGTTATATGTTTATTTTGCTTGTATTTGTTATTCAGAGATCGACGAAAGTGGTCCAACATATGCAAAACTAGTTCAATCTGTTGATGAGAATCTGCTGGCAACTAGTGTTGAGGTACTTTTTCGTGAAGTTGAAGCAAAATTTTTGGTTTAAGTCATTGGTTTAAGATCTAGTTTGTGAAATGCAGGTCTCTGGCGGTAGAAAGGAGAGTAAAGTTGATAAGGTTTTGCACGAGCTTCTTCAGAGTGGAGACTCAGCTCAGAAGTACATGCAAGGATCCAGAAGTAAGAGAATTGACAATTGGATTCTCCTCGATAACTATGTGCAAGGACGTGGCGTTTCAACTGGCTCTAGTGCCAGGGCCCTGCAGATTCATTCCAAGCGTTCTAAAAAGCACATGTCAATGAAACAGCAAAAAAGGAAGGGATTGTTTGATTTTCCTAAAGATTTTCATAGGTGAATTGTGTTTCTCAGCATATGTTGCCATTTGTGAATCTGTGATACTTATTTTTCTTCTTCCAACAAGTGAACAATAATAATGATACGCTAGGCAAATTGTTTTTTCTGATCCTGAAGTTACAAGCTTACGATTCAGAATGGCTTGTTTTTACTGGTTATCATCAATATATTTCTCCTTCAATAACTGGAGAGATGTTTTCCGTGATTGATGATAAGATCTTAACAATTTTTTTTTTACTTGTTATATTTTTCCATCTATGGTTCACTCTCTAATACTTTCTTTTGTTTGGATCACAGCTTTGATAAATTTAAGCCAATGCATGAGTTGTGGAAAGGCTATATTATGCAACTCTTAAAAACTACTGGGTGAGTATATCTTTCTCATTGCAGATATCAGAGTTATGTATACTTTTTAATGGTTAATCGTTTCTTTCTTAAGCATCTATAGTTTTGGGGGGCAATATGCTTTGCATTTTGTTAGTCTTCGATGTTGAAAACTAACCACAAGTTTGTTCAATCCCGCAGAAAAAATCAGCTGGCTCAGTGTATTCTTAGTGCAGATCTACATGGTGCTATTATTTCAGGTTTATTTCTTACTTTTTCATAACTTTCATTAATAACTGCCCATTCTTGTCCTTAATGTAAACATTGTGCATACTGTTTGTTCATTATTCACCTCTAATCATCCTCCAAGCCATATTACGAATTCTTATCACACCAGATAGATCACTTGTACTATGGCTTCTTGTAATTCCAACATGTTCAAACATCCTAAAATTGAGAACCTTTTATCTCTTTTGTCGATCAAAATTGGGAATTATTTAGGACTTTAATTCTGCTCCTTTAAGTTATTTTGTTCTTCTCTTATGTGAATGGCTCAAGGATACATTATTCTATATCAAGTTATGAACTTATGTTCAAATGCATGTCCTTTGAACTATCTGGACTCGTTCCTGCACATTGCTTGGCAGTGTCAAATACGCCCTCATCTTCCCTTTTCTCTCTGTCTATACTTACTGTAGTTCCCTGTCTATTTACTGGCAGTTGCCGAGTGTAAAGTAACTTCATACACTGGAGTGAGTGGTATCATGATTCGTGAAACAGCAGAAACATTTGGGATAATTACACAGGATAATAAATTCAGAGGTAATTGAGCTGCTGATTCAAAGCTTTAATTTATTTAGATGTTCTTGGTACAACTCGTGTTGATAGAACTTTGAACTGAACCTAAAGTGAACACGTATGTGTTCATGCTATTGATAATGGAATGCTGATGGTTTGATTATCTGTATGGGGCATATTTGCAGTGGTGCCCAAAAAGTTTTCTGTGTTTATATTTCAAGTTGATTGCTGGAAGATTACCTTGCACGGGGACAAACTCACTTCAAGAAACTTGGGCTTGTAATTGTTTCAGGTGATCTTCTCCACTATTTATATGGGATTTAAGAATTTGGCAAGCTATTTGATAACGAATCAATCAACTTTACTACTATCGACGTTGTTTTCGTATTCAGTTTACTTGTTAACTTGTTCCCGATTTCCAATTGTGGTAAATTGCAGAACAGTTAAGAGTTTAACAATATCATTGACAGTCGTTCGACAATGTTGGTTGGTGGATGAGCGGCTGAGACCAGCTTTGGCATTGAACAATCGAGAAGAACTATGATCACAAAAGGAAGGGGAGTGGACTCTTGCAGGTACCAGCTGGTCTTCAGTATGCCGCTTTACAATTCTTTGCTAGGCGTCAAATACAATTAATTGGGAGTTTTTCGTTAAAGTTCCCAATTAATAGATGTACGAAGCTGTGCAATTCTATAGTTATCTCTTCCATATTTCACTATGGCAGCCCATCTCTTACATGTTTCATAATCATGGAAGATGTTTTATTTTTGACGTTATATATGATCGCAAAGAATGGAAGCACTGCCTCCAAAATGGATCACATGAACCAGCACGCTAAACATTACAAAAACAGGCCTTTCATATGCCTAAATGGATCACATTCACATGGGTGGTGTGCCATTCTCATCACCCCACTAGTAATTAACACCTTAAAACGAACTTATGAGTCTCACCAACTGTAGGACTCAGACATGCTCTGCAACGTTCTGGATTATAATTAACACCGTCTCTAAACACACTTATAAGAGCGCACATTTAAGGGGCTTATAGATTTTAAGGCTTAAATAAGAGTTTGTAACCTGAATAGTTTTATAAATCTAATTTAAGTTTCTATTATTAAAACTTACCATATTTAAATATTTATAGCACATTTATTATTTATAACTGACCATCCGAAATTGTCTATCCTTCCATAATTAATGTATTTTCTTGTGCTTCCATCATATAAATAAATAAAACTTATTAAAATTCAATTTCTTATCAGCACGTAATTTCGGTACGATTGCATCGGTATATAAGTTTCGGTATAATGTATCTGTACAAAGTTTATGTACGATGCATGAGCATATAAGTTTTGCTACAAATGCATCGATACATAAGTTTCAGTATGAATGTATCATTACAATTGCATCGGTATATAAATTTTAGTACGAATGCATCGGTACATAAGTTTTGGTGCCGTTGTATCATTACATATGTTTCGGTACGAATGTATCAATATATTAGTTTCAGTACGATTGCATCAGTACATAAGTTTCGGTACAAAATATCTTGGCACATTTCTATAGTACATACATAGGTACATAATATGCATATATATATATATATATATATAAAGAAATTTACTCACGATAAAGAATATATGATATATATATATATATATATGACATTTTTTATTGTGGGACTTAATAATAATTGTCAAATAATATTTTCATTGTTTATGAGGATCAATATATAACCCTCAATAATTATTACAACCTAATTAATATAAGCTCAATAATTATTACAACGTAATTAATATTTGATCATTACAACTAATCCCAAAGACTAAAACTATGTTTGGATGAGGAAAATAAACTTGGAATTTAGGTAAAAATCAGAATTTGTAAATTGACATGCACCAATTCCCTTGTTTGGATTCATAAGCATAGAAATTTAGAATTTCTGCATAGAAAAAAACTTGGGATTTGGGACCTCCAATTCCTAAGTTTAAATTCCATGTAAATAGGTGTCATTTTCCAATTTCTCTGATTTAGAGTTTAAAAAGAACAAATTCCGTATTCAATTCCATTATTCTTTTAGGTTTACCAAACAAGAAAATTCACAAATTCTAGAATATAAAATCTCGTCATTTCAATTTCCGTCATTTTAAAATTCCTTAGTAATCTTAAATTTCTTCATCCAAACATAGTGTAAAGTTAGTTTTTAATCTTATACATGGTATTATTCTAAAAGTAATCCTCCCCGACTCCTACTTCTTTGGATCACTTCACTCACTCTATTGCGAAGATAGTAATAGGGGTTCGATAATTCTTCAAGGATTGAAAAAGAATTCACTATTTTATTAAGGGGTGTGATATTCACACACCCCTTTTTACTTCTTCCACATTTTTTTGGTTTTTAACCGTCGGATCAGATAAATTGAAGAAGATCAACGGACATAAATTAACAAGGCTGTGTGAGAAGTAAAAATGGTTGTGTGGATGGTACCCCTTTTATTAACTAGATTATAGTTATAAATCAACACTGGTACAGTTGCTATTACGTTTGGAGACCGAACAGAGAACACATCATGCTAGCTTTGGTTTGGAGCAAAGGCCATGACAGAGTTGCTGAGATCAAACAAAAACCTCTCTGTCGTTGTATGACCCCTATGATGCTGGGTCCAACTCCGACGGTGTGGAGAATAATACAGCTTTCATTTTCCTCAGAAAATTTAGAAAAACCCTGGGACAGCCCCATCATTGCCCCGTCTTCGAAACTGAACTCAATTCTCGGAAACAGATCATTTGGATAGCCACTAAGGCCAACCAGATCGTCTGTGGCATAGCACAAGTCAACTCCTGTCTTGCAATCCGGGACAGGCACGACTCCATACCTTGTGGGCAAGTATTCGACGACACGTTTTGCCAACGGATAGTATGTTGCATCAGCAATAATGTCAGCGGGGTTCCAACATTTATTACGAAGCCATGTATGGCTTCGATATCCCTTCACAAGGACTTGGCAGCCATGGCTCCGATGTTGTCGAGTACTTGGCCACAGTTATGGAGTCATAACTGTCTCGGATAGCAAGACAAGAGTTGACTTGTGCTACGCCACAGGCGATTTGGTCAGACTTAGTGGCATCCACATGATCTATTTCCGAGAATTGAGTTCAGTTTCGACGGCAGGGCAATGAGGGAGTTGTCTCAGGTTTTTTCTGAATTTGCCGAGGAAAATGAAATCTGCATGATTAATGTCCAGATCATCGGAGTTGGACCCAGCATCTTAGAAGCCATACAGCAGATCATAGTAATTCCTGTGAAATTTAGGTAGTACTTGAAGTACTCCTCCTCAGCCGGGCCTCAGATGATCGGAGTGAATTGGATTCCCTTGCTATCTATACCCGCCTCATCCCTAATGTCCAGTGTTGCAGCACCCTTGTCAACGTTGTTAGTTCTTCAACGGAAGGAAGGCAACTTGAGAACAGCTCCCATTCCGTAGTGGTCAGGTTCGCCTTGATCATCCGACGCTTTGTAGATGTGGGGTGGCCTGACCCAAGGCCCAACATTCACTTATGGCCAACCTATTATCTCCGAAGACAAGGTGGTTGTGTGTTGTGTGTACAACAACCTATGACGAATCCCTGGATCACCGATCCATCTGCATTTGAGAATGTGTCCATTCCGAGAAGTCCTTGGGTGAATCCAATGTCATAGACACATTTTTCTCATCCAGATGAAGGGTCCGGACCAGCAACCGCCAACAGCTGCAGAGCCTGGCAAGAACTGGAATGTCTAGGAGATGTTCGGGCTGAAGTTTTGAGATGGCACCTCAAAACACTCTTGGCAGCCGGAGGACTGAAGCCATGTGGCAGCTTTGGAGTGACAATAAACTTGGTGGTGTTGGTGGATGAGTTTGAACTGGGTAATGAGATATTAGTTTCACCAGAGGATAAAGATCCCATCCTAATTTCACGGAGAATAAAAAAACAGAAAAAACACAAATGAAGTAGTAAACCCCAGTGGACCCTAATTTCATTGAATAATTGGGCATAAGGTATGCCTAAGTTAATGTTGAGGATCATGTAAGTGTAAACTGACAGATATACTTATTTCAGTGACAGAGAAGATGAATGAAAGAGGAGAGCGGGAGAAGCAAAAGTTTAGGGTCTAGGGTTAATGATACAAGCACTGTGAAACAAATGGATGGAATACTGTAGCATTATTGTTAATCCGCTGTCATGTACGCCAGCTAACCCTTGGAATTTATTCCACAAAACAATGCATAACAATGCATGCATGTATGTATGGAAGTTACGTCTGAAATAATACTTGCATATATAACTAGCAAGCTAGCTAGGTTACAACAATAATGCATGAGACGGACAAATGATTAACCAATTGGCCGCAACTTGCAGGCCAATTTGACACTTTGTAACAATTGCGTTGGAGCTCTTAATCTTCTAGTGAGGGACCATTCTACCTTATAAATTGGAATGCCTTCACTAGTTGAGCTTTCTAGCTATAGCTAATTTTGCCACACAAAGGACGAATCTTAATTTATCAGTATGAGTACGTCTTGTAAATTTGTGCTGATATCGATATTACAGTTTTCACAACGTGTGCATGTAACATGTTGGTGTTGTAGAACATTATAATATATAGCTATATCCTTAGTGTAAATTTGTAATCATGTAATGCATGGTATACTCTTTTCTTTAAACAAAATTGAAATTATCTCGAAAATTTTCAAACATAGCCTTTCTCCCCCCACCAGCCTCCCATTCTCTCTTCTGCCCTTCTGCCTTAAATTGGCAAACCCACCCTTCACATGGATGTCAAACGGACGGTCCTAAACAATCATCACGTCACGTGGCACTTCCCAACAACTCTAATAAATACAAACCAAAATATCTAATCTAACAAATATCTGGTCTCAGTCAACGCACCTTCATTTTTAATGGTAGTCTAGCTGTGGGGCTCCTCGAGATGCAGTCGTTTGTAGAGCATCATGCCTGCTAAGCAGTCCATATGCTGAGCATTCTTCTGGTGATCTGCCTAGCATTGCTCTGAGAGCCAAGCAACCTGCTTGAGCTCGACGATCCAATTTTGCCTTGTGTCTCGTCATAGACTTTGATTGGTTGGTAATCATCACATGTCCTGAGTCGATGGTTAAGTAAGCTTGTTTCTTCAGCATTGTGCCATAAAGTTGTCAATTAGCCCACGTGCTCATGTCATTTGACATCGAAACTCAACCTGGCAGTTCAAACTTAATGCATAATCCGTCGGTCGACTGTAACGGTCGACCTAGATAACTCGGGAATTCTTTCTTTTAGAGCTTCATTTTGGGCTTCTTGGTATCTTGGGCTTGCGTGGCTTTACATTGGGCTTCTTCCTAACTTTCGTAGTCTTCTGATAGGCCTAAAAATATCTAGCGTTAATAATAGTATTAGAGTGAGAATTTGCTCATCATCCTTGCTTGGTGGTGAGCGTGACCACTTTTCATAAAACGTTCTATGTGTCTTTACTTAACCATTGTTAAGTAGTTATATTTTTAAATACATAAGAAAATAACTTAAATAGCTGTCCCTTCAGCTAATTGGTTCCCTTAAAATCTTGAAATTATTTCCTGTAATCAGCAATATATCGTTCTTTCCTACTAGGACAACTTATGTTAATGATACTTTTGTTTACTACTGGTACAAACGTATCATTGAAACTCTGCAATATAGTGTCTATTCCATGATTCTTTTACTCTTTGAAACATTTAACGTTTAGCTTGAAAAATACATTTTATTGCTCAACCACATAGAACGACATGAATTGCTTCTGTAAATTACCGAATCCACTTTTTGCTACTAGCACCTTTTCTCGCCCATCATTTTGTGGGCAAATATTTTTTCAATGGCTTTGTTGGAGCCTCCGCCCCAAATCAAAATTTGTACTCCTCTCAAGGTTTTTACCCTTGATTTGGGGCCAAATTTGTGGGTTGGTTGGTTTTTTATTTGAGAACTTTAACAAAAAATTCTCGGTACTGTTTACTTTAACGAAAAATCACATTTTTATACTAAAAAGTCAATCATGGTACTATTTACTTTACCATTTATTTTGTTTTTATCGTTAGAGCTCAAAGTCTTCAAGTCTTTTTTATTAGTTTTCCTTTTTTATTTTTGATGAATCAGATCCACCTCCTATGGCTTGGTCTCCACGGTGGAGTTATTCTTCTTGAGCAATTAGCGGGGACACCGCCTTACCTAGCCAGATTTGTGGTGGCTTCGCGGTGCTTTTCTCTCGGTGGTTGCGGATCTCTCTAGAACCGGTTAATTAAGTCGCAGGTGGTCCTAGCTGGGTGTTCTTATTTCGCTGTGAAGATGAGCCAATCAGTGGCTCCTGTTTTCGCAGTAGTGTAGGTTTAGTGTACTTTTGTACCGCATCTAGCTGGTGATGTCCCGACTAACAAGCAATGTGGCATCGTTTGTTAGCAATGATTTTGTGTGGTCTCGCTTATTGTTGATGACATTGCATGTTCCACAATGTAGGTCTCTTGAGGCTGCCGTCTTTGTGGCAGATGTGTGATGGCTATACTTGAGCTGGTACCGGTAGTTCTTGTGCTTATGGTAGCCATTTAGAGGACTATCATGTTTGCATGCTTGTTTGTGCAAATTATCCCCATAGCAATATATTGGTTACTTTAGGAATATATCTACACGGCAACCCTTGTAGGCTTGTAGCTATTCTTGTTTATCAATGGAATATCTCTATATTCTTCTAAAAAACAAAAATATACAAGTGAGCCTAATTTGTTTTCCTATATACTTACACGGCAATCCAATCTGTATTCAACCACACCCCACAACCAACCCCATCTACCCTCGTCGGAGATCATGGACAATTGTAACTGGATCTCGTCTCTATTAAGGGATGTGCACAATTTTGGCTCCAACATTGGTGCTTTCAATGGAGTTGAACTCAATTTCCTCCAGCCAACGACCTTTGCAATGAGCAATAATTAAAACTAAAGGACCCTGAAGACGGAGCTTTGATTGATACTCTAGAGAACATAACTCCCGCAGTTTGTAACAATCACAAATTATAGCGACTCATACGAAGATTGATTTTTGAATGGACTTAGTTGCTGCTACCGTCCATGATCAAGGACTAGTTTTCCCCATAAAAACACCACATGAATGGATTTCTAATACCTTTGGTTGTTTCTTAAAATATCTTTTGGTGTTCAAAATTTTCCAATAACGAAAAAGGATGGTTTCTAATACTTTTAGGTAATTGGTGTATGACATCCACCCGTCAAAGCACACCAAGCCCATAATCCTAAAAGGTAAACCCACCAAAGCATTGTTTGGTGGAATGATAGACGCGTGTATTGCTGGCCATGCAAACGTAGCCTTAGTTCCTGCGGTTTTCCACAACTAATTTTGCACGTTCTTCTCATCGGCTCTCAGATTACAAGGCTTCTCCCACAAACGAATTAGCAATAAAAACTCAGTTAATTAATAAGATGAGGACATGCGTAGAAGTCGTATGTGCCATAATTCTTCCACCAGTTGGTGTCATCATTCGCTATGGCTGTGCGGTAAGTCACATTGTCACCATTTGTATTGAATGAGAGTTCTTTTACATTTACCATTTCAACTGGCGATCTAGTAATCTGTCCACGCAAAGTTGGAATCTAATGGGTATGCATTGAAATACTTGTTTTCTTAATATTGATTGAATAGAACTGTATGTTTATCTTCAAGTGTATGCAAATCATGCAGTTATATATCTTCATTTGGCGATCGTAAGAAGCTAGTTTAGCAAGTTATGACGAAAACAATTTTTTGTTTATACAATTACATGATTATCTTACCCGTTAACTGAATATCTTTCAAGTTACGTGGCTAGAGTCCGTTGAGATGGTACTAAAAAGTATTATCATCGCTTTTGTGTGGTGTTAGGGGGTTTTTTTTTTTTTATATTTATTTTTTTATATAGGTTTGTTTGTGAAATTGCAGGTGGAGTTTTGGATTGCCTTATTGCTGACGCTATTTGGGTATATACCAGGAATTATATATGCACTTTATGTCATATTACGAGAAACTTCGTAATTATTTTAGTTTACATTACATTTTTAATTAGTGATCAATTTGTGTAATGTGTGATCTGATTGACATATTTTAAGATATAAATCTTCATTTTTGTTAAATTTTCATCTTGTTTTGTATAATTAGTCCACCTTTATACTTGGACTTTCTAGATTTCTTCTGTTTCTTTGTCTTGTATAAATATTGGACTTTGCCCAATTGTTCCTGCAGAGCATGTTTGGAAGTGTCTATCAAATGCTTTTGGTTCAAGTGCTTTTAGGGTTGAAAAGCACTTTAAGTGCGTTTTTAAGAAGTACTAGTTATATGCTTCTTTTAATTAGGAAGCACTTTAAGCATTTTTTCTAAAATTCATTTGTATTTTTACTAAGATAGATACTATAAGCACTTTTATAAAAGGATTTTTAACAATTTTAAAATCATTTCTAAACAACTCATAATTAACGCCTTGAGCGGAATAAGGCTTTGTGAATTGATGAGGACTGAACCCAATCCCAAAATGACTACATATCATCCTACATTGCACTAAGATTTTGATTTGATCAACTCCAAAAAAGCGTGACATTATATATGTTTAATACTAAATGAATATCAATTTTCTAATCATTCGAGATTCGAATTTGAATTTTTTTTTTATATGGTGAAAACAAATACCACTGAGCCTCAATTAGTAACATTGATTAAGATTCTCATTTTGAAGACTTGTGATGTTTATGAGCTCTTGGATTAATCTTATGGTAAATTAAACCATCAGCTTATATAATTTATGATACACGAAACAAAATAATTTTACGAAGTGATTAAATTAAAAAGAATTCTCGCGTGAAGTCTTCCATCTTCTTCCCTTACTGTCTCTCTAATCCACATCCCCTTCCTTCCTCCATCTCTCTCTTGATGATTCATTCTCCTTTACTCCACCTAAGTTTTTTGTTGTTTCCTTTTCGCCTGTACTCCACCTAAGTTTTTTGTTGTTTACTTTTCGCATATGAAAAAAGAAGAGGGATCTATTTTAAAATTTTCATCATCGTCGAAAAATTTCATATGAAAAAAGGGTTCATGTGTTCGAAAAAAAGGGGATCCCAATTTTCGAAACCACACAATCTCAATTTTTTTGTGTTTGTAACTAACTAGATTTGAATATTATTGATAAAAGATTCGATGAAATTGGATGTCTAAAGTTATTAGGGTTTTATGCAATTAGATTTTCTGGGTTTTTATATTCAGTGAGGAGACTAGGTTTTGCAGATGGAAGAGATTCGACCTGACGTGAAACCTTCTTCTTTCTTTTTTTTTTTTTTTTTTTTTTTTTGGTTTTGTGAATTAGTGTTTTGTTTCAGTGTAATAAAGATTATTTAAGTTGATGACTTAATCTACCATAAGATTAATCTGAGGACTCATATAAAAGGGGTCTCACAGGTCTTTAGAATGAGAATCTTAGAATTGTATATTGATAACAATATAAAACAATTAGAATGCAAAATGCATGTTTGTTAGTTAAGCAAAGGCATTATTTTTTCCCTTAGCAGTTTGAGAAATGATGTAATTTACAGACAAACAAGCAACAAACTAATTTACTTATTAAAAAAAAACCCTAATCGGATCGCTAGCCTATGATACATCAAGTTGTTGTGGACTAATATGTATTAAAATACCCCATCCCTCTCAGAGAAGTCTTAAAACAACAACCAAAGCCTTATTTTCTAATCCACTTTTGAGCAACGAGTGTGACTTGCCCTTTGCTTTCCAGATGGATATTTTGTTTTTGTTAGTTGCTTTTACCTCTTTTAGTTCAAAGAAATGAACAAAATTATACCTTATTTTATATGATACCAACTTGCTTTCATTGCAGACAAAGCAAAGGGCTTTGTACAAATAAACATATGGATTGCCCATTTGTCCTACAATATAGGACTAGTATATATCAATGGGTGACCTTTATTTCCACTCACATTTGAAATGCCACAATTAAAGAAATAAAGAATGATACCCTTCTTTAATTATATCAACTCATGCCATGCACACTACAAGGACACTTGACAATACTTTGGCATATATGTGAAGGCTATCTTCCATTGTTTTTTGCATTTTTTAAGCTTTTACTGTAGGCTAAGTTGGGTGCCTATGTGTGCGTTGGACGAATCCTAACTTTGGATATATTATCATTGTGGGTCTTGTTTGCTTCAATGAGAAGGAATCACATACTCGCGCATGGACGACTAGCTGTAGTATTAACACAAAATAATTTTTGTGCATGGTTATCCATACAGGCACTAGACACAAGGAGGATGAGACATTTTGTGTGTGCAATCAGACAATTACGTGATTTAAGCATCCACACATAAGAAATTCTCTCATATAGTGCTATTACTTTGAATAAATTAGAGTGCTCAAAACAAACTTATGCTCCATCTTGACATGGAAATGTAGTGACAATAAATAACAATACTAGACTCTTTGAGTTTGATGATTGGAATGATTGATTGTAACAAGAACAAGATAAAATTTGTTTTATCAGACAAAAAGAGGTAAGTGCACAAAAGAGGGGGATTGAGCACTTTAAGTATGTAATCAGATATTAACGTGATTTGAACGTCTGTATCCAAAAATTTCTCCAAGAAGACAACTCGTCTGCTTGATATGATTGATCATGCAGAAATTAGGCGGTTTGCCCATATTGTTCTTTGTTAGTATCCTAGTTTTGGGGGCCCATTGGTGCAATTTCAGGGGGACCCCATGGAAGAAGGGAACTAGTTAGCTACTTACCAGCCATTTGTGTCCTGTAACCCGAAGCAGAAGACTTAGCACATGTGATGGTTGAAAATGCATCCAAAGCCTAATCAATCTGTCTTGTCAGTTACTAAATATCAGTTGCATTAGTTTCCCCCAAAAAAAACAAAAAAAAAAAAAAAAAAATCAGTTGCATTGACCAGGCAAGAGTCCTAGGTCAATGGAAAGACAAATGTTGGAGATCCACAAATTGGGATCTACACATTGATGAGTTTATAGCCAATGGGGTCTAAAATCATTGACAAAAACTTTGAAAAATTGAAGCTTTGACAAATCCAAGTGTATCCCAATTGCCTGTGCAAACCAGCTGTTTAGAGGTGGGTATGTGAAGGATGATATGCTCTAATTCAATGAATCAAATTGAAAACATGGGAATTGAGAAGAACTAACTACTCTCCATTATTTTTGAGTAATTATAACTTGAAAGTCTTATTCACACTATTGAAAATCGGGGTCATGAATAATCTCCTAACCTAATTAAGTATGCAATCTTTATTAAGTAATATTATAAGACCTTCCGCAATAAGCAAGACAATTAAGTTTGATTCGAATTGTATAAGAATCAAACTCTTGCACATTGCGGAAAATAAGTTTATGGGACTGATTTCAATTCTTGAGTTCTATGAGAGTAAAGCTTGGAGATTATAAGAGGCTTTTATCCAAAATGGTCTTTGAAATTAGTATAACTCTTCACTTTGGTCTCTGAAATTTGAAATTAATAGAAGTGATCACTAAGATTGTCCACCATCAATTATTTTGATTATTCTGTGAAAAATCTTCATTAAATAAGGATAAAATGACAAAAATACTCAAATTTTGTCAAATCATTTTGGTCTATTGTTTATTAAATTAACAATATTTTTCTCATTTAAGTCCTTATTTAACAAAGTTTTTTAACAGAATTTTCACAGAATGACCAAAATAATTGCTGACGGACAATATATATGTGTGTGTGTGAATCAAACTCACCTTAAACAATTGTAAAATGCCTACGTACAACACACACCAATAAACAACTCATGCTAATGCATGCATACCTGAATGATTGTCATTATCTTTTTTCTTAATCAAGATCAGTTACGTATATCATGAAGGGTACCTAAGATTCGTTGTACAACCAAATAAATGAGTTTTATAAGGGAATTGAGAGACCAATAAATCATGCATAGGGGGCCTAATGGAAACAAATTATTGGAGATTAGCTTAAGATGGGAGAGTACACTATATATAATCACTAAATAACCCCATTTGTTCTTGGATGTTGGAACTTGAATTAAGCCTTGCTCTTCGCCCCAAAAACCATTTAAAAAAAAAAGAATTAGTTAATGGTTTCGTTACGTAATTCATCATTTTAAAGATTGAAAAGATTAACAGAAATATTTCAATTTTACCTGATTAATCATCGTGTAATTCATTAGTGTTTGAAGTTAAACTCAAAATGTATCGTGTCTAATATGAATCTGAAATTCACCTCCTGCAGCTAAGCCACCCCATGATAATTACTCAAAAACTATTCGGGTGGCTGTAGCAATCACAGAAGGTAAGACTAAGACCTACTATCACTCTATCAGCAAACCCATGTGAGTGGGAACGTGTGGATTAATAGGCGCGTGAGGGTAAAAACATTTATAAATTTCTATTAGCCAATTTAGGCATTGCTTTTGTCTGTTGCTCACTTCCCTCCCTCCACTGACAAATACAAAGAAATGGAGAGAAAGAGTCTCACTCACTTGGGAAGTGGGCACACAGAAGCAGCTACTGCAGAAGCTACCAAACCCTCCCAATGCTACTGCTGCAACTCTAAACCAAGCAAGCTCTAGGGTTTTCTGCCATTTCCAAAGCCTCTTTCTTTTTTCTTTTCTTTTTTCTTGTCTTTTGCCAAACATCTGCTAATTAGTACTATCCAACCTGAGGAATATTTGCAAGCCACCCTAGTCAGAGGCAGAGATCTTTGTGGTAAGGCCAAATGTCAAGGTTTTTTCTTTTTATTTGAACGACATTCTAATCTAATCTAAACTACGAAGAGGAGGAGGATTCTAACGGTATTTTGATGTCATGGTTTTCGTTGCAAAACCTTTCCCATTTGATACTATCCTTTCAACTTGAGTCTACTCTTATTTTTTACCTTCTGGTGAAAATGTGTTGTCTTTTCTGGGTTTTTAGAGCTTGTTTTAGTCTATGAATTTCTGGGTTCTGTTGCTTTCTTATGGAAAATGTGTCAACTTTTCTGGGGTTTATTTTTGGGTTAATTGTTTTTTCTGGGTTTAAAGAGCTTGTTTTAGACAGTTAATTTATGGGTTTTGTTGCTTTTAGTTTGTTCTTATGTTATGTTATATTTTTGGTTTAATTTAAATGTTGGGAACTTGTGCTTTTAAATGAAAATGTGGGTTGGTGGTATTTGAACTGAAAGTCTCTTACTTTGCAAGGCAATTTCTGAAGAGTTGCTGGAGAAGAAGAGCTAAAGTTTCTTCCTTTTCATGTTTGTTCTTTCAGATTTTTTGTTCCACCGCAAAATATTTTATTTTTCCCTATTTTGCTAAGCAGGAAGCTCTATTCCCATAGTCTCTCTTTTGAGTTTTTCCTGTTTCTATTTTTTTCTGTAGATCTGTTGTGCGAATCTGGGGTTCACAGATCTATGGGTTTCATTAATATATTGGTTCTGTAATTTACTATAATTTAAGAACGCTTTTGATTGCATTTTATTGCATTGCTGCATTTCCAAGAATATTATGTCATAGTTTTTAATTTGCAGCTAAATTTTAAGAGAGTGGATTTTCATCAAAGAACAGAAATGGGGTTCATTTGTGCTTCCGCTGGGTTCAGTATGCCCACACTTAAATCAATTATTACCGAAAGATCCTCCTTTTGTCATGAGCACTGATGCAAATTAAAAATTAAGCCACGGCAATCGCACGTGGTTATTGTTGTCATTTTCTAACTCCTGCTGGTCCCTTGTGGCTTAAATCATTTTTTGGAATGTAGTTTAAAGGTGGGAAAGGGAGAAAGGGAAATTAAAAGGTTAGCTTGTTTAATGAGACTCGATGAATCTTGCAGCTGCAGCCTTCTTTCTTAAATATATATTGAATATTTAGTGGGATTGGTTGGTAGTAGTGGTGTTAGCTTACTGTGGGATTTCTTTGAAGGCAGGTGTTGTTTGTTTGTTTGTTTGTTTGTTTGTTAGTTTTTGTACTTTATATGGATCTAAGGTAGCCATCTTTAGTGAGCCATTTTTCTTGTGTTTTTTGTGTGCATATATATATGGTAATCTCTTTGAAGTTTCTTTATCTCAGCCAAAGATCGTTTCTCCGAACTGCTTTCAGGGATTTGAAAGGGAGATCGAATTAGGATAACACAATCAGCACTTATAACAAGTAGATGTTGAAGATGCAGACACCAAAAGCAAAGTAAGATCAACATTTATTTGCTTCTTTTATAAGAATATTAACTTTGTTTAATTTTTTAGTGTTGTTTGCTTAACAATAATCACTCTTAGACTTCAAATTTTCTGTGTTCGTTATGGGAAAATTTTGACATATTGGGTAAGTAATGGTGATACAATTAGCTGAGAAAGCAAAATAGGACTGGTGTTCTAAATGATACTTGTCATCGAAAATCATATGCTTCAAATTATATGTAACTATCTAGAATAAAGTAAAAGGAAAGCAATAAACAGCTTGAGAAATATTTTACTTTGAGTTTTTAACAAAGTTTATAAACCTCATCTAAACTTAACTGAGTATGAATTCGGATTCAGATTTATATCTATCCATGCGGAATTTGTGTTATATGCCAGTATCATCAGATTTGAAATGCTGATTTGTAAGTTATAATTTTGTAAAATACTTCTCTCTTTTCTGCTTAAATTATTATCGCACTGTATCTGAAAGTAAGTTAGACAAATCAAAGAAGGTATTGCTTTGGTAAATGGTTGTTTGCAGTATATCCTCCAGATATGGGTGAATCCATTTGTAGCAAAGTTGTATCCGCATCTATCTTTTTTTCTGTGTTTCGTGTTCTTGATGCAACAATTTGTGAAACTTATCTTTACTTTGAGTACTTTGATGCATGTCTTCTGATATTTAACTTCCTTTTTGTATTGATAGCAGAATTGGCTCTTTGGAAGTGCCTCAAAGAAGATCTCCAGTAAAGCCTCGAACTACCAAGACGCCTGGATCAGAGCCGGTTTCTGTATCCTCTCCAAATAGGGCGACTAAGACCCTGAAAAACAGAAGTCCAAAAGTCAATGAGCGCATGTCACCACGAAGCCCTGTACCTGAGGTATTCCATGATAACTTATGTCTTTAAGAGTTGCGACTAGAAGGTTATCTAGTGTGGTTTCTTATCATTCAATTCGAAACGATTGTAGTTTCTCATTTACTTCCCTTTTCCCTGGTTTTGAGCTTCAGAAGAAGCAACCGAAAAGAGTGTCAGAATTGGAAACACAACTTGCTCAACTCCAAGAGGATCTGAAGAAGACAAAGGACCAGTTAAACACAACTGAGTCACTGAAGAGACGATCCCAGCAGGAGGCTGAAGAAGCGAAGAACCAGATATTAGCCATGTCTGCAAAGCTTGAAGAATCCCAGCAGCAACTGATGGAACTTTCTACTTCTGAAGATGCTCGTCTTCAAGAGCTTCGTGAACTGTCTCAGGATCGGGATAGAGCATGGGAGTCTGAACTTGAGGCTGTTCAAAAGCAGCGGTCAATGGATTCTGCTGCCCTGGCCTCTGCCATGAATGAAATTCAGAAGCTAAAGGGTCAGCTCGAAAGGGTAGCCGAGTCTGAGGACACTCAAAACAGGCATGCAGAGTTGGCATATGCTGAGATCCAGACCTTGAGAAAGGAACTTTCCGAAACTTTTTCCCTGGTTGAGAAATTGAAAGCTGAGCTCAATGAATGCAAAGAATCCGAATCCCGGGCAGTAGAAGTTATACAAAGCACTCATATGCAATTGGAAGCGGCAAATGCAACCATAGAAATGCTCAAATTGGACGGGATCAAAGCCACAGAGTCTTGCAACTCCTTATCGTTGGAGTTGGAGCAATCCAATGCTCGTGTTAAATCACTGGAGGGTCTTGTGAGCAAACTTCAAGCAGAACTGATTAATAGGAAAGGCAATCATTCGGTAAACTCTACAGACAATGTAAAACTTGTTAAGGAAGATGAAAATGAAGAAAGAAAACAGTTACAAGCAGAGCTGAATTCTTTGAAATCCGAAGTGGGTCAGTTGAGATCTGCATTGGATGCAGCTGAGGTCAGGTACCAGGAAGAATACATTCAGAGCACATTGCAGATTCGGAATGCGTACGAGGAAGTTGACAGTGCAAAATCTGAAGCGTCCGAGAGGGAAGCTGAACTGACAGCAGAACTGAAAAAAGCGAAGGATCATATTGAAGACTTGAAAGCACAGCTAATGGATAAGGAAACTGAAATTCAGAGTGTATCAAAGAAAAATGATGGGGTGGCCTTGAACGTTGAGAAAAATTTATCAACTGAAGACGAATCTGAACTTAAATTGGAGCTAAAGAAGTCAGAGACTGTAATGGTAGAGTTGAAGGCAAGTTTGTTGGATAAGGAAACAGAATTGCAGAACATAGCTGAGGAGAATGAAATGCTCAAGATGGAACTAAAAAACAAGGAAATCGAGAGGAATAAAGTTTATGATGAGGCTGTTTTTTCGGAGGAAGCTGCAAGGGCTGCAGAGGGAGAGGCTTTGGTGAAACTTGGCTATGCGACTGAGGAAGCAGATAAAAGTACCAGGAGAGCCGTACTGGTGACTGAGCAGCTGGATGCAGCACAGGCTGCAAATTCTGAACTGGAGGCTGAGTTAAGGAAGTTAAAGGTGCAGGCGGATCAGTGGAGGAAGGCCGCTGAGGCAGCTGCTGCCATGCTTTCAACTGGAAACAATGGGAACCTTGTTGAGAGAACAGGTTCTCTTGACAGCAACAACTACAATCCTATGAATTCACCTTATTCAGAAGACATGGATGATGACTCGCCGAAGAAGAAAAATGGGAATATGTTAAAGAAGATCGGCGTGTTATGGAAGAAAGGCCAAAAGTAGTCAGAATTATGTGACAAGTTGCTTATCGTCGCTTGCTATTATTTTGTTGGATTCAGTATGTTCTGTTGTAATCTTGACAGGTATTTTGGAGGGTGCTAGGCTGCTAGCACCCGAGTTTCGTGTGGAGTTAAAGACCGACATTTGCAGACTGTATAGGTATGTGGAAACTGGTGAACTTTGAAGAGTCCTTTCTCACATGATGTATCGCTATGAAAGACTTGGATTAATGTTGTATTTTACTTTGAGCCTTTCCATTTTATGTTAATTAAATCAGTTTCAGTATTGGATCAATGCAGTTTGCATTATGTTAATGTTGTGCTAAATGCATCCAGTCCTTTGTGCCGAACTGACCTTCCGGATTCAAGCCCGGGCACTGTCCATTTTCCAGACGAAAGAGTTCAAAATGCTCATGCATCTGCTTGCCTTTGCGCAAAGTTTTCGCCTTTTCAAGTTAGAAAGACGAAAGAAAGCAGGTGGTGGATTGTCTTGGCGAATGTCATTTTTTTTAACTCATTTCGTTTCGGGTTCAATCATTACTCATTCGTTTTGGGTTCCAATCATTCTCCTCTTAGTGTAATTTAAAATTAGAGTAGTAATATCGCTTGTAATAAAAAAATTTAAAAGAAAATTTTGAAAGGGAAAACAATAGTAGCATTGTGGGTTAGCTGAAAGGGAAAACATTAGTGGCATTGTGGGTTAGCTGAAAGGGAAAACAATGGTAGCATTGTGGGTTAGCTCAAATATAAAAAGCAAGTGCTTCTCTCAGCAATCATGGATGCCAAAAGATAAAACTTACGAAAAGTATTTGTTTAACATGAAGTATTGTTCTCTCACTAATCATGGATATCAAAGGGCCCTAGCATGCATAAATGATTATTATCTGTACTAAAAGCAAACTAAACGCAAAATATTTGGATGTGTTTTGAGTCTTGGATTGAAAGTGAAGTTATGCTAAAGATAGGATTCAATTGAGAAATTATAAGCACACGCAATTTTTACATTTTTAAACGGTTTTTTTTTTTAATTTTTCGATATCATATTGAATGAATTAGATTGAATGACGGAGGAAAAATAGTGTGTTCATATTCCATTCATATACTTTTTGTGAATCTCTTTTCTTCTCGATGTAAGGAATTTTATTCCAAAAGCATCATACTTTTTTTTTTGTTTTTGTTTTTTTGTGGCAAACTCCAAAAGTATCATACTTTATCAAATGTTAACCAAAGCAATTTTGGGGCCTATACTGATAGAGAATGAACTTTAGTAACTGCTGATTTTCAATAGGGTAGAGAGTGAATATCACCATCAGTCAACAGTAATGAGCAAAAATATTTTCAATTATTTACCGAGTATTTTTTGGGCGAATAAAAAAAACAACATGCCAAGTGAAAGAAAACCTCTTTACTATTTAAGCACCAATGTCAAATCATGACCGTCAAAAATCAAGAACAGTAGAATCTCAATAATTTAATGCATGTTAAATTAATAACCTCAATTAAATAATATTTTGCAACTTGAAAAATAATGTGCTAAATTAATAGTTCGTTAAATTTATAAGATAATATATTATATATAAAAAAAAACCTCATATAAGTCCCATATAATATATAAACTAATAATATGTATCATAATTCTTATGATTTGACTACGAGGCTTTTCTAAAATATGAGTCAATCATTCCTTTGTCTATCGAGTCATTGAGCATATTCTTGGATAACTCCCCGGCCATCCACGCTTGGTTGTTGGTTTTATACTCATAAAATTCATACCATGCAAGTTTAACATTCTTGAAACACCGCGGTTTAGCATACTTCCCAAATAATCCATAAAGGAGTTACAACAAATAACAACTGTTAGTTTAAGTTCATGAAAATCACTTTACCAGAACGCTAGACCTGACAATATTTATGTTCTTTGTAGACTTCTTTTCTCATTGATGGCCAACGTGTAGCTCATAGTTGTTGTCTGGACAGACATATCCTTAAAGTGTCATCTCTTCTTGTCGGTATACAATTAAGGACTAGGAGCGGTCATTGATGGTGGTAGTCATTCATTCTCGTTTGGTGATCTGTCATCTAGATTCGTTAGGCTAACTTATAAGTTCAATGTCTAGATCTTATCATCTTTTAGTGGGCTTTTTCAAGGCCCATCTGGTATGCCCAAAACAATTGTATATTATTTAATGAGTCTAAGGGACCCCTGCAACTGTATATGGCGTATAATTCAAACAATCAAATTAGGGTGTGAAATATTCTAACGGTCGAATTTTATGAGAGAAGAGAGAGAGAGAGAAGGCAGGGGAAATGCAGTAGACTTAACGTAATATAGAATAAGGGTACACGAAAAACCATTTAATTGGCAACTCAAATGCGTTCTTCTTGTTGATATATGCACCAAACAAACAATTTCAATGCAAAGACCTACAGAACAATCCTATGCAACAAGACCACTTTCAATGCTACCTGCCCTAATCTCGGCTTGTTCTCCCTTCAGCACAGGTGATCCTCTTGAATTATCAACAAACCCACACGCGTTGCAAAGGTTCGTTACAAGAAAATGCTACTCTTTTAAATAAACACCATCTCTGTGTCTATGTTCATGGCTCCAACTTGTTTGCTCAAGCCACTAACCTGATCTTCGAGATGAGATTTTTCCGACTGCTTGAAATCACTTGGTTCCTATGTTGCATCACCCAATTTATCAGAAAGGGGGTTGTCAGCATTACATGTGGAACTTGTATCAAAAATAGTAGGAGACCCGCCATTAATAGGAGTGACTTTTGCTGCCTTCCCATGGGAATGAACCTTCAATTGTGGGCTCACTTTATCTTTTGAGAAAGTAGGGCTGCCCCTTAACTCTACAACACAGTTTTCTTGCTCATTAATGTCAGTACCATGTTCTTCAGTTCCAACTTTCTCATCCTTCAAGTGATTTTCTCTGCCAGATTTATGAGGCCCTTGACTTGGAACTTTAGGAGATATGCTGTTCCTTGAAGGACGAAGGACCTTTGCAGCACTGGATGCTTGCTGGAGTGGTACTGGAGACTTAGGTTTCGTGCTAAAGGACGTTTTTTGAGCATCAGTGGTCTTATTCCCCAATTTAGATACATTTCTAACAGGTAAAAGTTTTCCCACCTTTCCCTTGTTTTGTCCCGCACTCAGGATAACACTTCGCACCCCACTTTTAGGCAAGCCACTACGTACAACAGGATGAGGCTGCATACTTCCCTTTGGGGAGGACACCGTTGTTTTCGCCTGCATAAAGTAAAACACCAGGCGGTTATTTTTTGAGGGGACCAGGTGGTTATTTAAAAGAGAAACAAAAGAAAAATAACAAGGTGATTTTGCTAACATTAGTTTCGTCACATTCACAAAAATGCTACTTTGAAGTTATTTAGCCTAGGCCTTCCGGTAACAGCATAGTTTATCTTATTCAACTTAGGAGACTAGAGATAATAATTTCCCATATAGAACACAAGAATCAAGAGGCAAGGAAAAACGAACCCCATCAAAGAAGCCAATTTTGGGTGATGGCAATCGTAGTCCGGAAGGTTTTGAAGCTGGAGGAAGTCCACTATTTTCGGTTGAAGCTTTCACATCACACTGACGAAGCAACCCAGTCACCTGAGTCTCATTTCCAATTGAGCTTTGATCATAAATATGGTTTTTCAAATCTAGAATATCTGGTGTATCACCACCTACGGAGCCGCTTTTGGACGATCTTGTGTCAAGGCTAGCTCTTGGACTGTATGACATTTTTTCTAAAGTTGAAAATGACGACGATGACTCTGAGGACCATGAGTGAGCAGGGGATGTGCTAGTAACCAGCTTTGTCCCAGGCACCTTGTTAGTTGACAGAAGAGATTTTCCAGATTGACATTTATTTCTTGGCTCAATTCGTGATGGTGTTTTGCTGGTAGAACCGGAGGAAGGGGGATTGGCAGTCCTGGAATCAGTTTTTCTCTTGGAGTTGCAGGGACCAATGTTGTTAGAAGTACTGCCAGAACTATCAAATGAGGAAGGAGCTCCTTCTCTCTTGGTTCCGGGTGAAGTATCCAAAAAGGAAGATCTAGCTAATGGTCCAGGCCCAGGTAGAACTCGTGAACTTAAGGGTATTTTTGGCAATGGAGCCCCTCTACCTGCAATGGTCAAACTAGGATTAGAGAATGATAACTTTATACCACAAGCATAAACACTTCGGCCTTCAAGGAGAAAAAAAGAAGAAATATAATCAAACAGAAGTTCTTGTTACCAGTTGCACTTTTGACATTATCCTTTTCCCTTTGGATAAGTTTGCTACCCAGAGAAGCCCTCTTGGTTAAAGGTTTTGGGCTAGGTATAGGCTTCCCTATTACCTTTGTTCGCTTCAAAAGAGATGTAGATGTGTCTCCACGTGCAGAATCAGACTTCATTTAGAGAACATAAGTGATGTGTCAATTAAGGATATCAAGACCAGATCTCTTTTTAATACTGTTTAAATGACTAAATCAGCATAGAGAAGAAATATGATCTCTGTAATGTTGAATTCAAATAGCATTAATAGCTTCATAGTTGGTTGAATTGTCGTTATACTATGACAAACAGATTCATTTCCCAGTCGTATTTGTTCCAGAACTAACTGCTTGTATTATAAACAGTGAGTAATTTTGATGGTATAGCATAATTGGTATTGATATCTATGTTTGTTTCACATGCCTGTGATACGTCTGGACATGTAGATGCCTTTTTCACTTTCCCTGGTTTTTGCACACTGACAGTTGGCTTCTTAGAAGCAAATCTAGGCATCACCTGAAATTCACAACATTATCTCAGATATTCTTGTGATCGTATCAGTGAAACTGAAGCTTGCACGCATTAACTCGGCATACCTTGTTTTGAGAAACAACATTGATCCCCTTCGAAGCTGAAAAATGACTAGACCTGGTTAGTTTGGAAAATAAGTTACCAAGAAAATTGGCTGGTATGAGAAGTGTGAAGGCAGTGGTACCACAAAGGTTTCAACATAGTTTCTAAGTTCCCTCAACAAGGGTATTATTTATATATATATAACACCAACATTACTTCTCTAGAGAGAGAGAGAGAGAGAGAGTATAGTAAAGAATCGGTTAAATTCCCTCTATCCCTTCAACTTCCAATTTATGTCTAAGTGCTTCAAAATAGGGAGAAAAAGGAAGAAACAAGTAAATCTGTGGCCCTAATTCCATTTCTGCTTCCAATCCTTGTCATCAAGCACAAATTTGCGAGCACCTAAACCAGGCTAATCCACACACTTTTTTGTTTCATACAGAATACAAGGTATAGAAGTATACTTACTGCCCCTATTATTGGTTTCTGTTACTCCCGAACCATCTTTCATACTTTCATTCACTGCTTTGGATGCTTTACTGGATTTCTGGATTGAAGCTCTCACATCTTCAAACAAATTGGCCTCACTACTTTCTAGTGTCAAAGTATCACTTCCTAATGTGGAGATGGAATCGGTGGATCTGTGAATTTCCTCTTGAATTCCGGGTAACATCTTTTTTCCAGTCTTATCTCCGTCAATCATGCAAGACAGCTCCTCAGGATCCAGAACACCTGAATCCACAAAATTTATATCACCCGCTATGAATTGGAATGTGCAAGATGGAAATAACCTGAATCACATTGACTGAAAACCTTCTGACAATAAAATCTACACACAAGCGTACCTGCACTGGTGAAAAAGGCTCTATCCCAAGCTAAACTCTTGCGAAGATTGCACTTGCCACTTTTCTTTGTCATTTCAGGTTCCAGTGATTCATAAGGTTCAGTTACTTGCTTGGTTAGCTCAAAGTTTTCAGGCACATCCTCTAATTTGTTAGCAGTCATACCCTCAAACAATTGAAAACTTCTGTTTTCCTGGTCTTCTGCATACCACATTGCGAAAGATTAGTTAAAATGCGAAACCAACCAGAGTAATTTTTCTCATTCACTAGCGAAGGCAGAAATATAGAAATTATAAAATTACACAAGAGTAATTTTTCTCTCATTCCTCCACACTCAGCCCGTGCATAACATAAGGTGTCGCCGTGCTAGGAAATCGAATTCCTTGCTTCCCTCACACAAAATTAAGATTTCATTTTCTAATTTACCACCTAATATTGTGCTCGAGAACAATTTCCCACTTTCCCCCTGTAGATAACAATGAAATATGCCTTGGTGATACTCTAACCTAATCAGCTATCGAGAAGCCCTGAATTTGCATATCGAACGAACGTAAAGTGTCAAAAAATTCAATGTACTTTCAAACAACAAAGGAATCAATTCAACCATTCCGAGCATTGCACGAACAAGATCATTCAGCTTCAAAGAAAACCTCAAATTCCTACAAAAATTGAAAATAAATCTAAAAAAATCCTAAAAAATGGTGAAATTGAAGGGGACCTGAAGTTGAAAACATGTTGTCTCCAGCAAACGAATTGAGGAGCGAATCGTCCTCAGCCGAGACGTCGATGAGGCTGAGCCGCCTCGATTGGGTGGAATCGGTCCTCTTGTTCGCCGACTCGGACTCGTACATCTCGGGCGAAATCGAATAGGATTGGATCGGGGTTGCTGCAGTGATGGAAAAAGCACAGTCGTTCTGTGGAGAAGGTGAAACGAAATATTTTGAACAGCGAAGAAGCGGCGGTTCAAAATTGTAATTATTTAATTAAATAAAAAAAATGGGGAGCGTCTTGTGTGGACTTTGCTCTGACCGGATTAACGGTGTTTTGCTTATTGCATGGGCACACCAGAACATGGGCCCCCATATTGATCAAAAAGTAGGTGATAGGCCTACATAAGGCCCATCTCTCATTTGAGATTTTCTATTGTATTATGAGCATAAGATATTCTAAATGTTGAATGTTTATTTAAAAAGACAGAGTTAAAATCTAACAGTTAAAAATCGGAATATTTTGCCGCTTAATATTATGATTTAGTGATATTCCTTTTATTTGTGAAACGTATCATGTTTGAATCTTGCCAAGGACGAATCTGAATCACATTATTACTAGTCTATTGTGAGGCTATGTCAACCCCCTCCCCTTTAGCGTAAATAACATCATTTGTTTAAAAAAAAATGGGTCATTTACTTTCATACTCCATTGTAGCTTAGAATATTTGCTTCCATCCTAACCTCCCTACGTATTTTATCAACATTTAAAAATTGAAAAAATAAAATTCGAAAAAACAAACAATATTCTTTTTTCTTATCACCAACAAAATTCTACGTAAAAATTTTAAACGTAAGTAAGGCGATAGAAGAAGCACATCTGCTTTACCGAATGTTTTTCTCAATTATACCCGTGTTGACCAATTTGAAAGATGATGATTATGGTCTAAAGAAAGTAAAGAAGAGTTTCTCTCAAGCATTGATCAAATATCCGTACCCACATTTCGAGCAATTTTTTAGTGTGACCGTTATTACACTGTAGCGGTCTTTTACTAATTCACTTGCTATAACATGGACGTACGGATGGTTGATCTCATATTTTCTTCAATTTGTTCTTTATAAACTATTTTACTCTTGCATTGGAAAAATAATTAAAAAGTGGAAGACAAATAGATGACACTGCTTGCTTGGATTGGAAAAAGCTAAGAATAAGGGAAAGCTGGAATGAGATCAACTCACCTCAATCAATCAATCTAGCACTTGGTTTTTCAGATCCAGAAATACAAATTGTAATGTGTGAGCCCCGTATATTTTGGGGGTTGTCTTCAATGGTTCGCGAATAAACGGTAAAGATTGACGAAAATTTCCATAAAGTCAATCTTCATCGTTCATTTCCCGGCCTATTGAAGAAAAATTGTATGTTTTGATTCCTATGCGTTAGTAAACATAACAGAGAAAAAAATCGAAAATCAGGATTATAATAAATCCCGTAATTACACATTCCAAGCAAGTAAACATGACACGAACAAGTACTTAGAAATTTGAAGAGCGGACGCATACCCAAACCTTGAAAAAATAGAATCAACAGAAAATCGAGGGAGATGAAATTTGCTCAGGAGACAGGTTTAGCTTCACTTGTGTTGTATAAAAGGTTCAAATCTACTCTGATGGTGGAAATGAGAATCTGAGACACTGCTCGAAAATATGTCAGACACAGCAAGAGAACCTATCCTAATTGTACCAGATAGTTACATTATGAAGTTCTGAAAGCCGATTACGAAATACGCTACATGGATATACACATATTTATTTAGCCTTCGTCCTATCAATTTCGATAAAAATACCGAGTCAACTACAAATTCATATGGTTTCTTGCTTGAAAGTTTCGTTAAAGAAAAACAGAACAGTAACTTCATTCTTGAGCTTTTACCTGAACAAAATGTATCACTTAGTTGCATTGCGTCCAGGTGCTGTTGCACATTTTCTGCCACGCTTTTTCGCATTGGTTGAAGAAGCAGCTTTACTTGGTTTAGACGGCAGGTACTTGAGGCTGTAACCGACAAGTGAAGGTCCAAAAGTACTGTATTTCCCTGTGCTGCTGAAAGCTGTTTCAGCATCAGAACGTTTCTCGAAAACCACTGTGGCCCGGCGGTTATTCCTCATCACTTCAGTCAAAGGCCCATAGCGGCTAAATATTTTCTTCAGGTTTTTCTCTGAAGGGACGGACTCCAAATCTGAAAATTTCAAGATCAGAGCTGTCCGAGAGAGATATTCATCACAACTCTCACTTGAGACAAGAGCTGGCTTCACTGTTTCTGACTCAATATCTCCACCAGCAATTTTCTGTTCAGAATCCAAATTGGGATCCGACTCAAGACTTGCTTGCTGTTCATCAGTAGAGGTCTCTATATCACTTGGAGCTCCAGGCACTAACCCTTCATTTTCATTTCGACTCTTGAGTGATGATTGCTCAGGAGGAATTTCGTGTGACTTGGATTTTTCAGTAATGCTGGAGCTCATTGATTTCTTCCCACTCCTGATTGATTTCTTAACCAGCTTACCACCAAACATTTGTTCCAGAGACATTTGATCCTCCTTTGGATTGGAATGGTCCAAGCATATAGTATTCCTAAATTCCTGGAAGCAAGTAATCATGGAACTCAAGAAGCTGTATCCATTCATGGGATCTATAGCCGCCAAGCAGACCTGAGACAGCATCTTATCAGGAGATGGGTACTCACTTCCTTTGCCTTTATCCTCAACTTCAACTGCTCCAGATGTTGCACTGTAATTCTTCAGTATTGAGCTCAATCCACTTAGTTGGCTTGCAACCCTGCGTATCCTATCTCCAACTTTAAAAGTCTGTTTATTTTGTATAGAATTACTATCAGCCCCTGTCAACGACTCAATTTTCCGTTGCTTTACTGCCGAGTCATCAGATGTAGCATCAGCTGCCTTTCGTTTCTTACTGGAAGATTGTGAAATCAGTTTACTGCCCACTTTCCCTTCCAATCCTTTCTCACTCACTGGAGTAGACAAATACTTCTCAGCCACTACATCTGGTATACTTCTCTCTTTTTTACTCGGGCGCATACTATCTCCAGACATGTTCTTGCGCTTCTGCGGTAAGTTATCTTTACTTTTTGATTGCGGCCCCAAATCCTCATCCTTAATTACTGGAAGTGCATTTTCACTTGCTTCAGCACACTGCTTCTCTCCCAATAGTAATATGTCAGCATCAGTCAGCAACCCACCAAGTATATTGAACTCTGGCAGTGGAGGACAACCCTTCCAGCAATTGAAGGCTGATAATTGGGCCCTTGATGTCACAAGTTCTAGTCTGTCAACTTTTCTATATGGAAACTGAGCCAACTTCTTTACAAACCTAATGAGTTTCACAGGTTCAAAAGAAGCAGCACTTAAAGACTTGTCGCCACCATCTCTTCTACTTGCTTCTTCACTGATTCCAGCATTTTCAATTATCTGAGTTTTGAGTTTTTCATATACTTCTTTGGATATGCAAGAACAGCTCAGCCCTAATTCTACCCGCCTTGAGACTTCATCCAAAGCACAACCAATTGCATTGTGGAATTCTTCCATGTTGCTTTGTTTCTCCATTTGTGAAAAGTTCTCAAAGAAGGGCTTAATCCGCATTGCTTCATTCCAAGCAAATGTATTATCCCAATAATACGCTATTAGGTAAGTGCCTCTTTTAAAATACTTCTTTGCCTTCACTGATGCAGCTGAAGGATCACAGATCTGCCCAGGCCACCAGGGATGACTCCTTACCTTTCCCCATACTAGATCACAATCACGGAATTCTAGTTCTGTGGAAGCAGACTTTCCATTTCTATCACTTGACACATTCCCATCTGAGGAAGTAGATTTTCCATTTTCAGTATTCTGCCGAACCGCATTCTCTGAAACATCACGGGTCAATTTGTTCTCACTTGTCTGTGCTTCCACATTAACTTCCATGGGCTGATTTTCTAGTCCATCACAGGTTTCCATCTTAGACTGCGTGCTTACATTCAGGTCTTTTTTATCCAAAGACTCACTATGATCAACAACTTTCACTTCCATAGCCGGGGTGCCTTTTGTTGTTTGTCCAACAGTTTCCAAATACTCAATGTCACCATTGCCACGCATAGAACTGGAAGCATCAAGACTCTGGTCTTCAACTTGGCCCTGCTCCACCTTTTGATCATTTCTATTTCAGCAGGAGCCATATCAGCTACTCGAACAACGTCCTCTTCTTTCTCATCTATCATGATGTCATCCCTTCCATGAACTGCCACATTCTGCTTCGCCTTAACACTCACCAAATCTCCATCCTCAGAACCCACAACTTCATCTTTTGTCCATTCCCCTAAAGTCGCATCCTCCCCTCTACCCCTTCTGGTTTCAAGGTTCCTCAAACCATCCTCAGATTTCAAAACCAACCCATTAACATTTTCCCCAACCACACCCCCAGCACCAAATTGCGGTCCCTCCAAGCCCTCTCTACCTTCCCAGCCATTAACCGCCACCTCTGACGAAACAATGCTCCCTTTCCCCTCAACATCCCCATCTAACAGTCCTAATTTCAATTCAGAATCATCACCTCCATCCACCACTTCACCTTTCTCCTCTACACCCCCATTCACTCCACCTCCCACACAAGCCATTTCATTCACTTCGCCCACCACTCCCAGCGCCGGCTCAGAGCGGTGAACCCCGTCACTCGGGTCAGCCAAAACGACGTCGGCGTTCAGGTCCATACAGTCAGGTATAGTCAAACGTATACAACCCTAGAAAGCAGAATAGAAATTATGCTACAACATTCAGGAAACCCTAACTGTGCAGAATATAGAAACCCTAGAGATGCAGAGAGGACGATGGAAGTAGCAAGACGTACCTTCCGGGTTGGCTCGGCCGGTTCGATTGCTTCGGCTTTCAGCTCCTTCAATGTGTCAAATATTTTGAGGGCTCCCTTTCAGAACTACAGGGAATAACAGAGGATTTCCGTTTCAAATCGATGACACGAGGAAGGCCCAGAGATCTTAGAGTGCACGTGGTAGAAATCGGCGGCTGTTATATTTTTGTGCGCATATCTTTCTTTACCCGTCTTTTCCTTTTTTATTTGTTTTAATTCAATTTTTTTTCTTTGACCAAAACAAAACATAATTATTTGAAAATTTTTATTTGAATTGATATAATTTTTTCTACTCCATTTAAACTATACATAATTATCATCTTGTACGAGACAAAATTAATAATAAAAAATAAATTTATAAATAAATTCACATTTAATATTCAAACCCTCATCACTACGTAATTTTTTACTACGTTATATTCAGACAAAGGCTTAATAAACTGGCTAAGGGCTAGTTTAGTATTGATGTGCTTTTAAAAAACCAGCTTCTCGACTCAAAAAAAAAAAAAATGCTTCTGTTGTGATATGAGAATCAGCTGTAAAATAAAGTTGTTAAGTGTTTGGAAAATCTTTTTTTTTTTGTAGAAGTGCTTTTAATTAAAAAAAAAAGTGTCTAAGTGATTGGTAAACTTTTATATAAATTTCTTTGAATATGTTAAATGACTAAAAATGATATAGTATTTAATGAGATATAATAATTGTCAAAAACAATAATGTAGGGGCAAAGATTGTAATTTTGTAGAACATGTGGGGTATTTCCCATTTGGAAATTTCATGAAAGATTAATATGCTTTGAAAAAAAAAAAAAAGTAATTTTTTAGAAGCATGGTAGACCTCAACTTCTGCTTTTCTACTTACATTGACAGCATTGTTTAAAAATAATTTTTTTTTTTGTTTTGTTTTACCAAACACATTTAATGTTCCAAAATTTTTAATAAGCTTTTTTAAACACCATAATCCCAAACCAACCCTAAGGCTCGCTAAATTGGCTAAAATTAGCATTTTGTTCCCTGGATGAGTTTTGAGATTTAGAACCGTCAGTAATGATTTAAATCAAGTGCATTATAGTCACATACTTTTAATTATCTGATGAGGTTAAAATTTTGTGTGGACCAATTCCTTGATTAGTTAGAAATCACAATGATATCGAAGTGTGTTGGAGAAGCCTTACAAAGTGGATAAATCACAATAACATGGTGAACTCAAACTCAAATGTATGAGAACACTAGTGAGTGTGTTGGAGAAGTCAAAATAAATGGAAGAGGATAGTTTAG
Organism: Pyrus x bretschneideri; assembly: GCF_019419815.1. Lineage (NCBI taxonomy): Eukaryota > Viridiplantae > Streptophyta > Magnoliopsida > Rosales > Rosaceae > Pyrus > Pyrus x bretschneideri. Next base: position 3,205,875 of record NW_025999779.1, read on the forward strand.
AGAGGACGGCTTGTTTGACATGGTTAGGCAAAGCAACTTGAGATTTATTGAGAGCTACACTGGAGAGGGTGATGAAGACTCCATCAAAAGCAATTGTAGCATAGAGAGAATGGCCAAGCAAAGAATGTTTTGATTTTGGTTTTTTTATTCTTCAAGTGGATATAAAAGACAAATTTACATATTCAACTAGGTTTGTGGGGACAGTTTAGGTAGTAAATTTGAGTTTAAAGAGATATTGATAATCTAACGAAAAATAATGTGGGTGTAAGAGTAAGCTGGATGTAGAACGAATTTGCACGGATTCAAATAAAATTCTCTAATTATTTTTAGGTTAAGTCCAAATGACTACTTATTGGAGTGATTTTACATGGATTCTAATATTTTAGAACATTTTAAATAATTAACTCAAGTTTTGAGAAGTGGACAATTATTAGGTTCACTAGGTGTGTTTTTGTTTGCCACTCTCGAAGTGTCAGTCACGCTCACCATCCTACTTATTATCATTGGGTGCATTTAAATTTTAAGATTAGTATGTATCTACAGATCTCGAAATTTAAACTTATCCAACCCCGTGATAAATAAAGTGATAAAGAACAATATTCGTCACTTAAGTGATGATGTGGACAATAAGTTGGTCATGCAGTTCCACATACAAAATCTTCTCTATTTAACAAGATATTGCTGCCACTCAGCACTATGATCTGATGGTATTCCTCTTCACTTGTAAGTGAGAGGCCTTGGGTTCGAATCTCGTAGACAGCGAATTCGATACTAAATTAGGTTGTTCATTTTGTGGCTTAACCAAATTCCCCTCCCTTTTTTGTAAATATAACGTTGTACTAAAAAAAATCAAGATATTGCCTTCTACTTCAAACAACATCAGAGAGTGCAAAAGACATAGATACTAGTGGAGAAGGTTATTTGGTTTTAAGATTGAGGCTTGACCCACAAAAGGATGTTGATTTTGTTCCATTACCAGTACAACTTCTCCGTGAGTATATTGCTTATGCAAGAAAAATTGTGTGTTCCTAGGTGAATTTCACGACCTTCTGCAACTCTTGTGCATCCATTTTCTCTTGCAAGAGTTATCAAATGCTTCAGTTTTTATACTCTCAATTTTCAACTTTGGGTGAACCACGATTTCAAAGCCTACAGCTACAAAAATCTTACTTAAAATCGAGAGACCACGCTATGTCACTAATAACAGCAAGACAATTAGAGAGTCTGGCGAGGTTGATCGATGCTCGGCCAAGGCTGGATTTTAGAGAAGAAATAACAGCCCAGGATGCAATGGTTAGTTCTTATTTTTCTATCTAACAAATCTATTCAGTTTCCTTTTCCTCTTCTATCTAGCAATAATGTGGTTCAAATTTTCTTTTGGCAAGAATTGAATCTAGACCTCTCACTTACAAGTGGAAGAATACCGCTAGACCGTAGTACTGAGTGGCACAAGAGAAGTACTATTTGTGCTGACGTTAGGAAGAAAAGCACTACTGGACTAAGAGGAAAGTAGTCACTAGTTGGTGCTCAATGTTAAGAGAAATACAATGCACCTAAACCACCATATTAGATTCTAGCTTAGCTGTTAAGCTTAGGATGATTAGTGATTAGTTATACATTATGCTGAACTAGGCATATATTGTTGGGATATGATATTTATGTATAAATACCTTGTGTAATGATCTGTTGAGTTAATGAAAATCACAATCTTATTTTAGTCACTCTCTACAATTCTCTCTCTCTCTATAACTGAATCTCTATCTAGATTCTTAGTTTCTACATGGTATCATCACCATTGTCCAACCGACTACGATCCAACGCTTCCCTCTTCTTCTTGAAATGCGTTTCTTAAATTTTCTCATCTCCCAAACAGGTCGTTGATTCTCTAACTTCTTCTCCTCTTCTCTCAATTAAGCAAATCTTGATATGTCGACTGTTGTGAACTCTTCGAATTCTACTTTTCTGCTGATTCCTCCATCTCCGCCAAACCCTATTTTTCCAGTGCATCTCCCTCACAGTGAGATCTCTAATCCTCCGATCATGTTGATTTAATCAATTTCCATTGCAAATATAGCTGGAATGGTTTCGACGAAGCTCAATCGTCAGAACTACATCACTTGGTGCAGTCTTTTCATCCTTGTACTGAAACAATTCAAGCTTCTTGGACTCATCAATGGAGAGGATCTCTGTCCTCCTGAATTTGTTCATAATTCCACTAGAGCTCGTGTTCTTAACAAATCTTTTGAGACCTGGTGTGAGCGTGGTCAAATCTGATGATTTGGATTAACTTTACACTCTCTCAAAATCTTCTTCCTATGATTATTGGAATGAATGACTCTCGATCTCTCTGGCAATCTCTTGAGCTGCGTTTCTCTGGTGCTTCACGCATACATGTTCATAGTCTTCGATCGAAGATCCAAACGATTTAGAAAGGTGACTCTTCCATGATTGATTTTCTCAATTTGATCAAAGATATCTCTGATAAACTTGCTGCTACTGGTAAACCACATTCTAAATCCAATCTTGTAACATACATTATATCTAGACTTTCTAATGAATATGAGTCTTTTGTTGACTTTATTGAGATTTACAATGAATTTGTGACTGCTGATAAACTTCATGGTCTCCTATTGAGCAAAGAGATCTCGCTCCAAAAATGCAAAGTCAGAGTTTCTTCTTCATCTTCTACACCATTTCATGCCTACGTTGTTCGATCCAACAATTCTAGTGAAAATTCTAACAAAGGCAATTCTCGTGGTCGTTTCCAAAACCGAAATCAGTATAATCAGAATCGTAATTTTGGGGAAATAAACCTAACAACTACAAAAACACCTCAGGTGGCTTTCTTGGTGCTGGTCTTTCTCGACAAAATTTTGATCAATTTTCCTTCCCTAGTCGTTCTGTCCAATGTCAGCCATGTATATAATATGGTTATTGGGCTCCTACATGCAATCATCTCTCTCAATTTTCATCAAACTCAGCTTATGGTCAAGTTTTCTCCTCGGCACCTCCTACTTCAATGTCTGCCATGACCTCTCATGCACTTCCTAGATATTGGCTCACTAATAGCGGTGCTTCTTATCATGTCACACCTGATCCATCCACTCTCAACTATACCATTCTTTATTCTGGCATTGATCAACTCTTTGTTGGTGATGGAAAAGGTAAGTGCATTTCTCATATTGGTTATGCTCTTATTTGTACAAATAATGCTACCTTTAGACTGAATGATGTACTTTTAGTTCCTAAGGCATCACATAACTTGTTATTTGTTTACAAGCTTGTATATGACAATTGGTGTTCTCTGACATTTAATCCTTTTGGATTCTATGTCAAGGACCTAAGAACTAGGAAGATGCTTTTCCAGGGCTCTAGTGGAGGAGGATTATACTCCTTCTACTGGAATGCTTCAAATGGTGTTTATGGGATTGCAATCTCACCAACAACGTTGATGATTGCCAAGGCTGATATACATATATGGCATAGAAGGTTTGGATATCCTTATGGTGGTGTTTTACATACTATTGTGAATAAAAATCATCTCCCTGTAATTGTTATCGTTAATAAATTATTAATTTGTACTGCTTGTCAATTAAGGAAGACCTCTAGGTTACAATTTTCATCTTTATCTTGTACTTTCACCAGACCATTTTAGTTGCTATATACTGATGTCTAGGGCCCTTCTCCCACACCTTCATGTACTGGTTACAAGTTCTATATTATCACATCCCGGACCTGGCTCCACTCCGTCGTAACACAATATTGTTCGCTTTAGGCCCTGACCACGCCTTCATGGTTTTGTTTCTGGGAACTCACACGAGAACTTCCCAGTGGGTCACCCATCCTGGGAATGCTCTCACTTGAATTTGCTTAACTTCGGAGTTTCGATGGAACCCGAAGCCAGTGAGCTCTCAAAAGGCCTCGTGTTATATGAAGGTGGACATGTACATATAAGACATAGAGGATTCACTCCCCTGGGTGATGTGGGGTCTAACATATATCATAATAGTTGATGATTTCACTACATATAGTTGGCTTTATCCTCTAAATTTCAAGTTTGATGTATAATCCACTCTCAAGACTTTTATTTTAAAGGTTCAAACTCCTCCTGAATTTAAAGTTCAAAGTATAAGATCTGATTCAGGGGGTGAATTCTTGAATAAACCACTCCAAAGTTTTCTTATTGATCAAGGCATCACCCATCAGTTAAGTTGTCCTCACACTCCTGAGCAAAATGGGTATGCAGAGAGAAAACATCAACATGTAGTTGAAATAGGCAAAACACTGTTATCTTATAGTGGTTTACCTGCACAGTTTTGGATTGAAGCTTTCCAAACTGCAATCTATTTCATTAACAGATTACCTCCTCAATCTTTTGTGATCAGTATTTAGGAAACTTTGTTTCATGCTCCTCCTAAGTATCATACATTGAAGACATTTGGATGTGCCTGCTATCCATGGTTGAAACCAAGGTTCTAAAAGACGCTAGGTGCTAGTTGAGCAGTGAACTGGGGCTAGGCGAAGCCTAGGCGGATTTAATGAATTTATTAAATATTACATAAAATTAATTAGATTTACTATGTAATATATAAATAAATATGAAACAATATGTAACTTTGTAAAAAGAATAATATATGTAATGTAAGATTTCAATTATATTTGGTCTTAGAAAAAACAATAAAGCATTAAAACAAAACCCACATAATGACCCATGCACTCCACTTGTTCCAAATCACTCCCAATCGATGAAGCCCTACCTCTGTCACATTACCCATGGTTTCAATCTCATATCAAAGGCTTATAATGTAAAAAATATTGAAGAAATCAATTGTCTATTTAATAATAGGGCTAGTGGTGGACATGACAGTAAATATAGCAAAGTGGTACACTCTTCAACACCTTTTGATGCCTTGAAAACTGGAAAACTCTTTATTTTGGGTTTTCTTCTATTTCCTTTTCCTCCTTTCTCACATCTTCGTTTCATTTCATTTTTTTTCTTTTCTTCTATTTCCTCTTCCTCCTCTCGTAAATCTTCTTCCATTCTCTTCTGTAAATTCCTTTCTTTTTCCAGTCTGGTGTCGCGAGAGTTGGAGTTGAAGATGTGAGTCTGCTTAATCAAGGCCAAATAACATGATTTAGGGCAAAAGAGAATACAACGACGAGAATTGTGCACAGAGAAAAATAGAGTTCAAGATGAAAGTTGCAGAGCCAGCGATTGAAGAAGACAAGATTTAATCTACCTAGGCCGTCTGGACCGCCTAGAGCGCCTAAACGGCCGCCTAACTCCCCACCGATTTCCGTAACAATTTGCCTTAAAATGCATCGGGGCACCACCGCCCAACACCTAGGCCCCGCCTAGGGCGATTTGTAGAACACTGGTTGAAACCTTATTCAAGTGACAAGTTGGATACAAAGAGTAAACAGTGTGCGCTTCTGGGCTATAGTTTGAATCACAATGGTTATAGGTGTTTGGATCCTGCTACTAACAGGTTATACATATCAAGACATGTGGTGTTTGATGAATCCTTATTTCCCTACAAGCATTGTTCTCAGGTTTTATTTCCAAGAACAACTTCAAGTCATCACTCCACTGCTTATATTTCTCTTACTATCCCAATACCTATATCACATTCTGAGAAGTATGTCACCCCTGCAGCTCTATTAGATGCACCCAATTCAACTATGTCTTCAACAACTTCTCATACTCCAGATGTCATTCCCAATTCAACTATGTCTTCAACAACTTCTCATACTCTAGATGTCATTCATCACACAACAACATTTTCTAGCACAGAAGCATCTCACACTACATCTCCTACACCAGAAACATCTTATTCAACATCTTTACTTCCTCCAGCTCCTGTTAATTCCCATCATATGATTACAAGAGTAAAAGAAGGTATTCATAAACTTAAGGTGTTCACTGCCACCAAACATCACCTTCTATCTACTGTTGACACTTTACCAAATTACCTACTACTCCCTCAATTTTTCTTTAAGCTTATAAGCATTCCCACTGGATGGAAGCTATACAATATGAGTTTCAGCCTTGCAGTCCACTGGAACTTGGGAATTAGTTCTTAACAATCAAAATTACAACCTTGTAGACTTCAAATGGGTCTTCAAAGTTAAACACAAACCAGATGGCACCATTGAAAGGTATAAGGCAAGACTTGTTGCCAAAGATTTTCATCAACAGGAAGGATTGGATTTCTCATAAACCTTTAGCCTTGTTGTAAAACCCACTACCATCAAAATCTTACTATCCATTGTTGTCAATTATAATTGGTTTGTACACCAATTGGATGTAAGTAATGCTTTCCTTCATGGTCATTTGAATGAATATGTGTATATGATTCAAGCCCCTGGTTTTGTGGATCCTTCCAAACTTCATCATGTCTGCAAGCTTAGGAAATCACTTTATGGTCTTAAACAGACCCCTAAAGCTTGGTATGAGGTTTTCTACAATATTATTATCTCTTTGGGTTTCAGTTCATCATATTCTAATACCAGCTTGTTTATTAAAAGAGATACATCCATTACCTTTATATTGGTCTATGTTGATGATATAATCATCACTGGAAGTTTTTGAGTGTCAATCCATCATTCCAAGCTTCAAGCTCTGTTTCCTGTCAAGGATTTGGGAGATATCCACTACTTTTTAGGTATTGAAGTTCAAAGATCAGCAAAGAGTTTGTTTATGCATAAGTCTAAGTATGCCTTGGACTTACTTAAAAAGACGGACACGCTTGGAGTTAAACCTTATGCCACACCTGTTTTTGCATCCAAATTGGATCATTCCGGCACTCTCTTATATGATCCCACTTATTATAGGTCCACAGTCGATGCTTTACAATATTTAACTTGGACAAGGCCTGATTTAGCCTTTGCAGTCAACCAAGTCTGTCAATATATGCATTCTCCAAGAATTATTCACCTATCCCAGTCAAGAGAATCCTAAGATACTTGAAAGGCACTGTGGATTCAGGTATTTGGTTTACTCAAGGTTCTTAATGTCTCACTGCTTGGTCTGATGCAAATTGGGTAGGTTGCCCTGTGGATAGAAGATCTTCCAATGGTTACTGTGTTTTCCTAGGACCTAATCTAATTTCATGGAGTGCTAAGAAACAAGCTACAGTTGCTCGATCTTCAGAGAGGCAGAGTACAAATCTCTTGCCAACATTGCCGCTAAAATTACTTGGGTGTGCAAGATTCTGCAAGATATATCCTTTCTTTTGCTAAAGACACATGTGATCTATTGTGATAACAAAAGTGTCATTGCTCTTGCATTCAATCATGTTTTCCATGCTAGGACTAAGCATGTTGAAATCAACTATCACTACATCCGAGAGAAAGTTTTACTTGGACATATTGGTGTGCATCATGTTGCTTCTCTTCTTTAAATTGCAGATATTTTTACAAAGTCCTTAGTTGCTGATCGATTTGCTGCTCTTACTTACAAGCTCTCAGTACAATCTCCCTTCCTTCAACTTGAGGGGCTGTGTTAAGAGTGATACAATCTCACACAACAACAATGCACCAAAACCACCTAATTAGATTCTAACTTAGCTGTTAAGCTTAGGATGGTTAGTGATTAGTTATTCATTATGCTGAGCTAGCATATATTGTTGGGATATGATATTTATGTATGACTTTTTATCCAAAATAGTTCCTGAGATTTGCATAACACATAATTTTGGTCCCTAAAATTGAAAATCAATAGAAATGGTTCCTAAGATTTTCCATCATCCATGATTTTGGTTATTCCGTTAAAAACTCTGTTAAGTGGTTCCGGAGCTTTTGGTCGGAAGTTTGGGCAATTTTCAAAGCTTTGTAACTCAATCGTTTCTTAACCAAATTTAACCCATAATATATCAAAATCAAGATAGGAAAGTGTAGAACAAGATTATATCATTTGGAAGCCCAATGGTTGCCGAAAATGGCCAAAAAATAGCCTGAAAAGTGACTGGTCCGCGGAAAAATTGGAAAACTCGCATGAAACTGAGTAAATTTAAACGTTTATAACTTCTTCAATACTCAGCGAAATCGAGTGATTCAAAAACGAAAATCATACTTCTCGACAATAGGAAGAGAATGATACCTTTCTTGATGGCTAACTCGCCTTAGTTTGGCCGGAAAATGGCTCGAAGGTGGCTGTCTTGGTCACATCGAGTGGGCCAAACCATGGCAAGTTAGCCATCAAGAAAGGTACCATGCTCTTCATCTCATCAAGAAGTATGATTTTCGTTTTGAATCACTCAGTTTCGTTGAGTATTGAAGAAGTTATGAACGTTTAAAGTTTACCTAGTTTCCGTTGAGTTTTCCAGTTTTCCATAAGACCAGTCACTTTTCAGGCTATATTCTGGCTATATTCGGCAACCTTTGGGCTTCCAAATAAATATAATTTTGTTCTACACTTTCCTATCTTCATTTTGATATATTATGGGTCAAATTACAAAGCTTTAAAATTGCCCAAACTTCCAGCCAATGGCTCCGAACCACTTAACCAGAGTTAGAAAATCTCAAGGACCAAAACTATGTGTTATGCAAATTTCAATAACCATTTTAGATAAAAAAAAAACCTTTATGCATAGATAACTTGTGTAACGATATATTGAGTTAATGAAAATCAGAGTCTTATTTTACTCTCTCTCTCTCTCCGCCGACAAACCAATAAACCCTTTGATTAGACGTAAATTTACGTTTTTGGGAACATCCTCTCTAACGCGCTCTCTTGATCGCCATCCGACAGACTAATGATGGCAGCAACCAAAATTAGCTAAAAATGATGCATTTAAAATGTGGTAGAATATCACATCAGAATATTGGTTAGAAAGAAACTGCAACTAAATTTACATCAACTTATTCAACAACCAAAGACTAACTATTTTCCACTGCAACCAAAAAGGAAACTGTAATGATCAAAGACCTCTGTCCACAGCTTTGTAAGGAAATGCAAAACCATCAATCTGAACGTCCCCATCCTTTCTTTTCTACAGCTACCTGAAATTTCCCAACTACCTAAAATTTTCCAGGCATTCACACGACCTACCAATTAGTCAGTCAAAGAAGCTTCGACTTGTTCCAGCACTGTGTTCCATCACCATCAACAGCCACCCGTTCTTGTTATCTACACCAGCAAAGGCCTACTCTAATAATTACAAATTCACAGTTGAACTGACCCTTCGGATTGAGAAACGGAAGGCTACGAAAGGTGGAATGATCCCTGCCCTTCCGTAATGGCATATAACAGCTTCTCTTTCATCGTCTCCTGAAAAAGGAAAAGGAGATATGTTAGCATCTTGTCGGTGCAATGTTTCCCTACAAACGACTTCTAGTACGAAAGGCTATAAGGAAACAAAGCTCACTTGTGAAGAGTAAGGCGGCAGCTTAAGATAATTTGCACAAGTCATCACGCTTGGTAGGTCTAAGTCTGCGCAGTTGCTAGATTGCTGTAGAGACAAAGCAAAGAAGGATCAGATGACGATGCCTATACAACGAATAAAAAGCAATCAGGAAAAAATAATGTTTTTCTGATAGGCACCTTTCGAACAATAGTTAACTTCGGACTGAGAGATGCAAAACCTCCAGGAGGTAAGCGAGGTGCCCCAGTCACAAATTGCAAAAACGCTCTTCGCTGTTCTTGGTCGAACTTGTCTATGATTTCCAGCAACTGAAATTCAAAGGAAATGGTGATATAAAAATTTCTTAAATGCACATGAAACATCAACACAAACCAAAGAACAGAGAACAAACTACTAACATTGATAATGGGAGGACTGCTAACTGTGTAACCATGGTCGAATTTGATATGATCAAGGAGCTCATTGAACTGGCAAGATAAAAATTTATAAATTAGGAATATAGTCAATAACCCTTTAAAGTATTAAAATTAAGCGGTTGCAGACATACAGCCCAAGAATCACGTTCTCCACATAATAAACGCTCTAATTCTTCTTCGGTGAAAATCTGAAGATGCTCAATAGGGAAAACCTGAAACATCAAAGAAGAAAGAAAACATAAATCTATATCGAAATGAAAAGGCGTAGAGGTAATTTAGCCAGCATGCTATTGAAAAGACATTTCATGATAGTACACACCTGGTTAAAGCCAGATTTGAAAGCTTCCACTTGTCTAGAAATTCCAGCAGTTACAGTTGCATCCGCCACTAGTGAAACATAATCTTCCAAATTTGTAATATTTACCTAGAAAGTGGGGTAAATTGAATTTCCGGTTCACCAAATGAAATAACTCAGAAACAATAAATGGATAAGGTTAGTGAGACTTACCATTTTATGATCAGGCCTAGACGACAGAATAAAATCAGGATAGCCAGGAAGTGTGAAATCAAGACAAAGATCCTCAATATGGGTTTTCCGAAAGCACAAGTCAAATTTCAATGTTGTACTTTCTCCCTGAATGGATTCCGAAAATTTTTTCCTGTCTACAAGAGCCTTAAACTCTAGCAGTGTCTTGCCAAGCTCAGGATCAAATGACAGGATGTCATACACACCAAGTTCCTGGAATAAGAAAACATATGTTTTGAGATGAAACATTGCTTTACTAGTGATGATGAACATTCACTTTCAATAATAAATAGTGCAGAAATTGGGAGTACCTTGCCAAGAATAAGTTTGTAGAAGGCTGTGGAGAAATGCACATCCAAGACACGCCCATCTTGGAGCGCTTTTCCTACGATTTGCCCCAAAAGGACAAACTTCTTAATTACTTCACTGAACTGTGTCTGTATCTCATCAGATGTACCCAACCATGGACGAGGGAAAAGACCAAAAGGACATATCAAAATTCCACTGTCCCCAGCATGGCTTGTACCAGTGGTAAAAGACCCACGATCCTCTCTCCACATGCCTAGACCAGACTTCTGAAACTCGTGACTCACCAAGGTGTAGAATTCCAAGGTTGGACCAAGACCAGTACCAACTTCTTCATTGTATTCCACCTCAAGGAGCACCTTCTGCCTGGCATGCAGGTCCATCATTTGGGCAGCAGAATCCAGAATTTGGTTGCGGAAAACCAAAAACTTTTTTCGAGGCATGCTTCCGGAGCTTAGTCTCCTGTCACTGGTCACCCCTGAATCCCTATAAGATGGTGAATGAGGCTGACCTAGCAGTGGGCCAAATGCTGCCAAACGGAAGTACTTACATTTGACCTCAAAACTAAATAAAAAGGGACACGATTCCATTAACTGATTACACCACAAAGGCATACCACCAATGGACACTGCTAAAGCATCCCGCATCTGTTGTTCCAATTTTTCTGTCAATTTACTGCTCACGAACTCATTCTGAGGCACTGGAATAACTGCTGTCTGAAAATTATCCAAGTCATCGATTTTCCCTTTAGCAAAAGCACATATTCTTTCACGAGACATCAGATGAAATATAAGCTTATTCATCCTTTCCAAGCTTTTGAGGATGTATATTATATCATAAACGGGACTTGACTTCTCCAAGTCAGAAGCAAGATCATAAGCAAACGAGCTGGAGAAAAATGAAGTATACAACTCATGTACGTCAACTTTCTGAGCAGAACTTTCTGCTGAACAAAGACATTCTTTATGTGTACCATATTGACCTCAGCCTTTCTGTATGTTAATGTGTATTCTTGACTCCAAAGTTTTGAACCAATGACAATTTCATGTTCGTTCATTTGTTGTTGCAGAATTGCTTGGTACAATGTCAATGACTGGCTCCAGCTGTTGCCCTTCAAGATAAAATAACAGTTTCGAAGAAGAATCTTCTTTGCTACAAGATACTGGATACTGTTCTTCCATCTCAATGTCTTCCTCTGAGGCACATTGTGCTTCTTTTTCCACAGGTTCCTGAAACATTAAACCACCGACAAAAGTAAGGGCATTGGCACAATCTTAGAGCTGATTAGAAGAATCAATCATGACTAAATTTATCCAAAGTTGTTCAAAGAAAAAAGAATAGTGTTTTCTTAAACATAAGTTCATCAAAGATTTCCAGGACTTGTCTGTCTTAAGCTTATCGCTTGTTTAAGTGAGGCCACTGTTAAATTGACCTCATCTACCTGAGAAGTAAGGCTGAGGATGACAAAATGCACCCAACATAAACTCATAAAATTAAAATAAAAACAAAGACTTTCTCCTCTCTAAAAGCATTATTATCAGTATGATTAATTGTGAACCGGAATAAAAACCTGCAACTCAGGCAAGTCCGTTGACATGCTTTCAGGCTCCATAGGATGTGGACTTCCCCCTTGGCTAGAGCTTGCATTTGATGGTGATTGATCCGGTAGACTTTCAGATTGGTCCTTAACTTGTGTAGGTGATTTAATGTGGCTGGTTCTTTTTGCTTTGACTTTAGGCCACAGAACTTCTTCAATGGCATGCAATGAGGAAAAAGGATCCACAGTCAGAACACCTTCACGGTAATCACAAAGACGCGTGTCCCCTTTGTCTTTCACAAAATGAACTTTAATACATGGATATGTTGTGCGACGCCCATATGGAAGTGTAGCATATGAACTTCTTAGCTTGGGCACATTGCTCAAAATAACAGGGAAATTTTCCAAAGAAGATAGCGCATTTTGCAGTTTGCGTATTAATGTTATCATGGGTAGGTCCACAGTGATCATGTCTAAAGGAGAAAATAATAGCCTTGCAAACACCTCAAATCTTTTTTCTACAGAATAAATATCACTGTTACCAGCACTAAGTTCCCCCTTTTGTTTCAAGTACTGGCCATTGGACAGATAAGTCATTAAGGACCTTAGAATTCCAGATTCGATAAATTCAAAAGTGGAAATGGGTTCTCGTCCACCAAGCTTTTCCATTACTTGACGCATGATACTATAGAACCTTTCTTCATGCTGATCAAGAGCATCATTATTGGTGGACGCGTTCAAATCACTTATTGCAGAAGAAAATTTTCTAAGCTTCTGAAGGACATCAGTTAATGCTTTCTCAGGGTCATACAATTCTTGTGCAAAGTACTTGGTCCTTATATGCTTTGCAAGATTATAAACAGGAATCCTTTTCAAGCATGCAACTTCCTTTTTCTGACACCGATGGTGATCTATCAGTAGCAAAAGCATAACACAAGCACCTCAGGACCTCCCTCGAAGTAGACTTCTGACGAGGATCCAACAAAATCTGTGAGCCACTAAACACAGGGAACAACAACCTCAAACATTTTTCCAGGGTTACCAATTGACACTTATCAGGTGTTAACAGTGCATCAATGGCAAAAAAGACGCCTTCTTTTATGAAAGAGTCCAAGAAATAATCAGAAAGTTTCTGCAGGATTAGCTCAGCAATATGTAGAGCTAATATCAACACATGGGGATCCTTTCGTGTAAACACTCCAGCCAAAAAACTGCCACATTGAGAGGACTTATTATAATTAGCAAGAATTCCTAGATTTATTGATCTCTAGTGAAAAAACAAGGAGACATATTACCTTGAAATGTTGGCCTTCTGAAGCAATTCTACAAGCATGTCTGATGTGCTCAAATAAATTAACTTGTCGATAACAGATAAGCAGCCATAGCAAATATATAAATTGGCACCGGAGTTTACGAACTGTTGAGAAGTGAAATAAACATTACAATACTATTCACTGGCTGGATGGAGTGCAAATAAAGTGCCATGTATTATCAGAAACAAAACCTGAGTCAACAATGGAAGTATATCCATTCCAAACTTTTGCAGAAGATCAGGTTGATTAACTAAAAGAGATTCCTTATCCGACAACTGTGGATTCTCTTGATCTCTGGTCGAAGTTGGAAGAAGCTCATTTAGCAATTTCAAAACTTCATATACCTGAAGGAGACAAATAGAAACAATGATCCCATTCAATTTCCTCAAGTTATAAATAAAACAACACATGCTTATTTTGTAATCACAAAAGATTTTTACACATTTTCTTTGAAAGTCGGTAATCATCTCGCAAATAAAGAAAGAGTAGTAAGTCACAACATTTTCAAATACACAATTTGACATTCTTAAGATTCAATAAGAATCAGTAACCCTGGAAAAAGAAAAGAACCAAAAGATCCACTTGTAAACCTGATTGCAATGCCCATCCACCACATGATTAGAGGACATTCCATGAGAGAGGTCATATGTAGATAAGATATCCTTCAATATGCTGCTTATATTAAGCTCATACAGAGCCCTGAAGGCTACAACCGAACCAGAAGAAAGTTTGGCAAGTACCCCCATCAAACCCTGCCAACCAAAGTATAACAGTGAGAACATCTTCCAAGGCAGTAAAATACAGAAGGAAGCGGGTCTCAGAAACATGATATTGAGTTGCTTACATTACTAAGTGGCTGGGATAAAGTTGGCCGGGTATTCAAGCTCATAAAATGTGTGACTTGACGAATCATCCCATGCTTACAAAGTTCATCCAGCATCTCAGTGGACTGGCTCACTCGTTCTGTAATTTTAATTAAGCAAACAGCAACCATTTCGACAAGCTGAGAAAATAAAACAAAGTATGAGTAGTACGGTCATTTGAAATATATGCAAAAGGCATAAAAACACACTTTCACAGTCCATACCTGAGGATCCTCATACTGGAGAAGATTGCACAGTATGGGGACAGCCTCCATGAAGGGTGAAGGGCATTCAGAAGGAAGTTTCTTACAAATGTTCACCACAGTAGAAAGGGCAACTCTCTGATGCAGATAAGATATAAGTAATATAAGAACCATTAAAAAAGAAATGATCTAATTTCTAGCAAAAACACATCAGTAATTGAATTACCTGTATACTTGTCGAAAAAAAATCGATATAATTCAGAACAGCCATTATTGCCCCAGACTGTAAGCACGCAAGTGGCTGCTCCCGTGACATTTTCTCCAATGCTTGTAGACACTGCGGAAGAATAATAAAAGAATTTCATGCAAACCCATTATTACATTGTATAAACAATACCATAAATGTCATGCCTGGATAACATAAATATGACCATGTACAGCAAGTCAGCAACATTACCTGCTCAGGTACATCCAAGTATTCAAAAGCCATTAGTCTCTGGCAAAGAGCAGGAACTGCATCATGCCTAACAAGGAAGCCAGATGACTTCGGATACACATCGCATAAATAAGTTATAGCCCTTATAGCCAATAGCATGATATCCGGGTTAGTATCATGCCTAGCAAGTCTAACAAGAAGCGGTGATAATGCGTCTGACGTCATCCCGGATAGTGAGTCCTCTGTACAGAAAGACAGGACTTCACATAGCTCGGTGAGAACAGCTAACTGCCCAGAAGGGTCAGTGTCTTCACTTAAAGATGATAAGATCCTCTTAAACTTTCCATGATCACCCGAAGATCTCCGTCTCTGATAGTCCTTGAGTTCACTGTGTCTTTCGTCTGCATCATCTGAATCACAAGACCCATATGCTGAATCCCTCTCACGTTCTCCCTCTGAGCGACTATTAGCCGAAGCAGAGGATGAAGTGTCCATATCATGGTCATTGGTTTCAGGTGCAGAGTTCACAGAATTCATATGGGTTTGAGCTGAAGAGTTTGATGAACTCGCTCTAAACTCCAATGAATTGCACGCCCGCTTATCTGCTGGCAATTCATCATCAAGCTCAGTGCGCTTTTGACCTCGATTCTCCATTTATAACTCCAATTTCACAGGAACCAATATCTATCTACTCCTGCATGATCAGAGCATAAATCCACCTTAACTCTAGTTCTAAAACTGAATTCAACCCAGAAATCCAATTCATAATTACCAAACAATTGAAAAAAAAAAAAAACAATTAAACTTTAGCATCAGATAACACTTACAACAGACAGCAAGCACAAAATACAATCTTAAACTGAAAATCGAAACCCAAAAACAGACGATCATCAAAAAGCACCCAGATGATCAGCAAAAAGCTGGAAGCAAAATGTATTTTACTTATGCCAAAGCTTGCGTTTCTATCGCATACCAAACACTCAAATCTTCAGTAGCAATATAGATTCCCCAAAAACTTAAGCATAATCCAACAACAACCGACTCATAAAAAATATTTAAATCTCCAAAAAATAAAACCCCAGAAAAGCAAAAATCCACATTCAACACAAAAAACACATCATTGGTTGTTCATATCAACACGGATAAGTGTGATTATGTATTCAAAAGGCGACGGATTAATCAACAAAAAAATTAAATTAATCAGAATTTGGGAATTATGGTTGTCTAATTGTACCTAAGGTGCAGTAGTTGTTGTTGGTGCTGTGGTTGCTGGTATCAATCGGCCTTCGAGGGAGTCGAAGACGAATTGCAGAGGGAAAACGTGTAGGGTTTGCGTAGGGCTGAAGGGCTCGATTGTCTCTGGGATTTTTTTTCGCCTTGGAATTCTTCTGGAGGACGACGGTGGCGGTGATGATGATGAGTGTGTGAGGGAGGGTACGGAAGGAAGATATATATGTGCGAGGTGAATCTTTTTCAATCAAAAGACTTGTATGGAATGGAACATGTCGTATAGTTGAAGCTCTCACCTTTATTTTATTTTTCCAATTTTAATTCAATAATTTCATATTTTGGGTTTGGGCTACAAATGTTTAGTAGTTCGATTTGTTTTCTATGACTATTTTTTATTTTATTTATGAACAAACGATATTATTTATATTTAAGAAAATAGTGATGGGCTTAACTTAGGATTAGCAGTAATGTGGTCCAAACTTGCTTTTGGTGAGAATCGAACTAAGATCTCTCACTTATAAGTTAAGAGGAATACCACTAAACCGTAATATACCCCTACCCAGACATAATTATCTAAGCTCACCAATGAGCTCCATGCTCTTTTTGTTTTCTACCACTATTAGATTGATTATTCTTAACCTATGCTATTTGTTTTTCATGACATTCAGTTCTATGTACTAGTGAAAGAAAATTGCTGAATTTAGAATAGTAGAAGACTTATTTTGAATTGCTATTGACAATTGTATTATATTTAATTATATTCAATTTGTCTTGTGACGTAATTTATACTTACTAATTAAGGATTTAATAAACTCCTTTAAAATTTAATTGAATACACCTACACTTTCAAATAAATACTTATGAAAAAGAACTAAAATCTAATTATCAAAATCTCAATTGAATACGTCTTAGTGACCAATATCATGTGGCCTTTTTCGCCTCACAGGAGGAAGTCTTTATGTTTGGCACTGTTATGAGCCAGATTGGTTGTTTAATAATTTGTTTTATGGTGTAAATCTTTTAATTCAAATATGATGAAATTCTTATCTTTGGAAAAAAAAATACCAATAATAATTATGATTAATAAGTTATTTATTTATTTATTTATTTTGTTTAATTAGTTATTTTCTTTATAAGAATTGCATTTTTTTTACGGTTAGTACACTTGTAATGATAAATTAGAGATTTTTAAGGAAAAGACTGTCTTCCGAGGTTCCTTGATTAATTAGAACTCCAGAGGCTAGCTGTTAGCCATTGACTATTGTGTATATAAGTCGCATTAAAGCTGATGTAGGGCTGATGGCCGCGCGCCGGGATCGCTTTTGTGGATCATGAGTAGGATGGATCTGGACCGTCTGATTCTCGAGATTCATTAGCTTCATTAACACCGCCTTATGAGTGCCCCTTGATTAGGCCCTAATTCCAATGCTAGGTCCCAATCATGTAGAAATTGTAAATCTAATTGTTTGTGCAGCATATATTACGGTTTTAGTGGTAGTTTTTTTTATTTGTAAGTGAAAGGTCTTAAGTTTGATTCTCATTAAAGACGAATTTGAATAACATCGCCAAAGGCGAATTTGAAAAACATTATTGTTATCCATTGTAAGGTTTTGCCCACTTCTTCACCCCTTTAGGCCTTCTTTGGTGGGCTGGATGGGTAGGTTGTGATTAATTAAAATGGAGTTGAGTCAAGTCTGTTGTTTATTATATCAAAATGTGAGATGAATAGAACTAGATATGATGGGTTATGGATTTATAATAAAGTGAGTTATATTACATATTCTTATACATGAGTTACAAGTTTTATCTTATAAGTTCTTACCAATTCAATCATATCCCTAAAATCCAATCCCATCTAACCCACCAAACGAGCCCTTAGTTTATATAATATCGTTTATTTACAACAACAAAAAAATAAATAAAAAATAAAAATAACTTTTTGTTATACTTTATACTTTGAGTAAGACCTAATTTTAAGATGTCAATTAGTATTACGAACTAATAATGTTCTTCACTCGTAAATGACCCTTTAGGCTATGTTTGTTATGCATAAACGAACATTTTTCTATCCTATGTTTGGAAATACCAAGTTTTTGGAATATATTTGGCGTATTTAATTCTCAACAAGAGTAGGTTAGTCGTAAAAAATAAATTAATGCTTTATTTTGGTTAGGAGTGAAATTTTTACTACGTTTCGTAATTATTCTACGATTACCTTTTATTTTTATTTTTTTTTGAGGTAATATTATTTTACGTGTTTTATGTTATGTCATGATGCAGTCAACTGAGTTGAAAGAGACATTAGTTTTACAAACATGGACATGCTCTTTGGTCTTTCCAATCGATTTTCACACTTAAAACAACAAAATCACTTTAACCCAAACCAAAAAGACATAAAAGGCCGCACCTAAATTGCCCAAATTCTCTCCATAACAATTTAAAATGGCTCAAGTTTCCAAAGGTTGTCATTAGAATTCACAATCACAATGACTTATCCCTGTATTCATAATTGGAAAAACCAAAGAACCTACCACTTTAGTGAAACTACCGTCTATCTCAACCTAATTGACAAAATATGGTAACATAGAATACAAAAGATGAGTACATGGGGTAAAATGAGTCAGAACAAAATGTAGAGTATAAAGTGAAACTTTATGTATAATTGTTGACCTTGAAATTACAAGACCTATATGGTGTCAAGCAACTATTGAGCTAACTACATCATTCTTGTGAATGCGGGCGGTTGGGCGAGTAGAATAGATGTGGTGGTAGTGTTGAACGCACTGCTAACTTCTGCACTTAGTGACTACTACCGAGGACGAAACGCCTCTCGACCTAGGGTTCTAGAGCCTGAAGACAAGGTTGCTTAATTCATTGCAAAGTTCAAGATCTTTTGCACCAGGTTCAGCAACTTCACTTATATTCGTGAGAATATAAGTGGACCGAATCGGTCTCAAGCAGTAGGGGCAAAGATACTCAAATAAATTGAGTGTATTTATCGTGAACGTTGTTTGACCATCTGAATTAGGGGTGGGTTCAAAAAACCGAAAATAGAAAAAAACACACCAAACACCAAAACGAAACTGAAAACCGAAAAAAAAAAAACTGAACTAAAAAAGAAAAAACCAAACCGAACCTTATTGGTTTGGTTTCGGTTTTGGAGGTTCAGAAACCGAATTGAATCCCTTTACACTTTATGAATGTATGTCCATGATGTTTCTTTTGTGAAACTTTGTTGCCAAGTTTGAAACTAAGCCTAGGGCTTTTTCAAGGAGCATACTTTGTTCAATTAGGAAGGATATTTCATTGGTTATAGAGGAAAGTTTTGGAAGAGCTTCTTCATTTGTTTGCTTTTTGAATGGATACGGTGATCATTTTTCTTTGCAATTAAGGTTGTTGATAGAATAGAATTGGTTTATATGATCTCGTATACGTACAACTACCTTCCCATATTCTCACTTTCCTCATTTTCTTATCATTAGTCTACCAATGCAAGCCTCTTTTCTAAGTTTCATATTAAAAAAAGATCAAGTTTTATAAAAAATAAAAAAAAATCAAAAAAATCAAAACCGTACCAAAACCGAACCGAACAAACCAAACCAAAACGAATCAAACCGAAGTTTCGGTTCAATTTCGATTTTGGCAAAAAACCGAACTGAATGAAACCGAATCCACTCCTAGTCTGAATACTGAACTTTGAAATGCACATGTGAGTAGCTGATCATAGAACAACTCATTTCGACGAGAAAGCTAATGAAGTGACCTCTTTCTACAAAAGAATTAAAGACTCTTCGCCGGCTGAGACTTGGATAGATAACTGACTGAACTAGAAGTAGTGTTGTTCTACCAAACTGAAGGTACTCCTAGAGCGACTAGTTCTACGACTCAAGTGATGTTCCAATGAACTGAATATGTTGACGATTGCCAACACAGTGATGTTCTAACAAAAATATGTTGTCGGTGGCCAACCTAATTATATTCTAACAAATTGTATATGTGTTGATGGGGGATTAGGATAATTAATTATTTTTTTTTCAGGGTTGTGAGTACGCTTTCCTGTGAAGCGCTAAGTAGTTCGTTTGTTGAGTTGAAAAGGTTTCTCACATTGCAGAACCACTTCTATTTATAGAGGTGGATCTTGTAATGGGCAAGTCTACCGAGTTGGAAAATTCTGATAATATTCCAATTCCTGAGCATATTTTCTGAATACACTTGAAATTATTCTCGGGTGAAACTCTATCGTTGCCAAGTCTTGTCGTCTTCGACTAGGACTTTAAACCTAGATAGATTCTGCGATTGTTTCAACCTTTATCTAGAAACCAATCATGATCCTTAATAGTTCTCTTATCAAACAACTTAGAATATACGAGTGAAGTGGGTGCGAAATCAGGTCCAAATAGTAGTACAAAACCATAGCTAGAATTAAGGCTTAAATAAAGGGTGGTGCGTCTGAAAATTTTGTGATCATTGTGATTGGCCAAACAAGGAAAACCGACCCAACTTTTTATTGGCCAATGACAATTATAATACCGAATCTTTAGGTTGGTCCTTTTGCCAAATTTGCCACTATGTTAATTATGTTTTGGTTGGAATCCAACAATACTAAGCATGACCTGACATGAAAGAAGGAAATGCCTCATTTGCTAATCAGTTAGCAATGCTTTTAGAATCTAACGTTTCTAAAAGCGTTTTCAGATAACTAAAAGTTTAAAGGTAGAACAACAACGTTTGATAAGTTATCTTATATACTTTAGTTATAGAAACACTTTTTAGTACTTTATGAAAAACACACAAGTGATCCTTTGTAAAACACGTCAACGTTTGACAAGCGTTTTTAGCAAAATTTTTAGCAAAACCACTTACAAGTTCAAATACTTCATACGGAAGCAATCAATTCCGAACGGCTCTTATTAAGCGTTTTACAAGATATAAGCATGCGTTACATAACTTAAGCATATGAGACTTATGCTTTTCTACTCACAAGAATAAAGAAATAATTAGAGATTGATATCGAGGCATCTTCCACTAAGTTGCTACGTATGGGAGAAGAAAAGGAACAGGATTGGTGCACCGCGCGCAAAACCCGAACTCGATCGACGTGGAATTTGGGAGCGCAAAAAGCAACGTGTTGACGTGCAGCTCCGCGAACGAACCGCATCGACTCTCTCTATCGCTTTCTTTTTCTTTCTTTACTTTCTCATGGATTCCTTTTCTCTCATAAAACTATGGATTATTTCTTCCTTTCTGTGCACAAAACTGGTATTTTCATGGATTGAGTAGAGATTGATATAAGAGTAGAAATATCAACTTAAATGCTGACCAGATATTAGTTTTAGTCCTATCATGAAACCCCAAATTACTTTTATAGCACAGGTGTACTACTACTATAACGTTTCAAATTACTAATGCAAGACTATGAAAAGTCCTACAAAGATTATTCTATTAGTGGAGTCACGTTCAACAACTAGCCTTTGTGGTTCAAGACAATTAAGTCCCGTTGGTGGGTTGGATTGGATAGGTTGTGATCAATTAAAATAAACTTGAGTCCAGTCTATTGTTTGTTGTGTCAAAATGTAAGATAAATATGATTCGATGAGTTATGAATCTACAATAAAGTGAGCTATCTAACTTATCATTAATACATATATTATAAGTCTCTATCTGTCCAATCATATTCCTAAAACCCAATCTCATACAGCCTACCAAAAGAACTATTAAGATCATCCACCATTCAATCTTAATTTAACAGCCTACCAAGCGGACCGTTAAGATCACCCATCATTCAATTTTAATGTAATAGCATGTGATCATTTAATTTTTGTCGGTGTACTTCTTCCACCACTGTTTGATTAAAGTGAACGGCAAGTGACGACAATTATATTCGACCATGAAGTCAAAGAGAATGGGAATCCGTCTTAGTAACCCGTAAGGGTGTTAGTGAAAAAGGATCGAATCAGTACATTAAGAAGGGGCCGGAGACTATCTACCAAGTGTCCCAACTCCATATCACCGCATCCAGTGAAAAGTACGAAAACACCCTCCATTCATTTCAATTCACAACATAGAGAATCTTATGAGAACATTTGCTTCACTCACGTAGGACCATTCGTTGTTTCGCACGTTTAACATTGATTTTTTCTGCAAAGACGATGACTCCTTGCATATTAGAACTCAGAAGTTGCATATTTCCTATCTTAGGAAGCATTTGAAGGACTTACATAACACGAGTACACCGCTACAGTAATAGTACAAGCAAGGCAGGCAAGGGCCAATTAAGAAAGACTTTGTACGGAAACCCGTGTTCAACTAGAGTAGCGAACCTAGAAAGCTTAGTAATTAGCCAGGAAAGTTGGAGTAGAATGCAAACTGGATAAGCGAACAGTCATTTTTTCACGAATTCTAGCTGGTTGTAGAGGGATTAAACATTCCTTTGAACGCCATGAGAAGACCTAGGGTCCGTATCGTGTAAATTATTCTCCTACAATTCAGCGTGTAATGAAACTGCCCAGAATAACAAAAATTAAAATATACTATAGAATTTGGAAGTAAATAAGATTTCCTACACAGTTTGGTAACAGGAACGATGCCATAAGTCTACAAATCAGAAGAAAACAGATCCTCCTGAGATTTAAAATACCAGACATTCAACTTAAATAAACTCCTTACCATAAAAACCATACCAGTAAAGTAAGTACTAACGGACGTGAATGAAATCACTAATATTACCCTCGAATTATAGCTGTCACAACGGAAATAATTTAACAAGTTATTCGTCGCTGTTTGTTCCGCGCACTGGACAAGATCATCTCAAACGGGCAGCTGAATTGTTCTGTAGCTTCAAGAAGACTTGATCTACTCTGACCCTTGCATAGGAGTTATCATGTGCTGGTTCATGTGACAACAAATCATTCATTAGATCAGACCATACCGAGTACAAAAACCACAAAACCAACATACTCACAAGTCACAACTAGCAATAACATTTCTATAGTTTCATAAAGCGATTCATCGAAAACAAAGCCAAACAGACAAACAATAATATCGCAAAAGGCAGGCTCAAGAAAAATCCTTGACATGCAAAAATGTCATCTTAAAGTTTAAGGATCTTTCATACGTAACTTTGCCGCACCGCTGGTATGACATTCATCACATTTTCTCCCTACCCAAAATTTTAACATTATAGAAGCTAGACTAAGCTATTGGGAGCTCAAAGTTGAATTAAAACATGATCCCTTACAGTACTAATAGATCTACTAACATCGGATGCTAAAATGCAACTACTACTGGTCAGCAGTAAGGGTACAACTTGGGTTGGGCCAATCCGAACCTGCCCATGTCCAACCCAACTTTAAACCCGAACAAGCGGGTGTTTTTTTAGTTATAACCCGCCCGAACCCAACCCAATTTCAACCCGTTCATTGATTGGGTTAAGTTGGGTTAATCATTTGCCCATCCATCCCCAACCCAACCCGCCTAACCAAACCCAATCTAACCAGATTGTAACCTATATCAATTAATGCGCATATTACACCCAAGTGTGCCAAGTCCAAAAACCAACGCCCTTTCTAATAATTATTAATAAATTATCTTTTATAATTACTTAAGCTTTTAGGGAATAAGAGGCTTTGATTAGTCAGCCCATATTCATAGTCTCTAAATCCTAAAGCTTTATAGTAGATTGATTTATGAAATTAGAGTTAGCTAGCTTTGATGCTACTTGGCTTAATTTTTTTGGGAATTCTTGGAAATTAAGTTGGTACAAGATTAAACTTGAAAAAAATTGGGCAACCTAAACCCAACCCAAATAAACCCTAACCCAATTAAACCAGAGCCCAAATGAACCCGAATGAACCACCGAACTCGAGCCCGAATTGTAAAAGTTGGGTTAGGATTGGGTTGACCTTCCAACCCGCCCGAGTTGCACCCTTAGTCAGTAGCTTGCCACATCTCACGTTCACCCCAACCAACAGTTTATATTGTATAGATAATCTTAACTATTGGAAAGCACACACTTAACCTAGCATACGTTGGGTAAAATGAAAAACATAGCAACAACTACAAACTCTGCACAAAAGCACCAACTATAAACTCTGCAGCAACAAGTGAAAACCTCAAAGACGATCAAACATGGGACAATTTACACTAGTATTTCAGGGCATGCAAAAAATTAATGTATAAAAACAAGAAAACCTCACAAAAACATGCATGGTTTAAGTGCTTGGGTGCAGTTTTTGCTTTATTTTGCACAGAGAAAAGGTTATCCACATTCCACTAACAAATGATCATCCAGCATATGATCAATTCGATCAATGACATGCACAATTACTACATAATATTGAAAAGAACATCTTCGTATCTTTAACTGAAGTGAAAAACACCAACCAACCAAAGCCAGGAATAAGATTAAATCATGATGTGCAAACAAATTGTGTCGATGATTCTTCGTGAAGAACCATCACTTGGCTGTGCACATATCATGCTCAAAACATGCAAAGGAAGATGGAGCTTCAATGGACGGACCCCTCAAATAAGGACACCTTGTAGCCCCCACTCCGTATTATGTTCCAATGATCCAAACCATCTAGTTTTTAGGGCTTCCCGTAAACATCATCCTTGCAAAAAATACTCAAATCCAAAACCATTTACCCTCTTAATTAAATGATTGTCATTTTAGTGTCTTCTTGAAACATTTCCTTCTATTTTCTTGGGTACAACTAGATCTCTTCATGGTTTCGGATTTGTCCAATTTTGTGCAAGGATGCTTTTTAAGAAAATACCTAAAATTAGATGGTTTGGATCATTTCAACAAAATTCGGAGGCAAACCCTACAAGGTGTCTCTCGAATAAGGTTATTTGACAAATCC
Source organism: Pyrus x bretschneideri (assembly GCF_019419815.1). Classification (NCBI taxonomy): domain Eukaryota; kingdom Viridiplantae; phylum Streptophyta; class Magnoliopsida; order Rosales; family Rosaceae; genus Pyrus; species Pyrus x bretschneideri. The sequence continues at coordinate 3,230,934 of NW_025999779.1, forward strand.
ATCAATCGGAGGAGACAATGCTAAGGAAAATATTGCTTATATATAGATGGAAATGATTATAATTTATATGGAAATGTGGTGGCAATAAAAGGACTACTGTCTAACAAACTTTTTTAAAAGAAGGAATAATTTCTGAAAACAGTTGGGTAAGTGGAGACAAAGAGCAAGAGATTACTTGAGAATTTGAGTAGTTCCCTCCTTGGGAGAAAGAACCTTGGTGAGAAATCTGCTCTAAGAAAAAAATTGCCACCATAAGAGGATAAGATAAGCTTTCATATAAATTACAACCCCCTAAAAGAAGTAGCACAATTTATACCAAGTAAAAAACGATATGAAAAAATATAAAATAAAGATTATCGCTTCATTAATAAAATAAGGGAATTGTTATTAGCACTCCAAAAAACTCATTCTACACGCATCAGAAGTGTATTTTTCATTCTAATTAAGACTGTTTGGAATGCAAAATAAGATTTTTGGAGTGCCAATAACAAGTCCCTAAAATAAAACCATATTCAACCTGAGGGTTTAGACTTGGCTGAGCATCTTTCTTAGAAGATGAATCTCCGCCTTTCCCTGAACCCTTGGTATCACCCTGTTTGCCACCACAAATAGAAATCCGATAATTAGTGAGAAAGATCAATCAAAGCAAACGGTAGAAATTATAAAGACTGCTGCATGAATAAAAAATGACAATTTTAACTCACCTCCACCTGCAATATCCCAATCAACCCAGAAGACAATCACCAGAAACAAAAGCAACAATGTATTAGTCAAAGCACAAAATGAAATGTTACTAATAGATTTACCAAATTCGAACCAACAACAAATGAGATAAGAAAACACTCGTTTCATTTTGCGACAAAATGAAAACAAAATGTTACTAATGAATTACCAAATTCGAACCAACAACAAATGAGATCAGAAAATACTCGTTTCGTTTCGCGGAACAAAAACAAAATGAAATGTTACTAGTGATATTACCAAATTCGAACCAATAACAAATGAGATCAGAAAACACTCTGTTTCATATCGTGACAAAATCAAAATGAAATGTTATTAATGAATTTACCAAATTTGAACCAGCAACAAATGAGATCAGAAAACATTAAGTTTCATATTGCCACAAAATCAAAATTAAATGTTACTAATGAATGTACTGAATCCGAACCTACAACAAATGAGATAAGAAAACACTCCGCTTTGTTTCAAAACACTGAAATTCTGAGATTAATTGAATACAAGTAATTCAAAAAATAAAACAAACTAATGAGATCAATATTTTTCACTTCCCTATCATTTCCCAAATCCCACTAAATTTTCTCTGAAACCAAACAAATACAAGCAAAAAAAGGCGAACACAATTTAGACAGAGTTACCTCTCTGTATTTGGTGAGGTAAACCTTGAGGGGGTCGATATAATCCTCAAAGCCTAAAGTCGCCATTGCCCAGAGCAAATCATCACCGTTGATCGTCTTCCTCTTCTCTCTCAGGCACTTGTCACTCGCCCTGCACACAATTCCACCCCCACACATCAAACCAAAACAGACATGATAAAATTTTCAAAAACAAAATACGAAAAAAATATTACAAAGCGGCGTCGTACTCAGAGGTGACGAAGCTGATGAACTCAGAAACGCATTCCTGGACGGTTTCCTTGGCATCCTTGGCGATTTTTCCGTTAGGAGGAAGCGCCTTCTTCATGATTCGGCTGATGTTGGCGATCGGGAGGTACCGGTCCTGCTCCCGAACGTTCGAGCGCGGACTCCCGCTCCCGTCGCCGCCGCTCTCGTGGCTGACGCCGCCTGGACTCACGGGAGCTTCCGCCATTGAAACCCTAGCTCAATTACAGCAAAAACAGCACAGAAATAACATAACAGAACCGCAATCGGAAAAATCAGAAACCCTAGACTCGCCATAATTAGGAGAGAGAGAGCATAGAGAGAGAAATGGAGGAGTGAGAAAAAACCTGTTTGATTTTATTTGGCGCGAGAGATGGAGATTGCAGGGAGGATTTTAGATCGGACGCTGGAGAAGAAAGGAGAGAGGAGACGACTGGGATGAGAGAGTGAGGTTTATCAGCACCGTTGGTTTTTCCTTTTTAATATTTGGGAGAGGTGAGAGAGAGAGTGAGGGGAGAGATTCCGTGTTCTGTTGCGGTTACTGTTGTGGCGTGGTCGCTGTGTGGTCATAACGATTAGACCATGTGGTTTGGGCAGTTCCAGATGGACTCTGCATCTGTGCGCTAAACGACGTCGTTGTGGCTCCCATTGAAATCATGTTTCGTACGATTGTAAGCGTCCATCAACGAGAGAGAATTTTTTTTGTAATGAATCTCGGAAATTCTCTACTTATATTTGTTCATCGTATATTATACGATTAATTTTAATCAGATATATTTTTTTTAATTTTAAATAAAAATTTATAATAATTTATAACTGCACGATATACTATAAACATATATAATCTAATGATCCATAAAATCCTCACAAATAAGATTTGATGAGAATCTTCATTCACTCCCATCCAATCGACAATAATATCGGTGGTCGGTCCTGCTTAGTCCATTTTTTCACTATGACATTCACTGCGGTGGCAGAAGATTCGTAGCACCTAAGTTAGGTAAGAAAATAGATTTGGCATATTTCCTCATTTAGCTGATTATTTTGAATTTTTTTACTTAATCAATTTTTGTTTAATTTTTAATTTTAATCGATTATTTTATAAACTTTTATAAATAGTTAATTTTCGTTAGATTTTAAAAATTTTGATCTAGTTTTCTATATATTTTGATCATGTGAACAACACATAAAATTTTAGAATCAAAATGCAGAGCCCAAATTTTCTATTTATAAAATTTTAGGTGGTTAATCGGCTAAAAAGGTGTAGTCAAACTTAGATTTGAGAGGATTTTAAAAGACTTTAAAATCCTAAGGTAGTCAACTAAGGGGCCGTTTGTTTGCCCTCACTAAAATCATTGGACTGGACAGGACTAAGGATTAGTCCAGTCCTAAGTTTGTTCCCAGCAAAGATTAGATTTAATGAGACTAAGTCTCACTCGCTTAGACTAAATCATGGGCTAGCCAATCTTAACGAAGCCCCCCAAAAATCATGGGACTAACTAAGACTATCATCTCTCTCTCGTCCTCGTTATGCTCAACAACCACTCCTGACAGACTCCTCATCATCTCCGATCACCTAGATCAATCATTAACTTTTCGATTCAACTCTCTTTCAAATCCATTTCACAACCAACTTTCATGTAAAATATACCAAATTGAAGCTGGGAGTGACAAGATTACGATTCTACCTGAATCGAGGCCAAAAGGTGGTCGAATGTGGCCGGAAAATGGCTTGGAAGTCTCGGCCTGTTTGGGCCTCTTCGAATCCATGATAGATTCGAGCATGCAAAGCTAAGATCTCGGTCCAGGGATGGTGAGGAATTTGTTAGCGGTGCTAACTTCATCCAATTCAACGAGGGTTGGCTGGAAAACACGTCGAGAAACCTGCAACTCATCGGGAAAAATGGAGCCGTGAGGTTCCTTTCGAACAGCGCATAGCTAGAAAGGGAGGGAGGACTAGAGAAATAGAGACTGGAATTAATAAGGAGTTTGACCGAGAATGAGAGAGAGACAGGAATGGAGAGGTTTGGGAGGAAAAAAAGAGGGAGAAGATGGGACGAAGAACTAAGAGAAGAGGGAGAGAGCGGAAATAGTAGGAAAAGATGGAGAAAAAGATAAGATCATAATAAAATATTAATAATTTATAGATTAAATAATATAATATTAGAATTTGTTATTATCCAGCTTCTTAGTCTAATACTGCACCAAACGCTTCACTAAGTTAATCCCGCTTAGTCTAGTCTAAGCCAGTCGAGCTTAGTCCTTGAAGCTAGTCCAGTCCGAGATAGTCCGGCACAACAAACGCACCCTAAAGCATTTTAAAGGATTTTTAGAATCCATACAAATATAAGTGTAGTCAATCAAGATTTTAATAGTCATTTTTTAAATTCATCCAAATCTAAGTGAATTAAAAAATTAAAAATTTTGTAGGATTTCATTAAGTTGTGAATTTTGTGATATTTAAAAGCAAATATATATATATATATATATATAGCCATGACTAAATAAAATCCTAACTCACATAGGATTTCAAATCCAGGACCTCTTGGATGTCTGACTCTCACTTTTCCCTCACCACGTACTAGCCACTTTCTTTGGTGGATGTCTACTCTCTCTCTCTTTCTTTCTCCTAATTTGGTATTGAGATGATTCTGAAGAAAAATGACTATAAAAAAAAGCTAGGAGCTTTTTTATGTTTGGTAAACATTCAGCTTCAATTTTTTTTTCCACAGTTTTGGATGAAAAAAAGCCAAAAACACAAACCTGCAAAACCCAGCTTTGAAAAACTAGCTTTTTTTCACATCTGTTTTTCATAAAAGTTTATCAAACACTATAATACTGCTTTTTTTTTGTTTTTCAAAAACACTTTTACAAAAAAGTTTACCAAACACTCTGTTGCTTTATTTCACAGCTACTTATTCTTACAGCACAGCAAAAACAGTTTTTTTTTTAAAGCACAGCAATATCAAACCAGCCATTCGTCTCACTACCTACTAGCCACTCTCTTTGTTTTATCTTCTTCTTTCACCTCCACAATTTTTTCATCGTCTCTGGAATTTTTCTTCGATTATCTGTAATTTTTTTTTTTCTGCAAGTTTGTGCAATTTTTTCTTCATGGAAGAGAGGGAGATTTTAAACGACCTTAATCTCCAACCAACCTCCTTCTATCGTGTTGGGTTGATTTTGTAACTGTGTCTCCAGTTCTTCACCTTTTGGAGTGGTGTTGGTACGGCATATGGGCATATGCACTCTGGAATTACAACCATTCAAATCCAATCTGTATGATGCCAACAAATACTTTGATGGATTTTTCATCCTCTTGCTTCTGTATTTTCATCACGCTTTTTTCTTTATGGATTGTTTATGAACAATCCTACTTATATTGCTGGACTTTAATCGGTCTACTAGTCATATATATTAGACTGGACTAATATGAGTTCTTGCAATTCAATCGAGTAATGAAATTGATTAATGTATACAAAGTAATTGATACTTCTAGTAGACAGACTATAAAACGTGAAATGCAGCTCCAGAGCATAAACAGAAAGCAGCTTCATTTTTTAGATTTATGACCTAGATACATTTATCCTCATTTGATTTATTTGACGGTCAAGATTCAACGCTACAAACTCTATTATGTGAATCTTCTCAAATCTTCCAAAATCCATATGGATTTGTAGAACTCTACATAATCCTATGAAATCCATCACTTATCAAAATCTATTAAAATCCTCTCAAATCCTCTCAAAATATATGAACTTGGCTAATTATAAAAGTTCAGAGTAAAATTAAAGTTCAAGAGGAAAATTAACAACTTATACAAGTTCAGGGGCCAAACCGACAAATACCTCAAATAGATTTTACTAAGATTAGAATAAACTTAATTCTAGATGTTGGCGTTATATGAGTTCTTTTTAATTTTTTGTATGGATTTTGTATGCTTTAGTTAGTGCTTTTGGCGTTGTTGCTATTACAATTATGTTAAGATTCGTCGCTTTTATACGTTTTTGAGGAAAAGTACAAGATGTTTATATCGTTATTTCTTAAAAAGTTATGTGAGAATTGGATTAGATAATTAATCACTAGGTAGGCAGGAGAGGACTGTGTAGGTTTGACCCTTTTGCCTAGTATAAGGTATATAGACAATCTATTGGGTTAAGATACAGTTTAATTCTACAAGGGAAAATTTTATTTAAATTCTTATAACATTTTTTTACATCCAACTTAAATTTTAAATGTTAATTATATTTTTTACCCTATTACACAATTACTATTAAGTACAAAATGAAATTAATAATAAAACTCAAATTTATGAATAACTCCAAACTATAATCAGACCCTACCATCATTCCTTGTTTATCCTACTTTCATTTCGGTTAAAACCCTAATAGCTATTATAGAGAAAAAAAAATATTTTTTTATTGATGGATGATGATTTTGAAGTTTTGAATTTGCCAAGTAAAGTATGACTTGGTTTATGAATTTTTTGTTCGTTTGATTTCAAATTTTTTTTAGGGTTTAGAAGATGAGTATTTGGGTTTCAAATTTTTTTATCAATCCCACATTTTTTGTTAAACTTTGCGCAATAGCAAATTGTTGCAAATACTTTCCCGATCTCTCTCTACACCCCAAAACACTAAAAGGACTTGCAGACATTGCAAGGACTTTTGATTCCATTTGCTTCTTTTTTGGGTCAAATTTCATGCATTTTATATTATACTAGCATTTTCGCACACGCTGACCTGCATGTGAGAGACACTATTTTTAAGGGGAAAATTGATATAGGTCCAATTTTTTGAGCCAATAGCAGGAATAGTCCAATTTATTAAAATAAGTCCAATTTCTTAAATCTTATTATTTTATTATCAATAATTATCTCTTAAATGATAAGATTTATTATAAAAATCAAATTTATTCCTAATTATCTCTTTGATTATTATTATTATTTTTGTTCTTTTTTGTTCTTTATCCCGTTTTAAACCCCATTTATATATTATATTTTTTATTTTTATAATCAACCTATATCATAGGTTAATTATATTTATCTACGTACATGACAGATTTTTTTTTATAATCAAGTAAGATTCATGTGTCTTGCTTGTAAATATATATTATGTTTTTTTCTACCTTTTAGTTAAGTTTCATATCTTACTTATAGGTATGATATACATTCATATATTTGTTACTTCAGTTAGGGTAGAATGATTTGCAAATAGATTTATGTCAATATATTATTTTTTTTGTTATAAGATATTAATTATATTTTTTGGGGTTGAAAATTCATAATATTAGAAGATTTTAATTGATTTTTAATATTTTTAGAAAATATAAAATGAACATTAAAAAAATAAATACATATAATTAGGTAAAAGCCCCTATTTTAATCACGGGCACTATGCGTCCCTAAAAATGTATTGTGTTAGTTGTTTACCATTGTTATTCACTAGTTATAGACATTAATAGCGTCACTATAGTTTTAACTTAAGTTGCAAACTAACTAAAATCTTCGTTGGTCAAATAATATTTCTCCAAGTTCAATGAAATTTGATTATTACAAAGAATACATACTCTTCTTCTTTTAACCAATCTAAGGTCAAATAAAATTGGCTCACTCTCTAGAGTGTTTTGCAACAGCCCACATAGAACAGTAAGCATGGAGATCACAATCAAGGAAAAAACTTAAACTCGTTCAAATGTTGTTATGAGTATAAAATTAACAAATAAATGAGACAAAATGACGTAACAATTCAATCTCTATTCATTTCTTGATCCTCCCAAATTTTATTTTCATGGGATAATGGAGAGGTCAATATTATTAGTCTTGAACTAATATTGTTTAAACCTCCGTATCTGAAAGAGAAAAACACATAAACAGAGTGAAGTTAATAATGATGTTCAAAATCAATCTTGCAAGGAAAAAAATGGAAACTATAAAATAAACCTAGCAACATATATTCAATATTTCTTCTTCTTTATTTATTTATTTATTTTCTATGAAGGCTAATTTGATATTGAAACTGACCTAATTTGAGCCTCCAAATCATCAAGCTTGGCAGCATAATCTTACTAAACCAACTCCATAGCCTTCCAATGTTCTTCTTCTTTATTCATCCACTCCTCCCTCATTTTCTTCACCTCTTCGTTCAAGCCACGACTTGAGCTGTGGCCATTGCCAACATCCATCCTAATATCGACACTCTTAGAAGGGAACTATCACACCTGATTTTACTTATGTTTTTCAACCCACTTTTTAAATATATTTCTAACTTAAACAATAGAGAATAAGCTAAACGCAAATATTCAATATGTTTACTCTTCCTCAATTTGGAATGCTGAGTTGAGATTCCAAGTATGATATGGGAAGTGAACACAATAAAGCGATAGATAAAAGGCAGCAAATTAACTAAGATATTGAAGAACATGAATAACTAAGGTTACAATTAAGAAAAATTGAAACCTATATGACCACTGTAGTGTTTGACAAACTCAAATTGTCCCTTCAAACATGCATAGAAGCATCTTTAGCCTTGCAAGATACATCACAGTAGCATATTATTACCCAAATTTCTATCCCTAATGAAAAAACTTGTGTCAATAAAATTAATAAAAAAAAAAAGGGATAAACAAATGAAAACTTAATAAGAGAAACCCATCGAGTGTCAGCCTCTCCTCTTTTTTTTTGTGCAAAACCCTGTGATTGTAATACCTTATAAGCAATTGTGGCCTATAGTTATAAGAAAATTTGCTGGAAAAGGAAGAACAGAAAGAGAAAAAAAAAAAAAAAAAAAAAAAAAGAGAGATTAAGAAAACCAACCTACACTTGAAGTACCAAATGTTTTCGTTTGCCCATTTAGGTTTCACGTTACTTTTCCTCAACTCAACCCTACACGTCAACTTCTAGTTTCTAGGGTTTTCAATCTCCGATCACGTACCACCAATCCCCAAATCCATGGCTATGGCTTCAATGTTTTTTTGTTGCTAAAATTAATCACCAATGTCTCTAACGTTTGGAAGAGAGAGTGCAAACTCTTTGTGGAAAACAGTAACGAATGCATTAATCCCTATTGATAAAATACATATGTACAACATTGAAGAGTAAAAATAAACAGACAAACTACAAACAACAATTGTAGAGAACGTATATATCAAAGTGCAAATAAGAAAACTAAAGAGGAAGCAAGAAGTAACTTTAAATAATAAGCGCAACCATCTGGAATTCATCATCCATCATCCCAAATTGCACACTTTGGACAAAGATTGAAACTGCTATGACTTGTTGCGTTATACATACATACATCTTTTTTTTGCTTCTTCAATACCGTAACCTTTACCAATGGCCTCCGCTGAGATATCTGAAGTTTGAGATATCAACTGATGGAATGGCCTCCGCCTATCCTCCTCGGCAAGGAAATCTAATAGTTTGAGAAAAACTGATTTGCAAACATGGTGGAATTTGTCTTCTCCACGTTTGATTTCTAAATTGTACAATATTACTATTTTGTCCATATTTTGTTGGGTAGTTGTTAATTATTTTTTCTATCAAAGTGAGGACATAATTGGAATATTAAAAGCTTCATCTATTTGGGCTTCTCACTTTATATATATAGATTTTTATTGTTTTTTCTCTGCTGCTGCCATCTCTTCCCTCCTCCCTCCTCCCAAATTCCTGGGTAGTTTCATCATCAAGATGTGACAATGGGTGAGATGGTAGATAGTTACAGGACAACCATAGGTTGTTTTGATGTGTAGTGCAGGTGAACCCCTATAATGGGGTTGTCACTTTTCATGTGGAAGCCTATAAGCTCTGCTCCTCTACTTAGACTTCTGTGTCATAAGGGACCCGTCTCTGCAATCGCATTCCATCATAATGGCCATTTCATGATGAAATTTGGGAAAGAGAAGAGAATTAAGCTTTGGACTTGAGGAAACTTACGGATGAACCACTTCAATACGATTTACTGTCATTAATAAGTACAAATAGTAAGTTGGATATAGAAAGAGATTAGATGTGTTCAAATAAAATTTGCCTTCTACAAATGGTGGCGTTCATAATTTGTGATTCGCATGAGAGTTCGTAATCATAAGACGGTTATCCACTCAAGATCTTCCGCTAGGTATAACCCTATTCTTGAGTATTAATGTATGTATGTACATTCATATATTTGCAACATAAAATATATGGAGTTCAATGTAATTTTAGTTGATCACTTGAAGATTGATAAATCAGACACAAGTCCTAGAGTTAAATTTGATGATGAGGGCATGATTAATTATGAGGAGGTATCTATCGATAGCCTTCACAACAAACCAAGAATGAATATTTTAGCGCTTTTTTGCTGTAAGTTAGAATATAATTCTTTACTCTAGATTCTTCTTCGTAATTATTGTCAATTGTATATTTGTGATTGGTATTTGTATTTGTATTTAGTGTAGGTATTCTTCCTTAAATACAAATGCAAATATGTATCTAATATAAATCTTGGTGTTCTTGTTGTAATAAGTTTACTTTCTCTCTTGCATATTGCTATTTTGTTCTGCACATAATCTTTCTTTTTTTTTTTTTTTAATTTTTAAACAACCCATACCTAAGAGTGGGGTAGTTAGCTAAGCCTTATAATGAGCTAACAATAATATGGTTCAAATTTGCCTTTGACGAGAATTAAACCTAAAACCTCTCACTCACAAATGAAGATGATTACCACTAGACTGTAATACTAAGTAGCGGTTCCGCACATAATCTTAAACGTATTGGTTGAGGCCTCCGCACAACACTTTCTGCAAGGGCCAAAGGGCACTCAACGAAAAATCCAACCCAGCATTCCAATATGCTAATAATTTTGCACGATCAAAATTTACAACCTAAAGATATATCTATCTTGATCCCTTTATCCTTCCAACACTTTCCAACACGGCTAAGAGTAAGAGTTGTAATAATGCAAACCCGATGTACAACCTAAAATTACGATAGGAGATGAAAAAAAAAAAAAAAAAAAATTTACACGTCGTGTATGCCAACCGAATTACTATCGAGCAGTTGGCCGGGCGACAGACTCATCGATCGACAAGAAATTGTCATCTCTGCCAAGACCCAGGGAACCTGTGTTCAAGGAAGAAGGGTTTGAATTCTTTGATGCATCAGAGGAACCTTCTCTTACTGCTGCAGCATCCCTTTCCATTGAGATTGCATCTTGGATTTCCTTGAGAACTTCTGAAATGGACGGCCTCATAAATCCGTACGCTTGAACACACATTAAGGCTTTTTCGGCTATCTTCCACATTGACTGGATGTCGTATTCGCCATCCAGTGAGGGGTCGATTATTCCTTGAATGTCGCCATTCTCAATGTGTAATTTTGCCTGTGACAACCATTTTCACAGGTAAGAAAGGGAGCAACTCACAATGATGGTAATATGCCAATGTTGATACTTTCAGTATTAGTACTGAGCAAAAGTTTACGGCAAGTGATAAAAAATTTCAAATACTTCATTGCAATGCAAAGCAAACTACACTTACCCATTGCACTATGTTACGGCAGTTAACACCAAAGTTTTCATTAGAAATTGCTTCTTGACCTGATATCAGCTCAAGAAGAATGACACCGAAACTATAAACGTCACTCTTGTCTGTCAACTGCTGGGAGATGTAATACCTGAACACCAGTGAGAACGAAGAAGTCATTTTAACACTCAGAAACATGGGGTAAAAAATGAAATTGTAAAACAGTGCGTATAACTATTGTGCCGTAACTACAAACCTATCTCCTAAAGCGTTGACAGCTTATAACACAAATTAATTACTAATTGGAGCACTCTACCAAAGCCATTCAGCGCTTAACAATCACATGACAACAAAGCAGTAACATATTTATTATATAACTTATCTCAATGATGGCAGATTTGATCTCAACGAAAAACATAAACTTTCATGGAAAAGAAGGCCTTACTCGGGATCCAGATACCCTACAGTGCCCCGAACTTTGCTTGACACATGGGATGCTCCGTCTACTTCAAGTTTGGAAAGACCAAAATCTGAAACCTTTGCTCTCATGTGTTTGTCAATTAGAATGTTGCTGCTTTTCAAATCTCTATGAATGATAGCTGGAACACAGCCTGTGTGAAGGTATTCGATTCCTGAACAACCACGAGAAAGACCATGTATAAATTTAATATACCAAGGAAGAAGCACTTTTTGCTGCTGCTTAAATTGAAAAGAAGTAATAACTAACAAGAACTTTCTAGCGTATTAGACCTTTTGCAGCATCTTCAGCAATCTCAAGGCGCTTGATCCAATTGATACTCTGTTCATGTGTTAATGGGCCTACGAACAATTCAAAACTCGAAAACTCGTTAGCCGTCCAAATTTCAATAGATTCCATCAACAAGAAGCAAACTTACCATAAAGATGTTCCTTGAGAGTTCCATTATGCATGAACTCGTAGATCAGCATACTTCTTCCATCTTCTTGGCAATACCCAAGAAAGTGTACCAGGTTTCTGTGATGTATCCTTGAAAGAAGAGTTACCTAGATAATATCGAAGCATGTGTCAGTCCACACAGTTCCAAGTTTTGATGTCCAACAGTAATACATCAACCCAAAGTGACAGGATATGACAACAATTACGAAACCAAATTTCTTTTATGAATGCTCTTCAACACTAGAAGGGAACAGCGCGGAAATTTTAAAATGATTCGTTTTTTTCCATTTAGTTTCCAGAAAAGTTGCAAAATCACAATATTATACGATTTACAGGAAAATACATAATGCAAATTCGAGATTATGTAGAGACACTTCAATCCTTGCACTTCCCCGTCCTGCTTAACTTACGGCTAAATATTTCTTCATATGCAAGGAGAATTTAATGAATTTTTCGACCCCAAGAAAAAGAAGAATCATCAACAGTTCAATAAATAGAAAGATACAAACAGGCACACAGTAGCAAACAGACAGGGTTGAGCATCCTAAAAGAAAGAAAAAGCAACCTGAAATGTAAAAAAATGTAAAAGATGTCCAATAATACAAAAACTAACCTCATTTGAAAATTCTCGCTTTCCCTGGTAGGAATTACTCGTTAGAACTTTGACCGCAATTTCCTTTTCATCCTTCATTTTACCGTAGTAAACTACTCCAAAACCTCCCGAACCTATTTTCTTCTCAAACTTTCCGGTAGCCTCTTCAATTTCAGAGTAAGAGAAGCAGTGTGCAGATTCATTAGGAGCATCACTCTTAGAAGAACGTATTCCTTGCGCAGGTTGATTCCCAAGTTGATCTGTAGCGAGTTAGAATAATGTCATTGCATTCAAGCAAACTGAAAATTAAGAGAAACAAAAACCATGTAAACCTCAAATTTGTTTCAGACTCATACCATGCTTGTAAAATTTCTTCCTTCCCTTGCGGAAAAGTATGAAAGATACAATGGTAGCTATGACCAAGACAGCAGCCCCAACTGATGTACCAATAATAATGTTATTGCGGCTCCTGCTTGTTTTCCCTTTCCGCAGATTAACATTTCCAGCGTAGCTGTCAGGAGACAACATAGAAGAGCGAAGATAAATACATTGGCGTAAGTCCTAGACAAGGCCCCGATGACTAGAATAGAGAGAGCGAGAGATTTGATGCATCAAGATTAAGATGAACTTGGGTATACTATACAATATACAGGATGAAGGATATAATTTAAGACGTGTACTTACTCTAGGACACTCTGATTTTTACTATTAATGAAGCAGATAAATATAAGGCAAGGTTTACACGGATTTTAAGCTCTAGAATTTACTTATGATTTTGTTCTTATGCTCTTCAGTTTTATCTGCAAAAAGTGATACTCACTTCATATTAACCAGTTTATCGAGAAGACTTGATGGCACTGTTCCGGTTAACATATTATTTTGCACATACCTGCAACATCAGATTCGCCAAGATTAAGATCGTATATAAAAAACAGCACGTCAGACATTGATTAGAAAAAATGAAAAATAAAAACAAATGAGCAGCATAAAAAATTTCACGGGGTTACTTATTTTCCAAGTTCTGAATCATAATAATCGTCTATTTTTTTTTTCTCAAATAGACACAGAATGTTTGGTAGTGTATCTTAGACTATCTTTATATATGCAAATGTACAACTACAAAATTACTGTTGGACAACACATCCGAAAACTTAAACGATTAGGGAATGACCCAAAATGTAGTTCCCGCTAACATCTTATTTCATGTGTAGCCTCTTGTCCTTAGAGATGCAGATAGAGAGAGGTATAACTTATCAGACATGCTCCTTGCAATAAAAAAATAAGAAGAAACTGGAGAACGGAGGTCCAAGCAGCCTGAACTTTTAATACCATGTTAGACAACTAATAGAGCCATAAACTTAAGTTGTTAGGAATGGGACGGCAATATATAACATTGATTACAACACTGGCACCCACACATTGAAGGTCTTTTAAGCAGAAAAATTACTGAGGTCTTTTATTGTATAACTTGTGCCAAAACATGCGGTGGAAGCCACACTTTATATACTATCCACTATTTCAGTAAAATCATTTAATTAAATGATAAAAATATACACAAAGAGGGCCATGTGACTCATTGCTTGAAAGAACAACTGCCAGAGTATCACACACATTTTTTCCTTCAATTTGAGGTAAACTACATGTGAGTCCCGGAACACTTACAGTTCCTTCAAACTTGGTAGGTTCGTGAAAGAGGAGAGGCTGCCCGTCAACTGATTGTTCTCGAGATGACTGTATAATGCAAAGCTATTTTATTAGTATTAGCTCTTTAAAAAGCATTGTTAGAATAAGTGAGATCACTTACATGATCTTCAAGTCCACACATCCAGTGAAATCAGGTATTGTACCAGTCAGGGAGTTCCCGTCAAGCCATCTGTAATTGGAACACAAATATCAACAACGACACTAAAAAGAACAAGTATTATAAAACTAAATTTGAAAACACTCAATACCATTCAGAAATACAAGAATGCAATATGAAACTTACAACTCTTCTAAACTGCTCAACTTCGTCAAGTCTGAAGGGATATTCCCGGTAATATTCTTACTAGATAATTTTCTGCCAAGCAAAGTGATACAAAAGCAGTTGTCAGCTCCGAACTATATACCTATGCAGAAGCTTTAGTAATTCATACAATAACTTTAACTAGAAAAATATAAGCCATACATTTTAACTATTCTTGGTTGTGGATCTGAGTTACACTCAACCCAAGACCATGGAACTGGGAGGCATGGATCACCGCCTTCCAAAGTCCAATCTGCCGATGAGTACTGTGAAACAAAACTAGAAATAACAGCTCCTGAAAATCATACAAACCAAGTATCACATATAACAGGAAAGATTCAAAAGATTTTTTTTTCAGGGAATGATGAACAAGGGCATGCGCTTAATAGCGATAAATCGTGCAAAATTAGCAGTAAACATCATTGCATCAAGGGAGAAGAGAAGCCATAAACCATCCAGATACTACTGGGGAACTTACCATCTTGAGAACCATCATTTATTTCCAGATGTTTATTTATCTCCATTGCATTCAAGAGCGGTCCCCTGGAAGAATCGGCTGTTTTGGCAAATTTAAATGATAATACAAACGGAAGGGATAAGTTTGCAAACCCTGGTTCATAGAGACGATATTTTCCCTGAGCGTTCTCTTCAATATTAACAGTATCTCTGCTGAGTTCAGTATTTCCTGGAAGTACTAGCCTAAACTTTCTAGACTCATCTTCAGCTAAATCTTCAATTTCTGCTAAGTAGGTGTATGCCCATCCAAAACCAGGAAAACCATCCAGGTTCAGCCGGTAAGTTAGTGTTCCATTTGTGCCAACTACAGCTGTCTGCATAACTTTTTCGGGTGGCATGTCATCCCTATTAATGTTAATTGGCAACTTGGTTGACACTTTTTTGGTTCCAGCAGCAACGTCGACGAGGTAATTCGCTTTCTTGACAGAGTCTGATGTCCATATTCTATCGAAAGGGTCATCAGGATACCTGAAATTCACAGAATACATATCCTTCAAAATCACAAATCTTTGTCAAAGCGAAAAGAGTTCAGACTACAAACTTCCTAGCTCAGATATTCTATCTAAATCAGGGAATATTACAAAGTTTGATCTCACAGTAGTTTGTTACATACATTTGGACCAATACCTACTTCAAGAAGTAAGCCATGAAGCCCTCCTAAGCAGATAAACTTAGCATACCTGACTGGTGTTTCATCATCTGCACCGAAATTAATCCTAGCAGAGACACTGAGATAGAACTGTTGCTCATAATCAGAAATGTACATGGAACCATTGAATTGTCGAAGCTCAAGAGTCGATATAAAAGGTTGTCCAGTCGTAGCATTGGATAAACATACACTGACAGTAGGATTCCTCGCCAGAAATATAAGCTCGCGCATCTCCATCGTATTGGCATCCGAAATTACAATCGAAGACCAATGGGTTGCCCCAATAGAAATGTCAAATTTGGGATAAACGTTATTGCTATCAAAGTTACCATACAAGAATGTCGCTCTTAGAAGGTACCTAGTCCTACTTGTGACATTCAATGTGTAACAATATTTTCTCAAATCCGCCGGAAAGTGCCTCAACGTCAAGTACTGCTTCCTGGTCTCATTGGAAACAGCTATAGAGGACGTCTCGCCGAAATTGAGCTGATCAGGAGTCCACTCCACACCCAGATCATCAGTGAAATTTTCTTCACCTCCACAATCCAAACTCACAAACCCTGCTTCAAATTACACAAGGAAGGAACTTTATACAAGGAATTTGGACTAACTGAGTATAACTAAAACATGGGTTCAATAAAAAAAATTAGAAACTTTTAATCAATGGCTGAATTCATTAAAACTTAAGCTAATTTTTCACTTCTAAGGTAATTTTCAGACAATTTAAGAACATGGTTTTTCTAAAAACTAAGAAAACAAGCTAAAATTGTACTAAAAATACTAAAAATTCATGCTTTATTAGGATTAAATCAGTTCAATAAAGAAAACACTGCAAAAAAAAAAAAAAAAATCATGCAAGTAAAGTATAAAGATTCAAAAGTGAGAGAAGGGTACCTGGCGTTTGAGCAGAGGAAGGGACGAGGAGGAGGAGGAGAGAGAGAAGGAGAAGGGAAACCTCCATGGTGGTGTGCAAAGTTGGAAGAGAGATGGAGAGACCATAAAAATTGGCTCCGAGGTAAACCTCGAAAATGATAGTGAGTGTGAGTTACGGAGAGATAAAGTTGCAAACGCACTGAGGGGATTAAAAAAATTTGAAATTAAAGATGGAAAAGTGAATCCAACTAACAAACCCGAATAATGGAAAATAAAATATACTGACAAACAACGGAAGTTAAAGATAATGGTGGATGAGAGAGACAGATTTTGGAGGAAGGAGAAGTCTCTGACGGGAAATGAATGGGGTCCAAGGTTTTTCTACATGGGGAAAGGCGAATGGTTGGCCACGTGGGGCCCAGAAGAGGAGAATTATAGTGCTTGCAACTTGCGGACTAAAGACGGCGCCGGACTTGTTCTGGGGACAAAAATGTCATAATTATTTCGTAATCACAAAGATTAATTATATTTATAATCATAAATTAATTATTGCAGATTATTAATAATCTTACTTACTGTGTAATGGATTCTTCATCGGTTAGTGGTTATATCAATCTTAATTCATACCGAAAATATATTTGTTTATTGACGCATTATAATATAAGATACTAATTTTGTCATTATAATATGATAGATACATTGATGATGTTTGTTTGATCTCTCTCACAAAATGCAATTTTTTTAATTCTCAAAGTAATGGATTTGGTGAATATATATATATATATATATATATATATATATATATTATACAATAGTATATTTATTACATATAAATTATATTATATATAATATGTATTATTTGGGTCAGATTTGGAAGCAGATACAGATCAGTGACTCGTATAACCATGTCTGAAACCATAACCGAATAATATTTTTGGTTTTTTTCTTATCTAAAATATAACTTAATTTTTATCCCCAAATTCGTACCATTCAAACGGTTATTCACGGTTATCAGGTTTAATGGTTTGAATTGTCATCTCTACTTGCGATTATGATTCTACAGTCAATTTGAATTATCAAGTCATATTGAAGGATCTTAAAAGGAAAAAAAAAAGATCAAAAGAGACCGTTAAAATGGAAATATAATTAGCATTTCTCTTTATATTTTAATTAAGCTTGTAATCACTAGCCGTGACATAATGTATGAACTAGCAGAGAGCAAACACTTTGTGTGTGTGAACAATTTCTCTTAATAAGTGCATATTTTTTCCTATACTATTATTAAGAGAAGCCACCTTGTCAACTTTTTCCCCCTTTTTTTTTTTGCTATTTTGCCTCCCTTTTGTCAATAGTGTGTATCAAAAGTGAGGGCAAAATAGGAAAAAAAAGGGGAAAAACCACTCACCTCCTCCCACGTTCTCCTCAAGCGCAACCGCTTCAGTTCATTCAAACTATCTAAAAAAGCATCATGATTTCACTTATGTGTATGAAAAAAATGATGGTAGGACAATTTCTCTTAATAAGTGCATATTTTTTATCTTATGTAAATATTTTGATATAAAATTACTATTTTGCCCTCCTTATGTAAATATTATGTATCAAAAGTGAGGGCAAAATAGGAAAAAAAAGAAAAAAAAGTTCAAAAGATGCAAAATTACTATTTTGCCCTTCTCATGTCAGCATTGTGTATTCAAAAGTGAGCGCAAAATTGGAAGAAAAGGGGGCAAAAAGTTGACAAGCTCTCTTCTCTTAATTAATATAGCGTTTGCCTGCATACTTTGTGTGTATGAACACATTTTTTTAGAAAAATGAGAAGGAGAGAGGGAGAGAGACAACGTGGGGAGGGAGGAGTGGGAGGTTTTTGTTTTTGGTTTTTTTTTTTTAATTTTAAATCTTGGAAATATTTTAACATCACTTGTAGGTGAAGTTTCAATAAAAAAAAGTAAAATTTGGACCTATGAAATTACATTATTGCCCATCATTTTTTTATGTGAGATAGAAGACTAAATAGTATTTTCACCCTTGACAAAGAGGGTTTCATTAATTAATAGATCTATATATATATATATATATATATAGATATAGTATGTGAGTATTTTTTATAATCATATTTTTTTTCTTTGTATAAAGAGCAAAAATGGACAAATTAAACATTGTCATCCTCATTTTTTTTTTTTTTTAAAGTTTATACATGCAAGTGAAAATTTGAACTAAATTACAAAAACATTGAGTAAATTACGAAAAAAAAAGTGTAGAGAGTGCATTTGCTCTAGTCAAAGAAGCTTAAGCCTAATTATACTACCATTTGAAAATTATCACCCCGAAAAAGAAATTCAATAGTTAAAATTAAAGTATCATTCAATTATCATCGGTTTTCTTTTCAAGACTTACGCTCATCTTGTTTCAACTTTCAACCATAAAGTTTGATATCAAGAATCGTCATTGGTTGAATAACCACTCGAACGTCCTTGATCAACTAATCAAATGTGGTGAACTGGTTTTACTTTGACCCAAAATATTGTTTGACCTTGCATCTACATTTGAACTTTGCTAATAGATGACAAGAATAAATCAAAACAAATGCAAGACAAATATCTCGGTCCTATTGGTGTGGAGTAAGACATGGTCCTGAATTCTAGATGTTCAAAAAGGCATTAATTTCTACATGTTATTTGGTGGCTCCAAGGCTCCAACGAACGCGCAACTCCTCGTGGCTTTCGTGTTGCGTGGGACGATGGCTTGACCAGATCGTTGACTATGTTTTGAAAGAAAGGGCATTGGTTTTTGCTGTCACGACTTGACTTGTTATATAAAAAATCAAGAAAGATTTGATAAGTATACAACACTAGTCTTTCTACGAGAAGGATTAGAATTGAAATTTATTTTAACTTTGGGTAAATTACACTTTCATACCTCAGGTTTGAGGTCTATTTCAATTCCTTACAACATCTTTAAAACATTTCATTTTCATACCTTAAGTACTATTTTATTTCAAAATAATACCTCCGTTACATTTTCCATTCCTTGATCTGTTAAATGTTGACGTGGCTGCCACATATATGTCACGTGGCTGCCAAATGTCTGCCACGTGGCAAATAAAAATATTTTTTAATTTTTTTTAAAAAACCTGAATTTTCTCAAAAAAATTTGAAAAAAAAAGAAGCCCCAATTCGTCCCACCCGAGCCACCCCTTTCTCCCATCCCCCATCACCCCTCCCAAAAATCCCCCATCACCCACAAAAATTCTACCCGAGATTAGGTGGATCTACCACAAAACTTGTCCAAAAATCATCTCAAACTCAAAGTATTTTCAAAATCCACCCATACTGAAAATCACGAGATCCTGACCCCGAGGAGGGCGGAGAAGGGGGGAAGGTAGCGCAACGCCGGGGTGGGGGGGGAGACGACTTCTTCTTCTTCTTGCTGCTGCTGCAGGTTTTTTGGGTTTTGGGTTAGGGATAGGGATGTGTGTCGCTGGGGGGGAGGGGGGAGGGATATGTTTTTTTGAGAAAATTCAGGGTTTTTAAAGAAAATTAAAAAATTATTTTATTTGTCATGTGGCAGACATTTGGCAGCCACGTAGCATATATGTGGCAACCACGTCAGCATTTAACAGATCAATGGATGGAAAATATAACAGAGGTATTATTTTGAAATAAAATAGTACTTAAGGTATGAAAGTGAAATGTTTTGAAAATGTTGTAAGGAATTGAAATAGACCCCAAACCTGATGTATGAAAGTGTAATTTACCCTTTAACTTTCTTTGTACACTAAATAGGATTGAAACGTTAGTCAACAACTTAATTATGTGAATCACAATATAAATTTATGTCAAATACAATAAAGTGGAATCTTCTTATTCCGTGGGATGATCGTCGTTGGAAGGAAAAATCTCATTCGTCTATAGCGTTATGAGTGTGTCATGCTGCTACCGTTTATTGCGTCAAATGAGGAAAATAACCGTAGGTTCAAGAATTCTTATCAACTAGTTGCGGTGGATTTCAAACTAAACTTCAGTTGAGCTCCCGATAAGTCATCCATTATGCTGCTAACTTTATTGGGTGGAAATGGATGGATTGGTCCCATTGGTAGTTAGTGTGCTTGTTTTTTGCCCTCTTCTTGGGTGCTTTGATAAAACTTTGGTAATGAAGGTGAGTTCAAGCAATTAATATTATTGAGTCTCGTTTGATCTTAATTCAATAGTGGATGAAAAGGTACAACAATAAAAATTAAAAAATCACCTACTATTGGATTAAAATTTAACAAAGTGTACAAATTTCTCAAACTGGAGTGTCTAGTAGAAACAAGTCTGCAATATTACTTGACTCTATTTAAAAGTATGGTCTCACTTGGGTCTATGATTGTAATGGATAATTCACAAAATTCAACTTGAACAAGCAATTTATGTCAACTCCCAAACACTAGTAGAAAAAACCATTTGTGCGACCAAACTTTATGCGACGACATAAAACTCGCCGCGCAAAACAGGTTAGCACGACGAAGGTAACATTCCATCACTCAAACCCGTCGAAAATAACTTAATTCAAAGAGTTGAGGTTTAAAATGACATCTCAAAACAAAACGACGATGATTCCACAAAAAGTTATGCGTTATCTTCTAATAAAGTCCAGGCTTCAGCATTTGTATATGTCAATGCAAACTGCTAACGACATGACATGACATAAGGATAAACAGATGAATGATGATTTGATGAGGCATCCAGCTAATGGTGAGGCATGGAAAGAGTTTGATCATTTGTACCCCGATTTTGCTCGAGAGCCGTGGAACGTAAGATTGGGGCTAGCCACAGATGGATTTAATCTGTTTGGGGTATTAAACCAAAACCACAGCACTTAGCCAATGTTCGCAATTCCGTACAATTTGCCGCCTTGGAAATGCATGAAGAAAAAATATATGATGATGACTATGTTGATAACTGAGGATTCGGGCAAGTCTACCGATGTTTATTTGCGGCCGTTAATTGATAAGCTGAAAGATTTATGGGAAAACGGAGTTTCTACATGTGATAAAACAATTGGGCAGATGTTTACCTTGCGAATAGTAGTAATGTGGACTATAAACGATTTTCCCGCATATGCTATAATGTCCAAGTGGAGTACTAGCATGCCCAGGTTGCAAGGATGACACAATGTCTTCTTGGCACGTCAGGAAAATTTGTTACCTAGGGCATTGTAGATGGTTGCTGTGTGATCACGAGTGGTGTCAGAACAAGACAACATTCTTCGACAGAACAAAGATTCAGCCAAGACCTAGAGAATGGTCCGAAGAAAATATTTTAGCGCACTTGAACCGTTAGGATTTTGGTCTGTTTGGCAAATTAGTCAATAAGACCATTCTATACACCCATCTAAACTTGACACACAAGAGTATGTTTTTTGAGCTGCCGCACTGGTCCAAATTGAAACTACGCCGCAACCTCGATGTTATGCATGTTGAGAAGAACATGTTTGATACACTGGTTGGAACTATATTAGACATTGAGGGAAATACGAAGGACACGATCAAAGCTCGCATCAACTTGGAGCGAATAGGAATAAGGCCACGTTTACGAATGACGATGGAGGGTGAGATAGCCAAAAAGGGGCTAGCTTCTTTTTCAGTAAAACAAAAAAAGAGAAAAAGGTTTTTAAAGTTTCTATCCTCCGTAAAGTTTACAGATGTGTATGCTTCAAATATCGGACGATGTGCAAACGTAGATGGGGGAAAATTTTATGGGTTGAAGACTCACGAAGTCGATTATATTGTTGGCGAGATTTTGTTCTCAATTATCTATTAGGACGTTGCGAAAGTTTGATGTACAACAGTTACGCACTGACATTGTCGAAGTCCTATGCAAGTTTGAACAAATATTTTCTCCTTCTTTCTTCACAAGTATGATCCACGTGATGATTCACTTGCCAGATGAGGCATTACTTGCCGGACTCATCAATTATCGATGAATGTATCTAATTAAATGGTATAAAGTCCTTAGTCATTAAGTAATTCGTGATCAATTGACGATTTAACTTATTTGAATCATCATAATTTTATTTTTGCATATCACTGGGTGAGTTAAAGAAGAGTGTAAAGGACAAGGTAAAGCCTAAATGATCAATTATGGAGGCTTCGGTGACATTTGAGACGAATACGTTTTGTGCTATGTACTTACAAGACATTGAGACGACGTTCAATCGACCATACTATAATAATGATGGTGGTGTGAGAAGGCAAAACTATATGTGTTTGCCCAAATCACAATACCATTTAGCGAACTAGTACGAGGCAATTCATTCACCGAAAGGGATATGCAAGTAGCTCATTGGTTCATACCTAACAATTGCGATGAGACAATTGAGTACCTAGATGAGCATGAAGAGTTGATGAAGTGGGAACATCCTTTGCATTTATATGCCGTGAAGCACTGCGACTTGTTTCCTAGTTGGTTTTACGAACAAGTAAGTTGTTTAGGTTTTTTTTATTGGTTTTGTCCTAAAATATAATTTCTTGATAGTTGTCTTAAATTTTGGTAAAACAAACATGTCAATTTTTTTTTGTATAAATTAGGTGAAAAAATTGAAGGAAACTAATTCTCCCGCGTATATTGATGAATTATACCACTTGACTATCAGACCTCTAAGCGCGGAACTGTACTCAGGGTGTCATGTGAATAGCATAAAATTATTGGGAGCTAAGCGTGATGACAAGCTTTGTATTCAAAATACTGGTGTACATGTCCCATGAGCGGGAAATATTGCAGACATTGATTTCTATGGCAAACTAACAAGTGTGGTCCAATTGCTTTACAAAGACCGTTGCCAAGTCATCCTTTTTAAGTGTCGTTGGTTCGATAGAAACCCTAGTAGGAATGGGAGTGTAAACGGGACAATGGTTTACTATCGGTGAACACTACCCGATGTTGGTACAGTGAAAACCCGTACATTTTGGCAACTATGACCAAGCAAATTTTCTACATCAATAATCCAAAGGCCGGGAAGGGATAGAAAGTTGTTCAAAGGATTGATCATAGAGGGGTGTATGATATTTCGGACCAAGATCTTGACGACAACGATGATGACGACAACTTTGCCAACCAACTCCTCGAAACTTCAACACAAATTGATGCAAAAACACTTCAAGATACTAATATTGTCTAAGAACCATTTTAGGTAGTTGGAGGTCCTTAAATTGAAATTCCTATAGACTCAATTACAATTGATCTTGGAAGTCTCCCAAGATACAATCCAAAACTTCCCAAAATCAAAATATGGCCGCCTTTTTTTTTAAATGTTCATTAAACATTGGGTGACAAATGAGGGTGAATCGTCGCGCAATACCGTATTGCGCAATGAATGGGATAACTTCGTCGCTACAGGTCCTTAAAAATTCCCAAATTAAAATGTAGGCAACTTTTTTTAAAAATGTTCATTGAATATTGCACGATGAAATGTGCTATGTTTGTCACGCTTTTTACTTATACGCGACAAATATTTTCCTTTTGTTGTGCATTGTTCTCAAATTAACAAAAAATAAGGCGGGTTTTTTTTAAAAAATTCATTAAAACTAAGCGACAAATGTGTTCGTCGCACAAAGTCCTTCGCATTATTAGTTCCAAAGAGCCTTTCTTTCTCTCATTTTCCGGAACCTCTATCTCCCCATCGAACTCTCTCACTCCAACCATCTCTCTCACTCGAACTCTATCTCCCTCGAACTCTCTCCCCCCCCCTTGAACTCTCTCTCTCCCTCCTTGCAATTCTCTCTCTTTCCCTCGAGCTTTCTCTTTCTCGCTAACTCTCTCTCTCTCTCTCTCAACTCTGAGGTAATTTGGTTTTTTTTTCATTTGTTAATTATTTTAGATGTATGGTTTTGTGGATTGATTACATATTAGGCATTAAGGGTTACTGATTTAGGGATTTTGTCAATTTGGGGATTTAGGGTTTATCTCGATTTGGGGATTCAAGTATTTCGAAATTGGGGATTTAGGGAGTAGGGCTCGGGTGGGCGTCAGGGATGGGTGGTGGGTGGTGGGGGGTGGGGGGTGGCAGTTGGGTTGGGTGGCGGTGCCTAAGTCATTGAGGGTTGGGTAGGGGTGGCGTGGGGATGAGTGGTGCGAGGTAGGGGTTGGATACGGTTAAAATTTTAAATTTCATAATTTTTATGCAAATTTCATTTAATTTTCAATTGATTCAATTTGTTAATATGTTAACAAATTTCATTTAAATTACTTAAATTTGTTAAGTTGTTAACCTTATAATTTTCTGTTTGAATTTTTAAAGTTTAGGGTTGTTTTTGATAATGTTAGGATTAACATATTAGCGTTAGGGATTATTTTATAACTTTACAATTATAGGTTTAGAATTTTAGTTTAGAATTATTTTATATTTTGTAAGTTTACTTGTTCATTTGTTACCTTTAAAACCATAGGTTTAGAATTGTAGTTTAATTTTTTAATTTTAGAATTAAGATTTTAGTTGTAGGTATAATATTATTAATGATACACCCCGACCGAGATCAGGGCATGCTGGCCATCACGTGGAAGTGACGTAACCATGTGCACAGTGCGTGAGCTAAGAATAATAATAAAAGTACGAATAAATAAAAGCCAAGCTATACACTAAGTAAATAACATACACGTGCAAGCGTAAGTGTGAAAAACAATGTTCAGAGCACGGAAGACCTAGTGCAGTCCGGGAGAAACAAACACTAAATAAACACACCTAAATGTGGTCCTACACTGGTGATAATCTGTCAGATATGCCGTGAATTCCTCGAGAGCCACCAAAAGAGCTATCTAAACTAGAACCTGGAGGGGCACAAAACAGAAAGTGTGAGTGGGCAAAAACAAAACTTTTCAAATCATTTCAATATCAAAAGTACTAACCCCTCGCCGTAAAACCTGTATAGTTTCCCAGAAAATAGAATATGCATATATATATATATATATAAATATGCTCAGAAATATGCCATGTTGAACGTCTCTAAACAAAATGCAAGTACTTAGGTAATGTCAATCAATGCCATGTAATCTGTCAGTCGGAGTCACCTAACGTGACCTGTATGGCTGAATCTAGAGCTCAAATCCCCAACTCACTAATTATACCTGCACACGAGTCAGAACCACCTAAAGTGGTCTGTATGACAGGACTGGGTGTAAATAAATACGCTCAAGTGCTACGATCACGTGAAGACTGGGCGAATAATCGCGGGTCACCTACGAGTCAGAACCACCTAAAGTGGTATGTACGACAGGACTGTGCACCTAACTTGGATCCAAGATGAGCGTGTGGTGCGGGAGGTGAACATCATGTGAAGGACTGTGCCCTACTTTGGGAGGGAGCACTAACACCGGGGGTGTAGATTATGAGCTCTCTATGTATCTCAATTCTCTACTAAACATAAACATAAATCATAACTTACCTGGCACTTACCTGTGCATCCGCAACACCAAACATATATATATATATATATATATGCAACTAATAATGCATAATTAAACGGGCAAACATAATGCATGGCATATAAAACATATAGACGCTTCATTTCATTTTCTGGGAAAAACACAAGTATATAGGTATATACGGAAAACCAAAAGCCCACTCATTGGTATGTAGAAGGGTCGTAACCCCCTTGCCTCGAGTGACTGCGCTCGTCCTCGGGATAGGTCTCACCTATATGCGAAACAATTATAAAAACGTTAATTTTAAAGCACAAAACCAACATTACGAAATAACTTCTCAGACAATGCTCAAATGGGGTGTATGAATACACCAACGTGATCTACTCAACCTCACGAACATCCCCATATTTTTAAAATAATTTTCCGACGCCGCATGTGCCCCCACGCGCCGGGCAAGGCACGGCCACACGCGCCACCCACGCGCAGGCACGTGCCTGGCACACTGACGGCGTCAATTAACGCCGTCAGGAATATTCTATTAAATCTGACAGATTCCGTTAACGCTGTTAGGAATATTTCGTCCAAACTGACGGAATATTCCGTCGTCTTCTCCGGCCAAACTCCGGTGCCATCGCGCGTCGCCAAAAAACCGGGAAATTTTCCAAACTTCATATCTCACTCGTTTTTCACCAAAATTTCACGAAATTGGTACCAAAATGAAGCTTACAACTAGAGGAACAAATCCATACCACTTTCAAGCACTAAAACCAATGGAATCTCACCAGGAAAACTCCACCAAATCCGGCCAAACCTGCAACTCACGATCCCGACGTCCAAAACCTTCAAACGAACCACCCCGAGCCTTCTAAGGACCTCACCAGGTAAGGGAACCTTCATCTGGTTGGAAATATTGTGGGAGAGATCTTAAGGGATACCCAGTCCATTCGAGGAGTCTCAAGGATTCCGGAAGACAAGTGAGGCCTTGGGAAGGATGCACATTATGAACTTGGAGAAAACGAAGTTGAGACAAATTTGAGAATGCTTCTGGATTCCAATGAGCCACTTCTAATATAGGCAACTCTATAACTATCCCTTGAACTACGTTTGTTCCCTAATTATACAAAAACAAGAATAAGTAAAGTGAAGATTATTATGCAAGGAAAGTAAATAGAGTATAGCTCTACCTTATTTTTTGTCAGCACATTGTGGATGTCTTCATGAGACCATAGCCTACTACGTTTGCCTGGATAAGTAGGCGACTCTCGACTAACTATTTGCCATCCCATTTCTTGTAGCAAACCATGCATCTCCAGCTTGTTGCTGGAAAAAGTAATAAGAGATTTCTCAGAAAGAATAGTTAACCCAATCTCAGGGTAGAGCCCACAATAGTGTAGTATCTCGGTCACACGAACCCTATCCTTCCCTTTAAAAAAGCATGCAATATGTAGAAATATTTCTTTTTCTGTTTCCCTTAGTCCATCAAAACTAATGTGAAGAACATCCATGATACTTCTATCTGATGTATTCCTCAGCCTATCTATGGCACTTTTCCATTCGAGGATGCTTCTGCCACATAGAAAGGAACCTACGACAACGATAGCTAATGGAAGACCACCAGCATACTGTACTATATCGCTGCAAAGACTCAAATAATCTTCACGGTGATCGCCCTTCTTAAACGCTTTTGAACTCAAAAGTTTAAGAGCCTCGTCATGGTCTAAGGCAGTGACCTTGTATATTCCATCAACACCATGCACCTTCAACAAATGTTCATCTGTACTCGTTATGATAATTCTACTCCCTAGACCAAACCAGTCGCGACCTCCAGCCAATTTTTCTAATTGTGCTAATTGATCCACATCATCAACAACAACAAGCACCTTGATAAACGCTAACCGTTTTTTTATCATAGCAGCTCCCATATGCTCATCCTCTATGTTTCCAATTTTTTCCACCAGGGTTTTGGAGAGAAGTTTTTCTTGTAAAGAAACTAGACCGTTTTTAGAAGTTTCAGATCTAACATTGGAAAGAAAGCAGCTACGTTCATAGTGGTGACAGATTTGATCATAAACAGCTCTGGCAACTGTCGTTTTTCCAATTCCTCGCATCCCATGTATCCTTATAATGCGTACGCAGTCAGTTGTCCATCCACATATGTGATCTTGTAGTATTTTATCAATGCGAGATTCCATTCCTACCAAGCCCTCGTCGACAGTCGAAGATGCATACAATGAACGGTTTAGTACCCATGTGGCAACGGATTCTACAAGTTCTGCCTCCACCCTGAAATGAAGAAAAAAGAACATAAATATAACAGCATGGTCAAGTATGTATACAAAAGTAATTTGGAGGTTCCATACGAAAACCTATTGAAAATAGAGGGTGGACCAACTCTCATGCAAGATTTTGTTTTGGTTGGTCAAAGTTAGGCATTCGTATACCCAGAGGGAATGCCATGCAAGGTATCTTCTTCTTGTATATCATGGGGGCAACCCAATTTTGTGAAACCTTGATAATGCCATAAAATACCCTTTTCCCCTATGAGAGTATCAGAATAAAACAATATAAATAATTAATATCATGCAGGTTAAGCTACTTAGTACTATGGTCTAGTGATATTTCTCTTCATTTGTAAGTGAGAGATTTTAGGTTCAATTTTCGTCAAAGGCGAATTTGAACCATATTATTGCTAGCCCATTATGAGGCTAAAGCTCACTCCCTCCCTTAAGTGTCAATAATATCAATTAAAAAAAAAAAATTGTACATGCAGGTTAAATTCAAATCATTATGAAATTGGCTCCTGCAAATGTTCATATAAACTTTTTTTTTTAAAGGGGACAACAAGTGACAAGCTACAGTTATCCACCACTTCTGGGGGTTGGGAAGACTCACATAGGCATACCTTCATAACTAATATGTGCCAACCTCTAAAAAACTAGAAAGGAATTTGGCTAAAATGATTAGAAACCAAATTTCAATTGCTGAACCAGTCAAAATTAGATATCAACAATATATCAATCAGATATCGACAAGGAGTAATGCTAGAAAGACTAAATCTTGTAAACTAAATGACATAGAAGTTGATGATTAGATTATTACTTAAACGTTGATAAACGTGCTTATTTCCTATTGGTGACACATCATTTAGTTTACAAATTTAGTCTCCCTAGCATTACTCATCGACAAACTACTGAAAAACTGGTTCATTTCAACAATTGAAATCCAAAAATTGATAATTTAGGCCAATATCTTAAACTAAAATGGCAAATCAGGCAACACACTTACCAAAACTGCATACTATACCAAACTAAGATATTAAACTGTGTAAAATACTTACCAATGTTGTAAATCCCAGCCCTTAAGACCAGCCACCTCTCTTAAAGCAGCCCTCCACCGGTTTATGTTGTTCCTATCCTCAGAATAAACTTCTTCATGCTCTGTTACATTCCTCACGGCCAGCAAGAACCTTCCCATTTGGTGGCGCACCTCAGATGGATCCACATTGTGAAAGATTGGCACGACTTCTTGCCCCATATCTTTTCTGCATTGCATAATCTTGACAAGCTCATTCAAACACCACGATGAATTGGCATAGTTTGGTGAAAGAATGACGAGGGCAAGCCTTGACTCCTCAATTGCTTTCAGAAGTGCTGTGGAAATGGATTTTCCGTGCTCAAGCCTTTTGTCATCTTTGAAGGTCAGAATTCCTTTATTATGTAATGCAGTGTACATATGGCTAACGAAACTCTTGCGGGTGTCTTGCCCTCGGAAACTTAGAAAAACTTCGTATTTCCATTGACGGGCCGGAGAAGAAGAAGACACTGCGGCGTTATTCGTAGCAAGCTGCATCTCATCACCAATAAGTTGTCGCCGTAGCAGGCTCCATACTCACACCATCATTAAAAATTCACCTCCACAATCCAAACTGACAAACCCTGCTTCAAATTACATAAGTATTTACAAAAGCATCATGGAATTTGAACTAATTAAGTAAAACTAAGGCATGGGTTTAATTAAAAATTAGAAACTTGTGATACATTGCTGAATTCATTAAAACTTAAGCTGACTTTTCACTTCTAAAGTAATTTTCATACAATTTATGAACAAGATTTTTCTAAGAACCAAGTAAACAAGCTAAAAATGTACTAAAATATTAAAAAATACATGCTTTTTAGCAGAATTGATGAGATTCAATCAGTTCAATGAAGAAAAATACTACAAAATGAAATCATGAGATTCAATCAGTTCAATGAAGAAAAATACTCCAAAATGAAATCATGTAAAGAAAAACTAAACAATGTAGGGAAGGGTACCTGCCATTTTGAGCATGGGGAAACCTCCATGGCGGTGGGAAAAGCGGGGAGAGAGAGAGAGAGAGACCATAAAAATGTCTCCGGGAAAAAAAAACTCAAAATAGGTATAGTCAGTCTGAATCTCCTTCAACTTGAGTTAAGTTAGTCTGAATCTCCTTCAACTTGAATTAAGTTAGTTTGAATATCCTTCAACTTGAATTAAGTAAGTCTGAATGTAACAACCGTCCTGAGATTTACGGAAGAAAATGAGTATTTTTGTATTTTCATTAAGTTTGAGGAATACTTTCCTTTTAACATTATTTTTGAGCCTTAATTGGTGAGCCCAAGGGGCCCACCCCCTGTTTTGTTCCGCGGTTCCTTTCCCTTTCCCTTTTCTTTTATTTTTTTTCTTCTGAAAAGTCTATCTCTTCTCCCTCACTCTCTCTTCTCTACCTGTGCTCTCTCCTTTTCCCCCCTCTCCGTGCTCTTTTCTCCGACAAGAACACACACACACCTCCATGCCCACACCTATAGCTCTTTTCTAACCCCGTGGTTGTGTTTTGGACGTCAAATCACAAAGAAACCACCTCGGAGACATTTCCCAGTTTTCCGGTGAGCACCTCACCTTTCGAAGAAATTTCCGGCCAAATAACAATGAGTTGGCCGGCGTGCAAGATATCAATCTCTTCGTCTCGCTGAGTACTACAACTTTCCTTTTTGTTTCACCCAATTTCATTGAGTATTGAAGAAGTTATACTCATTTGAATCTTACCCAGTTTCAGGCGGACACCCGTGGCTTCCAGGCTGTTTTCCGGCCAACTCCGGCCACGATGACAAGAACCAAGGGTATATTTCGATTCCTTACCTTTGGGGCTTCAAATTGGTATATTGAATGACATGTTTTGGTTGAGTTTTGAGCTCCATCGGAGCTTGGGAATTCTCCGGCCGAAATCCGGCCTTCTTCCTCCTTGGAATCCGGCCAACCACCAAACCCAAGGCCTTTGGGCCTTTCCTGCCAAGCCCAAAACCCTGGGCAGCCCAACCCAACTTTTTTATTATTTCATTTTTGTTTTGTTAATTTAAAGGTCTTTGGGTCGTTTCCTTTAGGGCCTTCGGCCCGTTAACCCTAAACCCATTAGACCCAAACCCTTAGGCCCAAACCCGGATCCAACCCAAGTCCAAACCCTTTAACCCAATCTGGATCCAAGCCCAGACCCATTTGACCTGTTGACCCGGACCCAGACCCGGTCAACGGTTAGCGTTGACTTTGACTTTGACCTTGACCGGTCAACGTTGACTTTGACAGTTATCTTTTTGGGTTTTCGTGTGGGACCCCTCCTAGGCTAATTTCGACATCTTGAACGCGTTTCCGATGTCCGTTTTCCCAAATTCAGTCGTTTGAGTAGAGTTTGACTAAATGTACCATTTATGTGCTTAGAGGCATTTATCTGTGGCGTTTCCTTCTTCACTAGATGACGTGGCTTTTCGACGGCGAAGTACTGTGAGTGGACCCTTTCTAAAAATGCATGTTTTGATAGTATAAATGCATACATGAAAAGCATGATTTGATGATTATGTTTATGAAACGTTTTACGAGATAACATGCTTACTGAGGCTAGTTTAAATTATTACTATTTTTCCTATAACCCATGTTCTTATAGAATATTTGATGGATGGCGATATGATATTTAGAACATGTTTAGAACACCTCTTTATAGTATAGATGATGCATGACTTTATACTATGAAGTTGATTTTCAATATATGTATATTAACTGGTTTTGTACTTACCTAATGGTCATTTCCGCTACGGGATGTAGGGATAGATCCGGTCCGTCCCGGGCGACGGTTTGGTGTTGGCATAGGGCCTGGAGTGTGTTTCTTCTGGCTTTTTAGCACAGAGACGAGGAGCCGGCATGGAGCCTGAAGTGTATTTTCCTCTGACTGTCTGCTCAGAGATGGGGAGCCGGCATGGGGCCTAGAGAGTTGTATCGGACATTCACTAGTGTTTATTATTGTTGGAAATGTGCCCTAAAACCAATCATATGATGATGCTTTACGGACATTTCAAACTAATGTAGTTTAAATGTAAAGGGCAAAGATTATTGTTTGAGCCGTCTCATATAAATGTTATATGCTTAAACGATAAGTCCAAGGAATATGTGATTGGAAGAATGCGATCTAAAGAAGTTAGATTCATGAGACCATTCTTTCGTTGACACATCCTAAACGTTCCTGATCATAGGATTGTCAATTGGGCATTGACAGTCCGTTAAGATCAGTACGTGCTATGTCTTCTCTCCGGGAGAGTGACTAGTCTCGAGTCATTGGTGTGTGTGACATCAAGACAAGTACGTAGGTGCTCAATAGAGAATGAGTTCACTGAACACGATCAACGAAGAGTTCTCATATTCATGTAACATGAGAACTCATGGTTGGGATAATGCAAATTAGTCTTTTGACCTGAGGCATCACAGTTGTCTTGTGGTTAGGTCCTTAATCTTTGATTATGTCAAAGTCACTCCATCAAGAGGGTGTCCATGGCATCGTTGGGGTTAAGCCACTTAGCCATGGAGGCAAGTGAATGTGCAACAAGGGATCTCTAACCTTCAAACTGTTTGAGGGAGAATACTCTATGATATGATTAAGAATCTTTGGCCAAAGTATGAATGAGATTTAGGAATGTGTTCCAAATCACATTCAAGGTAATCATATAAGCACAAGACTCACATTGGATAGTAGACATGAATAAACTATCAAACCAAACAATGTGGTCAAGAGTATTGTATTAGAGAAAGACCGTATTGCATTTGTAATCCTAAAACTGAATAGGTTCTCCACCTCTTCTGATTAGCTTGGGTAACCATGACATGCTGCTAGGCATCAACCATGGTTTGTGGAAGCCCTAAAAGTGTATTATCACTAACGGGAGAATTGAAAGTAAGTTTCAATTCACAATCGATTTGAAAGAGTTTGAATCGCCCACTGCCTCGCTAAAAGGAACCTAATGGATCGTACACCGTGTAAGGTAGAGATTGAAGATTCAACGGAGATGAGTAAGAATAATTAAATGGTTTAATTATTTATGGCAAGGATTAATTAATATGATTATTAATCAAACGAATAAGTTCGTTAAAAGACCTCGGGATAGTTTTGGACCTTAAGGCCCAATGGGCTTCGAACGTCAAGTCCATTGACTTAAGTTGTGTGACAACTTAATGAATAATGATTCACAAAGGCCCAAATAGCCCAATGAATACCCTAAGGCCGGCCATTTAGAGAAAGAGTGGGTTTTGGACTTATTTACAAGTTTGCCACTCAAATGAATTAAGGTATAAGTGTGACTTTATAGCCAAAATTCATTAAGGGTTTTTTTGGGGAAATTGGAGAAACATAAACTCTCCTTTCTCTCTAGAAATGGCCGGCCACCCTTGAGGAAAACATCTAGCAATCTTACTTCCTCAAGGTCACTCATTTCTTCTACAATATGCCTTGGTGTGGAGACTTAGAGGTTCTCAATTTTGGGAACTTGGAGAAACCTTTTTATCCATCCAAATCCATGGATCTAAGATGCAAGGAATGAAGGCCCTCTCTTTGGGTGATTAGCCTTTGCTTATGCAAAGAGGAATCTACAAAGGTATTGATTTCTCAACTCACTTTGTTTTGAGTTGAGTCTTGGTTCACCTATCTACTAGGCTTTGAAGTTCATGGGTTAAGTTTTGTTTTTGAGTGCATATAAACATGATTCCGCCTTTTAATTGTTAATTACATGTTGTTGATGTTGCTCAAATGAACTTGTTTTTCACAAATCTTCCTTCAATTGGTATCAAGAGCCTAAGTCTAGTAGTTGGTGAATCCTTTTGGGTTTTGTAGTTCATAGTTTGTGATTTGAATGTTGTAATTGTTACAAGCTTTATTCTTGCTTCTTTGAATGTAAATTTTGTTAGAAAATTTGCCATCTCAAATGTTGTAGATGTAGTTCATATGAGCATGAATTTTGGAGCTAAAATTTGGTGCCATGTTTTTGGGGAAATTCGGCCAAATCCAAAGGGTGGATTTTTGGGTTCTTGTTTGACTTGTTAAAAGTGTTTTAAAGTGACTTTTGGAACCCCTATGTACCCTAGTATGGTTGTATGTTATTTCCCTTAAGTTTGAGTGGTTTTGGTATGTTTTTGGGTGAAGAATGTTCATGGAGCTCTTATGGGTTTTCATGGATGTTCTTCATTGTTCTTGATATGTTCTTGCCAAGAACAAAAGGTTTGGTGTTTTGATTCAAAGTTTTGATTTATTTCATAAAGTTTTTGTTTTGAAATATTTCTTATGTTTAAATATCTTAGATATTTGTTTTGAAAAATTAAAGAAATTTTAGTGGGTAGGTGTGTGTAATGATTTATTCCATTTCACACACCCCACTTACAAAACTTTGAATTTTTTTTTATATACTTTGCTTCAATGGCCGGCCACCCTACTCAATTAGGGTCCTTGTGGGGCTTTTATGCAATTACATAAATTTTTGATACTTTTGTGTATTTGTACTTTGACCCAAAAGTTTACGTTTTTACGTAAAGGTCCAAAATCACTAAAAGGACAAATTGTTTTGCTCCTTTAATGAAGTTTTAGCTTTTGTGGAAATTTTTGGGTTCTAGTTGTAATTACATGAAGTAGTGGACTTTTGTGTTTTTACAAAGTGACCCTAAAAGTTTAAGTTTTGCAAAATGGCCCAAAAGTTGAGGTCATAGCATTTTGGCCCAAATTAGGTAGAGAACAAAATTGTTTTGTCTCTTTAAATGAGAATTGGATTTTCATTTCATTTAGCTCCATTTAAATCAATTCTATGGATACAAAAACCAAATGAAAATGTTGCATTCAAGTTTAATTAGTTAAAGCGTTAATTAATTAAAGAAAGGGTGATTATGAACCTTAGCCTACGATAATTGAGCTATGTGAATGGCCGTTTCAAATTTGTTTGAACCATGGGAATGTGTAGATTAAATTTTGGTTGTAATTTGATATGATCAATTGTTGTAAAAGAGCATAAGCTCTTCTTTACTTTAAAGTAATTTGATTTGATCAATTGTTGTAAAAGAGCATAAGCTCTTATTTACTTTGAAGTACTCCTTTCTTGTTTTATTCGATATGCATGAAATTGGAGTAGTTGGGTCCAACGCCCAATAAGACAACACACCTTAATGTGATTAAACGCGTAACTAAAATCAATCACCATCCCTAGACCGAGATTCAACACAAGGCTCGTGTTGGATCTAATCAAAGGTTCATAGTCATCCTAAGGCCCTAAGGCAACTATATAGTCCATCAATGAATGCAAATCTTATGTTAGTAGTATCATATACTCTTGCTTTAAAAACCGTTTTAAAAGCTTAGTGGGAGTATTATATACAACTAAATCAATCAAATGGACCAATAGTTGTTATAGGACCAAAATTGTTTTAATTAGATTAAAATGAATATTTATGTGATGAGACCTAAAAACCCTCAACCAAACCATTATTAAGTTGATAAGCGAGAGATGCTTTGAATATCTCTTCGTGGCCTTCCACCGTGGTAGGCTCCAATCGTTTGTGACTTGTACACCGGCTTCACCCTATCATGGGGGAGTACAAAGTGCATGCTTACACTCAGGAGGAGTCTATACGCATATGATGAGGTGAGTGTAGGCAACGAGGATGGCCAATATCATATCATTGTGAGGCTATTCTTGAACCCCTTCATGAACTAAGCATGGTGGGAATAACTTAACTAAGTGCAATGGCGCCGATATCATATCATTGTGAGGCAACATTCTCTAGAGGCCAAATAAGATGGGTACTTGCAAGAGATGCAAATGAGTAAGCGTACTCTCTCATTATTATTAATGCTAACCGATATCGTATCATCGTGAGGTGGGCTTGGTAATAGTGAGCCTCCCATACCCTACTAAGAGTTTCCTCCAAAACTCTCGAATTCCGATGAGGGATATGGAATTTGCTAAAAATAGTGGGTGGTGCTATTTTGATTTAAAGACCCGGATCAAATAACTTAAAATCAATCAATTTATATTCGCTATGTATTTGTTTACCAATATATTTGCAAACGCTATCCAAAACTTGACAAAGAAAAACCGAACGCTTTAGTTTCCGAACTTGGTACCACAATCCCATAGATTGTCTTGAATGGATTGTAAAAGTACCTAAGTAGTCTCATCCTCACAATCTTCCTATTGATAATGTATCAATGGAAGAACATGTTAGATAAGTCTACCATGAAGAGGACAATGCAAACTCTAGTGCTTGTCTCTTTGTTACACGAACAAGGAACTTGAGAAGTAAGCACAAGGGCATGGACACTTTATGTGCCATGATTCTTCACTTACAAATTGTTGTATGAAGAAATGAGAGTTGCCTTGAACAACTCTTGAAAGTTTGTTATTATGTTTACAACATAATGGTTGGTTGACAAAAATAGTCCATTTATATGGACTTATGATGATTTTGAATCATTGAGTATTGAAGTGTTAAACCACTTAACGAGACGAAAACTAGGCAAGGACTTCACCTTTGTGTCCCTATCCTAATGGTTCACTAAGTTTATTGTAAACTATATAGTGAACAATAACTGCACGCTCTCCAAATCGTTTGATGTGTATAACACATTTGAAATAAGTTTCAAGAGAGATAGTGGGAGTTTAGGGACCATGACTATTGTAATCAAAAGGGAAGTCAAATGAAGAAGGCAAAATAACTCCAAGGGAACAAACTTTCTTTATGAAAGGATGGACATTGGAAGGGGTATTTGCAAGAAATGTCTTGCAAGTGTCAAGAACACACCTTTTGAAGGTGTTGTAAAATGTTCTTG
Source organism: Pyrus x bretschneideri (assembly GCF_019419815.1). NCBI lineage: Eukaryota > Viridiplantae > Streptophyta > Magnoliopsida > Rosales > Rosaceae > Pyrus > Pyrus x bretschneideri. The sequence goes on from NW_025999779.1 coordinate 3,268,140, forward strand.
AAAAGTTCATAACAGTTGGTTCTTCTACTTGAATGCATGATTCTGTATTAGTAACTATGTTTTACAATTGTTGTAAAAGTGTGCTAATAAGAAGTAGAAGATTAATGAGAGAAGAGAAAGTACTTCACATTCCAAACGTGAATCGAATATAGATCTCTGCGAAAGCGGATTGTACTTACTTCCTCATATGAACTACCAAAGAAATTGGAAAAACCAAAGATTGTCTTTACGTCCCAATTTTAAAGGAACATAATTCCGTCACAGTTGTAGAGATGGATGAATGTTTTGTTTGACAAAACATTGTTCTTTATTAATGAATGATTAGATTATGGTAATCTAATTAATTGTCTCTGTAGTAGAGATGATGTGGTAGTGTTAACTGTTTAAGAATATAACGATACTTAAAATCCAAAAGGTTGCAAGGTAGTAACTAATCCCAACTGAGTTGTGATACCTCTAAAACATAAGTTACGAGTTGGTCATAGATGGATGCTTTGGATCGTTAGATCCGGATCCAATACCTTCTTGTTAAAATTGTATAGAGGCGAAATGTTCGAATCTTTATTCTTTTGGAAAGAAGAAAGAATCACAAAGTTGTTGAGGTTAATTCACTTAGATGTTAGTGGCACTTGTCCACAACATAATACTACTCATGTTGTATGACATTTACCGAAGATCACTCTCGGTTGGACTATAGTTTATTTTGAATAAACACAAGTCCGAATACTTTGCAAAAGGTTTCAAAGAATTCAAGAAATGTAAGTAGATGAGTAAGACGTCTAAAGTATTTACCTCCTTAGATTTGATCCAAGGAAAAAGTAACACTTTAGATTAATTTCCTTGAAAAATATCAAGGAAAGCATCGTAAGATAATGAATTTCTCCATTAGGAGAAGAATGAACATAAATAAGATTTAGTTCGTTGGACATTATCAATTACCCATATATATATGATATATACTTCTAAGACATGTTAGTTGTAGAGATCCATCCATCATGGATCTTAGCAAGCTAGTGGGAGCTATAAGCGTCTTATGAGAAAAGATCAATTGTTTGATTTCTCATAAAGATGTAAATGAATCTTTTGTTTACTAGGTTTACAAAAGATTAGTGGGAGTTGATCATATTCCTAAATTTGAATATATATACATGATATATATTAATTTTGAAAATGAAAGGAATTCTTCATCGTTAAAGTTATGACTTTAAACATTCTATAATGATAGAATGTATATGGGAGACATAGTCTATATACATGGGATAGAAATCTATAATGATAGATTTCAAGATATAATTGGATTATATCAATCCCTAAAATAGACAAGAGATGCTAGGAAGTTTTTCATATGATGATAAACTTCAATTAGAATGACAATTCTAGTGAGACTAGGAAGTTGTTCTTCTCAAAGGGAATGTACCCTTTGACTCCCAAAGAAATAATGCGTAAATAGAATCCTTTATGCATACGCAGAAAGGTGATTTATGTATTTCATATTGTATGAAAACATTGATATAAGTTGTACCTAGAACGGTACAAGATGATATCAGTGCAAGCCCAGGATCAGAACCATGGCAACTGTCAAGTGAATCCTTAGGTATTTAAGAAATACTAAGGATGGATTCCTCAAGAATGAGGAAGAATTAGAGTAACGTAATGGAAGCGTAAATGTATTAGATTATGAATCTAATCCATCATAGAATATCTCTTCATTATGAATGAAGTGATAATGAGATATCTCTTTATTATGACTAAAGAGATATTTGGGTGGAAACGTTAAAAGTAAATGACTTTAATGTGTTCCATCATGTATGCAAAATATATTGCCATATAGAAGCTTACAACATTGTTGTTTGGATGGGAAAGTTCATTCATGAACTCTCCATTCGGTTCCAACCAGAAAGTGTATGACACTAATGGGGCGATAGCTCAAGCCAGGGAATCAAGGTCTCATCAAGGTCCGAACTCAAATGAGAGACTGAACCACATGATTGAGAATCATGTATAATGGTGACGTCGTTATTCTCAAGGTTGCTTCTATAGATAACATATAGATATCCATTGTTTAGGCCTACTACTCAGCCATTTATGAAATGAATTACAGAAGAGGTATCATCAATGATGACTAAGCTGATTGGCTCTAGTGCAAGTGGGAGATTGTTGGAAATGTGCCCTAAAACCAATCATATGATGATGCTTTACGGACATTTCAAACTAATGTAGTTTAAATGTAAAGGGCAAAGATTATTGTTTGAGCCATCTCATATAAATGTTATATGCTTAAACGATAAGTCCAAGGAATATGTGATTGGAAGAATGCGATCTAAAGAAGTTAGATTCATGAGACCATTCTTTCGTTGACACATCCTAAACGTTCCTAATCATAGGATTGTCAATTGGGCATTGACAGTCCGTTAAGATCAGTACGTGCTATGTCTTCTCTCCGGGAGAGTGACTAGTCTCGAGTCATTGGTGTGTGTGACATCAAGACAAGTACGTAGGTGCTCAATAGAGAATGAGTTCACTGAACACGATCAACGAAGAGTTCTCATATTCATGTCACATTAGAACTCATGGTTGGGATAATGCAAATTAGTCTTTTGACCTGAGGCATCACAGTTGTCTTGTGGTTAGGTCCTTAATCTTTGATTATGTCAAAGTCACTCCATCAGGAGGGTGTCCACGGCATCGTTGGGGTTAAGCCACTTAGCCATGGAGGCAAGTGAATGCGCAACAAGGGATCTCTAACCTTCAAACTGTTTGAGAAAGAATACTATATGATATGATTAAGAATCTTTGGCCAAAGTATGAATGAGATTTAGGAATGTGTTCCAAATCACATTCAAGGTAATCATATAAGCACAAGACTCACATTGGATAGTAGACATGAATAAACTATCAAACCAAACAATGTGGTCAAGAGTATTGTATTAGAGAAAGACCGTATTGCATTTGTAATCCTAAAACTGAATAGGTTCTCCACCTCTTCTGATTAGCTTGGGTAACCATGACATGCTGCTAGGCGTCAACCAATGTTTGTGGAAGCCCTAAAAGTGTATTATCACTAACGGGAGAATTGAAAGTAAGTTTCAATTCACAATCAATTTGAAAAAGTTTGAATCGCCTACTGCCTCGCTAAAAGGAACCTAATGGATCGTACATCGTGTAAGGTAGAGATTGAAGATTCAACGGAGATGAGTAAGAATAATTAAATGGTTTAATTATTTATGGCAAGGATTAATTAATATGATTATTAATCAAACGAATAAGTTCGTTAAAAGACCTCGGGATAGTTTTGGACCTTAAGGCCCAATGGGCTTCGAACGTCAAGTCCATTGGCTTAAGTTGTGTGACAACTTAATGAATAATGATTCACAAAGGCCCAAATAGCCCAATGAATACCCTAAGGCCGGCCATTTAGAGAAAGAGTGGGTTTTGAACTTATTTACAAGTTTGCCACTCAAATGAATTAAGGTATAAGTGTGACTTTATAGCCAAAATTCATTAAGGGTTTTTTTGGGGAAATTGGAGAAACATAAATTCTCCTTTCTCTCTAGAAATGGTCGGCCACCCTTGAGGAAAACATCTAGCAATCTTACTTCCTCAAGGTCACTCATTTCTTCTACAATATGCCTTGGTGTGGAGACTTAGAGGTTCTCAATTTTGGGAACTTGGAGAAACCTTTTCATCCATCCAAATCCATGGATCTAAGATGCAAGGAATGAAGGCCCTCTCTTTGGGTGATTAGCCTTTGCTTATGCAAAGAGGAATCTACAAAGGTATTGATTTCTCAACTCACTTTGTTTTGAGTTGAGTCTTGGTTCACCTATCTACTAGGCTTTGAAGTTCATGGGTTAAGTTTTGTTTTTGAGTGCATATAAACATGATTCCGCCTTTTAATTGTTAATTACATGTTGTTGATGTTGCTCAAATGAACTTGTTTTTCACAAATCTTCCTTCAATTATATATACAAGTTATGATTTGAGACATTGTACGACATGCTAGGTTTCGGAAAACCTATGTTTATCATTATATATGTGTTTTCATAAAACCTGGGGGTTAGTATGTTAATAACTGTTTTATTATATATATATATATATATATATATCAACTTGGTCCATTCATGTTTGTTTTGCGCCCCCTTCAGGACTTAGAATCGAGGCATACAATCCCGACGTCCAGGCACTTCCGCATTGGCATCTTTGAGTCCTCTTGGTGTATGACCCACTCCTTGGTTTCATTCAATTTTATATTATTTTCTTTTAGTGTTCTAGATTAGTGGTGTGCTCTGAACACGGTCCTTATTTGCATATTCATTATTCTTTTATATTTATAAGCCTTATATATCCCTTGTTTTCAGCATTTGCACTCAATAAATGGCTTTCGTCACTCTCGGGTGTCGGCCAGCACGTGCCTATCCTGGTATTCGAAGAATATCGGGGTCGGGGCGTGTCACTGAATCTCCTTCAACTTGAACTAAGATAGTCTGAATCTCCTTCAACTTGAACTAAGATACACTGAGAGAAAATATAAGTGAGACAGACTAGTGGATTTAACTAATAGAAAACTAGATTTTAATCCCTAAATAAGATGAAGTTTAGAAAAATGTCTTATACAAGATTAAAAATTAATTTTAGTCTCTAGACTCTATTTAATGTCAGCATATGTATTTTGTGTTTCTTTTTTTTATTTATAAATTTATGAATTTAAATTTTATGAAAATATTATAAATTTGAATTCTCATTATGGTAGGCATCTTATATAAGAAAATATTTTCGTAGAGATTTTTCGGTACACTTATGTTTTTGCATATTTTCTTATCTGCCACTAATTCATAAAAATATATTTAGGTACGAACATTTCGGTACAATGGGTTAGTATAATATGTTTAGGTACGGACATTTCGATACACTAGTTTAGTATAATATATTTAGATACAGACATTTCGGTACACTAGTTTAGTATCATATAATTAGGTACGGATTTTTTGGTACACTTATGTTTTTACATATTTTCTTATTTGTCACTAATTCATTATAATATATTTAGGTACGGGCATTTCGGTACACTAATTTAGTAAAATATATTATAATATGGATGTTTAGGTACACTAATTAGAGAAAGTTCAATAAAATTGTATAATAATAAATTTAAATTTTAATGTAATAACATTAAATAAGTTATCTATTAAATATAAACACTTTGACAAAAAAAAAATTCTATTAAATATAAAAACAAAAATATAATATGAATTTGAATTAAGTACACATTAAGGGTCTAAAATCAATAATCAATCTAACACGAGGTTTTTTTTTTTTTTTAATTTTAATCTTCTTGAAGGATTAAAATTCAAAAACCCATTTAACTAATTCTTAAAATTATGACATTATGTTGTAGTACATGTATCTTAGACCATCTCCAAAGAAGATAGTCAAATTCTAAGTGAAATGTCACATGATAAAATTTGAAGATAGATAAAAATTTCAACTGATATGCCAATCCTATGTGGATGGACATATTTATTGTGTACTGCTAATTTTGACACATCAGAAAATCTGATGTCTAATTAAATTTTTAAAGGAAAACGATAGCTTTATTCATTACTAAACTCATCAAGAGACCAAGACTAGGTTGAGTACATCCCTAATAACGTGATGGGGTTCCTCGAATCAAAATAATGAATCACGACTATATGAACTTGACTTAGAGAGGCAATGGGCCATCTTATTACAACCTCTCGGGACATACGAAATAGTACGGCCTTCAAGCCGAGCCGTCATCTCATGGATATCCCTGGCAATAAAGCTGGGACTAGAAAGATCCACATACCTATCCATACATGCCGCCACCGCTTCCATTGTATCCGTCTCCTCCGCAATATGCGTGGACCCCAGTGTCTTCGTGAGTTGCAAGCCCTCCCTAACAACAAAGAGTTCCACTTGCTTGATCGATGCAATGCTCTAGAACCTCCACACCCCCACCGCCCTGAATCCTCCTCCTTCGCCGCGGATCACCCTTCTAGGCCCACCAACTCCCTCCTTCAGTTTCATAGTGCCATCAACGTTCAGTTTAAACCACTGATCACTCAGTAATAACCATCACAGCTGCTTTGGTTCCTCCACTCGGCTAGGTTGGTTGGCCACCTGGAAACCATACAGCCAGTTGAGCGTTCTTTGAACCACCTCTAAAGGCTCGGAGAAACGCCCATCCCATACCACACCATTCCCTTCCTTCCGAGCCCAAATCATCATTAGTACTCCCTCAAAATCCACCCGTTTGTTCTCGCAAATCTGGAACAACCACTTTGTTGAATTTCTGATTCAATTGTAATGTATATTTTCATACGTAACAATGTACAAGGAAACAAGTATAAATAGGAGAAGAGATGAGAGAGGGAAGGTTACAAGCAACCAACAGAGAAACCCTAGTGACCAGATAAACCTAGGCTTAATCCAATCCTTAAAGCAAGGAAATTACACCAAATCCTAGGCTATGAAACTAATCAGTCAACTCCCTTCAATTAAGGGAAGATGACGGTTTTACACTTTGAGACAATGATGACCACCTTCATATCTAGGATTTGGTGGCTCTAGGCCATGTGACCGCAAGTCACATGGATGTATGGATGTTTACTTCAACACACTTCTTTGAAGAGACATCATGGTTTCCGACTGTCCCCATACCCACTGGTGCAGTGAACCACACCGCACGAGAGAAGCTATGGTCCCTTAGAACATGCTGTGCAATTTCTTCAGCCGCATCACACCTCGGGCACGAAGTTTCGAGCCTAACTCCCTTCATTACCAGGTTGATCCTTGTTGGGAGAGTATCTGTACAAACCCTCCACCCGCAGGATTTAACTTTTAGCTTCCAAATAGCCTGACACAGACCACCTTAAGATCCTCCATTATTCGATGAAGAAGAAGCCAATAAAACTGGAGCAACATCACTTCTTATTGCCACTTTATAAGCACTTTTGACAGAGAACATCCCCTTCTTATCATAATGCCACATCAACCTATCAGGCAGCCTTTGAAAACTAAGCGGGATCGAACAAATATAACAAACCTTTTCCTTCGCAAACAGTTGGTGCAACAAATCGATCTTCCAACACATATCCTTAGTGGAGATTAGATTCTTCACCATCTCTCCAAGAGCAAGAGGTGCCGGTGTAAGAATTTTAACGTAAGAGGTCTAGGTAACCATTATCCTTCCATACTCGAACAACTTCACCATTAACAATAGCCCACCTTAAACCATGCTCCAACATAAACATGACTGCACAATACTCTTCCATGCATAGGAAGCAATAGGTAGGGCAATGGCATTCCAAAAATTACCATCTGGGAAGTATTTCGCTCTCAAAACTCTACCAACTAGAGAGTTTAGGTTAGGAATCAACCTCCACCCTTGTTTCGCAAGGAGGCTAAGTTAAAAGCATAAAGGTCCCGAAAGCCTAACCCACCCTCATTCTTAGGTCGACATTATTGTTGGTGTGTAAATTGAAGAACTGATTTGAGGAAGATTACAAGGTTTAACTAGTGTAATGCTTCATATCACAGGCTGAGCTTATGTGATTAAATGTAATTAGTTTGTTAAGTCTCATAGGGCTTGATGAGTGACAAGTGTTCTAATCTCAGTGTAATATAGGATGGATGGCTGAGTTTGAAACTTGAGTTGTAACACTCTTTCTTCTAACGGTTATATTTGTCTTGTATGAGCTCATATGCTCAGCGTGAGAGATCAATGAAAATGGATGCATGTAATTTCATCAAACTTAAATATAAATGTGAAATTACATTAGGTTTTAAGGGTGGGGTTTAACAGAGATAGTTAACACTGTTGTCTATCTATTGAGGTGTATAGTGGAGGAAAACCTGGGATTAAATATTTCAGAATATTTGGTTCTTTGTCCTAATCCTTAGTATCAAGAACTCTAAGGCACAAACTGGAAGAGTCAAGTACAACATGAATTTTCATTGGATATAGTTAATGTGAGAAGGGGTATAGAATTCTAAATCCCATTACAATGAAGATGATTGTGTTCAGAGATGTGTTAATTGATGAAAATGGAAAATGGAATTGGGAGGAGAACAAAGTGAAAGAGATGTGTTCCTCTAATTGCTTCTGAGTGTAGAGAGATTGGAGAAATTGAAGAAGTTGAAGAAGATGAAACTATTGTGAGACAAGTAATACCTGAGGTTTCAACTAGCTCGGTATCTCCTACCTCTTATGAAGGATCTTGTTCTCAAAGTGCAGCCGTGAAGGATCTTGTTCTCAAAGTGTAGCCGTGCAAGTGTGTAAATTAGGTCTGTTGATACGCAAGCATTTGATTCAACTCCTTCAGAAATCTCAATGAGGTGTATAAACACTACAACTTATGCATGGTTAAACCTAAGAACTTTGATGATGTTGCGCAAGATGATGCTTAGAAAGTTGCAATGCAAGAGGAGTTGAACATGATTGAGAAGAACAAGACCTCGGAATTGGTAAATACGCCACTTGACAAGCCAATAATTGGAGTGAAGTGGGTGAGCAAGACTAAATTGGACCTAGATGGGTCAGTTCACAAAAATAAAGCAAGATTAGTGGCAAAGGGCTATGCACAAAAGGTTGGAGTGGACTATAATGAGACATTTGCACTTGTTGCAAGGCTAGATATAATAAGGACACTGAATGCTCTTGCTGCAAAGAACAATTGGCAGCTATTTCAACTGGATGTTAAATCTGCATTTTTGAATAGGGTGATAGCAATAGTGAAGCAACTCTGTGTACAAAGGGAAAAGAAAGTGCAGGGATGCTTATAGTATCAATCTATGTGGTTGACATCATTTACAATGGGAGTAGTGTTGAATTGATGGAAGGGTTCAAAACTGACATGATGAACAAGTATGAGATGACTAATTTGTGTTTGCTGCATCACTTAAGGGAGTTATGCAAACCGAATCAAGTATGTATCAAAAATGTTAAAGACCTCATTAAACTTACTTCAATTGGGGAACTATACCACCATTAAAAATGTAGACAATGCGATATTATAATGCAATCTTCCTAGCATTGTTCATTATGAGTACACATGTGACAATGCATAATAAGCAGCAAATGCTGCCATAGTATTATTACCACACTCACAAGCAGAAAAACTTCCATGGAAAACAACATACCAAATCTTTTACAGTCAAATATTAATTCTAATCTAGAATAATGGCACAAGCCAGCACCCCCAACCAATTTACAAATTACAATCTTTTACTCAGCATCTGCAAATCTGCAAAAGAAAGATGTAACACGAGTCAAATTTTCAGATTTATAAATAAATTGAAAAACAAAGATACAACCTGAACGACTATCAGAATAATAATGGAAAACAAAAGAAAGTACGGTTCTAAGTTTCCAGTACTCACCCAAGCTCGGAGAGCTTCAAATGTGCTTCAGCATAATCAGCAAAGAAGGCGTCTTCGTCCTAATTGAAGCAAAACCAAAGAAACCAAAAGTTGGATCAAACGATCATCACTGCAGGAGAGCATATGCATAGACTGCATATGGCAAGCCATAATTTACTCATATTAAGTAGAATACACAATTAGATACAAACCGCAGCATAAGTCTCGACAAGAGGGCGAAAGACTGGATCCTCGAGAAGAGCTTTATCTGATGGCAGCTGAAGAAGACCCTCTTTCTCTCCACTAAGAAGTTCCCTGTTTGGAAAAATGATAGTAAATCAGACTGACAATTACTACTTAACTCTTGATTACCATCTTTTCCTTATCACATTTACAAATAGTTAGTAGTATCAACATTAACATACACATAGTATAGACGGGATAATTAGATGACTTGCAGTGTAAGATTCCATTTAATCTGCAAAGTGCTATTAATTCAATAATAGTACAACTGAATGGAATGAATCTTTACTTGAAATAGGAGTTGTCGAAAATAAGAGGGTTGGTTGTCCAGGGTCCCTCGAATCCAGAACGCTCCTTGTGACACCTACCCTGCAAAAAAAAAATCCAAATACACAATCATTCAGTAGCTGTACATGTATGATATCTTAGGAATGGTGAACTCTACGCTAAATTATACGGAAAGAAGAATGTGACGTTCATGCACAGACCAAGGTGTGTCCACCAGATAATGCAACAATGTCCTTGTCACTAAGTCCCATGTGTCCAAAGACATCCCTCAGATGATCCGAACCTAGAGCACCAACACATAACGAAATAATTAGAGACATTCATCTTACAATCATACAATTGAAATTGCAAGATTTAGTAGCTATTAACCTTTGGTGGCATCTGGCAAACGACCTTCTGGTGGTGGTTCTTGTTTATCCTAAAATTAGCATACAAGGTTAGATGATTCTAGGAATAAAAACAAGTTAGACCAATGATTATTATTTGACTCTGTCCTTAAGTGTGGCCTCGTTTAGTGGTTTGGATTGGATTGCATTGGATTGGATAAGATAACTCACTCGATTAGTTAAGCTAGAACAAGAAATGGATGCCAACTCCCAAATCTTATCCAAGTAGCCATAGGTAGAAGATGAATACTTCTCCCTTCCTCACCTTCCAGTCCTACCAAGGTGGAAGGCATTCATATCTAATCCATCTTCTACCCTCAACTTTAACAAAGTTTGGGAGTTCAAATCCACTTTTTGCTACATTAAATCTAGCAAGCTATCAAATTTAATCCAACACTATCTACCAAACGAGGCTGAAGAGTGTAAACCAAATATTGCATTGTTAATGTCATTAGAGCCAAACTTCAGCAGACCAAGTTCTTAAATCCTACCAGACTTCTGATTATTATAAAGGGGTGACAAAATTAGTGACCAAATCATAGCGTATAAGTTATAATAAACCAAAATGTAATTTTTTCCATTCACAATATTGGACATTAAACAAAATAAAAAAATCATAAAGTTGCAGAGAAAAAACAAGGGTTTACTTACTGGTCTACCAGGGTGGAAAGGAATCTCAGGCCCTCCTGTAACTTCTACAGCAACAACTCCAGCCAGCTTCAATTCACAGCAAAACATACATAATTTCATTATTACGACAAAACTAATCACATTAAAAACAAGATTAGGATTCAATGATTAATTTAGCGTCGACTATTGCTTGAACAAGTAAGACGAATTCTCTTAACGGATAGATATATACCTGGTAGAAGTCTGCATATGAGAGGATCGGAAACTGCTCCTTGATCGGCTCCAAAAGCCTAACGGCGATATCAAGACCGTTGTTTGCTTCATGAGCGAGCTCCTCCGGGTGCCTGATGGTCCCAAACGGTCCTCCAGTCCTCGTGTTTATGTCAAACGTACCAGCTGAGTGCCATCTGCGCCCATCATTCAAAAGTTCCAACATTAAACACCCGCTCGATCGTTGCCAATGACAGAGAGTCAAATTTTGAGAAATATAGACAGAGGTTTCTTAGCACTTACGCCAACCGGAGGACTATCGGAGCACAGTGCTTCTCGGCGATGAGCCCTCGGAGTTTTCTCTTGCATTTTTCTACGGCCTTCTGGTACTCCTCGCTCACAGTCGGGTATTGTTTCACCATGTTGTCAATCAATCTTTTCACACCTAAAAATTATACAAAGCTAATCGTATTACTCAGCACGATTATTTTCCAAATCTCATCGCCGAACTGATCAAAATCAAATATTCTCGAATATATCTATCAAATATTAACCATATCCAGTAAATAATGATCATATAGTGATCAAATACTGAAAAACAATCTTTTACGTACCAATTGGAATTTATAAAAAAAAAATAAGCAAAAAACAACTTACAATCAAGAGTATCTAGCTAGCTAGAAAGAAGCAATTGCCACGGTTTTGAGGCTTTGAGCACAGCGCAGGTCTCAGGAGAGAGTTTCAGACACAGAACAAAATGCATATATAGGAAGCGTATTTTGGGGGGACGAAGGCTCTAGAGATCGTTTTTGTATCCGGGTGCTGAACCAACGGCCAGGATCATGCCTAGTAAGCGAGTGCTGAGGTGTTCTCTAGCGGCGGGAAAGAAAACAGAAACTTGGAATTCGTTGGGCCACGTTTTCGCATGGAGAGTGGTGTGGAGGTGGACTGAGATTTGTTCTGTTGGTCAAGGGGGTACTAGTTGTTTCGAGAGAGAACTTTTTGAGTTGTGATGCAGAGTCATGGATGATTGGATCATTTGAGCAGTTTCTAGAGACCATTACAATGTAAATTAACCATGCTATCGAGTGGAACATATAAACACAAGTGGTTTATAACTCAATTAATTAAAAAACGTTCATTTTTACATCTAAAATTTCGTGTCAAAATCTCTTTTTTCATGGTTTAATTGAGTTTCTTGTAAATTATCATCTCGTTTGTTTAAATAAATAAATAAATATATATATAAACAGATAAATATACAAAAATATTATTCTTATCATATATTTGTATCGTTATTTGAACCAGCTCTCTAATAGAGATGAGGCTCACATGCGTTAGCATGTTCTACTTTTATTAGAGAAGTGGTACAAATGATGGTACAACTAGGTGATAACTGTAACATTACTCATAAATATATGTTAAAATATAAAAGGCTTTAGCAAAGTTTAATTGTCTACGTACCAGTATTGAGTGAAGAAAATCAATTAGTATATTTCAGTAAAGTTTTAACTTGTTGGGAAAGTCGTTGTGCTTCTTTGATTTATTTTGCCTGCATTTTTTTTTTCTATACAAAGATCCTCCAATGCCCCTTGTATAATCATGCATGGATAAAATGGAGTTTTATCAAAACATTCAGGTACTATCCATTTTTAACGAAAATGACATTTTACTTTAAAAAATCACTTCTGATACTATTCATTTATAATACCTTTTTGTCTTTTTTGGATTAAAACTCAAAGTTTTCAAGTCATTTTCATTAGTTTTCCTTAGATAAAAACATGTAGAAAATCCTGATTCTATTTTTTTGTTCTTTCTTCTTTTCTATTCTTCCTGTCAATGACACGTTGGAGAGAAATTCTGAGGTCCTACACCTCGATTACGTGTACGTGTTCCACTTCGGCCTCACCTCCTCTCACACTAACTCGAATCCGATTTCCCTACCCAAAAACTTCTCATCGTTGTGGTATCCTCTTTCTTGTGGTCCTCACTTTGTTTTTAATAACACAGGTGCAATTTCTTGTAAGTGAAACTTTTGTTACAGAAAAAGCCCATCCCAAAAAGCCATGAAGCCCATTCCAAAACGCCATGAAGCCCAAGCTCATCCTAAAACTTGCAGTCAAAGCCCAGCCCAAAAAATAGTTTGCTGTTCGCGGTTAGGGTAATACCTTTTATAAACGTTAGAAAGACACGTCATAAATCGAGTGACACAGGTCACTCAACGCGCTAAAAGCCACCAAAAAACGCTCGTTCTGCCTACACGAACACAAATCCAAACCCTCAAACCTCTTCTCTCTCCTCTCTCTCTCTTTCTCTCTCTCTACTTTTCCGTGCTTTATCCTATCCAGGGTTTCCTCCCCTGCACTCCATTTCCTGCTTCTCGTCCTTCTCCTTCTCCGTCGCACACTGTGAGTCTGTAAGTCTTCGCTTCAATGCCTCTGAGCGACGTCGTTTGGATAGTTTTGGATTTGGATAGTCCCATTTCAGTGTCAATGTGCAACAATTGCGTTGTTTGGTACTGATTTTGTAATGTTTAAGGCATTGTTCGTTTCTCAGGAAAATCATGAGTGAAATCGGGAGAGAAAACGTGTCCGATATGCGCTGAGGAGATGGATTTGACGGATCAGCAGCTGAAGCCGTGCAAATGCGGTTATGAGGTCTGAACGAAACACTAACCCTGTTCACTTGCTCGTTTTGTTTATCTGTAATTTTTTTATTTTGTTGCAAATAAGAACTTGATTCTCTCTTGTTGCAATGTGTTTATTTACTGGTCGATTTTTAGTGTTAAATGTCTGGATGGATGAATGTGTAAATTTGATGACATTGTAATTCGAATAATTGGCGAAAGATTTGATTTTTCGGTTAGTTTTTCATGGTATATAACTTTGTGTTCTGATTTATGTGGCACTTCTATGTGGACTTACTCTAATTCCTTAATTGTTCACCATTTGCGGGCGCAGGTATGTGTTTGGTGTTGGCATCACATTATGGAAATGGCAGTGAATGATGGAAAGGAGGGTCGCTGTCCATTATGCCGTACACCTTATGACAAAGAAAAAATTGTTGGAGTGGCGGCAAATTGTCAAAAGTTGGTATAGTTTCAGGTTAATGGATGTTATTATGTGACAACTGATATGTTGAGGATTGAAACTGTTCCCCCTTCAACAGGTTGGTGGCTGAAATTAATGTGAAGCGGAAACAGAAGAAACCCAAGGGATCTGAAGTAAAGAAGCAGCATCTTACTGATGTTAGAGTTCTCCAACGGACCCTAGTATATGTGATTGGAATACCTCTTAACCTAGCGAGTGAAGACGTGAGTAGCTATTATCTCATTGCCCTCAAAATATTTAAGTAGGGACCTAGTGTGGACATAATCTGATGTCTTATTGAATTTGTATAATCTTGTACTTTCATAAATGTAATTCTGATATTCAATTTTTTTCTTCGGTTTTACTAGCTTCTCAAGCGAAGGGAGTATTTTGGCCAGTACGGAAGGGTTTTGAAGGTTTCTGTCTCTCGTACAGCAAATGGGGCTATCCAACAGGCTCCGAACAACAGTTGTTGTGTGTAAGTGTGCATACCACTTTCAATGTCTTAACTTCACCTGCTTGATGTGGAATGTAGTATTTAGTTAAAATTTTCTTTTGTTCTAATCAAATATTAATAGGTCATGATCCTCTTTTTTACGTAATTATTGCATTTTGGTAAAAGTTTGTTTCTTTATTCGGCATGGTGGCTGGTTATCAAGGGTATATACCTCTTTCTTTTGTAATAGTGGTTCAATTCCTTCTGCTAGGTATGTATCATACTCAAAAGAATATGAAGCAGCTCGGTGCATTCAATCAGTACACAGTTTTGTGTTAGATGGTCGATGCTTGAGGTAAGCCTGTGTTGTTATGCATTAAGATTATGGTGCTTAGATAGCAATGTTTGACTCTTTTGAGTTTTGAATTTGCAGGGCATCTTTTGGAACCACAAAGTACTGCCATGCATGGTTGAAAAGTGTGGTAATTACCTAAGTTATTTCATCTGCGTGAGTTTTTCTTTTTCTTTTTTTTGGCAAAAGGAAAACATTGTTTTATCTTCTTTGAGAATAATTCTTTTGCTGGTTCAGCCTTGCAACAATCCAGATTGTTGGTATTTGCATGATTTTGGTTCTCAGGAAGATAGTTTTACCAAGGATGAATTGCTTTCAGCCTTTGAAAGGTATATGAGAGGGCAATCCCACATATATTCTGTACATTTGAAATATCCAATAGATTTCAATGTGTGCATTATGCATTTGCCTTGTTTGCGCTTTCATGGTTCTTTTCTCAATGGTCAATATTATATTTTAACCCGAACACTATTGTTTCACAGGAGTAAGGATCACCAAAATATTGGTGTTACAAATAATTTGAATCGGCATTCAGTGAAAGGCTTACCTCCCCCAACTGCTGAGAATAGCAAAGCCGAAAGATCATCAGCTACTAATCATCCATCAAATGTAAAGAGTCTGCATGTGTTTTGGTTTGCTGATTTGTTTGTGGTAAATAGTTATATTATAGTGCCAGAATAGGTAGAAGGCTTGTGAAAAAAATGTATGATGTCATCAAGATAAGGGATCGTAAGAATCATAAAAAAGGCATGATTACGAGTTTTTAAGTTCTGGATGCTTTGTTATGCACTTCAATTATATTTAACCTTTGATATATCACATTTCAACAGATTACTGGGAATGAGGTTAAGAGTTATCGTGCAGATGGTGACCCCAGAACATCTATTCCTGCAATAGCACCTTGGTATCTAATCTCATGATCTGTGGCATCTTAACTTTGATCCTGTGTTTGACAACTAATTTTGTCTGGTTATCTCTATCAGGGTCATGCAAGTCACCCCTAGTGTGCCCCCAGCAACAAGTTCTCCAGGTTCTGAAAGGCCTCTTTATCAAAATCCTGAGAAATCAAGTGATCTTCATCCCCTTTCATCAGAAGTGGTACGCAATGAAAGTTCTACCCACAGTGTAAGATCTGAAGAAAGCCATGAGTGGCTAATGACCGAACAGGTTATCACCAAAAATGGTCAAGCAGCTATATCAAATACAACTTCTGGAGCTCTAGCAGAAAGAGCTCCGGTCAGTGTAACTTCCAACAAAAACTTATGTTGTCCATCACCAAACAATGGCATTGAGCGGGGTAGCAGAGCAACATCCACCAACTTGATCAGCAACAAAAACAGTTATTGCTCATCATCAAACTTACCAGATAAATCCATTGATAGCCAAGGCAGTAGCGTTGCTGAATTGTATAGAACATATGAACCTACCAGTGTGTTACCTGAGATGGGATTAGGGAAGTACTCGAGAGGGTGTGAAACCAATAAGCCCAGCATTCACCGCAGTCTTTCTCCAGATATTGGAGAGAGTGGCATAATCTCAAGTATTTTGACCATGGACTTGGATGCACCTGACGGTTCTTTATCTCCTCTTCACAATCTTGTAAAGTTGTTGAGTGAAACTGATAAAGAGTGCAGTCTCCTCAGAGTACAAAATTCACGAAAACTGCTTGATAAAAAGCAGTCCAGGTTCTCATTTGCTCAACAAGAGGATTCTTGTGATAATGATATATGGAACGCATCCAAGGACTACGCCTTATCTGGTTTGATGGGCAACAGGGAGTACTTTGTAGATGTAGAGTCTAATAAGTTTCTTGGGGTTCCTTCTTTTACGTCTTCTAAAGTATCAGGTTTGTATCTGTTAATATGCCTTATATATATTTCTGTATAATGATGTTTGCGCTGTCTGATGAACTCTTTTTTACCCTTCTCTTGGTTATTTGTTTTTTCATATAGAGCTGGTATAATTTGCATTTGTAGGTCATGATTTGTAATTTCTCTTAAATCTCTAGCTCAAATTTATAATTTCTTAGCATTTTCTGGAGCTTTATTCAAATACTCCTCTCCCCTCAGCATTGTTTAATATCCTCATTTTTATGTTAGAATATATGAATATTCAAATTTAATATTTTTTTCTTCCATTTCTCTGTCATATCTGACCGTCACAGAAGTTCCTCGTTCAATTGCGCCAGGATTTTCAGTGCCAAGTAGAGCACCACCTCCAGGGTTTTCTTCTCATTTGAGGCCTAGGAGGGTGGATCAGGCTTTTGACAGTTCAGGTTGGCTGGTTCTTGTGATGTTTTGTGAATTTTCTTTCCAAGATTTATTCTAACCATCCTGCTTCTGCCTTACAGTGAATCACTTGTTGCAACCATCATGTATACCAACTGGTTATTCTGGTATTAATGGGAATGTCGAGATCAATGATCCAGCAATTCTGCAAGTCAGTGAGGAACTATTGGCAAGAGGGTTGAGTAAGAGGGCAAATTTATCTCAGTTTAACTCTTCTGAGCCAGATGCTAGGCTCCATATGCTGAGACAGCAGACAACTTCTGCCCCACAGAACTTAGGATGTCAAGACCACTTCATGAATAGTTACTCTTACCTAAATGATGCACAAAGAATTACTCCACAGCAGCCAGATCAATTCCAGCCCAATCCATCTTCTTCATTTGTGCAACCCACCAGTCAACACTTCAGTGACATGCATTTATCAAATAATGATTGGGTGCAATGGAATCGGGTCAATAGTGTTGCCGATCTTGGTATATCAGATCTACTGAGAAACAATCGACTGGGATTTAACAAGCTCATTCCCTGTTATGAGAATATGCAGTCTCCAACAAGTTACTTTAGTCATCTAAACAACAGATCATTTGAAATGTGAAATTTTCGGTTGCTGGAGTTTCTCTTTCACGCTTGACTGGGGTCAAGTGTGACTGAGTGGATTACCCGGTTGATGTTAAATTTTCCCATGTGATGGAGCTTCATGTTTTGAGTTCTATCCAAAGTTAATAAGTATTGCCTAGTAAGGATCAACCTTTGTCTTTCTTTTTGTTGGAATTTGATGTTTCCCGAAAAGACAGTAATGGGTTTAAGGATTACTGCATTGACAGAATGGAACACACAGTGGGAAGGAGGTTTATGCATTCATTTGGTAGTAATAGGCCTCGAGTATCAACATTCCTGGTCTGTCTGGGTAAGTGTCAATGCAGTGAAAAGTCTCCATATAGCGAAGGCACATGTTACCTAAGCAAGGAAATGGATATGCTATCATTGGTATGAGGGAACACAGATGGGCCGCTGCAACTTCTAAAAGCAAGGTGAGTTAGATTACACGTAGATCACATATATCAAAACGTCTGTTTCAGGATTTACATTAATTAGATTTGTGATTGACAAGTGATATACGTTGCAGTGTAGACTATAGTGACTGCACTACGGGCATATGCTAAGGCTGTATATTATTTAGTATGCAAGTATGACATCTGTCCGAATATATTAGAGAAAATCATAAATACGGTCCAAATGTCTTCCCCTTATTCCTGTAAATTTGGTTTGTTTTTGTTTGCGGAGAACAAATTAAAGTTGGCATGTCCAGAAAAATGCTTCTCAACATAGTAATTAGTTATTTGTCTTGTTTTGTTTTTGCAGGCAGAGTTGAGGGCACTGATATAAACAAGGCCGTCCGTCTTTGTTTACTCAACTCGGTGGATGAATCTGATGTTACCCAATATCGACCTTTGTTAAAGATTGATTACTTTCGCTAGTGAGCAAGTGTATAATTATGACAAATGAATGCTGAACTGAAAGTTGTGTTGGTGGTACTGATTTGGCTGAATGTTATGGCATATACTATCAGACCGTTAAGTAGGGGAGAACCTTGGCTATCCCCGAGCGTGTACACCCGATTCCGGTTAAGATGTTCTGTATTAAGTAAAGTACTCTAGAAGTATCATTTGTGTGCATCTTTGTTTTCATTTTTTCTCCTGTTTTTCTAATCTCTCATCCATTTCTAACCCTTGAACTTTTATTTTATTCTAATCTCTCATCCACGTCGTAATTTTATTGCTGGTTATAGATGACAAGTAAGAATTGACGATGAAAAGGTTAATTTACTCTTGAATTTGATATAATAGTGAACGGAATCTAATAGTAAGGGGTTAATTGGCTGATTTCAAATAGTTCAAGAGGTTAATTTATCAAAAAAATAATTTTAATGGTCAATTTAACTAAAGTAGTGATTCAGGGGGTCAAACGGTATTTTACTCTTTGTAGTTCGTGTAGGCCTCGTTCCTTTTATTTTTTGGAATTTTAACGAAAAGACCGCGGTACTGTTTATTTTAACGAAAAATCATATTTTTACACTAAAAAGTCAAACTTGGTACTATTCACTTTACCTTTTATTTTGTCCTTGTCGTTAAAATTTAAAATTTTCAATCTCTTTTCATTAGTTTATTTATTTATTTATTTATTTTATTTTTTATAGGCATTTTGCTTGCACGCATCTAATTTAGGTTTGCTTTTATAGGTTGGTACAAAAGCATTTGCCTTTCTAGGTCATCGGGGACAATTATTTTACTAATTAATAACTAATACTATATATATATATATATTATATATTATATATATTTGTTTGTAAATGAAATTAGAAGAGGTTAGAAAAATCTTCTATGAACATTACAAAAGGCAGAAGAGGAATTTTCAAAAGGAAGAAACTGCTTTAACATCAACAACTAACTCGGTGTCTTGGGTGGGATAGAAAAATGAAAGCATAAAACAAAAAGCAGTATGTCATCTTTGACTAAAGGAAGTTGAATCGAGGATCGGAGGATGGTACGATCCCTTGGGCACCCTACATGAACGAAGATTCAACGTGCACCTAGCCTCATGTAACTACGTGTTTAGTGTTTCATCTTTTGCTAACATAAGATTGTTGTTTAGTGTTTCATCTTTTGCTAACATAAGATTTGTCTGGATGCCCAGTGAAACATGAGCACCTCAGACATAGTGTTAAAGAAATTAAACTCGGAATGCCCGATTTTTATATATAGGTATTACATCCACCTGGATCATTACAAAAGATCTCAACAACTTTAAAATTCACTATTGCCTTAGCATGATCGAGGCGAAAATAATTGTCTATACGGACAAAATTCACTATTGCCTTAGCATGATCGAAGTGAAAATGATTGTCCATACACACAAAATTCACTATTGCCTTAGCATGATCGAAGTGAAAATGATTGTCCATAGAGGCAAAATTCACTATTACCTTAGCATGATCGAGTTGAAAATAATTGTCTATACGGACAAAACTCACTATTGCCTTAACATGATAGAAGTGAAAATGATTGTCCATACAACAAAATTCACTATTTCCTTAACGCGATGCGATTTCAAACTATGATCTCACACAGTACCATTAAAATTTAAACTCAAATAAGCTTTAGATTTGATACAAAAATCAGATTTTTATCCACCAAATGAACCCTAGTGGAAAACCCAAGCCTTGATAACGGAGAATTAAGCATATAGCCATGGAAGCTATCTTGAAACCCTCGAAGCCCCCACCTCTCGAAGGTCCAAAGGAGGTCCTCATGAACCGCCACTCCAATAATTCAAACGGTCACTCAGAAGGGTCGGCGTGCAGTAAAAACTCGCCATTGGGGACTTAATATGTTTGCCTTTAAAAAGTGAAGCTCTTGCAGATCCGCAGAAGAAGAATGATCAGCGGGTATAAATCTCAGTCATCATTCTTTCTGGGAGGTATATAAACCCACAGTAAAAATAAAAGGATAAATTGCGGTTTGACCTTAAACTATCACCAGTTGAAATTGATCTCCTAACTTGTTTTTTTTGGTAAATTAGCCTCTTGAACTATTTATAATCAGCCAATTAACTCCTTATTGTTAGATTGCAGAATCAATTCCGTCAAATTCAAAAGCAAATTAGTCATTTCATCATCAATTGTTACTTGTCAATTATAACCACTAATAAAATTTTGACACATGGACACAAAATAATTCAAAAACATATAGCATGATGAGAAAACATAAAATAAAAAATAAAAAAACCAAACGTTTACATAACAGATCATTTCAAATTGTCATTACATATTATTTTGTTCTCAAATGTCGGAAGTTTATTGATGTTTATAGTTAACAAGTAAAGATTAATGAAGAAAATATTAATTTTCTTTTAAATTTGACCAAATAATAGATGGAATCTACCGAGCTGATTTTAAATAGTTTAAGAAATTAATTTACTAAAAAAAATTCAGATGGTCAATTTTAACTAAAATAATAGTTCAAATGGTCAAATCGTAGTTTACCTAAAATAAAATGCTAGGTTGGTAATGGTATATAGGCTGCTCTGACGGTGACTCGTCAATGTTTTCATCCCACTCAAGATTCGATCGCATACAGTTGAGGACTGAGGCGGTGCAGAAAAAATGCAGATGGATGATGACGTGTCGCGTGTTCTGGGTTTGCATTATTGTGAAAGGAAACCTAGGAGGAACCCAGGTCTATTTGCATGCAAGCCCTAGTGATAGACCTTCTGGACTGGACCACTCTACTCATCTCTTCTTCTGCTGCTGCCACACCACCATCTACAAACAAACATATATAAACATATGAGAAGACGTCCCCTCTTCTACTAAGATCAACGGATCAAATAATTGGGACCTTTAAAATTTTATCTAATGATCAAAAATTATTATAGCGTTTAAAGAGTCAAAGTAAGTTGACCGTTAGATGAAATTTCAAAAATCTGAATCACTTGATCCGATAATCTTGATAAAAGAGATCCGGAGAACGTACTAGATGTAGAGGTTTAGGGTTTAGAGATTGAGTGGTGAAAGTACTTGTTTGTACTACTACTGCATGTACGCACTCTGTTTCAAATAGTAGCAAGGACGTAAGTACAGTGTGTTAATGCATTCCAGACGTCCCAGCACTTGGGTTTTCTGGTGTTGTGCCTCTGTCGGTGTGTGACGTTGTTTCACGACCGGAAAGAAAAGTAACGCTACACTAAACAAATTATGTGGCGATTTGGGCTAATTATTTGTTTAGCTCTCGTTCCTTAATTTCTAGAAAGTGATTTCAAATTATGAATTGGATTTTTGAACATTACCCACTGAAAAATATTAAATTTAAAAAAAAATCTCGTGTTAGGTTATGTATTGTACATAAGATTTTCATCTTATACGGCTTCTCATTATGTGAAAATTTTAAAAAGATTGAACATTAGCCCTTAATTGTACATGAGATTTTCACCTCATACGACTTTTCATTTAATTTTTTGAAGTCACTGGATCATTTTCTTTGTTTGAAAATCTCTTATTGTTTGGCTAGACTATCTTAGAATCTAAAATGCGTATTATTAGATTGTAAATCTGAAAAAGTTAATTATTTTCAAAATGTTCCGATTCAGGGTATCCAGACAAGCACTTAATATCGTGATGTAATTTAGACTGTTGAGTAATGATTCAATGTTGTGCACAAGCCATGCATGTGCATAAATAGTGCCACTGGAAAGTAAAATACTCCCAACCGCCCATGCAGTAAATGCAAAGAGTGCCCTTCGCGTGCAGGGCAGTGCACAGAGAGGTAGCTTACTAGGCAACACTTTTTGTTTTTTTTTTTTTTAATGAGATGTGTTATCCACACATCTATTTTTATTTCTCACGCACCTCTTATTAATTGATGTATTTTTATTCTTATTCAATTCATCTGATTTGACAGCTGAAAATTAAAAAGGTGTGTGAGAGAAGTAAAATAGGGTGTATGAATATCACACCCCTTTTTTTACAAGAATTATTTTTTGAGAATCTTAATGAAATACTTTTAGTACTGTTTACTTTAAATTTTAAGGAAAGCTAATAAAAATGACTTGAAAATTTTGTGTTTTAACAATAAGAACAAAATCAAGGGTAAAGTGAATAGTACCAAGTTTGACTTTTTAATGTAAAAATGTGATTTTTCATTAAAGTGAACAGTACCGCAAGTTTTTCGTTAAAACTCCCTAAATTTTAAGGACATTTTAATCTTAAAAAGTTACTTCTGATACTATTTACTTACACCTTTATTTTATCTTTGTGATTAAAACTAAAGTTTTTGAAAACTTTTTGTTAGTTTTTTTTTATTTTATTATTATGAATTATTGTTTTCATAAGGCAATAGTTATTGAGAAAAATTCCTTAATTATTAAGAATGATTACATCTTTATGCAGATTTTTAGTGGTTATTGAGAAAAAGTTCTCTATATATTTTTGGATTCGTTTCAGTATTTCCTATTTTCTATCTGTATCATCACATTACTATATTTCTTAACGAATTAAATCAAGTAATTATTGTCTAAAGTTCTTCGATATGCCATGTAACTATTTCATTACCAAAGTTTTTTTATCTTGTTTTGCATCCACGTCTATGCGATTTTAGACACACATAAAATCCCCTCCTCCACTCCTGATTTTTTATCTTCACCAGAAAATGATAGACAAAACAAAAGGGATGAGACGAGTTCATTGAGAAGGGCACTAGCTAGCCAGCTAGGGTTACTTTGATGAGTTGTTGTTCAAGATCTAGCTAGCAAATAGCTGCAGTGACATCAATGAACAGTACTGAATTAGGAGTTTGGTTGATTACCCGATGTGGAAACTAATCATATGTATCCAACACGATCCTTTCCGGATTGTTTTGGTAAAGATCTTGAAGATCTGTAAATTGTGTCAGCTTATCGTATATTGTGCAATCAGTTTTTATTAGGTTTTTTTTGTATTTAATTTTAAATAAAAATATTTAAAATAATTTTTTACTGCACAATATACAATGAACGGATATGATTTACGAATTCAGGTATTCCTGGAATTCTCATAAAGATGATTTAATGAGAATTCGGATTCCATATATATATATATATATATGCAACACAACAAATTCTATAAACATAAAATCTAATATAATATAATACGTAAATAAAAAAGCGACAGCAAATTGTTGAGAATGAATATCACATCGATGGAAAAAATGACCTTACTTGGGCTTATATACAAGTTGGGCTACTACTCATATTACCAATTGATTTTATGGTAAAACCTCAACTTTCTTCATGGTATCAGAACAGATTGTTCCACGTGTGAAGTCTAACAGGTCACACGAGCTCCACTTCACCTTTTTATGTTATCTATATGTTAGGGTTGAAAATTCTCCACATATGAGGAAGCGTGTTAAGAATGAATATCACATTATGAAGAATCGATCTTGCATAAATTTATAAGTGAATTAGATAACTTCTTTAATTAATTTTATAATATAACCTCAATTTCTTCACAAATCGCGAGGTGATGCATTTTGGATATAAATAGAAAACCTTGTATGACATGCATTCGCGCACAGACACAGCTGTGAAGTCCCAAATAAAGCTATCTATCACACAACATCAGGTTCAGTCCATAGCCCACAGCCTATCCTTTCCTGGTCCGCCCTTTATATAACCCCCTACAAGTTTGCAGTCTGGAGAGGAAACAGAGAGATCTTAAAAGTGACTGAGGAAAAGATATTTGTATAAAAGGGTAACAATTTTGGCACTTCCACTTAAGACAAGATTTTGATGCTATGTATCAAATACTTCTCGCATTTTTTTGTTTATTTCTTTCTTTACATGTTGTCTAGTGATATTTTTTTTTTAATTATAATTAATAAGTTTTAGATTTAATTATCAATAAAGATAAATTTAAAGCATATTATTTTTAGTCTACTGTGAGACTAAATTAACATTTTTGGCTAATTTGGGTCCTTGGCCCAATCCTAGTGGTGTTGCTGGAACATAGATCCTCTTCGGATCTAAAAAAAGGGAGCATAAGGATTAAATGATCCGGACTGTTGAAATTTAATCAAACAGTTACAATTATTATAACTTGTAGATGGGCTCCCTGTTTGTAGTCGTTTGATTAAATTTCAATGGTTCGGATTATTTGATCCTTAGGCTCCCTTTTTTTAGATCCGGCAACGATCTGTGTTCGTGCTAATGAAGTAGCCAATTTATTGATAGAGTATGACTACTCAAGGATCAGTTTCTGATGTGGCCAAGTCTTAATCAAAGTAAGACTGTTCGAGGATCAAAATTGATTTCTGATATGATTGGGATTAATTGTTTAAGGATCAAGGTTTATCAACAGAGTATGAATTGATCGCATAATGAGACCATGTTCAGAATCCTAGTGCAATGGAAGAGGCAGAGACAACGTGGTGATAGAGTTTCGTCTCAGAATAATTCTGAGTATATTCAAAGAATTGAACTATTATCAGAATTTTACAAGTTAGCAGACTTGTCCTTCATGAACCTCACCCTTGTAAATATAAGTGATTCTGCAATGTACAGAGCCATTTCAACTCAACACACAAACAACTCAAACGCTCTGCGTAAAACCTTATGTCAACCCTGAGAAAAATACAAATTATCCTAACCCCTCTATCATCACATATTCAATTCGGTTGAAGATCACTGGGTTAGCAAATCGACAAGATATTAAGTTCGGCTAAACATTACTGGAGTCATAGAACTAGTTGGCCTTGAAGTACCTTCAGTTTGGTTAAACAAAACTACTTCTAGTTCGGTTGGTTATCTATCTAAGTCTCAGCCGGCGAAGAGTCTCTAAAAGAGGTCACTTCATTATGTTCCTAACGACGTGAGGTATTCTATTATTTGTTTTTCACAAGTATATTTCAGAATTAGGCATTTAGACGGCCGGACAAAATTCACGGTAAAGACACTCATCTCCTTTGAGTATCTTTGTTCTTTTAACTTGATATTGATTCGGCGCACTTATATTTTTACGAATATAGTGAAAGCTGCTGAACATGGTGCAAAAAATCCTGAACATTGTAGTGATTTAAGTAACCTTATCTTCAAGTTCTATAACCCTAGGCTAAGAGCGTTCCTAGAATGTAGCCGCTAAGTAAAGAAATCAACAGCGAGTTCGACATCGCACCGTCCCATCTATAAAATTATTGACTCTTTTAATAATTTTTCTACACTCAACAATGAGAGTGCCACATTCTATAAAATGCGTTTTCATTTTTTTTTGTTGGTGAATTATATTGTATTAATAAATATAATGGGCAGGTACGTCGAAGGGCTGGGTGCCTTCAGACTACTGGTCTCTTGGGGGAATCTGAATCGGATTAGGATTTTCTCACGTTCTTTTTCTATTCCCTTTCATCCCTTTTTTTAACATTCTTTATTTTTTCTTTTTCTTTTTATAAAAAAAATAATATAAGATGTTAATGTGGCTTAACCGTGATCGTTTAAATAAAAGGAGAATGAATGAGAAAGAAAAAAAAAAAAAAGAGAATCCTACTCTATCTATCATGAACGGTTTTTAACAGTTTTACTATTTGAGACGTATAAAGAACAACAGGCTTTTCATACTGCTCATTTATCACAAGCACAAAGTAATTACTCAAAATAATTACGCCATATTATTATTTTTAATTTTTTTGCATTTTTACGGACTGGACGAGGATCCTATCTATCCTTCGATACTTTTGCACTGCGGGCAGATTTGTACCTGCTCCCTAAAGCCGAGAATGACGACACTTTTTACTTTAACTTTGAAACCCCAGCACAGGAAAACAACATGCATAACATGAATTCATTGATGTGTGTCATATCAATAACATTTTTGTATTATTGGTATGAAATATTATTGTGACGGTAAATTTGTTATATGTAATATATTTTTTCAGCATAGATTGGAGCAAACCCAAGTTGTCTACCTCATTTAGCAGCATAAACAATATGAACAAACAAAAATTCTCCCTCCATATCATCATAAGAAGAGATTCTCACTATGTGACAACTATTTAATTGCACTCGATTTAAATACATGATAATTATCTATGTTAATAGTAGTAATATCAAGGTTTTAAAAGATATTAGGCGTTAGTTGGACGACGGGCAGGGACCTAGCGCCTAGGCGATTTAAATAAGTTTATTTTATATCGTATAAAAAAAATGTCTTCTTATACCTAAAAAAATACATAATGGTATTGGAATACATGAATTACAAAAAAAAAAAAAAAAAAAAAAAAAAAAAAAAGACATAGATTATGAAGTGTTAGAACATATTGAAAACATGGTAAACAAGCTTGTAATAACTGTTCATCCAAATATTCAACGAGTCTCTTACATTTATTTTTTTAAAAATGAAAATGAAAGTTATCAATTTTCTGTCTAAGTGAGAGTCGTGATCTAGGTGGATCTAAGCGGGCTAGACGGACGCCTAAGCAAATCTAGACGCCCTGTATCAAATTTCGAACGCCTAGAAATTAAGGAAAATGACCAGCTACATAGCACCTAGTTGGCACTATGCGGGAATTTTTAAAATAGTGACTAATACTATATATTGATTGCAACTTGCGAATGAGTTTCTCATTGGAAACTCATTCCCGAGTGTGAATCTCTTTCCTTTATTTTCAATTAGTTTAATATAAAATTTATATTTGAATTTTAATGTTATTAAACCCATGTACCGATATATTTTTTTTACAAGTGATAATCTATGCTTAACATTCTATATATTGCGGGAAAAAATAGAAGCCCCCAATGTGGGATATCAGAAAAATATATAAAGGATTCGCATTCATGCTAAAGTTACTACAAAGTACAAACGCTTCATAAGTAAAACAAGATTTGAAATTGAACTATTGTAAGCTGCCGAAAGCACATTTTTGCTATACCCTCAACTGAAGCATGGAGAACAATGCGACCGCAAATCTATGATCGTCGCCGGCCTAAGGCAAAGCTACCGCAGTTTTTCCATGCCACAAGACTGCGATGCTCGATTTCATAAGCTTTATGCAATGCAAGCAAAATAAAGTTGATAACTAAACTTCTTTTGATCTTTCCTTGTTACTTTGCCCCCAAAATAGTCCGAGACAACATTCTCCCCTGAAATACTATCCGATCGTGAACTGCTTCTGGTTTTCAGCCTCTGCAATAAAAATGGGGGGTGTTGGTGGTGAATGCGGTGAAAAATGGTGGCGGAGAATCGCCTTGTTAGGGAAATGAAGTTGAGTGACAGCTGATGACGATGAAGTGGCTGTTGAAGAAGGGAATCCTGATGATGCTGCAGCAGAGAAGAGTGGCATGGAAGTTGGCCGGCCATTCAGGTCTTGGAGTTGCCAAGCCCGACTGGGAAATGAGTTAACATCCATACTCTTCTCCATAGCTCTTTCCTGAAAACAACGAAGACATTGAATTGTTAACAGACACAGTAAAACGAGAATTGTCAGTAAATGGCATTAAACAGGAAATAAATCCTCTTTGCATTCAAAGAATTTGTTCCCATTAGCGTAGGGAAGCTTGCGATGCTTCTTCCACAAGTAGAAAGGACCAATAATGTTTAACAACAGAAAGAAATGTAAACCCGAATAGTAAAATTTCACTGAAGATTTAACATAAAAGTTTAACTGCAACAAGTTACATAATCAAATGAAATATTGCAAAGGTCGACAAGAACTAAGGTTTTGTTTCTGATCTGAAAAAAAAAAAAAAAATTATAATGACTAGAAGTGACGGTAAATTACCATATGAATGGGAAGGAAACTGGAATTCATGTTGCTCATTATAGGAGGCACCTCAGACGCCACCATTGAGCCATGAGAAAGTTGAGACCTCATAGGTGCTGGAACAGAGTTCACATTCTGTAAAAAGAACAACGAACTGCTAAAAACGGAGTAGCTTAAGTTGCATTGTAGACATAGATACAAGATCAAGAATTTCTACACAATAGAAAGGCAAATTGAACTGATAGGGGTAATCATAATTTGATCGCAACATTACCCTTGCTCTTGTGTGAATAGGAATGCCGTCACAGCCTAGCTGAAAAGGAAAGCTGCTCAAATTGATGTTCTCCTTTTGGATTTCAGAAACGAAAGGGGGAGCAATTCCCAAGTTCAGATCAAGATTTTGGTGGCTGCCTGCACCAAGAAAATTTTAGATACATGATTTACTGACAAAAATAAAAGAACAGTTTGATTTGGTATCTTTTGAATTGATGTTCTCTACCAACAATAATACCCTTGTTATTGGCCTCAGACATTAACTCCCCATCATATGAGCTTGAATCGAAGTTGGTAACTGCTTCTCTTCCATTGCACTCAATGGCAGCCTTGTCATATGCCCTGGTTTCAAAGAGCAACACTATACTGACTTAAATGAATCCCAAGGTCAGTAAGATCTCAAAGTTTAGATATCGAGTAAAATGCTGCCTATATAATATCGTAAAGACCTTGCAGCTTCAATCTCGCTATCAAATAGGCCAAGGTATATATACCTGCAGGCAACCAATGAAATACCGTACCCAATGAAAAACAATTTATCAACACATACAAACATACATGAAACCAAGCCCCAACTATTTATTCGTCCTTGATGAACACAATTCTTTGTGTCATTCCCTTGTTCATGTAGCATAATCACTTAAGACCACATACATAAAGGAATACTAAACATCCATGTTACGAAATTTAAGGGACAAACTGATACTTCAAATAAGAACAGTGAAAAAGAACGGCTTCTTACTTCTTGCCCAGAAACTGGCCCATACGAGCTTCCCAGCGGCCACATTTGTGCAATGTGACTCCCCTGAATTTCGAGCTTCCTCTAGAGAACCCGGTACTCTGGCGGCGCAGGATATGCACAAATTGTTCCTTTGTAAAATTACTCATCTGCATTACAATCGAAATCAAAACCCAAATCGAAAGAAATGAAACAAACAAGTAAAAACCTGCACATTACATACATAATACACTCCAAAATCAAACCTGCTTAATATCATCCTCATAATCACTGACACTGAAGTTAATATCAGCCTCAGTTCCACGGAATTTGATCGCAGCTCGATCATACGCCCTAACATCATTTTACCACAAACCCAAAATTACCCAAACAAGTTACTAATTGGAACCAAATTTTACATTGAAATATTTACTGTTAACCCTTCTCAGTTTCTTAGTTCTTACCTAGCAGCAGAATGGGCAGTGTCAAATCCTCCTAAAAAATTTCAAAAATTTAAAAATAATCAGCCAAAAAAAATAAATAAAATAAAGACGATTAAATGGTGGGTTTTGAATCATTTTTCTTACCCAAGTACACTTGTTTCCCGCAATCCCTACAAAAATAGAAAGCCAGAGAGGTCAAATTCAGTGCAGAAACAGAGTATCCAAACAGAGTAATAGGACAACATTATCACCGTAACCAAACACTAACCAAATATGGGATTCCCATCTCCCGGTTCTTCGATAAAACGTAACGCCCCGATACTGCGAGCTTCGGGACCGGGGCCCTCTCCGGCTCTTCTTCACTTGCTGCGGTGGCGCAATCCTCTGCTCCGCAGGAGCATAGTAAATCGGCTCCAATCTGGAACCGGACGATCGTCCCAGCCACTGCTTCTTAGAAGCCGACGACGACGAAGAAGAGCGTACGGATTGGGCGAGCGGAAAGAGCTGGATAGTCCTCCGACCGTCGTAGTGATTAGCGGATACGTCGTCGTTCGGAGCAAGGAAGTTGAGAGTAGCGGAGTTGTCGTCGTCTTCGCCGGCGAGGGTGAGGTTGGAGGAGGAGTTGAAGCTTTCGGAGCTTTCGATAGGGGTGGTGGAGAGAAGCTTGTGGTGGGAATCGGGAACGACGTCGTGGGAGACGAACCCGAGGTTGAGATCTAGCATTGCTGGTGGTTTTGGATTGGGACGTTAATTCAGAAGGCGGTGGAGGAGAAGGAGGTGGGGTGGGGAAAATGAGGGAGGAGGAGAAGGAGCAGGAGAAGGGAGGGAGTCATGGAGCTGCTTTGTTTTGAACGTGTTTGATGAAAGTAGGGAGAGAGAATTAGAGGAGGAGATTGTGGAAGAGGCGCCGGCGGGGGAGGATCATATGGAGGCGGAGGCCGGCTGCGTGATTGAGCGAGTCACTGAGTATCTCTCTTTCATTCATGCACACCCACAAGAAACAGAGGAGTTAATAAAGAAGCTGTTAGAGAGAGAGAGGAGAGTGGGAGATTAGATTGACTGCTTGGTGATGAAGGAAAGAACAAAGAGGAGACTCACGAGTAATTTTTCATTGTAATCGGAACATCGATGCACCATGTGATATAAATAGTAGAAAATTTTATTTTTATAAGTTATTATTTTTTTACACACATATTCTACTATTTATATAATAATATATCATGTACTATCTTGTGTACTAGTCTATTTTTTCTCCTTTTTATTTTTGGCGCGTGTAGCTTTGCTTCTTTCACAATGCACAACACTTTGGCCTTTGGGTAAACTTATGAAACAAGGTTAATGAAGCGTGGGTTCCACGTACATCAACGGTTAAAAATAGATTACATAATGTTTAAATGGCTGACTACATCACAGCTCAAACCGAAAATGGTGTTTTGTAAAGAAACATTGCCGTTAAGTTACTAGAATTGCTAAAAAGAATGCTACAATCAATCGTTCATTCACTTTTAACTGCTAATATAATTTACCTAATATACTTTAGGATTAAGAATTCTACGAACGTTGGAACGATTCACCGAATTGTGCTACGAAATGCAAGTACAAGATACTTGATTAGAGAACAATCATTAACTTGTAATTATTCAAGAGAACATTCACTAATAAGGATGAATGTTGTATTTATTCAAAGAGGAGTGGGAACGGTTGTCACATCTTATTTATGTGGGCGTGAATTAGACGTCCCTTTCATTTGTCACATCTTATTTATATATATATATATATATAAAAGAAGCTTTTAAGAGAATGGATCTTTGTTTTAAAAAATAAATAAATAAGTACATCCTTTCTGACCGTTATATTTGATTTTAATGAAATCTTATGGTTGAAATTATATGGTCTATGATTTAATATCAACCATAAAATTTCATTAAAGTCAAATCTAACAATCAAGAGGGGTATTCTTTTTTTTTTTTTTGAAAAATAAAATCTCTTCTCTTAAAAGGCCTGTATATATACATATATATATATATAACAATAATTAAAAACTCCATCCTTATTTGTTGGGACTAATTGGGGGAGGGCACATCTTACGCATTTTTCTTTTTAGTCGATGTTATCTACATTTTTTTTTTTATATCTTTTGCATACATTTTTAATTTTTTATTGTCAAATCAAATGAATTAAAGAATATCAAATGATAAAAATTAACGAATAATTTGTGAAAGATAAAAAAAATGAGTGGATCGCACATTTCTTCTTTTTTCTTTCTTTTTTATGTTTGCTTGTGAAGTGACAACATATGAGTGAATCAAACATAGGAATTAGGTAGGACAGGTAAGATATTGAATAAACCCATCAGACCAAGCAAAGCATGTTAAGATAAAATGATTTTGCCCCTATTTACCAACCACACCAAAGATCAATTAACTATATTTTGTCTAAATGCGGATATGCCGTCTATAAATTTGTAAATATTATTAATAATATCGAATGGATTGAGTTATAAACTCCTTAGAAGTATTAACCTTAACGGACCTTAATTGTACTCAAAATGAACGGTGTAAACATAATACATAAATGTAGCATATTCTTGCTAGTCGATATGTTATGCATTTTCAAGTTGGGTAGGGCAGTATTTATACACGTTCTCGAAGTAACTAAAATTGCTTGAAGCCATAACTAGTAGACCAAGCCATATGATATGGGACCAACCGACAACTCTTAATTTAAAGTACATCAACATCCCTTATGATTAAAATTGTTGTTGGGTAAAATTGGAAAAATGAGTACATAATTGGAATTTTATAAAAGAGGCTAACTAAGTGACACACTCTGATCCGGAATGTCCACTAGGACTCCGAATCGAGGTCATTTGGTTGACACCTGAAATGTGACGAAGCCATAAAGTGTGATAATGTATAAAATGTGAATAAATTAAAATCTAAAAGTGCTTAAGTACACGAGTGCGCGATGAGCGGGTCTAGACCCATTTCACTCGTGATACAGAGCATATGTATAGTACAGTAAGGTAAAATAATGATTATACCATCATAAGAAGACATATGTACTGAAAAGTGCCACGAATCATCGTCGATACGAAACTCCGTTGCTAGAACCTGGAGGGGTGCAAAAATGAAAAATGTGAGTGAGTGAAACAAAACTTTTCAAACCAATTTCAATTACCAAAGGCAGTAGCCCCTCGTCGTAACACTTGTATAATGTCCCAAAAATAACAGGCGTGACTATAACTTAAAACCATAACCAAAATAACAGTCTCACAATTATGCCGTGTCAAATATCTCAACAAGAATAAGTAACCCAGGTGAAATAAATCAATATGAAATGGTATGTTAACCAGATCCACCTATTGTGGTTTGTATTGCTGAACCAATAGCTCATCAACATGTTAGCCAGAGTCACATCACGTGACCTGTACAGCTGAATCAATATCTCATCAACATGCTAGCCGGACTCACCTCACATTACTTGTACGGCTAAATCAATAGCTCATTAACTAATACTAGCACATAAGTCGGAGTCACCTATAGTGACATGTACGACTTATTCATGTCTCATCAATCAATGCTAGCACATAAATTGAAGTCACCTATAATGACATGTACAACTGAATCAATA
Source organism: Pyrus x bretschneideri (assembly GCF_019419815.1). Taxonomy (NCBI): domain Eukaryota; kingdom Viridiplantae; phylum Streptophyta; class Magnoliopsida; order Rosales; family Rosaceae; genus Pyrus; species Pyrus x bretschneideri. Next base: position 3,301,795 of record NW_025999779.1, read on the forward strand.
GCTCATCAATAATCACTGCACACGAGTCGGAACCACCTCTAGTGGTCTGTATGATAGGACTGAGTGTAAATAAGTACGCTTAAGTGCTACGATCATGTGAAGACTGTGCGAATAATCGCGGGTCACCTATGAGTCGGAACCACCTATAGTGGTCTGTACGACAGGCCTGTGCACCTACCTTGAATTCAAGGTGAGCGTAAGGTGCGGGAGGTGAACATCACGTGAAGGATTGTGCCCTGACCACAGGTGAGAGTACTAACATCGGGGTGCAGGGTTATGAGCTCTAAATGCATCTAATACCACATGTACGACTCATAGGCAACCTGTACGATAGTGTCGGAGTTGCCTATTATTACAACATGTACGACAATATTGGAGTTGCCTAAAACATAAATGTAGCCATGTCATAACCCCATCATTTCAAATAAAATGTAATCATAACCATGCATCTCACATTTCACAACATATACTCATCTGAACTTACCTGTGCGTTCTGTGTTCACCTTTGCACTTCAAAGCATTCACAATAATTATGTGCCGGTAATATACATATGGATATGCCATGATGCAATCTAAAACTCACCCATACCATAGCATTTTCAAGTATATATAAATATATACAATATGGCGTAAAATGCACAATCTATAACGCTCTACTCTTGAACTATTTATTTTCGGAATAATTATCGGAGATAAGCCCAACTAGACACTAATTTAATTAACCATCAATACTTACGTTTCCTTACTTCATTTCCTTGATTCCTCACATACTGATTTATGACCAGCATTTAACCACCAAAATCATAAGGTTAAATCTCACATTTTCCACCAATATCCTTTGCATTGCTCAATTCCCCAAACAAGGCTATTGTCCCAATTAATTAGTCTCGTTTATTGTATGATTCCATCTACCGTCTTGTTAGAATGTCTACGTACTCTAAATAGGGATCAAGCCATTCGTAGTTCGCACTAGTCCTCCAAAGCATTCACATAAATTATATGAAATATTCAATTTATAAATGTTTGTGGAGATGTCAATCTTATATATACACGATAGAAGGGAAAAGACCCATTCACCTTAGGTCTGCTCTACGACTCCCTCGCACGAATATCGAGACATCACGAATTATCATCGCCTGTGACCAATTATTAAATCACGTCTCAGAGTTCTTACCGATAGAATACATAATTTACATAAAACACATCCCTACGTAATACAATTCGTAAGATGTGCATCACGGATCTCCAATCCGTTATTTCAAAGATTTACATTATGTTTCTAGAACAACGTCCTAAGGTTTCATTACGATCCAACGGTCGGATCTCTGCCAATTGCTAAAACCAATTGACGGTCAACATTTTATTTTATGAACTTACAAATTCAATTCATGAAGATCCGTTCATCAGATTCCCGATCCGTAAGGTTCTATGGTTCTCAAATATTACGTACTATAATGTATTAAAGTTTGATGATAATCCAACGGTCAGATTGTCGATTCATATAATGACCTTTTAACGTATTGTAGAGAATTTAGGTTTCGACGATCAATCTACGTCATACGATCCTCATGACTGAACTCCAGGCATCTCATTTATCCTAAACATAAAATTGATGGTCCTCTGGCCACGCGTCGCCAGTGAGTGGCGGTCGGCCACCCCGACTTGCCGGAAAATTCAATTATTTCTAAAAATTTTCAAAAATTATAGAAATGAAGATCTCAATGAGCAAAACAACTTTCATACCTGCCACGAAATCCAAAAGTGGATAGAAGATGGTCAATTTTGCCCACGAAGCCGGCGGGTGCTTAAAGCTTCCCAGTGTTGATTCGTCATTTACGGTGGTCCAACGGGCCAAGGTTGGTTGGGTTTTGCTCTTGGGATGATGGGCTACAAAGCCCAAGTGGTGGCATCGGCCATCGCTTTGCCATTTTGTCGGAAAAATAAAAAAGGGTAGCCGGAGCATTGTGAGAACCGTCAACTTTCGTGGCCTCAAACCGCCACATGCAGAGGTTAATCAAGGTGGTTCTTGGGTGGATTTTGTAGAGGGGAATAAGAGCTTCAAGATGGCAGTGGCGGCGTTGAGAAATTCCACCCGAGTTGGCCGGAATCAACCTTGGAAGTTGGGTGGTTGCGGTGGTGGCGTGCCCGAGAAAGCTGGGAGTTTTCTTCCCTTTATTTATTTATTTTTTTTTTTCTGATTTCTAATTGGGCTGCTGCCCCTTTTCTACCTTTTATCTAATTGGTCACCCTTAACCAATTAACTAACTTTAAATAACCAACTTCAAATGTTCGTAACTATACCGTTATAATGAAAATTCGCAAACGACTTTCGCCTATGTGTTCATACCAACGAGTACTACTTAAATATGCTAAAAGAATAAGTCATATGTTTCTCTAAACGATGATTAACGAAAGTTAAAGTCCTTGCCTCTAGGACATTTTCATCAATTCTCTTGAATATAAATATAAAATTAAAGACGGGTTGTCAGGCTAAAGCTCTTCTCTTAAGTAATAGTACAAATGTTTTGCCTTCGTGACTCATACTAAATAACACAGCTACCTCTTAATTCGTTAAAGTTGAAAAGATCGGAATGCTCGAAGTTGAAAAAGATTGAAAAACAAAATCGCAAAAAGAACAATAATAAAAGAAAATACGGATGCAACTGCCGTTTATGATTGTGTTTTAAGTTTTAACTTCAAACTAAATAAAGAAGAACGCCTCACTTTAACATATGCTTTGAAAATCGCCTTTTATGATTGTGTTTTAACTTTCAGTTTTTCTGCCAACTATGAGAGTTAGGAACCTTCAATCATACCCTCTATTGTTTTAGTTAAATTTTAGCTAAAAAGTCTAGAAGCTCCCTAAAACATCTCACCTCCAACCATACTTTCTAAATGAGTGAGGCAAAATAAATATAAATCAATAGAAATAGAGTATTTTCTTTAACAGATTAAAACAATAGTAATTAATGCGAGGAGCCCTTCCTTTCTCACTCCCTTGATTATGAACTCGTAGCAAATTTTGCTACCCTAAGAGCAAAAGCATGACCGGAGATGAAAATTTTCAAGGATTCATTTAGATGTACTTTTAAAATGATTGAAAACGCTTTTTGAAAAAATGTTTTTTGTTTCTAAAAGTACTTATAATACTTTCTGCAAGAAGCACCAGTTATGTGTTTCTTCTAGGACGCATTTTAAGTACTTTTCTAGAATTTACTTGCATTTTTACCAAGGATTGATTCTAAAAACATTTTCACTAAAAATGCTTCCAGTTATTTTAAAAGCACATCCAAACGAGCACTAAATTCCTCCTAAATTAAGCTCATTTAGGGAGCACATTGGATGTGCTTTGATCATAATACATTGTGACTTGCCACTCAGTACTGTGATCTAATAGCATTCCTCTTCATTTAGAAATGAAAGATCTTAAGTTCGATTCTCATAGATGACAAATTCAACACAAAACTAAACTACCCATTGTAACTTAACTAAACCCTCCCTTCTCTTAATGTAAAAATATCAATGAACTTTTATAAAATAAAAATATAAAAAAATACATTGCGACTTTAATTGCATTGGATATTAACGGTTCCAACCCGCAAACCGGTTATTCTACCATAAATATGCTCGTCGGACTGGCTATACAACCAGGAGTCACAAAACCAACTAATCACAACAAGGCAAAAGCAATCAAATCATAACAAGCAGTAACATAACCAAATGACCCCAACATGATCAGAGCGAAGCATAGCGGAAAAGTAACAAAAATATTACAATGCAGTGCACGTTATAGAAAATCTCCAACCAGATCAAATGGAGGAATAACACATCAAAACTTGCTTGTTCAATAAACTCATTTCCCATAAACTTCTCATCCATGACTAAAAGTAAACAAAAGACACGGATAAACACCACAGCAAAATAGACTAACAAAAACAATGTCTTATAGGAGTTTAAAGCAATAAACTAAATCACTGGGCAACCCCGAGCCACTTTGTGAAGTTATCGAACTCGGTGTAATCGCTGTCAGAGATCATAGTTTTGTACCAAGCCTTTCCAGCTGCCTTGATGGCGGTAGCCTCCTCCTGGATAAAATAAACAAGTAAATTAGCACACAAGCCTACAATCGTATACAAGTAAACAAGATTCCCACAAGTATTAGTCAAAATAAACAGATATTCTACGTTAGCATACATGATCAAACAAAATCTTGGTATACGTAAACCACACATGAACAAACATTGCTTTTACGAAATAGGATTCACATAAGAGCGACAAATACACAAAACATTGGATAGGCGTCTCCTATGTCCAAAATAATCTGAATCAAGAAATATCGCATATCGGAAACATGTAAGATCAACTTTTTTGCCTGCTAAAAGTATTGTAAAGAATATCGACTTCCCAAATGAAATGCTCAGAATCTTGGTTTACCAAAACAATTTGATCATTTAAGTTACCAAGTATTTCTACAACTTGCTTTCAAAATATAAGCTTATTTTCTGCTTCACTATAGCTTTGATAGGGAATGCAGGCAGCATCACTTCGCCTAAGAACCAGAGTTTTAAAAAACTGGCATCATTTACTATAAAGTCACCACTGGGAGTCCAAGACCCCTTCATCTCCGGAAGGCAGCGTACTTACAGTAGCACACTTAAACATCTTTACAACACAATTACATTTACTATTTAAATTAGAATTAGCTTTCATTTCAAGTATAATTCGACACCAGATAACAACAAATTACTAATGCAGGCACATCATTTTGCAATCAAATCATCCTGTAAAATCCTCTAAAACACAAAACTGAGTGAATCAATCAATCATATTTCATAATTATCCTTCATAACGAAACGAACAATTATTTTTAACAATCATATTTTATAAGGAACTAACATATCATCAAAAGCAATTCAAATAGAAACAAGCTGGATCGATTACCTTAGAAATGGGCTTTCTTTTCTTGTCAAGCTTCTCCTTCTTAGCCTTCACGCGCTGCTCCTCAGCCAAAAGAGACATTCTCCTTGCAGTTTTAGCATAAGGATTCAACTTTAGCAAAGTGTTCAGGTTTTTGAGAGGGTTCTTTTTCATAGGAGCCCTCTTGGCATCCTTCTTGATAGGCCTGACGACTGACTGCACCTCATCAGAGTTTATGATCCTAGCCAAGTCAGCATTGACCATCTTCGACCTCGGCAGCACATATCCCTTCTTCTTCTCCGAGAGCTTGTCAAACGACCCGTAAATCGAGTCGAGCTTCTCGAAAGCGGACTTGGTCCAGATCACAAACCGACCCAAATGCCCACCAGGAGCGAGCTTCAGCAGGTTGAGCCTCTCCACATTGATAATCTCGACACCGGGAAGGTTCCTGAAGGCCTTCACCAGCTTAGCCCCTTCAGTTCCGTACACAATGAGAGGTCCCTTGCGGTTAATGTACCTCCTGTTCCTCATCTTACCCTTTCCAGGGCGAATCGCGTGGCTGTCCTTCGCCTTCTCGGCGTCGGCGTAAGCCCCAATCTGCTTCAGAAGCTTCAGAGCCGCCGAGGTCTTCTCCACCCCCTCAGCCGAGTCGCTGACAACAAGAGGAAGCTCCGGAACGGTCTCGATTTTGTGACCGCGGGCCATGACCAGAGAGGGAACGGCAGAAGCCGCAATCGCCGAAACGATGGCGTATCGCTTCTGGTTCACGTTGATCCTCCGGTGCCAGCGGCGCCAGATCTTGGTGGGAGCGAACATGCGCCCGCCACGGCACATGTTTCCGAAGGCTCCCTGCCCGGCGCGGTGGGTCCCGCCTCCGGGAACACGAGGGATACGCGAGACGGCGCGTCCAGTTCCCCAGGACTCGGCGGAGGTCTGGTGACCGGCCTTCTTGGAAACCGCATAGGGCTGGCGGCTGTTGTTCGACATTTGGGAGTGGACGGCTGTGACGACGTCGGGGCGGATCGGCACCTTCATGACGTCGGGTAAGGCGACGGTCTGGGACTGATCGGTGGCCATGTCGCCGTCAAGGGTTTGGACAGTGACGAGGGGGCGAGCGGCGGCGGCCATTTCTAAGAGTGGGGGGAGTGTGAGAGATGGAGAGGGAGAGATGCGGTGTGAGGGTTTAGGGTTGTGACAAATGTGTTTAAAGTTGATTTTATACCTAAATTGTTTGGGCCGTAGGGTTTTTTCAGGTTTGGACGCCCCATTTTCCTTTTTTTTCTTTTTTCTTTTTTTTTGTTCTAATTTCTTACATATTTTTTTGGGTCCATAAATTATTTTCTTACATTCAATTCCGTATTCATCTTATTTTGCGAAATGCTAAAAAATTGTTGAGTATTTTATCAATTTTGTTCAAGAAAAAAATATTTCTTTGAAGTTAAAGCATATATTGGGTCATATCAGGTAGGCTGGGGTAGTTGGGCCTCAATGTTTGTGGGCCTTGTGAAACTATGATAGAAACAAACACAATTTGAAATTAAAAAAATGAAATTAGCCCTAATATTTTATTGATGAGTTCTTAATATTGAAAAATTTGACCAAAGACATTCTTAATATTGAAGTTCATCGTAATAGAAACAAACACAATTTGAAATTTAAAAAAAAAAAAAAAAAAAAAAAAACTAATGAAAAGAGCTTGAAAACTTTGAGTTTTAACAATAAGAACAAAATAAAGAGTAAAGCAAATAGTACCATGATTGACTTTTTAGTGTAAAAATGTGATTTTTCGTTAAAGTAAATAGTACTTGAAGCTTTTCGTTAAAGTTCCCTTAAAAAAATGAGCCCTGATATTTTCTTGATGAGTTCTTAATATTGAAAAAATTAACCAAAAACATTCTTAATATTGAAATTACTTTTGACTTATATGATAGTAGCTCTAATACTTTAGGGATTTTGAAGAGAATGAGAAGGTACAATTTCTTCCATACAAGGATATTAGAAAGGAAAGAATTTAACTCAAGACAACACGCCAGACTGATAATTGCTATTAACCAACTCAGTTACAAACTCTTTACAATTATACAATTGGCCTCATTGCTGATTGATTATTGAGCTATGCAACGTAGATTGTAACATCTTTTCTTTTTGTTACTAAACTATCAATGTTTCGTTATTCATGTGAAAAAAAAAAAAAAAAAACTTTCACGTATGCATGCAGACTTCACTCCTTAATTCGCTCTTGAACAGTCACATAAAAAAGAGCCTTTCCTTTGTAACTTTGATACAGTTAACCCCAAACTGACAATCAACTGAAGTGCAGGAAGTAAACCTAATGTTGTTTCCTTAACATAAAAAAGAGCCTTTCCGTTGTCGTAGTTAAATTTGTTTGATGGCACAAGATGCAACCCTAATGTTGTTTCCTTAACAGAAAACGTAAAGAAAGGGGAGAAAGAAAGAAGCGAAAACTACAACTAAACACATGTTACACGATATGCATACTTGTCTGGAAGGCCTGGACAAAATCGGGGATACGAATGAATCATCCATTGAGGCCACCAGACAATTTAGATCCTTTTGCACAGCTTGAAAACCAGTTCAAATGTTTCTTCCTTTCAGCATCCTCTAACGCTGTATGCATTGTGTCTGCAGAACTACATTCCTAACATCGGATTTGGCATTTACTGTTCTAGAACCAGTTACACTTTTGCTCCAAAACACACACCAGTCAGCGGGTGTAACTACTAACAAGTTCATCATGACAGATCCCTATTCAGCTTCGTGGTGACAATTCCTGCAGCTACTGTTTTCGTAGGACATCATATGATAACAGGACCTTCCTCTGAACCAATATACGCATGATTAATTAGTCAAAATTAAAGAAAATCACAAGTTTTAGAAAGACTAAAATCTTAAGGAATAAGGCAAACCAAATGAGAAGTTGGGACATTTGATAAATAAAGAGAGGATGCTGATAGGCTCATTAAGAGTTAATGGAACTCTCTAGATTTCGAAGTGTTTTCTCAGGAGGAACAGCTCACGAAAAGCTTCATTTTTTTTGTCATGCATGTAAAGTTTTATGGAAACTTCTAATTTGAGCTTTTTCGGAGTCATCTTTCACCAATCTCCTTATTTTAAGCATCATTTTTCTCTTAAGATAAATTTATAGTTAAGGTCATTACACTCGTTGCTGATAGCAGCACTATTTGATTCTCATGACAAATTTAAACATGAGAAAAGAGATCCGGTTCAGGGAGATCGAAACTCTGTTGTCACGATAAAAAAGAGAAAACATCAGCAATCCAAAAGCTAGCAAATGCGTAAACGAGCAAAACTGGATTTTTTTTTCTAGTCGTAATGTAAACACAGCTAGTTAAATGGGTAATTTTTGTGAAAGAAAAACAATATCCACATTGCTTTTTATACCCAAATCTTGAAGGAGATTGGAATTGACAAGGATAACTGAGAAACAATAGAAACATATGCCTAACTGCGAAGAAAAGTTACATCACACGACACTACAATTGTAATAGCACAAAATAGGAAGAATTACCATTTGCTCAAAGTCCGGACTGGACAAGTTGATGCTGAGATTCCTCATTAACAACAGAACCTGCAGAAATAACAAAATTTAACTACAGGCACATTGATTCGTAGTAACTATTCTCATCCCACTGTTACTTGTTAATCTTAGAAACCGTCAAGAAACAAATTGTTAAAAGCGATGTAATTTCATTCAACTCACAGTTTCAAAATTAATGGGATTCATTTCCCTGAGTTTCTGAGCATGACCTTTTGTTTCTGGATCAAAAACACTCCCGATGAAGCTATAAACTTCGGCAAAATCAGGAAGACCTGCAAAATAGTAGAACATATACATAAATCATAAATGTTCCACCATAAATTTTCTTGAAATTCAAAGTCCGAGAACAGATATAGTCAGCATTTGCAGTCTGATGATCACCATGATGCCCAGGAGCTTGTTTCCCTTGATTTGGTATCTCGGAACTTGGCAGAGGGCCACTAAGACTGCATGTGTTAATCCTTGATAACCCCTTTGATCCAATATCAGCTGAATCAGTAACGCCGAACCCCATAATAAGTGCTGGAAAGTTCTCGATAAAGCTATTCTGCCGTAAGCATATCAAGCAAAGCAACTAGAAAAATAGAATGTATACCTTCAGTTCCATGAAGATTAGTAAATTCTTCGCGTGACAACAGAATTTGGTCCGATGCAGGGTTTGTCAAAAAGGAAGTTTCATCCCAAGGAGAATAGGTAGATGCAATTGCGTTCATTGAAGAAGGATAAGCAATGGATGCTTGCAACGGAAGTAAACCTGCCAATTCCGATATTGAACAATTAAAAGTGAAAACAATTAAGGTTTAAGCTTTAGAAAGACACGATGCCACTATCTTTTAACAATGGAGAACCATTTTTGGAGGCCTTTTGAGGGTAAGGATGAGCAGCCTTGCGCTTTGGCCGTGGAGGAGGCACGTGCGCCGTTGTCCCGCTCTTTTGAACTTTCAAGAAGTACTTCTGGGCGTGACTCCTAATCTGCAAAACCCCAATTCTCAAAAACCCCCAATTCATACTAACTTCAAACTAAAAAGCAGAAAAACACTTGGTCCAAACCTGAATAACCGTTTTTGAACCTACAAAATCTTCGATTTTCTTCCAGTCTCTATCAAACCTGAAAATCCCACCGAAACTTCAATAACTCTGACATCAAATGACAAAATCTACAGTTTTACACATTAAAATCTCCCATTACATTACTCTGTTCACGATTCTAAAAAATAAAGTGAGAACTAAATTGGAGCGCAAGAATATTAAAGTTCAGAAATTTGGAAGATTCAAATAAAACCCACAACCCAAAACAAGAAATTACAACACACCACAACAGTAGCTACACAAAAAGCAATTAAAGCCAATAAGCAGTCAAGTAAACTGAAACAGAAATAGGCAGGCGGTGGACTGCCGTGGTGGATAAGACGTTCCTCTTCAACCCACTGCGTCCGGGTTCAAACCCTCCTTTTCCCGAAGTTTTGATGAACTTAGTGGAGATTATCCAACCGTTTGTTGAAAAAAAACAAAGAAAACAGAATTGAATGCTTGAAAGTAAAAAGACAACGAATAAAGGAAGAACTGACAGTTGAAGAGCTTCGAGGAACTTGTCGTGCTCTTCGTCGGTCCAGCTTTCTCTGGACTTGGTGATGGTGTATGGCTTCCGGACCTTCTTTCCCGACCCGTCTGAGGACGGCGTCGACGCCGTGCCCATTGACGATTGGGGGTTGGTGGAGGCAGTGGAGTTCATGTGACTGAATGAATGAATGTGTATGTGAGAGAGAGAGAGAGAGAGAGAGAGAGAGAGAGAGCGAGAGTTTGTGGCGCGCGGGGGTCTGAGGGAGTGTGTTATACAAAATGCGTGGTGGTGGCATGCGAATGAATTGTGGCCGCCCAATTATTTGGTCACCGGCTTCTCTTCTTCCTCCACTCAATTAATCGTCCCGCGTCTTTGCTTTTACAAGTTTTTACTGTGGGGACCTAGTCTATGGCACTGATCTGAAACTTCCTCGCATCTGTTACGGCTCTATCACCATAACGTGTTAGTTCTCTATTGATAGACAATAATATTGTCACATCGTATTACTAATCTATACACATTATAACATACGTATTTTATTTATGATACGTAAATTTAATAATACTGCATGATTGTGTGTGACAATTACGTACTAAAAGTTTCCAACTTTACTAGAGATTTTATTTCTATAAGAAATACGACAAGCGATGGCCACAAGCGTTATACAAATGAAATTGTATACAAAACTCTTATTTTTATCCAATCAGGTTGACATGAATGCCATTAGTACTATAATCTAGTGGTAAGTAAGAGATCTTATAAGTTTACTCATGCAAATGGCAAGTTCCATATTAAATTATTTTAGCTAGCTTATTGTATGGTTTAATCCAAACTTCCACCATTAAGTGTTTAAATATCGTTATATTATATATAAAAAATGAGGTGACAATACTACTCTTGAAACCCTTCTCTAGTTGAATTCGGCTTTGGCGCAAAGATTTAAATGGAAGGCACATGGTCAATACTCTAATACACGATGGCAACTCATTACACTTAGTGAACCTACAGAAAAAGGTGGAGCATGGCTAGTAAAGCCAGGCTCGTGGAAATCTTAGTCTGCCAGGAGCTAGGTGGAGCAAGAGCTCGTAGAGCTCGTAGAAGGAGGTGGAGTTGCGGGGACCGATGCTGCAACCATACCATTTCTGAAATGTGCGGGTTGTTGTAAATGACGGCGTTATCTTGGCTTGCTCTCTCCAATGAGAAGATTGTTGGTGTAGAACGTTGGCTCCATAGAAGCTAAGATAGAAGTGAAAAGAGTTCCATATCGGAGAAGTACAATAATACTTAAAGGATACTCTACAATAAATTTAACTAATCAACAGGGAGGAAGATTCGAATTTGAGTATAAAGAAATTGAGCACAATGCTCTAACTAGCTTGATTAAGCTAAGTCTGTATAGCCTACCATTTTCTTTGGTTATTATTAGTTTTCAAACCATCTGACCATTTGCCCAGACTTGATACCATCCATAATCGTGAAGTCATAACTCATGCTAAGCTCGTTGTCATACCTGATATGATGTCTTGCTTTGGTACCATATAATAGAACCCTTAGGTGGAATTTGTCTTCTATACTTTTGTAAATGATGACCTTTTCGATTTTAGTGTCAATTAGTGTAAATTACCGCTTGTAATAAAACATAAAAAATAACAAATAAAAAAGCTTCTAAAGAAAGAGTTGTTCAAGTTAACTGGATGGTAAAACATTAGCTACAAACAAAGTACATTGTTTTACATCAAATAGTATAAATAAACACGTGCAACATTACTATGGACCTATGATCCCTTGTTACACAAGAAATCGAAAACTTGTCTTGCAGGCTCATTGAATCTGGGGTGCGATGAGGATAAGCAGGCAACCTATTGTCTGGCAGCGTCTGTGTAGATGAATTCTTGGTTGGCCTCAAATCGAGCAAAAATATTAATCGTGGCCGATTTTGTGCTGATGCTACATGCAACTCTCTCCTGTCCACAACTATGATTGCATGATTCCGAGAGAGTCATTGGTGGCGACAGCCGCGCCAGGTCACCAGGTACGACTGCCACTCACCACTTGCTTTCTTTTCAGAATTTGTCAAGTTGTTTTGAAGAGAAGAATATTTAAGTGCCTATAAACATATTTGTTTTCAGTCATTGCGATAAAGCGAGGGGTTTGAGAGAGAGAGGCCAAGGAACCCCACTAGAAAATTTACCTCATGAAAGATATAACAGCTTGGTATAATATTGTAAAAGTATTTCAAGTTAATCTTATATTATTATGTGTTTAAACTTTTCATCTGACAATACGTTTTAACCTTTAGATACCACAACAATAGCATTTAGATAATAAGTAAGCTTCATAACTAGAAAAAGGTTGACTATCCTCAGTGTCATGTTATGAATGAGACGCTTAATTTGATTTACCTCTCACTCATCGCAAGATTCACAACATTTCAGAGGTTTAACAACAAATACAATTAGGTTAAAAATCGCAACAAAAGTGAACAAACAAATACTCCCAAACAAGATGGTAAAAATCAATATTGGAAGCATCCCTATATTATTCTCATTATCATTTTTAATTATTGTGACCGTAGGACTGCCTCTTACTTATTATAACAATGTACAAATATTATACGCATAATATGAGTGGATTGATAAGTCATATAACGGTGATATGAGTAAATTAATAACATTATTTGACATTATTTCGATGATAGTTACGCCAAAAAAATTATCAAGAAAAAAAAAACACATTGAAATGAGAATAGAGCATGTATAAAGAAAGAGGGATGAGTTAGGATAAGAGTAGTTACAAAATTTGCTTCCACCCATTGTGACCACAAAATAGAAGAAACTTTTATAGCAAGAGTTCGTTACAAATTAATTTGATTCCCTAAGCTTTAGTGGTGATTTCACTTTGGTCCTCAAAAATCTTGCCGTGCAAACTTGGTCAACAATACGTGAATTATATAATTTGCCAAGATTAGCGGCCGACTATTTCAACAAAAAAAAAAACTCTTTGGCATCACATCCCTGTAACACCGAAACGATCACTTAGATTGTGATATGTGTAACATATTTAAATATCATTTGATCAAATTGATTATTACCTAAGGTGAAAAATATTTTTTCTAGTTCGAACAATATTACCTACTCCTAGATATAAGTATTCACATGCCAATAGATGAATGGTGTATTTTTTTCTTACAGTAATGCTTTTAAAAGTAATCAGGTGTTATGTTGTCAACTTTTGTAATAAAATTCACTTTATGTCCTTATTAAACACAAATTCAAAAGGGTATGGATTGGATTTAGGATTAGGGACCAATTTGAGACAGAAAAATTTGAAGGACCAAAGAGATGAAAGCTCCAAAGTTTGGGGAAGTTCAAATTTAAAGCAATGTAAAATTAGGACACGTGTCAAAGGGAGAGAGGGCAAGGGAGAAGTGGAGGCTGGCAAATCTCCCAGTGTGATAAGACGGTACGGAAGTGTTAAGGCATGAGATGATCAACCTGCAGTAGGTTTGCATTGGATTGGATTATTCTTTTGGTTTCTGGGATGTGCTGCTGCAAATGGATATTCAAGCTCGAATAGGAAGCTTATCATCCTCCTCTCACAACTTTCGGACCTCTCGAAAACATAACTCTTCATCTTCTTCTCCATCTTCTTGCTACTCGCCATTGAAGCCCTTGTGCTCCAGAAGGGATTCTCAGGAGCCCCAACAAAACGGTGACAACAATGGTATGCTTACTAACTGCAGCTTTACTAATTGATATGATTAGCTTTTAATTACTATTAGTTAACTTTTGTATTTGTTAATGATCAGTTTCTGGATGTAAGAATTACTTCACGTGTGATGTGCTTCTGATTATTTTGCATTTCCCATCAAGTTTTGGTTTGGTCATCACTTGACTGCTGGTGCTGTTTGGAAATTTGGATGAGTTGGATTTACCAGTTTTAATTAAGATTATTAGCTTATTAATTAATTGTTCATCTTTCGGGTTTCTGAAGGAAGTTGAGGTCGACCAAAAAATTCAGGAATTGGAGTGTGACTTAATTCGTTATAAATCCCCGAGACAATTCTTCACATTCTCACAGTTTCGTTACAATGAGTTGCATGCTATTCTAATTAAACCAAAGAATACACTAGGGATGGTAGTGAGATTCCTGTCTTAACATTATGCATATGGATGATATAATGATCTTGTTTTAAAAGGTAATTAAAGGAGAGAGAGGGTTAAAAGAAAGTTTCATCAGTGGGTAGTATGTATACATTCAACTCTCACAATCGCTTCATCACTCAAAAGCAATATGTGATGGATAGATGTGAGAGAGCGGCGTATACAACCGCCCACCCTCTTAATTTGGCCCAATCTTAATGGTAATATATCATGCTCCTAGCCACCATTAAGTGGTTACCAACTAGCTCTTAGTCGTTGCTATTTCCTTTCTTAGCGAACAAGAAGTCCTCTTAAGTTTGAATTCTCAAGGTGATTTAGCTGCTTCTGACCATAAAACCGACCATATGGTGGTTGATTGTCGATCATCCAAATACCTCCTCAGGTGATAAATTCTCAACAGATTGGGACAAGGCATGGGCAAACATAAGGAAACAAGGCAAAAACAAAAAGAAGGGTGGCTTCTTCGCAGGGTTTTCTTCTCCAAACAAGTACGTGAGCTGGAACCCTAGGCAGTCCAATTACCCACTGTCTGAGGAGGTTGATCCAATCAAGAGGACAGAAAGGTCCAATCTCATGCTATGGACTAGTCCAAGGTTTACCCTAGCAGGAGCCATTGTTATTGTCACCATCCTTTTGGTATACACCATTCTTTATCCACTTAAGTAATTACTTCTTCAAAAAAACAACAAACACAGGGCTCATGTTGTAAATATGATTGTGATTTCCTATGAGGAAATGGCTAGTTGGAAAAGGAATTCTGAATATGATTACTATAAATAAATGAAAGTTCTTACTTCTTCAGCTCAGGTTTGCATCTGTGTAGTTTTTCAATTTGGCATTACTTTACATTGATATTGGTAAGGAATCAGATTGTACTTGATGAGTGAGCTTCAATTCAAGGATTCTTAAATAAATTTATTAGAGGGACACTTATGTAGAGTCACTCGGCAGTGTATTTTTATTATCCGAACTGTCTATTTTGGTATTTCCTCAAAGATCATCGTTGCGAAAAAGTACTCAAGTCCAAAATCATCTAACCACTATAATTAAATGGTTTCATTTTAGTGTTTTTTGGAAATATTGTATGTGTTCATCTATTTATTTATTTTTCATGCAACCAAAATCTCTCAATGGTTTCCTATTTGTCTAAATTTTTGCAATAATGATGTATGATTGAAGACAAATCCAGTGTAATTATACAATGTTTTTCAATGACTCGGTTCAAAATCAAAGGCAAAGGACTATATGGTACGTACGTATACGCTGAGCAGATGACTAGATCACAAAAACACTTTATCAATACCTTTGCTTTTGAGAGATTCTGCCTCGTCACCTAATGTACACACCTAATATGAGTATCTCACTCATTACACAGGCCTATGCGCTTAGTGATCCGATATTTTCTCCTTGAGTAATTCACAATTACAAAAGAATTTAAGGTCACTATTATATCAAAATATGCCTCCCTCTTAGCTATTGACTGTTTTTACAGCCAAAAAAGCAGAAAGAGATGAGCACACGTGCAAAACAAACTAGCAAACACATTCATGTAGGATTACAGGTTAGAATCCACTGATATCGTACGCGGTGAACAGAAAAAACCAATGTTGGTGGCGACGAAGAGAACGATGTGATAGTTTGGTCTTTGAGAGAGATAAACTCATGTTAGCACAGTGTACACCATATAGATTTGGTAATCATCATGGCTAAAGGATCAGCTCCAAGGCAGAACCAGAAAACCCCAGCAGTCCTCACTAAGTTTTCCACTAGCCTAGGCAAACCCTCGTGTCCTTATTATTGCCCTATCCTATTGTACTTCCACATTTTTGTGTTCCCTTCACCAGAAGATGACATCTATTAGGGTTTGTCTGCGTTGCACCAGCAAGAGCTTCTTCGGGTCCTTTTCAAAGGGGACAGTGGAGATTTCAGGTCCCTCAAAGATATTGGGCAATTAACTATTGTGTTCAAGAATTTTTTGAGCTTGTCTGGTTTGGCAGATAATTGACTTGACTGACTGCTTCGGTTTGCGTCTTTAACCAGCCATCACAAGAGTATAATTCCATCAAATAGTGCATTTTCCTCGTCTGCATGATTTTTTCTTCAGCAAATAATATAAATAGCTTATAGCACTTAGCAGTCTATCTCCATTACTCACTCTGCTCCCACACCAAAATTATAAAAAGCGGTCTCATTCCCATTTTCTTTGTACTCCAAAGTCCACACCAATGACTCTATCTAGGCTTCCTCCAAAGAGAGGCCAGATCAAAGTTAAGATAATATCTAGACTTGTCAAGTTGGTGGTGAGAATAGTTTCGAAAGCCAGGGAGAGAGCTGAGCCACCTTATAAAGGTGGCGACACAGGTTGCGCAGGCGCCTATGCAGCCGGAAAGCGATCAAATTAACAACGTATGGTTCATACGAGCATTGATGTCTTTAAGTAGCTGCAAATGTTGAAGCAGTACTGCATTATTATATATCTATATAAGGAGTTGAGCAGCTGCTCTTGAGAATGCATGAGAAAATTTGTAATTGGGTGTGCTTTTGGTTTGATGTACTGATCCTATCATAAATTCGTAATAAACCATTTCTTTTTCTTCTTACTCTTACATTCTAATGAAGAAGGATATTGTTCTGTTCTTCTTGGCGATGAACTCTTTGTTGTCCTGCATGGCTTTTGGAATTCAACAGTGTTTAATGAACACGAATTTCGCGCAATCTGTTATCCGGTTGCAGATTCAACCGTGCTTTTGGATTCATGCAACAGAGATACCTAATTTGTTTCAAGAGACCCTTGTTTCAATTTGTCAAAATGTTTTCTCTGATGCCAACTTTATCAAAATGTTGATGTCTTAATGGATGAGTTTTGTTGAAGAATGTAAGGTCCCATTCGTAAATCTTATAAATAGTTCTCATGGTGATACGGCATTCGGAAGATAGTCCATGTGCTAAAAAAAAAGAGGATTTAAAGCATTGTTGTGTAATTCGTTAACAAATTTAATTCAAAAATGATTTCACTCTCTTCTCTCTTGTGGTGACAGGACACATGAAATCTCAACCACGCTCCAATTTGTAATTTCACTCTTTCTTACAAAAAATACTTAACCATTTATACAAATTTCATGCCTTTATTTCATGGTTCGCTAGAAAACGAAGAGTCTAATGGTTGTAGTTACGAAAGTGAATGGTGTGATTTATACAAATTTCTTGCCTTGTTCATGATATTAAAAGAAGGTTGGATGCATCAAGGCTGGGAATTTGAGGAAGCGAAAAACAAATCAGTTATACCCACTTTCCCTTTTTTTGTTCTACTAATTTGGTTTGGATAGAAAACCCACAAAAATGGTTGAAATAAAAATACTTTTTACCCTTGTATTTAAGTAAAATTTTTTACTAAATTTGTTAAGGATCTATTTTTCAAGTACCTTTTCACTATCAAAACTATTTATCCCATTAGGCCAAGTAAAGTACAACTTCTATGATGAGTGGTTCCTCTACTTTTGAGTGTAGACCTTTCGTATAAAACTCCACACCTTGTTTACTTAATTTTACCTGAGTTTTAAATTCTTTGTCATTTATTCATTTTTTTATTTTCTCAACAAGTTTCTGCAATTTTTTTGGTACAGTTGTAAACTGTGCAATCATATGGCCAACAAGGTTGCTCCAGTCGTGCAAATTTGAAGCCCTTTTATCTAGACAGCATCTGTGACCATAAAGAATGACAATTTTGTTGCAGTTGAACCCGAAAAAGCCATCATTGCGTTGTTGATCAATTCTAATATAAAAAGTTTTAACTGTTGGGAGCGAAGCTGCACCATTCCTTGTCGAATTTGGTTTGTTACTAATCAATAATCATGTAGCTCTTAACCAGAAAATAAAAAAGAATAATCATATATCTTGAGAGTTATCATTAAAAAGGGCATAGTTTTACAATTTTTTAAGGGCTCGTTCGATACTTCGTTTTTAACTTTCAATTTTTATGTTCGAGATTTAAAAAGAGTATATGAGCAAAATTAATTGAGAGATAAAGAAGGGCGGAGAAAGAGGATAAAGAAGAATGAGTAAAAACAAAATCTAAACTAATTTAAAAAGCTAAACACGAAATGGTTGGTTTTGGTTTCTCCAATGTTGGAAAATAAAGATGTGTAAATTTTTTCTTCAATTATCAGTGATGGCCTCCGCCACAAAACTCTGAAACTTGTATCAGCAAGAGTGCAATTATAATTCAAAGGTGCAAAAGGTTTTTCCAAATTCATGCATCCAAAAAAGCTCTCTGTTTGACACAAAATTTCTCTTATCAAGATAGAAAATAGGTTTATCCTATTAATGCCTATTAGTGCCTGTCATTATACACTGTCTAGACGCACCACGCTTAGTTATATAGGGGTGTATGGTTTGATACAAGTCACAAATGTACTTAATTTCCCGCTGAAAAATTGTGACAACGATCTACGATAGAGATAAAACTTCACATCACAAGTAAGTTGGATCAATATCAGGCCTGATCTGATCAATCTATGCTGAATTCGAGTGATTAGGTTAAGATATTATTAGTGATAGAATGAATGCGTAAGAAGTTAAGAAGTACAAGTTAGACATATTTTTATGGCGTCATGCTTGCTTATGCACGGCCTAAGTCAAGATGTCCTCGCTAGCGTACAATTGCTTATGCACTTAACTACTAATCTTGTTAATGGTTAGTTTTGCGAGCTGAGTTGCCCCCCACATCTTGATGTAACATGCTAGGCTTTGAAGGAACACTACAGTAAAAAATGTATGGTTGGTTCCCTCAATGGTAATTGATCCTTTTATGTTGGGCAGTTTTATTTGGATTTTTATGTCCTTTTATGAGGGATGTCTCTATCTTGATGTACCATGCTAGGCTTCGATGGAACACTAAGTGAGAAATGCACGTTGGTTCCCTTAATGGTTATTGAACATCCTTTTATGTTAGTCAGGGGCATTTGGATTTATAGGTCCCTATGTTGGTCACTTTATAGGCATTGTAGCCCACACCGCATGCTGTTTGCTCCAACTCACAAGAGAAACATTGGTTACATTCTTCACCATTGGTAACTAGCATAAATGGAAGGAGAGACATTACTTGCGTTTTACGGTGCTTAAGGTAAATTACAATGCAATGATTATTTCCGTGTCCTTCTCAAGGGACAATTGGCTATAGAGATGGCAATAAATTACAATGATCCCCCAAAGATGGTACGAGCACTCACGGGTGAACATTATAAGCTTTTGGAGAACATCCGTGAGAGGTCGCCATCATTGAGAGGGGCCATGAGCTTACGGATAGTAAGATGAATGCAACTTAAAGAAGTATGCAGACTTCAGCTTGACTCTCTTGGACTAAGCACGAGCACCCGGTTCTTGAATTGTCACCTTCGCTAAGCTTGCTTCCAACTCGTTCAACTCATCTATGTCCAGTTCGTCATCATCATTGAAATTGGTAACTTCAGCATCACCGCCAGCTGTTGCTGAGTTGCTTGGTCCATGTCCATTAGAGTTTTCAATGGCCTGAATTTAGGCCGAAGAAAAGTTGAGTGAAACAATTAACACATAGTCCATTCAATTCTGTACAAGTCAATATTAGCATCCTACATATTAACCAGACCCTGCACTGGCATCTACGGTCAACTATGCAAGAACAATAATCATAAGCTTTAGCAGGCATAAGCACTTCTATCTCATAACACCAACCTCCAGTGCAATAAAATAGAGAGTTTTTATATGGCCAATATAAAAGGGTGCAGCTAATAAGTGAAACTACCCTTCTGTTCATCGCCAAGAAAATTAAAAAACAGAACTAACCTTCTTTTCGGAAACTGCAGGTTCTTGCTCTCTTTGGTAATTCCCGTGTGCCTCGGCATCATCCACAAATAAGCTAGAATCTGACAAAAATAGTTCACGGCCACTGCAAGAGCGAAGAGAATAACACAATTAGTAAATGTTAACAACTTCAATTCATATAGTCATTTCCTCCATTCTAAAATGAGAATGTTAATAGTCGTATCCATTTTCTTTTTCATTTACTCTTCGTCCTCCAAAAGGGTGGGGGTGAACATATATTGGAGAAAGTGGAAAAAATAGACACCTCATGCGGTCATTCTTAGCCCGCTCTGCCATTTGCACAGCCAAGCCAGCATCTCTTTCTGCAATCTTTTTCTTCCTCCATTGCATGAACAACTCAGGAGTCATAGGAGTTGAAGTTGTCAATTTAGCACGCTAAAAGCAAAAGGCAAATGTTTGGCGAGGTTACATATCAGGAAACGATAGAAATGAAACTCAAGGCATTTAGATCCTCAAATTGGAAATGCTATAATTTGATGTAAAGACTTGTCAAATACCTGATTTTCAATCTCCTCTTCAATGGGTATCTTTTCACTCTCTTCCTCTAACAGAGCCTTCATCTGAGACTTCAAAACATATCCTGGAGGAAGAGCATGCCTGTAATGGCAATTTTTACCGCCATTGGGACATACCCAAAACCAACCATATTGTTTCTTCTCCACTGCTTCTAAAAAGTATTTACAGACCTGCACATATATTCCAAACAACAAAGGAAAGATCATTCTGAAGTCTACCAAGCCCATCGATAGTTCGAACTATCTATATTAAATAAGCATGTAAGAAGTTGAGAACTAGAATGCATATTGTACGAAAAGCCTCAGAGAGAGAAAACTTACAATATCAGTTGGTTTGTTCTGCTTGTACTCATTTTTTTTTGACTCCACCACCTTCTCCAAAGTTTCTTGATCCCAGCCCTCCATTGTTTCTTCTATAAAAGATATAACAGCAAACTTAGAACAACATCAACCACAAAAATACCCAAAATTCTGGACAATCGGCATCATACTGAAGCTAAAAATTCTATATGGTACCATTATCACGCTTATCACTGTAAATGTCAATCTTTTCTCCCTTCCTCTGAACATTCAAATCATGTGAGAACTTGCACTTGAAACCTTTTGCGCACTGCCCTGCCTTATAGAACTCACATAGTATAGACTTGGGATCAACACCTAAACACATATCAAATATTACATCATATCGAAGTTTCGACCGTATATATACATAAAAAACTTCAACCAACAGGGCACTAAAACAGAAATTAATCACTTACCAACTGGTACTTTCGGTTGACTAATAGCAACCTTAAATAATTCATTCAGCTCCTTGTCCTTGGCCTTCTCTTCCTCCTTCTTCTTCTGTTATATGAATCATTTTAGTTACTATAAAGGAAGCTCCATATGAAGCCAAACAGATAACCACTTGAAAAAGCCAAACAGATAACCACTTGAAAAAGCCAAAGTCTTAGTTGACATTGGATTCAAACTTCCATGTATTCCACAGTTATGGTGTGATAACCTTTCTGCTATATCTCTGGCTAAAACCCCTCTCTTTCGTGCTAGAACTAAGCATGTTGAAATAGATTATCATTATATTAGAGAGAAGGTTTTAGCTAAAGAGGTTTCAGTTGACTTTGTCTGCACACAGGACCAGACTGCAGACATTTGTACCAAAGCATAATCCAAGCACAGATTTCTGCTTCTTCGCGACAAACTCTCTCTTCGAGTGCCTCAGATCAGTTTGAGGGGGGCTATTAAGGCTAATATTGTAAATGTATCTGTAAAGGATGATACTTAGAGTTTGTTATGTTTGTTACTAAGTTTGTTAGCTTTGGTTAGAATAGGTGAGCTATGATTAAAATGTGTGATATTATTTCAGTTAAGAAATGAAATGATAATTTCCTAAAAAGTCTCAAACTCAAAAGAACTAGCATGAAACGGCAATGCCAAGATGGATACATCCCAAACCAATCATGTGAAGCATAACACGTTGTCGTGTTATTGGTGACGGTGGGGTCCTGGAGTGTTGGTAAGTCCTTCTCCTCAAACTCATCTACGTGAAATTAAAAATTTCCATAACCATGCAAATTCTAAATTTTATTTCCTAGTCTTTTGACAATTCTTTGGTTTTTCAGAAGACGATATTCTAAACTATTTTATGCACACGAGTAGCATTCAAACAGGGGTGAAAGGGCTCATAACTTGTCTTGGCCCAACTAGACTAACCACGTCTGCGATGTTTATTCTAATCTAAGTTGGGTGCAAGAAATCAAAATTTCTCACTTTTTCTCTAAAAAATATAAGTTAATCAATCAACCGATCAATCAACGATTAACCAAAGAAATTTAAAAAAAAATGAAGAAAAATGGGACCTTAACGGCAGTCTTGGAAGGATCGGCTTTCGGCTCGACGGATTGCTTGAGGCTCTGAACATACTTCTGCACGTTCTTGCTCTTGTTCTTGTTCTTGAGCCCGAAGGTCTTGTCCTCTACGATCTTCTGCTTCTTCGCCAAATCGGCCTTCGATTGCTGCTTCGGCGGCATCCCTTATCGGCATCAAAAGCTTCCGATTTCCGAAATTTCGGACGATTTCCGGATTGGTTTTGATCTTCCGTCCGAGTTTCCGAAATGATGCGCTGCCACCCGTCTGGTAATCTGGATAAGGAATATGAACGGGACGGGACACTCCAGAAGCTTGACGTCTATGTGGATTTCCTGATTTGCCCCTGCAAATACGCGACGTGGCGGATTGTTGTGGAGCTGGTTGGTCTTATTACCCTCGTAATTCTCCCGTTCTTTGCCACAATTGGCGGCGCGTACAAGGCATTTTTATTTTTAATTTTAACAAACACTATTATCTTTTTTTATGGGAATTGAACTTAATCCCCACTTACAAGTGGAAAATTGAAATTTCCACAGAATTTTTCTTGCAGCGGAAAATTGGGATTGTGCCTGAAATTCCATTTTTCTCAAAAGCACAGTTATGGCTATTAAATTCCATTTTTCCCAGAAGCACAGCAAGTTCAAAATCCAAATGTACATTTGAGTTCCATCGTGAACCAGTTTCGAGTTTGCAATATTTTTAAAGTTTTTGTATGTAATGTTGAATGCATCTTATATTAAAATTTAATATTAAGTAGCTTAAGTAATCTACCATGCAATGACAATTTCACATTTGTCATTGTTTTTATTATTCAAAGACATTGGTGATTATTTAAGCATGCTTTTGTTTTCCATACTACCCAATTTCATAGGAGGCCAACCCAGTAATGCCCTTTTCATTCTTATTCATCTTCTGGGTTTTATTTTTGATCTGTTAGGTTCCTTCCAGTTGCCATTTTTTAGCAGAAATCCTTTTTTGTTAGCAAAAGGCTTAAAGAGACAGAGAAAAGGAGATTGGCTGTGATGATCCAATGGAATTCAAGCTTAACATACCGGATTGTAGACTTCTCTTTTCAGAGAATGTTAGGGTTTTAATCCTAAGTCAATTTAATTTATAAAAATTGAAAATGAATATTATAAGATTTGAAGAATGTGGGGTGTATGTGGAAAGTATTAGGTGGATGAGAATGTGGAGTGTAAGGGTCTTATGAGAAAGTACGTGGAGTGTATTAAGATAATTTTTTAATTGAAAACGCAAATATGAAATATATTAAGTATGTGAGATGTTAATAGAGTAAGCCTATTTTTAAAAGATGTAGATAAGAAAATTCGAAATTGGTTCACGGAGGAACTCATGTCCTTCCCCGCCAATCTTCGTCTTCAGCTATCCATTTTTAAAGTTGAAAACTCGGTCGTGCAACTGCAACCCAACAAAAATCCAGTAATTACTATGCCGATCGCCAGTCCCGTAGGAAATGGAGGTGGCGATGCGGAGGGAGAGAGAAGCCAAGAGGGAGGGCGCGGATAAATGTTGGGAATTGGGAATTTTCTTTTTAGTTTTTAGTTTTTTTAATTTTAATTATTGAATAGTTAGTGTTACAATTTGATCGAAATAGCCACTGCATTTTTGCCATATCATGCCACATCAGCAAGTTTAACGGAATAAATGGAAAATCTTCAAAGTAGGGCAAAAATTGAGTTTTTAGAGCGTAAGCGGTGATATTTATGTTTTATGAGAAAATGAGATTAAGTTCAATTTCTAGGATATTTCTTTTATATGATGGTTTAGTGGTATTTTTTTTTATTTATAAAGGAGAGGTCAAATGTTCGAATGATGACGAGTTAAACTTAG
The DNA here is from genome assembly GCF_019419815.1 of Pyrus x bretschneideri. Classification (NCBI taxonomy): domain Eukaryota; kingdom Viridiplantae; phylum Streptophyta; class Magnoliopsida; order Rosales; family Rosaceae; genus Pyrus; species Pyrus x bretschneideri. The sequence continues at coordinate 3,326,107 of NW_025999779.1, forward strand.
CTAAATTATTATGTTTCTTCTCCTCTGAACTCAAGTTTGAATTCCCCTATCCTCTTGTAATTTAAATAATTTAGAGCTGAACATCAACGTAATTCTTGTTATGAGATTTGAACCTTTAAAACATTTTTTAACAATGCAGCATAATTTCCCGATCTAAAATTCAATCATTTAGAATGTTTATATCTAGTTCAACTATTATTTTCATGGAAACTAAAAACAGTCAAACTTACGAGCAATGATTTTCATTCTAAACTCTTAAATGTTTGTGGAATATGTTGGAAAAATGCTAAAAGCCAAAACCACGGGAATGGTGTGATAAAAAAACGGATCCTAAACCGTGGCATCGTAACCACTCCCGAACCCGACCATGAAATGTACGACTTAGTAAGTGGCGAAGTCAGGATTTGTTGAAGGGAGAGGCGAAATTCAAAAGAGTGCAAGGTTCAATCGAAGTGGTTGCTTTCACATTGAAGAGTGCAAAATTTTGATTTAATATTCATAACAGAAAATAGTCTCTCTACCAAGGCGGTTGTAAGCAATAATACTAAAGCCAATGTAAGAAGCTTATATTGGCTAGGATTAGAAAACATGTTAAGCGCTAGTCAAACAGCGGACTAGAACCTAGCAACTAGGTGCCTAGGCGAGATCTAGGCAGGAGCCTAGATGGATTTAAATTAGGGAGTCTTAACGAAACACTTATGATATTGTTCACTTTTAACGTTAAAGACATTTTTACTCTAAAAAGTTAGTCATGATACTATTCACCTTTTGGTTAAAACTCAAAATTTTCAAGCATTTTTTATTAGTTTTCCTATTATTTTTGAAACATGAAACAAGTCCTCAAAGTCACGTCGGAAAGTCATTGAAAGTAGTGATGGCTGGGAAAAAAAAAAAACCATACAAGTTTGAGTATGAAATAACCTCCTCCATATTGTATTAGCAACATTAAGGTAATTTTAGTATTGAAAGTCTTATTTTATGTGAAAAAAGTAACAAAATGCAACGTTTCATTTAAAAGGAATGCTGAAACGACACCGTCCGATACAAGATTTTTTTACAACAACTTTTCTTTTCTTTTCTATTCTTCTTCCTCGAGTAGGAGTTGCCCTCCTCTGCAACAAGTAGCTCACCGACACCATGGCTCTTTATGTGGCTTTTCGACGACCGAAGGGACGGATTCCTTGCTCTGCATGTGAATTTTTGACGACCGGATGGGTGGCCGCCCCTTCTTGCCCTGTTGTGGCTTCGCCACTGGACATAGCACAATCGTTAAGACTCCACCTGTATGTTTCTTTTGTTGTAGGCTTTTTCATTGTTGAATTAATGACTGTTAGAACTAATTCTCACCTCGATTCTGACCAATCAAATCATTGGAAAAGAAGGTAACTAGTCTCGAATTTTATACTAATTCAAAAAACACATTTCTTACATGCAAGAATCATCCAAAAAAACTAAATTGATGGAAAATAGATTTAGTAAAACAATAACGTATGGAGCTTGATTTCTGTACCTTAAAATATATTTTAGTTTACTCAAATATCTTAATGGTTGTTTGAAAAAAATAAAATAAAAAAAATTCAATGTTTGGAGGAGAAAAGAAGAAGAAGGCATCTTAAAAATCTGTAGGCAATTGTAAAAATAATATATACACAAAAAGCATGAGTTTTTACCATAAAATAACGGTCCAGAAGTTCATGAACATTTCATTTCATAGAAATAGAAATGCTATGACTTAAAATCATTTTTTAAAGACATTTCATTTTATTTTTTATTTTTTTGTTTTTGATTAAGGAGTTTGATTAGCTTTTAACATTCTAAAAAAGAAAAATTCAGTTATGAAAAATGGGATAATGATGAGGCAGTTTATTCTAATGTGGGCATAATTTTTTATTTTTTTTAACATAATATATGATTACTTTTTGTCCTCATATTATAAATAGTGTGTGTTAAAAGTAAGGGTAAAAGAAGAAAAACAGAGATACGATTGTCATTTTGAGAAAAAGGTTGACGATGCCTCTTTTCTTAATAATAGTATGATTAAGGGAGGGTAGTTCAAAACCATTACATTACTTTAGAACATAAAGTTTTAAATCCTAAACGTATTGATAGAAATCTAACACCCTATCCATTAGGTTGAATACTCAGTAACATTTTCGCATCATAGAACTCACACAGATGCATATATCATGTATAGTACACCCAAATGACTTAATTTACTGTGCGAGTTATTTAGTCGAACAATTGGCGGGCATGTCATTACGCCTAAATTTGTCGACAACTTCCAAGGCTTGATGACGAGGCTTGTTGAGCATCAGTGCTCAAGCCCTACCAAAATTTTCCAAAGAGGCATTTCAACAAATAATTTGTGGGGAGTTTCAAGACCCATACCAGATGGCCGTAGAGTCCTCCGGCGACCCTTGCCCCATATTTCTCAACTTTCATAGGATCCCAGGGAACCCCTGCAGTCGCCCATGCAACCAACAAAAGACACATAGTGGTTGCTTTTAAAAATTCTGAACTCCGAGCTCCTCACCTCTAAAACAAGAAAAAATTGAACAATGCTATTCATACCACATGATGTGGGAAAACATTGTAACGCCACATTATTTAGTGATTTTATTCCATTTAATGTTGATTTATATCTCATTGGATGCCAATGCTAATTCATGGATATGGTCATTTTAGAAGGCTAAAACGGCTCTAGCCCCTAACCCCTTCCCTCTGACCGGTGATACATGCTCACCTTAAGTTCTCATTTTGAGGAATTGTGAAGACCAGCTCTATATCAGCCGTATGATTTTATTCAATAACATCTAACGGCTCATATTCTACGATTTTATTCAATAATATCTAACGGTTTATATTCTTTTACAATCTATTTACAGCCATATCTAAGTTCGACCAACCGACATTTATTTTACCTTCACAGAAAAAATAAAAACATGTAAGAATTCCTTGACAACGTCGTTCATTTCTCCGGATTTGGCTTATAAACCTAATCCCAACAAAAAAAAAAAATCTTATGCTCTTCGTTTAATCAGCCACCACTGAACTTCCTTCCCAATTTCGTTTATTAAAATGGATTTAATAGGTCATGTTTTCAAATACAGAAGTACTGCAAAGAAACCCCAGATGATCAAAATAAAATAAAATAAAGAAAAGAAAATCAAATAAGCCCTACAATTCTTGTGTTATGCAATTTAGGACAATTTTTTTTTTTTTTTGTCAAATAGTAGATATTATTAAATTCGAATTTAAATATTTACATCAGACGCCATAACATGAAACAACTATTTTGGCTCATAAAAATCACAAACATGGACAAAGTTTTGAAAAAAGGAATATTGTAATCAATTAAAGATTGAAGAAATATTTGTGAATCAAACAAAATAAAAAAGAAAATTCTTATCTTGCAAACCTTGTAATACAAGACGTGCAAGGACATTGACAAAGAAGCAATCGAAGAGATTTGCAAGGACAAGAGAAAAACGGGTTTCCACAAAACCGGCGGATTAAATTAAGAGGGGTGTGAATAAAGTGTGAATAAAATGTTTTAATTTGTGAAAGAATTTGAGCCGCTAGATCCAACTAAATAAATTTCTATGATTGAGATAGAGTTGGTTCTAATTGGTCCTCCAATTAAGGACCTTAGATGAGCATCACTGTCCTTCTCACACATAGACATGCTCTTAGCAAGTTAAATGGTTTGAACAGAGTCCATTTTAGGATGGACTTTTGTTAAGTTGCAAGTTCGTTATTCACGATAATAGAAAATAAAATCTTTTACAAAAAAGTTATTTGTAATTAAGTATCAAAATCGCTCATCAAAGTCAAACATAAAAATATCTTACAAAGTCTAAATGATTAAATGTTTCAAATGTGAGAAATTTTTTAGTATTTTTAAAATACGGTCTGGTGTACCATGTGTTATAATACATGCAGAGGAAAACTAAAATTTTTTTTATCTCCACTTATATTATGGCACATGATGTAACAGCATAAAAACATGTTCCAGTAACATAGAAAAATTTCTCTTCAAATAGACACCAAAACACAGTCCGATAACCATTTTGCTAATAACATACAAATAACAGGTGGTACAGCAGAGCGTCTTCCATAGATCTTTGAAGAAACCGTTTAAAAGTTGATAAAATTTCCCACGAAAATACCGGCCTTTCAAATCCAATCCTCAAAAACCCATATAAAAACCCCAAACATCTCACACCCAAAAACTAATAAATAAATAAATAAATAAATTAGAAACATACACAAAGTAACACAACGGTTTGTATTGCTGTGAGAGGGATGAGAGAGTTCGTAATCCTCAGCTACTTCTCTTCTTCTTCCTCCATTGCCACTCTTCCGAATCCCCATGCCGCCAACAACCACCACTCCACCAGACCCTACAAAGACAACACCAACAAACACTTATCCCTCCCTCCCTTCAAATCCTCCCCTCCAATCTCCATCCTCCATTCCCGCCCCCCTCCCCTCTCCGCCATCCGCTGGGACCCCAACAAAACCCACCTCTGCTACTTCGCCGACCTCGCCTCAAAACTCGCCCGCGATGGAAGGCTCCAGGATTTCGCCATGATTGTCGAAAGCGTCGTGCTTTCGGGCGTCAGGGGATCAGAGTTCACGGCGGCGCTCAGGGTTGAGCTGGTGTCGAAGGGCATTTCGCGGGTTTTTGAAAGAGGGGAAGGTGGGGGGCGTTGTTGATGTGCTGAGTAAGGTTGATGAGCTCGGGGTTCCGCCGTTGAAGCTGTTTGATGGCTACGCTATGGAGTTGCTGGGGAGACAGTGTCGCCGGCTTTTGAAATGTAGGCAAGTGCAGGAACTTGTTGAGCTCATGGAGGTTCTTCAAGGTAATTTTCAAATTATTTCTTGATTAATTTGTTTAATTTATTGAAGTATAAACCTGCATTGGTTTTATAATTAACCCAATCATGGTTTTATGTTCAAAGATTTCAAATTGTTAGAGAAATGGTTAAGTACCCAACTTTTGGAATTCATTGGCATATACTTTTGAAGTGTAATTAGGATTGGTAATGTGTTTGGTTGCTTCTAAATGATGGATTTAGAAAAAGGGCGGTCGAAAATGTTGAAATTCTTGTCATGAGTTAGTGTAATGTGAATGGGAAGGGAAGAGTCAATGTTTCATGAGAATTTCAGTCTTCGAAGAATGAGCATATGATGAGCCATGGTTGAGAACATGAGACTGTATGGGTTGGTAACAGATAATACTTGGTTCAGGTTTTCATTTCCCGATCAAAGAACTGCTGGAGCCATATGAAGTTATCAAAGTTTGTGTTGATAAACGCTGCCCGAAATTGGCAATAAGGTATAATTGACTGTTCTCTTATGAGTCAGTCCGAGGGTTTCTCATATGTCTTCTGCATTGCTCATACATTTTCTTTTAGCAAGTTTAGATTAGAAAGACTTCATACTCTTTCCAAGGATGTGAAATTTTGCTTGTTTTTCAATAGCACTTATTTCTTCATTATGCTTTGGTCCTTACATTTTGCAGGTATGCTTGTATTTTTCCACATGCGCATATTTTATTCTGCAACATTATAAATGAATTTGGAAAGAGAAGGGCGTTGGAGTCTGCTTTGACAGCATATGAAGCATCCAAGGAAAACCTGAGTGGTTCTAATATGTATGTCTATCGCACAATAATTGATGTATGTGGCCTCTGCAAAGACTACATGAAATCTAGGTACATCTATGAGGTATATACTGCCGTGATTGCCTTCGTTATTTGGAACTGTTTTGCTTTTGGAACTGTTTAACTCTTTTTATTCCATAACTCAAAACTGATTTTTCCTTTAATATCTATGTTTTCCTTATGAGCCGTGGTGTGGTGGTATGTGCCAACTGGGATGTTTCCTTCAATTCTCTCAGCATTTGTATTTCATGTGAAACAATTTAGTATCAAATTTTCTTTACTTGGTCCTTTTTTCTTGAGAAAATTGATGGTTTAATTAGCACCTTGAATCTTGATAATGTTTGTTATTAGTTTGTTTTCCTTAATAACAAGAAGAGAAAGGAACAGAGACAAGGATGGAAGAGTGGATGAAGATTGAAGGGAGAATAAACAAAAATAAATATTAAAAATTACTGAATTGCTTTTAGTTTTTATTTTAAAATGTAGTTTTTGTATACTTTTATCTGTTTTCTCTTCATCATCATCTCATTCAAAACATAACCATATTTGCCAAGCGAATCCTTGTACATGTCTATAACATTAATGCAGTCAGTGAGATTACAAATCAGGATCTTCATCCCCGTGATTTTTTTCTGCAGGACTTGCTCAAACAGAAGGTCACTCCGAATATTTATGTTTTCAACAGTCTCATGAATGTGAACGCACATGATTTGACCTACACATTCCATGTTTACAGGAATATGAAGGTAATGCTGTCTGTCTCTCTTTCATACGCACACAGCGCGGATATCTACTATTTTTCTTTCAATGTTACTCAATACAGAAATTGTTCTTCTGGTTTGTATTTGACAATGTTATGTAATAAATAATTGGTTTCTTGTGAATTAAGCTACAATTATCTAAATCTATTATTCTCTATCCAGAATCTTGGCGTCAGAGCAGATATGGCATGTTATAATATCCTCTTAAAGATATGTTGTCTTGCTGGGCGAGTTGATTTGGCACAGGATATTTACAGAGAAGTACAGCATTTGGAATCAACGGGAGTGTTGAAGTTGGATGTCTTCACGTACAGCACTATTGTAAAGGTAAATATTAATTTGCTTATGAGATATTATTTTCTTACTGTTGATAGTAATATGCACAAGTACACGAATACTATTTTTCTTAGTATCAATGGATTTTCCATAGAGAGGCGTTTACGATCTCCATAACTAATGACCAATCGTTTAGGTCTTTTCAGATGCAAAATTGTGGCACATGGCTCTAAAAGTCAAAGAAGACATGCTATCTGCAGGTGTAACGCCTAATACAGTTACATGGTCGTCATTGATCAGTGCCTGTGCAAATGCAGGTCTTGTTGAGAAGGCAATTCAATTGTTTGAAGAGATGCTTCTGGCTGGCTCTGAACCTAATTCGCAGTGTTTTAACATCCTTCTACATGCTTGCGTCGAGGCTTGCCAGTACGATAGGGCTTTTCGGCTTTTCCAGTCTTTGAAGAGCAAAAACTACAAAGGTATAGCAGTTTGCGTGGAGCATATAGTTATCTACATTGCATCATCATGAGTATGGTTTTCCACCTCTAATTTGATTTCACCTGAACTTTCTAAAGGGCTTTCTTTCAAACCCACAACTACGACGTACAATACTATGATGAAGGCCTGTGGTACTGACTACTACCATGCACAAGCACTAATGGATGAGATGAGAACAATAGGTCTTTATCCTAATCAAATAAGCTGGTCGATTTTGGCTGATATCTGCGGAAGCTCAGGAAATGTCAAGGGTGCTTTGCAGGTAATAGATAAATTAATTTGATTAACTTAATTATTTTATAGTTCTTTCTGCGTCATTGTCAAAAATTTCCTTTTAATTAGAAGCAAAACTCAAGGCAAAATATTTCATTGTCAGTGTACAAAGTCACGATGAAACAAAATAAGTCAGGGACACGAATATAACAAATTTTTGGTTCAGTGCAGATTTTGACAAATATGCGTGCAGGTGGGATGAAACCTGATGTTGTTGCATATACAACAGCTATTAAGGTTTGAAGCTTTCCCTGTCTCGCGATTTATCTTGTTTATAACCACTATTCTTCCTACATGTGCTTAATTAATTAGATGCAAAATTGCATTTTTTTTTTTCCACCCTAAATGTTGATGCATCATGTGCTTTGGTTCATAGGTCTGTGTGGAAAGTGGAAATTTGGAGCTAGCATTGTCGCTGTTTGCAGAAATGAAAAAATATCAGATACGCCCAAATTTTGTGAGTACCAAGAACATTTCCAATCATATATCCTAACACATTCTGAGGAAAGTTTTCGTACAAATAAGCATGATTTACAAATAATTTCATTGGTGTAGTTTTGGATTTCCCTTTAGCATGTTATGTTCGACTCGTCCTGCCATAAGGATGGAACTGCTCCGACATGTATGAAACATAGTTGCCAAAGTCATTTTTTTGCTTTATTTTATACCATACAAGAAATTCCATACATGTCTTGACATGATTCTGCGTATAATTCTAATGACAATGCAAACAAAATGATCACAAGTCCACCGTGTAAATCCTTGGCACTTTTTTTCCAGGTGACATATAATACAATTCTGAGGGCTCGTAGTAGATACGGTTCTGTGAGCGAAGTGCAACAATGCCTGGCTATATACCGGGACATGCGGAATGCGGGGTATACCAGCACATGTTTGGGTTGTCATGAACAAGTACATTTTGCTAATTATGATTTATTTTGCAGTTACAAATCTAATGATCGTTTCCTAGAGCAACTGATTGAGGAGTGGTGTGAAGGAGTTATACAAGACAGCAATGCCAAACAAGGAGAGTTCAGTTCCCACGACAAAACTGACATAGGGAGACCTGGAAGTCTGCTGCTTGAAAAAGTTGCAGAACACTTGCAAAAGCGTACTGCCGAAACCTTAGCAGTTGACCTTCAAGGACTGACAAAGGTATTTTCATGTACCAGCCAATTTATATTCTTCGCAATCTCGGTGAACATGTTATTATGTGATTTCGTTTGTCCATTTTTTTAAATAGGATTCATTTCTTTGTTCCCATGCTAATACGTTCTTAAATTGCTGCAATAATTGTTGACAGGTTGAAGCTCGGATTGTTCTTCTTGCAGTTCTACGAATGATCAAAGAGAACTACAGCTCAGGTATGAAAGGATTGGGCATTCATTTATTCTTTCTGATTTTGGATAGGGTAAAAATCAGTCTTGAACTACATTAGCGAATGCGAAATGGAAGAAGAAACGTAGGATCCAGAGTTTCGAACTTTCAGCATGCTGATGCTAAGACTTGTTTATGATTTGCAGGGCATTCAGTAAAAGAAGACATGCTGATTGTTGTAGGAGTCCACGATGTTGATGGAGGCTCAACTACACAGAATTTAGAGGTGAAAGATGCAATAACGAAACTTCTGCGGGATGAATTGGGGCTCAAGGTTCTTGCAACAGGACCTAAAACGGGACTTGATACGACAGTAGAACCGGAGAACATTACTGATTCAGATCAAGAGTCAGAAGAGATGACAAGTAGGACCGAATTAACGACTGACTTGATATATTCCACCAGACGACCCGTTGCACTAGAACGGCTAAAGGTAACCAGGGGATCGTTGCTACAGTGGCTGCGGAAAAGAAGTGCCTCCAGAAGGTGACTGCTTCAATTTATGAATTCAAACTTGTACATGTTACTAAAACAACCAATAATTATTCTTTTTTACTTGTGTATACTGGTACCGCAGAGTAAGCCTGTATTGTACTGGTATCACATGTAAATTATACACAACGGGCAGATGTAATCCGCAGAAGCAATGAAATAAGCTTTTTATCCTTCTTTCCGTTATATTCCTTTAGTTTTCTTCGTGTCCTTGAACTAAAGAAATCTTGTTGACTAATAAGAGTATAGTTACTCAACCACTTAGATACAACAAGAAGGCCACAAGAAAAATGAGCAAATATCCACGGGAAACAAAGTCACAAAATCATTGTTCATCCATTCCATTCCTTCTCCTTTCAACTGAAACAATTCAAAAGATATTACACCGTTACAAACTAATGTCAAAGTAAATTCATGACTTCCTATAAAACAAACGCTACCCGGGGCTCATATCCAATCCTGCTCCTGCAGTTTTAGTGGCAAATAAACCTGAGCCAGATACTGAAAGCTGAATGCGCTCAGAGCCTGAATTTCTGCCTTTTGCTTGCTTTTCACCATGAGATCTCCTCAACCCATTTTGGATTCTTCTTCACAAAATCTTCCTCCAGCATTTCCTTCCCTGTTTTAATATCATGATCTGTCATCGTCAACCTACACTGCTCCGGAATTTTGTACTTGTTCAAATCACTCCGCCATATCCCAACCATTTTATATCTGGTGTGGTCAAATTCGCAGTGTCATATGACATGTTCTTCGACCACTTCAACCCGTACGGATCACTTTCCACAAGAGCCAGCACCGGTAGCTTCAGTTCCAGCTTCACCTTGCTTAAAAAGAGTGGTGGCTACATTTGGCTCCCCCTTTACATCCAGGATAATACATGGAATTCTATTGTAAAACTGATCCTCCGACAATCGAATAAAAGCAGCATCCTTCTCAACCAACAATATAAAAAATGCATCACTCTGCACATCATTCTACATCCAGAGACTCCTGGCCAAATAAAAAATTGGTTACCCTGGCCATTCATTAATCAACTGCAAGTCTGCAATAGATAGAAGAAGGGAGACGATTTTCAGCTCGATCGCTCAACCCGAATTTAATCTGCAATAGAATTTATATATGAATACCATTGTTTACCTTTGAAATTCAGGACAACCAAAATCATTGAAACGCTTCAAACTCGTTGGAAAACTGCGGCAAATGAATGTCTCCAGGATGACATGTGCATTGTGACATTGGCAATGAAAATCTGAGACTTGATTCAATCGCTTCCTGACCCAAATTAAGACCATGCTGATGCCCTTGAAATCAAATAGCTGCCTCAGTTAGTACTTCTCATCGGGTGGTTGGCAGTCACAATTTGAATTCAGATGTTATAATATGAAAAAGGTATTTAACACATACCATACTCGAAAATGATTGAAAATTAGCTAAGGCGGATAAGAGACATACCTTGTGACCGTATAAGATGTTCCTTTCACCAAGGACCTGCAACTAGATTACAATTCCACCGTGCTGCTTGTCAGACAAACAATTTCACACGCATACGTAAAATTGGCGCTATAATTGTAGCTAAAACAAAAAAACAGTAACAGAAGTTTAATTACTACTTGTAAAATTTCTGGTGATGTTACATATTACATACAACATATAGTACTTGTAGTAAACCGGATAAACAGTGTCCTGTTCAAAAGAAAGTTTCAGTCTTGTCAATAACCCTCCTTGTCTAACTGTATCATCTTAATACCCGCCCAGAACGTGGAAGTAATCAATTCTCCAAACTTTTACACTTGCAAAAGGAAAAAAAAAAAGAGCTACCTGCCTCAACATTCGCTTGGACTGCCTTGAAGGTTCCATTCATAATCCCCTAAAATCCGATTTGATTAGTTCCCCTTGATGGCTAAAAGTTGCTTTGTAGTATACAACGGAACCAAGTCCTCAATACAGCCACCAAAATCCCCTGACACGAAAAGATGTGAAAAGAATAAGGAAGAGTTAGTCCAAGGCTCCCCGTCAATTCTTAAATCTGGAAGTGGAAAACTAACTTTCTAATAAAAACATATTTAATGATCTGCATGCAGTTTGTGTTGCCATACATATATAGGTGCATCCCTTTTCAGCTTGGTAGCTTATATGCAATGTAATTGATGCCACAGTTGTAAGAGTATCATAGAGATTATCTAAGACTTTTCTTTGTTCACTTCCAACGCAGAATCAAGACTGCCTGCGTTTGAAATGAATTAACTGCCTCGATTACTTTTCATCTTGTGTTTAGAAAGTGTCACAAGCCACAAATTCAATGAAGCTGTGCTAATGTGGAAAATAAATCCAATCATTCCATACCTAATAGAGCTAATTATGTTCAATAACACAGCCTTCCTTCCCCTTTCACATTTGTTTTCGCATTCAAATTTTGGTCGTAGAATTTATTTCAAACTCCAATTAAAAGTGAAAAAAAATCAGTCAAAAACATAGCTACCTTAGAAAAAATTTGGAAAAATATGATGCCTGAATGTATTTTCCAAAAAGTTATAAAAATTTATGGTTGGTGGGATGATAAACCAGAAGCCTATGTAAAACAGTAAAAGTAATGGAGAAATGTTCCGATCAAAAGAGAGAAGCTTACCCAAAATCTGATTTAATGCAACTTCAAGCAGTTGGGAATTGCTTGTCCTAATAAAAATAGAGAAACGTTCTGACTCCGAGCCATCACCTGTCCCCAGGAACTAATAAAAAAATACAACTTCGGTCAGAGTTGAGAAAACGTGATAGGAATAAAAAGCTCAGTTCTGTTCTTAGAATGTTTACAAAGAAAAAAAGGGTACCCTTAGAAAATGACTGACTTGAGTTGAATAACGTAGCAATCAGATTAACAGGGACTCCAATCTACAGATTCAAACATAATATGTACAGATTAACTAAAATGGGCAGAGAAGAGAACAATCAAAAGAGATGTGAGGACATTATTGGAATAGGTACTTAACCAGATGCATATCAGAATTTGGCCTTAAAGAGCCATAAATTCAATAACACATTAATCAAAATTCAGTTCCAAAAAGAACAGTAGTTTAGAGAATTGAAGAATTGAAGAAAAGGTGTTGTACTTGAGTTCATGAAACTGGTGTAGGAGAGAGATTATCAGTCATTGCCTTCTCTGCAAAACTCAGAAACCTTCCCAGCTGAACCCTCAAGCTTTTGGCGGGTACTACTCTGCAAAATCAAAAGCAGGAAAATTTAATAATTTCAGATTCGGTCATAAGCCACCAAATTATTTTACAATCACAAACAAAAAAAGGAAGAAAATAATGAGTTAAGTGGGACAAACAATAAAGAGGGGAGAATCCACTTTACCAACGAGGTCCAGGCGTCGGAGATGTTCCTGGGTTTGAAGAGTTATACGGAAAAGCAACTGCAAATATACAAACAGAGGGAATTTGAGGTTTGTAGTTCATCTACTCAGCAATTTATTACCATTGATACACCTGAGTAGTGAGAGAGCTTCAGATAATACTACTCAATTCCACAGGTAATTATACACTATAATCATATAATTTCTCACAATAAAAATCAATGCGACTAAAAGCAAATGGTATATATCAACTTTGATGATTTCTCTTATTTTCCCTCTCTTTCTCAGCAACCAAACAGCAATCGAAAATTACCAAAAACTGAAAAGATTGAAGTACCTGGGCCAGTTACAATGTCTGGGTTGCCATCTCCACTTGGTGTAAAAAAATCAGGGCGGGCATTTTCGGAGCACCGAAAACCTTCATCCACAAACCACAATGTAAGTAAAAAATCAACAAAATAATTTGTGATTGCATTAATCCGTTGAAAAACAAAATGCTGGAGTGCAGCAGCCCAACCCGCCTGTTTTGCAGATATGAGACAGAGACAGATGAGAGGAATTAATGCAAAACCCAGCCCAACACCCGTGAGAGCTGATCCCAGGCCCAAATGCAGCAGCCCGCCTGTTTTGGGTGAAGCAGAGCCCACACACACGAGAAATTTTTCATTATGATTGGAACACACATGTTTTTATATAAGTGGTGAAAATTTTTATTTTTAAGTTGTTAATTTTTTAACACAAATATCACACTATTTGAATAGTGACACGTGATGTACCATCCCGTGTTCCGGACACACTAAAAAATCTCTCCACACACGATGGCACAACCGTAATTAATGCAAATTCGTATCCCAATTTCATAAGCAATATGAATACTTGAGTTTCAATCCCAACTTTAGACTTAAGTAATATGCATCTGGATAAATCTAATCAAAAGAGAGAAGCTTACCATGAATTTGGTCCAATGCAACTTCAAACAATTGGGAATTGCCGTTACTCACCATTAGCGCCAACCCAACATGCTGTCTGAAGGGACAAATAAAAAATAACAACTTTGGTGAATGCCAGAGTTCACAAAAAATGTTAAGAAAGATCAGTTCTTTTCTTACAAGGTTTAGGAAGAAAAAAAGTGACTGACTTGAGCTGAATAATTTAACAATCAACTCATTCAGAGACACTTTATAAGATTACTGAATTGGGGTTCACATTACTTAGTAAACTATAGATTTAAACATAATATGTCAGCACCTGCTCATAGTTCTAACTAATGGACTATAACAAACGGTACCTTGAAAAACGTTACAAATACACATGTATGAATATGAAGAACACTTCAAAACTTATACACGAATATTTTTTTTAATTTTTTTTTTTGAGCAAAAAATTATATCATATCTTTATTTCAATAACTGACTGATTGACTAAAGTTGGCAAAGAAGAAACAGTCAACAGAGATGTGAGAACATGATTGGAATAGGTACTTAACCATATGCATATCATAATGTAAATATATCTTGTCACAATTTTGTACTGGGGATTGAAATTTACTATGTACATTAAATTGTAGTTTTAGGAAAACAAAACAGAAACATACATACCACATAACAAGCGATTCACTTTAATGAAAAAGTAAGGGAAGAAAATAGAATACATTGTGCGTAATTGATTTAAGAATTGGAAGAGAAAAAACATACCAATATTTGGAATATGAGAAATCTTGTGCCATTCCGGGCCGCTCTCCTTGTTGCATCTCTCTTCTAGAACGGGACAAAAAACAATGAGTACATTTTTTAATTTGGTGAGGCATTTCATAGCTTCAGCTGTAGGTAGATACTTCAGATTCATGCAGCCCCATATCTCTAGGGACTGAAGAGCTGCAAGGTTCCCCAACCACTCCGGAAGAGCCTCCATTCCATGAAATTTTCTTATTTGCAAATCACGTACAGAAGTCAAGTGTTGAACTTGTTCAGGCAGAGACCGAAGCTTAGGCCAACCCCGCAACTTTAATGATTCAAGTTGTGGAGTAACCTCAAAAGGAGGGAATGAATCGAGCTCCTCCCCAAAACCCACCAATTTCCAATTTCTTCAAGCTGGTGAGGGTTTTTAACTCACTGGGCAGGGTTTTTTACCCATGACAATAAACTATCTCCAACTCACGGAGGTGTGTGAGGTTTTCTAAACCAGGAATAGATCCTAGACTCTTGCAATAATCTATATGCAGAGAGTGGAGGGATGGTGGGAGGCTGTGAGTCCCAGTTAATGTTAGCTTCTTACAATGAGATATTGACAAATCCTGAAGAGAGGTACAATATTCTAACCCACTCGGTAGGATTGATAATTCGGGACAATCGCCAATATCCAATTTACAGAGAGATGGGAGGCCCTGTTCAAATGGAATGGACTCTAGACTCTTGCAATTCCGTATCTCCAGAGAGTGGAGGGATGGTGGGAGGCTGAGAATCCCAGTTGATGTTAGCTTCTCAAAATCAGATATTGTCAAATACTGAAGAGAGGTACAATATTCTAACCCACTAGGATGAAATTGGGACATTGCCAATATCAATTTCAGAGAGTGGAGGCCCTGTTCAAGGAATGGACGTAGCTTGAGCAATAATATATGGTTAACTCACTAGGGAAGTGAGACCGTTGCATGTCTGCGATGAGCTTAGAACTCTTGCACAAATTCTATAGAGAGTCAAACTCCTTAAGAGAGACAAGAGATTTGTGAGCCCCATGAGTCAGGATAACAGGCAGTGCACCTTAAGATTAATGACACCCGAAAAAAATACCCAGGCGGCACTAAATATAACCGAAAAGAAGCACGACTGAGAAAGCACAACACCAAATACATCATCCGTAGTAATACAAGTTAAATCCTGACAATTTCTTATCTCCAAATACGCAAGATTATTGTTGTTTTTTAACATCCCTTCTGGCAGACAATCAAGTCCCTTTATATCATCTATTTTAAATAGCTCAGAGTGGTCAGGTTGCTGCTTATATTTGCTAATGGCATGCCGCTACCCATGGATTCTATCTTTAAATTTTCAGAGATGGAAAATGACTGGGAGCACTTCTCAATTGATCGCAGTTGGTCAGAGACAGCTCCTCGAGGCATGGAAAGAGCACAATGTTTTCTGCTGCTTCCGCCCATTCAATTAGATTCTTAGGTTTAGCGATACTTAATCTTTTTAATGAAGGAAAGGGACTCCCCATCATCCAGGATGCAAATTTCTCACCCATAAAGTTGTCAATCCCTAAAAATTCCAATTTAGGGTGTGGTGGTCTAAGGCCTTCTAGTACATCCTCATCATTAATGTTGATCATAGACCTGTCTTCATCCCATCCAAAGACTAATGCACGCAGATTTGTCTTCTCTGCTAGTTTTGCTTTCTTTGCTTCCTCTCCATCTCTCACATGCTCTAGACAATAAATACTTAAATCACCTTTCAATTGCTTTAAGCCAGCCAACTCCTCTATTCGACGACCTCTCTCCTTACCCACATTGAAATAACGTAAACATTGGAGATTAGTCAAACGCCCAATCCCAATTGGATATATTTCACGACTAGGTTTTAATGTATAACCAAAATCAAGATGTCTCAAGTTGATCAAATTTTGCAGCTTCTTTGGAAAACTTTCGACATAGGACATCTTCAACGTCTGTAGATTATAAAGCTTGCAAATAGATTTGGGGAGCTTTTTGATCAATGTATAGGAAACATCGAGATACCTCAAGCATTTCAACTTTTCAATTGAAACTGGCAACTCAGAGATTTCAACATTGCGCATTTTTAAGACGCGCAAACCTTTAAATCTTGAAAAGATGCCACCAAGTATATCACCATTCAAACCTCCGTTTGGAATTACATGCAGTGCAGAGGTAGAGAGCTTTGCCATGTGTTTCCCAATGGAGTTCTTGCTCTGTGATTTTGACACATGTTCTGCAAGATCGTGCACAAGATCGTGCATCTTGCAACTGTAAACAGTATTTCCTTCCATTTCTACATCTTGAAAAAAGGAGTTCTCCAATAGAATTTTAAAATATTCATACCCTACATCCTCCATGCTTTTGTTGGAAAAGATTGGAGCAATCCTTGAGCCATCCAAAGTTGGATTAAATCCTCCTTATCAATAATATCATCTTTGATGAACATTGAACAGTATGCAAAACATTGTTTCAAAGATGGTGATCTTAATTCATCAAAGCTCAACTTCAAAACTGAAATGATTTTTTCTTCTCCGTCTTGCAAATTCCATATTGTACTTTCTTGAATTGACTGCCATCCATCACTCAGCTTACCACGCATCATATTTCCCAATACCTATTGGAACATGAGTTTGAATGTCTATCAACTGAGAATTCATAGGCTAAAAATTAACGACATGCAATAAGTATTTTAACTGATCACTAGCATATTCTGAAAAAACAAATAGAAATATCATCTAATGAGGTCTTAGATATGATTCGTGGGAGCTCCATGTAAGTGTTCTACTTCTAATGTGAATGAGACCAAACTATGTTTGGGGTATATGTATTTTGGTATACAAGTAATTGAACATATATTAAGAGAGGAGAATACCAAAGTTGGAACTCAATTCTATAGGTACGAACTGGTATCAATTAGGGTTTAATCCTGACTAGATTTTCTGACTAGTGAAGCATGGTTGAATGATTTTATTGGTTTCGATAGTGCTCATATGTATTATATGCTTTCATTTCGTTCATTTCATGAACAAACAATTAGAATAAGAATAGAAAACATGCAACTTTAAAAAAACTAATAAAAGTATATACCTTTGCCGTCAATGGTACACCTGCACATTTTTTGGCAATTTCCCTTCCCATTTGCTCTTGATCTTGGGTCACGGAAGCACTCCCATTCGGAAATGCGCTATCCTTTAATATGCGCCAACATTCGTCATCCGATAATTTTTCCAAATCACGCCTCGGAAGTGTTCGCACAATTGATGCAACACCATGCACTCCGGGTAGTGACAAGGATGCTGCTTCCTTGGGTATCTTTAACACTTGACAAACAACTCATCAAATTTTTCCATTCATGAGAATCCTCATTCCAGACATCATCGAGAATGAGAAGATATCGCTTTCCTTTCAAATCTTCTTTGAGATTTTTGAGTATTGCTTCCTTGGTTTGCAGTCCAGTCTGTTTTCGTTCAAGCTGTTCCAAGATCATGCTTAAAACCGTCGTGACTTTAAAATTGGTAGATACACATATCCATATTCTTTTATCGAACCGTCTTTCTATCTCGGGACGATGATAAACTGATTTAGCCAAAGTTGTCTTGCCCAGGCCTCCCATTCCCACAATCGCCATACCCGAAATAGAATTCTCCTTATTGTTGCTGGAATTTATCAGGGTTGTAGCTATCTCCGACACAGCCTCCTCCCTTCCAACAATGTACTTCTCATCTTGATCAAAGTCGGAGACGGTTTCCCTGTTAAGTACTCTTACACCACCATGAGGGGTTGCATCCACGGTTATCGTGTAAACTAGCCCCAAAAAAGTTGCCTCATTCTTCAGATTCGCCAAAGATGCATTGATTTTCTTGATTTTGCGTCCCATATTGTAACGAAACGCAATGGAATTGTGGTGTGAAAAGAAGTTGAGCACCTTTTTCACCATTCGGTTTTCAAGCTCCACCTGACGCCGGAGAACTTCGTATCCGTATTCCTCCAGCACTTCATCAGCAGCTTCAGCTACATCTTCAAGATCCTTCACCCACATTTGCATCGCGTTGCCACGATTCTGCGAATGTTGGGCCGCATCTTGCAGCATAGTTTGAATATTGGACAATGAATGCTGCAGCAGTGCTACTTCTCCTTCGAATCCCCAAAGGAGACTGAATTCTTGCCCGACTAGTGAAGCCACCCTAGTCAGTATCCCCTTGGCAGCAAAAGTAACAAGTTCTTCCATATTTCCTAACAAACTGTTGAACTCAAAGAAGACTGAATAATCTCAGTTGAGAAAAACCAACAAGAAGTATGGCCCTGGGTCTTGAAGGTTGTTTACAACATGGAATTATTGAATTGAATATTGGCGGGCGAGTCTTAGCCTACCATGTGAACTCACATGCTTCAGCGGTCCCACAAGCTTGAGCACCAGGTCCACAGAATTATTACAACATGAAATTATTGCATTGAATAATTGTAGCCACGAGTTTTATTTTTATTGGTTGGTACATATATGACGTGGAGTACCGAGAACCTGAAGAAATTTATCAGGGGCTGTCGGCAGAGCTGACGTCAGGCAGGTGTGGCTCAGGGCGCAGCTCAAAGGTGCGAGCTGAACCAAAAAGAACAAAATAAGTAGAATCTTTATACATAAAGCCAAGGCTTAATTAATAGGATTTTTTCATATCACAAGTTTCACAAAAAGTAATTGAACAAAAATACTTCTCAAATAAAAAATTTCAAAAGCAATTTAAAATAATGCATCAAATATAACAGGAGTATTTTTGTTATTTTAACATTTTTTTAATAATTAATTTTTTTATATAGTTTTTTTTAATAATTAGTATTTTATAATAAATTAGTAATAATATAATTCAATTAGTTTTTCATTAAATATTAATTTTTTTTTATTTTTAAACGATGTGGATATTAAAGTAATTTTGTACAAATAATTTTTTTTTTTCTTAGACCTCACAATTATATCACTTTATCAATACCCTCACATCTCATCCTCTCTCATTCTGTCCCTCTCTCTCTCTTTCCTAACTAACTGCCAACCTCTATATATTTTATCACTTTATCAATACCCTCACCAACACCCTTTATATATTTTTACTCAATCTCCGAAAGTGAATTTTTTTCAAAAACCTACAATCATAACAAAAGAAAAAGTATGTAATATCATACTCCATAACTCTATCCCCCCCGTTGACTCCATCCTTCTCGTTCTATCTATTGCCTAATCTTTGCAACTCAGCCATAACCTTCAAATGAAAAATCCATTTAACTAAAAACATCTTGTAGATGGTCTAAGAGCAGTCTGTACCAATCAAGTTCTCTACACACCATTATCGCTCAGTCGATTCAAATCTTGAAGAAAAAAGGTGGGTTGCTAGATTCATACCTCTCCACCATCTTTAAGTGAATCCACAATGTAAAACATCTTAACAGTTCAAATTAAATAGAAAAAAATTTAAAAAATTGAAAGAACTTGAGCATCATACTTTCTTATTCAGAAACAGAGAGAAAAAAGAATTGGGGGAAATATTGGGAAATTTACCACAGGGGTTTAGGTGGAGGTGCGGAGAGGATAAGGAAGAGTTGGTCTGAGTCCATCGTAGTTCTTCAAACTGCGGCAAGAGGATGTAACATTCCCAATGAAAATCTGAGACTTTTCTTTGTTCGCCTTCTGCCCAGAACCAAAGACTGCATGCGTTTCAAATAAATCCAAACGTCCCATAGTCTTGAAGGTGGTTTAAAATTTCAGTAGTCTCTGCTTTTTGGTTGTGAGCGAGTCTTGGCTAACCATGTGAACTCACATGCTTCATCGGCCCCACAGGCTAGAGTACTTGGTCCACTGAATTATTACAACATGGAATTATTGCATTGAATAATTGTGGGTTGGCCCTAGCACGTGGGTTGTCAGCACAGGAGGTCCAGGGCCTGTCAGCTGGGCTGACGTCAGGATGGTGTGGTGCAGGGCCCGGCTCAGAGGCGCCGAGCTGAGAGAGCTGAGGCACTGTTCAGAGGCGTTGGGCTGTGATTTTATCTTTGGTGTGAGAAAGTCCTACAAAGAAGGTTTCTGGCAAAAATATGATATGTTTAGACCCTCGGGACACCTTTGTCATAACATAAAACATCTCGAAAAAAAAAAAAAATTTAATTTTGACACCAAATTTTTTTTTTCTTCATAAAAACGTAATTATAATGGTTTCATTTGATTCATCATCATCCCCGACGTTATATGGACGCGCTTGAAATAGAGATGATGGAAACTTTCCTTGTTCGGCCACTTCACTCAATTTTTTGTAATCTCCCAACAATGATACATGTTCGTATACATTATCCTAGGTTCCCAAACCCTCCTTTTTTACATCTTCAAAAAGGATATCTCTTCAAACAAGCACCAGGGTGTTCGTATGAATCCACATTTAGCTAGATAAACCAAGACTAAACAGAATTCAAAATCCATGCTGCTTTCAGGATGCCATTGATATCTGGATCATCTCCGGCTTCTTTGTCATTTTCAAATGATAACCAAAACAACATGTTACAAGTTAGCAACAGTCACGAGTAAGTTTCTGACTCGTATTGAGAAAGAAGAAATCTTTCATTCTCTTCGACACATCAAGTCATTTGTGATTTGAAAAACTATATGTACTTCCCTCCATTCTATTTTCCTAATCAAAATGTATTCTCTTCAACTGGAACTAGTTATTCCTAGATGATGATCAATCGGAACAAGGTTAATAATTCCCATTCAGACAGATGCCCAGGAGACTTACCTTGCTGCCTGCCAAAGAAACAATGTCACAATTGTGGACATCTCAATATTGTTCATACATGATACTCGTAGTTATAAGATGGTTAAATGAAAATATATACCAGCCGCCTCTGGCCAGAGTGTCCTGTAATCCTGTTCGAAAGAAAGCTTCCAGTCTTGTCGAAAACCCTCCATGTAAAATTGCATTATCTGTAGACCTGCCTGGGATGTGGTGGAAGCAACTTATATGAGAAGTCCTACTTTCTGTATGCACTGTCACATTAATAAAAAAGAACATACAATGTTTCTTACATACTTTTGGAGTAAATGTGGTTGAGACCCAGAGACACAAATCTTAATGCCTCATACGGTGACTGCCTCAGATTTGCTACTGAGCCTTAACCAACCAGGCTTACTTCACAATCTGGTACTAGCTACATAAATCAAAATGATAAGAAATGTTCTTCAGTACTTTTGCCTTGGCAGACCTTAATTATTACATATCACAGAAGGCAAACAATTTTTTACAGTTACCCTGCTAGTACACAGATGGCAGATTGAATGCATAGGCTAATAAAAAATCTGAGGACATAGCATCATCACCCACCTTATAAATTCAACGATTAAGATTACATTCCTCCAGTTCCTCCAGTTGAGTGAAATCCATCCTAGAAAGCCACCTCCAAATTATGGTAAAAGAAGAAAAGATGCCCCTGCAGAAACGACATCATGAGTGAAGCTATAAACTATGAAACCCCTAAACAGGGAGAAGTTAGAGGAGAGGAGGTACAGGAGGTGAAAAGATTACCCTGATGCCATGCAACTTCAAGCAATTGGGAATTTCAACTCCAACAGCACCTGTCTCAGGAAACTACACAACTTTGACCAATATCCGAGGCGAAAAAGGATCATGTTTTGTTCATTTTGGAGATGCTTGAAAGTTTAAAATAGAAGTCGTACCTTTAAAAGAGTAGCTGACTTGAGTAAGATTTACATCAACCATGCACACGACTTTGAAGTATTTGGGGACAAGTCTTGTGTCTGGCTAGTAAGGTTGATAGTCAACTAAAATGAGCAAAGAGAGTGTATCTTAATTATCAGGTTATCATATGATTTAAAAAATATGAAAAAGCAGTAAGTCGTAGAGGGGAAGGAAATTTTATGAAAAACAGAGTTGAGCACATCAGATATAATGGCATTGAGCAAAAGAGACAAGATATCGGATAATAAGTAGTAATTAACTGAACTGAAATGTGAGATAAAAAAGTAGAATGCAAGAGGAAAGAAAAACCTACCAGTGATCTTTGCAATAGGTGAAATCTTGGGCCATTTTGGGCCGCTCTCCTTGTTGCATCTCTCTTTTAGAAGGGGACAACCAGAAATGTGTATCTCATTTAATTTGGTGAGACGTTTCATAGCTTCAGCAACAGGTAGATACATCAGATTCTTGCAACTCTCTGTGCGCAGGAACTTAAGAGATGCAAGGTTACCTAAATGAATGTTCATTCATTCCATTCCTTCTCCTTAGAACTGAAACAATTCAAACGATATTACACTGTTACAAACTAATGCCTAAATCACTCGGCCGTATCCCCAACCATTTTATATCTGGTGTGGTCAAATTCGCACTGTCATATGACATGTTCTTCGACCACTTCAGGCCTTACCGTCCACAAGAGCCAGCACCGGTAGCTTCAGTTCCAGCTTCACCTTGCTTAAAAAGAGTCTGGTGGCTACATCTGGCTCCCCCTTTACAGTCAGGATAAACATGGAATTCTATTGTAAAACCGATCCTCAGACAATCGAATAAAAGCAGCATCGTTCTCAACCAACAATATAAAAAATGCATCACTCTGCACATCATTCTACATCCACAGATCCTGGCCAAATGAAAAATTGACCCTGGCCATTCATTAATCGATCATTAATCAACTGCAAGTCTGCAATAGATAGAAGAAGGGAGACGATTTTCAGCTCGATCGCTCAACCCGAATTTAATCTGCAATAGAATTTATATATGAATACCATTGTTTACCCTTGAAATTCAGGACAACGAAAATCATTGAAACGCTTCAAACTCGTTGGAAAACTGCGGCAAATGAATGTCTCCAGGATGACATGTGCACTGTGACATTGGCAATGAAAATCTGAGACTTGATTCAATCGCTTCCTGACCCAAATTAAGACCATGATGATGCCCTTGAAATCAAATCGCTGCCTCAGTTAGTACTTCTCATCGGGTGGTTAGCAGTCACAATTTGAATTCAGATGTTATAATATGAAAAAGGTATTTAGCATATACCATACTCGAAAATGATTGAAAATTAGATAAGGCGGATAAGAGACATACCTTGAGAACATACAAGATGTTCCTTTCACCAAGGACCTGCAACTAGATTACAATTCCACCGTGCTGCTTGTCAGACAAACAATTTCACATGCATACGTAAAATTGGCGCTACAATTGTAGCTAAAACATAAAAACAGTAACAGAAGTTTAATTACTACTTGTAAAATTTCTCGTGATGTTACATGTTACATACAACATATAGTACCTGTAGTAATTTCTCGTGATGTTACATATTACATACAACATATAGTAATTGTCACTGTTTGGTTCATAGGTCTGTGTGGAAAGTGGAAATTTGGAGCTAGCATTGTCGCTGTTTGCAGAAATGAAAAAATATCAGATACGCCCAAATTTTGTGAGTACCAAGAACATTTCCAATCATATATCCTAACACATTCTGAGGAAAGTTTTCGTACAAATAAGCATGATTTACAAACAATTCCATTGGTGTACTTTTGGATTTCCCTTTAGCATGTTATGTTCGACTCGTCCTGCCATAAGGATGGAACTGCCCCGACATGTATGAAACATAGTTGCCAAAGTCATTTTTTTGCTTTATTTTATACAATACAAGAAATTCCATACATGTCTTGACATGATTCTGCGTATAATTCTAATGACAATGCAAACAGAATGATCACAAGTCCACCGTGTAAATCCTTGGCACTTTTTTTCCAGGTGACATATAATACAATTCTGAGGGCTCGTAGTAGATACGGTTCTGTGAGCGAAGTGCAACAATGCCTGGCTATATACCGGGACATGCGGAATGCGGGGTATACCAGCACATGTTTGGGTTGTCATGAACAAGTACATTTTGCTAATTATGATTTATTTTGCAGTTACAAATCTAATGATCGTTTCCTAGAGCAACTGATTGAGGAGTGGTGTGAAGGAGTTATACAAGACAGCAATGCCAAACAAGGAGAGTTCAGTTCCCACGACAAAACTGACATAGGGAGACCTGGAAGTCTGCTGCTTGAAAAAGTTGCAGAACACTTGCAAAAACGTACTGCCGAAACCTTAGCAGTTGACCTTCAAGGACTGACAAAGGTATTCTCATGTACCAGCCAATTTATATTCTTCGCAATCTCGGTGAACATGTTATTATGTGATTTCGTTTGTGCATTTTTTTAAATAGGATTCATTTCTTTGTTCTCATGCTAATACGTTCTTAAATTGCTGCAATAATTGTTGACAGGTTGAAGCTCGGATTGTTCTTCTTGCAGTTCTACGAATGATCAAAGAGAACTACAGCTCAGGTATGAAAGGATTGGGCATTCATTTATTCTTTCTGATTTTGGATAGGGTAAAAATCAGTCTTGAATTACATTAGCGAATGAGAAATGGAAGAAGAAACGTAGGATCCAGAGTTTCGAACTTTCAGCATGCTGATGCTAAGACTTGTTTATGATTTGCAGGGCATTCAGTAAAAGAAGACATGCTGATTGTTGTAGGAGTCCACGATGTTGATGGAGGCTCAACTACACAGAATTTAGAGGTGAAAGATGCAATAACGAAACTTCTGCGGGATGAATTGGGGCTCAAGGTTCTTGCAACAGTACCTAAAACGGGACTTGATACGACAATAGAACCGGAGAACATTACTGATTCAGATCAAGAGTCAGAAGAGATGACAAGTAGGACCGAATTAACGACTGACTTGATATATTCCACCAGACGACCCGTTGCACTAGAAAGGCTAAAGGTAACCAGGGGATCGTTGCTACAGTGGCTGCGGAAAAGAAGTGCCCCTAGAAGGTGACTGCTTCAATTTATGAATTCAAACTTGTACATGTTACTATAACAACCAATAATTATTCTTTTTTACTTGTGTATACTGGTACCGCTGAATAAGCCTGTATTGTACTGGTATCGCATGTAAATTATACACAACGGGCAGATGTAATCCGCAGAAGCAATGAAATAAGCTTTTTATCCTTCATTCCGTTATATTCCTTTAGTTTTCTTCGTGTCCTTGAACTAAAGAAATCTTGTTGACTAATAAGAGTATAGTTACTCAACCACTTAGATACAACAACACGGCCACAAGAAAAATGAGCAAAATATCCACGGGAAACAAAGTCACAAATTCAAAAGATATTACACCGTTACAAACTAATGTCAAAGTAAATTCATGACTTGCTATAAAACAAATGCTACCCGGGGCTCATATCCAATCCTGCTCCTGCAGTTTTAGTGGCAAATAAACCTGAGCCAGATACTGAAAGCTGAATGCGCTCAGAGCCTGAATTTCTGCCTTTTGCTTGGTTTTCACCATGAGATCTCCTCAACCCATTTAGGATTCTTCTCCACAAAATCTTCCTCCAGCATTTCCTTCCCTGTTTTAATATCGTGATCTGTCATCGTCAACCTACACTGCTCCGGAATTTTGTACTTGTTCAAATCACTCGGCCATATCCCAACCATTTTATATCTGGTGTGGTCAAATTCGCAGTGTCATATGACATGTTCTTCGACCACTTCAACCCGTACGGATCACTTTCCACAAGAGCCAGCACCGGTGGCTTCAGTTCCAGCTTCACCTTGCTTAAAAAGAGTGGTGGCTACATTTGGCTCCCCCTTTACATCCAGGATAATACATGGAATTCTATTGTAAAACTGATCCTCCGACAATCGAATAAAAGCAGCATCCTTCTCAACCAACAATATAAAAAATGCATCACTCTGCACATCATTCTACATCCACAGACTCCTGGCCAAATAAAAAATTGGTTACCCTGGCCATTCATTAATCAACTGCAAGTCTGCAATAGATAGAAGAAGGGAGACGATTTTCAGCTCGATCGCTCAACCCGAATTTAATCTGCAATAGAATTTATATATGAATACCATTGTTTACCTTTGAAATTCAGGACAACCAAAATCATTGAAACGCTTCAAACTCGTTGGAAAACTGCGGCAAATGAATGTCTCCAGGATGACATGTGCATTGTGACATTGGCAATGAAAATCTGAGACTTGATTCAATTGCTTCCTGACCCAAATTAAGACCATGCTGATGCCCTTGAAATCAAATAGCTGCCTCAGTTAGTACTTCTCATCGGGTGGTTGGCAGTCACAATTTGAATTCAGATGTTATAATATGAAAAAGGTATTTAACACATACCATACTCGAAAATGATTGAAAATTAGCTAAGGCGGATAAGAGACATACCTTGTGACCGTATAAGATGTTCCTTTCACCAAGGACCTGCAACTAGATTACAATTCCACCGTGCTGCTTGTCAGACAAACAATTTCACACGCATACGTAAAATTGGCGCTATAATTGTAGCTAAAACAAAAAAACAGTAACAGAAGTTTAATTACTACTTGTAAAATTTCTGGTGATGTTACATATTACATACAACATATAGTACTTGTAGTAAACCGGATAAACAGTGTCCTGTTCAAAAGAAAGTTTCAGTCTTGTCAATAACCCTCCTTGTCTAACTGTATCATCTTAATACCCGCCCAGAACGTGAAGTAATCAATTCTCCAAACTTTTACACTTGCAAAAGGAAAAAAAAAAAGAGCTACCTGCCTCAACATTCGCTTGGACTGCCTTGAAGGTTCCATTCATAATCCCCTAAAATCCGATTTGATTAGTTCCCCTTGATGGCTAAAAGTTGCTTTGTAGTATACAACGGAACCAAGTCCTCAATACAGCCACCAAAATCCCCTGACACGAAAAGATGTGAAAAGAATAAGGAAGAGTTAGTCCGAGGCTCCCCGTCAATTCTTAAATCTGGAAGTGGAAAACTAACTTTCTAATAAAAACATATTTAATGAACTGCATGCAGTTTGTGTTGCCATACATATATAGGTGCATCCCTTTTCAGCTTGGTAGCTTATATGCAATGTAATTGATGCCACAGTTGTAAGTATCATAGCGATTATCTAAGACTTTTCTTTGTTCACTTCCAGAGCAGAATCAAGACTGCCTGCGTTTGAAATGAATTAACTGCCTCGATTACTTTTCATCTTGTGTTTAGAAAGTGTCACAAGCCACAGATTCAATGAAGCTGTGCTAATGTGGAAAATAAATCCAATCGTTCCATACCTAATAGAGCTAATTATGTTCAATAACACAGCCTTCCTTCCCCTTTCACATTTGTTTTCGCATTCAAATTTTGGTCGTAGAATTTATTTCAAACTCCAATTAAAAGTGAAAAAAAATCAGTCAAAAACATAGCTACCTTAGAAAAAATTTGGAAAAATATGAGGCCTGAATGTATTTTCCAAAAAGTTATAAAAATTTATGGTTGGTGGGATGATAAACCAGAAGCCTATGTAAAACAGTAAAAGTAATGGAGAAATGTTCCGATCAAAAGAGAGAAGCTTACCCAAAATCTGATTTAATGCAACTTCAAGCAGTTGGGAATTGCTTGTCCTAATAAAAATAGAGAAACGTTCCGACTCCCAGCCATCACCTGTCCCCAGGAACTAATAAAAAAATACAACTTCGGTCAGAGTTGAGAAAACGTGATAGGAATAAAAAGCTCAGTTCTGTTCTTAGAATGTTTACAAAGAAAAAAAGGGTACCCTTAGAAAATGACTGACTTGAGTTGAATAACGTAGCAATCAGATTAACAGGGACTCCAATCTACAGATTCAAACATAATATGTAAAGATTAACTAAAATGGGCAGAGAAGAGAACAATCAAAAGAGATGTGAGGACATTATTGGAATAGGTACTTAACCAGATGCATATCAGAATTTGGCCTTAAAGAGCCATAAATTCAATAACACATTAATCAAAATTCAGTTCCAAAAAGAACAGTAGTTTAGAGAATTGAAGAATTGAAGAAAAGGTGTTGTACTTGAGTTCATGAAACTGGTGTAGAAGAGAGAGATTATCAGTCATTGCCTTCTCTGCAAAACTCAGAAACCTTCCCAGCTGAACCCTCAAGCTTTTGGCGGGTACTACTCTGCAAAAACAAAAGCAGGAAAATTTAATAATTTCAGATTCGGTCATAACCCACCAAATTATTTTAAAATCACAAACAAACAAGGGAAGAAAATAATGAGTTAAGTGGGACAAACAATAAAGAAGGGAGAATCCACTTTACCAACGAGGTCCAGGCGTCGGAGATGTTCCTGGGTTTGAAGAGTTATACGGAAAAGCAACTGCAAATATACAAACAGAGGGAATTTGAGGTTTGTAGTTCATCTACTCAGCAATTTATTACCATTGATACACCTGAGTAGTGAGAGAGCTTCAGATAATACTACTCAATTCCACAGGTAATTATACACTATAATCATATAATTTCTCACAATAAAAATCAATGCGACTAAAAGCAAATGGTATATATCAACTTTGATGATTTCTCTTATTTTCCCTCTCTTTCTCAGCAACCAAACAGCAATCGAAAATTACCAAAAACTGAAAAGATTGAAGTACCTGGGCCAGTTACAATGTCTGGGTTGCCATCTCCACTTGGTGTAAAAAATCAGGGCGGGCATTTTCGGAGCACCGAAACCCTTCATCCACAAACCACAATGTAAGTAAAAAATCAACAAAATAATTTGTGATTGCATTAATCCGTTGAAAAAAAAAATGCTGGACTGCAGCAGCCCAACCCGCCTGTTTTGCAGATATGAGACAGAGACAGATGAGAGGAATTAATGCAAAACCGAGCCCAACACCCGTGAGAGCTGATCCCAGGCCCAAATGCAGCAGCCCGCCTGTTTTGGGTGAAGCACAGCCCACACACACGAGAAATTTTTCATTGTGATTGGAACACGGGTGGTATACCACGTGTTTTTATATAAGTGGTGAAAATTTTTATTTTTAAGTTATTAATTTTTTAACACAAATATCACACTATTTGAATAGTGACACGTGATGTACCATCTCGTGTTCCGGTCACACTAAAAAATCTCTCCACACACCATGGCACAACCGTAATTAATGCAAATTCGTATCCCAATTTCATAAGCAATATGAATACTTGAGTTTCAATCCCAACTTTAGACTTAAGTAGTATGCATCTGGATAAATCTAATCAAAAGAGAGAAGCTTACCATGAATCTGGTCCAATGCAACTTCAAACAATTGGGAATTGCCGTTACTCACCATGGGCGCCAAACCAAAATGCTGTCTGAAGGGACAAATAAAAAAATAACAACTTTGGTGAATGCCAGAGTTCACAAAAAATGTTAAGAAAGATCAGTTCTTTTCTTACAAGGTTTAGGAAGAAAAAAAAATGACTGACTTGAGCTGAATAATTTAACAATCAACTCATTCAGAGACACTTTATAAGATTACTGAATTGGGGTTCACATTACTTAGTAAACTATAGATTTAAACATAATATGTCAGCACTTGCTCATAGTTCTAACTAATTGACTATAACAAACGGTACCTTGAAAAACATTACAAATACACATGTATGAATATGAAGAACACTTCAAAACTTATACACGAATATTTTTTTTAATTTTTTTTTTTGAGCAAAAAATTATATCATATCTTTATTTCAATAACTGACTGATTAACTAAAGTTGGCAAAGAAGAAAACAGTCAAAAGAGATGTGAGAACATGATTGGAATAGGCACTTAACCATATGCATATCATAACGTAAATATATCTTATCACAATTTTGTACTGGGGATTGAAATTTACCATGTACATTAAATTGTAGTTTCAGGAAAACGAAACAGAAACATACATACCACATAACAAGTGATTCACTTTAATGAAAAAGTAAGGGAAGAAAATAGAATACATTGTGTGTAATTGATTTAAGAACCGTAAAAGAAAAAACATACCAATATTTGGAATATGAGAAATCTTGTGCCATTCTGGGCCGCTCTCCTTGTTGTATCTCTCTTTTAGAATGGGACAACGAGTAATGTATACTCCTTTTAATTTGGTGAGGCATTTCATAGCTTCAGCTGTAGGTAGATACTTCAGATTCTTGCAGGTCTGTATCCTTAGGAACTGAAGAGCTGCAAGGTTCCCCAACCACTCCGGAAGAGCCTCCATTCCATCAAATTTTATTATTTGCAAATCACGTACAGAAGTCAAGTGTTGAACTTGTTCAGGCAGAGACCGAAGCTTAGGCCAACCCCGCAACTTTAATGATTCAAGTTGTGGAGTAACCTCAAAAGGAGGGAATGAATCGAGCTCCTTCCAAAACCCACCAATTTCCAATTTCTTCAAGCTGGTGAGGGTTTTTAACTCACTGGGCAGGTACCCATGACAATCAACTATCTCCAACTCACGGAGGTGTGTGAGGTTTTCTAAACCAGGAATAGATCCTAGACTCTTGCAAAAATCTATATGCAGAGAGTGGAGGGATGGTGGGAGGCTGTGAGTCCCAGTTAATGTTAGCTTCTCACAATCAGATATTGTCAAATCCTGAAGAGAGGTACAATATTCTAACCCACTCGGTAGGATTGATAATTCGCGACAATTGCGAATATCCAATTTACAGAGAGATGGGAGGCCCTGTTCAAATGGAATGGACTCTAGACTCTTGCAATCCCGTATCAACAGAGAGTGGAGGGATGGTGGGAGGCTGAGAATCCCAGTTGATGTTAGCTTCTCAAAACCAGATATTGTCAAAAACTGAAGAGAGGTACAATATTCTAACCCACTCGGTAGGATTGATAATTCGGGACTATTGCGAATCGCCAATTTACAGAGAGATGGGAGGCCCTGTTCAAATGGAATGGACTGTATACTCTTGCAAGCTTCTATCTCCAGAGAGTGGAGGGATGGTGGGAGGCTGAGAATCCCAGTTGATGTTAGCTTCTCAAAACCAGATATTGTCAAAAACTGAAGAGAGGTACAATATTCTAACCCACTCAGTAGGATTGATAATTCGGGACAATTGCGAATAGCCAATTTACAGAGAGATGGGAGGCCCTGTTCAAATGGAATGGACTGTAGACTCTTGCAAGCTTCTATCTCCAGAGAGTGGAGGGATGGTGGGAGGCTGTGAATCCCAGTTGATGTTAGCTTCTCACAATAAGATATTGACAAATGCTGAAGAGAGGTACAATATTCTAACCCACTCGATAGGATTGATAATTCGGGACAATTGCGAATATCCAATTTACAGAGAGATGGGAGGCCCTGTTCAAATGGAATGGACTCTAGACTCTTGCAATCCCATATCAACAGAGAGTGGAGGGATGGTGGGAGGCTGTGAATCCCAGCTGACGTTAGCTTCTCACAATCATATATTGTCAAATCCTGAAGAGAGGTGCAATATTCTAACCCACTCGGTAGGATTGATAATTCGGGACACTCGCGAATATGCAATTTACAGAGAGATGGGAGGCCCTGTTCAAATGGAATGGACTGTAGACTCTTGCAAGCTTCTATCTCTAGAGAGTGGAGGGATGGTGGGAGGCTGTGAATCCCAGTTGATGTTAGCTTCTCACAATAAGATATTGACAAATCCTGAAGAGAGGTACAATATTCTAACCCACTCGATAGGATTGATAATTCGGGACAATTGCAAATATCCAATTTACAGAGAGATGGGAGGCCCTGTTCAAATGGAATGGACGTCAGCTTGGAGCAAGAATCTATGGTTAACTTACTAAGGGAAGTGAGACCGTGCATGTCTGGAATGAGCTCTAGACTCTTGCAATGCCTTATAGTCAACTCCTCAAGAGAGACAAGAGTTTGCAGCCCATCAGGCAGGCACCTAAGATTAACACACTTGGAAATAAACACGGACTGAAGAGAAGCACAACAACCAAATACATCATCCGTAGTAATACAAGTTAAATCCTTACATTTTCTTATCTCCAAATACGCAAGATTCTTGTTGTTTTTTAACACCCCTTCTGGCAGACAATCAAGTCCCTTTATACTTCTTATTTTGAGAGAAGTAAGAGTGGTCAGGTTGCTGCTTATATTTGCTAATGGCATGCCGCTACCCATGGATTCTATCTCTAAATTTTTCAGAGATGGAAAATGACTGGGAGCACTTCTTAATTGATCGCAGTTGGTCAGAGACAGCTCCTCGAGGCATGGAAAGAGCACAATGTTTTCTGCTGCTTCCGCCCATTCAATTAGATTCTTAGGTTCAACGATACGTAATCTTTTTAATGAAGGAAAGGGACTCCCCATCATCCAGGATGCAAATTTCTCACCCATAAAGTTGTCAATCCCTAAAAATTCCAATTTAGGGAGTGGTGGTCCAAGGCCTTCT
Organism: Pyrus x bretschneideri; assembly: GCF_019419815.1. Taxonomy (NCBI): domain Eukaryota; kingdom Viridiplantae; phylum Streptophyta; class Magnoliopsida; order Rosales; family Rosaceae; genus Pyrus; species Pyrus x bretschneideri. The sequence continues at coordinate 3,358,797 of NW_025999779.1, forward strand.
AGTACATCCTCATCATTAATGTTGATCATAGACCTGTATTTATCCCATCCAAAGACTAATCCACGCAGATTTGTCTTCTCTGCTAGTTTTGCTTTCTTTGCTTCCTCTCCATCTCTCACATGCTCTAGACAATAAATACTTAAACGACCTTTCAATTGCTTTAAGCCAGCCAACTCCTCTATTCGACGACCTCTCTCCTTACCCACATTGAAAAAACGTAAATATTGGAGATTAGTCAAACGCCCAATCCCAATTGGATATGTTTGAGGACTACCAACGAATTTAGAACCAAATTCAAAATGTCTCAAGTTGATCAAATTTTGCAGCTTCTTTGGAAAACTTTCGACAGAGGACATCTTCAACGTCTGTAGATTATAAAGCTTGCAAATAGATTTGGGGAGCTTTATGATACCTGTACGGGAAACATCGAGATACCTCAAGCATTTCAACTTTTCAATTGAAACTGGCAACTCAGGGATTTTAACATTGCACATTTTTAAGACGCGCAAACCTTTAAATCTTGAGAAGATGCCACCAAGTATATCACCATTCAAACCTCCGTTTGGAATTACATGCAGTGCCGAGGTAGAGAGCTTTTCCATGTGTTTCTCAATGGAGTTCTTGCTCTGTGATTTTGACACATGTTCTGCAAGATCGTGCACAAGATCGTGCATCTTGCAACCGTAAACAGTATTTCCTTCCATTTCAACATCTTGAAAAAAGGAGTTCTCCAATAGAATATTAAAATATTCATACCCTACATCCTCCATGCTTTTGTTGGGAAAAGGTTGGAGCAATCCTTGAGCCATCCAAAGTTGGATTAAATCCTCCTTCTCAATAATATCATCTTTGACGAACATTGAACAGTATGCAAAACATTGTTTCAAAGATGGTGATCTCAATTCATCAAAGCTCAACTTCAAAACTGAAATGATTCTTTTTTCTCCTTCTGGCAAATTCCATATTGTACTTTCTTGAATTGACTGCCATCCATCACTCAGCTTACAACGCATCATATTTCCCAATACCTATTGGAACACGAGTTTGAATGTCTATCAACTGAGAATTCATAGGCTAAAAATTAACGACATGCAATAAGTATTTTAACTGATCACTGGCATATTCTGAAAAAACAAATAGAAATATCATCCAATGAGGTCTTAGATATGATTCGTGGGAGCTCCATGTAAGTGTTCTACTTCTAATGTGAATGAGACCAAACTATGTTTGGGGTATATGTATTTTGGTATACAAGTAATTGAACATATATTAAGAGAGGAGAATACCAAAGTTGGAACTCAATTCTATAGGTACGAACTGGTATCAATTAGGGTTTAATCCTGACTAGTGAAGCATGGTTGAATGATTTTATTGGTTTCGATAGTGCTCATATGTATTATGCTTTCATTTCGTTCATTTCATGAACAAACAATTAGAATAAGAATAGAAAACATGCAACTTTAAAAAAACTAATAAACGTAAATACCTTTGCCATCAATGGTACACCTGCACATTTTTTGGCAATTTCCCTTCCCATTCGCTCTTGATCTTGGGTCACGGAAGCACTCCCATTCGGAAATGCCTTATCCTTTAATATGCGCCAACATTCGTCATCCGATAATTTTTCCAAATCACGCCCGGGAAGTGTTTCCACAATTGATGCAACACCAGCACTGCGGGTAGTGACAAGGATGCTGCTTCCTTGGGTATCTTCAACACTTGACAAACAACTCATCAAATCATTCCATTGATCAGAATCATCATTCCAAACATCATCGAGAATGAGAAGATATCGCTTTCCTTTCAAATCTTCTTGGAGATTTTCACATATTGTTGCTTTACCCTTAATCCCAGCCTTTTCCGGTTTAATCTTTTCTAAGATCCCGCTTAAAATCGCCTTGACTTCGAAAGGAGTAGATACACATATCCATATTTTTGTATCGAACCGTCTTTCTATCTCGGGATGATGATAAACTGATTTAGCCAAAGTTGTCTTGCCCAGGCCTCCCATTCCCACAATCGCCATAACCGAAATAGAATTCTCCTTATTGTTGCTGGAATTTATCAGGGTTGTAACTATCTCCGACACAGCCTCCTCCCTTCCAACAATGTACTTCTCATCTCCATTAAAGACGGAGACGGTTTCCCTGTCACCATGAGGCGTTGCATCCACGAGTGTTGAGAATGTCGGCCTAACTAGCTCAAAACCAGCTGCCTTAGTCATCAGATTCGCCAAAGATGCATTGATTTTCTTGATTTTGCGTCCCATATTGTGACGAAACGCAATGGGATTGTGGTGTGAAAAGAAGTTGAGCACCTTTTTCTCCATTCGGTTTCCAAGTTCCACCTGACGCCGAAGAACTTCGTATCCGTATTCGTCCAGCACTTCATCAGCATCTTGAGCTACATCTTCAAGATCCTTCACCCACATTTGCACCGCTTCGCCCCGAAACTGCGAATGCTGGGCTGCCTCTCGCAGCATAGCTTGAATATCGGACAATGATCGCTTCAGCTTTGCTACTTCTCCTTTGAATCCCCAGAGGAGACTGAATTCTTGCTTGGCTAGTGAAGCCACCCTAGCCAGTATTCCCTCGGCAGCAAAAGTAACAAGCTCTGCCATCTTTCCTAACAAACTGTTGAACTCAAAGAAGACTGAATAATCTCAGTTGAGAAAAACCAACAAGAAGTATGGCCCCTGAGTCTTGAAGGTTGTTTACAACATGGAATTATTGAATTGAATATCTGCGGGCGAGTCTTAGCCTACCATGTGAACGCACATGCTTCATCGGCCCCACAGGCTTGAGCACCAGGTCCACAGAATTATTACAACATGGAATTATTGCATTGAATAATTGTAGCCACGAGTTTTATTTTTATTGGTTGGTACATATATGACGTGGAGTACCGAGAACCTGAAAAAATTTATCAGGGGCTGTCGGCAGAGCTGACGTCAGGCAGTTGTGGCTCAGGGCGCAGTTCAGAGGCACGAGCTGAACCAAAAAGAACAAAGTAAGTAGAATCTTTATATATAAAGCCAAGTCTGTTCATACCCACTTGGACTACACGCCCAAAAGTGATAAATATAGGATAACTTTTACTTTATATAAAATCAAAACAATTGCGGTACTTCTCACTTTATTGTTCTCAAATATAACGAAAATTTGCACTTTATCATTTTAATTTTTTTTTGTCTTGCTTTTATACCTAAAATTACGATGTGCTTTCAAAATCATGCTTCCATTAGCCTATCTATTAGGTTCTCTGTTATATAATAACATGACAGCCCTTTAGCCCATCAAAAAATTTAACATTATTAAAAAATTATAAATCCTATTTTTATTACTCAAAATAATCATAAATATTTGAAAAAGTTAATAATCATAAACATTCTCTTGGACTACCTTGAAGATTCCGTTCAACACTGACCTAATCCGTCGAATCTCATATTGTCCTATAGATATTACAGACTATTGCTATCCGATAGCTTACTTTTGATGGCTAAAATTTGCTTTGTAATCAATAACTATTCTAACACTTATTTTAGCACTCAATAACTCTCCGGACACTCTTATTACATCTTAACTCTGTTTGTCTCTTTTCTTTGTGAGCGTCGTTTTTTTTTTGTTTTTTTTTTTTTTTCAATTCAATTAGCTGTGAAATTTGTTCTCACAGCGGTGGTGGCAACAATGATGGTGGCAGTGATGGTGTAATGTTAATGTATATAGTGATAGGTAGTTACAGTTATTTTGTTCTCCTAAGAGATAAAATGTGTGGAGAATGATAAGTAATGTAATTTTAAAAAAACTCCTGAGAGTATTATATAAATTGAAAATATTCATTAAAGACTAAACTCCATTTTTTATAAAATCAGTTTTAAAAGCAATCTACATGTTACGAAAAACTTCTGTCCCATAATCTTACTGCAAAGGAATAAGGAAGAGTTGGTCTGAGTCCATCGTAGTTCTTCAAACTGCCGCAAGAGGATGTAACATTCCCAATGAAAATCTGAGACTTTTCTTTGTTCGCCTTCTGCCCAGAACCAAAGACTGCATGCGTTTCAAATAAATCCGAACGTCCCATGGTCATGAAGGTGGTTTAAAATTTCAGTAGTCTCTGCTTTTTGGTTGTGAGCGAGTCTTGGCCAACCATGTGAACTCACATGCTTCATCGGCCCCACAGGCTAGAGTACTTGGTCCACTGAATTATTACAACATGAAATTATTGCATTGAATAATTGTGGGTTGGCCCCAGCACGTGGGTTGTCAGCACAGGAGGTCCAGGGCCTGTCAGCTGGGCTGACGTCAGGACGGTGTGGTGCAGGGCCCGGCTCAGAGGCGCCGAGCTAAGAGAGCAGAGGCGCTGTTCAGAGGCGTTGGGCTATGATTTTATCTTTGGTGTGAGAAAGTCCTACAAAGAAGGTTTCTGGCAAAAAGATGATATGTTTAGACCCTCGGGACACCTTTGTCATAACATAAAACATTTCGACAAAAAAAAATTTAAATTTTGACACCAAATTTTTTTTTAAACGTAATTATAATGGTTTCATTTGATTCATCATCATCCCCGACGTTATACGGACGCGCTTGAAATGGAGATGATGGAAACTTTCCTTGTTCGGCCACTTCACTAAATTTTTTGTAATCTCCCAACAATGATACATGCAAAAAAATATTTCCTTCCTTCTCATGATACATTTTTTGGTTGTGGTGAGTCTTAGCCTTAAGCAATGGTTTTTGGTTTGTAGAATATTTTTTTTCAAAGCGCAAGCACAAAAATTTTGAATCATATAAATACCAGCACATCAACTATACAGAAAAAGAAAAAGCTAAAGATGACTCAATCATTTCCTTTTCTTATCATTGAAAGATGTTCATAATCTCCAAAATAAAAATAAAAAGCTAAAGCTAAAGTTAAGTCTAAAGGAAAAGCATTCCACTCTGCCTAATTCAAGGATGCTCTTTGAAAGGGTAATAAATAAAGCTAAAGCTAAAGTTAAGTCTAAAGGAAAAGCATTCCACTCTGTCTATTTCAAAGATGCTCTTTGAAAGGGTAATGAATAAAGCTAAAGCTAAAGTTAAAGCCAAAGGAAATAAATCGAGATAAAGCTAAAGCTAAAGTTAAAGAAAAAGCATTTCCCCCTGTAATTTTTAATTAAAAATGCTCTGTGATTTCTCCTCCTCAAAATATTCTTTTACAAGGGAAATCCGTTGTTCTTGTTTATCAAGGTTTAATTGCTTGGAGTAAGAAAATTGCTTAAGTTCTGACATACTAAAGGCATAAAATGAACCAAATCTTACACTCCCCCACCTCCTTAATGTAAATAATATCACTTATTCAAAAAAAAAAAAAACGTTAAGTGATTATGTAATTCGATGATTAATAGCAGTTAAATATATCATTTGACGCCATTTCCCCTTTTTTATTTAAAAAAAAAAAAGACAACGGGTGGCAAGCTATAGTTATCCATCCATTCCGAGATCCAGAAGACTCACAGAGGCATTTCAGCCCCTCCCTAACCACAATCAAGCAAACTCGCTAATTTGGAACCGCGAACCGAGACCTCTTTTTTTTTCGTATTTTGAGAGCCGGAAGACACCATTTCTCCTTTAGTAAACATGCTATGCTATAAGTTGCTTGAGCTAATTCCATTTTTCTTTTTTTTTTTTTGTATTTTGGTAGCCGGAAGACGCCATTTCCCCTTTAGTAAACATGCTATGCTATCAGTTGCTTGAGCGAATTCGGTTCTTAAAATAACACATTTGGTTTCTTTAATAAGTTAAAAGAAAACATTAAAAACCTATGCCCTAAAAAAATGTCTTCAAACTCCAAGAGCTACTTGTTATGTTTTTATTTTATATTTTTTGGTAAAAAGTTACGTGTTCGTATACATTATCCTAGGTTCTCAGACCCTCCTTTTTTCACATCTTCAAAAGGATATCTCTTCAAACAAGCACCGGGGCGTTCGTATGAATCCACATTTAGCTATATAAACGAAGACTAAACAGAATTCAAAATCCATGCTGCTTTCAGGATGCCATCGATACCTGGATCATCTCCGGCATCTTTGTCATTTTCAAATGATAACCAAAACAACATGTTACAAGTCTAGCCCTGAGATTTGAGGGTCCTGTGCGAAAGTGAATTGGAGGCCCTAAAAAACATTAAGAATTTTATTTTTTTTGTTCAAAAAAAATAATTTTAGTTTTCAATTGAACTTCTATAAATTCTAACAACACAAACAAATTTAACAAATCAACAAGTGGAAAGGTGGCGTATTGTTTTTTTTTAATTATTTCGAGGGTCAAGGTTCAAATTTTCATGTTATTGTGTGGAATTTTTATATTATTTTGTGGAAGCTTATGCATTTAATAAAAATAAACTGAAAAGATGATGGAGACGAGTTTTGAACGCATTTCCTAGGCTGCTGTAAAGAAGCAATAATACCACTTGTGCTAAGACTCAAGTTTGTAATATTCTACACATACTATTATATATACGTAAATGTATGCAAATTTGAAAAATCGAGAGCCTTTCCGATTTGAGGCCTTATGCGGTGGCATCTATTGCACCTCCTCAGGGCCGGCACTAAGTCACGAGTAAGTTCCTGACTTGTATTGAGAAAGAAGAAATCTTTCATTCTCTACGACACATCAAGTCATTTGTGATTTGAAAAACTATATGTACTTCCCTCTATTCTATTTTCCTAATCAAAATGGATTCTCTTCAACTGGAACTAGTTATTCCTAGATGATGATCAATCGGAACAAGGTTATTAATTCCCATTCAGACAGATACCCAGGAGACTTACCTTGTGAATGTACAAGATATTACTTTTCCCGCACCCCACAACTATAATTTCACCTTGCTGCCGGCCAAAGAAACAATGTCACAATTGTGGACATCCCAATATTGTACATACATGATACTCGTAGTTATAAGATTGTTAAACGAAAATATATACCAGCCGCCTCTGGCCAGAGTGTCCTGTAATCCTGTTCGAAAGAAAGCTTCCAGTCTTGTCCATAACCCTCCATGTAAAATTGCATTATCTGTAGACCTGCCTGGGATGTGGTGGAAGCAACTTATATGAGAAGTCCTACTTTCTGTATGCACTGTCAAATTAATAAAAGAGAACATACAATGTTTCTTACATACTTTTGGAGTAAGTGTGGTCGAGACCCAGATAAACAAATCTTAATGCCTCATACGAGTCGCCTGGGATTTGCTACTGAGCCTTAATCAACCAGGCTTACTTCACAATCTGGTACAAGCTACATAAATCAAAATGATAAGAAATGTTCTTCAGTACTTTTCCTTTGGCAGACCTTAATTATTACATGTCACAGAAGGCAAACAATTTTTTACAGTTACCCTGCTAGTCCACAGATGGCAGATTGAATGCATAGGCTAATAAAAAATCTGAGGACATGGCATCATCACCCACCTTATAAATTCAACAATTAAGATTACATTCTGATCCCCTGAAATCCGAGCTTGTTTGGACCGATTGCACAACAGTTCCTCCAGTTGAGTGAAATCCATCCTAGAAAGCCACCTCCGAATTATGCTAACAGAATAAACGATGCCTCTGCAGAAACGACATTATGAGCGAAGCTATAAACTATGAAACCCGTAAACTTTAAGCAATTGGGAAGTGCTCGTACGCTTATAATTAAAATGAACATAATTTTCCATAAACAGTACTTCAACTCCAACAGCACCTGTCTCGGGAAACAACAAACAACTTTGATCAATATCAGAGGCGGAAAAAAAGATCATGTTTTGTCCATTTTGGAGATGCTTGAAAGTTTAAAATAGAAGTCGTACCTTTAAACGAGTGGCTGAATTGAATAAGATTTACATCAACCATGCACACGACTTTGAAGTATTTGGGGACAAGTCTTGTGTCTGGCTAGTATGGTTGGTAGTCAACTAAAATGAGCAAAGAGAGCATATCTTAATTATCAGGTTATCATATGATTTATAAATATGACAAGGCAGTAAATCGTAGAATGCAAGAGAAAACTAAACTGAAATGCGAGAGAAAAAAGTAGAATGCAAGAGGAAAGAAAAAACTACCGGTGATCTTTGCGATATGTGAAATCTTGGGCCATTCTGGGCCGCTCTCCTTGTTGCATCTCTCTTTTAGAAGGGGACAACCAAAAATTTGTATCTCATTTAATTTGGTGAGACGTTAGCTTCAGCGACAGGTAGATACATCAGATTCTTGCAACTCTCTGTACTCAGGAACTTAAGAGATGCAAGGTTACCCAACCACTCAGGAAGAGCCTCCAAGCCGTCAAAGGAATATATAACCAAATGTGTTAAAGAAGTGAAGTGTTGAACTTGTTCAGGTAGAGACTTGAGCTTAGGCCAGCCCCACAAGCTTAATCTTTCAAGTTGTGACATAACCTGAAAAGGAGGGAATGAATCGAGCTCCTTCCCGAACCCACCAATTTTCAATACATTCAAGTGGGCGAGGCTGCATTGTGAAGATGTTGCTAACCCACCAGGTAAACTTTTTAGTCCATCACAATCATATATAACCAACTCACGGAGGTGCGTGAGGCTTTCTAAACTTGGAGTAGTTTCTAGATTTGAGCAACTGCGTATTGTGAGATTCTCAAGAGAGGCAAACGGTTGTAGCCCATCTGGAAAATGCTTCAAACTGTTACAACAACTGATATGCAGTTCACGGAGGGATGTGCAGCCTTGTAAAGAACTTGGAATCGACTCTAGACTCCTGCAATACTTTATCGACAACTTCCGGAGAGATGGGAGGCTATAAATTTGAATCAAGGTGAGTTTATAGCAAGACGATATTGTCAGCTTTTGAAGAGAGGTACAAAATTCCAACCCCCTGGGTAGGCTTGATAATTCAGGACAATATCTAATATGCAACGCACCGAGAGATGGGAGGCCTTGTGTGATTGGAATTGTGGTTATTTTGGAGCAGTTTTGTATTTCCAATGTTTGAAGAGAGGTGCAGCAATCTAGCCCATTAGGTAGACTGGATAACTGAGGACAGTCAACAATGGACAATTTGCAAAGACAAGTGAGACCGTGTATAACTGGAATGAACTCTAGACTATCGCAACGCTCTATAGCTATCTTCTTAAGAGATAGAAGAGTGTGAAGCTCATCAGGCAAACATCTAAGATTATCACATGTAGAAATACGCAACGAATCAAGAGAGGCGCAACACCCATATACATCCGTAGCAATACAAGATAACTCTGGACAATCCTCTATCTCCAAACATGCAAGATTCTTGTTGTTTTTTAACACCCCTTCCAGCAGAGAATCGAGTCCCCTTATTTTCTTTAATGTGAGACACGTTATAGTGCTAAGGTTGGTGCTTTCCACGACCTTTTTCCTTACCCACGATGAAAATAGACAGTGATAAAAATAGGTAGTAAATTAAAAATATGCATAGAGAACTAGTCTAAGTTAGAAACTTTGGAATAATTGCAGATAGATTTCTCTGGCAATATTTGTCATTGCTTTCATGTCACATTGCTCAGGAGCAGTGTTTGTCTGTATATATTCTTTTTCAAAGCTTACCAAACTTTCTCGAACCATATTATAAAGAAAACATCCAGGAAGCTTCCCTGTAATTTGTGATTTGTTATTTTATTGTAAATAACTACCTCAAAATGTAGAACATCAACACATATTATAACATGTATACAAGTATAGCACTTGGCCGCGCTCCGGTGACATACAATAATTACACGACATATTTTTCCAAAGTCAACATTAGAGAAGGTAATCTTCAGGGAAGATGCTTTTTAAGTTCAGATTTTGACTATGACGATCATATGGCCAACGAGCAATATCGTTGTAAACAAGCTGAGCCAAACTCAATATTATTGTGCTAAAGTTCACCTAGTTGGCATTTTTAACAGGTACCCAAACTCGAACCTTTAATAAGCTTTGTTTAAATGGTCAACCTAAACTTACAAAAATGTAACATAAAATTCTATTTAAACATTGAATTCACCCACTTCGAAGAAAAATAAAACCTATTTGTGTGAAAAAAGCTCTACACCCACCAAAAACCCTAACCTAAGCTCAGAACTAACATTCCTCTTCACACGTATCACCCATCTTTTTTCTCCCAACAAAAGAAGAGCATTCTTCAAGAAAATTAATCCTTCGATCAGGAGACCGGGTTCTTGATTCCACATTGCTCCGTTATTTGTTCATCATTAAAGTTTTTGTTTTCTAATTTGTGTTCCAGAAGAACAATTTCATCTTTCTAGAATTAGATCCCTACTTCATGGACTGATCGGTACAACATTACAATATTCGCTATAACACGATTTTCCAGCGTATGTTTGGACAAGAGGTTTGCAAGTATCACGAGATTTAGAATAATTAGTTAGGAATGCACTGATTCGATGAGGAATTTGAAATGACTTGACATAGGATCCACGATCACTCAACAAAGGTAAAGACAACTAGAATTCACGAACCACAACATGCTTTGAGAATATCTTTGATATCTGGATCATCCCCAGCTTCTTTATCCTACTCCAACCGGAAAAAGAAATAACAAATTAGGAAAAACGACCTGACAACTATAACTTTTATAAGAAAACGTTTAAGAGCTCATTATCATGCTCTAATTCATTCTTAATTGTGAAATTCTTTTCGTGTTACAAAGTTTGGTGTTCTCTAAACAATTGAGTTTGCAGTGTTTTTGCCTAGAGTGTGATATTATCAAGTGGGGAGGAGAAAAAAGGGTGTTTATTAACATGAAATTCCTAAGTAGCACAAGTCGCTAGCATGAGAATCTAGAAGTCCGAAAATGCCATGAGCAAGAGTTCCTGTCTTAAAGGGAAAGGAAAGAGGAAATCTTTTAACGGATCTAATTGTAAATATTGATTCATTTTTACTCTGAAGAACATTTGAAAATCCCCTCGTTTCTGTTCTCCTAATCAAAGTGGAGTGTTTTATCAGCAAATACTGCCAGATTTCCTGGTGAAGTTTCAATCTGAACCGATTACTACCACGTGATTAACTCCCATTCAGACAGAAGGACGGAAAGACTAACCTTGTGAATGTACAAAATGTTACTTTTACCAGGGCCTGCAACTATTATTCCACCTTGCTGCCTGCCAGATAAACAAGAACGTAATAAAAGGTGAATCCTCCCATGATATATATATATATAACTTGTAGTAAGATATGGATATACAGATATACCAGCCGCCTCTGGCCACAGTGTCTTGTTCAAATGAAAGCTTCCAGTCTTGTCGATAACCTTCCATGTACAACTCTATTATCTTAAGACCAGCCTAGAATGTGGTGGAAGCAACTTAGATGAGAAGTCCCACTAGCTACCTTTATAAAAAACATGAAGGGTTTCTTACTTTGGGAGTGAATGTAGTTGTGACCCCAGAAACAAATCTTAACGCCTCATACGATGAGTGAGTGGGATCAGCGTAAACTTCTGAAATACAATAAAACAAAATAAAATTTTGTGACTCAGATGCCCTAAGGAGGAGAAAAAATGAACCCTTCAAGGTAGATAACACAAGCTCTCTTGGATTTACCTCCTTTGAATTTTGTTTGCTCAGAAAATGCTGTTGCCTACACGAATTAGCACTCATGGTTATAAACGGTCATTTCACTTAACAAATCAAAACAAGGAATAGATAACGAAACCTCAGAAAAAATTAACTCTCAACCAATGGCAGATGAATCAAATACAGTTTCTAAGGGCAAACCTGATCAGTGCTACCAGGTCCGATTAAAACAAGCGCCACACCAGATGCATCCATTATATCCTGTCAACATGAAAAGAAATGTCAAAATTGTGTTGCGACCAAAGAGATTTCAATGCAAGTGCAGAAACAATCGTCTAATATTCAATTGACGAAAAACTAAGGAGTGCGAAAATCGCTACCCAAAGGTAATTACGCACATCCTCCTCCTCAGGGAGGCTTCAGTGTATGCCTTGTGGAAATGGCAAAGTTCGCATTCAACAATTAAATTTAACACGTACTAATCTTTGATGGCAAGGAAGCTGCAAATTATATATAATGATCAATGAGTAAATACCTTCTTTGATGCAAGATAGTCAGCCCGCTTTCGGCAAAAGACACATCTGAAAATTAAACAACACTTTAATTCTCAACTAATACAGATTAACGATTGCTAATCAAACCTCAGTACGAAAAGAAATAGTTCAATTGGTAATAGAAACTCACCCGAAATGGCGCGCAAACGCGACGACAGCTGTCCTGTCCTTCCACAAATCCGATATCGGAATCCCGTTCCCGTTCAAATCAAACTACTTTCACCGTTTCCATTAAACTCGCCGCATCTTCACCGCTCAAAGAAGAGTCAATCCCTGCTCACGTCCGCACAGGATTATAATAGTTTTCTACTTCTAGATTTCTTGGAAACCAAACAGATTATTGAAAAGGAACACTTGCCGGGGGAGCCAGAGACGGCGGATGCTACGACGGCGGATTGGCGCGGTGAGAACTTGACGATTCCGTTGCAGCTGTTGACATTGAGGACGAAGCCGGACTTCAAATTCGAAGATTGCGCGGGGAATACACGTGGAGAACTGCGATTGGTGGTCCGATTAAGCTGGAGGGTGCTGGAGAAGAGCGTTGCAGAGAAAGTAACCGCCATAGTTTCTCAGAGAAGAAGCAGTCCAGGAAAGTGGCGACCTTTCGACCGTTGGTTTTATTTGTGGGAAATGAGAACACACGTGGCGATTCCTGAGCATTCCGTCCTACCATGGGTGTAGGAACGACAAGTCGTTTAGCCTAACAAGTTGGTTAAAAAACGACATCAGTCATTAGGGTTGACTGTTGAGCGGGCATAAAACCGAACGCTTTCCCAACAGCCAACTAACTTTCCCAGTCCCCTCCCATCACACCCTGCAAACTTCGCCAATTCAATGGCGGCCCTTACCCGCCTATCAAAACCCTCCTTCTCCTCCCTCTCCTCCCTCTCCTCCGTCTCCCGCATAAGCCGGTTCCTGTACTCAGGCGTCGCGCCGGATACCTCCTCTTACGGCGCCTCGTCTTACAACGCGCGCTTGGGGTCCACGCCCAATCTCGCGGTGAAGGACACCAAGGACCGCAGCGTGCAGTGGGTCTTCCTGGGCTCGCCGGGCGTCGGAAAAGGCACGTACGCCAGTCGGCTCTCGAATCTCCTCGGCGTTCCTCACATCGCCACCGGAGATCTCGTCCGCGAAGAGCTCGCTTCCTCCGGCCCTTTCTCCCAAGAGGTTTTTTATTCTTCTGATTGCTTACTTTTTTCGTCAGATCTGCATTTTTTTTTTTTTTTTGGGTTTTGATTTTCTGTGTTTGTTTTATTGTGGGTTGCAGTTATCGGAGATCGTGAACCAGGGGAAGTTGGTGTCTGATGAGATCATAATAAACTTGTTGTCGAAAAGATTGGAGGCTGGGGGAGCTAAAGGGGAACTGGGTTTTATTCTCGATGGCTTTCCTCGAACGATTCGACAAGCAGTAAGTGTTTCCGCATTCGAATGGTATAATGTGATTCAAAGTAGTATAAAAGATCTTAAATTTATAATTGAATGTGGTCGCGATCCAAGTTAAACGAATTTGATTGATCTCGATGAGCAATTGACTGAATGAAAGCTGATATCTTGGAATTGCGAATGTTACGTTGTATTGAATTGGTGGCAATGTGCTTGAGGATTGATTGTTTGTAACAATGTATGTGTAGGAAATATTGGAAGGGGTGACAGAGATTGATTTGGTGCTCAATCTGAAGCTCCGGGAAGATGTGCTGCTCGAGAAATGCCTTGGGAGGAGAACTTGTAGTCAGTGCGGGGGAAATTTTAATTTGGCGTCCATTAATGTCAAGGGCGCAAATGGACATCCTGCAATTAGCATGGCTCCACTTCTCCCCCCTGCACATTGTATGTCAAAGCTTGTTACTCGAGCGGATGATACCGAAGAAGTGATTAAACATCGGATTCACGTTTACAATGAGAAGGTATTGCTTTATTTTCCTGATGATTAGTCAGGGGCACATTTGAATAACATTTTTAAATGCTAAAGAGTCAATGAGGGATGAAAATAGAACATTTCTTTTCAATGTTATCTTCACTTCATTTTGATGATTTTATTTTTAATGGTTCTCCCAGAGTCGGCCTGTAGAGGAGTTTTACCGCAGTCGAGGGAAACTGTTGGAGTTTGATTTGCCAGGAGGGATCCCAGAGTCTTGGCCCAAGTTGCTTGAAGCTCTTAATCTCGATGATTACAAGGAGAAGCAGTCTGCTGCTGCATAAATTATTATATTGCACCTTTAAAAGGTGAACACGCCATTCTCTTGACGCCTAAGGTGCTAGCTAGGGTTTTGGACAATTTCAATTTTTTGGACTGTGTTTCTCATGGAGAGAATTCAGTTATATTGCATTGGGAGCGAAGCTTTCCATTATTATTGTTTAGTTGAGGGGACGATTTATTTACTAACAATTTTGGCAGCAATAAGCCCCGGTAAAGGAGGATGAGCATACTGTATTCTTGTAACGTATAAGAGATTAATGTAGGACATTGCGTCCTGTGGGGCTCAATAAATGGTTTTCATAACCCTCAAGTAAAACCTGTTCTTATGAGTTTTCCATTTGTTCTCTGGGACGTGATCATATTCTTACTTATCGTTTATATTTTCTTCTTTGGACAATGACACTTTCTGTGCCATAGTTTAGTTTCAGATGAATGAGTTATGCTAAGATATCTGATGTTATGATACATGCTCATTCTGATAGGGTCGTTGGCTGTTATATGGCTGCGTTCGACCTTTTTTTTTACAGATTTTTCTTGCACTGGCCGAGTTGATTGGCACTAGTACTGCCAATCATCAAGTTATCAGCTGCAGATATTGAATCGGCACAATACCAGCTCTTGACTGCATAAGTTGAAGCGGTTTCAAGATAGAATGTGCCGTACATTTTACGTAAAAAATCTTTTTACACTTCCCTTAGAATTAGATCGTAGTTATAATCCTAGTGCTTAGACTTTATGGGGTTTTTATGCCTCATAAATGATTGTGTGTTTTTGAACTATTTAGTGGGTCATGTCCTGTCTCTTTCAATCACAGCTGAAACTTTGAAAATGAAAACCAGATTGTAGAGAAGATTCATGTTCGATTCTTTGTTTTTTTTTTGGTTATGGCGGTGATAGCTATGTCGCATGCACGTTGTAGTTCTTGAACGTTGCGAATGTGCCCGTGAGTCCGTGACAAAGATTGTAAATGTCGTTGGAGTCACATCTGTGAACTATTTACGAGATGTGGATGTTAGATCGTCTTTGCTCCTCTCATTCCAAATGTTTTCCAGCCTCCCTCCCTCCCTCGTAATCCAATTTATTTTTCCTGACCTTCTGGATATCATGTAGAAGTCTTAATTTTTATGCCTACAGCTTAAAATCTGCAACCTTGGCAACCCCGGCGTCCATTTCGGTGCCAAACGCCTGACTCGTTCATCAGATGGTTTCAGACTTTCAGTTTTTGTATCAGGGTTAACTGTGATTATGTTTTTCAGTCGTCTTAAGTATGTTGCTCATCATCTTAAATCCACGCAATAACTCACCAGTTCTGGAGTGCTTTATCCACTTCTACTCCGCCTGGCCGAAATCGCTGAGGTCGGTTTAGGGACGATGAAGACTGAGAAACGCCTCAACCTAATCATTCATATCATGGTTTAGCACTAACAAGCATCTCCTGAAGAATATGAGCAAGCTCTGCAACAGCTTTCTTTGCCTCCACGTAATCTTGCACCTCTTATTTCTCATCTTTTTTAGGGTTTTGGCAGCTTCAATTCTCCAGTGTTGGATAAGGCTTGAAGGGTAGTAGGGCCCCAAAATCTACCAAAAGAAGATATGTGAGGTTTGCAAAAAATATATTTTATTAAAAGTAAGCACTACGGAATTGGATCATGCTGCCTACCAAAGCGCACAAGTCAATGTGTAGGCTTTGTCATGACATTTTCATGAGGGGCCAAGATAACAAGATAATAATTATTAAAAATTTGAGAATGAGTTAAAAATTTGAGAATAATAGAATCGGAGTGTTGGGGGGTTTTCGTGTTGAAGGGTTTTGATGGGCTTGTGTTATAAAGAGATGAGCTAAAACTCTCACGTTTCTCATTTCTGAGTTAGCAAGTACTAGACCCAAAACATCTTTAAAGAAAAAGCAAGTTTGAGGGAATGCTTTGTTGATCTTCCAGCAGCTCCTAGATGATTGGTTTGGTGTTATGTTGAGTGCTTCCAGCGCTAATGAGATGCTTACCTCACTGCTGATGGAGTGTTTCCTTCGGCGCTGATGGAGTGTTTTCTTAAGCACTAATGGAGTGTTTCCTTAGACACTAATGGAGTGTTTCCCTCGACGCTGACAGAGTGTTTCGCTGGGCGCTGACGTGTGTTTCCCTACGCGCTGATGATGAGGCTTGTTCAGGTCAGGATCCCAAACCAAAACCCAAGTCTCGATTCCCAAATTGATCCTTTTCGAGATGGAATTTCAAAACTCGAAACCAAACCGAAATTTCGGTATTTCTAAGTTGTTTTGATTTTTCAGTTTGAGATTAGGAAAAGCATATATTAACATAATTTAGAAAGATCGTATGAATGCATCCACAAATCACAAGTTTGCAATCCCCAAATTCCAAATTTACACAATTCGAAGAAAGCCCTCAATCAAAATTCAAAAGTAGAAAAATTGAACCAAATACAAAGACATCAAGCAGTAATTGAAATTAGGTGTTTTCAAAACAGAAATCCTAACTTTAATCCTAAATCCCCAAATTGAAAGCTCAAAACCATAATTCACAATTTCAGAATCCAAATCGATATCATGGTACAATAATTTCATGAATCTTGGTACCGTTCAGATCAAAGAAGCTTCGATTGGATATCGTGGTGGGAGATGGAAGTGGAACTGTAGAAGTCTAGATCTGGAATATGGAGGAGTCGTAGTCCGTAGAGGTGTGGTGGTCAGTGACTCGACGGCCGATGTGTTGAGTCCATTGTTTGAAATATCCTAGACATGCTTGATATTTCCACGGAAATATCCAAATTTAGGGAACGTTATGGAAAGAGGGGAACTTCACCCCATATTTGCAATATTTTCGAAAATCAGTCAATTTCCTTGATATTTTTAAGAAATATTCAATGTTTCCAGATAATTTGTAAAAAGTTTGCAGGAAATATCCATGAGCATGTGTATTCTTTATTTTTAAATTTTTTTTCTTTATGGTATTAGTTTACTTCAATAAAACTTGTACTGCTTTCATGACGAAAATTTCAATTAACTTATGTAAAATTTATTTTTTCTAGTGAAATGCTTTATCTTATTACTTGTCATTAGAAGGAAGTTTTTCTTCTCACATATCACATACTTATTGTTTACACAGTAACTAATCATTAATTTTTAATTCATACATGTGTTGTGGCTTCATATGACATTCCCTAAAAAATAATTTTAATTTTTCATGTTTTTGAGCAAATTTCCATAATTTCCATCATGTGTTGAGTCCGTTGAGTGTTGACAGAGCGGAGGAGGAAAGGAGTGGGTGCATAGAGATTCAAGAGGTATGAGTGAGAGAGAGTGCATGCTTGATTTAAGAGATGAGAGAGAGTGAGTTTTTGACCCCAACGGTTGAGATTTAATCAACAAAATCCAACGCTTACAATTTATGCTAATAAATATAATACACACACACACACACACATATACATACATACATATATATATATATATATATATTAGTTGGGGATTACTGAACACTTTGGCGACCATGTCCCAATTCTCGTACCGAAATATTGGAATTTTTTTGGTATGGGTTACCGAACTTTTCGGGATTTTTCGATCATGTTCGGGTAATTTGGAATTTTTTTTCCAGCCCTACTTGATGGAGTGTTTCTCTAAGTGCTGATGAGTGTTTCCCTAGGCGCCAATAAAGTGTTTCCTTGGGCGTTGATGGAGTGTTTCCCTAAGTGTTGATGAAGTGTTTTCCTTGGCGCTAATGCTGAAAGCTTTAAGGAGTATTTGTTAAACTAACAAACACTGGAAACGACTGAGTAGTCACAATAAGCTATGACTTGCATGAATGACGTGTAGTGTGGAAGTTTAACATGAGATAGGGGTTGTTCTTGGCCGTGTGGCTTCAAAGTAGCTAATATAGGATTTCTAATGGTTTGGTGGTTTTGCAGGAGTTAAGGAAGATTATTGGAAGGCTCAGGATGAAAAGAAGGCTTATCTCTAAAGAACTAGGTTTCCTGCACTTAGAGGAAGCTTGGTCTGCGTAATGCATACTTGCCCTTGTCGTTCTTCTTCCCTTGCGTGGTTCTCTCTCCCCCCCCTTTACAGTGTACTAGTGCATTGTATTTATAGAAGCAGGGATCCTTCTAGACTCCAGCTGGAGAATCTCTTGGTTTCTTTTCCTTTTCTAAATCAGCTAAGTTTTCCTTCATCTTTCCATGGCTATAGCTACAAGTTTCCTTTTTGGTATAACACTGTAGAGGCTAGGAGCCTAATAATTCATGTTTGAGCACACTGCCCAAAGTTTCTCTTTTCCTAGACCAAGTCCCACACAATGTGTCCATCTTTGGTAATGCTCATCCCTGCTTTCTCTCTTATTTGTCCTATGTGAGCTTATAAATGAAGGATTCCTTTCTACACAATAAAAGGGGCGCACGACCTTAGATAAGCATATGATTTGGTTAGCACAACTTTGATTTGATCGGATTTTATAAACGTCAAAATGGTACCTATTCATGGACATAAAGGTTTTAATCATGTTTTGCTTCACGCAAGATCAACTATTATGATTAAACGGTCCGTAGAGCTAGCCAAATAGCCATGGAATCCTCTTTAGCGAGGTACTTCCGTTTGTAATGCTTCAGGCATAAGTCTTTGAATGAAGATCATGTCGGAGGCTTATTCAGCTTTATTCACGCCCCTTGATGACTTTAATGGTTTCTCAGCTTTTCGATAGTCAAGTGAACCTTCACGTCTTGTACCCACCTAAAGTAGTTTCCATCATAAACGTCCAAATCAGTGAAATCGAACTTGTGACTGTTCGACAATCCAAAGAATGAAGGAACATGATTGTAGTTGGTGCTATGAGAAATAAAACCTCAATATGCATCAAAGTTAGGACATTCGGGTTCTAAGACATGGTTTAGTTAATTTGCATGAAAAACTTCAGGTTAAATACATGGGTTTATGTTTTATGAAAACTTTAGGTTTCAAAGCACTAAATTCAAAACTTCAAGTTCAATTTAGATGAACTTCCAGTTCCTAAAGGGGGTACCTAGAAAAAAAAAAACATAATACAATTCATGTGTAGTAAATTTGAGGTTACTTCAGGAGCCCAAGTGTGAGTAGCTTCGGAACAACGAAATGTGTCAACAGTTCGACATAGTTCAACAATATACAATATACAATCTAACCCTTGTTTTTAGTTCTTTTGTTTTTTTTTTTTTTTTTACTCACATGTTTCAATCATCATATAAGATAATTCGAATAATTAAAATATGAAAATATTAGTTGCGTGTGTGCATGCTTATATATATTGAATAATATATGCAATATACAATATATATATATATATATATATATATATATATAATAGGAAGACTGGGGGTTCATGGATCATGGTGAATGTTTTCATGCTAACAGAGTCCTATAAAATATTGATTTCGTGTTTTAAAAGAACTTAATTTGCTAGAAACGAAAGAAAGTCTTTGAATGCTAGTTGTAGAAGATCATTCTCCAATGTTGGATTTCCATCTTTAAGGTGTTTTACCTCCTTTAACATAAAAGAAGAAATTGAATCAATAACAAGTATAATAATTCAATAAAATAAAAAGTTAATTATAAGAAGAATAAAAGGTTAATTATAAGAAGAATGATTGAAACATAATACTCCCCCAATTGAAGATAGACAAACTCTTTTAGTGCAACGTCAAGAGCGTACTGATAACATGTTATAAGTTTATTTTACTGAAGAATTATGGAGAAATGGAGAATGGCGGCAAGAAGAGAGAAAAGAAAGAATTTGGTGAAGTATGTTGAGTGTTTTTTGACACCATTATGCCTTTATCTGTAGTAGAAAGGAAGTGAGAATCTTTATCTTTCAAGTAATACATTACAACTACAAACCTATCTAAATAATATTATAGAATTCTATAAAGATTTATTTGGTAATACGATCACATTCCTAACCAATTTAGAACTGCAACATTTAGATGTTTCAGGGCATTTTTAGTCATTTGACCTTGAAACACCCCGACCCGGGATGTTCACTTGAACTCCAAATCGAGTTGTGATGACCGACACCAGGAGGGTGACGAAGCCATAAAGTGTGGTGATGTGGAAAATGTGAATAAATTTAAATATAAAAGTGCCTAAATATAAGAGTGCGCTTGTGAGTGTGAATGAACTCATTTCACAAGTGATGTCAGAGCATAAATAAAGTACAGTCAAGTAGGATGAGAATTATACCATTGAAGGTAACTACATATACAAAGATTTGCCAAGAATCCTCGTCGACACGAAAGCTCAGCCACTAAAACCTGGAGGGGTGAACAAATAAGGGTGAGTGAACCTGAAAATAAAGCTTTATGAAACATTTTCAAAAACATAATAACCCCTTACCGTAAAACAAGTATAGTTTCTACATAACATACTACATATAGTATGAAAATACTTACCGTGGCCAGCAATACCTTGAAAATGCAATACTTCATAGTAATTCATAAATAAGCATAATACTTCTGGTAATCACAATATCTCGCAGAAATAAACATATCATATCGAGTACTCATCAACATATATTGACACGAGTTCATGCAGAGATTTTCTGACATGAACATGACTGGGTGTAATAATGAGTTACGCTTTAGTACTATAGTCACGTGAAGACTGACGCTATGCGCATCACATACGAGTCATAATTGCCTATCGCAATCAAAGATAGGACTGGCACCTACAATGGATCCAAGTGAGCGTACGGTGCGATGTGAACATACACGGAAAGCCTAGCCCTGGCTTGGGGGAATACTGACATCAGTGTAGCACACGATGAACAAATAACATAAATATAGGCATGCCATAGTAATTCAATAATTCTAGTCAAGATAATACTATTCATGATATTTAAGGCATCCCATTATAGTACGCTTACTAGTGCATCCCATAAAACGTAGAACAATTTCATGAATTCCGTTGATGCATTAGTTTTTATAAGTGTTAATCTAATCTAGATGTGCATAAGAAATTCGTTATAAGATATATAAGTGGAAACTAAATAAATATATAATATTTAAAAGTAAAGATCCACTCATAAATCATGTTGTCGGGTCGAACCCGCTTCACGGGCATTGATGATCCTTGCAATGCGTTTCACCTAGAAACGAAATCACTTACGTTAATATATAATGTATTAACGTGTTTTTTTGTACAAAGTACGACTAATAAAGACACCATTTTAAAACGGTCGAATTTCAAAAAATGGATGGTTGATTCGGGTTCGGCACATCGAGAAATCTAAGGAGGGACCTCGGGCTCCTCCACGTGCCGAGCACAGTGGCGCCACCCATACGCGCCCATGCATCGTGAGTACCACAGTTCTCACCTTCCTCGCGAAGACCTGTGTTTTGCAGGTTGAACAGCCAACTTCCCGAGCTCATTTCAAGCTTGATTCTCAACCAAATTCAGTGAATCAAGTACCCATTTAAAGTTAGGAATATAGGAATCAATCTATACCCATTTGAGGCTGTGCCATAATCAGAGTTCGCCGAAAAAACGGTCTGAAAGTGGCTCGATGGCCACAGTTCCTTCCTTCCAAAAATCTAGGGAAATCTCCCCCGACTTGTTTTCTACACTAAATCACCCCAATCATAATTTTAAGGTTAAAAGAACAATATAAGGCTTTGAAATAAGAAGGATGTGAAGGTCTTAAGGTTCACCATGGTCGGGAAAAAGAATGAACAATGATACGGCCGCTGTACAGTGTAGATTCCATGTTTGGGTTGCGTTCATAGCTTAAAGTCCTAGTTTTTTGGCTGAGAAGCTCGTAGATCTTGTCAAGGCAATAAAGTTAGTGGTGGTGATGGTATTGCTGA
The DNA here is from genome assembly GCF_019419815.1 of Pyrus x bretschneideri. NCBI lineage: Eukaryota > Viridiplantae > Streptophyta > Magnoliopsida > Rosales > Rosaceae > Pyrus > Pyrus x bretschneideri. The sequence goes on from NW_025999779.1 coordinate 3,380,921, forward strand.
ACCACTTAATCAGGGTTTGCAGAGAAAAATGAAGAGTGAGGTTGCAGATGTCAAACTCGCCTGGGTTGATGGCAGGTGGTGTATGGCGGGGGTGTGCATCTCGGCCTCTCAGTGTTGTACACAGATAAAGGAAAGTTTGAGAGGAATGGAGAGTCTATGAGTGATAGGGAACAGAGAATGAAAATAATGAGAGAGTGAGAAAGATGAAAGAGCTAGAGGGATAGAGGTTTGAAAGAGTAGAAGAGAAACTGAGATGAGACACGGGAATGAAGGAAGGAGTGGTGTGGGCCCCACTTGGCACACAGTTCAAAGTCACCAATGAAGAAACAGAAAAATATCTCCCATAACGTGAATTTACCAAAACGCATATCACGCTACATAGTTTGTAAAATCCTCATCATAACTCCAAATTCAATTCCGCTTACGCTTATGCGTTCGTACCGTTGAGTACTTCAAGAATACTGTAAAATAATAGCTCATACGCATCACGAAAAACGGTCAACGAAAGTCAACAATCTCTCTTCTAAGGGCATTTTGGTTAATTCACGCTTTTAAAATTTATAAAATCGTAAAATTAGGGACGGGTTGTTACAATCTACCCAACTTAAAAATTTTGTCCCCAAAATTTGAAATAACTTGTTATACATAAAATAGTGAAAGATAGAAGAAAAATATATATAACAAGAAGATGTCAAGTTAGAGTGGTTGCATAAAACAGGATGTCATTCCATCTTTATTGTAATGATTCCTTTTTCATGCCTCCAAACTTGACTTTTGTTCTCCATTAGTACAATAGTATAAAATAATACCTTTATGAAAACATGAGGTCAAAAATAGATAAATAATAACATAACGTCAAAATGTATATATACAATAACATAGGATTAACTTAGTTGTACTGAAATCAAGACTAAGCTTAGAAAAATTTCACCTACGCACTCGTGGTGTCACGTATTCCAAGAATGTGTAGTACCCTTGGGTCAAGCCCAAATAATAAATAAGTAATTAACTAAACAAATATAAATACTAACGTAGACAAGCCTAATTGTCCACTTACTTAATGAATCCAACGAATAAGTTATTGATACTACGGTTTGCAGCTTGTAATACCGACAACTCATTGTTGTCCCGACAAGTAAGTAATAGATTCCTAAGGGTGTAATATTACCATCTTGCCCTTCATTGGGAAATACACCTAAATCATCTAATGAAAGCCTGCATCGCGCTCACGCACTACCCTTTCGGGTGAAAACATCAATAGCACACAATTTTACTACATCGTAATCTCGATCATTTGAATACTTGTTCGCAATACTCTTCTATTAATCATGTTCCGTGAGTAAAATCTCTATACCACGACTCAAATGGTACCATAACCAAACCAGAATAATAGCTATCATTGTACTCAACATAAATAAAGATAGGTGTCTATCATAACCGACCAAAACTGTAAAACAACAAAAGCAACATGTTCTCTAAGATTAAGATAATTCATTCAGACTGGGCGTTAGTTTGAGAAAGAAATGCGGTAAGTGACAAAACTTAATACACATGGCCTTCAGAAGGCTTCCCAATACTTGGAAGCAAAACACGCATCACTATGAGATACAATAGTGACAAGCATACCATGTAACCGAACAATGTAGTTCACAACGTCTTAGCGAGCAGATTCATAGTGGATTTCTCTCGAATTTATGCTTAATAGCTCATACGCGTCACGAAAAGATAGTCAATGAAAGTCAACAATCTCTCTTCTAAGAGCATTTTGGTCAATTCACACTTTTAAAATTTATAAAATCCTAAAATTAGGGACGTGTTGTTACAACCTGTTAATATTCAAACCCAAAAGAGGCAAGTAGCCCTTTAACACAATGGTAGAAAATAGTTATATCATTACATCTCGGTGTAGGTTCGAAGGTGTCAGCTCTCTAATCTAATATCTAAAATCTAAGCTATCTTCTTTAAAAATAAATAAAATAATAAAATAAAAAAAGAGAAGAAAATTTACACAGCGCGTGTGGGGGGACATTTTTGTCAACTCAAAAAAGTAACACGTCACCATTCCACTTCAATCGGTACCAACCATGGTTGATAAATTGGCGAGTACACAATCCCTAAGGACAACGACGTTTCCCCTCCGCTGTACTCGCCATCCAGTTCACACACGTGTCAGAAATCCGATCTCAGAAATCTTCAGACCCGCCAAGCGAGTCCTTGCGCTCACTGCTTTAGATTTCGTCCACCTCAGCATCCCCTCGGCCCCATTTTCCGCCAAGCTGGAAATATCTTCCATCCAGCGTGGCGTCTTTCTACTTCTACTGCATCTCCAGCCCTTGTTTTGTCCACGTCATCAATCGTTCAGCTCATCTCGGAGCTCATATGTTTCCCTCTCTCTCTCTCCCCTTCTCTCTCTCTCTCTCTCTCTCTCTCCCACCTCTTTTTTCTCTTTCCCTGACGAAAGGATCGGCGATTATCTGTCCCTCTCTCTCTCATCTGTAGCTGTTGACAGAGTCTTATGTTTCTTGTTCCGGTCAAGGTTGTCGGAAACCCAAAGTTATCTGCAAGTATCGAACCAAGACATTTTTGAAGATCCAAACTAAGATTTTCAGGATTATTCTCTGACGTTGTTATTAATTTTTAGTGACAATGATTATCTTGGTAATTTCAGCTTGGATCTAGCTCACTTATGGCGATTAATGAAGCTTTGCAGGTGATTTCTTCCATGTTTCGCTTCTTTGATTTTTTACTTCCCCGTTTATTTATTTATTTTTAGCTACTTTGAATTAGTTAATTGGAAGCTCTTTATTATTTTCAGTTGTTGAAGAATTGTTAATTGAGATGTTAGTAATCTAAAATCACAATTTTCTGTTGATTTTGTGTATATTTGAATAATTTGTTGATTAATCTAATAGTTGTATACAGTTGCAAGTTCTTGGAGTACCAAATTCTCCTTTTTCGGAAATTTTTAAATTTTTTGCATACTGATAAGTTTCATTTCTGGAGAAGTGTTTGTTTTCTTTAAGAACAATTGATGCTGTCAATGTTTTGCGGTGGATTTTTTGACTGATATGATGTTCTGGTATTACAGGGTGAAAGCAATTTGTTGGGTTTCAAGCCGTTTTTAGCCAGCTAACAACGATTGGCGTTAATTCCGCATCAATTGTGTATATATTTGGTTATGAATTTGCTGTCGGCATCACTCTGTAACCGGTGAATACACTTTGTGTTAGGTTTAGAAGGGTCTGTAATTGCAGATGTTTTGTTTTGAAATCAGCGCTGTGCGCTATTCTTTTCCCCGATTCAAGAAGATATTTTTTTCGTTCTGAACTTGGGCCGTGTTACTACTAGTGTTTTGTGTGACTGACAGGGAGTGTCCTGATGAGTGTTAATAGTGATGAGGACAAACAACTGTTGGAACTGGACCACCGCTCATGGGAGGGTGAGGGGAAGAGGGGTAACAATGGAGTGGAGGATGAGGAAAGGAGGTTAGTGGAGGAAGATGAGTCGAAAAGTAATGGAAGAGCTGGAGATGTAAAAGGTCGGCAAGGAGGGGCTGTTCAAGCCCAGACTGTTACACAACAGCCTCAAGGGTCAACGGTATGCTGGGAGAGGTTTCTACCACTAAGATCTCTTAAGGTTTTGCTGGTGGAATATGATGATTGCACTCGCCATGTTGTCACCGCACTGCTTCGCAATTGCAGTTATGAAGGTTAGTGACCGTACTACTGAGACTCCTAATGCTTACTTATGCATGACAATGTCTAGGCACTGCTGTTTATGAAAGAATTGAACGGATGCATTTTCAACTTTATGGAGTTGAGTATTTTCTTCACGATTAATGCGGATGCTATCATCTGTATGCTACCATGTCTTTTATTACTGAATAGCATAAATGTGTATATTGTTGCATTTGAAAATCAATAATGTTAGTCGAGTTTTTGTCATTGCAAATACATTGTCAGTGTCGGCAGACAAGTACTACTTTTGTGCATTAATCACATCTTCTTTATATATTTTATTTATTTTTTGAATTGAGGATTTGACATTTAAAATCTTCATAATTTCAGTGATTCCAGTAGCAAATGGAGTGCAAGCATGGAAGATTCTTGAAGATTTGACTAATCATGTTGATCTAGTTTTAACTGAGGTAGTCATGCCGTGCGTATCAGGCGTTGGTCTTTTAAGCAAGATTATGCGCCATAAGACGCGGAAAAATGTTCCTGTGATTAGTAAGTTATTTTCCCCATGACCATCTCGTTAACAGCTGTAGTGAGCAGTCATCTATGTTGAGTTTGAGGCAGTTTAGAAAGTAGACGCTTAACTATGCCTTCTGTTGAGATGTGTGTGCAGTGATGTCATCTCATGATTCAATGGGTCTCGTCTTTAAATGTTTGTCAAGGGGTGCTGTTGACTTTTTGGTGAAGCCTATTCGAAAGAATGAGCTTAAGAACCTCTGGCAGCACATTTGGAGGAGATGCCATAGTGTAAGTCCTTAAGATTTTCTGATCTGGTATTCAAATATTTGCCCACAAGCGTGTATAGTGCTGTTCAGTTCTTTCTTTTGTGGTTTTTTTTACCTCGCTTCCTGATATATAATATTTCTCCTGAAATATAGAGTAATATCCTCTCTTGAGATTGGTATTGAACAGCGCAGATTTTTATGAGAAGAGCTTTATAATTGTATGATGATATTTAATATGTTTGTCTAAATGGTGATTCAATGCTTGTTTGATATTGCAATTTATATTACGTTGCCTTTTTTTTTTTGTATGACTAGTATCTTAACCTTTTTTTTTTTTTTTTTTTTTTTTCAGTCTAGTGGCAGTGGTACTGGAAGTGAAAGTGGCACACAAACTCAAAGGTCCATAAGATCAAAAAGTGTTGAAAAGTCCGGGAACAATATCGGAAGCAATGATGAGGAAGATAATGTGAGCACTGATTTGAATGTTGGAGATGGAAGTGACAATGGAAGTGGCACTCAGGTATGGTTGTTATTGGATACTAAAGATCTTGGATGGTACGTACCTCTTGGACACTTAGGACAAGGGATTCTTTTTGTACCTTGATACCTTTTTTGTTACAGGATCCCATTACCAATTTTATGATCATCTCCGTAAAGAAATATCAAACAATAAATTCATAGAATGACCTGGAATCATAGAAATGTACACTGCAGTCTCACTGTGTCAATGCGTTTCATTTTGTAGAGTTCTTGGACAAAAAAGGCTGTAGAAGTTGACAGTCCTCGACATGCATATTCATGGCCCCATCCTGATAGTACTTGTGCCCAAGTAGTTCACTCAAATGCTGAATCACTTGGTAACAAATTGCTTCCTGCAGCTGCAACTAGGGAGTGCCAGCAACAGAAGGAACAAAATGGTATTCCTGGAATTATTGAAACCTGTGTGGTTCTGCGTGTCCTAAATTCAAATGTTATTATGCAATTTTGCTATATATAGATGTGTGTGCGCGTGGCGCACCTAAGTGTGTGCATATGTACTTGTTTTACTTTCTTCGTGATTAGGCTGTATTTTCTATTTCCAGACAACTTTGCAATGGGAAAAGATCTGGAGATATGCCTGACCAGTACTAAAGATTTACAGCATGGGCAACGTAATGATTTTTCAACAAAACTAGCAGGAACAAGACAGAATAATCTGCTTGAGACAGGTTCCTGTAAACGTGACGAGAAAATTGATAAGGGCAAGCTGAATTTGAATCGTGAGAGTCCTTCGAGCATGCTGAAGTATGATGGTGCTACTGTAACAGGTGTTGTTACTAATCCCACTGATTCCCAGATGGACAACACACAATTTGAAGCTTCTAACAGACATTATAACGCCTTAGATGTTAACAATAAGGCGAATAGTGATACTCATGAACTACCATCCGTGGAGCCCAGTTTGAAAAGGCTTAGAGGAGTCAAAGGCACTGAGACAACAGTACAAGATGACCGCAATGTATGGAGACGTTCAGACTCTTCAGCCTTTTCAAGGTATTAGGAACAGAAAGACTTAGAAATTATTATTATCTGCGTAAGTTTGAATCTGCGTTCACTTGAACTTTCTATATTTTCCTTTAGCATATTACTTCCTCTGCAGGTATAACGCAGCCTCAAATGCTAACAAGGGTCCTTCTGGGCATGTCGGAAGCAACTCTCCGCATGATAATAGTGGAGAAGTTACAAAAATGGAATTCTTTTGTGACATTCGATCTCATTCAAGAGATAACCTTCCCAATCAATGCTCGATCGGAGGCAGAAATATCAACGATATGGGGTCCACTACTAATAACGACGTTCCGAAATCTCAAGTTGCAAACAAGTCAGCAGCAGCAGCAGCATCCACAGTCCAACTTTTGCATCCATCATCTGCTTTCCATCCTGTGAAGGACCTTAAGAGTGCTACCGAACATGTTGTAGTAGATAATGCTAATGATGTGGAAACAGCAATACGAGTTCAATCAAGAGACACCCAGAAGCAACTGCAAATTCAGAACCTCCATCATGATTATGATCAGCATCGGGTCCATCACCATGTTGTCTACAATATGCAAGAGCAACAGCTTCATAACAATAATGATTCATCTTTGAAGAAATTGGCTGCAGCTGCCCCACATTGCGGATCATCCAATGGGACTGGGCCTGTTGAGGGCAATCCTGGAAATTACAGCATCAATGGGAGTGGTTCAGGCAGTAACCATGGGAGCAATGGGCAAAACGGAGGCAGTGGTGGACATAATGTTGGAGGTACAAACCTAGAAAGTGATTATGGAGTTGCTGGGAAAAGTGGAAGTGGTGATGGTAGCGGAAACCAGAGTGGAAATAGAGTAGATGAAAACAAGAAGCAGAGAGAAGCTGCCTTGACCAAGTTCCGTGAGAAAAGAAAAGAGAGATGCTTCCGGAAAAAGGTAACTAACATTCAGTTGTTTGCATATAGTAGATCTTAATAAGTGCTTATGAAAAATTTGCGCTTTCCTCCTATATTTGCAACATTTATATTAAATGATTAACTTCAATCTGTTAAATTCACCCTTTCTTGCATTGCATGTTTGAGCCGAATTCATCAAAACAGAAAATAGGAGAAAATATAGACAGCTTGTTGAATTTAATTTTCGTTTGGTTTTTCAGGTTCGGTATCAAAACAGAAAGAAACTGGCAGATCAACGGCCTCGCATTCGAGGACAGTTTGTGCGGCATACAGTGAGCGAGAACATGAGCAGGACAACAGATATCTAACTCGACACTTCCAGTAACATAGGGTTGAAATTTGGTGAGTACTTGTGAGCTGTTATCAGTTAAATGCATATGTACATTTTCTTGCAACTCTTACAAGCAAGGTGCTACGTAAATATTTGTGTGGAGACATTTGGAGGTGTAGGACGTGAGAACTCCAGACAGACCACACCTTGAAACTGCATTCGATTAACGTGGATTTCAAATTGCTTCTTTTAGATGAGAGGCCATCAGCTTTATGCTTTCAGTGTCTTTATTTGATCTGGTGTTATTTTATTGCCTGCCAATAATTAGCAATTTTTGTTTTCATGTTAAAGAAAAAAGCTTTTTCATTTCCTTCTCTAGACTTCTGGTCTCTCGGTGTTAGGCCGTGAGCCGGCCAACATTTCGCTTGAGGTAAGGTGGTTTTCACCGCAGAATAATGTGAGTTCTGGTATGTCTCTTTACTGCAGGCCGGTTTGCCAAGGCAGTTTGCCTGCCATTTGCATTTGAGTTCAAATTTCTCTCTTCGGTAGAGTAGTTAAAGGAAAAACGCTATTTCTTTACCAATGTATACATGCGCAGATTACGTGAACCAATGGAAATTATTATGTTAAAATCGGAATTGATAAAACATTAGGACGAGAATTATGAGATTACTCACAAACCTGTGATTTCTGCATTCTCTTTTTCATCTCGTGCGCTCTAATTAGCGAAGATTAAAAAAAGTGCCGAAATCACTTCTCTTTCTTTTAAAATGCAGGCGGTAAGAGGTTCTTAAGGGAAAAAAACAAATATTTGCTTTTATTTTTTTGGTGTGTTGGTACATTTTGGAGATGGAGGAGTCAGGATATGGGTTGGGCCCAGGTTTGACTCTGCTTAGAATTTTTGTGTTTCGGCCCTTGGGCTCCAACTGTACCCAAAAGTGCGAAGTAAAAAAATGGAAAAGAAACAACCTCCTAATCCTCTGTTGCCAGTGTTTAAAATTTCTTTGATACAATAGAAATTTTCATGGAAATATTCAAAGAATCAGAGAAAGATATGAAAATGGGGGGTGAAATCTAAATTTCATCTCGTATCAATATTGGTGGAAATATCGATATGCAAATTTGTGAAAATATTGACAAATATATCGAATATTGATATCGATTTCGGTTGCTTTTGATGAAAATGATAAAATTTAAAATGAAACTTTAGGTAGTGTCAAACATTAGTTTGGAAGAAATATAAGAATTTTTTCGATATTTAACAAATGTGTCAAAAACATCGACGGTATTTATCGATTTTAGCATACATTTAAGAGTTTTTCCGAAATAAGGTGAAATGTAGACTTCAACCTTCATTTTTATATTTTTCTCTGATTTGTTTGAGTGGACGATGTGTAAAAAACAAGAGACAAACACGATATGCTTTGCTTTGTTTCGTTCTTCCGGGAATGTCTTAAAGATTCTGCTCACTGGTCGCATTCAATTGGAACAAATCCAAAAGAAAAAGAAGGCCACCGCACTGCTGTATTTGCTAGTACTGAAAAAAGCATATATTTCAGATTATATCTAAATAATATTGAAGTTTGAATAAAATTAATTAATCACATAATTCAATATTGATACTACCTAATCAATGAGCTTATGTATAGTGGAGATTAACTGCAAGCCAACACCAACAAACAACCAACGTAGGAAACCCTAACAGCTAAAAAACAAGTCACAAAAGGGCTTACAGAAGATAAGAGAGCAAAAGTTCAACAAACAGAAGCACTACTTCAGTGGAAATTCTGGTGATATATCCACATAGCATATATATATGTATGTATGTATGTATGTATATATATAGATTATATAGTATATATCTGAATTTCTGATGCAAACAAGATGGTTTAATTTTAATATCATTTTTACAGCAAGAATGATCTAATAAGTAGTTAGTTTAAGTAATCGCTTAGGTCTTTGAATTAGATACATGGCCATTAAGATATCCAACTGCAACTCAACAATCTATGTATCTAGTTATGAGTTCAATTTCTCCTTTGTCTCCACAGGCAAAGTGGTGATAATGTTTTCTATAAAGAATAGGACGAATACTTCAGTCGACCATCTTACATGTATGAGGGTGTTTTATAGCATTAATCTAATTAAATTGAAGTGATAAACTGTTGAAGATTAATCTAATCAATGTCTTATTTAATATAACTATGGTTCAAACTTTATAAATATATTACTGACATATGCTCCTATTCCCAGGTTCTAATAATATTCACTCGTGCTAATTGCTATGATATGTGGAGTCCGTACCAATTCCATAGGTATATTATATGATCTGTGCGACAGGTTTCTTTGATCAGCATGAATCTGTTTATTTATTTATTTATTTTGTTTGTTTAATTTACTTGATTAAGATGAAACCTTTTCGTGGAAAAATTGGGGGTGATTTTCATAGTTGGTGCAACTATATAACTTACAATGATTCTATATATGTGGTAGCATCTCTATAAAATGTTTTAAATTATGGAAAAGAAGAAGTAAAGCTGAAAAATATTGGATTCAATTGATATAGTTACAGAAAAGGCAGCAAAAAATTTTCTAGTGTCAGAATTGGATGTATAATATGTTGGCTTTGCATGAAGAGAATTGCGAGTAGAACAAAACTCATCATATACCATGAGCCTGTCAAGTTTAAGGCCAAAAAACAATGGTTTTGGCTTCCAAAAATACAAAATAAAGTTTTTAATAAATTTCAATATTTTCGGTTGCTTTCCGATTAATGTCGTTTAACCTTTGGGTTGTTCTAGGGAGTTGTAATCCATTTATTTAAGCCATTGTTTGTTCCCATCGTAATCTCATCTTCAATCAATTAATCAAGCACAAACTTTGGGATTAAAAAAAATGGTGGATTTCAAATTTTTGGTTCTTCAAGGATTTATGCTTGTAATTCTTTAAGCTTCGTGCTGCATCAATTGGTATTAGAGTAGGGATTTTCCCTATTCTATTGGCAATCGATATTGGAAGATGGAAAAGTCTCTTCAACGTTGATTGTGGGAGGAAGACTATTTGAGGCACACCAAAGATCTTCTATGGTGGTTGTAGACAATCTCTTGTTGATGGGGAATGCGATGGAGGATTTGCCTCAAGCCAAACTCGTCAACTTGATGTTGGGAAGATTCCTCGTTTTGAGGGTGGTGAATGCATAGGATTTTCTTGATAAAGTTTCAATTGTAGAGGAATTCTTGTAAGGAATAATTATTCTAGTGGAGAAGATGGTCAAGATAGCTGTTTTTTGTCTAAAGGAAAAAATTGCTTTTGGTAGGATAGTTTGCAAAAGGCACGGAAGAAAGAAGGAAAGAATCATATCCAACCTTGGCGTAGGATGAGGATGAAGAAAATTATTGTAAAGCTATAGTTTTCGTTTGAATATGATTTGTCTCTTTTAACAGTGAAAAAGGTTATTTTCAAAGAAAAAGTAGGGAAGGAAAAATTATTTGATAATTCCTTATGCCTAACAAAGATGGAGGAAAATTTTGAAGAAAAGGAAGTTGAATCGCCAATTCAAGGTGATGTCATGATTGAAGAAAGCTATTATAGAAGAAGATAATCAAGTAAGCATCCATGATGAATAAGGTATTGATAAAACTCAAACTTTTGTAGTCGATATGGTTGTAGGATACAAGCCATTATCAACCACGAACATAAACTACCAAGCATGTGAGCACGAACAACAAGATGAATCAACTACGTACATATTCAAATCTTATTTATGGAATCAACTACATGGTTGTACCATCTAGTTTTGAAGAAGTTTTGGCTCCTCATGTTAGAGATTATATGTGCTTATCTAGCTTCATAGTTAATTTTAAGACAAAGTCGAGGCTGAGTTCCTTTCAAGCAGAAGAGTCTAATGTAGAACAAGATATGGGTCAATTCCGACGAAGAAATATAAAGAAAATAAAATGTTTCAAATTATGGAAAAGAAGAATTAAAGTTGAAAAATATTGGATTGAATTGATATGGCGACAGAAAATGCAGCAAAAAAATATTCTTGTGTCAGGATTAGGCGTATAATATGGTGGTTTTGAAGAGAATCGCGAGCAGAATAAGACTCACTGTATAACGTTGGTTGCCACTTCCAAAAACGCAAAATAAAGTTTGTAGTAAATTTCAAACTTTTCGGTTGCCTTCCGGTTAATGTCATTTAATTACCGAAGACTTTTAAGTTGTCATAGGAAGTTGTAATCTAATTATCTAATCCATTAGCTGTTTCCATTGTAATCATCTTTTCCATCAATTCAGTCTTTAATAAAATAAAAAACCATTGGGATTTCTCTAAAAAACTGGTGGATTCCAGATTTTCGATTCTTCAAGGATTTACTTTGTAATCCTTTAAGCTTCGTGCTACGTCGGCTTCGTTTCTAGTCATGGTGCCCAAGTAAGAGATCTTACCTAAGGTACATATACTACCAGGGCATGGGCAATTGAGTCCAACGTTCCTCCACGGTATTATCCTAGACAACCAAAGTGGCATGCGTCCCTTAGTATGTGCGTGAAAAGTTCCATTGCGAAAATGCTCCTTCCATTCTGTTGAGGGGATCTCTCAAATAAGCTTAATTGAGAAGTCATTTGTAGGATTCACTTCACATTGTATTTAAATGATTCAACCATTCATTTTTTAAGCCTTTTCTTAAAAATCATCTGTATAAAAAATATCCAAATTCAAAACTATTTGACCGTTGAAAAAAATTGTAATCATCAATTTTTTTTAACTACAAATTGCAATGACTTTTTTACCAAGTCTTATTTTTTATTCTTTCCGTGGATTTCAAGACTTCCCTCTAAAGATTTTTATAACTTCTGATAAAGGATTAAAAAGTAAAACGAAACTCGTTTTGAGTTTTTTTTTTTCTTCTTTATTGTCTGTAATATTGTAAATTTAAAAAAAAACACACACACACACTCACATGCAGAAATTGTCAGCATTGGAGGCAGGCGGTTCTTCAGTTTAACCTACCGACTATGGCGCAGTAGAGTTGGAAGATAAAGCATATAATGTCTGGCCTTTAATATGCATGTTTTTCAACAAACATGAAATCCCTACATATATTGTCTTATGCAGACAATAATAATAGAAGGATCTCCACCTTAAAATTGTCATGATCCACATGCATAAAGCCAAATTTTGTGTTTTCCTTTAGTAATTTACACTAAGGGACTAAGAGGATTTGAGATTTGTACTCATCATATTAAATTAGTATCTAATTCATCATACAAGAGAGTTGAATTAAAAATATTTCACTTACAAATGGAGAAACATATTACTAGATTGTAGTATGTGACGCCAAACGTTATATATAAGTCCATAATTATATTAGGATGCTAAGAATAATACTTGCATTTCCTTCTAGGGGGATGAGCTCATTCTTTCACTTGCAAATAACGTCTTTTCACCATAAAAATTTGATAAACTGTTCAATGTCTTAATCTTCATTTGAATATCATCCTTACAAAAATCATTTGAATGATTAAATAATCTTCGAGTCAAATGTTTTTTTTTTTGTTTGTGGGAATGATCTTCAAATGAAGATTAAGACATTGAACAGTTATGAATATAAAATTTCTACGGTAAAAAGACATTATTTACAAATGGGGGAATGAAGTCATTTCCAAAGAAGAAATGCAAATATTATCCGAATGTTAATATCTTACGAAAAAATATTAATTAACTTTATTGAAATTTTAGGATGGTATTTTTGTTTCACTTAAATCACCAAAGAAAGTACACATTACGCAATATGCAAGTCCAAAGTTCACAGTGTTACATTACTATATTTATTATGACAAATTGCTTGTAAGCATTAAGCAATTTATAGAACAATGCTTGAGTCAGCCGGAGCGATGAAATATCTCATGAATGAGATATTTCAAAACTGTTCGTGCATGTATGACGTGTATTACATCAACGGCTAAAAGTTGTCCAGATCATCGTAAGCGCTTGTGTACATGGCAAAACCCTAACAGTGTAATACATGCATGGAACAAGTTTCACCGGTAGCTGTATCTTTAAAATGATAAATTGATTGGCACGTGCGTTGTGCAAACACAACTACCAGTCAGGGCCGTAGAATTTTAGTTTTAGTGTGATTGGGTAGCCGAAGAACGGGTACTCCCCCACGTGTCCACAGTGCCTCTTCCCAACTAACTTTCCAAAGGCACGAAATCTTCAAACCCTAAAAAAAAGAGTCAACCAACCCCCTATGCTTATTGGAACAATACAACCGTTGCGGATTTCAAAACCTCCAAACTTTGGCTTCCATTATTCGTATTCCGAAGGCAAAGGAGTGAGTTTTTTACAAGTCTACCAAATATATTCTTTTGGTAAATAACTAAACTACTTAATTGGTATATTTCTTGGATTACGAGTAAATAAATCAAAGAAGACACTAGAAGTTTGTTAAAACTAATAAGTCACCAATAAGTCACCAGCTAGTTTTATAAGAACATTAACCAGCAGAACCAACCAAGTTATTATTATATTAGAAAATTTTATTTTAATCTTTAAAAAAAGATGAATTTTAGACTATAATCTTGTGTAAGATTAAAATTTAATTTTCATCTCTGATACATTTAACCAACTCATTTATTAATTATATTTTGATGTTTTATTCTCTTTTTACTTCCTATTTTTAATGTATTAATTACATTTAAATTAATTTTCATTTTATTCATCATAATATATTTTGATGTTTACATTTAGGTAAACTAATTTTTTTATATTAATATATTCCGGTACAATTTGTATGTTCTTCATTTAGGTGCATTAATTCATTTGATAGGGTAATATTAGGGAGACTAAATTTATAAACAAAATTTCAAACTAAATGACGTGTAACAATAGGAAATGAGCATGTTTATCAACGCTTAAGCAATAATCCAATTGTCAACTTCCATGTCATTTAGTTTACAAAAGTTGTCTACAAATTTAGTTTTCCTAGCATTATCTCATTTGATATATATCAGTATATCTATCAATACAAATATATAGGTACATTAATTCAATATAATACATTTTGGTACATACATTTCGGTATTGACATTTAAGTATGTTAATTCAACATAATACATTTTGGTACATATACATTTTGGTATATTAATTCAATATAATACATTTCAATACATATATTTAGGTTCGCTATAACATATTTCGGTACAAACACTTAGGTACAAACATTTCGGTACAAAGAATTTAATTTTATGTATTTTGGTATAGTCATTTTTGTACACTTATGTATTTACATATTTCTGTGTAGCTAATTTCTTTTATTATTTTCTCATTTATGTTCATTTATATTTGAAAGAACTAGTATGTGCATATCAATAAAATTATAATTTTAGACATTAAATAAAAAAAATAGAATATAAATATTAATAAAAGTACACTTTAAAGGATTAAATTTAATTGTAAACTAGCACCAGTTTTTTTTTTAAATTTAATTATTATTATTATTATTATTATTTTAATCTTTTGTGAGGACTAATGTTCTAAAACTCCTTATTATATTTATACTTTCTCGTTTTAGGTGGACAGGGTTTGTCAATTACTTCTCGTCAACTAGTTTAATTCTCATTTGTATTTGATTGAAAAAGATATTAAACGGAGTGTAAAAACATTAAATGGATGGAGAAATGTTAAACGGATTAAAAACATTATCAACCAACTAGTTTCATTTTACTTTTACTGTTAATTGAGTTACTAATTTGGATAAATGTATCTAAAATGGAAAATATTAGTACACATTCAAATAAGCCACTTGCATGCATATATCATTGCCAAGTCTATAATTTTATTCTCTATGAAGTATAATTATGGTTTGTACAAATGAAATTTTTTGTCCGTCAAAGTGGTTATCTATTAGCTAGGTGGCTTCGTATGGTCACTAGTGGAGATAGAAAATCATAAATGCCTCTTCCTATCCACGAAATAAAAGTATATATACATCATCATAAAGTGCCTCCAGATCGAATTACGTACTGATTAGAGACCTGAGATCGATGGAAAAGGAAGTAAAATAAAAATTAGACCCAAGTCAGTGTCAATATCTCTTGATTAAAAACTACAACAAACATTAATATATAGTTCATTAGAAAACACAAGAATAATAAGCATTATATATACTTTCATCATCTAAAAGTCAAGGTTCTAAAAGGCGCTAGTCGGGCGGCATGATGGGGTCTAATACCTAGGTGGCTAGGTGGGCGCCTAGGTAAACTATGCGGATTTAAGTAAATCTATTGTATTTTGTGTAAATAAGTGTTTGTTTATACTTAAAATATATATAATTTCATCATAAGATAGAAAATAGAATGATATATATATATATATATTATGAAGTATTGGAACATAATGAAAATATAGGGAGCAAACATATAATGTGTGTTTATTTAAGTGTTCAATAAGTCTCTTACAATTTATTGGAAACAATAAAATGCAAAAGGAAATGTATCTATTTTTTATCTAAGTGAGTTGCAACCTAGACAGGTGTCTAGGCGGGTCTGGGCGGCACTAGGTGACTGGTCATTATCTCGATTAATGCCTAGGCGTTTGAAAATTAAGAAAATGCACCTAGACCTACTGAGGCACTGCAAAGATGTATTTATTTATTTACTAAAGTGTTCGATTCTCCATTATATGAAAAAGAAAGTACCACTCCCTCCCACTGTTCACCAAGCTACTAATTATTCCAAACTAAGGAAAGTGGAAAATAACAAGAAGAAGAAAATAAGCAAATAAATGCAGAAGGGTAGGGTTTATAAGGAAGAGTTCATTTTGTGTATCTCCAAAAATACATCGATCGGGAATTGGGGATGAAACAAACATATCTCCGTCCCCACCCCTATCCCTTCTCTAATAAGGATCTGAACTCTGTGGCAACTTCCTACTGCTAGAACATGCATGGTGGATTATTATTGCAGGAGTTTATAGAATTCTTTGCAGCCTATGATTTTAGTGAATGGGATTCATCTTTTTGTGCATTGTCTCTTTGTATTTTTATATAGAAGTATCTTCTTTCCACCGATCCATCAACTTTTGGAGGTTTACACTGTTTTTTTTTTTTTTTTTTTTCTTTTCTAGTGATTTAATTTAGTGTGTGTGGTTGTAAAATATAGGATAGCAAATGCTAATGTCCTATAATCCTATTTATTTACCGTCTTCATAATTCGATGAAAGAGGTGTGTGAGGAATTAAGGTGGCATGTGGAAATGGAAGAAGGCTTTTCCTCTAAATACGTGGGGTGAAATTTTTAATTTTAAGAGTAAAATAAAGGGGCGTTTTGATACAGACCCCTCATTTTTAGGCTTCTTAGATTAAACATCCGTTCATTTTAACAATTTGATTAAACATTCTCCTACAATTTGGTGCCATGTGTATTTTAATTAACCCATTGTAATGTACCTAAATTACATATTTTGCCATAGCCTTTAACATATCTCTTTGCCGCATCCAGTTTCTTCACCCCAAAATGCACACAAGTTTCCTAGATTCTTGCTAACTATGTCTCAGAGTTTTAATTCGAGTAGAATACTTGTTGAATATCAAAAGGATTTGAATTTAAGGATATTTATAATGTTATTTTTCTAGTGAATTTTATTTTCCGGCGGCACTTCCTTCCTATAAATGTACCATAAGTTTCAGAAGCCTTCTTTTCGTACCAAGGTCGATGTTGGTATTCAAGTTCCAGTTACTGATTTTTATTCAATCATCAGTTGGGTGCTTTGATTTTGATTGTCTTTCGAAGTCGAGGGTTTTGATTAAACGAAAACAAATAAAAGATGAAAACTTGATTAATCTAGGTATAACTGAAGTTGTTATCGAGTTAAAAAAACATGATTCACATGTTAGGGTCGATGCATGTTGTGTATTAGCCAAATTGTTAATTAGGGTTTTAGTATTAATCGAATTAAGAATCCCATATGGAGCTTCGGTTGGATCTTAGATCTATCCAACTTGCTAGAAGTTACACCGCAATGTACATAGCCAGTATAAGAAGTTGAGGGTCCTGAGCAAGGCTATGATTAATACATTATTAATGTTATGCTAACTCATATTGGATTGCAACATTGTAATGTACTAGTTAACATTTTTAATTTCGTACATTATTGGACTGCAACTTTGTAATGTACCAAGAGTTAAGTATGTCATTTAATGTTATGCTAACTCATATTGATCGTTTGGTACATAAAGTTTTTATTTTTGAAACGTATTTGTCTGGAAAAATGTTATACATTGTGTGTTTGTAATGTACCAGGAGTTTGGTACGTTACTTAATATTACAGTGACTCCTATTGATCATTTGGTTCATGATAGAATGTTAAATTAGATCATTCAAGGTGTTTGGTACGTAAAGTTTTTTTATTTTTGAAACTTATCTATCTGGAAAAACGTTATACAGTGTGTGTTTGTAATTTACCAAGAGTTTGGTACGTTACTTAATGTTACACTGACTCATAATGATCTTTTGGTTCATGATATAATATTATATTAGATCATTCCAGACATTTGGTACGTAAAGTTTTTTAGTTTTGAAACGTATTTGTCTGGAAAAAAAAAACGTTATACAGTGTGTTTGTAATGTACCAGGAGTTTGGTACGTTACTTAATGTTACACTAACTCATAATGATCGTTTTGGTTCATGATATAATGTTAAATTAGATCATTCAAGGCGTTTGGTACGTAAAGTTAATTGCATTGGGGCAAAGTTATGCTCACTGGTCATTAGCTCCTATCAAAACGAGATTATACAAAGAAATTAGATTAAAAGCTAGAAATGGACGACGCCATTGGGCTAGTATTGATATATATAGTAGGCCAACTAAGAAATGTGGTTCTTTGTTCGGAGGCTTTGATTTTGAAAAAGAAAAGAAAAGAAAAGAACGTGAGGCTTTGATTGAAGGCTTGGTATGTGATATCAAATGTTTAACACAACCGTGGTCAATAGATTTTCGTTTTGCTCCTCACGAAGGTAATGAGGCAGCACATCCAATGGTAGGTTTTGTTTCATGTGTAAGAGACTTTCATAGATGGGATTGAATTAAAAAAACGTAGGAGAACCGGCTTCCTAAAGAATAGGCACGTACAAAAATATATCTACATAAAAGGATATATATGAAATTTAATAATTAATATATTAAATTAAGAAAACACAATAATGACTTGTAATCTAAATAAATATAAAAATACTGATATGACTATTGTTTAGACGTTCTAACCAAATTTTGTATTAGAACCAATGTTTAATCTAAAGAGTATTAAAAAAGTGATAGGGATTCTAATTTTCCCTTAAATAAATTAGAATTGGTCCTTGAACTAAGGTCCTAGTTTAAATTTCTTCCTTGAATTAAAAATTAGTTAATTAGGATTTTGGGTAAGGTCCTATTTGGTATTGTTTTTCTTCACAAAAAATTGCTTCAATTTAAAGTTAAGGAATACAAAAGTTTAGCAAAAATAAAATATCCTACTTATTTTTTAGAGCATTGGCCTCCAAACAGCGGAACTTTTAAAACAACATGTAGTTTGCTTTTAAAGCTGCTTTTATGAAATTATAAAAATGATATTATTTATTCTACATATATTTTCTCCCTTGAAGAACAAATGGGCGCCACCATCTACGACTGCAACCACCAGCATTACGCCACCTTCGTCATCACCACCACCACCAACAACGCTACAATCATTGTCGCCATAATAGCTACCATTACTGATACCTCTACACCCAACCACCACCCCCTATTATTGGCACCAGCACCAACCTTAACCATTGCCACTTCCATCACTGCAACTATCCACGCCACCATTGTCGATGCCACCACCCCACTACTATGTTCATTTCTGTCATTATATAAAATTATCATTTTTACATTAAAATTTACCAAACATTTTTACATTTTTTTTAATACTCACAGCACTTTCAAAAAGATGTTTATCAAACGCTTAGTCTTTATTTTATAGTTGATTATTCCAAAGCATTTTATCAAACGCTAAATTGCTTTATTTTACAGTTAATTATTCTTAAAAGAGTTTTTTTAATTATTATTTTATTATTTATTTTATTATTATTTTAATAACAAAAATTCCAAACTGGCTCAAAATGTGGAGCATTACTCCATTCCGTTGACTTCCGTAAAAAAAATCTCTTTAGTTTAATTACGTGGCACATATGTGGGCCTACATATCTTATATTGTGATGATGTCACGTGTGTTAAAAAATAATTATATATTAGCAATTAAATTAAGGGTGATTTTGTATAAAATCAATACAAAGTTATCATATTGACAATAGATCAACAATATTTATGTTAATTATAAATAGGTTAATCATGCATTGTAACACTTAAATGCATTTAAAGTAAACAAAAATTATAAAATCTGCCATTACAGCTGGCACTCATTTCAACTGACACCCCATTTCTCATACATTTTATATCTTGAAATAGGTCAATATAGATCAGACACTACGTTACAGTGTCTGTTTCCTAAGTCTGTTTTTTACATTTGGATTCAAACGCTGTGTAGCGGTGTCCATTTCATAGTTTTGTTTTTTCCATCACTCATATGTCTCATACGTGCCTGTTTTTACATTTGGATTCAGACATTGTATGCAGTGTCTGTTTCCTAGTATTTTTTTTATTTTTCGATTCATACACTACGTTGAAGTGTCCGTTTCCCGGTTCTATTTGTTTTCGTCGCTCACATGCCTTCTATGCTTAACACCGCACGTGACTGCTGATTTCTACATTTGGATTTAGACACTGCATTGCATTGTCCATTTCCTGCTTTGTTTTTTACATTTGGATTCAGACACTGCAACACAATATCCTTTTCTTGTTTTGTTTTTCAAATTTGGATTCGAGTCTATTTCTTGTATCTGTTTTTTACATTTAAATTCAGATGTTGCGGTGTATTGTCCATTTCTTGTTCTGTTTTTTACGTTTGGATTTAGGCACTGCAACGCAATGTTCATTTCTTGTTCCTCTTTTTTTTTTTTTTTCTTTTTTTTTTTTGTGCATTTGGATCCAGACACTGCGTTGCAGTGTTTGTTTCCTGATTCTACTTTTTACATTTTAATTGGGATGTTCCATCGCAATATCCATTTCATAGTTCTTTACTAGTTGATATACACATGCAACCACTCCTTCCCAAACCTTGCCGCCATCAATCGCTTCATGATTTCGTGGATGTCGTTCATGGTTTGGAAGGAATCATGTCAATCGCGATGTTGTAGAAAATTCAGACTTTGCATTGTAGTTTGCATTGTGAAACATAAATTGCAATGCAGTCTATGCAGAGTTCCCACCAAAACGTGATATAGTAGCGGTGGTGGAGACAAACAGATCTCGCAGCAAATTAAAAGGATTCAAGATGAAATCGAACAACTCGAAACAAAATCGATTGGCATTTGCGGTAGAGATCATCGTCGATTTCTTGTAATTTCATAAATTTGTTTGGGTTATCAAGAGCAAGAGTCAGAGAAGTGAAGGAGAGAGAGTACAAAATATTCTTTTAATCTTAGTATGGGTTAAATAGTATTTTCATGCACAAACTAAGGAAGCACATAAAACACGAGCCCCGTGCCATTGGTTTTAAACTAATTAATAAAAATAATTCACCGATCTAGCCCAAAAACGAAATTTACTCGATATATCCTTAAATACAAAAGAATCTATTGACTTTAACAGAAAAAACCTTTAAATTAAATACATATGAAGTATAGATAGATTATAGATTTATATATAGTACTTCTTAGTTTCTATCATTCTTCAATCTAAATTTTCACCATTTCCAATATAATTTTTATTAGTCTTAAGAGTGCTTGAAGGTTTTTTTTT
Organism: Pyrus x bretschneideri; assembly: GCF_019419815.1. Taxonomy (NCBI): domain Eukaryota; kingdom Viridiplantae; phylum Streptophyta; class Magnoliopsida; order Rosales; family Rosaceae; genus Pyrus; species Pyrus x bretschneideri. The sequence continues at coordinate 3,402,003 of NW_025999779.1, forward strand.
TTTTTTTTTCCCAAGTGAATTTTCTTGGACTCAATTAGAAGTCAAAAGTATTTTTTTAGTCGTGCATGGTTATAACCATGATCATTTATTTTTAAGAGTTTATGACATGTTTACTTACATAGATTGAATATTGAAATTATTCTTATTCTTAACTTTTGTGTGTTTATTAACACATGAATATTGTTTTCCACAACGATATTCTAGTTCAAAATGCGGGGATATTCCACTCTAAAAGAATGGAAATCAGACTAAGCCACCAAGCGAGCTAGCCATAACTAAGTATCAAACTCAGCACAAATATTATACGTCATCGCAATCAATGTGGTGAAACATGAAATCTCTCACTTACAAGTGAGGAAAAATACTACTATATCGTAGTATTAATTGCACAACATAAGTATAATAATTATTTTAATTCATAACTTCCTTGTGTTTGTTAGCACATACAGAAGAAAAAAAAGAGTTAGTTCCACATTAAACTTTATAATCTAATAACTGAAAAGTAAAAATAAATTCATAACTTTCCTTGTCGTTGATTCATGATTTCTCTGTTCCAAGGCATTTAGGGATAAATGTTTTTGAGATCAACGTCTCCTGATCTATACTCTAGAAAAATCTCTACTTGTCACACCGATGTATGCTTTAGAAAATCTCTACTTGTCACACCCATCTATGCCTCACCTAACCCTCCCCTTGTGATTTTCCTACCCATACCTAACTATCTCTCACTTTTCATATAGGAATGTGCTATCCACACATCTCATTTTACTTCTCACACACCTTTTAATAATTTCTATCCGTTGATCTTTTTTAATTTATCCGATCTGATGCCTGAAAAGTAAAAAGATGTGTGAGAAGTGAAATGGATTGTGTGGATATTACACCCCTTCATATATATGGTCTGGCAAAAAATCTTGGATGCTCTTGTCCGGTGTTCTTGATGTTTTAACTGTTAGCTTTTAATTTTTTTTGTGTTTTTAAACCAAAATCTAATAGTTAAAACATCCAAAATATTGGTTCTCTTGAGCACCCAAGAAAATCCTTATGTTTGGGTCGAATAATCTTAATATGTAGGGAATACAGAACATGGTAATCAATCTATTTTTAAGGCTTAATTGTAGCAGTGGTCTTTGTACTTTACCCTAGTTTAATTTTAGTCCCCGAATTCTCATAATTAGCTTCTTTTGTCTTTGAATTTAACAATGTGATGCAACATCGATCCTTTTCACTAACGCCGTCTTTTCCCCCATTAAATCTAGGGGTATATTAGGAACTTCAACTTAAAACTTCAAAAAACAATAAAAGAAGATAAAAGAACAAATGAAAATTTATAAATTAATATCTAAAACTTGAAACAAATGAAATTTAAACTATAAAAATACAAAATGAAAATAGTTGGACTTTAGCAACTTGTAAATATTAGGCAATGTGATTTCAAAGTTGATAGGAGATCAAACTGTAGTTGGACTTAAACAACCTAACAAATGACATATTAACTAGAAAAAAAAATCCTTTGTATTCAATTTTCTTACACAAAAAAATCTGATATTTTTAGATTTTTTTTTCTCTCTCATTTCTAATTTTAAATTCATTTGTAGTCATGTGAGATGAAATTCCTAATATACCCCGAAATTTAGAGAAAATATAGACAACATTAGTGAAAAAGCTAATGGTACAACACATTGCTAAGTTGAAGAACTAGAGAAATTACCATAAAAGTTTAAGAACTAAAACTAAACTAAGATTAAAGTTTAAAGACTATTGCTATAATTCGGTCTCATTTTTAATTTTACATTGGGGATTCTTAGGTGGCATTTTGTATTATTTGATCCCTTAACAATAGAGAGGTAGTAATCACAACAAATCTTTCAAAATTACCCTTTCGTCCTACCATTTCCCCTCATCCATATTCAACATCCACGGCTAATCAAGTCATTTTGACTCACCAATCAGTATCACCATTGCAGGACCCCCAAACTTTACTAGGAACACAGCAAATCCAACATTGCCACGTGTCCTGGTAGATGACAGTTTCCCAAGTAGCTGACGGCATTAGGGCTTCAAGTGCATTGTAATTTCTATATCATTACAGGTCCCCCCCAATATATGAAGGGATCAGAGAGTCAAAGAGAAAGAGAGACGGTTAGTTGGACGTACCACCGCCTCCCTCTAGGGCTTCTTCTTCAACCCAACAGCAACACTGCTCCCTCGCTTTTATTTTTGAGTTCTACAAGAATAAAACAACTAAATTAGGAATAAAAATAAATAAAAAAAAAAAACCCAATTTTCAGTTTTCATTTTTGTTCACAGTAGAACCCATTTTCGCATTTGCTAAATACCAGATTTTGAAACCCAAAGACTCAAACTTTATTACAAAAATATTAAAATATAGGTGAAAAAACTATTGGTTTATCCTCAACTTTCATTTTTCGTGTCAAAGTGGTGGAATTTTGTTGCAGAAGTCTCTCTCTCTCTCTCTCTCTGTCTCCCCATAACACTGTTCAAAAAACTCTTGGGAAGTCCAGCAGTAGCACCAGTGAAAACGCTGCGTTTTGGTGCATATGCAGCAGCAGTTCGTACTTGGCTTCTAAAAAGACAGACGCAGCACTCCTTTTGCAGGATTAATCCTGATTTTTGTTTTCATAAGCTGTTTCTGCTTTCTCTGTCTCTGTCTCGATCTCGATCTCCATTCTCCAAGGTAAAAGCTCTGGTTTTTACGTCACGTTTTTTATAATTTATAATTTTTTGTATTTTTCGAGCTCATTTTTTTTTATAAATATTTTTAATTATTCTATTTTTGGAGCTGAAATTTTTATTTGTTTTCTTTTCTTTTCTTACAAATTTTGGTGGTTGTGCAATGCAGGCTGAGCCAAGTGTTATAAACTTGGCTTATTTAAGATTCAGTGGACCCAACAGATTTCAGGGTTTGTGAGTTGAAGCCATTCAGGTCAGTTGCTGCTTTTGTTCTGCAAAGAGTTTTAGTTCTTAGAGTTTCTGGAATTTGTTGACTAGTTTTAATTTTTTTCAATTTTACTTTTACCTTACCTCTGAAGGTCAGTGCTAATCTGCATCTTATATTATTTTCTTCAAAATCTGTGGCTTAAACTTTTTATATTGAGATTAATTTCTTGTTCTTATACGTTTGTTGGAAGAAAATTTGTTGGTTTTCAATTCTGTGTTTCTGCAATTTCTTCGATAATTTGGAGAATTTGATGCGTGTGTTTATTAGATTTATTTTTGTTTTGATGTTTTTAATTCATTCAACTTTCTCTTGGAAAGAAAGAAAGAAATTATTTCCGACTTGTGGAAAGGTTATATGATTGGGAAAGTAAGATTACAATCTTGTCCGCATATGGTTGCCCTTGTCACTAGTAGGGTACTGAACATGTCATGGTTTGATATGTGTGGTTCAATATACGAAGAGAGAGGATTATAATTGCTTCAAGTTTTAATGTCGAGTTCGAGAGATTTCGTATATAAAATTAAGTGGTTAGTTGAGATATTACCGATCTTGTTAGTTCGAAGAGGAAGATGTGAACTTGGATAATATGCTTATCTTTTGATAAACTGTTTCATGGATAGTGAAAAAACAGTCTCAAACAACGATTTTTACAAAATCAAATACATTATGTTTTCAACCGTGGCCGTAGAAAACATGAAAATGACATGTCAGAGACCACAGTGTTCAGGAGCTGTATTTGGTATTGCCAATTCTATTCAGTGTTCCATCTTCGCTGTTTGTTTTTTCTATGATGTGAATGCTCTCGTGTTCTAGCAGGTTGTTTGTTAGCGCATAATCTGTTTTTGATAAGTTATAAGTGGACTAGATTGTACAATTGTTCCTCGACTTCAATGTGCAACCTTCGTCGGTTATATCACTAAGTTGATGGAAAGAATTCCTAATCCCGGTCAGCTAGTGAACACATGTGTTAGGAAAATCGAAATCTGTATGCTTCCCTTTCCTACTCAAATTATGCATCTTTGAAATGGCAATGAGAATCTGAGAGTACAGGGACTCTTCTGCAATTATTTCCCAATTCCCCAAATCCAAATCCAAATCCCAAATGCTCTGTCTTGCTTGATAATAAATGCATTAAGCCAAGGTTTTACCTTTCAATTTCTGTGATTTAGTAGAATGATATACTCCTGTAAACTCCTTTGACTCTTCGTCTTGTTAATTTGTTATTTATCTTAGTATTTCTATATAATCCCGGTCTCATGCAGGTTTGAAGTCGATTGAACTTTGCACATCTTGAGCCAACATGGGCAGTAGCAGCTCCTCAAGTGTCGGTTAATTACTATTCTTTGTATTGCTTTCTGGAGAAAGATGTACAGAGTATTCCAGGCATAAGATTATGGGACTTCCATGTTTTCATTTAGCTCATGCTAGTACGTCACACATAAAAAATACCTAGTTGGAACATAACATAATCATTAGAAAAAATGGATATTAAGGAAGCAGAGCGTGTAGTTATAGCTAAACCAGTTGCTTCAAGGCCTACATGTTCCACCTTTAGGTCCTTCACAGAGCTTCTTGCAGGAGCTATTGATGCCTCTCCCTCTAATGTATCTTCTGCAACTGCTGTTTCTGCCATCAGACCAAAGACCGTGAGGTTCAAGCCATTGGTGAATCATGCTGTTGATGGATTGGTTTCTTCCCAGGTGATCTTAATTCTACTAAAAAATGATTGTTCCTTTTGAAAAGTTCTTTAGCTCTGACTGTTTGTGTGAAAAAATTTCAGGCGGATATCTCTGGTGGAGCACATAGACATTCATCGGAGAAGGTTTCGAAACGAGATAGCAGATCAACTGTGGTATATAAACCATTGGCGAAAGTTGTTTCAAGGGCAACCGTTTCTGTCTTGGCAAATATGGTCAGTGGCTAGATATTGTGTGTTTGCAATTTAATTGAACATTTCTTTTTCTAGTAACATGTATGTGTTTCCTCAGTACTATCTTTGGTATACTGAATAAACGTGTAAAGACATGGACTTCCGAAAATGTGGTGAAACTTTTGAACTCGAATTTTGAAACTAAAATTCCTTTTTGTTCATTCTTACCAGGGAAACTTCAATACCTGCCACCAATCTACACAATCATCAGTTAATGCGGATGTTCTACATCCAAATCAAGATAAAAGCTTTAGATCCCAAAGCATAAATCTGCGCCATAATAATCCATCATGTGCTGAGACAAATCAGACAACAGAGCCTCCGAAAATAGCCTCGCAAAACATGGAAGAGGATCAAAAAATTATACCATCCACAGCCAATACTGATAGGCCTTCTTATGATGGGTATAATTGGAGAAAATATGGACAGAAGCAAGTCAAGGGAAGCGAGTACCCCCGAAGTTACTATAAATGCACGCATCCAAATTGTCCTGTGAAAAAGAAGGTAGAACGATCTCTGGATGGACAGATCGCTGAGATTGTCTACAAGGGTGAACACAACCATTCGAAGCCTCAACCTCCAAAGCGTAGCTCATCAGGGACGCAAGGGTTAGGCGTAGCCTCTGATGGAACTGGTCAAGATACCAACAACAGGTTATGTAATAGTCATCTTAATGAAAGAAATGAAGGTTCGGAAGGTAGATTGGAAGATCAGAATGAAGTTGGACTGCCGGTGCATTTTTACCAAAGCAAAGCTCTACTACGTTATGATCCCCTAGCCAGTGGAGGAATAAATGCTGGTGGTGCAACTCCTGATAATTCTTGTGGTCTTAGTGGAGAATGCGAGGAAGGAAGCAAGGGGCTTGAAGCAGAGGATTGTGAGCCTAGAAGTAAAAGAAGGTAAGATGTATCGTTAAACGAAAATCAGAATCCTATACTTTGGATTAGCTATGCAAGCTTTACTCTGAAAAGGTGGTGCACTTTACTACAACAACAACAAAGTCTTATCCCATTAAATAGGGTTGGCTGTATGAATCCTAGAACGCCATTATGCTCGGTTTTGTGCCAAGTCTTCTATTAGATCTAAGTACTCCAAGTCTTTTCTTAGAGTCTATTTTCAAGTCTTCCTAGGTTTTCCTCTACCCCTTTGGCCCTGAGCCTTAGTCTCATAATTGCATCTTTTAACCGGAATGTCTGTAGGTCTTCATTTTACATGTCCAAACCACCTTAACCGATTTTTTCTCATCTTATCTTCAATGTCGGCTACTCCTACTGTACCTCGTATATCCTCGTTCCTAATCTTATCCTTTCTCGTGTGCCCACACATCCAACGAAGCATTCTCATCTCCGCTACATTCATTTTGTTTACGTGTTGATGCTTGACCGCCTAATATTCCATGCCATAAAACATTGTTGGCCTTGTTGCCATCCTATAAAATTTTCCCTTGAGCTTTAGTGGCATACAACGGGCACACAACACACTCGATCCACTCTTCCACTTCAACCATCCAACTTGTATTCTATGGTTTAGGTCTTCATCCAATTCTCCGTTCTTTTGCAAGATAGATCTAAGATAGCGAAACCGTTCGCTCTTTAGTACTTCCTGATCTCCAATACTCACCCTAACTCATCTAAACCTCCGTTCCCACTGAACTTGCACTTCATGTACTGTCTTTGAAAAAAATAATTATTATCATCGTTTGTTATCTGCTGGTTTGTATCCATTTTCTTGCCTCTTCCCTTCTCCGTAGTTGACCTTGACTGTTTGGATTAAAATGCGATCAAAATATCTTGATTCTTGATGAGCTTTTCTATCATAATACTCTCTGTTCAAGGTTAATGTTATTGACTATGTTTAACTATGATTTTCCTTCAGAAAAAGTGAGAATCAATCCAATGAAGCAGGGATATCAGGGGAAGGTGTCCAAGATCCCCGTGTTGTGGTGCAAAGTTCAGTTGAATCTGATATGACGGGTGATGGCTTCCGCTGGAGGAAGTACGGGCAGAAGGTTGTTAAGGGGAATCCATATCCCAGGTTAGAAAGAATGAATAATTCTTCTTCTTTCTTTTTTTAGTAAATGTATCCACACCTCTTAGAGCCATTGGCTAATATTCCTCTTGCATACGTGCTCACCTGTCTCATATGTCTACCTCAAGCTCTTAGTCTAGTGATTTTTTTTTGTGTTGTCGAATGAGGTTTCAAATCTGAATCCCCCATTTTTGTTGATTAAAAAAAATAGGTAGGGAATTATCCTGGTATTCCGAACTCAAGACATTACTTTTTAGAATGAGGTCCTAATCAAATATATAACCAACCTCTATGGATTGTGTTAAGATTCAGTTGATTACGTTGTTCATCAACTGCTGTTTGCATTCATGACATCTGCAATGGGACACAAGGTTCGTTGTGGCTAGCTGGTGCTTACTCCATAACTTTTTCGATCTTGCAGAAGTTACTACAGATGTACCAGTCTCAAATGCAATGTGCGTAAGCATGTCGAAAGAGTCTCGGATGATCCCAAAGCTTTCATCACAACGTACGAGGGAAAGCACAACCACGACATGCCACTGAGGAACGCAAACACAGGAGCATCCGAAAAGGATACAACTAAAGAAAAGCCATGAATGAGTGATAACATCGAACTCAAACTTTGGCATTAAACTGTTTCAACCTCATGTTTTGTCTGACAGAAATGTCAGACGGGCTCGGAGAAAAAATCAGACACCAAAAATAATTTGCTGCAGTGATTCTGATTCCCACCTTGGATGGTCTGATCTGCAATGCTAATAATTTCACATGGGAATCTCTTTGATGGCTGCTTGATGGATTTGGAGACATAAAATGGTGAAAATATTTTTGCTAATTTTCCCTCCTGTTGCTGCTTCCTTCAATTAGCACATCAGAGTATTACATTTTTTTCTTTTCTTTTCTATTAATTGTAATCCACTGGGAAATTTCACATAACAAAACTTTGTTAGAAATGTTAATGGCAGTGATTAGGTTGATGACTCGATAATACTCCTCCCAATAAGCACAAGGATGATAGAGAATAAAGTTTAAGGATCATTCAATTCCCAGTGGGTAATACTTGTGTGTTATATTTGTTATTAGATTATGTTGTAAACTATAGCTTTGAAATTTTGGATGCTTTTAAGCAATATTGGGGACGGGGGATTTAACTCGAACCTTGGTGTCCGAGTGAATGTTTCTAATCACTTGAGCTGCAAACCCTTTACAAATCCAAATTCATTCCCTCTATCGATCCACTATCTTCTCTCTCTTACCTTTGTCACTGCCCTTTTTTCCTTTTTAAAAAATTGTGAATACTTTAAATAATTTTGAATTTATACTAAACAAGTTTTGAAGTGTTATTAAAAATTGTTCTTGAGGATGTTCTTAAGAAATATATTTGAAAAAAAAGTTGAATTTTTTTTGTAGGATACCAAGCGGGTCTTAAGTTTCATATCATCCAAAGCTATTAACTCTACGATATGAACTTGGATCATCTTGTAGAATCGTAGATCATGTCTCAAACAGAAATTAGGCCAATAGTACTTAGAGACTCCATTTTCTATCAGTAGTAAGGTAACGATTTTCGCCCTCTAATTTGATCAATTTGCACTCCGTTGGTAGTGAACACTACTTAGCTCCTGAGTTAAACCTCCTTGATTGTCAATCTACACTTCGCCGAGTACACAAAATTGACTCATTTAAAAGCATAAAAGTAAAGAGACTCCTCAAAACTCCTTTCCATAATCAAAATACTTAAAAAAAACACCATTTTGATGAAGAAAGAACTCAGAATCCAACCGTTATTGCACTTAATATTAACCCTTGATAAGAAATGACCTTTCCTGCACAATTCAATTTTGAAGTGTTTCTCACTTATATTTGTGGAGATATAAATTAACCAAATTCAATAGAAGAATGACACGTGGACAATATGCTCAATATGACAATTTTTTCCTTAACGTTATGAGTAGACCATAAAATTGCTCTAAAGAAATAAGACGTAATCTACTCTAAAGTAATGAGATTTTATGCCATTAACGAACCATGGGCTCTGTGGGAGCAACCAACCCCCTTCAACATCTCATAATGTGTTCTACGCTGTTGAAAGCTAGATCCATAGAACAACTTTCCTTGTCTGAGATATCTCATGTGAATGAGTTACATGAGCATGTCGCCCATGACATACCTTATGGACTCTTTGGACTGCTAATAATACGTACTATCAGTGGGCCATACACAGTCAATGGTGTCAAGGCACCGACTCTTCAGAGTCTTCCTTTGGGTGTGATGCGCATCTATGCTCTTATCGACAGGGACCTTCATAACTATTAGCTAGCAGGAATGCAGTGACTGGCCTACGTATCAAGGAATGCTTAGTATGCTCTGCAGTTTCCCTTTGCAGCTGCCTGCTAGGGTTTTTCCTATAAATAGTCAAGTCAAAAGGACGAAACGGTAACTGCCACTTACTACTCAGATATCTCTCAAGTTTTATTTTCTCTCTATTACTTTTCTGACTTGAGCATTATAGGCTCTTTGGCAAACACCCTTCCTTTTTTTCAAAGTATTCATAAATTAAGCTAAATGTATTTGTTTTCTTATAAGTAAACTTTTGTCAAATCAATCGTGTACAAAAATTTTATCCACAATATTATAGTTGTTATTAAATGGTTAACAAAAGTTTTTTTTAACGCGTACCAAACTCTAATTTGTGTACAAATACTTAGATTGATTTTTCAGCTGAACCACAGGAAATGTGACACTTCAAGTCTTCACGCTTGCTGATTGATCTACAATAAGCTTAGATATTTGGCCCACGCCCATCTTGGATATTGTAACGTAGAATTCAAACCGACATTTGACCACCACACTACTTTTCATGTGTCACCTTTTTCCACCACTTAATTTTAATCACTCTTTGGAAGTTTTCTGTTGTCCTAACCGTAACTCACGCATCCTTTGCCTTTGCTGGTATGTTACGGGTTCATATTAAATTGTCAATTCATTATTCTTCAAAATTTTTTGATGTTTTGGAGTATGGAATATTTGAAGTGTTGTAATTTTTAAATTTTAATTTTTTATTTCCAAATAAACATCTAACAACGAAAACATTAGGAGCATCCCATACTTTGAAGTACTGTAAAAAAATCTCATTTTTCTTTGGTCATTCCGTCACTTCATGAGGAGTCAGTTTTTCATTCCTGTAAATCATTGTCTGACCATATAGAGAGAGAGTTCATAAAGAAACCGCAAATAGAAATTATTTTTACCTGCATATTAAACTGTGATTAACATGAATGCAGAAACGCCTACTTCCATGACAACGAGTTAGGTAATATCCTTTTTTACGTTGCAGGCTTGACTTATTAACATGATTCTGCAGCGAACATGGGATCAGAGGTATTCTTTGTACTCTTCAAAAAGTTATATAAGAAGCGTCTGCGAAGCCATAATTTGTGGGAGGAGTCCGGACGGTGACCCACCAAGGTCAAAGGTTTATGAATTTGTGGCATAAATAACTTCATTGAGAAGACCAATATTTGCATTCGCACTACACACCACACCATGCCATCTGGAACTTCTTGCGTGACTTGGTCCATAAAGTCAATAGTCCCTAAGAACAAAGAGATATAATCTAATTTATGAAGACTATATATTCTAATAAGATGAGTGATTAACTTATTTCTTTCTCGCATGGTTTTGTAGTTATAGAGATCATGGAAGTATTTGATTCACGGTATATGTGTTCTGTTTTTTGAGTTTCGTAATTGTCTAATATGATATCAGAGTTTTGATCTTGTGGTTATAACTCATCTCGATATTTGATTCATGATTTGTGAAGTTTTTTTTAGATTAGTGGTTGTTTAGCATGACATCAAAGTTCCTATTTTTAGAGATCCTTGATTTTTTATATACATGCACGCGAGAAAGGATTTTAGATTTATATACCTTGTTGACCTATCCTTCCAATTTAAATTTTGGAGTTCGGCTATCTCACCATATATAACCATAAAGTTATTCTTTACTAGCTACTTAGTATTACGGTCTAGTGATATTCCTCTTTACTTGTAATTAAGAGGTCTTAAATTTGATTCTCACTAAAAGTGAATTTAAATCACATTATTATGATTTCCTCACTCTAGTCCTTATCCTACTTCATAGTATGATTTTTTTTATTTTTTATTTTTATTTTTATATAAGTGTTATTGTACATTAAATTATCTCATTACGGGACAAAAGATTCAAACTGTTACAGAAACTGTTTAAACCAAATTAACTTGACTAATTGAATTATAATATCCAACTTGACTAAATTCAAACCTATATGTATAATATGTTCTTTTATTACTATTTCTCTCCTTCAATGACAAAAAGAAGAAGAAAGTTTATTCTTTGTCAAAGTTTTAGAAAGAAGGTATTTTTTTTCTTTCTATAATTTATAGGAATACTTTGAATATATTAAAAGGAAAATTAATGAAAAATGTTTGAAAATTTTGAATTTTAACGATAAGGATAAAATAAAGGGTAAAATGAATAGTATCATGATTGACTTTTTAGTATAAAAATATTGTTTTTCGTTAAAATAAACAGTACCGAAAATTTTTTTGTTAAAGTTTTGATTATTAAACCCTTGAACATTGAGGAAAAGATCACATAAATCAAAGAGCACCTCCAAACATCAATGGAAGCCACATATCAAATGATATACAGTCTTTGTGCTTTCTACGATGAAAACAAGACTGTTGGTCAAAACTTTTACTACTGTGGAAATGTTGACTTAACTTTAGCATAATTTAAGCAGCAATCTTTTAACTAAAAATATATGAGTATTGATCTCTTAACTTATCAAAACGTGTTGTTATAGTCATTTTCGTAATGGTCTTTCAATTTTAACTTAATTAGAAAAATGGTCCTTCAACTTTAACCTAATTAAAGCAATGGTCCTTTAATTTTAACCCAATTGTAGAAATAGTCTTTCCAACATGACTCAATTTAATGAAATTCTAAAGGAGTTGATGAAAAAAACTATAACTGTATGTTTTGATGAGATAAGAGACCAATAATCATGAATTTTTAGTTTAGAAACTATTACTCTAATATGATTAAAATTAAAGTACCGTTGTTATAATGTTCACTTTACCTAAATTTAGTGTTAGATTCTCAAATATATCTCATACCACCAAAGCCAAAAAAAATAAAAATAAAAAAGCCAAAAATCAGAGTTCGTGGAATCGAAAATGTGCTTACTTCCAAGTTCCCAAACAAGGAATTTATATAATATAAACGAACGTGACCAACACCATCAAATCAAAGTCACATAAAAATGCAATTCTATAGATTTTATATTGAGCATACAGTGTGTACCAAATGGAGGGTCCTAAATTAGCCATTTGTGACCGGCTGTGAGCTTTTGACTGACTAAAAATTGAAAGGAAAAGTTAAATAAACTCCACAGAAAGTTTCCACACACTTAACACAGAAAGTCTTTTGTGAGATCTAAGTATTCCAAATCTTTTTTTAGAGTCTTTTCAAGTCTTCGTAGGTTTTCCTCTACTCTTTTGGCCATAAGCCTTAGTCTCGTAATCGCATCTTTTAATCGGAATATCTGTAGGTCTTCATTTCACATCTAAATCACCTTAACCGATTTTCTGTCATTTTATCTTCAATATCGGCTACTCCTACTTTACCTCGGATATCCTCGTTCCTAATCTTATCCTTTCTTGTGTGCCCACATATCCAACGAAGCATTCTCATCTCTGCTACATTCATTTTGTGTACGTGTTGATACTTGACCATTCAACATTCCATGTCATAAAACATTGCTGGCATTATTGCAGTCCTATAAAAATTTTCCTTAACCTTTAGTGGCATACAACGGGCACACAACACACCCGATGCACTCTTCCACTTCATCCATCCAGCTTGTATTCTATGATTTAGGTCTTCATCCAATTCTCCGTTCTTTTGCAAGATAGATCTAAGATAGCAAAACCATTTGTATCCATTTTCTTGCCTCTTCCCTTCTCCGTGGTTGACCTTGACCGTTTGGATTAAAATGCGATCAAAATATCTTGATTCTTGATGAGCATTTCTATCATAATACTCTCTGTTCAAGGTTAATGTTATTGACTATGTTTAACTATGATTTTCCTTCAGAAAATGTGAGAATCAATCCAATGAAGCAGGGATATCAGGGGAAGATGTCCAAGATCCCCGTGTTGTGGTGCAAATTTCAGTTGAATCTGATATGACGGGTGATGGCTTCCGCTGGAGGAAGTACGGGCAGAAGGTTGTTAAGGGGAATCCATATCCCAGGTTAGAAAGAATGAAAAACTCTTCTTTCTTTTTTAAGTAAGTGTACCCATACCACTTAGAGCAATTGGCTAATATTCCTCTTGCATACGCGCTCACCTGTCTCATATGTCTACATCAAGCTCTTATAGCGCGTTTATTAATCCGTAATCAAATTGAAAGGAATTGAATTGAGGAGGAATTGAAATGAGGTGAAATCAGAATCAGATTCCTGTTGAAGTTGTTTACTAAAATTGTCCGGAATCGGAATACAATTCCATAAAACTGTTTACTAATTCAGCAGAATTGAAATATAAAGTAGTATGATTACTAAAATATCCTTGTCTCAAATAAAATATTTTACGTACTTTTTTTAATAAAATTTGACATAGTATATAATAGTAAGAAAAAATTAAATTGCTTTTTTATTTCATAGACATACTAAAATGATTTTGCTTTTTTTTTTCTTTATAAATTTAAGTATTGACTTTAATATCTAAATTTTCTCGCTCAAGTTGTAGTTTTTTCTCTTCGGCATATGTATGGAGTTGTACATAATGTGAATGAGCATATAATTATGCTTAATGAGCTAGAAGGACATGGAAAGAAATTGTTAGGAGCATTTTCAGAAAAATAAGTCTAGGGTTAAAATGATAATCTTGGAAATAATTAAAGTAAGTGAGGGCATAAAGGAAAAAAATTATCATTCCGATTGCTTGGGCAATCCGGAATCCAAATACCTTGTATATGTTAGGAATCCAAATTCTCCAATTTCAGGAATTGGATTCCATATTTTGTGTTGGCCCCACGCACTTTTGATTCCTCCCAATTTTAGTAAACATAGTATAATCCATAATCGGAATTTGATTTCTTATTCTCATTCCGATTACGGGTTAGTAAACGCGCTATTAGTCTAGTGATTTTTTTTCGTGTTGTCGGATGAGGTTTCAAATCTGAATCCCCCATTTTTGTTGTTTAAAAAAAATAGGTAGGGAATTATCCTGGTATTCCGAACTCAAGACATTACTTTTTAGAATGAGGTCCTAATCAAATATATAACCAACCTCTATGGATTGTATTAAGATTCAGTTGATTACGTTGTTCATCAACTGCCGTTTGCATTCATGACATCTGCAATGGGACACAAGGTTCTTTGTGGCTAGCTGGTGCTTACTCCATAACTTTTTCGATCTTGCAGAAGTTACTACAGATGTACCAGTCTCAAATGCAATGTGCGTAAGCATGTCGAAAGAGTCTCGGATGATCCCAAAGCTTTCATCACAACGTACGAGGGAAAGCACAACCACGACATGCCACTGAGGAACGCAAACACAGGAGCATCCAAAAAGGATACAACTAAAGAAAAGCCATAAATGAGTGATAACATCGAACTCAAACTTCGGCATCAAACTGTTTCAACCTCATGTTTTATCTGACAGAAATGTCAGACGGGCTCCGAGAAAAAATCAGACACGGAAAATAATTTGCTGCAGTGATTCTGATCCCCACCTTGGATGGTCTGCTCTGCAATGCTAATAATTTCCCTTGGGAATCTCTTTGATGGCTGCTTGATGGATTTGGAGACATAAAATGGTGAAAATATTTTTGCTAATTTTCCCTCCTGTTGCTGCTTCCTTCAATTAACGCATCAGAGCATTACATTTTTTTTCTTTTCTATTAATTGTAATCCACTGGGAAATTTCACATAACAAAACTTTGTTAGAAATGTTAATGGCAGTGATTAGGTTGATGACTTGATAATACTCCTCCCAATAAGCACAAGGATGATAGAGAATAAAGTTTAAGGATCATTCAATTCCCAGTGGGTAATACTTGTGTGTTATATTTGTTATTAGATTACGTTGTAGACTATAGCTTTGAAATTTTGGATACTTTTAAGCAATATTGGGGACGGGGGATTGAACTCAAACCTTGGTGTCCGATTGAATGTTTCTAATCACTTAAGTTGCAAACCCTTTGCGAATCCAAATCCATTCTCTCTTCCGATCCACTATCTTCTCTCTCTTACCTCTGTCAGCTCACCAAGGAGTTGATGGAAAAAAAAGTTGAAATTTTTTTTTGTAGGATACCAAGCAGGCCTTAAGTTTCATAGCATCCAAAGCTATTAACTCTATGATATGAACTTGGATTATCTTGTAGAATCGTAGATCATGTCTCAAACATAAATTAGGCCAATAGTACTTAGGGACTCCATTTTCTATCAGTAGTAAGGTAACGATTTTCGCCCTCTCATTTGATCAGTTTGCACTCCAATTTATTTTGTGCTTCGATAATTGAGCAAATAAAGGAGCATCAAAGCATAAAAATAAGGAGAGGGTGCAAATGGATAGATTTAGAACGTCAAGAATCGCTATTCTTACTCCTTAGTAGTGAACACTACTTGGCTCCTGAGTTAAACCTCCTTGATTGTCAATCTACACTTGCCGAATACACATAAGTGACTCATTTAAAAGCATGAAAGCAAAGAGACTCCTCAAAACTCCTTTCCGTAATCAAAATAATTAAAAAAACACCATTTTGATGAAGAAAGAACTCAGAATCCAACTGTTATTGCACTTGATAAGAAATGACCTTTCCTGCACAATTCAATTTTGAAGTGTTTCTCACTTATATTTATGGAGATATAAATTAACCAAATCCAATGGAAGAATGATACGTGGACAATATGCTCAGTATGACAATTTTTTCCTTTAACGTTGTAAGTAGACCATAAAATTTCTCTAAATAAATAAGACGTAGTCTACTCTAAAGTAATGAGATTTTTTGCCACTAACGAACCATGGGCTCTCTAGGAGCAACCAACCCCCTTCAACATCTCATAATGTGTTCTACGCCGTTGAAAGCTAGATCCATAGAACAACTTTCCTTGTTCAAGACATCTCATGTGAATGAGTTACATGAGCATGTCGCCCATGACATACATTATGGGCTCTCTCGACGTACTGTCAGTGGGCCATACACAGTCAATGGTGTTAGGGCACCGCCTCTTCGGAGTCTCCCTTTAAGTGTCTTGCGCATCTGTGCTCTTACCGACAAAGACCTTCAGAACTGTTAGCTAGCAGAAATGCAAAGATTGGCCTACATATCAAGGAATGTTTAGTATGCTCTATAGTTTCCCTTCGTAGTTACTTGCTAGGGTTTTTCCTATAAATAGTCAAGTCAAAAGGATGAAACATGTAATAGCCACTTACTACTCAGATATCTCTCAAGTTTTATTTTTTTCTCTATTACTTTTCTAACTTGAGCATTATTGGCTCTTTGGCAGACACCCTTCCCCTTTTTTGAAAGTGTACGTCAATTAAGCTAACGATATTTGTTCTTTTGTAAGTAAACTTTTGTTAAATTAGTTGTGTACAAAATTTTTATCCACAATATTGTAATTGTTATTAAATGGTTAACAAAAGTGTTTTTTTTTAACACGTACCAAACTCTAATTTGTGTACAAATAGTTAGATTGATTTTTAAACTGAACCACAGGAAATGTGACGCTTCAAGTCTTCAAGCTTGCTGATTGATCTAAAATAAGCTTAGATAATTGGCCCATCGCCCATCTTCGATATTGTAAATGTAGAATTCAAACCGACATTTGACCACCACACTACTTTTCATATCTCATCTTTTTCCACTTCTTAATTTTAATCACTCTTTGGAAGTTTTCTGTTGTCCTAACAGTAACTCACGCATCCTTTGCCCTTGCTGGTATGTTACGGGTTCATATTAAATTGTCAGTTCATTATTCTTCTAAAATTCTTTGATGTTTTGGAGTATGGGATATCCGAGGTGTTGTAATTTTTAAATTTTGATTTTTGTATTTTCAAATAAACATCTAATAGCAAAAACATTAGAAGTACCGTAAAAAGTCTCTTTTTTATTTTTTTTTCGGTCATTCCATCACCTCAGGAAGAGTAATTTTTTTGTTCTGTTAATAAGATTAAAATTAAGGGACCGTTATTATAATGTTTTCTTTACCTAAATTTAGCGTTAGATTCTCAAATATATCTCATACCACCAAAGCAAAAAAAAGAAAAAGAAAAAAAAAACCCAGAGTTGGTTGAATCGAAAATGTGCTTACTTTTAAGTTCCCAAACAAGGAATTTATATAATATAAACGAACGTGACCAACACCGTCAAATCAAAGTCACATAAACAAAATGCAATTCTATAGATTTTATATTGAGCATATATAGTGTGTACCAAATGGAGGGTCCTAAATTAGCCATTTGTGACCAGCTGTGAGCTTTTGCCTGTGACTAAAAATTGAAAGGAAAAGTTAAATAAACTCCACGGAAAGCTTCCACACACGTAACACTATTGCAAACTGCTACACCGTTGGATGGATGAGCCCAATAGTTGAACTTGCACACACCTCTCTCGGATTATATATATTTTCTTTTTATTATAACTGGTATTCCATACCAATACGTGAGAAGAGAAGAAGTGAGAAGTTTAACTTAGAGACGTAATGCGTTGAAGATATTTTAACTATCAGCGTAATTTATAATTGATTAGTATGTAAATGATCGACATCGTTACTCATATAAGTTCTTCCGATTAAGATTATAAATATCTCAACGTAAGTGTTAGACGACTATTAAAACTGTATCAGATTTGTAATTATTTTGTATATCTAAACAACATTATTACCTATATTATTAAATCTAAAACGCGACGGTGATACACGTATTCCCTCTCCTAAAAATCAAAGAAAGGCTCAATCTTCTCCGTCCATTTGGCCCCCACATTTTTCAGCTAATTGAAAACAGTATCCCTAAGCGAGGACTTTCGGAAAGGAGACAAGATGATTTTTATTTATTTATTTATTTATTTTTATTTTTTAGAGAGAGAGAGAGAGAGAGAGAGAGAGAGAGAGAGAATATGTTGTAAAGTTTCAAGCTTTTCAATATACAAGTTTACAAGCTCTCGCTATCTGAGTGAGTAGCTCGTGCTGGGTTTTGCTTTTTGGGGAGTTGGGGGGAAGTTTGATTCTTTTTATCTTTCAAAGAGTCTCCGCGGATAGTGCTTTTTCTAACTGCTGCTTTTCTCTTTTGAGTCTCTTTGGCTTCTCAAACATTAGATATAAAAACATGGGTTGGATGATGATTCCCTGTTCTGGTAATTCCAACAGTAAAGCAAAAACCAAGAAGAAAAGGAAGAACAAGATTGAGTTGCAGGAAAAGCCACTTGATCAGATCAAACCCACTTCAGGTACTTGCTGGTTAATCAAAATTTACCTCAATTTGTGCTGCTGGTGATTAGCAGATGAATTTACTGGCTTTGTAATTGTTTTTACCCATCTGGGGTTTCTTTTAATTTAGTGGTAGAAGCTTTTAGATAGTTTCGTATGAAGTTTAAGGTCCAAGGGGGGGGAAAATTGATGATTTGATTGCTTGAATAATTGTTTTATTCAGTTTTTAGTATGCAGATTAGTGCCTTTGAGTAGAATTTTTCAAATTTTGAGATTTCTTAGGGATTGAATTTGATACAGGATGAACTGTTGTTGTAGTTAAATTTGATGAATAAATTTGAATTATGATGTCGTATCATGCAATGCACTGGTATAGAAGGCATCTTTGTAGCATTGTATTGCTGTTTTCTTGTCAGAAATGCAGCTTATACTCCTGGTAATGCATATAGGATTGTTTTCGGTTAGCTTGGCATCATCCATAAAATCCCGCTCAATCTTTGTTTCAATTAAATTGCTATTTTTGTTGATAAGTTTACAGGTCTGGTTGTTTTCTCCAGAAATCCCTAACACTTTTATCTATTAAAGGTCTCACTTTCTTTTCTGTGTTTGATTAGGTTTTTCAAAGACTAATTCCATCTTGAGTGTCAAGGAGGATCCGAAAGATGGGGGGTCTGATCACATTGCAGCACAGACTTTTGCATTCCGTGAATTGGCAGCCGCAACTAGAAATTTCAGGTCAGAATGTCTATTGGGTGAGGGTGGATTTGGTCGAGTATATAAAGGACGTTTGGAAAGTACCAATCAGGTTAGTCATGGTTATCTTTTTATTTCATCAAAACATGAAAAGCAACTGGAAAGGTTTTGTATGTGCTTTGCACATATATGTTTGTGTAGATATTTTCAAGGCTGGTTTTTTTTCTTTTTCGGGTGGGAGTGGATTGGGGGATGATTATTTTGAAGTCAATTTCTTCATAAAGACTACTGTTTGCAAACTATGTGATGAAGATTCTAGCTTAATAGGAGATTGAACTTCTAATATGCATCTGATGTAGTTGGTCGTGGAATGTGAAACTTATTGTTGTGTTTGGTGTAGGTAGTAGCTATCAAACAACTTGATCGTGATGGATTACAAGGGAACAGGGAATTCCTTGTTGAAGTGTTGATGTTGAGTCTTCTTCACCATCCCAATCTTGTTAATCTTACTGGTTATTGTGCGGATGGAGATCAAAGGCTTCTCGTTTACGAATATATGCCCCTAGGGTCTTTGGACGACCACTTACATGGTATCTATTATCTTTTGCATTAACTTCCAAATTTCAAATGCTTCTTAACCTTTAATGATTCTTTAGTTAGCTTTTCAGTGGAACTGGTTCATAATCTTGATTTGCAGATGTATCTCCTGGTAAGAGACGACTTGATTGGAATACACGAATGAAAATAGCTGCTGGAGCAGCAAAGGGATTGGAGTATCTACATGACAAAGCAAGTCCTCCTGTTATATACAGAGATTTGAAATGCTCCAACATATTACTCGGTGAAGGATATCATCCAAAGCTGTCTGATTTTGGTTTAGCCAAACTTGGGCCTGTTGGGGATAACACCCATGTATCTACAAGGGTTATGGGAACGTATGGATATTGTGCTCCAGAGTATGCAATGACAGGGCAGTTGACTCTTAAATCAGACGTTTATAGCTTTGGCGTAGTTCTTTTGGAAATTATAACAGGCAGGAGAGCGATTGACAATACCAGAGGTACAGGAGAACAGAATTTGGTTGCATGGGTAAGAAATTCCATTCTGTTCTGGAGTTCATATTCTTTTAAGTAACAAAGCCTTTTGAGCTCTTTCATATTCTTAATAATATGACTGACCATCAATAACGAATTCTGCAAAATCAAAAGTTATTCTGATATTTAACATTCATATGTTACTACTTTGTTTTGCAGGCAAGACCCTTGTTTAAAGACCGAAAGAAATTTTCACAAATGGCAGACCCAACGCTCCAGGGTCAGTATCCCCCAAGGGGCTTGTACCAAGCTCTTGCAGTTGCGGCAATGTGTGTTCAGGAGCAGCCTAATATGCGGCCAGTTATAGCTGATGTCGTCACAGCTTTGACTTACCTTGCTTCACAGAAGTATGACCCTGAAACGCAGCCAGTCCAAAGCTCACGTCTTGCCCCTTGTACCCCCCCTAGAACCAAGAGGGATAGTGAAAGGAAAGCTCAATTGTGGTAATGGACACGCCAACTATCACAAGGTTATGATAATACCTGATAGATGCTCTTACGGGTATGGAGTCTGAGCTAATATTTTTTTGCTGATGATAACATGCCCTCAGACCCTAATTCTGAAAGTTTCTTCCCATCTCCACGTCGTGTCTCATCATCAGAAAATAGTTTTCCTCTTCGTTTTTTTTTCTTGAATATATAGTTAGAATGCTGTATTATATCTTTGTGTGCCTTCGTGCGGTGATTTTTCGTTTGTATTTTTACATTTTTATTCTTCAAATATCTCTATAGATCCGGTAGGTTTCGTTTCATACCACCCTCTTTTTAAGTTTTTCAGGGCTATAGTTCTGCTTTGTTGTGTAACATGTAATTTTCAATTTTCAAACCCTGGCAATATTGCTTTGTATTACTTTTTTGTCTTTTGCTGATATGGAAAGCCTGTGAATGCTTGGAATGAGAAATGTATGTAAAATGTAAATGGATGCATGAACTTGGCTTAGAGTGCAATCCAAGTTTTACAAATAATACGCAAGATTTACATTTCGATTGACTGCAAACTTACCTCTGTCGCGTACGATTATGCTTATCATTTGGAACTCGAAACTCGAGTAAGAGTTTCAACCTGAATCAGTTTCCGAAAACTATTTATGTTACTTAGAGTAGGAGTTTCAACCTAAATTTATCTCTGTCGGAATGCTGTTTTCTGGACTATGGGAGCTGCAGTTTGGTCTTCATGAGGCTCCTGAAAATGCTTTACTAATTTGACGAAAATTATAAGTTGCGTTGGAATTGAGAAATTTCCGTGGAGTTCATAATTGCATAAAAGGAGTCAAAGTAGTGGCTGCGGCGCGTCGAGGCACTTCTTCGACGGTCCCCGTCTGCCCCGCCTGCCGGCCCGATCTGAAGAATTCATGGACTGGCAGGTGGACGAGACAGAATGGGCGGGCACTACAAACCAAGCCTAGTTCTCGCCGATAGGCGCTGGTAGCTTGCTTCCAAGCCCTGCCTTATATAAAAGTTGTTTGTTGTCATGGCCCGAAGGAGACTTAAGCACTTGTACAATGCTCAAGTAAAAATGCTTTACTAATTTGACGAAAATTATATGGTGCTCTGGAGTATTTTAACATTTAGGTCTTCTTTTGTGGCCAAGAATTTAACTGTAAAAAATCTGAAGTATACTAAAATTCTCCAAATCTGGTTAGAAAAAACATAAATGGCTACCAAAAAACTATTTTGCAGGTGATTTTGGGTTATTCTTTCCTTTTTTTGGTAGCAAGAAAATAATCTTTTCATAGTAAATTAGTAAATACTGATACATCCAATCCAATCCAATCCAATCCAGTGCTTTTACTCCCAAACCGAAGACTAAGGGCTAGGCAACATGACTGAGGTACCATCACCACCACCATCGGTTGGGTGCACCAGAAATCTATGGTTCTCCATTTTCGCTTTGTTGATGGTGATGGCTGGTTCTGGTGCAGTTTATCTGTTTGGAACCTATTCCAAAGAGCTCAAAACCACTTTTGGCTATGACCAAGAAACCCTCAACTTGCGGGGAGTTTTCAAAGACAGGAGTTATGGTTACTTGTGTGAAAAACTTCCCACAAAGCCGTGGTATTATGATCGGCCTCCTCAAAGGTTATATCGGGCGCAGTGGGGCTATCATCACCCAAATTTACCTAGCTTCGTATGGATTGCAGGACAGGAAAGCTCTGATTCTTCTCATCGGTTGGCTCCCAGCTGCATTCTCAGTTGTGTTTCTGTGTATGATTCGCCCGATAAAGATCACAGCAACTGCTGAAAATGGACAACTCAAAAGTGTTTTTTCGCTTTCTGTATGTGTCGATTGTTCTTGCCTTGTTTCTCATGCCAATGACTGACCCAGAAATCGGTTGTCTTCCCCCGGGCAGCCCTAGCTACGACTGCCACGGTGGTTTGCGTCCTGCTTTTGTTTCCTCTCTTGATTACCGTCAGAGAGGAGTTAGTCAACTGGACATTAACGAATCAATAACCTTGTCAAATAATCTTAGAGGAACCACAAGAACAAGGGCAACAAGAACTAGAGTTGGATCGAGAGATGAAACCAAAAGGTACGTCTTTCTTCTCAAACATTTTCAAGAAACCACCAAGAGAAGACTACATCATTTTACAAGCACTCTTGAGCATTGACATGCTACTCATATTCATTACAACGTTATTCGGACTTGGCTCGAGCTTGACTGCTACAAACAACCTCGGCCAAATGGCGAAACGTTGGGTTACAAACCTCAGACCATATAAACACATTTGTGTCACTCATCAGCATATGGAACTTCTTCGGCCGAATCTTTTCTGGTTACGTCTCCGAAATCCTACTCATGAGGTATAATATCCCAAGACCCCTTATGCTCATATTTTTCTTACACTAGAATGCCTTGCCTACCTTCTCGTTGCCCTTCCATTCCCTGGTTCCTTGTCCATTGCTTCAGTCGTCATCGGGTTTACCCTCAGAGCTCAGTTTCCACTGGCGTTGGCAATCATTTCTGAACTTTTGGGGTTGAAGTACTACTCCACCCTCTTCAATTGTGGACAGTTGGCAAGTCCTCTCGGGACTTATTTACTCAATGTGAGGGTCACTGGAATGCTCTATGACAAAGAGGCACAGAAGGAGCTTGCTAGGCTTGGTCTGCACAGGATCAAGGGCCAGGATCTAACATGTATTGGAACTCGATGTTATAGGTTGTCGTTTACAGTTTTGACTGCAACGACACTCAGTTGCAGCTCTTGCTTCACTTATTTTGCTCATGAGAACGCTTCAATTCTACAGAAGGGACACACACAAAAAGTTTAGAGAGAATAATAGAATGTCGTCGAGATTGATGAGACTGGAATGGCTTCATCATCTCCGACCCATTAACGGAGAAGAGCTGGAACTACAGTTCTTATTCGGTTTTCTGAATCCAACAAACAAAAGAAAGAATGTTCCAGCTTGCTGATAACGTCGATGATATCATTAACAGAGGCCAAAACTGATTTTAAACGTCACTATTGTAAACAAATGACTCTTAAACAGGAGAACTAATATGCTTTACATTTTGACTGTCTAGGGGTGAACCGAACCCGCTACTGCAAATTGACAAGTTTACAGATCGATGGCTTTCCTGAGTCACCATTATATAAACACAAAGACGAAAGCAAACGAAGATGTACATAGGCAGCAGCAGTTTCAATCTCTATTTCATGGCAATGAAAGTGGCATCCATCACTTTTCCACTAACTGGTCTTTCCCTTCTTCGCCGGTTTAATCCCTTGGACTTCTCAGTCTCTCTGTTGATTCGGTGATTTCAGATCACTGGATCCCTGTAAAAAAAGGGAGTGGGGGGTTACACACAGAAATCAAAACAGGGTTTAGAAGCATGCATCAGGTTAAGACTAGAAGAACCTTAGGTCATGGTATGAAAATAACGGGCACCTAGCGATCAATACAGAAAATGTAGAACTATATACCTTATTTCTGTCACCCCAACCAAGTCCAAATGGTAGAATGCCCATCTTTTTTGTGGAGTTTCCCTGTGTGTTAGCTGCCCTGCAAACCACTTCAGCTTGATAAGCTACTGCCAGAGATATATAATCCCCAGTAGCGCAACCAATGAATATGACAGACATTACGCGTATACAGCCCCAATAGCGTACTAAGAGTCTAAGAGTGACGGTAGAGATGATGGATTGCAAATTTTCATTGTTAAACCGAAAGAGATGGTGGATTGTGAGTTTTCATTGTTAAACATATACGACAACTGTGACTGTATAACATACTGAAAAACAGATATTGTCACGTACCTTGGAGAAAGCGCTTTGGCTTGACCAGATTCATATTGCAATGTAGCCTCCAACATTGATTCCGCCACTTTTACTTTCTTTTCCATCTCAGTAAGTGAAGACATGGCTTTCTCATATTTTTCCTGCATATACGGCATTCTATTGAGAAATAGATACGTTCATGTTTTGCGAAGATGGAAAAATGCGACATCCAGATTGTGAACTCTGGAGTTTGCCAAGAAACGAAACTAACACTTGGCTGTCTCACTCAGGCATTTTTCACTGTGATGCATTTTACAGAAATATATGGGTTTCTTAGAAAACTAAAATGATAATGATCCGACGATCTTTTTCCCAACAAAGAGCAAGAAAACCTCCACAATGTAAGGAGATGGCTTCAAGATATAAGATGCTACCCATATGCACACTAATATCAGGATATCATGGAAAAATAAAGGCACCTGAAGCACATTAACTGCACTTTTCTGAGCAGCTGCTTCTTGCTCGGCACATACTCGGGCATCTTCAGTTACCTTTTGCTCTTGTTCCAACCACATCAAGACCTGGACAGGAAAAAATAAAATAAATACAAGTGATCTTCCCTCTGCTTTCCTCCCCACCAAACGAGAAAACAAGTAAATTTAAACCTTAAGCATTGCAGTCTCTTGCTCTGTCTTATCCGCAAGGGCTTGCCGTAGCTCAGCCACCTCTTGCTCCAACTGCTCAACCTGCAGGACCATGAGGATATGCTAAATACCATCTCAAGATGTAGATGAAAGCAAATATTTTGTAGTTAAAACTTTTAAAGCATTTTCACCTAGGATCCAGATCTCCCCCTTTTCTTTTCTGACAATATTGAGGTTCTGGATGCAATCAATTATACGGTTAGGATTGACACAGTGTCGTTTGAGGTGGAAAAAATAAATTACAACTCCTTATTCACTTCCATGTTTATGATGAGCATACACAAGGTTGTCTAAGGTGAGGTAATGAAAATACAAAATGCAACCTCTCTCTCACCTGGTAACCGAAGGGCTAAACACCGCAATTCATCATTACTGTTGAACCTATTTCGAATAATGTAAATTCAAAAGATTGAAGATAACCCAACTATTTATCCGTTGCTCCAGAGCATAATCCATAGAAACTAGCATAGATGTCACACCTATATATTAGAGTACATGATTGATCCTAAATGCTTATTCATCAATAAGTTTTGTACTGCTGGACAAGGGGTTTAACTAAAGATACTGTAAAACATCACCATATTTAGACAATAATTCAACAGATTTCTTCGACATGGAACATCAGGAAAACATACTACTAGAAGAAAGTCAGTTACATCAACAGCAGAATTACCCTTGTGGTTAACTCTCGTCGATTATCGAGCTTGACCATCTCCATAAGTGCTGTCTCCAACTCCTCAGCCCTGGAAAGAACATGAATCACAAACAGAGCCTTAATCGTTATTTCAAAAGGCATACAATCACAATAATCTGGGCAAAAGGGCGATTGAAAATGAAAATTGATGGCCATCTATGGATGTTTATGGGTGCCTTTTGATCTTTGAGTCAAAGACTAATTGTCAATTATAAAACTGGTAATTTAGAAAGCTAGGCATGAGAGTAATCCTTTAAAGTTTCATATTGAAGATGGCAAAAGGAAAGAAATGCAATTAGTGAAAGCAAACAACGGCAACCAAAAACTCAAACACGATATGAGATTCTAGAGATGAATAGAAAAACCCCCTAAAAATGTAGAACTTTAAACTCGTAAACTAAGTAGCAGGTCACCTGAGTACAGCAGATCTTTTCTCCTCCAGCACCCTGCATACCTCAACCTTCAACCAATCGACCTGCACAAGAGCTGTTAATCATTGAAATTTAAACAAGAAATAGCAGAGGAGTAGCTTATATCTTTCAAAAAATTACAAGTGAAGAACCACTACGATAACCTATAGCCAAAAAGTTCAGTCAGGTCATTTAGGTTGTAAAATGGAAAGGATGAGACGCCTCCAATGAGAAAAACTATGAGCGGGTCTAAAAAGCAAACATCACAACCACATCTCAACATAGAGTTTACATAGCACAGCCAGGGGTGGAGCCACTAAGGGACCAGAGTGGTCCTGTGGTGTAAGAAATTTCCCGGTGGCTCCAAGCCTGCAATTGTCATGAGACATGAGGAAGACGGATTGTTCCTCATGAAGAAGTTGAGTGGAACCACATTGTTGTCTTCTGATTCTAGCAATTTTGTTGTTTTTCATTGTAGTTTAATGAACAGTGATTTTGTAGATGGGGTAAAAAAATGGGAGTTTTAACGAAAACTTACGGTACTGTTCACTTTAACAAAAAACCATATTTTTACACTAAAAAGTTAATCCTGGTACTATTCACCTTACCCTTTATTTTGTCCTTATCGTTAAAACTCAAATTTTTCAAGCCCTTTTCATTAGTTTTCCTTAAAATATAATGCACATCAAGAAATATATTAGGCAAAGGTGCAAAGAGAAAACAACCTGATCATGAAGATCCGGTAAAGAATCTCCTTCTGATACAGATAGGCCACTAACACTAAGGAATTCATCCAGATTAGAAGAGCCAGATTTCGAGCGAGATACATCTCCATCTGTACTTCCTTCAGTAGGACTTTTCTCTTCTATTATACTGGGATCATGCTTAAAACTATACAGCTTAGATGCAAGCCCTTTGGAATCTTTCCAAGCCTGACCCTTTTTAGATCTTTCCCCGACAATTGCTAACACAGATGGTCGATGCTTCTCTCTCAACTCTTGCAATCTACTTTCAGTTATAGCCAAAAAACCCATGCAAGCCGTCAAAACGAGCTGGCTGCTATCGAATGTTGAGCCAACAAGGGACTGCAACAAAGTAATAGCATCTCCTGCATCCTTAGTGGTAACTATCGCCGGCCCTGCACGAGCATATAAACAATAAAATGGCATTTCTAGTGATAAATTGCCAAGACAATAAAATCATATCTACTATGAATTTATGCATTAGTAGAACTGCAACAAGGTACCATATAACTCCATCAGTGCTAGTGCTGTTCGAAATAGCATAACACGATTTCCTTCAAACAGAAGCACATCCCAAACTCGAATAACTGAGGATCAAAGGAAGCAACAAGAAGGTAGATATTTTAGAAAAATATGATTTCAAACTGGTTCTTGAAACTGAGAACTAAAGAGACCGATTATCTAAAGTTTTTAAACAATTCCGAACACATGCCACACAAATCTCACCACTTTCCCATGGAATCATATTTACAAATATGGAAAGGAACCAAGGTCCAATGATCCATCCCACTTGGACTCCTAAGAAATCGAGATGATTCACTGCCACAAGCATAGTGGGAGCGGGATGAGAACCACACTGCTTCGTGTATGGTAAAGAACCAAAAGTTAGGATTATTAAGATGATTATTAGAAGTATACAAACCCAATTTTGGAAATCTTTCTCGCACCAAGTCCTCAAATACTAGTTGGTCCACCTGACAAAACAGAATAATTAATTTTCATGAAGATTAGTTATAACTGAATCCTCCATAAGTATTACAACTGTTGGAAGTGTGATAAAATAAATTGGTGAATCAGAATGGAATCATATATAATTTTTCCCAAGAACTTTAAACCATGAAATCACACCTGAGCTTCTATCATTTCCTCGGTATAGTAGCCATCAAAGTAGTCATCAATTATACCAACCAAAGCCCTTAAAGAAACAAAAGAAACAGTTTAAAAGTGAACCGGCCTATCATAGAACATCTGTATACAAATTGGTAAAGAATTGAGATGATGTAGTGTTCACAGTTCACCGAGACTATTGCCTTCAGCAAATATCTACAACTATTTCAACACATTTTTGCGTAATCAAAACAGAACTAAAAACATACTATCTTCCATAGTTCGCCAATGCACAATGCAGAAGTTAGTAGAGAGCATTGATTTCATTAGAATTAGAAGAAAAACATACAGTCGGCAGAGATTGGGGATATGAGCTCGGAAAACCTACCAAAAGGCATTTTCCTCAGGCATCAGAAGTAACAATAACCCTGCAAAAAAATTCATTGCCTGCACATATTTTAGTACCAAAGTAATAATACAAATACAGTAATAACTAGGACACTGATCATCTTTGACAAAAAGTCATTGCAAAGAAACAAGGAACCATTGGGATTTAGAAGGTAATTTTTCCTTTGGGTGTGGGGGCTCTAGGCCAAAACACAAAAGGACTTTCTGTGCGAAGATAAAATGAGAAATCCATTGAAACAAATGGACAATAGAATGTTAAAAGAATTGGACCAAATTACCTGGCAATACCCAACAGAGGGGTTATGACGAGCATAAGCTAAAAGCAAACGCCTCAGTGAATTACGACCATTCTCATTCAATGCAGGATGTCCTGGAAATGTACGAGGTATGTCCTGCAATAAAATGAAACATTTAGTTCAGGGAGAAACCCAGATTGCAGTACAAAGCAAAAGAAGTAGCACCTACGAATTAAAACGATAAAGTCCAAGGCACATGCATCTATTGACCTTCTCAATCTGCCTTCTCCATTTTCTGGGAATACCAGATGAGTTGTCATTATCCATGCTTTCACTAGTATTTGCTTCTTGAGCCAGCAAGTTATGGTAATATTTTTCCACCCGGCGAGCCTTCACACCTACAAAAGCTTGCCATACCTTCAATGGAAAGATTTAGAAAACATTGCACTTCATCTCAAACAAGTAATTTGGTAAATCAATCAAGTTGAAAGTATCGGTTTCACCTCTCCCCTGAGATCCCTTGGCACTCCACCATGAACAAGAGACTCGAGTTCTAGTTTCCAAGGAAAGAAAGGCTCTGGAGGGTTCCCATTAACCTTAGTTTCCTCTGTCCCAGCATCAACAGCCTCTTCTGTCCCAACGACTTTCACACTGTCGGATTGTCCATCACTTACAGAATTTTCTGCACTTAAGGCGTTCTTACTTTCATTAAAAGCATCGTCAAGACAAATTTTATCCTCACAGTCATCCTCAGAAGCCACTCCTGAAGAAGCTGCTTCTTCTATGGATGGAAGATGGTCTTTATTCCCAATTATCTGCTCATCTTTCATATTTCTTCCCTTCCTGACACGAACACTCATCATATTTTCAATAGAACTAAGAGAGGATCTAATGAGAATCCACGTTTGGACCTTAGATTTCTCTGTTTCTTCTGAAAGTTTAAGCTCCTTTTCTGGATGTCTTTCTGATGAACGATTAGAAACAGATTTCTTACTAATTGTATCATTCCCTTCCTCACCACTCTCAGACACTGTCCCTGCTTTCTGCTCAGTAGCTTTAGCCTGCAATTCGTCTTTAACTGCCTCAGGAGGGCACGATTGAGAAGACTTCTCTATATTTTCAAGGAAGTACTTCCATGTATTTGATCTTTCCTCTTCCTCTTCCTGATATCATAAATATATCACTAAACTGAACAGTCAATATTTCCTTCTTTTAGCCCTTTGGGTATGTTCATTTCGACGAAAATACTATTTCAACAGAGAAAGATGTCCTCAAAAAATAAATTGTGAAGCCCCCATGTTCGTCTTGTCACTCTAGTTCTCTATGAAGTGTAAAGTTGATCTAAAATCATATCTTCCTCCGAATTTTAGTAAATAATCCCATAACAATCACAGATGATATCAGTTTATATTCAAAACAATGTCCTTTTTCCACATCTCTACATATTGAATGTTAAAACAGTTACAAAGTCATTTCAATACCACAAGATGCGCACAAAGAAAACAAATTTACCTTGTAGATGTTCGAGTACTCTCTATATTTTTGTACATGTTGAGGTCTCAAAGCAAATCCATAGGAGTCCCTGTCGACATCAAATTCTCTATGAATGTCTTCAATACAAAATATAACAACAATTTAACAGGTCTATATATATCTAAGATTCCATGACAAAACCAACAAATACGCCATGCATTTAACATCTACAAGCATTAAACCATAGAGAGGAGGGAAAAGGTGGTTTTTTTTTTTGGGGCGGGGGGGGGGGGGGGGGGGGGGTGGGCGGGCGGTGGTGGGTTTGGGGTGGAGAGAGATCATAAAGGTTGAATTTTCCCAGCATTGAGAATAAACTTAGACTGGTTAACAACCGAATACGGAATAAGTTTCTAGAAATTCTACGGACCTGGAATCAGCCTCCAACGAGCGCTTACTCAACAAGGACAATAACATGCTTCACAATGAGTTAAAATTCTACTGCCCATAGCTTTCATTTTCTTTACAACCAAACTCGGAAATTCTAAACGTTCCCGCTACATTACACACTCGAAGAAAAACAAAAATCAAATATCCACATTACACATTATGTATTCGCACAAACCCTAACCCTAACTCCCCTTGAACACCACGGGTTACCACAGAAACTCATCAAAATTCAAGATCAGCCAATCCTGAACCTCATCAAATTCAATGCCAACCAATCCTCGAGCAGAATCGAAAACTTTCAACAGAAAAATAAAATGTTGAATTAAATTCTACAGCTGAAATTCGAGAAATAAAAACAAAAGATTGTCGATCCACAATTGCAACGAAACAGAAGAATATGGTTGTCAAATGACTCGGTCACCCTGTGTTTCGAAGTATCAGCAAGAAGAAGGATTTAGAGATTAAGCCTAATACATATAATTAGTTACAGAAATGCGGAAAATTAGGGTTATATAACACGTTGAGAAACGAGAAAATTCAAGAGCGCGTAGCATTTACAACCTGGGCTTTGGAGCGTGGAGGCCGTTGGACCTCTGTTCCGCCATTGTAGTTCGGAGAGATAAGAGAGAGACATTAGAGTTCAGGCGTTTGATTCGGAGAGAGATAAATAAGAGAGCCGGTTCGTTGATTACTCTGAAACCGAAACTTAGGCGAAACGTTTCTCTGTGTCTCCCTCGTGTGAGTGAGTCAGTGAGGGTGTGGAAGCTGAGCGCTCCTGCATGGATATGGAGACGTTGAAACTGAAGTTTGTTGGTCACGTGAGCTTTTAGCGGGACTTGGAGGGAAGACGAAGTAAACTACTGCCTACTCCAAGTCGGATGCAGCTCCTCTTTGCTTTTGTTTTTTTTTTTTTTTTTTTTTTTTTTTTTTATACCATGATTTATTTTACTAAATTAGTATTCAACTTGTCATCTATAAGATTCAAATTTAAAATATCTCTTAGTTTTACGTGTATTCATAGACAAGTAAAAAATAACAGTTGTGCATCTCCTGCCCTGTAGATTTAGGGTAAGGGTTTTGGTAGTTATATATTGTAAGTATATAGCTAATTAGGAAATAAGTTGTGTATCAATGTGTATTCACTTGAGTTAAAATACCGAGTGTGCAGCTCTATTGTAGTAAGGCAAATAATGTCAGGTGTAATGGTCCTAGAAAATAGCTAGATGAAGGGCTGAAATTGTTTTTGTAATGAGAGAGAATCCACCTTGGATTCTAACAGTTACGTAAGCACCGAATGTGTGAATTGAAGTGAGAAAGATGAAATGAATATGTTTTGCTAGTTTTTTTTTTTTGCAGAGAGTGAGAATCCTTTTGAAAATTCTTCCATTGTTATCTTTCTCATTCTTTGTTCTTCGATTGTTCATCTCAACCAGATTTTAAAACCAAATCTCAACATGGCCTTATAGCCAAGTTCGATCATTTGAATTTGGGCGTAAAATTGTGAATTTTCAAAGCTAAATTGAACCTCACTCAAAGCTTGATGAAGGTCACCGGAGCTTCGTTACCATCTAAGAAGAGTATTCAACTTATTCGGACTAAAGATGTCTGGATCTAGAGGCTCGGAAGTGAGAACTCCAATTTTCTCAGGTGAGAACTACCAGTTCTAGATAATCAAGATGCTGTTGATCTTCAAATCACATGGGTTGTGGAATTTGGTTGAAAAGGTGAGCTATAACTCTTGATTCGAAGAAGAAAAAGAAGGTTGATGGATCATTGAAGGATGAGGGAGATGATGAAATGGTTGCTGAGTTGATGAAATATGCAAAGGCTCTAGGAATTATTCAGAATGCAGCCTCCGATCAAATTTTTTTCTCGAATTGCCAATGCTGAATCGGCTAAGATGGCATAGGATCTAATGTATGGAGACTATCATGGTGGCGATCACGTGAGGTTTGTAAAATTGCAAAATCTTATACTTGAGTTTGAATATGCTAGAATGCGTGATGATGAAACTCTATTTGGATACCTTACTAGACTAAATGATTTGATTAATCAGATGAAAACATTTGGTGAAGTTCTTTCTAATGAGAGACTTGTGCAGAAGGTTTTGATTAGTCTTAGTAAGCCATATGATCCTATATGCCTGGTTATTGAAAATACAAAATGTTTGGAAATTGTAGAATTGCAGGAGGTTATTGCAATTTTGAAGAGCCAAGAACAACGGTTCGATTTGCACAATGTTGACACAACTGAGAGAGCTTTTGCCTCACTCTTTGTGAATCCAAAAGAACAAAACAAAAGTGGTGCTCATTCTGGTTCATCCAGATTTCAGAAAAATTGGAATCCCAAGGGCAAGAAATGGGAATCAAAACCAAAGTTTCAACAATATCTTCTGTGAATAATTACCAGAATGTGAATTCATCTTAATCAATGAGCAAAGAGGTTACAAAGTCTCAGTGCAAGGTGTGTTCTAAGTACCACTTTGGTGAGTGCAAACACAAAGGGAAACTCAAATGCTTCAATTGTGATAAGTTTAGGCATTAGGCTAGAGAGTGTACTACAACAAAGGCAGTGCAAAAGGCAAATCATGCAAACCAAGTGGAAGTGCCTAGAAATATGTTCTATGCCAACAATGCAACTACTAAGACTAAAGTAAATAGAGAATGGTACATTGACAGTGGTTGTAGCTATCATATGATAGGGAATGTGGATCTGCTTGTTGATGTGAGAACCAACATTGCAGGCAAGGTTCAAATGCCAACTAGAGATCTTGTAAATGTTGCAATAATGAGATATTTTGTTATTGACACAAACAAGGGTAGAAAGTATGTTAGAGAAGTAATGTATCTTCTTGGTTTAAAAGAATTTGCTCAGTGTTGGTCAAATGGATGAACATGGATATTTCTTGTTATTTAGTGGTGGAATGTGTAGTGTGTTTGATGGTCCATCACTGGATTGCTTAGTCATTAAAGTGAGGAAGAAAGTGAACAGATGTTATCCACTGACTCTACTACCTAAGAATCAAATTGCATTGAAAGCAAGTGTCACTCATTCTACTGAGATTTGGCATAAGAGACTCGAAAATCTACATTGTGGTGGTCTCAAGCAATTGAGAGACAAAGACATGGTTCATGGATTACCCCAACTTGAAAATCATAATGGTGTATGTATAGGAAGCAACATAAAGAAGAGTTTCCAATAAATCAAGTGCAAAGGGCTAATGCTCCACTTGAACTCATTCATGTTGATCAATGTGGACTTGGGAAAAATGATTCAATTGCTGGAAATAAGTATTTCATGCTCTTGATAGATGGTCTTACCAAAATGACTTGGGTTTATTTTCTAAGATACAAATATGAAGCATTCAATTGTTTTAGAAAGTTCAAAGTTATGGCAAAATTGCAGAGTGGATTCAAGATTAAGTGTTTGAGAAGGGCATGTGAAAATGGGTATAAGGTGTTTGATCCAATATCCAAGAAACTTGTCTTGTCAAGAGACATTGTCTTTGATGAAGAAGCTGCTTGGAATTGGGAGGAGAATTCAAATCAATTTTCTCCTACTACTAGAAGATTTTCTTATGATGATGCTAGTGCTGAAAGAAATGAAAGTGTGGTGTTGTCTCCTGCATCACCTACATCACCTTCACCTAGAAGGGCTCTTAGTATTGAGGACTCTGGAACTCAGTCTAAGTCACTCACTTTCAGGTGAATCTACAAGTACTTCAAGTCTGAATGAGAAGTATACTCAAGCATTTGATCATACACCATTGAAATGGAGAAAACTAAATGAGGTACTGGCTCAGTGTAATCTATGTATCATGGATTCAGAGAAATATAAAGATGCTAAACAAGATGAGTCTTGGTTGAAAGCAATAAAGGATGAGCTGTTCATGATTGAGAAGAATGGTACATAGAAGCTTGTTGATAGACCAACTAAAAAACCTGTCATAGGGGTTAAATGGGTCTACAAAACCAAGCTAAATCTTGATGGTTCATGTTTAAAAATAAAGCAAGATTGGTTGCAAAGGGTTATGCACAAAAGCTTGTATTGGATTACAATGAAACCTATGCTCCAATTGCTAGGTTGGATAATATCAGGACTCTGATAGCATTGGCTACACAAAGAGCTGGAAATTGTACTAGTTAGATGTAAAGTCAGCTTTCTTGAATAAAGTATTACAAGAAGAAGTCTATGTTAAGCAACCTAAAGGATTTGTAGTCAAAGACAAGGAAGACAAGGTTTACAAACTACATAAAGCCTTTTATGGTCTAAAACAGGCACCAAGGCCTAGTATAGAGAAATAGACACTTATTTCTCACAGTGTGGTTTTGAGAAAAGCTTGAGTGAACTAACACTGTACATAAAGGCAAGAGGGAGTAGACATTTTGATTGTCTCTATATATGTGGATGATATAGTCTACACTGGCAGTTGTAAGTCAATGCTAGAAGAGTTCAAGGAAGACGTGAAGAGAAAGTATGAGATGACAGATTTGGGATTCCTTCATCATTTTCTTAGGATAGGAGTAATTTAAACTGACTTAAGTGTCTTTATTGACCAAAAGAAATATGCAAGTTCCTTGTTGAGCAAGTTTGGATTAAGTGAAGGAAAGTTTATGACAACTCATCTTGTAGCAATTGAGAAGCTAACCAAAGATGATGGAAGTAGACCTGTGGGAAGCCTTTTGTATCTCACTGCCACAAGGCCAGACATAATGTATGCAACAATTTTATTAGCTAGGTTTATGCATTATCCTACTAATAGACATTATGGAATTGCAAAGAGGGTGCTCAAATACATCAAGGGGACCCTAGACTATGGTCTGGAATATGTGAAGGGGAGAAAAGCTTGCTTAATTGGCTATTGTGATAATGACTGGGTTGGTTCATTGAATGACAACAAATTAGGGTATGCTTTCTCTTTTGGCAATGATGTGTTCTCTTGGGCTGCAGTTAAGCAAAGTTGTGTTGCACTTTCAATTGCAGAGGCTAAATACATAAGTGCATCTAAAGCCACAGCTCATGCAATATGATTAAGGTTTATTATGAAGGATTTTGAAGAATTGCAAACTTAAGCAACCCCTCTTCACTATGAAAACACTTCTGCCATTGCTATTACCAAGAATGATGTGTTTCATCAAAAGATCAAGCACATTGACAAGAGATATCACTTTATCAAAGATGTGTTGCAGGAAGGCATTATTGACTTGGTGTATTATCCTATAGAAGAGCAATTGGCAGACATCTTCACAAAGCCACTCGCAAAAGATAGATTCAATTTTCTCAGAAGTATGCTTGGAGTGAAATCAACATTAGGCTAAAAGGGGAGTGTTGAATTGTAAGTCTATAGCTAATTACGAAATAAGCTGTGTATCAACGTGTGTATTCACTTGAGTTAAAATACCAAGTGTGCAGCTCTGTTGTAGTAAGGCAAATAATGCTAGGTGTAATTATCCTAGCAACTGGCTAGATGAAGGGCTGAGATTGTTTTTGTATGAGAGAGAATCCAATCCACCTTGGATTCTAATGGTTATGTAAGTGAGAGAGATGAAATGAATATGCTCTGCTAGTTTTTTGCAAAGAGTGAGAATCCTTTTCAAATTTTTTTCCATTGTTATCCTTTTCATTCTTTGTTCTTCGATTGTTCATCTCATAACCAGATTTTAAAACCAAGTCTCAACAAAATAGATCGCACTAATGATGTTGCTATCTCCTCCTCCACGCGTTAAGGGTTAGGGTTGGTAGATCATAGCATTTAGTAAACCTCTCCGCAAAAATGTCTCAGAGTGTATTTATTGTCTTTGTGTATTATATACATGTAGCTTCAGTTTCTACTCCGTTCTTTTTCAGTGAATCAGTGATGCAATTTGTTTCGAATTCCAGGTAGTCGAATTTGGCCTCATCCAAATGCCCAAATAAAAGCCTCAAATACATAAATAAACCATACGTAGTACAAACCAAAGCAATCCCCAAATGTGTTTTCCACCAGATTCAACGATAAAAAACTATTGAAGTTTGTGGGAACGTTGTGCAGGGGGAATGACTATTCTCTATGTGTTTCACTCACCAAAGTGATTACTTCTAAAGTTTTGAGCTTGTGCAAATGGTCATTTACCACAAGTGGTAGAAAAATGTGCTCTTGCATGACCTTGTCAATGGCTAATCTAATGTCAAACTTACTAGCACCATCGCTCGACTCAAAAAAAGAAAGAAGTAAGTTTTGAGCTTGCGCGGGTGTTGTTCCTCGAGAAACTATATAGCGGGTTGTTCTTTTGTACATGTTTAATTTCTCCTTGCTACGGTGGCAAGATACAAGCCATAAGATACTTGTAGATGAAATAGAACTTATAACATTCATTTGTGGGTTAAACAGTTTTATCTTTTATGAGAAATTACTAAATCGATTTTAGTAATTGAAATAGGTTTAACATATATGATACTTGTAGATGACACATAGCAACGGAAAACAATAATAAGTTTATTTTCATTTCTTACTAGCATATGGGCACACACAAATGTGTGAGAAATTATTTTTTTTTGTTTTTGAAATAGAAGGAGAGAGGAAGAGAGTGATAGAGAATGTGGGAGTGGGAAGTGTTTTTTTTTTTATTATTTTTTTTTTATTTTATTTTTTTTAATTAGAGATATGTGAGGATTTGAGGCTTTTTTTGGTTGTGTGAAATTACATTTCTGCCACATATTTCTTATTCATGTTTATATTTTTAACTAGAGGGTTAAACTGAGGGTTTTAGTTGACAATGAATGTTTTATTAATTAGTAGAGATTATTTAGGAAAACTAACTAGTAAATCACTAACTCCAATTTATAGTTAGTTTTTCTAAATAATAAGGAAAACTAGTTAACCTACGCTAGTAAATTCCAAGTTAGTAATTTTCGTAAAAGATAAAAAGTTAGTTTCCCTAAACAATAAGAAAAGCATTTAGTCCACGCTAATAAATTACTTGAAGAATTTTTGTGTACGCAAAACACTTGCTAGTGTTCTACTACTTCACATGTTAATATGATGGCGTCGAGTTTTACAACTTTTATAATACATAAAAAAAAAAATTTGTTTAGAATATTACACAAACGATGATTTTTTTTTTTTTTTTCACGCTAACCTCCAAACTTAGGACACAAAAAAATGGAACCCGATCCAATAAAACTGAGCCTGCTGAGCAGATGATTCGGACCGTTGAAATTTGATCCAACGGCTACAAACGCGGGGGGACTCTCTAAAAGTTATAATAGTTGTAACCGTTGGATCAAATTTTAATGGCCTGATCATCTGCTCAGCATGCTTAGTATATATGGATCCGGACGGAATCAGGTTCCCAAAACAATTGCTCAATCACATACACTAACTCCGAACTCAGGACACGTGGCCATTGATTCTTTTCTTTCACATAACTACATATTTTGGTATAACATGGAACATGTTGGAACTCCTCCATCTCATATATATTTTTCGTTACGACATGATATTAGACACATTTTGCCTTGTTTTTATTGGACGGTAGTATAAACATATAGAGAACTTCCTAGTTCCAACTCAAAAAATACATGTAGGAAAACAAGAATATTTTAAGAGAAGAGATTACCGTTCTTTTTTTAAATGAGAATAATTGTGGGATCCATAATATATTGAACTTTAATAATCTGAACCGGTTACTTTTCAAATTGCACCAAATAAATCATCCTTGCAAGATATTAGCTAAATAAAAAATATTTAAAACATCTAATTGAGTTCAAAAAAATTAACAAACACTTTGCTCTATAGGAAACAGGAAATTTCATCGTGATAATTAAATAAACAAATGATTTCATATTAATTTGAATTTTTGTAAAAAATGACTTATGAATTGATACTTACAACGGTTCGAAACATTAAAGTTAGATGTAGAGTAGACCCCACAACTAATCCTTATTTTTAAAAAAAAAAAAAAAAAAAAAAAAAAGAGAAATAGATGGTTAAATCATTAAAGTTAGATGCAGAGTAGCTCCCACAACTAATCTTTATTTCCTTAAAAAGAAAATGAGAATCCCTTTGCATGAAGGCCCATAGGAAACAATTTGGCCAACGTGGCTTGGACTGTATTCTTTGGTAATTATTCTTTCATTTGCAAAAGAAATGCCTCTTCTGAAGAAATAGTTGATAGATTACGAGAGAATCCGCACTAACAATGATCTGAATTTTATTGATGTAACAATGATACTTATACACATCCATATCCAGACAAGTCCATGTCTATAACAGACAACATAATCTGCATACATAATTAGGCCGGCGAGCGGCGAACAATCTGTGCGTGGCCTGAGCCACTTATTTATACCACGTACCAAAGCAGAATAGCTCACAAGTTTACTGCTGCTCCTGTAACAAAAAGTATTTCGCGGAAGTTAGCAAACCAGCATAACGAATGAAAAAGAACGACTGAGCATGAATTTCGTATTCAGGTCAGCAAAAGAGAATGTACCAGGAAGCGTTTCTTGTAGAATGCAACAAGCTCCTTTGGATCAGTTTTGGTTACCTTGTATGCCTCAATCTTATTGACTTCCTGCACAAGGATATATAATAACCAGAACAATCACCATCTGTTACCAAAAATCCTATGTTATACAGGAACTCGTCGCTCTATCAAATCTGAATTTAAGATAATGGTTTACAGAGTGCTTTTAGCTTAAGAGTGCTTGCTCGAAAACTACGTGATCAGCCAGCTCAGTCTGTTTTTAGCATAGAGTTCTGTTTGGAAACTGCCTAACCATCTAGCTAGCTTAGTCTCATGAAATGTTTAAGTTCGTTTTTCAACAGACGAGAGACAATTAACCATACATGGAGTACAGCTCATAACTTTCTATATGCAATTCTATGGTCTGTTAATGTACCTCGAACCATGCTGCTAGTTTGGGCCTCCCTGCTGTGATGTCATACTTGAATACGTCTGATAAGAAGACTTGGAATCGCTCAATAAACGGGATATAGGCTATGTCCACCTGCAGAACACATGTTTCTATCCATTACTTAACCACTCTGTGTTGCTGTATTGCTTACAAAAGGACATTTTGCTAGTTCATTTTATTAGATATACATACATAGTTGTACATTCAACTTACCAAACTGAAATGACCCAGAAAATATGGCCCGTCGTCAAATTTCTTAAGAGTATTTTCCAAGTAATCAAACTGCTCATCTGGTGCAGATAACCAAATTCAGTCAGTGTAAATTCATCAACAAAATGGGTCACCTGATGGGAGAACCTCACAAGTCTTACCAGCTGCTTTTACCGCGTCTCCTTTGAATGAGCGAAACAAGGACCCCGTGAAGGTATCGACGTAAGTTAACAATTCTTCACCGAACTTTTTTCTCTCAGGATCGTCCTACAAATAGCATCACTTTGGTCAAATTTCTGATAGACAAAGACATGTTACTTGAGGCACAATCCAATTCTGGATATCCTACCTTGGGGAAAAGTGAAGGCCCTTCGAAGTTGCTATCAACGTATTTGATCAGATCAAGACTTTCTCCAATGACGTTTCCATTGTGCTCCAGAGCTGGCACCTATAAAAAGAACCGATCAACAGATTTATCCAGCTTCACCAAATTTCCCATAGATAATCAATGACAGCAAAGAAGAAAGAACCCTAATTTTTGTTCAAAATTTTACCTTGTTTCCAGGGTAGACCTTTTCCTTGTACCAATCAGGCCTGTTTTGAAGATTTATAGGGACTAGCTTAATCTTGTCTTGCAAACCCTGCAACTCAAAAATTTCAACAAAAACAAACAATAAGACAAAATAATCGATATGGATTCTATTAATTTGCAATTTACCAAATCAAGAAAACAAACATGGCGGGAGTGAGGATTTAACAAATCCCCCAATTGATGTAATGATTAAAATCGAATAACGACGACATATCAACGACAAAATCTTCAAAAATTAATTTCAGCAATCGGGGTTTGTATTTTCATCATTTCTCAAAGAAACAAATTGAATTATCATAACAGGGTCTTTGCCAGAAGCTCCAAAAACAGAAAATACGAATGAAAAAAGAGAGGAGCCAAACAAACCTTATAGTTCCTAGTGATCCAAACCCGCTGTGCAAATGGACATGCGTAATTTACGTACAACCTTCAAAACACAAGCAACCAATACACATCAAAACATGGTAATCAGTGACCAAAATTGAAATTCGACGAGACAGATGGCGAAAACAGTCACAAAAAGTACATTATCTTCGGAAAATTGGCTGAAATGATCAAATTACAAAATTTGAATTGCTGAAATGATAGTATTTCACAGTACGGCTGATCGATATATCATATCAGACCAAAAATGTAGAGGAAAGAGGTAAACCTTGTAGTGCCGTCAAAGAGAGGAGGTGGGGAGGAAGTGGAATCCAACGGTGGAGGAAGTTCCTCATGCCTGCAACACCCAGAAGATAAAAATCAGAAATTCATTAGGTGTCTGTGTAAGCCAGAAATATCTTTCATTAGCCAGAAAGATGAGAAATCGTACTTGTAAGCCATTTTTGGAGCTCTGCAGAAATAAGCTTTTTTCTTTTTTTGTGGCAATCAGAATTTGGCGCAGAATGCTGTCTATGTACAAAACGGGTGGTCCTTTTATAGGGGAGTGTGAGTCGGTGGTTGAGTCGCCAGCAGTGACGAAATTGCGTTACTGTTTACTATTCGTGTGCGCGAGTTTTGGCGGTGCAGGATAGGGTATCGTGGAGTTGATTTGTCGTCCGTTGGATTTGAGTAACTTCGTATGATCTGGGTTTTGGTGTTGGTCGGACGGTTAGAGAGGAGCGTTGAGCATGGCGACTTTATCCGAGTTTTTAATAGAATTTAAATCCTCGCCGGATTCTTTTTGTCAGGATCTCGAAAATCCGTGAATCATATTCGTTCATTATATATCGTGCGGTCAGAAATTATTTTATATACTTTTAAAATTAAATACAAAAGTATCTGATAAAAACTAACAGCACAATGTACGATGAACATAAATGATTTACGAATCTCCAGGATCTACACCAAAAGAATTCGGAGAGGTTGCTATTGGTTTTTAATATTGTGAACTAATCATTTTGGTAGCCACTAGTCAGTCGGTATGGCAAAAAAAAGTCGGAAGGAGTCTAGAATCTTGGGTCAGGTGGAGTAGTGTTTCCTTTTATTCGTATTAATAGGGAATTTCGTCATTTAGTATTATAGTCTAGTGATATTCCTCTTCATTTGAAGTGAGGTCTTAAGTTTGATTTTCGCTAAAAGTAAATTTGAATTTCATTATTGCTATTATAGTGTGAGGCTAAGTTGATAATATCGTTTGTTAAAAAATTAAAAAAAAAAACACATGAACTTGTAAGTGAGAGGTCTTAAGTTTGATTTTCGCTAAAAGAAAATTTAAATCTCATTATTGCTATTATAGTATGAGGCTAAGTTGACAATATCGTTTGTTAAAAAATTAAAAACAAAACACATGAACTTGTGTTGCATGAAATCAAAATATAAAAAATATAATAGAGTTTCGTGTTTTTGTGAAAAGTGTCTGTAGACAACGAAATTTCG
The DNA here is from genome assembly GCF_019419815.1 of Pyrus x bretschneideri. NCBI lineage: Eukaryota > Viridiplantae > Streptophyta > Magnoliopsida > Rosales > Rosaceae > Pyrus > Pyrus x bretschneideri. The sequence goes on from NW_025999779.1 coordinate 3,444,191, forward strand.
ATGAAATGAATATTGACAAATAACTAAAATTTCAATGCTCACATGTCAAATAAATTTTACACGTAGCGTGAGACTCAACGAAAAAATCAAAATAAATCGGAAAAGTCATCAAATAGGACACGTGTTAATACCTGGCAGAAATGATTTATTTCATCTGATTATTTAAATAAAAAAATCAAGTTTTGGAATTCTATAAATAGGAAGCCAAGGTATTCATTTTGGGAGGAATGGATATCACACCAAAACCTTGAAACTTTGAAACTCTAAAGCTCTCAAGCAAATCCCGAAGGATTAAGAAAGTCTCTCCGTTTCTTCGTCAAATCCTCCTTCAAGATCAAGCATCGACGGCCCTTAAAGAACTTCCACCAACTCAATATCAAGCCCCGACGGCCCTTGAAGAAAGTATTCATCGTTCATCATCCGTTCATCTCAAGATCAAGCCCCCACGGTCCTTTGGATTAACAAAATCAACAAATCCAAACATCTAACCGTTCTTCAAGATCAAGCCTAAAATCCCTTGAAGAAATCCGCACAACCATTCTTCAAGATCAAGCCCCGACGGCCCTTGAAGAAAGTGTTCATTGTTCATCATCCGTTCATCTCGAGATCAAGCCCCAACGACCCTTTGGATCAACAACATCAACAAATCCACACATTCAAGCCCAAAAGCCCTTGAAGATCCGCTCATCCATCAACCTTCAAGATCAAGCCCAAAAGCCCTTGAAGAAATCCACACAACCATTCTTCAAGATCAAGTCTAGACGGCCTTTGAAGAAAGTGTTCATCGTTCATCATCCGTTCATCCCAAGATCAAGCCCTAACGACCCTTTAGATCAACAACATCAACAAATCCACACATATAACCGTTCTTCAAGATCAAGCCCAAAAGCCCTTGAAGATCCGCTCATCCATCAACCTTCAAGATCAAGCCTGACAGCCCTTGAAGAAATCTGCACAACCATTATTCAAAGATCAAGCCCTGAAGACCCTTGAAGAAGCTCCCACCTGTTCATCCTAAGATCAAGCCCCAACGGTCATTTGGATCAACTTCAAGATCAAGCCCAAAAGCCCTTGAAGATCTGTTCATCCTTGTTCTTCACAGCCCTTGAAGAAACTTCCAACTGTTTATCCAAGATCAAGCCTCGACATCCCTTGGATCAACAACACGTCAACAAACCAACATCTTACGGAGATAGAATCAGAGGACCAAATTACTAAGAGATTATAACCCCAAAATCATTAATACAAAATATTATTTTGTACACGTGTTCTTGTTTCAAGAAATTTTCGTGTTTACAAATTTGGCACGCCCAGTGGGATAATTTCTACCTCTCATCTCTTTCTCCGTTCCGAAAAACCAAAGCACACCTCCAAAATCAATGGCATCAAGCAAGGGACAAGTCGTTCTTGCAACCACCAAGGCTAGAAGCCTGAGCACTTCCGCCACGAATGAAGCATCCATTGGCGCCACAACCACTTCTCAACATGCCACTTCAAAATTGGTACCGCTAAGCGAGCAAGGGAAGCATCAAAGGCGCAAGTCTGTCATCAACCTGACCTTGTTAGGGGCACCGAAGCATGCTGCTGAGGCGCACAAGATAACATCTCAAAATGGGCAATGGGGTTCTTCGTCAGCACCCTGGATGTCTAAAGGAAAGTTATGCCTATTGGTTGCACAAGTCATGACCATCGGCGTTACCTCTATTAAAGAATAACTGGCTCAAATGAGTAAAGCAATTGCAAGGTTCACAAGGACCGCGGAGGAGAAAGACTTGCAAATCATCGTACTCATTAATCGATTGGAGGCGCAGCATGACAAAAAAGTTGACCGCGACCCGAAACTTAATCCACTAAAGAGAGAAACCAACGAAAAAGATGAGCCTCTGGTGGAGAAAGACGTAGAGAAGCCGGAGCCAGACCAAGCAATGGCTCTCATGAGATCTTTTTCCATCCAGCAGCTTCAGAACATGATTGCCAACATCATCAGAGAGCACAGGTGAGAAACATTTCGCAAGATGCAATGCTATACTCAAAGCCATACATCAAAAGTATTAATAGCTTGCGTATGTCGTCAGGATATCAACCACCAAAGTTCATGCCGTTTGACGGAAAGGGAAAGCCAAAGCAACATATCGCCCATTTCATTGAAACTTGCAACAATGCTGGGACGGAAGGAGACTACCTCGTCAAGCAGTTCGTGCGCTCGCTAAAAGGTAACGCCTTTGACTGGTACACCGACCTTGAGCCCGAGTCTATCAACAGTTGGGACTAGCTAGAAAGGGAATTCCTCAATCGTTTCTACAACACTTGCCGTATTGTGAGCATGCTGGAGCTGACCAGTACGAAACAATGAAAGGATGAACCTATCGTCGACTACATCGATAGATGGCGTTCATTAAGTCTTGATTGCAAAGATCAGCTTTCTGAAACCTTCACCATTGAGATGTGCGTTCAAGGCATGCAGTGGGGACTACACTACATCCTTCAAGGCATCAAACCATGAACCTTTGAGGAGTTAGCCAGCGGTCCCATGATATGGAGTTAAGCATTGCCCATCATGGAAAGAAAGAACTGATCGCCGAATACAAGAATGACAAAGTTTTGGTGGCAAGATGGATAAGGCTGTATGGAAACCCACCAAAGAAGCAATGACGGTCAACAAAACTCCAATCAAAATCTCTACACGAGGTAAGGTGATTCAAACCGAAGTTTTTGGTGATCAAGAGATGCGTAGACACACTTTGAAGGAGCTTGAGGAGAAGACTTATCCATTCCCCAACTTTGATGTGGTTGCCATGTTAAAAGACTTGCTTGACAAGAAGGTGATCGACCTACCTGAGTGCAGACAGTCGGAAGAGATGAATCGTACTGACAGTCCAAGGTACTGTAAATTCCACCATTTCATCAGTTATCCGACGAAAAAGTGCTTTGTGCTGAAAGATCTCATCATAAAGCTGGCTCAGAAAGGAATCATCGAGCTAGATCTTGACGATGTGGTAAAGTCAAACTATATCATCGTCACTTCTGGCTATTTCGACTCAAAATCTTCACCTCAATCGTTGGGGGCATGCTCCAAAACCATGTCAGTCAAGTGAAGTGAAGTTGAAGGATGAACTCATGTCACTCCAAAGAAAATGCATAAAAAGCATGCGTCTTCTTCACAAGTTCACCAATCGGAAGAGGGGAAAACAGCTCTCGTCAACCTCCAAAGCTACATGAAAGTGTTAAGGATGATGAAATTGTGAGACGTAGATCGTCTGTTGCCATCACAATGCGCAATTTCTTACCCAAAGACTTCTTCAATCACTCGGTCAAGACTTTTTGCTATGAAGATTGCAAGGAATGCCTCTCCAAGATTGTTTGACAAATTCATAAAGCTCCTCGTTCGCACGAGCCTAAAAGACGATAATGAACGCTCCTTGCCTGCACGAGCTGAAACTGCAAACGGCACCAAAAACTCCTTGCCTGTACGAGCTGAAACTGCAAACGTCACCAAAAATTCCTTGTATGCACGAGCGTAAAAGGCGACAACAAATGCTTCTGGCCCTCAAGAGCATAAACTGTATGGGGGCAAAATCATCATCAAAATCACTACCTTTAAAACCATCAAAAGCAGTCCATCCCTCATTTGAACTACGTTATGACTTGATCCCTCCTTAACCGAGGGTACGTAGGTAACTTGAAACTTCAAAACTTCAAGTACAGTCGCATCATTAACAAAAAACACAAACACTTCCAAGAATAAAGAGCAAATTCAAAATGTGAATATTTTATTTCTTTAAAAGAAGAATTTGGTTACAAAGCCTTATTACCCAAAAAAAAAAAAAAAAAAAAAACAGGGGCTTGTACAAAAAATGGAAGACACCATTTGAAAGTTGTGTCCCTAAAAATACGGCGACGATCTTCTAGCAAGCCTTCTAAGTCTTCAAAGCCTCCACATCGGTGTGAGACAAGGTAGGCACTTCCATAGCCACACATTTCCCTTGCTCTAGGCGTAAAATCTCCTTTTGATGCTAAGAAAGTGAAGCTTCCTGCTTTGAGAGAACACCTTGAAGTCGTGATGCTTCCATCTTCTATCCCACTTCTTCACAGACCACGTCGTGCTCCACAGTATGGATGATAGCAACAGCTTCTACAAAACCTCGCTGCAGTCTGTTGCACAGCACCACATGGCAACGTTACCACCGAGGAAAGTTGTGACCAAAAGACACTACATAGCATAAACTCACTGCAGTTTTTTGCACAACCCCACACGGTAAAAGTGACACACTGCAACAAGCTCCAAGCAGCGGCAAGAGGCACGGCAACGTCACCACCGAGGAAAGTTATGACCAAAAGGCACTACACAGCATAAACTCGCTGCAATCTTTTGCACAACCTCACATGGTAAAAGTGACGCACTACAACAAGCTCCAAGCAGCAGCAAGAGGCACAACAACATCACACTTGAGGAAAGTTGTGACCAAAAGGCACTACACAGCATAAACTCGCTGCAGTCTTTTGCACAACCCTACACAGTAAAAATGACGCATTGCAACAAGTTCCAAGCAGCGGCAAGAGGCACGACAATGTCACCACCGAGGAAAGTTGTGACCAAAAGGCACTACACAACATAAACTCACTGCAGTCTTTTGCACAACCCCACACGGTAAAAGTGACGCACTGCAACAAGCTCCAAGCGGCGGCAAGAGGCACGTTGACGTCACCACCGAAGAAAGTTAATACCAAAAGGCACTACATAACATAAACTCGCTGCAGTCTTTTGCACAACCCCACACGGTAAAAATGACGCACTGTAACAAGCTCTAAGCACCAAGACTCATGGTGACGGCAGCAAGGACAATGTGCATGGCAAGAGAGAGATATATGTAGAAGATGTATACTTCCTTATACATTTGGTCTTTCTTGTATAGGAAAATGAAGATGCAAAATGACAAATAAAAAACCACCACTTACTTCACCTACAACCTCCACTCATTTCACCTACAACATCCACTTATTTCACCTACATTATCCATTTACTTCACCTACAACATCCACTCATTTCACCTACAACATCCACTTACTTCATCTACAATCTTCACTCATTTCATCTACAACATCCACTCATTTCACCTACAACATCCACTTACTTCACGTACAATCTTCACTCATTTCACCTACATCATCCACTTACTTCACCTACAACCTCCACTCATTTTACCTACAACATCCACTTACTTCACCTACAATTTTCACTCATTTCACCTACAACATCTACTTACTTCACCTACAATCTCCACTTATTTCACCTACATCCACTCATTTCACCTACAACCTCCACTCATTTCACCTACAATATTCACTTACTTCACCTACATCATCCACCCATTTCACCTAAAATCTCCATTCATTTCACCTACATCATCCACTTACTTCACCTATAACATCTACTACATAGTGAGCATTCATTTACCTTCCATTCACCATCCATTTTCACAACAAATCTAGAATTTACATAACCAAAAAAATAAATAAATAAAATAAATAATAATATAATAATAATAAATAAATAAATAAATAAACAAAATGTACACTGAGTGAAATAAAGCTTATTTTTTAATATCTCTGAGAAATTACAGATATGTGTATACAAAAAATAATAATAATAATATTAAAAATAATAAAATTTTAAAAATAATAATAATAATAAAATAAAATAAAATAAAGGAAAAAGCCTTCATTGATCAGGTGGAGCCTCATTCCTCGGCGGAACTCCATGAAGAAGAGGGGTCGAAGGTTGATTGTTAGGAGCCTCAACACTTGGTAAAACTCCAGAGGACGAAGGCAATAGGTGCATCTGGAGTAAACCTACAAACATATGATGGTCATTCTGAATCCGACTTTCGGATTCCTGAAGCTGGTCAAGCTTTCTCTTCATGCTCGTTGAGTAACTATTGGCAAGTATGTGCAACTCTATATTCTCGTGCCAGAGCCTTCTAATCTCTTGCTTAAGGCTCGCCACCTCAGCCATCAAGGATTCAACTTGGCGAGTTCGAGCAATAAGGCATTAGCCCATGTTCGATACAGAGCTCACACACTGAACACTGAAAGCCAAAGAGTCTTGAACAGCCAGCTCATCAGACCGCTTGGAAATGATCTTGTTATCTTTTAAGGTGAGAAGATTTCTAGCAACCACCGTGGCGGTTATGTCATTCTTCATCACAGAGTCCCCAACTGTAAGAGAACCGTTAGGGGATAAGAATGATGGGTGTCATATGTTGTCTTGAGAAGACATGTCAGCGTCTTCCTCAACATTCAAATCAAGACGACAGTCAGATGGGCAAACCATTTGCAGGAATGATGAAGGAAGAAGAAGTCGTGTAAATCGAGTTCTTAGAAATACAAGAGGAGGGAAATTCCTACAAGCAGCAACTCTCTAAGTGTGTTTTTGGAACACGATTAATGCCTCTATAAAAAGAAGAGGCAACATAGCCTGTTCAGAAATCGAGAAGGCAGCATGGTCGTTCAGAAATCAAAGAGGCACCTCTCCAAAAGCGGGGCCGCTTGTTCAGGAATCAAAGAGGCAACAAGGCCACTTATTCAGAGATCGAAGAGGCACCGCTCTCCAAATTTCAAAAGACCAGCTTTTCCGGATTTGTCATCACATTTCATACGCAACCTCAGCTTTGCAGAAATCACGAGCAACTTTGTCAAAGATTTCTGATAAAGTTGAAAACACGTGAATCTTACTGTTTCAATTACCCAATGGTTGTCGACAATAGTAAAAGAATAGTGCCACTACTTGTTGTTGGGAAATTCCTATATATGTCGACATTCGTCCTCCATAGTAAGGCAGACTAGCACCAAATGCCTAACCCTTTCTCACCTCCGAGAGTGCATTCCCAACAAAGCCTTTCAAAATACTCAGGTTTTCTTTTTCCTCGGGAATACCTCCGCAAACAAGTCATACCAGAGCAAAACTATCTCATATCATGCTTTCTCCCTGTCCTTTTCTTTGTCCTTGTTTTTCCCTGCAGGACAAGAAGAAAGAGAGCAATCAGCCGGCACATGGAATCAACCTTCCGATCTAGAATCGACTACCTGGACCTTCCCTGATTGCTTACCTAGCCTTACTCTCGAGTACTCATCTTCAACTGTTGATGTACTTCCTAAGAAGAAACGACATCTGCCTAAAGAACAGATAAGGTAAGTGAAAATGATGCATCAAAGCATGTGGAGACAAACACAACAAAAAAAAAAAAAAAAAAAAACACATGCCGATTCATCAGCTACTTCTTCAAATGCAAAAGTATCTCATATCATCAGGGTCGAATGTACTTTAGATTTGATAGACTTGTTTTGACCCTCAAATTCTTGAGTCGGCTCTCTAAAGCATGGTGAACTACAAATGCCGATTCATCCCCGACGGAGCCGAGTATCACTTGTCTCGTGAAACTGCTCATGGTCCCATTCCATTTAAGAATAAGCCTCGATGACCTTGAAGAAATCACAAGTCCGATTCAAGATCAAGTGTCCACCACCCTTGAATCAAGTTCAACTCCAGATAAAAAGAGTAAATTCAGACATTTGGCGCAACTCTGGTAGAAGAAACCCCCCAGCCCAGTTCAAAATTAAACCTATGGAAAGCTACTTCTTTAAAAGCAGAAGTATCTGTGAACACGAAAGTTCCTTGAAACAAGAAACAAGAATAACGTGTACAAAATAATATTTTTTGTGTTTAATGATTTTGGGGTTACGATCTCTCTCAAATTTGGTCCTCTGATTCTATCTTCGTAGGGTGTAGGTTTGTGGATGAGTTGTTGATCCAAAGGGCCGTCGGGGCTTGATCTAAGGATGAACAGTTGATGAACGGATGAACACTTTCTTCAAGGGTCGTCGGGGCTTGATCTTGAATAATGGTTGTGTGGATTTCTTCAAGGGCTTTTGGGCTTGATCTTGAAGGTTGATGGATGAGCGGATCTTCAAGGGCTTTTGGGCTTGATCTTGAAGAACGGTTAGTTTTCTTCAAGGGCCGTCGAGGCTTGATCTTGAATGAACAGTTGGTTTTCTTCAAGGGGGCTTTTGGGCTTGATCTTGAAGAAGGATTTGATGGATGAGCGAATCTTCAAGAGCTTTTGGGCTTGATGTTGAAGAACGGTTAGTTTTCTTCAAGGGCCGTCGAGGCTTGATCTTGAATGAACAGTTGGTTTTCTTCAAGGGCTTTTGGGCTTGATCTTAAAGTGTGTGGATTTGTTGAGGTTGTTGATCCAAAGGGCCGTTGGGGCTTGAGCTTAGGATGAACAGTTGATGAACGGATGAACACTTTCTTCAAGGGCCGTCGGGGCTTGATCTTGAATAATGGTTGTGTGGATTTCTTCAAGGGCTTTTGGGCTTGATCTTGAAGGTTGATGGATGAGCGGATCTTCAAGGGCTTTTGGGCTTAATCTTGAAGAACGATTGGATGTGTGGATTTGTTGAGGTTGTTGATCCAAAGGGCCGTTGGGGGCTTATGCTTAGGATGAACGGATGAACACTTTCTTCAAGGGCCGTCGGGGCTTGATCTTGAAGGTTGATGGATGAGCGGATCTTCAAGGGCCGTTGGGCTAAATCTTGAAGAACGATTGGATGTGTGGATTTGTTTGTGCTGTTGATTCAAAGGGCCGTTGGGGCTTGATCTTAGGATGAACGATGAACACCTTCTTCAAGGGCCGTCGGGGCTTGATCTTGAAAGAGGATTTAACGAAGAACGAAGAGAGCTTTCTTGATCCTTCAGAATTCTTGGGAATTTGGATGGTTGGAAGCTTTGGAGTTTCAAAGCTTCAAGGATTTGGGGAATTCCTCTTCTAATTTTGGAGTAGAGAAATGTATTTGTGAATTGGTTGATGCTTGATACCTTGATGGAGAAGCCTATTTATAGGCTTTGAGAATGAATCACCACCACAAAAATATTTTTTTCCTTTCCAAGCACCATTGCCTAATTTTCCCACTTAATGCAATATTGAAATTGAAGTGGTGTAACTTATGGCCTAATTTCCCACTTAATACCATTTTAAACTTGAAGTGGTGTAACTTATGGCCTAAACTCCCACTTAATACCATTTTAAACTTGAAGTGGTGTAACTTATGGCCTAATTTCCCACTTAACACCATTTTAAACTTGAAATGTGTATGCTTTGTCATTGCCCAAATGAGAAAAACTTACTTTGATCCGTAATGGATTGAAGTGTGCTTGCCTTGTCATTGCCCAACATGAGAAGAAAAACTTGTTTTGATCCTCAATGGATTGAAATGTACTTGCCTTGTCATTGCCCAAAATGAGAAGAAAAACTTGTTTAATCCTTCAAGGGTATTTCTTCCTATTTTGTTGAGTCACACGCCATGTGTACAATTTGTACAACACGTGGCGTATGCCATGTATGCCTTGACACGTCAAAACTTTAATGCATTAGTGAACATTTGTTTTACTGAAATTTCGATGTCTACAAATGCCCCCACTTCAAGGCGCGTCGTAGACATGTGCTTGACACGTGTAGAAGATGCGTTTTGAAGTCCCTTAATGTAGATGTCAACCCAAGGGCCGTCAAGGCTTGATCTTGAATTGGGCTGGAAATTTCTTCAAGGGCCGTTGAGGCTTGATCTTGAGTTCGACTGGAAGATTTTCTGGTTTCCTCCAATCGTTGATTTTCCACAGGCTTAGTCTTGAACTGGGTTGGAGGATTCTTTTGGTCTCCCCCGAAGGCCTGAACTTACTCCTTTTATCTGGAGTTGAATTTGATTCAAGGGTGGTGAACACTTGATTTTGAATCGGACTTGTGATTTCTTCAAGGGCCATCGAGGCTTGATCTTGAATTGGGCTGGAGGATTCTTTTGGTCTCCCCCGAAGGTCTGAACTTACTCCTTTTATCTGGAGTTGAATTTGATTCAAGGGTGGAGAACACTTGATTTCGAATCGGGCTTGTGATTTCTTCAAGGGCCATCGAGGCTTGATCTTGAATTGGGCTGGAAATTTCTTCAAGGGCCATTGAGGCTTGATCTTGAGTTCGACTGGAAGATTTTCTGGTTTCCTCCAATCGTTGATTTTCCTTTGTGCTACTCTTGAACTGGGCAGCAGGAAATTTCTTCAAGGGCCATTGAGGCTTGATCTTGAGTTCGACTGGAAGATTTTCTGGTTTCCTCCAATCGTTGATTTTCCTTTGTGCTACTCTTACTCTTGAACTGGGCAGCAGGAAATTTCTTCAAGGGCCATTGAGGCTTGATCTTGAGTTCGACTGGAAAATTTTCTGGTTTCCTCCAATCGTTGATTTTCCTTTGTGCTACTCTTGAACTGGGCAGCAGGAAATTTCTTCAAGGGCCATTGAGGCTTGATCTTGAGTTCGACTGGAAGATTTTCTGGTTTCCTCCAATCGTTGATTTTCCTTTGTGCTACTCTTGAACTGGGCAGCAAGAAATTTCTTCAAGGGCCATTGAGGCTTGATCTTGAGTTCGACTGGAAGATTTTTTGGTTTCCTCCAATCGTTGATTTTCCTTTGTGCTACTCTTGAACTGGGCAGCAGGATTCTTTTGGTCTCCTCCGAAGGTCTGAGCTTACTCCTTTTTTTCTGTTTCTTTGTTCAATCTCTCCAATTCGTATTGAAGAGGGTTAGAGGATAGCTCAGCATATGCAGTTGTAGCTTGTCTCCACATGCTTCAATGTATCATTTTCACTTGCCTTACTTGCTCCCCTTTGCAGAAGTGGTATTTCCTTATGCAGGTTTAGCATCTTCTCTTGTAGTATTTGTTCCTGATGCAGGAGTTGAATGCAAACCTTGCATTTGAATGGACCATCACTTCTTGGTGGCAGTGCAAGTTTGAGTGGAGGTTCCGACATATTGCTTTCTCTGTCCTTGTCTTGGCAGGTGAGAACAAGGGCAAAGGAAAAGATAGGGGAAAAACATGATATGAGATACCTTTGCTTTCGCCCTTGATGATATGAGATACTTTTGCCTTGGTGTCATTTGTTTGCAAGGGCATTCCCGGAGAGGAAGAAAACTGAGCATTTTGAGATGCTTTGCTGGGAGTGTACTCTCGGAGGTGAGGAAGAGTTGGGCATTTTTTTTTTTTGTTTGCAGGTCTGCCTTGCCATAAAAGATGAAGGTCGACATATATAGGGATTTCCCAATAGCAAGTGGTGGTACTGTTCTTTTACCCTTGTCGACAAACGTTTTGATCCCGCAAATCCGGCTTTTTGAAATAGTGACGACTCTTCGATCTTTGAATACGCCTCTTTGATTTCTGAACGAAGCCTCTTCGATTTCTGAACGAGCGTCTCTTTTGACAAAGCTGCACGCGTTTTCTGAAAAGCAGAGAAAGCGCCACCGAACTTTGCGCTTGTCAGCTAAAGATGTGTAGCTGCGATGATGACCTCCACGTGATCTTTTGACAAAGTGGCACCCGTGCTCTGAAAAGCCGAGAAAGTGGCTGTCTCCACTCTTCAGCATCGACTGGAAGTACTGAGATGACATTTGTATCATCTAGTGACATTTCATTAACGAGCGGAATCACCCATCTTTGGAAAACTGGCACGTCTGCAACTTCATCTTTTCCTAGTGTCATACTCGAGGCTAGATTGGCGAGAGCGTCTGCCATTTGATTTTCCTTTCTTGGCACATGTTCCAGTGTCACAGCTTTGAACTTTTGTAGCAGTTGGGTCGCTAGCCAGAAGTATGGGACGAGATCATCTTTCCTCACCTCATATTCAGTTAAGAGTTGATTGATTATGAGCTTGGAATCGCCATATACCTCAAGAGCTGTGATTTCCATGTTGATCGCCATTTGGAGCCCGATGATCAATGCTTGGTACTCAGCAACATTGTTGGAGCATAGCTCATTCAGTTGGAAGGAGTAAGGTAGTATTTGCCTTTGTGGCGACATGAATACTACTCATGCCCCTGCTCCGTCTGCTCGTGCGGATCCGTCGAAGAACATCGTCCATGTTGGGAAGATGTCGATGTAGAACACCTCCTCGTCAGGCAAGTCGTCTGAGATTTTCCAATCAGCCGGGATTGGATGATCGGCAATGAGCGTTTGGTGCCGTTTGCAGTTTCAGCTCGTGCAGGCAAGGAGCGTTTGGTTGTCACCTTTTAGGCTCGTGTGAACGAGGAGCTTTGGTTGTCACCTTTTAGGCTCGTGCGAACGAGGAGCTTTGGTTGTCGCCTTTTAGGCTCGTGCGAACGAGGAGCTTTGGTTGTCGTCTTTTAGGCTCGTGCGAACGAGGAGCTTGTGGTGTCGTTTGCAGTTTCAGCTCGTGCAGACAAGGAGCTTTGGTTGTCGCCTTTTAGGCTCGTGCGAACGAGGAGCTTGTGGTGTCGTTTGCAGTTTCAGTTCGTGCAGACAAGGAGCTTTGGTTGTCGCCTTTTAGGCTCGTGCGAACGAGGAGCTTTGGTTGTCGCCTTTTAGGCTCGTGCGAACGAGGAGCTTGTGGTGTCGTTTGCAGTTTCAGCTCGTGCAGACAAGGAGCTTTGGTGCCGTTTGCAGTTTCAACTCGTGCAGGCAAGGAGCGTTTGGTGCCGTTTGCAGTTTCAGCTCGTGCAGGCAATGAGCGTTTGGTTGTCACCTTTTAGGCTCGTGCGAACGAGGAGCTTTGGTTATGAATTTGTCAAATGATCTTAGAGAAGCATTCCTTGCAATCTTTATAGCAAGGAGTCTTGACTGAGTGATTGAAGAAGTCTTTGGGGAAGAAATCGCGCATCGTGATGGCAACGGACGATCTTTGTGTCATAACTTCATCATCCTCAACACTTTCATGTAGCTTTGAAGGTTGATGATAACTGCTTTGCCCCCTTTCCGATTGGTGAACTTGTGGAGGAGACCTATGTTTCTTGTGTATTTTCTTTGGAGTGACATAAGTCCATCCTTCAACTTCACTTGACTTGACTGACATAGTTTTGGAGCATGCCCCCAGCGGTTGAGGTGAAGATTTTGAGTTCAAAGAGCAAGAAGTGACGGTGGTATAGTTTGACTTCACCACATCATTAAGATCTAGCTCGATGATCCCTTTCTGAGCCAACTTCATGATGAAATCTTTTAGCACAAAGCACTTTTCCGTCGGATGACTAATGAAGCGGTGGAATTTACAGTACCTTAGACTGTCAGTACGGTTCATATCTTCTGGCCGTCTGCACTCAGGTAGGTCGATCACCTTTTTGTCAAGCAAGTCTTTCAACATGGCAACCACGTCAGAGTCGGGGAATGGATAAGTCTTCTCCTCAAGCTCCTTCAAAGTGCGTCTACGTATCTCTTGATCACGAAAAGCTTCGGTTTGAATCGCCTTGCTTCGTGTATGGATTTTGACTGGAGTTGTGTTGACCGTCATTGCTTCCTTGGTGGGTTTCCACGTAGCCTTATCCACCTTTGGCCCCAAAACTTTGTCATTCTTGTAGTCGGTGATCTGTTCTTTCTTCCCATGACGGGTGATACTTAACTCCATATCATGGGCGCGGGTGGCTAACTCCTCAAATGTTCGTGGTTTGATGCCTTGAAGGATGTAGTGTAGTCCCCACTGCATGCCTTGAACGCACATCTCAATGGCAGAGGTTTCAGAAAGCCGATCTTTGCAATCCAGACTTAAGGAGCGCCATCTATTTATGTAGTCGACGACATGTTCATCTCTCCACTGTTTCGTACTGGTCAGCTCTAGCATGCTTACAGTACGACAAGTGCTGTAGAAACGGTTGAGGAATTCCCTTTCTAGCTGGTCCCAACTGTTGATAGACTCAGGTTCGAGGTCAGTGTACCAGTCAAAAGCGTTACTTTTCAGCGAACGCACGAACTGTTTGACGAGGTAGTCTCCCTCTGTCCCAGCATTGTTGCAAGTTTCAATGAAATGGGCGACATGTTGCTTCGGGTTGCCTTTTCCATCGAACTGCACGAACTTTGGGGGTTGATAACCCCTTGGCATTTTCAAAGCATCAATCTTCTTGGAGTAAGGCTTTGAGTACAGTACGGAGTCATGCGAGCTTCCTTCGTACTGTGTCTTGATAGTGCTTGCGATCATCTCCTGTAACTGCTGGATAGAGAGAGATCCCATGAATGCCGTTGCTTGGTCTAGCTTCGGCTTTTCTTCAACTTTCTCCGCTGGTGGCTCATCTTCTTCGTCGACTTCTTTCTTTAATAGGCCAACATTTAGGTCGACTTTCACGTCGGGCAGCGCATCTAGTTGGTTGACAAGTGCGGCAATCTGCAAGTCCTTCTCTTCCACAGTCCGTGTAAGCTTTGCGATTGCTTCATTCATCTGAGCTAGCTGCTCCTCGATTGAAGTTGCTCCAGTGGTCATGACTTGCATGGTTGTACTGCCGCTCGACTCAGCGTCGGAGAGTAGGGACTCTGAGTATTTCCTTGGGCTTTCCTCTCTTGATGCCCTTAGCGAGGCTAGGGTGATCACAGGCTCGTGCCTCAGGTGCTCTTGTTCCTTTGACAGAGTTAATGCAGGGGCGGAAGCTGCGGTAAAAAGAGCTCTTGCCTTACTTCGGGTTATGGTGCCCGAAATATCACCACTTGCTGCGATGATGTTCTTGTTCTTTGCTTTGATTGCAGGAACAGCTTGATCCTTTCTTGATGCCATTTGCGTTTTTCGATGTTTTGAGGATAGAGATGAGAGGTATAGATGTCCCACCGGGCGTGCCAAATTTGTGAACACGAAAGTTCCTTGAAACAAGAAACAAGAATAACGTGTACAAAATAATATTTTTGTGTTTAATGATTTTGGGGTTACGATCTCTCTCAAATTTGGTCCTCTGATTCTATCTTCGTAGGGTGTAGGTTTGTGGATGAGTTGTTGATCCAAAGGGCCGTCGGGGCTTGATCTAAGGATGAACAGTTGATGAACGGATGAACACTTTCTTCAAGGGCCGTCGGGGCTTGATCTTGAATAATGGTTGTGTGGATTTCTTCAAGGGCTTTTGGGCTTGATCTTGAAGGTTGATGGATGAGCGGATCTTCAAGGGCTTTTGGGCTTGATCTTGAAGAACGGTTAGTTTTCTTCAAGGGCCGTCGAGGCTTGATCTTGAATGAACAGTTGGTTTTTTTCAAGGGGGCTTTTGGGCTTGATCTTGAAGAAGGATTTGATGGATGAGCGGATCTTCAAGGGCTTTTTGGGCTTAATGTTGAAGAACGGTTAGTTTTCTTCAAGGGCCGTCGAGGCTTGATCTTGAATGAACAGTTGGTTTTCTTCAAGGGCTTTTGGGCTTGATCTTAAAGGTTGATTGGATGTGTGGATTTGTTGAGGTTGTTGATCCAAAGGGTCGTTGGGGCTTGAGCTTAGGATGAACAGTTGATGAACGGATGAACACTTTCTTCAAGGGCCGTCGGGGCTTGATCTTGAATAATGGTTGTGTGGATTTCTTCAAGGGCTTTTGGGCTTGATCTTGAAGGTTGATGGATGAGCGGATCTTCAAGGGCTTTTGGGCTTAATCTTGAAGAACGATTGGATGTGTGGATTTGTTGAGGTTGTTGATCCAAAGGGCCGTTGGGGGCTTATGCTTAGGATGAACGGATGAACACTTTCTTCAAGGGCCGTCGGGGCTTGATCTTGAAGGTTGATGGATGAGCGGATCTTCAAGGGCCGTTGGGCTAAATCTTGAAGAACGATTGGATGTGTGGATTTGTTTGTGCTGTTGATTCAAAGGGCCGTTGGGGCTTGATCTTAGGATGAACGATGAACACCTTCTTCAAGGGCCGTCGGGGCTTGATCTTGAAAGAGGATTTAACGAAGAACGAAGAGAGCTTTCTTGATCCTTCAGAATTCTTGGGAATTTGGATGGTTGGAAGCTTTGGAGTTTCAAAGCTTCAAGGATTTGGGGAATTCCTCTTCTAATTTTGGAGTAGAGAAATGTATTTGTGAATTGGTTGATGCTTGATACCTTGATGGAGAAGCCTATTTATAGGCTTTGAGAATGAATCACCACCACAAAAATATTTTTTTCCTTTCCAAGCACCATTGCCTAATTTTCCCACTTAATGCAATATTGAAATTGAAGTGGTGTAACTTATGGCCTAATTTCCCACTTAATACCATTTTAAACTTGAAGTGGTGTAACTTATGGCCTAAACTCCCACTTAATACCATTTTAAACTTGAAGTGGTGTAACTTATGGCCTAATTTCCCACTTAACACCATTTTAAACTTGAAATGTGTATGCTTTGTCATTGCCCAAATGAGAAAAACTTACTTTGATCCGTAATGGATTGAAGTGTGCTTGCCTTGTCATTGCCCAACATGAGAAGAAAAACTTGTTTTGATCCTCAATGGATTGAAATGTACTTGCCTTGTCATTGCCCAAAATGAGAAGAAAAACTTGTTTAATCCTTCAAGGGTATTTCTTCCTATTTTGTTGAGTCACACGCCATGTGTACAATTTGTACAACACGTGGCGTATGCCATGTATGCCTTGACACGTCAAAACTTTAATGCATTGGTGAACATTTGTTTTACTGAAATTTCGATGTCTACAATATCTTATATCATCAGGGTCGAAAGCAAAGATATCTCATAGCATGCTTTTTCTCTGTCTTTTCCTTTACCCTTACTTTTACCTGCAGGACAAAGAGAAAAAAAACAATCAGTCGGAACTTGAAATCAAACTTTCGATCTGGAACTAATTGCCTAGAACCTTTGCCTGGTTGCTTACCTAGCTTTGCTCTCGAGTGCTCGTCTTCAATTGTTAATAAGTCTCGAGTTTCCCCAGAAAATACTTTAGAACAGTTGATATAATGCTGGTTTTTTACGCTGAAGCTGCCAAGCATGGATGAGTCGCTGAGAAGTGATGCTCTGAATGACCATTTAGAGGCAAAAAGTTGAGCACCACTTCGGCCATGCAAAAAAAAAAAAAGCAAGCAGAGAAGAATGCAACATGGTGAGCTGTAACAGATCACTATCGCGTGACACCCTTCCTTGCAAAACCGCATGATCCAGATGGAGGTGTCTGAGTTAAATCCAAGCTTGGCATTGTTGGTCTAATCAAAGAGCTTGAGAAACTTCAACAACCTTTCGATGGCACCGTTACCGTGGTGTAACGCCATCAAATCACCACCACCACCAGGGAACTCTCTTCTTACTTGCTCAAATCCTCCAACCCCGTTCAAGATCAAAGCTGTGGAAAGTCAACAAGCGCAAAGATCTACCATTTAAAGTTCTTTGTGGTCCAATTTCACTCAAGATCAAGACTCGACTGCCCTTGAAGAAATTTCAAACAAAATTCAAGAACAAGCCTCAACGGCACTTGAAGAAAACTTTTAGCTCAATTCAAGATTAAGCTTCAGTGGCCCTTGAAGAAATTTCCAGTCCATTTCAAGATCAAGCCTTGACGGCCATTGAATCGACATTTACATTAAGGGACTTCAAAATGCATCTCCTGCACGTGACAAGCACATGTATGCAACGCGCCTTGAAGTGGGGGCATTTGTAGACATCGAAATTTTGATGAAATGAATGTTGACCAATAATTAAAATTTCAACGCTTACATGTCACATAAATTTTACACGTAGCGTGTGACTCAACGAAAAATTGAAATAAATCGAAAAAGTCATCAAATAGGACACGTGTCAATACCTGGCAGAAATGATTTATTTCATCTGATTATTTAAATAAAAAAATCAAGTTTTGGAATTCTATAAATAGGAAGCCAAGGCATTCATTTTGGGAGGAATGGATATCACACCAAAACCTTGAAGTTTTGAAACTCTAAAGCTCTCAAGCAAATCTCGAAGGATTAAGAAAGCTCTCTTTGTTTCTTCATCAAATCCTCCTTCAAGATCAAGCCCCGATGACCCTTGAAGAACTTCCACCAACACAAGATTAAGCCCCAACGGCCCTTGAAGAAAGTGTTCATGGTTCATCATCCGTTCATCCTAAGATCAAGCCTCAACGGCCCTTTGGATCAACAACATCAACAAATCCACACATCCAACCATTCTTAAAGATCAAGCCCAAAAGCCTTTGAAAACCCGCTCATCCATCAACCTTCAAGATCAAGCCCAAAAGCCCTTGAAGAAATCAGCACAACCATTCTTTAAGATCAAGCCCCGATGGCCCTCGAAGAAAGTGTTCATGGTTCATCATCTGTTTATCCCAAAATCAAGCCCCCCTTTTGGATAAACAACATTAACAAATCCACACATCCAACTGTTCTTCAAGATCAAGCCCAAAAGCCCTTGAAGAAATCCACATAACCATTCTTCAAGATCAAGCCCCGACAACCCTTGAAGAAAGTGTTCATCATTCATCATCCGTTCATCCCAAGATCAAGCCCCAAAAGAAAGTGTTCATCATTCATCATCCGTTCATCCCAAGATCATCATCCGTTCATCCCGAGATCAAGCTCCCAAAAGAAAGTGTTCATCGTTCATCATCCGTTCATCCCAAGATTAAGCCCCAACGGTCCTTGAAGAAATCCACACATCCAACCTTTCTTCAAGATCAAGCCCAAAAGCCCTTGAAGAAATCCACACAATCATTCTTCAAGATTAAGCCCCGACGGCCCTTGAAGAAAGTGTTCATCGTTCATCATCCATTCATCCCAAGATCAAGCCCCAACGGCCCTTTAGATCAACAATATCAATAAATCCACACATCCAACTGTTCTTCAAGATCAAGCCCAAAAATCCTTGAAGATCCGCTCATCCATCAACCTTCAAGATCAAGCTCGATGACCCTTGAAGAAATCTGCACAACCATTATTCAAAGATCAAGCCCTGAAGGCCCTTGAAGAAGATCCCACCTGTTCATCCTAAGATTAAGCTCCAACGGCCATTTGGATCAACTTCAAGATCAAGCCCCGACGATCCTTGAAGAAACTTCCAACTATTCATCCAAGATCAAGCCTCAACAGCTCTTGGATCAACAACACGTCAACAAACCAATATCTTATGGAGATCGAATCAGAGGACCAAATTACAAAGAGATTGTAACCCCAAAATCATTAACACAAAATATTATTTTGTACACGTATTCTTGTTTCAAGAAATTTTCATGTTTAAAGTGTCCGTTGAGGGTGCCTAAGTTAAGCATCTCTCAAATCGTGTAGAAACTCATGGAATAAGGAGTTGAATAAGATAGACAACCTTTTTGGACTTGTTCCTCTATTTCTATAAGTAAATTATTTATCTCTGTTCATCGCTGCTAAAACCTGTGTGTGGAGCTCCGACCCTCTAGGCTTCTACCAGAATAGATGGTAGGAATTCTCTTATCCCATTCGGAAATATACCATCTCATAATTATCTATGGTTGTTTATGTCTCTAGCACGACCACTTGATAAAATGTGAAGGACAGTAGGACAAATGGCCGATACTACTGGAAGGATTCCTCTTTGGATAATAGGTACTGTAGCCAGAATTCTTGTGATCGGTTTAATCGATATTTTCTTTTATGGTTCATATTCCGGATTAGAACGGGCTATGTAATGTATTTTATCTGCTGGATTATGGGTGGGCATTTTACCAGAAGTTTCTATTGTATCAATCTACCCTTGTGTGATTCATGTTGAAGCATAGACTCAGGACAAGCCGATACATACGATAAGAGGAAAGACCCATATTTCATAGCGCCTGGGGAATGCAAGTTTGATCGAAGATTGGTTAGGAGAGGTGCTATTACTACGAAAAAATACTGCCCTTCGCTGCTATGAGAGTCAGCAACTTCAATTAGCCCCTAGTTGAAAGAGAATAAGTATAGTCTAGAGGAGTTGAGGAATGGGAATAGCCAAAGTTCATTTCAGATACAGTACAAATAGTTGAGGAAAGAAATTCTTTAGGTTTTGCTTGCGCCTGAACTAGTTGAATATGAACATCATGCCACCAAATTGTGTTACTGATTCACATTATAATACGAGTAAATGACATCTGTATACTTTAAGCTACAAAATTGAATTATTCCATCCATCTGCTTCTCATTACAACCAAAAGAAAGCTGCTACTTACATGATTTACCCAAACATAGATCTCATCGTTGATGAAATTGCGACGCCTTTGCCGGTCTATCGTTGTTGGACTAAGAGAAACTTAACTCTTCACATAATTCATGGCCAAACGCTTTGCGGGACATGACCACGAAAGAAAAATCTTCTTCCTTCAACCTTGCAAGATTTCCGCCATTGCTTTTCTCACTATTACTATAACAAAAGCATTCACATCTCATGCGTGAGTTCATGAATCACAGACCATAGGGAAGAAGAATAAGAAAGGCAAATCACTTTCTCGTCCACAAAGTTTCTGCTAGTGGTTTCTGATACGTGTATTATATAATCGCCACCATTTTCTGGTTATATCCGACATTGACTTTCAACTCAAACTGCGTTTTCCCCTCTTGTTGATGGTTTCTCAGTACACATTTTGTGCCGAAAGAGTTATCTGAAAATTTTCTTTTTACTGAATTTGAATGGTTGTTATTGCATAACTGTTAACAACAATTGTTGATAGAAAAAAGGCAAGATTAAATGCCAAAAATATAATAAAAACGAAGAACTAAAGAAAAATAGTTCAAGCGAGAATAAAAATAAAAAAAGTTCAGATTTTTTCACCTGCCCTGAGCTTGAATGGTTTCCTTAAACTAGTCAGACTTCTTCATTAGACTTAACAGCACCCCAGCACTAAGACCTGTAGCTACAAGGCCAAGAGACACCTCGGTTGATACATGGAACCCCGTCGAGGAGTTGAGAAAAGGTGAATTTAGGATGGATTGAAGATTTTTTACAAATACAATAGTACTTGAAATACCCACCAAAAAAAATCCAGGATCATCTTACACCCGATAAAGCCCAGAACAACAGCAATTGATGGCTGAAATGAGAGAATCGGAACAATATGTAACCTTATAGGATTTTAACTTTTAAAAGGAAGCAAAGAACCTTAAATTAGGAATTAACAGTTTAATCGAGTGAGTCCCTGTGCTGATGGTTATCTATGGGTAGATGATCACTAGTTCATTGTGCAGAAAGAGCTAGAAATTCAAGTAGAGATGGTCAAATTTGTACCTGTAAATACTCCAAGTCTGACATACCCTGAGAAATAAGTGTGTAAAGCGACCTTAAACCTGCACTCATTGGGAAAGGGTTAACTATCATCTGCTGCAGAAATGCGCACGCATTTAGAAATAAGATTGTAACTGTATAGCAACTCGGCCGTAATTCACAGAAATATGGTCAATTGAATCCTACATCTAACAAGAATTACCAACGATGGCAAAAAGATTAGAACTGAAAACTATAAAAGGATCCCGAGTAACGCAGAAAACTGCCGGTATAGAGTCGACCTATAGAAAAATGTAGCATCACATCATTATTTCAATTACAACATTAACTGGAAAAGCAACGTGCATCGTATATAATAATGTCTGACATTATTGGTAGGTGGGGAAACCTACAGCAAATGCTATGTCACTGAGCTCAATAACTGCTACTGTGAGAAGTAAAGGTGTGGCCTGCCCAAAATGTTTGACACCTGTTAGAGATCAAGTAACCATTAATTTAACACAAATATTGATTAATTTGGATTCAGAAAATGTAAAATGTTGCATCTTGATCCAGAGGAAGTTGTAAATTACATCTGTGCAGTTTAAGAGTTTTATATCTCCATAACTGTGAAATAAAATGTTGTAACCTAAGAAGATCCCATCAACAACTTACCTTCCGGACACCATCTTGAAATGTAAAGAATCGATTCCCACCATAATTAGCTGCAAGAATTCACCAGAAAAAAAGGTATGGATTAGATAATATACCAGAAAGAAGCTAGTGCAAAGTGCGTTTTGCAAGATAGCTGATCAGGTGGCAAAATGGTTAAAAGGATGTAAATTTGCAGGACAAAGTAATCTACACAATCCTTTTTTTTTTTTTTTTTTTTTTTCTTATTATGATGTAGTGTAAAATTCAAGTATGCAAAGTCTCGCCAAACTGAAAGATTCCGCCCGAAAGATGGTCTACTAAGTCTTTCTATATTCAAAGGTCATGCTCAAGGTTATTTACTAAAAGTGAGTTCAAAATTCAAATGAGATAAAAAAGACAAGGATCAGATCATCCCCTATAAATTTAGAATTTTCAATTTTGATCCAAGCTTGAATTACAAAGAATCAACAATCGACACTTTGACTAGAAGTAGGAAGAAAATAAATACACAGGAAAACATTACATGTGACTGGGATGAATCTCTGGCATGTCTTCACAATAAAATTGTTGGATAGATCAGTGTCATCTTCCCCACTGGAAAATAGCTAGAACAATAAAAAAGATATTTTGAGTCATCTGATGGCAAGAAGTCAATAAGTGCAGAAACACAGGTTTAATTTAAGGAGTAAACTCAGTCAACAATCCATTGAGAAAATATATAAGAAAAAAAATATAGTTATCACACCATTTTCAGAATAGAAGATTCACCTTGAAAGATGAGTAAAGGAGTATTGCGGCCAGGAAAAGATTTACCACTTCAAACTTCTAAAGCAACACATCCCGAAAATTACAAAATGAACATGTAAAAACAAGAAGTATAGGATCACAAGCACAAATATGCACAGAGAACTATAAGTTTACCTGAAGTGTAGCTGTTCCAAGGAGAATTAATGTCAAACGAAAGACCACTGCTCCGGCAATACCATATGAAAGTACCCGATTCTGTAGTTCAGGGAGCAAAGCTTTCGTAACCATGAATTACAGACAGCTTTATTCAAAAACAATCTTTTACATAAAAATTGAGAACCTATAGAACATAAATTTGAGTGCTAAAAGGTTTACAAAATACCTGATACATAAGTGGCACCTTGAAGTACTTGAAAACTAGAACAAAGACAAACAGATTGTCTACTAACAAGCTTTGTTCCAGTAAATACCTAATACATCCTAACATTTAGAATCCAGCACGAAAATATACGCATAAAGGAAAAAAACCAAATCATATATAAACCATCCAGTCAGATGAACAATATCACCAAATTAAAAGTATGTATTGCCCATTTTATTAAGACACCGGAAAATTGTTGAAATATTCAACAGTCTAGTTGTTAGGGTTTCCTTTATTCTAGGGTTTAACCCTTTGTTCTAGGGTTGATTGATCCTGGACGTGCAAATAACCCTCCTATACTTGAGGGACAAGTTGTTTCTTTTCTGTTTTAATCTAGTCACTCACCACAATTTTAGGATCTTGTTAGTTGTGGATTGCTATTTGACTTCCCATTCGATGTAAGGCTATTTAATAGCCGAAGATGTTTTGTTTCAGTGAAAAAAGAGAATTCTCCCAAGCATCCTTGCATTTTCATACTGTGTGTTTTCAAAGCCCTAGTAACCTAGTTCAGTTTCAACATCTGGTATCAGAGCCCTATCACGGGGCCTGACCAAACCGGTTGTTAGTGTGAGAGAACACCACTATGGCATCTGAGAGCAACTTTGTACAACCAGCTATCCCAAGGTTCGATGGGCACTATGATCATTGGAGTATGCTTATGGAGAACTTTCTGCATTCCAAAGAATATTGGAACCTGGTGGAGATAGGAATCACTGCAGTAGCAGGAGGAGCTAAATCTAGTGAGATGCAGAAGAAGGCGCTGGAGGAGCAGAAATCGAAAGACTTGAAGGCCAAGAACTATCTATCCAGGCCATTGATTGCTCAATCCTAGAGACGATTTTGAAGGACACAGCTAAGGATATATGGGACTCCTTGAAACAGAAATATCAGGGAACAACACGTGTGAAGCGTGCCCAACTGCAGGCTCTTCGGAAGGATTTTGAATTACTGCATTTGAAGACTGGGGAAACTGTCAATGACTACTTTGGCAGAACGCTTGCTATAGCTAATAAGATGAGAATTCACGGAGAACGAATGGAGGATGTGGTGATTATTGAAAAAATCTTGAGGTCCATGACTTCAAAATACGACTATGTTGTTTGCTCGATTGAAGAGTCGAATGACGTGGATGCGTTATCCATTGATGAACTCCAGAGAGTCTTCTTGTGTATGAACAAAGAGTTAGTCGCCGAGTTATGGATGAACAAGCCCTCCAAGTCACCTCAGGAGGTCAGCAAGGACGAAGAAGTGGCGGTCGTGTGTCCTACCGAGGAAGAGGGAGAGGAAGAGGTAGATCTGGGTTTGACAAATCTATCATCGAATGCTACAATTGTCATGCACTAGGGCACTTTCAGTGGGAATGTCCAAAGAAAGCTGGGGATTCACAGGCGAATTTTGTAGAAACCAAGGAAGAAATGTTGCTAATGGCGCACGTGGAGATTAAGGAAGCTAAGAAGGAGTATATTTGGTTTCTTGACTCTGGATGTAGTAATCATATGTGTGGCAGAAGAGAAGTGTTTTCTGAGATGGATGATAGCTTTCGAGAGTCAGTGAAACTGGGGAATGACTCCAGTCTCAGTGTAAAGGGCAAAGGCAAGGTACGACTAGAAGTGCATGGGATCATGCATGTCATCACAGGAGTTTTCTTTGTACCTGAGTTAAAGAATAATCTGCTGAGTATTGGTCAACTGCAAGACAGAGGACTCGCAGTACTCATGCAACACGAAAAGTGTAAGATCTTTCATCCTGAGAAAGGTCTAATTCTAGAGACGGAGATGACGTGCAATAGGATGTTCGCCTTGATTGCTCATTGTCCAATAAGGGAACAAAAATGTCTCACCATGACAACCACAGACCAGGCAACTTTCTGGCACTGTCGGTATGGTCATCTGAGCTGGAATGGATTGAAGGTGCTATAACAAAAGAATTTAGTTGAAGGATTGCCAAAGCTCAAAGCTTCTCAGAAGATGTGTGAAGACTGTCTTGTGGGAAAGCAGCATCGTGACTCCTTTCCACATGAAAGTATGTGGAGAGCATCCAAAATACTACAGTTAATACATGCTGACATATGTGGCCCGATAAGTCCCATTTCAAATAGTAAGAAGAGGTATCTTCTCACCTTTATTGATGACTTTAGTAGAAGAACGTGGGTTTACTTTCTGGTTGAAAAATCAGAAGCCTTTGCCATGTTCAAAATATATAAAGCTAGTGTGGAGAAAGAAACAGGAGCATTCATAAGAGGCTTAAGGACAGATCGAGGAGGTGAATTCATGTCACATGAATTCACAAATTTTTGCAATGAGAATGGCATTCACAGACAATTGACGGCTGCCTACACACCTCAACAGAACGGCGTAGCAGAAAGGAAAAATCGAACTATCATGAATATAGTACGTTGCATGCTGTCAGAGAAGAAAATTCCAAAGCCATTCTGGCCTGAAGCTGTAAACTGGGCGGTGCATGTATTAAATAGAAGTCCAACTCGTGCCGTAAAAAACAAAACACCTGAAGAAGCTTGAAGTGGGCGCAAACCATCGGTGGATCACTTTAGAATGTTTGGATGCATCTCTCACGTGCACATTCCTGACAGCAAGAGAGTGAAACTAGATGATAAAAGCCTCAAATGCATACTAATAGGGGTAAGTGAAGAATCTAAAGCTTACAGACTGTTTGATCCTATTTCATAGAAAATTGTTGTTAGTCGAGATGTGGTTTTTGAGGAAGATGAGCAGTGGAACTGGGATGAGGTTTATGAGCAGGTTGTCTTAATTGATCTGGAATGGGAAACTAATGAAGAAACAACCACAGAAAATGAAAAGGGATCTGGAGATATTGAAGACATTGAAGATGATGAGTCTCATGAAGTAGGAGGAGCCATGACTGAAGGCAGTGCATCTCAAGAGAGACGAACTCGAAGACCACCAATCTGGATGAAAGATTATGAAACTGGTGAGGGTATCTCTGACGAAGAAAATGTGAACTTGGCTTACCTAGCCTTGTTTACTAATGGTGATCCTACTACTTACTATGATGCCGTCAAGAGTGAGAAGGGGAGACAAACAATGCAACAAGAAATAGAAGCTATAGAGAAGGATGATACGTGGGAGTTGACTAATCTACCACCAGGAGGAAAAACCATTGGAGTAAAGTGGGTGTTCAAGATGAAATTGAATGAAAATGGGGAAGTGGACAAATATAAGGCTCAGCTTGCTGCTAAGGGATAGTCAGCAATATGGAGTGGATTTTTCTGAGGTGTTTGCACCAGTGGCTCGGATGGATACAATTCGAGTGGTCATCTCCCTCGCTGCACAGAGGAGTTGGAAAATTTACCAACTCCATGTCAAATCAGCCTTCCTACATGGTGCAATTGATGAAGAAGTTTTTGTTGAACAGCCACCAGGTTATGAACAGAAAGGGAGTGAATCCAAGGTATATCATCTTAAAAAGGCACCATATGGACTCAAGCAGGCTCCATGGGCATGGTACAGTCGGATCGAGGCATACTTCATCAAGGAGGGTTTTAACAAATGTCCCTACGAGCATACATTGTTCATTAAGGTCGCTAATGAAGGTAAAATCCTAATTGTTTCATCTATGTTGATGATCTCATATTCACTGGAAATGATGAATCACTGTTTGAGCAATTTAAAAAATCCATGATGAATGAATTTGACATGACTGATCTCGGAAGAATGAGGTACTTTCTTGGCATAGAAGGAGTACAGAAAGCGGATGGAATATTTATTAGTCAACGAAAGTATGCACGAGGTGTTGGAAAGATTTAATATGGATTAGTGCAACTCAGTACACAACCCTATTGTTGGTTTTAAACTGACTAGTGATGAAGAGGGAGTAAAGGTTGATAGCACGCTCTGTAAGCAAATGGTTGGAAGTCTCATGTACCTAACAGCTACACGTCCAGATATCATGTTCACTGTAAGTCTGATCAGTAGGTATATGGAGCATCCTACTGAATCTCATCTGATGGCAGCAAAAAGGATCTTAAGGTACATAAAAGGCACTGCTGGTTTTGGTATGTTCTACAAGAAAGAAGGAGATGAAGAGCTCATGGGGTACACGGATAGTGACTATGCTGGTGATCAAGATGATAGAAAGAGTACTTCGGGTTATGTGTTTATGATGAATTCAGGTGTAGTCTCATGGTCTTCAAAGAAACAACCAGTGGTCACTCTCTCTACTGCTGAGGCGGAGTTTATAACTGCAGCTTCTAGTGCATGTCAGGTAGTGTGGATGAGAAGAATTCTGGGAAGTTTAAGTGTAAAGCTAGATGGTCCAACAATAGTTTATTGTGATAATGTGTCCACCATTAAACTTTCAAAGAATCCGGTGCTTCACGATCACAGTAAACACATAGATGTTCGGTTTCATTTTCTTCGAGACCTTGTCAAAGATGGAGTTGTAGAACTGTTCCAGTGTTCTACCCAAGAACAGATTGCAGACATTATAACAAAGCCAGTGAAGCTCGAAACATTTCTAAAGTTGCGTGAATTAATGGGTGTTCGTGAATACCCTGGTATAAACTAAATATCAATGGTATTCAGTTTAAGGGAGGATGTTGAAATATTCAATAGTCTAGTTGTTAGGGTTTCCTTTATTCTAGGGTTTATCCCTTTGTTCTAGGGTTGGTTGATCCTGGACATGCAAATAACCCTCCTATACTTGAGGGACAAGTTGTTTCTTTTCTGTTTTAATCTAGTCACTCACCACAATTTTAGGATCTTGTTAGTTGTGGATTGCTATTTGACTTCCCGTTCGATGTAAGGCTATTTAATAGCCGAAGTTGTTTTGTTTCAGTGAAAAAGGAGAATTCTCCCAAGCATCCTTGCATTTTCATACTGTGTGTTTTCAAAGCCCTAGTAACCTAGTTCAGTTTCAACAAAAATAACTAATGCTTCAAAGAAACAAGGAGTTTAACTTCATATCCACTGTTAGAAAGCTTTCACAGTAGAAATCTCTGCATACCCAGCAAAGAATTCCGTTGCCTTGTCAACTCCTTCTTTAAATCCTACACCAATGCCAAATGCAACCGCGGCAAAAACCTAAAGGAATTAATAGCTACATTTATCAGCATTGTTGAAGTAGAGAGTTCAAATTAAGCTGAGAGGTGCTCACCCACAAGGCTACAGTTCTTACTGAAGCAGCATATGTTTCGGGTCCCTTAATTTTCTTCGGAGCTTCATCAGGAGAGCTTTCCACTTTACTAATGCCATCACGTGGTGTAGAATCGCCCCTCTTTTCTTCTGCAGATTCAAGCGGAAAGTTCATATAAACTACAGAAAATATCCACATTTGACATAATTTGCGCAAAATTCTCACAAAAGCCAGTCCTTTTGGATCTAAAGTCGTTAGACTCAATTTACATGAACTCATTAAAGCAACATATGGTTGCTTTAGATTGAACCCTTAAAAAAGGTTTCATTTTTTTTTTTTCACAAGAATCCATTAATAACATTACATTTTAGAGAAAAGTACTTCAAGCCCAATACTTTGAAAAAAATTCCATCCTGAATTTCAATTGAAGAAGGGCACAAAAGGGTTTTAGCAACTAAAAACCAATTAGAACATTACACTTGGTTACCTGAGGTTTTTTTTTTCTCCGTTGAACCCTTGAAGTGTATTTTTATGGAACTTTTATAGTTTGTGAGGGTGTTTTTTCGAATTTACCAATGTCAAAAATATATACATAATTAAAGTGGGCAACTACATTTTTGCTCATGAATCTCAATTTTACATCCAATGAGTATTAGAAAACAGTCACCTGAGGTGGATAAATCATCGTCCTGCTCAATTGCTCTAGACCGTGCAATCGGCGCAGATTGGCCACCTGCAATACAAATATGTAAATCAGATATGGCAACTGCACATATGAAACTGAATCGAGGAAGAGTGAGTGAGAGACCTGTACGGACGGAAACGATGTGATGGTGAAAGAAGTGGGGCCTACTCCAATTTGGGGATGGATATGGCAATGAAAGCCTAGGCCGTCGGGAATTGAGCTTCAGATGGATGTGGACGCCGTTATGGATGACGGAAGCCGTGCCCATGGCGGTCATTAGAAGGCTAATTGGTGTCAAATTTTTTTATTTTTTTTTATTTTTTTTAAATGCTAAGATTGGTGCCAAATTCAAATGAGGGAAGGGAAAGAAGCTGTGTGGTGTGCAGTGGTAATGGTAGTAAATGTGTGGTGGGTGTCTTATCTTTTTTGAATAAATTGGCCACAAATAAAAATTACAACAATATATAAGCATGAGAATAAATACTTAATTTATTACTACAAGTTCGAGGGACTATTTGAAGTTTCTTGGTTTGTCATTGCTGAAATTATTTTAAAAATAAATTTTTAAAAAAATTGGGGCTAAAATTATTGTGACATCCCACAGCCTAAAGCGGACAATATCGTGCTACGGTGGTGGAGCGGACCCAGGAAGTGTTCCGCCCCGGGCCGGGATGTGACAATTATGGTTAGCAAATGAAAAAAAAAAAAAGTGTTTTTTGTCAAAATCATGGGCAAAAAAAAGCAGAAAGCAGAAGCAGCTCTACCCTTACTAGTGTTTTTTTTTTCTTTTTTCATAGCACATCAACCCCAAACTAATCCTTAGAATCTAACAACTAGTGCTTCGCAAACACCCCCAAAATTGGGTGAGAAACCCTAAGCCCTCTGATTTTCCTACTTAAAACCGTACTTACTATATA
Organism: Pyrus x bretschneideri; assembly: GCF_019419815.1. NCBI lineage: Eukaryota > Viridiplantae > Streptophyta > Magnoliopsida > Rosales > Rosaceae > Pyrus > Pyrus x bretschneideri. The sequence continues at coordinate 3,473,689 of NW_025999779.1, forward strand.
CATATTTGTTAACCCTACCTAATTTTTGTGCTCACACAATAAATATAGTTTCAATCGGGGCTTAATCTAATACCATATTATTGTGACGTCCCATGTCATATAAAATTTTTTTTGGGGTATTTGTCGTTTTCTCCCCTGAACTTGTAAGGAACTGCCAATTTCCCCCCTGTACTTTAATTTTAGCCAATTACCCCCCTGAACTTGGAAAATTGGCCAATTTACCCCCTGATGTTAGATTTGAGAATTTTCCATCCAATTTTCCATCCAACTCAGTCACATGCACATCACGTGCCAATTTTTTTTAGGGTAAAAAAGTAATTTTATTCATAATGTGGACATTCTATTTTTCTTCTTCTCTTCCGCTAGTTCACTTCGAACAATTTTATCTAAATTAACCATAAAAGTCTAATTAGCAACTGCAAAATATTGGCTCAGCACCCAGTTTACCAAAATGAAATTAACGATTCTTACTACAATAAAGTTAACAACATCCACAAAAAATATGCAACAGACTTGCACCTAGTGCCAAAACCAATAAAACCTATCAATTTTATAGTTCTGCAGCATAATCCCATTAAAAGAACAACTTAACCTCAACACCAAAGATTTTCATTAACAGTACGAAAGGCCCTCCAACACATCATAGTTACACTCTCCATGGTCTTGCTTTTTTGGCAACATGTTGGGGTTGTGATGCCATTTCATTAGCCTTCCTTGTGACTTGATTCACACGACCACCTCGGTTCACCTATTTCAATTCAACACGGAAGCAACAAAAATGTTAGCAAACCCAAAACAACAAAAATTAATCTATAACAATTTTTTTTTTAAATTAAAAAAGACAGATTCTTGTTATTACATGTAGTTTAGAAGTTCCTTGTGGCCTAGTTTGAGATGGAGCAGCCCATGAGTGGTGATGTGCACCAATTTCCTACATCAAAACCATTTATACCCAATTAGTAATTTCATACAATTGCATATATAGTAGAGTCAAACACAATATAAGTATTTGATACAAGTCCAATTTACAATTACCTTTGCAACTGTGGTCAATCCTTTTGCTTTTGAGTTAAGACCACTTATTGTGTTATTTCCTTTTGGCGTTTTAGGTCCTTTTGCATTTGAGCTAGACCCTTTAGATATGCTTGTACCGACTGTTCGCCCATGACTCTACATTATTTATGTTCACTTAGCGACTAGATAAGTGATATAACAAGACTCAAAATAAATACAATCCTTGTTGATCAAATTACCTCTTTTGTGAGTCCAAAACCTTGTTGTGATTGTAGTAGCCCTTGTGGACAACATTTTTTGTTGTGTCCTTCCTCTCCACAGGTTTGGCAATGCATTACAACATCATACTTCCTTAGCTTTGTTGCCCCCTTCTTTATCTCATCTGGTGCTTTTGTTCTTTTGCCTTTAGGTCTTCCAGGTTGTTTGTGGTAAAAAAGAGGTTTAATAGGCCTAAGGTAGGTTCTCTTCCACTGTTCTTTTTCAGGCATAGGAGCAATATACCCTTCATAACACCTATCATAAGCTGGCCTTTTGTAAAGTGAGTGAACAAACAATTGTGGACTAGCCTCCTTCCTAGCAATTGCAGATATAGCATGGGGACAAGGAATGCCACATAGCTGCCACTTCCTACAAGAGCAAGTGTGCCTTTCCAAATCTACTGCAAACATACTACCAACCAAAGTATGCACTTGATATTGACCATTCCCTAAATAATTGGCAAAACAACTGAAACTATCCATTTGATTTTTTTCAACAATCTTTAAAATTCTAGGTCCAACTTGTTGCGTCCACTTAGCTTCTCTTAGCCTAGCCATTCTCAACATCAAATATTTTTGAATCCTTTGTAACATCGTAATAATCAGTTTATCTCTTGCATCTAAAATTGCAGAATTAAATGACTCACACATGTTATTCAATAACAAATCACACTTTACCGATGTTCTGAAATAAGATCTGCTCCAATGGCAAGGTGGCTTATCAGCTAGCCATTCCACTGCCTTATCAGATTGATTATTCATCACCTCAATTTCAGCTTCAAAAGCAGGTACAGTAGTTGCTCTTGCTGCTGCCCACAATCTCTGTTTTAAGGCAAGTCCAGTGTGACCTGCACTTCTAAAATTATTATGCAAATGTCTAACACAATGTCTGTGTTCTGCAGTTGGCATCAGACTCCGAATAGCATCGCCTAGTCCTTTTTGTTTGTCAGTGATGAATGTCCAAGCATTTCCATTCTCAATTCCCACATCCTCGAAAAAGATCTCCAAAAACCAAGTCCAAGTCTCCCTATTTTCCACCTCCACAACAGCAAATGCTATTGGAAACATGCCGTTATTGGCATCAACACCAACAGCACTTAAGATTTGACCAGGATGGGGTCCCTTAATATGACACCCATCAAAACCCACTATAGACCCACACCCTTGTTGAAAGCCTTTCTTCAATGTAGCAAAGCATATATACAACCTTTTAAAAATAGGGTTTTCACCTTGGAAATCTGTTTTTACTTTGATAGTACTCCCAGGATTTCTCACTTTCAACTCTTCCAAGTAATCCCAAAGCTTGGCATATTGCTCATCTATACTACCTTCTGTCACTTTTTTGGCAATTCTCTTTGCTTTGTAAACTTGGTTTTTTGTTATGTCAATACCATAATGCTTTCTCACAAGTTCCATGAAACCAGTCACACTCATATCGGGTTTCGATCTAAGCTCATCATCGAACCAATCAGCTAACCAAGAGGAAGTGGCAAATTTAGAATGCTCCTCTCTTACACAAATGTGTTCAGGATTATAGGTTTTAATTCTAACTGTTGGTCCCTTCCCCACAAAAGAGGCATACAATTTCCATTGACAAGGTACTGCAGCTTTTCCTAGATACTTGATCCGTAATCTGTTGGAATCATTCACTGCCCAATCTAGCGGTCGACAAACAGACACGCCATATGCCCTTATTGCCTCCCTGCATTGTTTCATGTTTGGAAATTCCAAACCTAGATGAAGAGTGGGATTAATTTTATCTGACTCTCTCCTATATTGAGGTAGCTTAGGTGTTTTGAGTCTTCTTCTAACCCTCACATTGGCTTCATGCTTTTCAGACTCAGACCTAACACTATCTAAATCTTCTGAATTGTATTCTTCAGTGGAGATCTCACCAAGTTCTCTGTGTGTTTCTTCAATAGAATCACTCGCTACAATCTGATCAAACAAGACATCATTTGCCTGTACATTTTTTGCACCTTTATCAGCATCTTCCTCGGATTGTTCATAGTCAGAATCCTTGAACTTAAGAGTAACCTCATCGTCATCTTCCTCTTTTTCTGAATCTGTAACCTCTTCATCTATTCCATCTACAGTGTCTCCAACAACTTCCACACTCTTATTTTCTTCATATTCATCATCCGCATTAAACCCCTCAAACTGAACATCCATATCAACAAATGTAGCTGCACACGGATCACTCGCAAGATTGTTTGTGATTTTCCTTAAGTCAACCAAGTATAACAAATGCAACCTAACTTGAGGAGATATGAGTGAAACCCACTGAAACACATCTGCATCGCATTCAATTTGCAAAAAACCCTTTATTTGGTGCCAATAGTAAAAACCCACAGTCTCTTTATTATACCCAAGCACTATAGCAACCTCATACAGATCAAGCATGGACATATAATCTTTAGTATAATTGTCAACCCACTGTACAATACCACCCACATACTGCCCATCTTTAAAGTGACCACCATGGTGTATTTCAAGTGTGAATAGGTCATGATTACCTACAACAAATGCATTAAAATATAATCAGAATGAAGATGGTTCACCCAATTAAATGTGTCTTTTATGTTGACAAAAGTGTGAAGCAATTTGGTTGAAAAGGCAAAGATGAATCGGAATAGCATTGAAATCCCAACCTGGACAATTACAACAACACCTAGAAAGCTTACGTGAGGGATAGACAGAGAGAATAATTTGATAATTATTTGCTTGGTCTGTATCTTGGAGGAAATTGAGAAGGAAAAATTGAAGACTTACTGTATCTTGGAGGATGTCCACCATCTATGACCACCATACTCATCATTCCCCTGCTTCTTGATTATCTTTTCTCAAATTGTAACCCTAGGATGCGGCTTGCGTTCCCCTGCTTCCCCATATACCCGACATCGATTAGGTTTGTTGTGGTATATGATTACCTTTTTACCCTCACACCATTAGCATGTGCCAAGCATGTGACCAAATTGGATGGAAAATTGGATGGAAAATTTTAAGATATAACGGTAGGGGGTAAATTGGTGAATTACACAAGTTCAGGGGGGTAATTGGCTAAAATTAAAGTTCAGGGGGGAAATTGGCAACTCCTTACAAGTTCAAGGGGTAATTCGGTGAGTACCTCATTTTTTTTTGACACCGAAGCACAATTATATCATACACAGATAATTTACCCAAAATAAATCTCTGTATAAAAGGAGCATCCAAGTTAGTAAAACATTCAAAATACCATAAATTGCCTCTCAAAAACTCTAAAATTACAATTAAACTAAAAAGAGTTAAAATAATAATTCAACATATTTTAAATTTGAAACAAATTTAGAATTTAAAACTAAACCCTAAACCCAAAAACAATAAATTATTATTATTTTTTTGAGTGAAACGATAGCATTAGTAAGTTAAATGTTAGATTAGACATTGACAGGGTTCGAACCTAAGTCGTTATGCAAAGATACAACACATTTTCATCACTATGGTAAAGGATCACTTGCACAATAAATAAATTAAATTTTTAATTTAACTTACAAAGGTCAATTGCCACCAATATACAAAGATAAATTTTTAATCTTAATTCAATAACACATTTAATTTTCTTAACATTATGCATAAATAAATAAAACAACCGTGTAATTCATGACAAAAAAAAAGAGAAAAGGAAAACCGGTAATTTCATAAATTTAGTTTTTGACTTTGACCAATCAAATTTACCACGCTGGGATATTTTTTATTTATTTTTGTTGCACCACGCCGACACGCGGGGCATAATAAACAGGCAAAATATCTTCCAAAAAAAAAAAAAAAAATAGGAGGCCAAATATCCCCCAAAAAATGACACGTTTCTTGTTTGCACATTCACTATTCGACTCTTCGCATTCACAACCTAACCTACACCCAAACACCTCTCTCTCTCTCTCTCTCTCTCTCTCTAACCTTCTTTGCCGCACTTCTCCAATGGCCACCGACACACAGAAGCCCAGCGATCCCATCACCGCCTTAGAAGCCCCTAAGAAAACCCTAGAACCCTCCGCGGCCCCACCCACGGCCACAATTCCGGATCGACCCGATAACCCGTCCGCTGACACTCCATCTGATCCACCTCCGTCGTCCGAGGTTGCCTCCAAAGAAAACGGGTCCAAGGCTGACTCTGAGGATCCCAAGACTGACTCTGCCACCGGTGACGCGGCTGCTCCGGCTACCGCCATTGAGAAGAAGTTGCGCCGTGCCGAGCGGTTTGGGATATCCGTGCAGCTCACAGAAAAAGAGAAGCGCAACTCTCGCGCTGAGAGGTAATTGGGATTTGTTCTTTTGGGTCAATTTCTAGGGTTAGGGTTGTTTTTACGCTTTCTGGTTTTGTTTATATTTGGTTAATTGAAAGAGTAGAAAATCACAGAATGCATAAATAGGCCCTTATAAGCAGTGTTAAATATTAGTTCATGATATTATAGATTGTGATTTTATTAATTAGGTTGCAAATTGTTCAATTACAATCTGATAAAACGAATTGAAGGATGATATACCAAAATTAAATCTAAATTAGGATCTTAACTTCACTAAATATAATTTATTTGTTTGAATTAGATGAGGATTGGACTTAATTTAGTTGTAGTGACAATACATTCGTATATTATCCCCTGAGAAGAATTGCGTTTCTAAAGAAGGTGTTTGATATTATGTCAGGTTTGGTACTGTTTCTACATCACACGGATCCGAAGCATCTAAGAAATCAGAGGACTTGAAGAGGAAGGCTAGAGCAGAGAGGTTTGCGTTCCTACATTACAGAATTCTTCAATTTGAATTTTAGCAAATGTCGGGTTATTTGTTTGTTTTGTGATAAAGATCGTCATTAGTTTCTTTCTTGTAATCAGGTTTGGGCTTCCTGGCCCTGCTGTGGTGGGTGATGAGGATGCAAAGAAGAAGGCTCGTCTTGCTCGGTTTGCTCCTAATGCCAAACCAGATGCTAAAACTGATCCTCAGGAAGAAGAAAAAAGAAAGGCGAGGGCTCTCAGGTATGCAGCACCGCAAGCTATTTATTCATTATTTTAATAGATCGTTAAATGTTTTAGTAGCTACTGAAGCCCTGATGGTTATATTTTCTTTATTTTCTCCGTTGAGGTTTCTTTTTTCAGTGTTTTAATTCTCATAAGACCATTTATATTATCTTTCTAGGTTTTCAAACACCTCGAAAGGTTCTCTTACTCAAGTGAATGATAAGGGTAATGTTGAGCAGGTAAAGAAGCTCTTGATTTAATTTTTTTTTTTTTTTAGAACATTTTGAATGACTTTTTTCCCCTTCTTCATTCTGCTTCTTGCAGCTGATTTTTGTATTGTTTTTTATTTTTTAAATTAGAAGGCAGCCATAGCAGGCAGCGCTGGTGGAGAGGTTTGAAGAGAAGTTTCATTTCTTAGTAGTAAGTTAAATTTATGAAATTTGGGAGATAGGTAGCCAGTTTTAATCTACTTTCGATTCTGCTCCTGTCTTGTTTGGCATACAAGTGTTTTATGATTTTGTTACTTGAGGTGCTTCAGTTTTTCTTATACTTATGTTTCTTTTGCAGGTATAGGATTCTAACATTTTGTCGTTCCCTCAGAGCCGTCCGTACCCATAGATATCTCTGATTGCATGGATTATCAGGTGGAGTATTTTTCCAATGGTCAATAGGTATCTTCGACAAGTTGCTGAACTCAATTTGGCAGTGTAGGGGAGTGTTATTTCATGCTTGGTTTGGGCTCCTTTCTCAAATTTCCTGGTGAGGCTTTCAATAATCAACAATTACCTACTTAGTGTTAACCTACCCTGCAATTTTACCAAGAATGTCAGAAATTCAGTATTTACAATCTAGGGAAATTTAGTACTAGAGGATGCTTTAGTGGCAACTTTTGGTTGGTCACTTATCCAACTGATGTATGACACAAAGATAATATCTTGTAATTGTTTAGCTTGCATAAGCATGATGCAGTGTTGAACAGCAGTAATATGAGTTTGGTTTGCTAAGTCTACACCTTCTGAGCTGTTAGTACCTGTGCTGATAACCAACTTCAACCATTAATGTGGGGTCTAGGTCTTAGTTTTCTAATCAATCGATCCTTGTAATATTAGTTATTGGTGGTCAAATTATAAACTTTTGATGCTGTGTTGAATGGTAAAAACATGTTAATTAAGAATCAAAAGAGTCGAGCTCATGCACAGTTGAAGATGGCTGCAATAATGGAGTTTCGTTAGGGTGCTAGATATCTAGTTTGTTACAGGACCTGCATAATTTTTTGACTTGTGTGCTAGCTTAAGTGAAGTGGGTTTTTTTTTTTTTTTTGGTTTTTTTTTGTTGTGGTGGTGGGGGGTGTGGGGCTTATTATTGACTATATTACATGACAACTCCTCTTCTCACCATCGTGGTTCCGATTATATTAGTTCATATTTCTTAATGCCACTGTGTCGGATCAGATTAGTTGAGGTGTATAGGCAAATCCTACCAAGTACTGCTGTCCAACACTGCCATGAAAAACATGTATAAGATGGATATAACTGACCTGAAGCTAACTTTTGCTAGATGGAAATCTTAATATGTATTAGTTATTCATATTTGCTGAACAGAGGATTTCTCGAGATTGTAGTGTTAGAATTTCTGATATTCTTGGTCGGTGATTTTGGGGCAAGTAAACAATTTGGAGGTGGTTGTTGGTTTTCTTAAGCCTTGCTGGGTGAGTTCTGCAATCTACAGGTAGGATACCAGGAACGGATTGAACTCGTTAATACTCCGTCAGTTATTGCTGTGTAATTTTTAAATTTTGCATAGGTAGGTTCCATTGGAAAAACATGTAGAAGCATCCACCTCATGTGGAAAATCATGTTTTGTATTAACTTAATTTTGAAGGGAATCATAAAATGTTAGTTTATATTCTTCGTCTTTTAAGTTGTCAAATTGCTAATTTATATCTCTGTTATTGTCGTGTTGATGGGTGCTTACTCCTGATGAGTTATTTTTCATCGGATATCTAGTCGGAGTTTTTTTATCTGATATCTAGTCGGAGTTCCGTATGTATAGTGATTTCTGCTCGCCCCTTTCTTCCACATGCACTCTCCTGTCATTGTTTCCGTCCCTAAACCGAACTTATAACCTGTGAAGTGTGAACAAATCAAAGGGCGGAAACGATGAGGGAGGGGTGTTCTGAAGGGGAAAAGAGGAGTGTCGAAATTCTTACCCGATTCACTGTTCCACCGGTGGTTGTGCATGTGAACAAGGGAAGCTGGTATTTCGAAAACGACAATTATAGTTTTAGGTGTAGTTTAATTATTGGGTTTTCTTTTTTTTTTTGTTTAAAAAAAAAAAAGACTAATGACATGCAAGTTAGATGCGAGTTAGTGCATGTTTGTCGGAAGAAGAACACGGTGGTAGATGACATTGCCAATTGGAGATATAATATGGCCCTTGGGTACTATTATTTTAAGAATTCTCCTAATTGGATTTGAACTCGATTATTTGATAGAGGCATTTTAGTCTTTTTATTGGCTACCATTGTGGTAATCATTTGGGTTAGGACTCGATCTTAGGACGTGTTGTGTGAAACATTGACTTGAAATTTATCGCCAATGTTTAAATTACCTTTATTAGTCTCAAAACTCAAATTTGCACTCTGATTTCATGGTTTGATTTTAGATGGTGCCGGAACCCTCCTTTGTTGCGGTGTTGTAATCCTTTCCAAATATTGTACGTTGCCCCCTGTTATTAATGAAATTGCTCTCAATAAAATACTTTTTCCGGTTCCTACGTCTGTCTAGATTTTTATTTGAAAATTCGAATCTGGTCTGTCTAGACTTTCATTTGGAAATACGAACCCATCTTGAGTGTAAATGTGAATGTTTTTAATGTCATGTCATTTGAGTTTTTTTGTGTTGAGAAATTTTTCATTATGACTACATGTTTTAATGGAAGTGATGAGAAATTTTATTTTTTAAGTTATTAACCTTTTAGCGCACATATCTCACTATTTGTATAATGACATATGATGTACCATCCATTGTACCCATCACAAAAAATATCTCCTTTGTGCGCGTTGGAAATCTGACAATTCAAAGTGTCAAATCAAAGTTACTAAAACACGTATTTTTTCGAATCCGACAAATAGTGTGTCAAATCTGAAGGCTGAAGTGCATACTGGGGTTCTAAATTTGTTATCTACCTTAGCATAACAATGAATATGATTACGTATAACCCCATGTAATTGGTTATTGGGTTTTAAAATCCGAGATGGGGAAGTATGATGCGAAGATTAGAAAGTTTTTTTTTTAGCGATATTCTAACTTAATCTAAACAACGGAACACAAATTTGAGCTTCGGTACAAAGTGGGGAATATACTACTCTTGCCTCACTTAGCTACGCTCAAATATGTAATCCGATGTTAAAACTATAGATTGCAATTTACAAGAAGGAACCGAGTTACAGAAATATTTTTGGTAAAAGCACTTGGTTGCCATTTCCCAAAACAGGATAGCATTATAGCAAAACGCCGATCTAGAAACTAGAAGCTGGGTTTTAATGAAAACTGAGACTTGCGGGGGGAGCTTCCATTTTTTAACAGGCTTGGATTTAGAAACAACACCACCACTGTGATGTCGTCGTGAAAATGTCGTCGTACTCCGGGCTCGATAATCCTCAAGTCTGTGTACCTCACTTCCCTTTTCTTGGCTGCTGCTTGTAGTGCAGCTTCAATCAGCTTCCTTGCTATTCCCTGCACAACAAAGTAGAAAATGTTCACCATTAAGCTCATCTTGCAAGTGATGATACAGTGGAATCTAGTCCTTTTTCTGCTTTTTTTGTTTTCTTTCGATTTTTACTCTCGGTTTCTTCTTCTGCACTTTTCTCATTGTTTCGGTCCTTTAATTGTTCTTTGAAAAGAGGAGTGTGAAAATCACTTTCAGAAAAAGTGTGCAGAAAAAGTGTTATACAGATGGTGGAATATGACCTTGCGGGGGTAATTGTTGACAATGTCGACGGCGTCATGGTTGCTAAGATGCTCCCACAGACCATCAGAAGCAAATATGAGAAACTGATCTTCCGGTCGGAGTTTAATTACTGATACTTCTGGTTCCGGGATTAGAATTGGCTTGAGAAAAGGTTCAGGTAGCCTATATTTTAGAGGTAGAGGCTCTCTGTTGAACTCTGCGTTCTTTAAGTACGCGTCACCAATTGATCTCGAAACCTGCAAAGTAAGGATTTACTTTCAGTACTTGAGCTCAAATCTCATGGACGACAATTTTGTTGGATAAAAAAGGAAAGACGGGTACCTGAATGAGGCCCTTCACGCGCCAAACTTGGTGCCTTAAAACGACAATCTTTGAATCGTGCGGATGCAACGACCGCAGCTCCTCTCTCACTGATTCTATGCTTGCATTGTGCTCTGCAGATAATTGAATAGCCGTGACTTCTTTAGTTTCCCTTTCTAGTTTTCCTAGAACCACTCTAGAGTCCCCAACATTTGCTGTGTAAAGCAGTCCATTGCATATTATCCCCACCAAACAACATGTTCCTGTTAGATGCAATTTGTGGCTTGCTTTGCCACTGCTTCTTCACCACCGATAGAAAACTCTCCTCCGTTGCCAAGTACGCCTTCTTGATCACGTTTTCCGACATGCATCGATGCTCAGCTGCAATCCCTGCTTTTCCAATTAGTGTTAGAAACCGGTTAGTGATTTTAATGTTCATCTTTTAGCCTCTACAAGCGCAAAAAAAATACTAAAATATTCAGTTTGGAGTGCAGACGGCTAAAAGATGGCTCATGAGGGAAATTAAAAAAGAGGAACACTTTGAACATACTTTTTAGATTGCGGAAGAGATTTTCATTGACATATCTTGAAGCTTCAGGCCCTCCATGTCCATCATAAACTCCAACGAAAGTTCCCAGACCAGATTTTGTTCCACATAAAGGACCGGATTCGAGCTGGCTTTGATCCTCGATAACAGAATTGGCCTGAACGGCAGCCATTGAGAATTTTCCCCAAGCATGCTGCCCAAAGTCGTTGTACCACAACAAACCATCAACCTGGCCGCTGGTTTCCCCACCACGTCGAGGTCCATCATCCACTGCAGATGGCCTCCAACATGACCTAACCATTTTTCCAAGCAACCACTTTATAACACACAACAAAACTTTTGTATCATATCATTGTCCAATCGAGCCGGCAATAAAAAAATTGACCAAATCGATATCGAGAGGAACGAGAGCAAGAATCAGACTTAACCCCAGCTCAAGTTTCTGTTTATGTTCCAAACCTGAAACCCCATTCTCAAGATTCTTATACCCTTCAAAACCAACCATTCATATGAACAAAAATTTAAGAAAAATGCCAAAGGGGTATGGGGGGCTAAGGTCAAGTCACAAATGTGTCTTGGGACCAGAAGGCAAATAGTTTAAATGTTTGTTCAGAGAATATGGAGGCCTGCTGGTTCTGTGTATCTTGAATTAGGGTTAAATACTTCCGGTTTTTCGATATGTGCCATTGTTGAGGAGCAAACTTAGCTGTAAAAGCACATACAGATATGGAAATTGCAGAGGTTGGTCTGAAATCAGAGTGATCAGAGGGAGCACTAGATAAGAAAAGGGTTTGGAGTTTTTTGACAGGAGATCTTCAAATTGTGGTCAGATGAGATGTAAGATGGGAAATAATAAGATATTTTGTGATACAAAGCTCTGACATGGTTTTTCTTCTTGTTTTTTATGTTTATTTTGGGTTTGTAAGAGACCTTCCAATTCCATGGTGGAGGTTTTCAGTTCTGTGTGACCTTTATTAGTAAGTAACCCAAAATTTTAGGCAACATTTTGGGCAATGAAGATAGTTAAACTTTAAGGTAAACTGTGAATACGCGTAAATAATTACCATAAATTTAAACGCGTTTGGTATTTTTATTTGGGGTTATTTCTAGTTTAGTCGAAGCACCTAACTTTTAAGTAGTTATTTGTGACCTTCGCCCTAGTGGATCTTGCACTCTCATGAGGCTGAATAAATCCAATTATCCAAGCTCTATCTTTTTCAGTAACAGATCGGTTTTTACCAATCAAACCTAACAATTAAGGACTCATTTGGAAATAATTTTAAAATGACTGAAATCGCTTTTAAAGAAAATGTTTTTAGGTTCAAAACTTTCATTTTTACTAAGAATTGGTTCCAAAAACACTTTCAAACATTTTAAAATGCACTTCCAAATGAGCTCAAAGAGTCATGGTCTAATTTCAAACACAATCATCGTTAATGAGTTAAGCATGCAATGATTTCAAACCAGGCCATGCTTAATCTATTTTATCACTAGTTGATTTAGACGTGATTAAAGCATTGTACTTTCTCTTATGCATTCAAGTTCAAATCTCTCTTCTCAAATTTAAATTAAATTAATATAGTGCTCGAATAAAAAATACCCTTTCACTATAGTTCTTCTCCAACTTCTAATTCTAATCTCTCTTCTAAGGGGAGAGATTGAATATTTTATAATTGATAAAAGTTGCTGTGTATTATGGGGTCAGTTGACTTGAATTGATGTGTATATGTTTCTTGATGGGTGGTTCTTGGTTGGCAGTTTTCATAGATGTAATGAGAGAAGAAAAGAAAACTCAGTGGCCCATGATCCCATGCTCTAGCTAGGTTGGCACATCAAAGATGAAACAAATTTTTCAATGTTTTTGAAACACGGGATAATATAGTATGTGTTATTATATAAGTAATAAGATACTTGTGTTAAAAAATTAATAACTTGAATAATAAAACTTTATTTCACTTGTATAATTACTCGTGATGTACTACTTTTGTTCTGAACACAATGAAAAATTCTCCAAATATGATGCATATGCGCCCTTTTTGTGGATGGGGAGGCCCCTAAATACATGCATATAGAGGTTCTAGTAATTCAAAAGGCCAAGTTTTCATTTTTTTTTTTAAAAGAAAATATTTTAAATTACTTATATTACAAATGATATAACTAAGTTGAGTTAATTTGTATGGGAGACGCACTAAGGTGAAGAAAAAAAAATCCTTATTCATCATGCCAATCACCATGTGAACTATAAAATTATGATCAACTAATTCAACTTACGGATGCTCTAAACAGGGTAAGTATAAGTTTTACATTTTGTCCAATGCATCAAACTATAATAAAACCATCAAAACTATAAAAACTAAACATTTGTACATATACAAAAAAGTGAGAAGGCGAAGTTGAATGCAATGTATGCGTGCATATCCGAATTTTTGTTGCATGTTCTCAATCTCAAGCAAAAAGAATGGATCCGTTTTCTTTGGCATCACGAGAAGATGATTAAAGCCCAAGGTATGACAAATTTTTCAGTGTCTGGTGCATCAAGTGTCCTATGATTAAGTGCTTGAAATTTTTTTTTTTAAGTATCCAACCATTTGTATTATGATACTTGATTGATCCAACAGTATTTCCGACACCCTTAAAATCTCTCATTTATAATCTACAAAATATAATTTAAATAGATGATCACTTTGACATCACTGTTATCTTTAGTGTCGACCACCATAGATAAAGCTGCGGCCTAACTTACCACTATGGTTGCCGTCCAGTAATGGCTGGGTCTACCCATTTCGAGTTTTGTTACAATAATTTCATAATATCACAAATCTGGTTCAACATACGTGGTAAAAAAGCCCAAATGCTTAGCACCTATCATCTGATTGAAAGATTAAGTCACGTTTTATATTAACTTTAATTTATCAGAGTAGGTGGAGTTTGGCCATTGGTTACTTTCTGTGGACTAATAAGATCACTTCCAATGGAAAATGTCAAATTTTATTTTTATAGTTTTTATTTTTATTTTTAAAAAGTGAGACAACTGGTAATAAGTTACGATTATTCACTCTTCCTGGCTTAGAGAGGCTATAAGGAATTTCACACTGCTCGTGACCGCAGTCAAGTAAACTCACCAACTCAGAATATTAAAACCAAGACCTTCCATTTTTTTATATTTATTTTTATAGTTGATGTGGCAAAATAACATTTTGTAAACTATTCCAACCAAGATTTTAAATTAAAATGTCTTTTAGCTATTAAAAAAAACCAAGTGCATCAGAATTTAATAATCAAATAATCAACAAGTGGAGAAAAAAAAATGTGGGGCCAACGTTAAAATAAAAAAAATAAAAAATTGACGTTGCTTTGAAGCCAGAAAATCTTCTTCTTTTTTTTTTTATTTTTTAATTTTTTTTAATTTTTAATTTTAATTTTAATTTTTATAAAATAGTCCACCTAAAATTTCTATCAAGATTACATGCGGCGGCGGGTTATGTTCTAAAAAATTTGTGATGGTCAGGTTGTGGGAGCGGGAGCCTTCAAATAATCAACATTACATTTGGTAAGGCAACGGGCCTGAAAGAAGGGCTTAAGTTTGTTCAGTCCAAGGGCTTCCAAAAGCTTTTATTTTTATTTTTATTTTTAAACAAACGATATTATCTACACTAAAAAGAAGATGTTAGCTTAGCTAATGGGCTAACAGAGTAATGTGGTTTAAATTTGTATTTGACAATAATCAAACCTAAGACATTTCACTCATAAGTGAAGAATACTACTACTAGACCGTAGTATTAAGTGGATTGATCAGTTTCCTAATTAAGGGATGCTTATTACTTTCATCTCGTTCCTCTAGTTTATGTATTAAATCTCCCTTGTATTCAAAGAATTGAAATCTCATCACTCAATATTTTCTCTCAATAGATTAAGGGGAATTGTATAGACTTTGGGTTTGAAAACGACTACATATGATTGAACCCAGGTTCGTTTTCTCTTGTTTTTTTTTTTTTTTTTCTTTTCCGCTGATGATCCATTTTTCTGCAAACACAAAAAACTTCTCCTTTATTTTTCAAAGAATTGTGCTAACTAGGATAGGAAAATCCATGAGAATGGAGAATATATTGCTATAGCATTATCCCTCAAAGCTTAGTCAAATGATACTGACATCGGCTCTGACGAGGGAGGGGTGAATTCTCAAGTGGAGGAGGACTCAGTTGGGTGATTGGAGTCTCTTTTTACTTTTATTTATCTTTATAATAGATTTTCAATTTTTATGTAATTATGAAAGCATTAAAAGGTAAATTATAACTAAGAAATCATAATAAATCTTACTACATGTCATATTTTGATTGAATTGTATTGTCATTAGCCCAGTGACACATTGAGCCCCGCACAAAAATGAGAGAACGAGACCTGAAGGTGGAAATATAAAACAAAAACTAAATAGAAAACTTGCTACAATTTATTTTCATTTTTAAATTTGTCACTTTGTAACTCTTCCGTGTACATTGGTCCAGTTTCCACCACTCTTTCTATCTTTGGCCGTCCCTCTTTTATCCTTTGTATTCCCCTTTTTTCTCAACAAAAGAAAAGAAAAAAAAAACCAAACACGAAAATTAAGTGGCGAATTGTTTTAGCATATAGGGTGTTACTCTTCAATTCGTTGTATTTTGTATACAAATATTTTCTCTTTCTAGTATTCTAGCTTAAAGTAATAATATCGTTTATAATAAAAGATTAAACATGAAATATTTATTAAACGGGCTCTTATATTCTTGTTTATAGAAAATCAGAAGTTTACACTTTATATTATTACTAGCTTTGTGCAAGTTTGTGCCTTTTTATTTTTAGGGAGTTTTAACGAAAAACCCGCGATACTGTTCACTTTAACGAAAAACCACATTTTTACGCTAAAAAGTCAAACCTGGTACTATTCACTTTACCCTTTATTTTGTCATTATCGTTAAAACTCAAAGTTTTCAAGCCATTTTCATTAGTTTTCCTTTTTTTTAAGGGAATCTTAACAAAACACTCATGGTACTATTCACTTTTAACGTTAAGGATATTTTTACCTTGAAAAGTCACTCATGGTATTGTGATAGCCTGCCCCGAATTATTTGTAACGTTAGTGTGAAAAGACGATTTTACCCCTGTACGTTAATTAGCGTTGTAGGGTGTTTGTTTTGTTTTTGGTTGGTGGGCTACCATCTGGACCACACACTCACACACACCCATCTTTTTTTTTCCTATGACTCTCTTTCTCGGATTTCTTCCATTCCTTTGCAAGTGTACGGACAAACTTCAAAGCCAACTTTCCACGCACAGATCGAAGGTTTGAAGGTTGGTTTTGGACTCCTAGCAAGCCCAAGAACTCATCCATACCATTTTTAGAACTTGAAACCCTCGAAAACCCTAGAACCCAGTTTTCGTGCACTGTTCATGCACTCGTGATTGCAAAGGTTTCATCGAGTTTTGAGGTTATAGGGAGTTTTAGAACCTTCTCACGAAGCTCGGGGAACAAGTTTGAAGGCTTTTGGACGTTGGGATAGCGAGTTCTAAGGTTGGCCAGATTTTGTGGACTTTCTTCGACGAGATTCCAGCGTTTTTGGTGCTTCAAAGTGGTATAAACTTCTTCTCCTTGTCTTAAGCTTCATTTTGACATAAATTTCATGGAATTTGGTTGAGAAATGAAGAAGATATGAAGTTTTGAAAATTTTTCCAGTTTCTGGTGACGCAGACGGCAATCAGCGGCGGCTCCGGCAATGATCACCGGAGAAGACAAAGAATATTCCGTCAACTCTGACGGAATATTCCTAACGGCATTTAACGGTATATTTCATTCTTGGACGGAATATTCCCTAACGCCGTTAAGGTCTCCGTCAGTGTGCCTGGCACGTGCCCGCGCATGACCGGCGCGTGGGAGGTCGGAAAATTATTTTAAAAATATGGGGGTGTTCGTGGGATTGAGTAGAGCATGTTGGTGTATTCAAACACCCCATTTGAGCAATGCATGAGAAGTTATTACCTAAGGTTGGTTATGTGCGTTAAATTGACGGTTTTATAGTTGTTTCACATATAGGTGAGGACTATCCGAAGGACGAGCACAGCCACGCGAGGCTCGGGGCTTACGACCCTTCTACGTATCAGTGAGTGGGCTTTTGTTTTAGTGTGTGTATATATATATATATTATGATTGGTATCTTTCCAGAAATTACATTTAAATGGTTTTATAATTGAAATGCCATGTCGAATATCGTCGATATTATTATTGTGATTGTGTTGGTTATGCTTTGGTGATAGGGACGCTCAGGTAAGTCAGGTGAGTATATTGTTAGTGATAGATGTGGTGTTGATGAGATTGAGTTATAGCTTATATTCCTGCACCTCGGTGATTGTGCTCCGCCGGAGTAGGGCCTAGCCTTCACGTGATCGTTCACCTCCCACATCGTACGCTCACCTTGGATCCAAGGCAGTGCGAGTCTGTCGTACAGACCACTATAGGTGGTTTCGACTCGTAGGTGACTTGCGATACATCGCACAGCCTTCACGTGATTGTAGCACTGAGCGTAATTAGATACACCAGCCTGTCGTATAGATCACTATAGGTGATTCCGACTCGTGTGCAGGATAGTAGTTGAGGGCTATAGATTTAGCCGTATAGGTCACGTTAGGTGACTCCGGCTGACGCACTGATATTATCGGCATATTATGATTTGTTTTATCTCACCTGCTTGATGCTTATACCGTTTGATTGGATATTCTGACACGGCATATTTTTGGCATGACATATTTGAGCTTTATCGTTTTTAGCATGATTTGATATACGAGTGCGTATAATATTTACTTGATATTGAAATGGTTTGAAAAACAAACTTTGTTTTTGCCCACTCACGTTTTCTGTTTTGCGCCCCTCCAGGTTAGGTAGTGAGGATGTGGGTGACGAACATGGCATCAAGACAGTTCTAACAGAGCACCTTCCATGTAGGATTTTCTAGTGATCACTTGTGTAGTGTTTGTTTATTTTGGACTACACCTAAGATACTTGAACTCCTACTTTGCGTTTTTCCTTCCGTGTTTGTCACTAGCACTCATTGATCTTTTTATTGTAAATTATCTCGTCGACTTTATTTCCTTGTATTTTCACTCTTTTACTTCCGCATTGCGCACTTGGCTACGTCACCTTCACGTGACAGCCAACACACCCCAATTTTTGGATCGGGGTGTGTCAGTAGTATTCATTTACACATTTATTTTATCCTTTTCATTAAGAAAATTGTTATTGGCACTCCAAAAATCTCATTCTACATCCCAAACTTTCTATATTTGGAAAGAAAAATACACTTATGAGGAGTGTAGAATGAAAGTTTTGAAGTGCCAATAATATTTCCCTTCATTAAAACAAAAGTTTTTTAAAACTTTTCGTTAGTTTTTTTTTTTTTTTTTAATTGTGCAAGAGTCCCAATTGTTGGATTCAATATATTATTTTTCGAAAAAAGAATAACTTTTACATATAAAATTTAGAATTCCATTGTATTGCATTGCATGTGTGCATTCTTGATCATGTGATGGGCTGCATGTCAAACCAAAGCACCGACTTGACTGCAAGCAACACTGGGGTTTACCAATCTCTTTGTTCTTTTATGGCCTTTTTTGCCCACTCACGTTTTCTGTTTTGCACCCCTATAGGTTTTAGGTAGCGAGGACGTGGGTGACGAACGTGGCATCGAGGCAGTTCTGACAGAGCACCCTCCATGTAGGATTTCTAGTGATCACTCGTGTTATGTTTGTTTATTCTGGACTGCACCTAGGATACTTGAACTCCTGCTTTGCGTTTTTCCTTCCGTGTTTGTCACTAGCACTCATTGATCTTTTTATTGTAGATTATCTCGTCGACTTTATTTCCTCGTATTTTCACTCTTTTACTTCCGCATTGCGCACTTGGCTACATTACCCTCACGTGACGGCCAGCACGCCCCAATTTTTGGATGGGGTGTGTCAGTACTGTTCATTTACACCTTTATTTTATCATTTTCATTAAGAGAATTGTTATTGGCACTCCAAAAATCTCATTCTACACTCCAAACTTTCTATATTTGGAAAGAAAAATACACTTATAAGGAGTGTAGAATAAGATTTTTGAAGTGCCAATAATACTTCCCTTCATTAAAACAAAAGTTTTTTAAATTTTTCATTAGTTTTTTTTTTTTTTTTAATTGTGCAAGAGTCCCAATTGTTGGATTCAATATATTATTTTTCGAAAAAAGAATAACTTGTACATCTAAAATTTAAAATTCCATTGTATTGCATTGCATGTGTGCATTCTTGATCATGTGATGGGCTGCATGTCAAACCAAAGCACTGACTCGACTGCAAGCAACACTGAAGAGGAGGGGATCCATGTCTGGGGTTTACCAATCCCTTTGTTCTTTTATGGCCATTTTTCACTCCATGCACAGATCTTGGCACAGGGCCCAAGCTTAATTGTCAATAGAGGAGCTTTGTTCTCTTAACTATTAAGACCATAAACAACGGTTGAGATTTAATTCGTTCTTGAAAACTAACATGCAGAGAAAGAATCATGCGTTGATAGAAAATGATTTCCACACTCTTTTTTCTTTTAATTGTACTCTTCTTTTCCATAGCTATTGAAATGAATAAATTAAAGAAAAATTAGAGAACACACGCGAAGAAAGAAGTGTAAAAGGAGAGAACAGGAATGCGAAAATCATTTTCTATAATCAATTAGTTTTGTTGAGTGGCTTCGAAAAGTGAAAGTTTAAGACCAATGATAAGAAGTTTTGAGTGCAAATATCACAGCTACAGGTGTCGAGAGATTTTGGCCAAGTCCCAACAAGAAAGTCTTTAATATACAGGTCACAAGAATCAAGCTGCCATAGCCAACCACCTGCTAAAATTCAATTCCACTCAAGAGATTGCTACAATATAAAGTAGAGAAAACCAAAAGAAGAAAGTGGCCAAGAAGTCGGGGTCCAAATCAGAGCATCAATGTTGCAACAAACCCCACAATTCACATGCCCTCTATGAGTGAATGTACCAGATGTAACAACTTTATTACCCACATCCACAAATATTAATCCATCCAAAAATACACGTGACTAGAAATTTATCAACTTTTTCTTTAGCACGCTTACATACTTCATACTCCGATATTTAGAGCCATGCAATTCAAACAGTAAGTATAACTAGCACTAATCATTTCATCTCCATAGGATGTCACATGAGCATTAATGATCACTATTTGCATGTTTGAGATTGGTGATCAAACGGACCAAATCAAATCATATGCCTCTTCTCCATTGATCTTTGAAGATTTTCTCTGGTATTCCTTGTGGCATCATAAGATTTTCAGCAACTGGCTTCAATTCAGTGCTGGTGTGACAAGTGGCAGGCATAGTCACAGGTACTAATGCAAGTGTGTATCAACATAATAACCCCAAGTCACCATTCTCAATCTCTGTTTAAGGTTGAACAACTGAAAAAAATTTGCAAATTTTGTTCTAATTAGCTTAATAAGAAAATCCCAAAATGGAATGTCAAAGATTATTTCTAAACGCTAGTGATTTTAACACTCTTCTTTTATCTGCATGCACTTCTGAGCGCAGAAAGATTATTAATATTCAGTTTACAGTGCAAATGGTTAAAAGCTGAGTGTCAAAATCGCTACCCTAAGTACGGACACTAAACCTGATAGAACTGGTCAGGTTAACTGGACTTGCATACCTATTACCATCTTCGATCTTTGGATCTTCAGATTTATGACTTGGGTTGTGGCAGAACCCTTTTGGGGAAGAAGAACATTCTACGCTGGAACTAGAACTGGAACCAGAAGTGCTTTGAGAAGAAGTGTTTTCATCAGTGAAAGTGCTTTCATGGCTTTGCTCAGATGTGATGGAGTCTGCTGCATTTTGTCTTGATTCTTCTGGGATTTCTGACTCTGCAACTTTGGATTTGGCTTCATGGGTTTCTGGATGATTGGATCCTGATGAAGTAGTAGTGGATTGTGTACAAGATTTTTCACTATTTTTGGAGGAATTATTCAAAGATTCAAGCTTTTTCTTCAAATATTTGAGCTTCTTTTCCGCCTTTTCCTTTAGTTTGATCTCTTCTTTGAGCTGCTTCTGTAGTTCTACTAACTGTTAACATTTGAAACATTACAATGTGAATGACAACATACAGATATGTGAATATATAACTGGTTAGCTCTTTTGCGTTCCTAACATATTTACACTAAAGTTTTAACTTACCAATTAGTGTAATTGAAAAGAATAACAATTATGGATCCGATGTTTACTAATCCGTAATCGAAATTTGAATACATTTACCTTCTTGCCAATGAGTTCTGCATCCTCTTTTGCAACCCTTGAAGCTTGCCTCTCCGCCAGCAGTCTCCCTCTGAGGCACTCCAAAGTCCTCAAACTACCATCTTCTTCCATCTTGTCACTGATACAAAACCCATATCCCGCATTGTCAATTTTGATGAGAGAGAGGAGAGGAGAGAGAGAGAGAGAGAGAGAGAAACCCACCTGCATTTTCCATCTTCCATGCCAGTAGTTGCTGTCATTATTATTTTTAGGTGGAGAATATAGACTTGAGCAAGAACACAGCTGCTTGATTGTCAGTGTCTAGAAAACCAAGGACTGAGAGCTTTGGACCAGGTGGGCGACATATATTTAAAGGAGTGACAATGGCTCTTGTACGCAGGTTGGTAACCGTGATCATCTGCCCAAAGTGCGACATCTGTTATTTATCCCCCTCACCCAATGTTTTATTTTGTGGTGTTACCTCTTCAGTTTCATTATTTTGTTGTCTTGGTCCTCACTCCATACATTTTAGTAGGCCATGTTTTCCCTTTTTGCCTAGAGGCTCCTTCGCTAATAAAATGTCATTTTCCCTATATACTTCTAAACACAAAAAACTGGTACAATAATGATATTTTTACTTAACTATAACGAGAGAACTCGAGAAGAATTCTTCATGAGATCCCTTTAATCGCTGGTTGTTCAGGTATTGGATTGGATTTCCTGAAGTATTATGATACTCACATGCTTTTTATCCCGTATGTGTTAGAAAATAGCAAAAGAAATCAAAACTCGAAATAAGTTTAAAACTGGATTGGAGCAATGGTCCTTGAGCTTGAATCTAATTGGAGCACTGACCTCTCAACTAAATATCGTGATTATTTGTTCCTAAACTTATCACAATGTTCCTATAACAATGGTCCTTTAGGTAACTCCAGTACAATTGTTGCCTTTTTTTTTAGGGATAATTTGATATAGATCCAATTTTGTGAGTCATTACTATAATTAGTCCATTGCATTGAAATAGGTCCAATAATTGATATTCCACGTAAGCATATTTATAATTTGTACCATATTTATCCCTTAAACTTATAAATTGTAGTAAATATTCAAAATTTCTTAATTATATCATTATTTGTGATTTAACTAATCCCTTAATTGTAGGATTAGTTATAGCAATAAAATCTCAACCCCAAGTCCGTTTCATCCCTCCTTTTTTTTCTTCTTCTAAACAATTTCCTTGTTAGATCATGGAATCAATCATCCTCTTTCTTCTCTCATATTTCATGGGTGATTATTTTGTGTTCCCCCTCCAAATTCTTCAGGACAATTTCAGTTTTTACATAGCTTTCACAATTTTTTTACATATTCGTTCGGCAATACAGTATCAATTGCAAGCAATAATACAGTATCATGCTTTTATATTTGCTCTATTATATTTTGTGCGTATCATAAAGGTAAACTAAAACTTCGTATTTGTTCCTTTTTTTTTGTTAGTAGTTGTTCCTTAATAGAGGTTATTATATCATAGTTCTATTCTAATGTTCTGCCATGGAGGTTCAACATTTTCTTCCTATACAATAGGTAGTTTATTTTATTTTGTTGGTAGATTATATCTGTTTGTAGGTATAAAGCATTTTTCTTCCTATACAATAGGTAGTTTATTTTGTTTTGTAGGTAGATTACATCTGTTTTGTTGGTATAAAGTATTTTTCTTCCTATACAATAGGTAGTTACTAAATTATATCGGTTTTGTAGGTAAACATCATTAGGTGGTTACTAGATAATATTTTAGTTAGTATTTAAATATTCAAAATTAAAAAACTGAATAAATGATACAAAAATTAAAGAATTTAAATATTTTTATCTAAAATGGCAAAATTGGTATAAAAATATGTAATTGGATAACTGGACTTAGTTAAAAAATTACCTTTGTTTTTGGACCTAGATCGAAAAGCCCCATTTTTTTAACCCCTTTAAACCTTTGTTTTGAACAGAATTTCTCTCGGTGTTATTCAAAATGACCAATCTTCCACACTGTGACAATTTCAAGAATAAATACTCATTGGCTTTTAGTTCAAGGACAATAGCTCCAATTGACAGACCAATGCTCCAATTTTCTCTAATTTTAATATCCTTGTGTCAGTAAACAGAAGAAAAGTTAGAAACCAAAATAATTTTGATTCTTGCTCTAGGCAACAAGAATTTTTTAGTGTGCTGCGAGCATAGTTTTGTACACCAAATATCATAATACAATTGGTTATAATTTTTTTTTGGTTTCCAACTAATTGTATTATTACACTTAATGTATCCGGTCATATTTCCAGCACACTAAAAAATTTCTCCTAAGAAACAAGAAATTCCATATAAGTGTTTAGGGATGGTTTGATTTGAAAGACCTTGTTTATGCATGTTAAATCATAACCAAGGCTTGTTAGAATTTTCTTTATATAAAAAAAATGGTTTTAGTTCTCTAATGCAGAGAATTTAAGACCATTTAAAGTATCGGATATGTGAGGAATTAGACCCATGTAGTTCCACCAATATTACAGAAACATGAATATAGGCAGTGAAATTTGAAATGCATCGCTATCATCGATTTTAGTTTTTTCATGCAGAAATCTGGCTGTTACTGTCACGTGTACTCATCTCACTGAATTGTCTTGCTCCTCCTCGTCCATCTTGCTCATGATTTTGTTCTCATCATCTGTCATGCACAGTTTGGAATTGGACTCTTGTTTGTTTGTTTGTTTCTCCACGGTTAGCTTCGGAGATTGATTTAAATAGAACAGATTCACTGCTGTCACAACATCTTATTTTAATAAAATAATGTTATCTGTAAGTTTTTACCGCATGACATGAGATTGTTTGATTAAATTGAGACGTTACGTGCCGACAGACCCGTTTTATACAAGTTCATGTCTCGTAACAGATCCTTGACTATCCACGTGTCATTCAGCAGCTTATATTGCAGACATAATTAATAGAGCCGCGTACTCACATGCCTATGCTATGATGGACCAACATCTTTGGTAAATATTGAAGACACCCACCTCTTTTCTTAGTTTATACTAAAGATGATAACACACTTTGTGTGTGTAAACAATTTCATTTTATTTTTTGTTTTTGATTAAGGAGTGTGATTAGTTTTTAAAATTTTTAAAAAGAGTATGAGACAATAATGATGAGACAATTTCTCTTAATAAGAGCATATTTTTTCTTAATATAGGATAAAATAAGGATATGATTGTTATTTTCTCAAAAGGTACATAATTAATGTTTTGTCTTCCTTATGTAAATATTGTGAATCAAAAGTAAGGGTAAAATAGAAAAAATATGGATATGATTTTCATTTAAAAAAAAAAGATAAAATAGGAAAAAGAGGGATATGATTGTCATTTTCTCAAAAGAGACAAAATTACTGTTTTGCCCTCACCATTTCAATAGTATGTATAAAAAATGAGGGCAAAATAGGAAAAAAGGGGACCAAAAGTTGACAAGGAGGGTTCTCTTAATAGAATAGAAGATTCTATCAAATTCATAACTTATTTTTCCAAATGTAGAAAGGGAAGGGATCCTCTCCGGATCCCTTCTACCTAATCCACTCAATCCACAAATATGAACCCTTGAAATTTGATCCAGCGGCTACAAACAGGGACCCACTTTAAAAGTTATAATAACTTTAGCCGTTAAATCAAATTTCAAAGGTCCGAATTTGTGGATTGGGTGGATTAAGTGGAAGGGATCCAGAGAGGATCCCTTTCCATGTAGAACGGATTGTTTCAGTGACATATCTAATTAGACTGAATAGGATTCGAAGAGCTATCACGGTCATTCACATCAATTTCAGCAGGCAGGAAGGGCGCCGAAGCAAGCAAGGTAGCTTGCTTACTCTCCTAGTAGCGTATGTTGACGGCAAGGAAGGAGGCATTAGGACCATACTAAAGTAAAGAGGCAATCCTTGTAAAGTTGACAACTCCTTCTGATAGCTAGTATTTATATTTATTTATAATTTTGGGAAAAATGATTTTTTTTTTTTTTCCCATTACCAACTGTTCTATTTATGAGAATTAAAACTCATAATCTATTCGAACGAAGTAGAGGTGCTTAGGTATAAATCACAATCAGACGAAGTAGAGGTTTGCAGCTTATATAACGGGAATAATTTTGAAAGCATAAAGTGGCCAAGTCACGTCTATAATCATCATTAGATGTGTATGTTTGGTGTAATTTTCTTTACAACAATATATTGTTGGCGGAACAACAATTAGAATCAATTAAATTAAGGGTTCTTTAGATATAGACCCTTGAAACTCCTATTTTCCAAATAAAAACCCATCTAAATTTAAACATTCAAATAAAACCCAAATTTCAAATAGCCTACCATGTAGACAAATATATGACCAACTATTACAATACAATTACAACTTATGCCATAGAATCCTAATTTGGTCAATAAATGTTATTACTCATCCTAATTATGATGAGCAATTAAATCCATATGGATATTTTACCTTTCTTGTATCATAAATATTAGCAACATATATAAATTAATTACCAAATTTAAAAGAGAAAGACAATCTTGTACGGAAAAATAATATTGTTTTGAATTATGTAATTATACTTACATACAAATTAATTTACCTACTTATAAAATATTATACTAATAAACCTGCATTTTGAATCATGCAATTACCTACATATAAATATTATACTAATTTACCAACATTTAAATTAATTTACCTACTTATAAAATATTATACTAATTTACCTACATTAAATTAATTACCTACTTATTAATATTATAACTAATTTACCTACTTATTAATATTATACTAATTTGCCTACATTGAAATTAATGTACCTATTCCAAATTATGAAATTAGTATTATTATTTTCAATTAGCACGTTATAACATTTGAAAGTTAATACATTGAATATACAATGAATGGCATGAATTATTTTGTAAAATATATAAAATTAATTAAATGGATATAACAAGTAAACTGATCCAAAAACCCCATCCAAGTATTAATAGGGGTAGTTTAGGCATTCAAAAATACACATTTGAAAAGTCAAACTAATTAAAGAATTTGTTTGATTGAGGTTAGTCAATGGGCTTTATTCAAGAAAACAAAAGGAGATGGGTTTTAGTAGAGGAAAATATAGTTTCAAGGGGTAATATCAAATTTTCAGTTAAATTAATGGATAATTTCTAATACATGTAGTTATACATACAAAATAGATATGTATATAATCACAAAGAATAAAATTACAGAACGCAATGAACTAACGGATTTTGCTGAATGAGGCTTGCGGATTTGCAATGTCCTTGAAACAGAATTTCACCTCTACTCACTGCTTGTAGTTCTTTAGGCGTTTGCTCCATCAGGATTCAACTAGGCGTCTGTTCTATCAGGATTCAACTATCTATGATCAAGGTTTTAGCACCAAAAATTTGATTATGGCCAACTTCTGTGTGTTTCTCTCTCAGGAAGTATGTATGAATAAGTATGCAAAATTGACGTGTTTGATGCAAGGTTAGAAATATATAAGTAGTAAGATGGCGTTTCATTGTTTGATTCAAATTCAAACAACCACAATTGTTTGAAATAATCTGAAAGTTTAAAAATTAAATAATTAATCCCTAATAAAACATTTAACCAATCAATGTTTTAATATGGAAAAATGATGTAATTGGAATTTGTGTCTTTGTCGGCCGAGCTCCAAATAGGGTTCGCAATACCTTTTCAGAAAGTAAACGACGTCATGAGCAATAGTCATCGCCCTGCCATGATGCACGATGGATTTTAGCCATCCAAGGTCGTTTATCAGTCCAAAAACGCATTTCAAGTTTTGTAATGAAAATTGGACTTTCCGTTTCACATCCCTTGTTTGTTCTAGATACTTCCATACCTTTCTAGGGTTGAAATCTTAACTCAAACATTGTTCTTTAACACCAACATATATTACCATAAGAGATGGATGAATAAATTAGTATCCGTCCGTTGTTGTCTTTAATCTAGTTGTAGGAGGGTGGTCTGAAACAAATCTATGCACTTCAACTTGAACACTATGACGGCTAACCTGGCTATACAACTGAAGATTTCTCATCATTCAAGAAATTCAGACTTAAAAATATTAAATGATACTTCGGTGTGAAAATTGAAATCATTGTATTTCATATACTATTCATAGCAAATCATTTTTGTTTTAAAGTTTTGAAAACTAATTAGCTTGGTTTGCACTCAAAGAAATGGCTAAGCAATTCTTTAAGTATTTGATCATGCGCCATCAATACTTCTGCTTTTACCAAACTTCATTTCCCTACTGAATGTTTGAAACTCTCTCTCTTCTCTCTCTCTCTCTCTCTCTCTCTCTCTCTCTCTCTCTCTCTCTACACACACACATATTAGGAATGCAAAAACTTTAACCACGCTCATTATCATTAACCGGACCAGTCCAATTATTTTGAGTGGGGCCTGGGTTTGGCACCTTTTATGTCCCTTAACTTGTTTATATTTTCAATTTAGAATAAGAAATAATTATTTGGAGAAGGATAACAATCCATCACAAATTGAAATCACAACTATATACTCTAGTAGAACTGATGTAGCATTAGATGAGTTGGACTACACATAAGAGCTCAATTGTCTAACTATACTATTATAGCGTATTAGCCTCAACTTAGAGCAATTGGAGTGAATTGAGAGTCCAAGACCCCTTATGTAACTAACTATACTATTATAGCATGTTAGCCTCAACTTAGAGCGATTGGAGCGAATTAAGACTCTGAGACTCTTTATGCAACTAACTAAACTATTACGGCGTATCAACCTTAACTTAGAGCGATTGGAGCAAATTGGAGCAAATTGAGAGTCTGAGACCTCTTATAGGAAACAAAGCTTCAACAATGAAATCTAGAGGATCTCTAAACCATCTACAACAACTGTCAATATGTAACCAAAAGCGCACAAGGCAGTCAGTAGCTTTGTTGACTCTTGGTGACAAACATATGTAGAATTATTTCCAGTGATTTGAAGCAATTGTAACTTCATGTCCTCATTGATGCATTCATAGAGATGAATATAAATTCTAATGACGTCTAAGTTGAAACAATCTAAACAAGAAAAAGAGTAACACAAACACCGCAAAATTTAGACATATATTGTTTGAGGAATTGATGAACTTGAATTCATAATTAATTTATCAAAAGAATCCGACAAAACTAAGCTCTTGTTCTTAAATTGTAAACTTTGAGGACTCAAGTTACAACATTTGAAACTATAAAGATTGAAGTGGAGCTTCACCTAATCAACGGGCACTTAAATCTAGGGGTGTGCCTTTGAAAATCAAAACACGGATCAAATTGGACCACATTGAACGGTTTGAGTTTTGTAGTATTAAAACAATTTCGGTTTGAAACGAGACTGCAAGCCCAAAGAAGTTTGGTTTCGGTTCCTAATTTCGGGAACCGAACCGACACCAAACCAAATTGCATAATATAAAAAATTTAATTTAATAGCCAACTAAATTTGTTTTGTTTTCTTTCAAAATTTTCCAATGTGTTTTGTTACTTTCGTAGATTTTTTAAAGTTTAATCCAC
This sequence comes from Pyrus x bretschneideri, assembly GCF_019419815.1. Lineage (NCBI taxonomy): Eukaryota > Viridiplantae > Streptophyta > Magnoliopsida > Rosales > Rosaceae > Pyrus > Pyrus x bretschneideri. The sequence continues at coordinate 3,502,683 of NW_025999779.1, forward strand.
TAATGTAATTTACATTGTTTATATTTTTGTATTGTGTAGAGTTGACCAATTCGAATTCAAACATCGTCTTTCTTACTCTTAATCCACAACCACAATTGTTATAACTAAAACTTAAGGTTAGCTCTATACAAGGATTACATGCTATTTAGAACAAGATCAATATATATATATATGTGTGTGTGTGTGTGTGTGTGTGGGTGTTAACCACGTACCATTGCATTTATATATTTGTATATTCAAGGTTAATACTATACAATCGGGTCAAGCTTTTATGAATACCACGTTGAGTTGAATGAACGAGAGGAACCAGTTGTCCAAGGAAAGTCTTCGGGCTGGTTTGGTATTGTTGTGCTTTGAAAAAAAGCTGCTGTGAGAATAAGCGCTGTGCTGTGAGAATAAGCGGCTGTGAATAAAGCAGCAAATTGTTTGGTAACTTTTTTGTAAAAGTGCTTTTGGAAAAAAAAAGCAGTATGATAGTGTTTGGTAAACTTTTTTGTAAAACAAGCTGTGACTGTGTGAAATGACCAAAAAGGGATAATACTAGATGTGCTATTAATTTATTTTCTTAACAAATAAAAGTGAATTACTAATATATTTTATTTTAGAAGAAAAATATTTATAAACTTTATCTTAAATATTAATTAGTATGACAAACTACTTTAATAGAAATATTTTAGAGTGAATAGCTAGGATTCATTAGTACAATATTGTTAATGTGATTGACATTGTGGGTTTGGGTTTTACATGTCCTTTTAAGAGAAAGAACTACAGACATCACAAAATCTGATTGACATTGAATTTCAATATTTGAAGATTGGGTTTTATACACAAAGATCCTTTCTTTTTTTTTTTGTTTAAATTAACACTTGAATTAAACAAGAAAACAAATTTAAGTAAATAATTCACTCAAAATTCTTAAAAGCTAGGCAGAGATAAATTTATGCCTATCATCATCTTGAATCCCAAACGATATCTGCCGAGTCATCTTTGGATCTCTCAGGGATAATTGGCAGAACAATGAACAGCAGAAGAGGAAGAAGAGAGGGATTTTTCTTGAAAATCTTTTCGAATTCCCCATAATACTTCACCACATTCTTTCATGGAGGGTCTTGACGGTCTTAGAGGTGCAAGGCACTGTTGAGCTAGCAACAGGATTTTCTCCAATACCATGGTTGACGCCGGATTTCTCCGTAGCCTTGGATCCATGACAAGTATCGCATCTCCTCGTTTCAACATTTGGATTGCCTGCAGATGTAAACAACAATTCATTTGTGCTCCGATAATCTATAGGGATCGGAAACTTTCTTCACCAGTCTCATGAATTTGAAGCTAAAGGCACATGCATTTTCAATCATTACTAGAATTATACAACTACTAGTTGTAATTCGAATGATCAAATTCTTCTGTCTCTAATTTTGGAATTTGCTTTGTCGGTTATCTGATATGTGTTAACATGGTTAGGCTGATGTTTGGTTCGTACCACTTCTAATGCCTAATCTTTGTCTATAACACATGGGAACAGGACGTCGAAGAGGAGGATGAACTGAGCCACCGCACCTGTAGCGGTTTCATTTGATGAGTGTTTCATGTGCAAATGCAACACAGGAACATGGTGGATGTTACTAGAGCATGAATGACAAAATGTCTAAAGTTCAACAGAAACATGTGATGAATGTCGGAAGTCAAAGAAATCGGGGAGATTAACAGTAAAACAAGACTTTAGCGATGGCTAAATCATGTAAGGTGGAAATATGGGAAGATTTTACCGCAAAGCAACATACAGAAACAGACATCAATCCCAACAAATTTCCAGCTTCATGTTGGTTTAGTAATGTAAAGAATGCTTAATCAGTTATACTCTTACCCATCTTGCTGTTATTCTTTCATTGCTTGGCTTCTGTGGTTCGATGGGTCGTCTTCCTGTCATAAGTTCTACAAGCAGGACACCAAAGGAGTAAACATCACTCTTTTCAGTGAGTTGATATGTCTTGAGGTACTCGGGGTCCAAGTATCCTGCAGTTCCTTTTATTTGAGTTGAAATATGAGTTGCGTTTGGGTCTGCAGATGCTCGTGCAAACCCAAAGTCCGCCACTTTAGCCCGAAGTTTCTCAGTGATGAGGATGTTTAAAGATTTTATGTCTCTGTGGATTATCGGAGGATCTGTCAAATACATGAGATGTTTTATGTTGTCAAATTCCCAAGTCTAATCAAACTAATTGGGAAGCAAAATGAAAAAATCTTTATCGGTCTAGTACTCTGGATCGAAAATGATATACATACCTGTATACATGTGAAGATAGGTGATTGCATGAGCCACATCAATAGCAATGTCCAAACGTTCCCCAGTTTCAAGTTCATTTCCAATGATACCTTCATGAAAAGATGACTATTTTTATAAAGAACATTTCTGTATCGAAGTACTATGTTATTTCTTATCTAACTCTTTTTGTTATTTGAAATTTTGAAGTAACATTTCCAGTTTCTCAGCGGAACTTACATATTCCACCCGATGAACTTATGTCTAACAGATACTCGGGTAAGTTCATACACAAAATCTATCAGACTGCCCACTTAATTTCCAAATATTGAAGCTTTGAACCTACAATCTCAGTTGCATATATCAACAGTCTTAAAGTCCTTCTTTTTCTTTCCTGTTAACCAATTTGCTCCTACCAAAACTTTTTGTTCGTACTATTTTCTGGATATTTATACGAATCTATTTCATCACCAAAATATCATATTCCCCAAAACCCAGAATTCGAAAAACCCAATTGAAACAAGAAAGATACATAATTTGAAAACCCCAATTGAACAAAATCGAGAGAAGAACAAGTTTAGAGGAGGAGGATACAGTTCGGGGTCTTTTCGCCGGAGATCGTCGAACATCTGCTTGTAAGGTGTGCCAAAGTCGTAAACATTGGGTTCTCTGAGGGAGGGACCAGGGAGCTTGACGTGGGCTCCGGTGCCGTACGACGCGACGTCGAAGCCCTGCCGCTTGAGGAGCGAGTGAGCCTCCATGCTCCGATTCTGGTTCGACGAACACACCATGCTCCATACCCTCATCCCTTTGCTCTTCCCACCCCTCTTTCCCTAATCTCCCCATCCCTAATTTGAAAAATCCAAACAAATAAATGAGAAGCTTACCTGGAGAAACCTGGAGAACGAGAGAACGAGTTCGCTAGTTTTTGGAACGAGAGAACGAGAGAGAGCCTGAGGTTCGGGTTATGCGAGAGAGCTCTGAGGTGAAGAGCGTGCGAGAGAGTTCTGGAAAGGTGAGAGCGTAGGTGAAGGGAAAGGGAGGGCAGTTTTGGGTTATTCATATTTCATTAAATGTGTACACTGTTCATCCGTGTGTGGGTGAAAATAAGCTGCTTTTGGAAGCTGCAGATTGCAGCTTCTTGTCATCTCCTGGTTTTGGGCTTTTTTTCACCTTCAACTTTGAAACAAAGCTGCTTTTCAAAGTTTACCAAACACCAAAAATTTTCATAACTTTTTTTCATAGTAGCTTTTTTTTTAAGCACCTCAATCCCAAACAGGCCCTTCTACTCACTCATAACTCTATGTGCCAACTAGTGATAGCCCTAGTACCTTATGGAACGTTAGTCTTTGGTGAGCAGGGATATCTCCTTATACGGGCAACACCTTCAAGCAATCCCTGCTATCAAGGGATTTGATAATGCCCGCATATTTCTGAATACCAAGTAGTTGGATCACCCACTACTCTAGCACGTATGACCTTATGTCCTACTTTAAAGGATCTAAGTTCTTCTTGTTGAACTTGACTCTTAATTAATTTAACTTTATCACTATCTAAACCATATCATAAAATGTGAGAGTCCAAATAAAGAGTCCAAAATTTCAAGCTTCTAGTTCACAATCCTCAATGGCTTCTCATCCATCGGTTTCATTTTCAAAAGGTCCAAGGTCTTCACAAGTATTGTCACCTCAAGCTCCAATGCCTTCTCAAGTCCGTTAACAAGCTCAAGATCTCTTAAACCTTCGTAAAGTAAGTGTCCAAAAAGAAAGGGAAAGGAAAAGGGTAGGACGATTGTTAGTAGTGACTTGAATTAATGTCATAAGGCATTTTGACATACAATTTTGTTTGAACTTTAATTTTAGTATGATTAACTTTTTCAATTGGGGTTGTACTAATGCCACAAGACATTTTGATGTTCAACTTTGTTTCAAGTTGAATTTGAGGTGGGGGGGGTGTATTCAATTGGAATTTTGAGGGATTTTAATAGATTTATAAATAATAGATTTTGTAGTTTAATTGATTTCTGGAGATTCTATATAAAATTTTGAGTACATTCCTCAAATTCTTAGGGGAGAGGCGAGATTTGAAAATGCTTAAAATTCACTATAAAATCTCTATAATTCCCCCGAATTCCCCAACTTTTCAAAATCCTTTAAAATCAGTTTCTAATTGAATATACCTTAAATGTTATAAAATCCTTTAAAACTTGATTAAAAACACCTAGACTTTCAGAAATAACTTAAAATCCTAATTGAATAGCTCTTCATTTGTAAAACGAATTAAAATCTCTCAAAATTCTAATTGAATGTGATCATGATTTTTTTTTTCTAGTTGAGTTGTATTAAAGCAAACATTTAGTTTGCAAATAACTAGGTTTTGAAGTTTTACGTTTGTTTGAATGTTGAACATTTATATAATGCCAATTTTTTAATGGGCCTACAAATTGGACCCAAACCAAAATCGAAATCTAATGGTTTGATTTGAGGGTAGTATTGGTACGATTACCATACTAAAATCCATGTACCAATTTCCATACCAAAGTTTTGATATGACAAAATCTATTACCATTACCGTGCCAAACTTTCGATATATCGAATTTTGGCATGGTATGGTAATAGTAATTACTACTTTGTTTTAGGCCATTCTTTTGGGCCAAAATTTGAATTTTTTTTTCCAACCCAATGCAAGGTCCAAACGTGTTTTGGCCACTCCCTTTGGGTTTCTAAAACCTTTTTATTTAATTATGAGAATTTTATAGAGATTCATTAAAGAAACAAGAAGTAAATAGATGAAAGAATTGCTAAAAAAACCCAATATCCCTAAAAAAAATAGCACAAAGATTCCTAAATTCCATCTATGCATTCTTTAAAATTGTACAAAAATTAACTTGATAGATGAAGCCAGGGAGAAAGACATCCCAATTTGATGAAGGAGAAGATGAGATGGACTCCGGAGAGAAAGAGTCGCCAGAACTGGAGCAACAGAGATGAAGTCGGTGGCTAGATTAGTGAAAAGATGAAAAGTTGCAGCGTAAGAAGACTTAGATTTTTTTATTAGAAAAAAAGAGGTTAGAAGGTAAGATGATTGGATACATGACTACGAAAAAAAAAATGCATATATAATGATAATAATACCTAATTATATATAAATGAATAAATAAATAATATAATATTAATAGTAGTGGTACGGTATGGTATACCACTGGTAATGATTTTGAATACCATTACTATACAAAAAAAATGTACAATACGGTACAAATACCATACAATTACTAATGGTACAAATTTTTTGACACAACTTTAATATAGTACAGTTAGTAATTCGATTGGTATGGTAATTTAACAAAAAATCCCACCCTTAGTTTGATTCCATTTTGGTTCGCATTGCAAAACCAAACCGAAATAAATCGAGCCGTTCTCACCCTTGCTAGAATCATAATTTGATGTAATTTTTTAATGATTTAAAAACGCAAGCAGTGATGTAATTTTTTTGAATTCTTGCCGCCCGGGTGGCGCAAACCACTAAATCGGCGCGGAGAGCAACGACAAAGTGGAGCTTCGTGGCTTTCCTGTCGAGTAAATTGTCGCCGAAGTCATATGCTTCTTTCCTCTTCTTACTTTTCGATCTCGTGAGATCGATACGACCTTCGCCTGAGGTAAACAACTCTACGATTTAACTACGATTCAAATCGGTTCATTTTTCTAGGGTTTTGATTTTTTGGGAAATTTATCAATTCAATTTCGTTTCTGCGTTGTGGATTTAGGGTCTTCTAGTGTTGTTGCGTGTCAATTGTTCCCATATGGAAGAAATCCCCTTCGTATTTACCTTTGACCTAATTTTCACAAGCTGAGTAGCGATTTATGTATCCCCTGTTATCTTTATTTTTCGTATTCAATTTATAGGTGTGGAATTTAGATTGATACATGTTTGCTTTGATTTTGGTTGGCTCAGTTCTTGGTCGACTCGATTATTTTCATGCCTACGTTCATGGTTTGCCTTAATTCATGATAGCTTAGTGCTATTTGTTGCTCAGTTATCCTGATACCTGGATTTAGGGTTGTCTTGCTTGGGTGATTTTGATACCTTGATTCATTGTTGCTGCGGTCTATTTTTGTTGAAGTTCTAGTTGCCTCAATTATCTTGATGTCTCGATCCATGGTTGCCTCGGTTATATAAATACCTCGATTACTGGTTGCCTGAGTTTATTGTTCGTTGAATACATTGTTGCCTCATCATGGTTGCCTCAGTTGTATTGGTGCCTCGTCATGGTTGGTTCAGTTAATGGTTGCCTCAGTTTATTCTTGAAAAAAATATTGTTGTCTTGATTAATGGTAGCCACAGTTGACTTCTCGATTAATGGGTGCCTCAGTTTATTGTGGGCTTAAGACATTGTTTCCTTGGTTTATTGCTGCCTCAGTTTCTTTGGTGTGTTGTTACCTTAGCTTATGGTTGCCTCACGGTTATCTTGATGCCCTAATTTATGGTTGCCTCAGTTATCTTGTTGCCCTAAGTCATGGTTGCTTTGGTTGTTTGGATGACCTGACTATTGTTGTCATAATTATTTTGACACATTGTTGCCCATATTCAACTCAGTATATTTTTCTCACAGCTGATGGTTGTCTATGATGTTTGATGCCAATTCTTGGTTGTCATGAACTCTCAGTTTGTACTGATGTAGGACGTATCGATTCATGGTTGCCTCAGTATATTGTTGTCACCACTTATACTTCCTTTGATTATCTTCATCTCTCAGTTCACTGTTTTTATTATGCATTCAATAATAGTTTCCCTCAGTTTATTCCGGGCTGGCCTCAGTTTTTTTCTCGTATATTGTTGCCTTAGATAGTCTCCTAAGTTATCTCAATGCCTTAGCTCATGAATGCCTAGTTATCTTGATTTCTTCATTCATGGGTGCTTCGATAATTTTGATGCCTTAATTCATGGTTGCCTCGTGTTTTTTGCTGCCTCAATTTATGGATGCCTCTGTTTTTGTTGCCTTATTTCATGGTTTTCTTGGTATGCTGTATCAACTCATAATTGTCTCAGTTATCTTGATGCATGGTTTCATGGTTCCATCGGTTGTATTGATTTATCGGTTAATTGCTTAGATTCATGTGTGCTACAATTGTTTTGATGCCTTGATTAGTGGTTGCGTTGGTTGATCATTAGTTTCAATCCACTGTTGTGTTCTGATGCCTTGATAATCACTTACTGGGAATATTTACAGTACGGGGAAGAAATTCAACCTAGGCCCTACTATTGTATTGGGATCTTGCAAAAAAGAGAGAAGATACTAGCATCGGTGATTGTTGCCTTCATTCATGACAGATCTTAATGCCTTAATTCATGGCTGCCTTGGTTAATGATGGTTTCGTTGATTATTGAGGCATTTATTTACTCTATTTTCATTTCTTATGATTCTATTCATGGTTGCCCCTGTTTTTGTTGCCTCTATTCATGGTTTCTTTGACTGTTTTGATTTCTTGGTTCATGGTTGCTTTAGTTTTGTCACTTGAAATCATGCTACCACAAAATATTTTGGCTTCGTGTGATGGCTTTCTCTCTTTATTACCTCGATGCATTGGTTCATTATAGTATTGGATTCAGTTATTTTAATTCAGGGATGCCTCGATATCTTGTTGCCTAATTCCTAATGACAAGTTCCTGTAACGTTTCTTGATTGTTTATATATGAAAGTACAAGTAAAAAGATGATTAGGTCACCAAACTTGTGAAACCCAATCTCTGCTTAGAAAACCTGCATGTGGTGTGCATCTTGAATAAAAAGATACAGAATTAGGCAAATTTTATAAAAATAAAAGAAAAGAAAAGAAAGAAATTTGGTGATTGTTATCCCGAAAGTATAGACTGTTTGTTGTATGGGTTTTGAACTTGCAACTTCTTCTCCTTGGTTTATTAGGATAGTTTACTCCCAATGAGTTCCTAACAATCTTATTTTATGTGGAAATTATAGTATGATCCGGATTTAGCATAAGTTATTCTTTGAAATGATCTCAATAGAATGCAGGAACTTTTTTTTTTTTTTTTTCACTTTCCAGTTAAAAATGCAGGAACTTTTACTGGAATGTCATTACCATAAAATCTGAGTTTCTATGGCAACAAGAAGGGAGCTTATAAGTTGCCTGCCTCTTTCTATTTATTAATTTTTCAACATTTCTACTCTTTGCAGAAAGGAACCGAAGAAAACTCACAGCTGCTATGAAATATATCCTGAAACTTTGCAAGGTTGGTAAATATGCCTCGTTCTCTGACCTCCTCTGTGTCCTTGTAATTTTTGAAGTGTTTTCTTTCATGGTATTTATCTGATGCTCCATTTAAAACTTTAGGTTTTTGTTTGTGTTAGTGATCCTTTTAGTTTTTGACCTTGCTCTTCTTTTAATTGGTCCTAGCCAGCTGATTAAATCCACGAATGTTTTTATTTCATTTGTGTTGGTGAGATTTATTAATTAAATGGACTGCCTTTTATCTTTCCTTAGCCCTTAGTTAACTTAGCCATTTGCATTATTGGGTACTAGTTTGTTTAAAAGTATTCTAGTTTAAGTGTGGGTGTGCGCTTCCAGGACTTTTCTGATATGTTTCTGTCATGTTTTATTTCATTGTAACATCATATCATGCACGTCGAAAATACGATAAGCTTCCCATAAGTTCATGAGATTGGGTAAATTATTTCATACAAACTCTGAGAAATGAGGATGGCCATATATCCTTGTCTGGCTGTCTGAATTTTATGATTTTATCTGACGTAAAATTGGTAGTATAGTTGTGATTTGGTCATCTAATTTATTTTCATGATGACCCATGTGTAGGATTTTCTAAACATATATAAAGAGATAAAAAATGTGATGTTATCCTTTATAAAAGTACGATAGGCGAGCAAATGATCCCACATACTGGTCTGAGTTTACATGCCCCATGTTTGGTGAGCAGGACACAAGTCTAAAACAAACAGGAGGGATTCAGAGACCCATGCTGCGATGGGTTTTGAGCGAGCCTCTTCTCTATTCTGTGCCTCGCTTTTCCTTCTCTTCTGTCCATGGTTTCGAGCCCGCCTCTGCGTCTGATGCTGAGTTTGGGTTTGGCTTAGCAAGGTATCTTCCTTTTCTCTATTTTATCATTCCTTCAAAAACTGCCCACCTATTTTCCGACTTATAGTTTTATCTGAGTTCATTTCGACTTAAGTTTTTATCGGTTTCCATGTTTGCTCCAAATTTTGAACTAGTTTGGTTTTCGTTTCTCTGAATCTGACTCTTTGGTCGATGTGCGTTGATCAGACCTACGTCCTAATATTTCAATCTGTTCTTGTGAGTTTTGAGTTCGGTTTCTGATTGATGGTAGGCTACTAATCTCATCTGTTATCTGCTGCCTTAGACAGGATTCCTTTTACCTCTATTGGGTCGGTTTATTGAAAATGTATTCGCTTTCATGAAATGTGAAAATCAAGTACAGAAGTAATCAGTGGTAATTGCAAATGAATTACCAAGTAATTAATTGCATCAAATATCTCTCTGTCTCTCTCTCTCTCTCTCTCTCTACTCTTATTTATCTAGCTACATATATATGCCTATAAGGCTGTAACCTAGACCACACGTGTCCATATCAAGTATTATGTGTGATTCTCTGCAATTCATTCATCACATCCATGCAAATCCACACAATCCCTTCACAGCCAAGAAATAAAATCCAGAATTCCACTCTGATCGTCACACGTGTACACGGTGATTATCACCATCATGCTACACTAATTCCTTCTCACCCCTCTTAACCAAAATCTCCCACAGCCGTTGGATCTCCCCGAACACATCGTCAGTGGGAAGCGTAAATCGGCAGCACGGACAAGTGTTCCTCTTCCTCAGCCACCGCAAAATACACATCCAGTGAAACAAATGCCGGCACGGCAGCTCACACACGTCTCTGTCCTCTCTCATCTCCTCTTTACATATCATGCACTCGCTCCCGCTGCTGCTTACCTTCACCGACGGCAGCGCCACCACCGCTGCTGGTGATGCCGCTACTTCTCTCCCCGCCTTCCCGCTATAGCAAAAGCCCATAACGCTGACAAATCTCAAGCACCTCGTCAGCACCTCAATATAAGAAACCAAAGCCGACCCGTTGTAGACTCCCATGCCGGAAACTGTTAGCATGGTGTCGGAGTACAAATTGGTTAAAATTTCGCGCCATTTTATAGTTGGTGCTTGGAGGGCTTCCGGGTTGTGCTGGTGTACTTCGCAGAGTAAGAGGAGGAGCAGAACGGAGTCGAGGTCTCTTTTTCTGACAACACGTGGCGGTGGTGGATTGTTGTAGGGGTGGAAGTGGAGTGTGAGGTGGTAGAGGGAGGAGAGGAGGTGGTTGGCGATGAGGACAGTCTTGTGGGGGAGGGGGAGGGAGTTGAGGCGGTGGAGGGTGAGAGAGAAGAGGATGGGGGAGGAGAGGAGGGAGGAGAGACGGTGGTGATGGTGTTGGGTGTGGGAGAGGATGGTGTGGGTGAGATCTGAGAGTTGGGGTGGGGTGAGGGTGGCCAGAGCAGCCATGATGGTTGCTGTTGTTGTTTCTTCCATTATGGGATCGTGTGCTTTGCGGACTTTTGCTTTTAATCTTTTTATAGAGCGGGGAAAAAATGATTTTGAGGATTGTTGTGGCTTTTTATGTGAATTTTTGCTTGGACTAATTTACCCATACTGGTCTCTTGTAATGACTATTGTACCCCTTTGATATTTGCTCCACTCTTGTTCTAAGTACTTGTTTGGTACTGAGGTGCTTTTATAAAAAGTGGGTATAAAAAAAAGTTGAGCTTAAAAAGGTGTTTGGTAAACACTTAAAAACAACTTATTTTCACGGTTTTGGATGAAAAGAAGCTAAAAATGTGAAGCAGTAAAAATAAGCTTATTCTCATAGCACAGCAGAAACAGTTTTTTTCCAAAGCACAGTAATACCAAACCAGCCTTAAATACTACAAAAAAGTGATTTTCACGTACATTTTTCTCCTCATGCGCTTCTTGCATTTGATTGAATAATCAAAGAAAAATGAATAGACAAAATCAAACAGAGGTATGGAGAAGAAGAAAGAGTGTCATAGTTATTTTCCGTGCTATATTAGTGGCCATGATATTTGTAATGGGTTCAAATCTTACAATAATCATCTCATTACAATCACAAAATCACGTTTATGTGAAACTATGGTCATTACATTCACATATATTTGAAATCTTAAATCAGCATTAGTTTTGTTAGTGTCAAGTCATAACAACTTGTTTTTGCATTAATGATTTTTCTTTACAGGTAAAGAAGATATCGAGAGTCGAACTCTGAATTTTATCCTGATCTGGACAAAACGAATGCGAGAATCAAACTCTTAACTTTATACTGATGTCAACCAAGAGAAGATCGAGAGGCGAGCACTTAATCTAATCACATCTTTGATGTGAATCCATCCTTCCACAACTGATATCAACCAAGAAAAGAGCGAGAAACGAGCTCTTAACTTGGTCGCATCTTTGATGTAAATCTCCCCTTCCACAATATCCAATGACAACAAATGCAATGTGAACGTGCATTTGGGGGTGTAAGGTAATGATGAATTGAATGAGGTCAGTGGGTATGTAGGTTTGTTTGTCCACAAGTTGTGTGTCCAGTTCAAACCCATTTGTCCTTCCTATATAATTATATCTATAACTTTAGTATAATCTTTAATTATTTTAAGAAAAACAAGTAGAAGAGGAAAAAAACCAATTGGCCCATGCATGGCTCGTTCTCCTTGTCCCCCTGCACTCTTAATAATGCAAATGTGACGACGATGCTAATATATCGTTTCGCTTAACAAGGATCTTGTCGCCTTTTACATTTACATCTACCGCCTGCACCTCCGGTTAATTTTCATTTGGAACTTGAGTAAATTGTGAGACTGGATCTGATAAAGAGAAATGCTAAGAAGATTCTTTCAAAAGTGAGATTTTCGATGAAGTTTTTGATATTTTATATTTTTGTACAATGTTTTATAATGTTTGCACTGGAATTGTGCCAAAAACATGAAGTTGCGGACAATCTACTTTTAAGAGAGTCTCCTTAGCATTTATCTCTGGTAAAATAGCCTAATAACCATTCAGTCCCTTGGTTTTGACTTCTCCTTTTGGTATTTGGGGTTGAGATTATGAGCTTGTTTGCAGTGCTTTTAAAAATGATGAAAACGTTGTTGGTGAAAATATTATTGGAACCAATCTTTAGTAAAAGTGCAAGTGAATCATTAAAAAAAAAAAACACTTGAAGTGCTTCTTGCAAGAAATACATAACTGGTGCTTGTTATAGACATTTCAAGTGCTTTTGGAATTCAAAAATATTTTCTCTAAAACGCTTTCAATTATTTTAAAAATATTTAAATTTAGGTGATGTGCCCTAAAACACTTGGATTTTTAATAAAAATATTTTTGGTAAAAACGCTTTTAAGCACATGTGTCGTGCATAAGTAATCCCGAATGAGTACTCTGTGACAATTAATAATGTGTTAGTGCAATAACACTTTGATGTAATGATGGTAGGATTAATGAGTTTTTTTATTTTATTTTCTTCTTCTTCTTCTCTCATAGGAGTTTTAAAAGTTTCTTTTTCCAACTAATGTATATTCAATTAACACACTATCCGTCGGTAAGAAAATTGTTATTTGTCACGTGATGTCATCGGTTGCAAGACAAAATCTCACCAATCCATTGGTTGAGGTATTATTCCACAAGGGGTATCCTGATCAGTGATCACCACACAATCAAACCGAGTGAGCGTAAAAAACCCTTTAGAGGAGACACAATGATAATCTTTGTGGCAACCAAACCATGATCAAGATACAGGGCCGCGGAGGTGCCGGAAAAAAATTATAATTCCATTGGATTCTGAAACAGCAAGGAAATATTGCAACTAACTTTAAAGTATGGATAAAAGTATGAACAGGTCCAAAAACTATTCAATATGTTTAAATAGAGTAAAAGACGAGTGTGATAAAAAGATATTTTGGTGTTACGACAACAACTTATATAACACATGTACATTGTTATTATAGTATTCCGTGTCAATGATACAATGCTAAGCGAAAAAACTTACACTTGTAGTTGTATAATTGTATTATTGGCACGGATTGCTACGGTGGTAGTGTACCCGTTCAATGTAAGTTCTATAATATAAGAGAGATCCCCAATCTACAAATCAAATTGCAAGGTAAAATAATTCCACCAACACTTCTGATGAATGAAGTTCTTTCCTGCTTCTGAGCACTTAAAAAACACGAATTCTATGCCACTATGGAAAACAGGGCATTTCTTGGATCCTAAGCTAGCTGATATGAGCCGGATTGGTGATCTTGGCTCAAACATTAACACTCTCCTCATCTAATTCATCCTGCAAAGCATACCCTTTTTCTTTCATCATCCCCAGCAATCCTTCCAGTGTTTCGTAGATCTCTTCGGTTCTTTCGTTTGATGTGTCCTTCACTATAAAGCTTTGTAACCCCTTACTTGTTTCAATCCAGCTACTGCCAGGAATCTTCCTCAGCCCAACTTCTTTCATTCTCTCCCTGACCTTATCAGCTTCTTCCCATCTCCCAGCCTGTGAATATAAATTAGCCATAATGATGTAGTTCCCTGTATTCTCAGGTTCGATTTGAAACAAGCGATCGCAGGCAAATTTTCCCAATTCAACATCACGAGAAACTGAAGCCCCATTTAGTAGTGCGCCCCAAACTTTAGCACTTGGTTCAACTGGCATTTTGTGGATAAAATCTGCAGCTTCGGTGAGTTTCCCAGCTCGGCTAAGAATGCCCACCATGCAGGCATAATGCTCAACTGAGGGCTGAATGCCATATTCCGGAAACATGGCATCAAAGATTTTCCAAGCCTCATCAACCACTCCAGAATGAGCACAAGCTGTTAATACCGCTGTAAATGTCACTTGATCTGGTTGAATCCCGCTATTCAGCATCTCATAAAAGAGGCCAAGAGACGTATCAGCATCTCCGTGGGATGCATAAGCTGAGATTATTGACGTCCAAATGATTAAGCTCTTACCTTTTGCTTGATCAAAAACCCTCTGTGCCCCGTAAAGAAAACCTGACTTTGCATAAGTATCGATAATAGCAGTTTCAACATAAATATTCCAGTCAAAATTGTTTCTAACAGCATAAGCATGTACTTCCTTCCCGACTTTCAGATTTGAGAAATACGATATTGTGGGAAGAATGCTTGACAATGTCACGGTATTTGGTTTGCAACCACATGCCTGCATTTCTCGAATTAAATTCAATGCCTTCTCGTGCTGGTTGTTCTGAACCAAACCTGAAATCACAGCATTCCAAGTACTTAACTTTGGCTTCTTACTATCTCGAAAAACATCCATGGCTTTGTCAACAAACCCGTGAAACATGTACCCCGAAACTAATGAGCCATAAGTGACCTCATCCTTTTCACTCATCTCATCAAATAATTCTTGAGCATAATCCAAGCTACCACATCTTGCATATAGCCCTATAAGAGCATTGCAAAGCAAAACATCCATCTCGATTTGATTCTCAATGACAAACTGATGAACCTCCATACCAAGCATAAGATCATTTGACTGTAAACATGCCTGCAACGCACTCACCACTGTCAACCCAACAGGCTTAAACTTCTCCAAGCCTAACATCATCCTATACAACTCTTTGCACTCATCATAATAACCGGCTTGAGAATACCCTGCAATCATCGAATTCCACGAAACAATATCTCTTTCCGGTATCCTGTCAAACAAAGCTCTCGCCAAACCAACCTCATCACATCTCGAGTAGTAAGTAATCAAAGAATTAACAACAAAAACATCCGAATCAAACCCACTACGCAGAACAAAACAATGTACTTCCTTAGCCAATTTTGAACCTGAAAGCAAAACCCCAAGAGCCTTCAGCACACAAGTCACAGTAAAATTGTCGGGCTTCGCTTGATCCGAACACGAAGACACCATAGCAGAAAACCACTTCAAGGTGTCGGCGTGCATATTGTTAATGGAATACCCAATGAGCATGGCGTTCCAGGAGAAAGCATTTGGGTGGGGAATTTGGTCGAACACCTTGCGGGCATAGTTGATATTATTGGTTTTGGAGTAGAAATTGATGAGCTTTGAGGCCAGGAAGTTGCCGGGCGTGACGGAGAAGAGGACGAGGCGGGCGTGGAGCTGCTTGGCCTGACGGACCAGGCGGTGCACCGTGCAGTGCTGGATGAAGTGCCCGTAAGCTCCGCAATCGAGCCCGTCGATTCCATGGAGGCTCTTAAGGGCTCGTTGGACGTAGCCGTTGGTGGTGGCCGAGATTTGAATGTTGAATGACTTTGATAACATCATTCATTTGTTTTTCTCATAAAAGCTTAAACTTGCTTGCCTTGTAGCTTTCTCGTGCCACGTTTATTTTAGCATCGTCCTTCGCTGTTTCTTCTTTACATTTTACAAGAAAAATAAAATAAAATAAAAGAAAAATAAAATCAATGGTATTTTCCTGTTCTTAGACCATCTCCACTTGTTGGGCTAAAATCCAAATGTTTTAACCCGGAAAATTAGCTTTTAGCCCAGAAATAGTTTTTCTACTCCAACCATTCTAGCATAAAATTTTAGCCTGGGATCATTAAAGAATGAACTTAGGCTATTTTTTTGTTAAATTAATTTTTTTTTTAAAAAAAATAAATATGTAGACTATCGTAAATTAATTTTATGAACATTTTAATCTAAAAAAATTTAAATTTCAATAAATATTGGGTGAAGTCCACTCCGATTTCTGGGCTAAATTTTGAAGGGAATTTGGCATTGGTTTAGCATTTAGCATTTCGTCCAAATTTTCCCCTTGGGTTGGAGTGGGTTTGGAGAAAAATTTTGGGGGGTAATTTGACATTTAGCTCACCATTGGAGTTGGTCTTAGGGAGGAAGATATACTCTTGTATTCTTGTTGTTAATTTCGTAACTTTTTCAACAATCTAAATAATTTATATTTGACTCATTATTTATAGATCATTCTTGTAAAATTTAAGAAAAATTCAAAGTCATTAAAACATCTAATTGTGATGGAGAGAATAGACGAATATAATTTTTTAAATAAATACTAAAATGAGTACTATTTAATTCAATAATTATACTGTTTTATATTCGAGTAATTTTTAATACAAATGATATTTTAAAAAAAACCTAAAAGATAAATAATTGGTTCGTCGAAATACATTGTAAAACAAACTTTCAAAAAATTCCTCAATTAAGCTTATTTGAAGAATATCTCAAATAATGTTTTTATTTCATCTTGACTTTTCTTTTTTCTTTTTTAAATTTGTATGAGAAAATAACTAGCATGTGATTAGGGGTGGGTGCGGATCGATTTGACACTTAAAATATAACTAAATTAACTAATATTAATCAATTTGATTTGGTTCGGTTTTGACCAATATAACCATTGAAACAAAACCAAACCAAACTCTTGTTAATTGGTTTGATTCAGTTTTTCTGTCGGTTTGATCTCTTCAAGATGGAAATAAAAAAGTTTAACATTTGAAGAGTTGAAATCTTTTGAACATCCACAAATCTCATGCATTTCAATTTGATTTAAAAGATAAGTTTTTTCAGAACATAAAAAGTTCATCAAATCAAATAGAACTAAGTTTCAATTAAATAAAATCTCATGCTAGCAAACGATTTGAATTACAACCTCGTATAAGCAAGGATACATATAAATCTCCTAATTGTTAGTTGCCATTACAACTTATAATATGTTGAGACTTATAACATGTGTATGTTTAGACCTCTAAATAAAAGGTTATGACACCTTGAAGTTTATCGTGTTTTCTTGAAAAAAACTTCTCAGATTTGAAAAATTACACCAACACCATTTGAAGTTTTAATTCACATTCACCTCACCTTTCTCATAACAAATTTACCTTTATAATTAATTACTTTTTTTTAACAATATAATTAATTACTTAAATAATAAAAAGCCATTATAAATAAATACAAAAACAAATCAAACTAAAAATTACATGACACAGTAAAAAACAAAAAATAGCAAAACCCTATGCATCTTCTTCTTCCCCTTCCATTTTTTCCTGACCACAAAAATTTTTTTTTTTTTTTTACCATCAATCAACTGTTGAGAATACAAAGGAATCTTGCTTATGCTTATACGGAGTTGAGTTACTTTTCATGTTGCCAGTTAAAGTTCCACCACAAAATCAAAGAAAAATGAGGAATATACAAAGGAATCTTGCTTATGCTTATAAGGAGTTGACATAAAAATGTGGCTTGTAACTTAGGTACGTCTTCAAGCTTTTGCTTGTACTTTGTATGTTGTTTATTTAATTCGAATGGTTTGAGCGTGAGATGTTGGTTCCTCCAGCTTCTCCATCCTTGGTGCAATTAGGGTTTTAGAATTGATAAAAAAAAAAAAAAAACTTGTTTTTCTTTATAAGAGTTATTAGGATTTTATTCGGAATGAACGTAGCATAAACAGGGAGTGATAGTAATGTTTAATTATAGTGTGTCGATTTATTAATAAATTTTAGTTTTAGGGAGATGATATACCTACCCACCAACACTATTTCTCCACCCACTTTTTAATGATACTTTTAATGACAACTCTAACCTTTTGCAAAATGACTTATAAGGCCATCTTTAACTATTTTATTCTTTTATTTTTGTATTAAATTCTGAAAAATAGAAGGAACATGAGCCCAGCAAGTTGAAACCATCGCACACAGCACCAACCAAGTTGAATCCACCGTTTTCCTCATCTCATATGTCAATTCCTTCCCATCCATTCGAAATCTTCATCAAACACCATAGACCCATTACAATTACCTTAAGAAACCTTACTCCTTTTCTTTTTTTCTCATACCCATTTATAGTTTCGGCAATTTGTGTGGAACTGTGCTCAGTTCATCTAATTGAGGTGGTTTTAATACCCATCTTCTACAATTAGTCCTCTACTTGAGTTGTAATTGTAGAGAGCGACTACGAGGTCGATTGAGGATGTTGCTCATCCTCATAGTCTTGATTAAATTAGAGACAGAGTTGGCTGACGGTGAGAAGGGGGTTGCTTGCCATCGAGTGGGTGGATGTGTGGCAGTTGCTAATTTTCTTTGTAAGGGATAGTTTAGGAATATCAGTGGGTGGGAAAAGAGTGTTTTTTATTTTTACCTTTTGAGTGGGGTGGGAAAATAGGATTGTGGGGTGGGTCTAGTAGCTCTTTAGTTTTATTATTAATTTCATCTCGTACTTGATGATAATTATACAAGAGAATAAAAAAATAATTAATATTTAAAATTTAATTTGGATGTAGAAATATGTTAGATGAGTTTAAATAAAATTTCTCTTAAACATTTTCAGATTGTTATTTGTAATATCGATTGAACCGAAACGAGAACCTCTGTTGTCTAAGATTGCATCTGTTCTTGGTAGCCCCCATTATTCTGCCATCACGCTCTGCATTGTCAAATCTTCCCTCTTAAGTCCTAACCCGTTCAATTGTTAGACCATTTTGACAACCATGGTTTGGAATTGGGTTACTTAAAAGAAAAATAGCAGAAGGATCATGATTTTCCTAAGATTTTACAGAAAATCATGGTCGAGTGTCAATTCAATTTGACAACCATATTTTAATTAGCACACTATTCCCGGAAAACAGATTGACACAAGGAAGAGAATCGGTTATGAACCATCTCGGCTCCCTAAAACCCATTCTAAAGTGAGAGAGAGATGACAAACTCTTTTTAAATTTTTGTGATATGAATTTTCCTCGATCTAAGCATGGAGATTGCATGATTATCTCAAAGTGGAAATGAATGGGTTTGGCTCTTCGGCGTTTGACGTAGCCATCGCTTGGTTCAATTGTGAAATGGAGATGAAAGTTCAAGAGACGAACACTAGAAGTGGGGAGGGAGGAGACTTTTCACCCGAGGGTAATTAAGTCTTTTTAATTTTAATATTTGTTAATTTTATAGAAATCGAAAAAGAAAAAACTATATTTCATTAAGTGGTTCTTAAAATGAAGATATTTCAAAATTTCTCATTCAAGTTGGGAATGTTATTTGAGAAATTTTATTATGGAGATGGTCATTCTTACATTTTTTTAAGGAAATTTTAACGAAAAACTTATGGTACTTTAACGAAAAATTACATTTTTACACAAAAAAGTTAATCATGATACTATTCATTTTACCCTTTATTTTGTCCTTATTGTTAAAACTCAAAAGTTTTTAAATCTTTTTCATTAGTTTTTCTTTTTTTTTATTGACTTTTTTTTTTTTTTTTTCACATGAGTGAGTGGTAAGTGAAAAAAGAAAAGAATAAAAAACATCCGCCTCGTAAATTACGTTCCTAGCCCTAACTATAAAATAAGGAAAAATATTCAATCAGGTTCACCTGAGAGAAGACACTACAGTTTAAGGGCAGAGCGAAGGAAAATTACAGTGGCGGTCGGAACTGGATCTCTACGTCTTCGCTCTTCTTTTCCGAAATTGATTAGGGGTAAGCTCCTTCAACCAAAACCCACTTTTCTAAAATGTGTAATTCTTGCAAATATGGCATCCTTTAATCGAACCCGTGGTTATTGTACTAATCTGATTGAAATTTTATGATATTTATTTGATATTTATTCGAATTTTATGATATTTATTCGAGCGTAATGGAAAATGCATTTGTTCAGAGCTCTTTAATTGATTGTAATTTTTTTTTTTTTGTTTGTTTGGAATAATTGGGTAGTGAGAGATTTCATGGGTTTTGATGCATTTTTGTATGTTTGGTAATTTTTGATAAATTGTTTTGGATGTAGAGAGTTGCGGCCTAAATCTTCATATTTGCAGTGTTATGGTTTCACCAAAATATTGGTATCTCAGATTTTACCAGGGTTTAATGCTGACTTACTCTTATCCTAACTTTACATTTCGGTTTTCGGTTTTCATTTTTTGTGTTAGTGATAGAGGGGAAATACATGGGACATGAAGGGTGAAGGATGGCAGGAGAGGTATCGAAGAAATATACAAGGAAAGGCGTGCGAAATGAAAACTAAAAACTAAAAAACCAAAAGCTATTTTAAGTTTATTTTCACTTTCAAGATTTTGTTTTCGTTCGTTCCTTCTTATTTTGCTTTGTGGATGTCTGAGGAAATTCTCAGTGAGAAATTTGTCAATATATTGCCTTGTGGAGGTTTCAATCTGCATTTGCAAGGAGTCTAGTATTTGTTAGTGTTGACGCTTCTATATGTCCAAACTGAAGCCCGACTAGTTTATTTGGCCAGTCTTACACCGTGTTTCCCTTTCATACTATTCGTAATTGTTGGTAACTTCCTTTCTATGCTTTCCTGTTCTGTTCTCGGGATGACGTGTTTGGTCCAATACTTCATGTGTTAATATCTCCTGCATTGCAACTTCTGAAAATGATACTCATTTTACGGTGAGATAAGGATGTCTTAATTGTTTATGATTGCAGTATTTTTGCATTTATGAGAAGGAGCTCTGGAAATGGAAAGTCCCAGCAACGATCAGAAAGTAGAGCCTTCGTCCGCAGTGGTTTATGAGTTACCAGGGGAGCCTGCTATTGTCATTGATGGAGTGCCCGAAATTCCATCAACTGAAAGCACTCGTTCTGTCTCTGATGCTGCTCATGATGCAGAATTCCGTGGAAATACTGACTTTGGTGAGTGGTTGGAAGGAAGAGAAGTGAGGAAGTTGTTTGGAGAGCAAAACTATTTTGGCACAGTGACTGAGTATGATAAAGAAGCAGGCTGGTACAGGGTGGTGTATGAAGATGGTGACTTTGAAGATCTCGACTGGACTGAGTTAGAACAAGTGCTACTGCCCCTAGACATTATGGTTCCCCTGAAAACAGTAGCCCTAAAAACTCTCAGGAAAAGCAAGAAATTCCTCCGTAAACCTCGGAACGTTATCGCTGGATCTCAAACACAAAAGGCCAAAACCAAGGGAAGTAGGGGAAGGAAGGCCACCTCAGCAATTGAAGGTGCTTCAAAGATTGACTTCAAAGTAGGTGAAGATGCTTCAATGGTGGACTCCAAAGTACTTGAAGATGCTTCGATGGTGGACTCCAAAGTAGCTGAAGCTGCTTTAATGACAGACTCCAAAGCACCTGAATATGCTTTAATGACGGACTCCAAGGCAATTGAAGACGCTTCCATGATGAAGTCCGATGGTTTGTAAAGGTTTCACAAAAGGAAGTTCAAAGGTCGATGAGGTTAGATTCTGATGGACATGAAACAGCTTGATATAGAGGATGTAGGTTTTGAAAATCGGTATTTCTAGAAGTTTGAAACAAACATTTTTAGACTTGAAAAGAGGATACTACTGACTTGTAAGGTGAACTGTGAGACGTACGTGAAATATTAGTCAGTGATAGTGTTGTACTGCTTAGGCTAATTGTATGTGTTGTATGCCAACAAGACTACATACTTAATGGATTTTGTGTTGGGATGTTCCGGATTTAAAAACGAAACCCTTTTTTTTGTTTTTTTCAGGGGCAGGATTTTCGAACTGGGACCCGCTCTTAATATTGGGAGGAGAAATACCAGGAGACTAAAAGCTAGTTGGTAAAACAACAAAGCCTTATTCTAGAATTAAGACTCTCCCCACGTACTTTTGGGGCCTTTAGAATTGCCTTTAAAATAAGTACTTTTGCTCATAAGTGTTTTTTTAATAGTAATTTTAATAGAACAAGTTGAATTTTAGGAAACCTTGGAAGGGCTTAGGAATGATGATTCTAATCATTAAACTCGATAATCGTGGATAATTGTCCGAATGGATTGAATTTGGATATGAAAATTTGAGTATATTTTAGATATGGAGAAAAACCGTGAATAGTTTTCGGTTATGGTTGGATATGGTTATAGGGTCTTCAATTTGTATCTTTTATCGAATCCGAATACAAACTGAATAATATATAATATAATTATATTAATATTATATAATAGACAAATTTTTTTACTTGGTATTAAGTTTTCTTGGAAAAGGATCTTCTCGGATTCTTTTTGTGGGGATCTGAGGGATCAATCAATCAATTCGTTCATCGTATATCGTGCGGTCAGAAATCATTTTAAATTTAAAAATTTAAAAATAAATATAAATAGTATCTAACGAAAATCAACGATGAACGGACGTGATTGATTGATCCTCAAGATCCCCAAAGAGGATCTGAGAGGATCATTTTCCAGTTTTCTTGGCAATTAACACAGGCCCTGCAATTTTTGTTTTCCTTTTTTCTTAGCAATCAAATTGTCACACTACATATTTCTAGCAAAGCTCATGGTGTTTGCTCACACGAATGAATGGAGTTCTCCTTCAAGCCTGTGTCAGTTTCAGGAAGAAACTTTCTCAGTCCGTTCTGCAAATACATTCATCTCACTCCAAGCCCTTCTTCTCTTCTCCCAAACTCACACGAACAACCCAAAAAACCAAGAAGCTACAAAACGCTCTCAGAGTTATCGACCTCATCACCCCAAAACCATCCCCCGCCGCGCGCCGCCGCCAAGGCCATCTCCGGCTCATTCAGGACTTTCTGCAGTCAGATTCCGACCACTTTACCTTCGGTTCTGCTTCCTCTGATCCAACAAACCCACGAGTAAAAATCTCAACTTTGTTCGATGAAAGCGTTTTGTCACACGCCATAAGCTCATGTGGGTCTTCTCGAAATCTTCATGGCGGGGTTCAGTACCACTGTGCAGCAATGAGAATTGGGTTTATTTCCAATGTTTATATTGGAAGCTCTTTGGTGAGTTTCTACGGGAGATGCGGTGAGCTGCAGAGTGCATATAAGTTGTTCGACGAAATGCCTGTGAGAAATGTCGTGTCTTGGACTGCCATTATTTCCGGGTTTGCGCAAACGTGGCAGGTTGATGTGTGCTTGCAGCTTTTCAGTGAAATGAGAAACTTTTTGGAACCGAATGATTTTACGTATGCAAGTATTCTGAGTGCTTGTACTGGCAGTGGAGCTCTTGGGCATGGAAGAAGTGCTCATTGTCAAACCATCCGAACGGGCTTTGATTCGTACATTCACATTGCTAATGCTCTTATCTCAATGTATTGCAAGTGTGGGGATGTTAAAGATGCGCTTTACATATTTGAAAATTTGGATGGCAGAGATAATGTATCTTGGAACTCCATGATTGCCGGGTATGCGCAGCACGGCCTTGCATTGCAGGCCGTCGATCTTTTTGAAGAAATGAAGCGGCAACGTGTGAAACCTGATGCCATTACTTTATTGGGCGTGCTCTCTTCGTGTCGTCATGCAGGTCTTGTCAAAGAAGGCCGGCTTTACTTCAATTCAATGATCAAAGAGCATGGTATTCATCCAGAACTAGATCATTATTCGTGTGTTGTTGACCTTCTTGGCCGGGCTGGTCTATTAGAAGAGGCTCGAGAATTCATTGAAAAAATGCCTATTCGTGCCAACGCAATTATATGGGGGTCGCTGCTTTCTTCCTGTAGGGTTCATGGGAGTGTGTGGATTGGCATTGAGGCTGCAGAGAGTAGGCTATTACTAGAGCCAGAGTGTGCTTCAACCCACGTGCAATTGGCAAACCTGTATGCTAGTGTGGGATGTTGGGATGGGGCAGCAAGAATGCGTAAGTTGATGAAAGATAAAGCAATTAAGACAAGTCCTGGGTTCAGCTGGATTGAGATTGGTAACGAGGTTCACAAATTTAGAGCAGAAGACTGTTCAAATCCCAAAATGATTGAAAGTATTGATCTCTTGGATAGTTTGGCAGACCACATTAAAACTTTAGCCTATGAGCCTGAAATGGAAGAGGAAGATTAAGCATGATTTATTTTGCTATCAAAGCGGCTAGCAAATAGCAATCGATATAAAATCTACTTTAAAGATTGATTTGTTCTGCTCGAAGATTCGTTCAGAGGTCCTTCTTTCATACAGGTTTTGAATATTAGGATCGATGTGAGGCTTCATAATGTCTTTGGTGTAAATAAATAGCGAGCTAATAACTTATTGTTCTAAATTTGTAGACACCACCTCGCGTTGCTCTGACGAGAGATGCTGTACGTACTTGTAGGTAATTGTATTCTTCCCCATTTTACTCTAAATAGCATTCTGAACTAGAATAGGTTTGATTTCTAACTCAGGAGAAAGTTTACCTTTAGTTTATAGCTTCGTTTGATTCTTTAATTTTACAACTGATTAGTGATTACTTTGGTTTGACAAATTTTTCTCAATGAGCTAATTTATACCTATGTTGCACTTCACCTGGTCATAACAATTCTAAGAGGCACCATCCATACCAAATGTCTCCTAGACAAGCTAAGATGGTTGCGCAATTTAGTCTTCAAGCTCGGTGTTTCTCTTTCTAGGTTAATCAATGGTATTTCTGATGATTCATATGGTATAATGTGTTATGTTTCGACCGAAAAAAGAAGAAGAGTATAATGTGTTATGTATTGACATGGGTTGACATGTGTAGCTCTTTTTCCTTCTTTCCATTGCATGAGGCACGGTATAAATTATGAAATCCTCTCTTACCTTCAACAAATTATTTCCCTACGCTTATGCTTCAATGGACACGGCCTGAACCATACAATACAAAAAGGCATGAACATTATAGAGAGCGCGAGTAATGCGAGTAAATCAATGGCACCATCCTGGGAGTGCCTATGCGGAATTTTCAGACAACATAATTCCTTCTCTTGATTGTTGCCAAGCATAATTCCTTCTCTTGATTGTTGAGGCTGCCGCGTTCAATCTCCCTTAGGGATCGCTCAAGTTCCTCGTAAATGTTCACGGGTGCGGATTGGGATGAAGTAGCAGCCACACCAGTTCCTAGCCCTAGCAGAATAATGAATAGCATACAAGGTGAATTCATTGGTACGTAGGTTGGTTTGGTTCGGTTTCTATCGGTTTTGGCTTGCTCAAGTGACCACATTATTGGTTGTTTGATTTAAAGAGAGAGAGACTGAGAGGATGGCGGTCAGAGTCTGTTTGTTTTGATTTATATACACAAAAGGAGGAGGAATTTGAGAAGCATGAAATCCTCATGGTATTAGTAAAAAGACGAAGAAAATTAAACAAAAGAAATCCTAATAGAAAAAGGACATGCATTGAACAAAAGAAATCCTAACAATCCTCCTAGTATCCCTCACTACAAGAACAATGAGTATTAGGGGCGGATATGTGGATTTGTCCCCATTAATTTTCATTGGAGGTGGAAATACAGATTTGTCTCTATGAAAAGTTACAGACGGAACGAAAAGTGTGCCCCTATTAATTTTATTACTTTTAGTGCAGAAAAAATTGCCTTTAACAATTTTAGCCAGAAGAAAATAAAAATATTAATCCAAACCCTAATTGTTTTCTAAAGTTAGCAGATAATTGTGGATTTCTAAGTGAAAAAAAATCACTCAAGTATTTGGCAAGAAAAGTGTGAGATGTTAATGTATGAATTGAATGGTAGGCCCTGCAGGTATTGAAAATACGTATGTGTCCATCGAGAGCTGAGGGCATGTTAAGTAACAAATTCTGATTACGTTTCACAATAAAATTTATAATTGCTTCCTGGTTATAGAAGCATTTTCTGAAAATGCACATGGTAGGTGCTTCTTCAAAAAACCTTTTCAAGTACTTACAAAAGCACTGAAATTTTAATATAAATAAATAACAGTTGAATATGTTTCTCAAAAAATTACTTTTAGCAAAGCTCTTGTGAGCATAAGTATTTTTTACATAAGCAATACTAAAAAGAAGAATTTAAAAAGTAACTAGGACACCGCCGCGAACATCACTAATCAGTAACACAATGCAATGTTGAAAAATATTTACACATAACACTATATTATTGGCAACAAACACCACAATAGCGGACCTAAAGGTGAATATGCAACTTGTAAGTAGACCAGACATTCGTGTCGTGTTTTCCGTGTTCCTGTTGTTTTCAGTGACATACCTGATATCTTAACGGGTCGTGTCGTGTAACACCTGTTAAAGTAAATGAGTAATATGACCCCCGAAATCGACCCGTTAATATTACCAAGTAGTATGACCCAACCCGTTATCCGTTAAAGAAAATATATTTTAAATTAATAAATAATGAAAATGTGAAACATAATTTGACCCCAAAAAAAAGAAGGAAATTACATAATGCTAAATTAGTATATGCATAGCACATTGTCACATAAAGTAAAAAATATTTGTCTTTCAAGTATTACATACTCCAAAATAAGAGCTAATGAAAAAACATTAGTACATTACTATAAAATACCAAATGTAAGGATATGCAAAATGAAGGAAGTTGTGTTTCAAGGTTGAGGAAACTTGCACGTTATATGCTTTCACATTTTTCAGATTTGAACATTAATGTTTACGAATTTTATTTATTTTGAATTCCTTAAAAATACTATTCATGAGGGTTTATATGGTTTTAAAATTCAAACGATGATGTACCCATACTCAAAGCGTAGACGATGCAATCACAAGCCTTTACATATTTTTTCACACTTGTAAATAATTATTATAATTTTTTAATGTGTTTGGTATTGTTAAATTACTTGATATTTTTATTTTTAATGTGTTTTATAATTTTTTAATCTCACTCTTTGCCTATAGTATACTACGAAAAGAAATAAATAAATAAACCTTAAATTTTATAAATTCATATATAATAATAATACAATAATACATATTTAAAAAATATACAATAAATACATATACATTATGGCTATTGTATTCAAGATTCTAAAAGACGCTAGGTGCTAGTCGGGCATGAACTGGGGCCTAGCGCCTAGGCGGCTAGGCGGAGGCATATAATTGCCTATTTATAATATATAAATAAGTGCCTATTTATACTTAAAAGACACATAATTGCATATACAAATTGTAAAATAAAATAACATATAGATTATAAAGTGCTAGAACATATTGAAAACATGGGAAACAAGCATATAATGAGTGTTCGTTCAAATATTCAACAAGTCTTTTACATTTTATTGAAAAAAAAATAGAATGTAGACGCCTAGGTGGGTTAGGCGAATATCTAAGCAGCTCTAGGTGCACTTTCTTAATTTTTAGAACAGTGATTGTATTTTATAGTAAGTTTTTTTAGTAGTTTAAAAAATTAAAATCATCGAAATAACTTTTTTCTTAACGTGTCGAAACGGTTACCCGCGTGTCACCACATGTTAAGGACCCGTTATTAACGAGTTCTCATCGTGTGACCCGATAACGACCTGATTAGTTATCATGTCGATCCGAAACCCGTTATTTTGTGTCGTGTAAGAAATTGCCAGGTTTACTTGTAAGGCCCCAATTGGTATTGCATTTTTTTGTCTTCACCAAAAACTAAAAATTAGGCAATAAAAAGGTCATTCCTAGTTCCCGCCAAAAGGCCTGGAATTTGGTCTTCCAAGTCTTTGCTATTTGTGGCCCTCACATTTACTAGCTAGCTATATCGTAATGCTTCCAGTTCTACTTTTCCCTGTACTTTTCTTTTGGGTAATTCGAACAAGGACAAACCTGAGGCTCAACGAACACGTAAATATTAGTTTAATCTTGAATAATTAGAAAACCATTTGAACCGTTCAAGCACGTAAATCTTATTTAAGTTTTCACCATGCAATTAGTCACTTTAACGAACTGCTTTAGTAACTTCACTAGTTGTCATCTGCATGTATAGTTATTCACTTGTTTCGTATCGAAGTAAGATCAAAAGGTCAAAAGACCTTAATTTCGTATTTGTAATTATAAGGCTTTAAGAAACAACAACGCGTGGTCCGGTTTTAGGTTGTGAAGCCTTAGCCGGTTCCAACATCCAGAATGAGGTCACTTTGTATATGTGCTTCAAAACTACCAATTTGGATAGAAGGCACAAAACTGGACCTACACCAAGCCCAAGAAGATCGAGCACAAGCACAAGATGGTGAAACCTTGCATTCCTCGAGAAGGCAACTGGTCCCAACGGAAGCTGAAAGGCTAAGGTACGAAGGCGTTGATGTCGAAAAAAGCGGCCGGAATTGAATAAGCCGGTCGTCTTGATGAATATGGTTGTATGCGTCAAGCCCTTAATTACGCCACTAGTACCCAGCCGATTCTTAGAGTTAATGAAAAAGGTTTCCAGCTGGTGGATTCGTGAAATCCATACAGTCAGAGTGGAAGGCCAAGCATTATTAAAATTGGGAGTTGTATGGCTTGCCCAAACAGTCTTCTTGAAAGACGAATCATGAAGATATGAATCAGGTTAGAAGTAACCAGTTTAGGATGGTTAAAGTTGTTGATTTCTCATAAAATAAAGGTGGGGAGTTTGTTAAGCAAAGACAAGATATGAGATAGAAGGAAAGCCTTAGGGTTTTATAGATGAGCTGGTATAGAGCTTAAGACCATCTCCAAAGGAGATGTCAAATTTTAAACATCAAAATGATAGTTGATAGTTTATGTGGCAATTTGACATTTTGTACAATATTTTGTTCCACCCGATATGTCAGATAATAATGTCATTTAATATTTTTTATCTTTTTGTGGAGTCTAATGATTAAAGCAACCAATCAAATATTTCAAAAATATAACAACATTTATTATATATTATGTTAATTTATTAAAATATCATTTAATAAATTTGACATTTGTTGTCAAATTTGACAGCAAAAGGCTTTGCCTTTAAATGACTCAGCGCCACCTAAGAAACTGAAAGCTCGTTTGGACAGAGTTTGCTGCCATTTTTGACATCTCATTTGGAGATGCTCTAAGGGGGTCTCTATCTAAGAGAATCGAGGAATAACTTCAGGGTATGCTTTGTATTTTTTGGCGGCTCCTTTGTCTAAAAAATTGGGCACGTGAGTAGCCGAGTAGGAGTTTGACGCGTGGCAGAAGAAAGGAAAAGTGTGTCAGGTAGAGGCAAAGTTGGTGTAAAATGGGATCGAGGCATTTAATGGAAGATACTGGGTGATTTAAAGAATGTTCACTTCTTAAAAACCTTCAGGCCAAGTGTCCATGGCCAAGGATTTCAAAAGCGAATGGGCAATGTTGGCCCTGAAATAGCGGGTTGGACTGATATAGGTTAACCCAAGGACTGCAATTCTCAACCTAGTAAATATCCTTCAGCTAGTGGGTTTTGGCACACGAATAGCATTAGTTCGAACGTGTCCTCATGGACGTAGGATTGTGAAAAGATTAAGAATAAGCCTTGGATAAATATGAATTATCTTAGGGATTCAAATCTCAAAGATGAATGCCTACATAATTAGACAAAGATGAATGTATCTCATAATGGGACTAGGTTCAGAATCTTGGTGAGAATCAAATTAAGAGGTCGAGATTGGATGAAGATGAAGTTTTGGCTGAGAAAGGATAAACGAATATCCAAGTAGATGCCAAGCAAACACAGTCTATTAGGACTCTACCTCAGCAAGCTTGATTATCTTGGAAGCTTGCCTATAAATAGAAAAGACTCTACAACATTGAAAGTCCTTTCAACTCAACAAGCAACTCAAAATGCTCTACGCAAAAACCTCCCTCTATGTGAAACCTTTCTCACACTTTTTGAGTAAAAAACAATAATATCTTAACCCTTCTGTCAAGACATCTTCAATTTGGACTAACAACACTGTTTGACAACCTAGCGACATCTTCAATTTGGACTATGCACTGGAGCTGTATAACCAAGCGATCAAGGAACATCTTCAGTTTGGATTAACAATGCTACTTCTAGTTGGTTGGTTATCTATCAAAGTCTCGATTAGTGAAGAGTTTTTAACTGATACACCAAAAGAGGTCACTTCATTAGGTTCCCAGCATAATGGAATGTTCTATGATTGGTTACTCTCAGATGCATTGCGGAATTCGTCATTCAAACGGCTGAACCAGGTTCACAATAAAAATGTTCATCCTCTTTGAGTACTTGTGTCTCTACAATCTGATACAGATTCGAAGCACCTATATTCTCACGTATATAGTTGAGGTAGTCAAACTTAGTGAATGATATCCTGAATTTTGCACTGATCTAGGCAACCTTGTTTTCTGGTTCTAGAACTCAATGCTGAGGAGTATTCCTTCCTCGGTTGTAATTGCTCAATTACAGAAGTCAGCAACGCATCAAATACCATTACCATTGCATCTATCTACTCGACCAACTGATCTCTATTGCAAGTTGGCACACCCGCATTCATAAGAAAGACATAGTTAACTCATAGTTACTCGGCCTGTGTGCCACGTAGGTGACTTTGTAATGTTTAGGGTCAACATACATACAATGATTGTGGGTTCAATGATGTTTGATGGAATTAATTAGATTAGCTTTCTAAGTTATGCGGTGAGACATGGAAGAGATGGTACAGGGATCAGAGGTTTCTTTTTGGTGATATGGAGGAGGAGGTGAAGGATGAAGAGGTGGTGGGCCAACAGCGGTCAACTGGGAGGATAAGGATGAGGAGATTTATTGGTGGTTTTAGAAGGTGCGAGGACTTTACAAGATTATTCCCTTTTTTCATTATGCTTTAATATATGACATTACTGGGATTTTAATAGCACCAATGCTCTATTAGTTGTAAGGACACA
The DNA here is from genome assembly GCF_019419815.1 of Pyrus x bretschneideri. Taxonomy (NCBI): domain Eukaryota; kingdom Viridiplantae; phylum Streptophyta; class Magnoliopsida; order Rosales; family Rosaceae; genus Pyrus; species Pyrus x bretschneideri. Next base: position 3,533,487 of record NW_025999779.1, read on the forward strand.
TGTCGAAATATTAACAAAAAGACACAGAATGAGACAACCATTTTAAGATAGCAAACCCATGGCCAAGGGCAAAAGCCTGCTGGAGCTGCAAACTAATTTGGTCTTCCTATTCCTTGCTAGACACAATGGTAGTTATGGACTATTTTTGGTCTCCTTGCAATTATTGGCTATAATTCAATCAAGATAATGTTATATATGATCAGATATACTGTGTTTCGCATATGTGGAGCAAAAAATAATCCAAAAAATTATGAAGCTCACATATGGACTTCTATCTTGCAGCTGACAAGAATGCTCTTACTAAATTGGCGATGCCCGTATTTATTCAACGTGCAACCCTCTTGAACACCTAAGCTGCTGACTATGATCTCTTAAAGCTTCGATGCTTATTGCAAGAAGAAATTTAAAGGTATTAAAGGTATGATTAATAACCAAATCCTATCTCTAAAACTTTCCTTATTGAAGACCAAATCAATTAGGCAAGGAATCACAATCAAACCCAATCAGAGATTCCACGAGATAATTCCAAGGTACTATAATTAAATAATATATTTAGAATAATTCTCTCATCCATCCAACAAGGACACCTTGGCCAACTAGATGCCGACACATGGTGTGAGATCCATTTCCTTATGATTGGCCACATCTCCCTGTAAATACCCAATTTTCCAATAATTTCTGGTAAGCTTTTGCTACGCACTTATGCTCTATGCTCTTTCTCTTTTTAGAGAAATTAACAGTAGGCATTGAAGATCTATTGACCAAACCCTTCCCCCCCTCCCCCCCCCACTTCATGGGTGCATGGCTTTGGTGTCTTTGATCAAATGTGTTTAATTATTTTGTAGGTGCAAATTCATCAAGACTAAAGACAAGAAATTTTAATTATTTTGTAGGTGCAAATTCGTCAAGACTAAAGACATGAAATTTTTACTACACAAAATGGTGCTTTCATTGAGAGCCTAGTTTAATTCTCGAATAAGTTTTCGCAATTTCTTTTGGAACATCTCCCTCTTTGAATTTTTCTAGGTGCTCCCAAACTTTGAATTTCTAATTCCTTGATTTGCATGCCATACAGGAAGGAAAACAAGGTTGAAAATTTTTGAAACCATAATGAATGGTAAGCCCTACGTGCCTGGATATAGACTAAAGAATGGAAACCCTAAGTAACTGTGCATCATTACTCCTCATGGTTAAGCATAGTTGCTAGAGGCCCCTTGCCACCACAATGGACCATCGCAACAATAACTCAACATGCAAGCCCAGATGCTGGGCTTGACACCTAGGCCGTGTTGGCCCAGCTAGCAGATCCAACCCAAGGGGGCCTAGGCCTAAGCCATAACGTAGGCATATGCACAACATGCCGAATGCAGGCTTTAACAGCCTAGGAGCAAGCCCAAGCCTAGCAAGCTTAGTGGGTAGCGTCTGGCCCAACATCCAACTAGACGGGTTGGCTAACGAAGTCATCTGTGCCCGTACTAACGACTTGTACCTCTGACCTGGCTCTTGAGCTTCAGATTAGTTTGATTATACCAGGCAGATTGACTCACGGATTGGTGATTGAACCTGGGTTTTTCGCCCTATTTTCTAGCGATTTGACCCATCTAGGCTCAAATTTCGTACTTATGGTCTCTTTACTAGCACCCTCTTTAACAACATACCTTGGTGAATCAAGTCCTTGAGCACATCAAGACACAGTGCACTCTTGATGAGATGTTTAGAAGCAGAATGATGATGAATGAGGATTTTTGTTTCTAATAACGTTTGATAAGCAACCACTCAACTAATCATAGGCTGAGCATTTAGGCAGAGTGCACTTCCACTTTGTCCCGTTATGGAAATGTCCTATGTTGCCTTGGCGCTAGAGAAACATTTATTCCCAGCTTGGTATGCGGACGAGTGTGCACTCATAGTTGGGTCTACGCTTCGACGAACACTCAAGACCTGATTTCAAGCACAGTGTCTATTCGTGACTCAGTTCGCAAGAAGTTCTTTCCACTTTACACCAGATCATATATCACATGGAATGAGAAAAAGCTCAAGAATGTTCTGGTTCAAGTTCAACTGGTAGTCAATGTCAAGCTTAGTCACGAGCAACCCTTCACCAGTCAAAGATAAATGACGTGTACATCATGAGTGACGCTGACCTACATACCATCGCCGGAGGCACCACTACCCCAACTGAGGAAGATCCAATAGGAAGTATAGAGGCTTTTAACTGAGCGACTATGCGATTTCTATTGAATTTAGATCACATATGAAGTGCTTCAGATGAACGTGACTACATGAGCAGGTCGTATTTCACAAACGAGATTGAACAGACAGATCCACCTCTTAAGTTCACTATGCCTTACTTCACCTTATTAAAGGGGAAACGAGGATCTGTAAAGACACCTCAAGCACTAACGCAGCGCCACAACCCTCTATAGGAACAACGACGCCCTCATGTTCAAGATTTTTGCTACAACTCTACAGGACGAGGCGCAAGTGCTTATTGATTCTTCAAAGGAATGCTTCGGCTTTGGTTGAAAGAAAGCTTTATTCAAAGAGATCTTTGGCAGCGTATTAGTCTTCAAAGATTTGACAGAGGTTTTCATTTTGTGAGAATTTTAGCCCTTCAATGTAGAAATTGTCGACCTTGAATGTAGAAATTGTCGACCTTTATGCTTGTTTGAGGACCTTGTATTTATAGACTTCTCAAAGCTTGCATTTGGATGAATTTGGCTTTGATTTGTGTCTTGATTCATTCATGTGAGAATTCAAGCATGTTTTGTGTCTTACTTTCAACCACTTTACCTTGCTTGGCCGAATTATAAGGCTTTCTTGCTTATTTTGTGAGCAATCTTCAATTCTTGCTTGTTTTGTGAAGGTACTTTAGCCTTTTTTTTTTTTTTTTTTTTTTTTTTCTCTAGTTTTAGGAGCAATTTGGGTCCCTTGCCAATTTTAAGGAAAGATTCCCTTTTTTGCCGAATTTTAGGGAAGTTTTGAGCTTCCTTTGCTAGACATGTCATTGATGACTTGTCCATTTGTGATGAGTCATATGCTACGTGAAGCTTTGTGATGCACATTTTGTATGCAACCAAATTTACATGTCTACAAATGCCCCCACTTCAAGGCGCTTGTAGGCATGTGCTTGTCACATGTAGGAAACGTGTTTTGAAGTCCTACAATGTGAATGTTCTAACATAAGGGTCTTAAGAATTGATCTTGAATTAGTTTGCTTCTTCAAGGGTCGTAGAGGTGTATTTCTTGAACAAAATATTTCTTCAAGGGCCGTTGAGGCTTGGTCTTGAATTGAAGTGATGAATTTCGTCAAGAGCCGTTGAGGCGTATTTCTTGGACGAAACATTTCTTCAAGGGCCGGAAAGGCTTGATCTTGAATGAAATAAAAATTGTCTTCAAGGGTTGTAGAGGCTTGATCTTGAGTGAAAATGATAATTTTCTTCAAGGGTCGTTGAGGCTTGATCTTGAATGAAATTAAATTTTTCTTCAAGGGCATAGAGGCTTGATCTTGACTAAAATGAAATTTTTCTTCAAGGGCCATAGAAGCTTGATCTCGAAAGAAATGAAATTTTTTTTAAGGCCGTAGAGGCTTGATCTTGAAAGAAATGAATTTTTTCTTCAAGGGCTGTAGAGGCTTGATCTTAAAAGAAATTTTGGAAATGGATAAATTGGCACATACTTATTGTGCGTATTGATTTTCCATAATTTTGACAAAATACATTTGGTGTATTTTGAGACTTGGATTTTTCCTTATGGGTATATGAAAAATGCTTTTCCTTCCTTAAGTCGGAATCTCCTTCAATTTTGGCAATGAGGGTGATTTACTTCAAGGTTTTGGAAAACTTTGGTGATTTCCTTCAAGGTTTTGGAAAGCCTTGGTGATTTTCTTCAAGATTTTGGAAAGCTTTGGTGATTTCCTTCAAGGTTTTGGAAAGATTTAATGCTTGTCCTTAGGTAAGTAGGATTTGCATTTTTTTCGTTTCTTTTTTTCTTTTCCACGGCCAAGAGGGTATTTTCCCTTTTGGTTTGGGGAATTTGAAGAGTTGTCCTTGCTTTGGAGGGATTTCCTCTGTGAATTTTGGCAAGTGATAGGAGCATATTTATACGACTTAATTAGCTTGTTTTCTTGCATTTAATTAGCTAAACTATGTTAATTATAGTGTTTAAAGTTATTTTCGTGCAATTTCAGTTTTTAGTGTCAAAGTATGCAAAAAGAAGCAATTTGGAGCATTCTAGAGCATTTTTGGGCCAAGATTGGATAGTGCAAGCATGGAGGCATGAGGATGGACGAATTTGAAAGGCTTGAATTCAGTTAGGGAGTTGCAAGGGGGCCTAAAAACCTGATTTCTAGAAGGCTACATTAGAGCCACATGCACTTCCATCCTTCAAGCCATTCCACATGCAATTTCAACCTAATCCACATGCATTCGTCATCATAACCTAGCTGTCATTCCACCTTTGTGCCATGCTTACCCCTTTGTTCCAGCCACTCCACATGCATTTCCAACCCACATGCCCCTTTAATCATTCAAACATGCACCCTTTATTCTTTCATCATTCCAGCCACTCCACATTCATCACCAACACAATCATCAACAAAAGAACTTTTCCTAGCTGTTTTGCACATGCATTCCCTTAATTATTTCAACCACATGCACCCATAATCATTCACACCTTGTAGCCACATGCACATTCACCCCTTTCTCTCCCTATAAAACCATGCAATGCATTCATACAAACTAGTCCCATTCATTCACCATTCACGCCAGAAATTCATCCCCTCTCTATAACACATCCATACTTCACCATTCTTCATATTTTCTGCCCAAAAATAAGCCTTGAGGTCCCCTACATCCATCCCTATCCTAAACACATCATTCTACACCATCCATAACTCCCCATCCCTCCAAACCTATCCTTAGACCTTGTGCCACAACAAAGAGGAGGAGAAGAGTGCCTAAACGTTCATACAATTCAAGTTTGAGTTGTTGGAATTTTTAGGTGTTGCTTTTCCTCGATTTCAATTCTCTTTGTCTTGTACGTATGAGGAACTAAACCCCCCCTTGGCTAGGGGGGGATTCGAAATATATGTTTATGCTTGCAATATGATTTGATTACTTCTAATTACGTTTCATAAGTTGTGAATTCAATTTGTTTAACTGTTTAATTGATAACTTATTTATGTATGTTTATTGAGAGTGCACGCTTAATTTTCATGCATGAATATGACGCTAGAATATAAGTGAGTTTCACCTAATAGTTATGAACTTATATTCACAAGTAGTGGAGGTTGCTTATAAACAATCGCGTTAAATGAATTCTTGGCAAGAGTATCATGCATTCATAGTTACAATTGCCTCGTCAACACTTATAATTTTCATAGAGCATAATGATCTCTCATTGTATCTCTTCTATGCATTCATGTTGAGAACTATTGGAGAATGATTTGAATTGTCGCATGCATCATCCAATTCAATAACATAAGGAAAATTTGAGAGTTAATTAGTGCATCACGGTTAACTTGGGGTGTTGAGCATCATGGTTTATTGAGAAGCAATTGGAAATCGTTTTATATGCAAGTGTAACATGTGTGGAGATGAACCCCTTAGCTAGCCATCCCATCCATTCTATTCCATCAAATTCGTTTTACAATCTGTTTTGTTTCCAAGTTTCTGTTTTAATTTCAAATTCATCCAAAACCAATCCCCCTTTACTTTATTGTCCAAATTAGTTAGAAAGTGTCTTAGTTTGTGTTTATAAGTGTTTTGATTCAATTTGTTGCACAAATTCGTCCAAATTCACCAAGGTGCTCAAAACTGCCCAGAACAAAACTGCCCAGAAAGTGTTTTTAAGGCAGTTTTGAGTGTTTTGAGTGATGTTTGAGTCTTTTTGGTTTGTTTTAGTATTTTAAGCGTTTAGTTTTGCATTCTTTGAGTCTAGTTTAGTGTTTTAAACTTTATTTTACGTTTTTGAGTCAGTTTCCAAGTGATTTGCAATCCCTCCTAATCCCCGGTTAAGAACGATCCCTACTTACATACTTACTACAATTGATAAAAAGAGGGTTTAATTTGTGTGCGTATAATTCACGCATCAGCAAGGGGGCAATTTCCTTTGATGTTTTGGAAATTTTGAAGCCTTTTCCTTATTTCTTTGTTTCCTTGTCTTTTCTTTGCTGATTTTTGTTGAAATAGCATGCTTTTTTTTCCTTGTGGCCGAAATTACCTTGCCACTTTTGCTTGGAATTTGCTTCATTCTTTTGGTTGGAATGTATTTCCTTCTTCTGATTTTCCTTTTGCTATTTGGTATGTATTCTCTCTATAGCATTAGGAGGCAATTAACCCTTATTTATAGGATAATGGGTGTGTGTTTTTTGTCACACGACCCTTGCCGTGCACATTGACTCTGCTTGGTGCCGTGAGTTTTGGTTGTTTGGTGCTTGTTGTAGTATGTTACTTTTTACCGCGTGGTGTTGTGCAAAAGACTACAATGGTGTTACGCTGTGTAGTGCCTTTTGGTCACAGTTTTCCCTTGGTGGTGATGTTGCCGTGCGGTGCAAGAAACTGCTTGCGTAATCTTTACGGGGTTAGCATTTTGATTTTTTTGACACTGTAGCGTGCTTTGAAGGACCATCTTGTAGCTACTCTCTTTGCTGTGCTGCTCAAGCTTTGTGGCTGATTTCTTTTCATCGTTGTGACTTTGTCATCGTCATCCTTCAATGCTCACGGGGTTTGTATAGCATGTCTTTTGCTTTAGTGAAGCAATTTTTTCCTTCTTGCCACCCCATTCTTGTGCTTATGTTGCCTTGTTTGTTTTGTTGCAACGATGGTATTTTTCAAGTACTTTAAGAGCAATATCATCACCATTCTTGCGAAGGAAGGCGATTTGCAAGATAAGGGAACAACATTGATGCTTTGTGCGCCGTTGACTTGCCCTAAGGTGCTTGTTCTTCTTGCAAAAGACAACTTGATGCATATCAAGTTGTGGTCTTCTGAAGTATCTTGGGAGGTGACAGATTTTGGTCGACCAAATACAAAGAAGAAGGCGTGTACATCAAGGATTCTTATTTTGAATCCTTCGCACCATGTTCGTGACAATCCACCGACTTCGTTTGAGCTTCTTGGTGATCACATCCGTAGCGGAGCTATAACTTGGAATAGCACCTTGTCGACTATTGGAGAAGTCATCTTGGCTTTTTTTTTTTTTTTTTTTTTTTTGCTCATTTTGTAATACGGCTTTGTAGCCGAATTCTTCTTTTAAAGAAATAAAGTATTCACATTCTTGAATTTGCTCTTTATTCTTCAAAGTATTTGCGTTTTTGTTGATGATGTGACTGTACTTGAAGTTTTGAAGTTTCAAGTTGCCTACGTACCCTCGGTTAAGGAGGGATCAGTCATGACATAGTTCAAAGGAAGGATGGATTTTTTGATTTTTTTTTTTAATTTTGTTTTTCCGTACACAGTTTATGCTCTTGCTGGCCAGGAGCGTTGGTTGTCGCATTTAAAGCTCATGTGAACAAGGAGCATTGTTGCCATGTGCAGTTTAGGCTCGTGTAGGTGAGGAGCTTGTGTCGTGTGTAGTTTAGGCTTGTGCAGGCGAAGAGCTTTGTGCCGTGTGCATTTTAGGCTTGTGCAGGCGAGAAGCGTTTGTTTGTTTGGTTTATGGGTAGTAACGCTTCAAGAATCTGCCATTGATGGGGCCGATCATTAAGCCGTCTTCCGCCATGATTAAGTAGGCGCCGTTGGTGTAGACTTCTTGTATTACGTAAGGTCCATCCCACTTTGATGTGAACTTGCTTTTTGTCTTGTGAATTGTGATGATAGGCCTTCATAATGCCAAGACAAGCTCTCCAATTTGGAAAGACCTTGGATGGACCTTCTTGTTGAATACCTTGGATAGTCGTGCTTGGTAGCATTTCAAGTGTTGTTGAGCTTCGATCTTCCTTTCGTCGAGTGCTTCTAACTCTTGAAGTCGTAGCTTTGCATTTTCCTCTTCAGTCAAGCCTTCTTGTATAGCCATCCTTAGTGAGAGGATTTGACTTTCGACCTTTTTGTTCTTTCTTTTGCTTTCTCCTCGAGCTTTAGAGATTCACAGTGGCGTCGAACTCAGTGTCTCTGTGTTCTACTAAGCACTAATAGGGGGAGGATGGTGTTTGTCGTTTTGGAAAGGTGGAATGCTCTTAATCCTTTAAATTACAAGGCGGTTGCCACTATAAAATAATGACAGCCTTCATTCAAAGGAATCTCTATTTTTTTAAATATAAAAATTGGAACTAGTTGGCGGGCCTACTCTACATTGAACTTTAACGATCTGAAACGTTTATTTTTCAAGTCTTCATTCATAGATCATCCTTGCGAAATAGTAATTCAATCTCCGTTTACCCATTTGATTTTCTTGATGAAATTTCAATGTTTTTTAAAATACAGTGTTTGTCAATTTCTTTGACCTCAATTAGATACCTCAAACATTTCTGATTGTGCCAATATTTTGCAAGGATGATTAATAAAGTGCAACTTAAAAAATAAACTGTTTGGATTGTTGCCCCAAAACTAGACCCCTTTAGATAAAGGGCTTGATATTATAATATTACCTTTTTCTTTAAACAACTTATATTATGTATACTAAGGGGAAGGAGGATGGGCTTAGCCTTATTATGAGCTAGCAATAATATGTTTCAAATTCGTCTTTGTCAACCACTCACTTACAAGTGAAGAGTGAAGATGAATACAACTAGACTGTAATACTAAATGACAATAATATTACTAATATTTTTTTTTTTTTTTTTTGTAAAAGATTCGAGTGCAGGGTGTTAGCCTATACCTTTCATTATTCGGGTTGAAGGCACGTAAATAACTGAACTTATATATTCACAACTTCAATCCATACAAACAGCAACATATATAATAAAACCACCAGCTCGAGTACGACAGATCAGCTATGCACCCAATCCTAAAACAAGTCAGCCACCCAATCCTAAATTTATATTAAGATACTATTCGGTATTATGGTTTGGTAGTATTCCTCTTTATTTGGAAGTGAGAGATCTTAGGTTCGAATCTTGTGGATGACGAATTCGATATCAACTTAGGCTGCTAATTATGTAGTTTTGCTAAGCTCTATCTTCCCTTAATGTAAAAATATCGATGTACTAAAAAAAAAAACTTATCTAAAGATAGCGTCAATATTATATAAACATCAAATAAAAGTTCTCATGACATAAAAACCTAATACCGTTAATTTGTGCATTTAATACAAAGGGGTAGTGGAACCGTAGGTCAGGGTGGGTAATCTAGGTTCCTCTTTAATAGAGGTAGGATCTATCAACAATATAGGTGTCATGTTTATTAGAGAGATGATATAAATGGTGGTACACATTAGGGGTGGGCAAACAGGGTAGTGGAACAGCGGGTCGGGACGGGTACGGTGCGATTCCAATTTTTTTGGAGAGTAAACGGCGCGGAGTGGGGGCGAGGTGATGACAATTAAGAGGCAGGCCAAGTCCAAATATTGAGAAGAACGGGGCTTCATAATTGTGTGAATTTCTAGCTTCACCACTGTCTACAGCACTCGTCAACCATTAGCACTAGTCGTGGCACTGCTCGACTTCCAATTCTTTAACGGACACTCAGAAACCATTTTCCGAAATTGTTTAATTTTTTGTTTCTCCACTATAAATATTCCAACACTCACAAAAGATTTCATAATTGTTTGAATTTTTTGTCCGTCCCCACTCAAATTTTTCCAACACTACCACAAAGAAGGTTTTTTCTTTCTTTCTTTCATCGACTAATTTGGTCTTCCAACACCTTGCTAGACACTCTGGTCATTAAAATCTGGTTTCTTATGCCTTTTTAATCCCAAATGACTGCAAAAATCTTTTGGTATTTATGTTTGCACTCAAATGCATCAATATTTATATTTACCTGATTAGCTAGTTTGTACCCAAATTAAAAAATTGGTTTCCCAGTCACCAGATTTGCTAACAAGAAAATGTACCCAATGCAATAAGATTGTACCCACGCCTGGCCTTATAAAGGGGAAAAAACTTATTGAAGCATTTTTACAAACACTTGTTCATACCAGAAGTTTTCATAAACTCAAATATAATCTAAAACAAAACGCACGCATATTCAAATACAAATTGTCAAAATGAACACTTGTGGGGTTAAATATGAGTACGACTCAAATTTCGGTGAAATAATTGACCATACATATTTACGATAATATTGATGAATTTGAATGCAAAGGTAAAAATAAAAAATGGAATAGCTTGAATTGGGTGACTAAAATCTGGGAGTTGTGTTACAACCATCTCCAATTATTTTTCCCGTGAAAATGAGTGATATGAGAGAGAATTTATGAATTTTTTTTTTTTTTTTTTTGTAAATAAAATTAAAAAAAAACTAACATGAAATATGTGAATAGTAAAATAATGAAGTGTAAAAAGTCGAGAGACTTTGATCAAAAAACTAAAATTCAACAAAGTTTCAGTTATAGAGAATGGGTGATTAGGGACCGGAATCTAATCTCTATTAGTTTTTTATTTTTTTGGTTGGAGGGAATTTCTCTATTAGTTTAGTTAATGAGACCAATCAAATATTATAGGGTCCCAATATTATATCATATGTCAAAAGTTGAGGGGAAATTTGATATGCTTACCACAGCTGGCGGGGTTGGATCTCAACACATGCTTTTTCTTGTAGCAATCAAATATTGCATTTTATTATTCACCCTCTTGCTCTTTAAAAATCAGTTTGAGTACAAATTTGTAAGGCAAAGATTATTTTGTCAATAGTTTTTTAAAAGGATACTTGTGAAAGTGGTGGATTGATAAGTTGATAAGAGATTTTTTCTTCAACTTATTGTGTTTCAGATTCAAATTCTTTCAGTTCAGTATAGCTTTACAAAAGTAATATCGCTTATAATACGAAATTTAAATAAATTGAGTAGAAGAACATCTTATCCACAGCTTAAATCTAGCACTGAGAATTCCGATTTTAAATCTATCAGATTGGTAAGTAAGCAAAAGTAATATTTTCTCAATTCAACTGTGATTGTTCATTTCTCATACTATTGAGTAGTTCATATTATTGGAAAAAAAAAAAAAGTGTCACTAAACAATAACTTTGACATTTTGGTGTTCCAACAATTAACAATTTAAGAAATCAGAACACATTTATTCTACGTGTAGTTCAACCCTCTTGAAGACTTGAGTTGCTGACTTCGATCTCTCCAAGCTCCCTTGCCCTTGGCAAGGAGAAAGTCAAATGTATTAAAGATGTGATTAATAACCAAATCCTGTTGTTAAAGCTCTCCGTATTAAAGACCAACTCGATTAGTTAAAAAATCACAATTAAATCCAATTAGGGATTCTATGAGATAATTCTAAGATACTTATAATTAAACAATATATTTGGGATAATTCTTTCCTTCATCCAATAGATGACACACTTTGCCAACTGGACGCCGACACATGGCGCGAGATCCCTCTACTCATGGCCGGCCACAACTTCCTATAAATACCCCATTTTCCATCAATTTCGGGTAAGCCCTTGTTACACAAGTAAGCCTCCTCCAGAGAAACTAACTTAGGCATTAAAGATCAAAGACCAAACTCTCCCTCACCATGAACCATTGCCCAAACTTCCCCCCCTCCACTTTGTGGGTGTGTGACTTTGGTCTTTGATCAAAGTTGATTAATTGTTTTGAAGGTACAAATTCATCAAGACGGAAGATGGCGAATTTTTGCTACCACATTGTGCACACCAAGTAAATGAAACTTGGTTTCGAATTTCACATCGAAAAGACAACAAGAAAAAGCCAAAGAGTGTTTTCTATTTGCGGTCTGTACATATTTGGGTAAGGGTGCAGCATGGATGAACTACTCGTGGTAAGTTGAGTATGTTGAATTTTTCTTTTCTCCACTATAAAAATTCTAATGCGTTGAATATTTCGTTTCTCCACTATAAATATTCTCACACTCATAAAAAGTTTCATAATTGTTTGAATTTTTGTCCGTCCCACTCAAAGTTTTCCAACACTTCCACAAAGAAAGGCTTTTTTCTTTCTTTCATGGACAAAACTGAGGCTCAATCACTCGTTGATTCCAGAGGCAGGGCCTGTAATTATGCCCAATTGGACTGTGAGGACAAAGACCTGGGAGCTGCAGACTAATTTGCTCTTCCAATTCCTTGCTAGACACGGTGGGAGTTGTGGGCTATTTTCGGTCTCTTCACAATCACTGGCTATAATTCAATCAAGATTATGTTCTATGTGAGAAGATATATCGTGTATTTGTGTTTCGTGTGCATTCGTGTAAACGAAACTTGATTTCTAATTTCACAGCCAAAAGAGAGAAAAAAAAAAGAGTTTCTTATTTGGAATCTATATTTTGGTGAGGATAGAGCATGCACGTACTACTGGAGGCAGGCTGAGTTTGGTTAAACTCTTTCATGGCTTCATTCTGTTATGCATGAGCACACGTATGGGATCTGCAGCACTCTCCAGCACTAGTCTTGGAAATGAAACTGACCGCATGGTGCTACTCAACTTCAAGAAAAGCATCACTCAAGATCCTCTCCATGTCATGAGCTCATGGAATGAATCCGTCCATTTCTGCGGTTGGGTAGGCGTTACGTGCAACCATTACACCAGAAGAGTCTTCATGTTGAACCTGCAAGATCAGAAACTGACAGGCTCTTACCTCATTCTATAGGAAACCTTTCCTATCTTGCTAGAATCAACCTAGGAAGCAATAGCTTTTGTGGTGAAATTCCTGAAGAAATTGGTCGTCTGCAAAGCCTGCACTTTCTCAACTTGTCTCACAATTCCTTCAGCGGGAAAATTCCAACCAATTTATCCCAGTGTACACAACTAAAGACGATTGAGTTTGGTTACAATGAGCTTATTGGGTCAATTCCAAACCAACTCAGTTCCTTGTTAAAATTAAATCATATGGGGTTTGATACTAACAATCTCACTGGAACCATCCCGACTTGGATAGGAAACTTTTCTTCTCTGCATGACTTTGATCTTAGCTTTAACAACTTGCGAGGAAGCATACCCAATGAGCTCGGGCGGCTAACAAGATTGCGAAGATTCGCACTTCAAGGAGACAATCTCTCTGGTATAATCCCTGCTTCCATCTATAATATTACTTCCATATCATTGTTTGGTGTTGTTCAAAACCAACTGCATGGAGAGCTACCACCAAATCTCGGCATTGCCCTTCCTAATCTCAAAAAATTTCTCTGTGGCGACATCAAATTCACAGGAAATATTCCTGTATCATTGTCAAATGCTTCTAGACTACAAGATTTTGACATTATTATAAATGGTCTTACTGGAACACTCCCTGCTGAAAATTTTGGATCCTTACAAAGCTTAGTTTCGGTAGGCCTTGATCGCAATAGATTGGGAAGTGGGAAACCTGGCGACCTGAATTTTCTCAAGTTCTTGGCTAATTGTACTAGTCTTGAGCGGTTGGGTCTTTCCTATAATCAATTTGGGGGAGAATTGCCTGTATCAGTTTCCAACCTTTCCACCACATTAAGATATCTTATTTTGGGGACAAATTTGATACATGGAAGCATCCCTTTGGGTATTGGAAATCTTGTAAACTTGGTCCTGATTGGAATGGAGAAGAACTATTTCAGTGGTAACCTTCCTGAAGAAATTGGGAGGCTTCAGAAGTTGGAAATAATATATTTGGGTGGCAATAATCTTTCTGGGCCAATCCCGTCGTCCCTAGGTAACTTGACTTCATTGTTAAAGCTCAGTCTAGAATTCAATAGATTTGCGGGAAATATACCACCAAGTCTAGGAGACTGCCAACATCTATTAAAGCTTGACCTTTCTAGCAACAATCTAACAGGCACCATACCTAAAGATATTTTTGGGCTTTCGTTCCTTTCAATTTCTTTGAGCATGTATGACAATCATTTAACAGGTTCACTGCCGTCTGAAGTTGGCCTTTTGGTAAATCTAGTAGAGCTAGATTTATCAGGAAACAATTTATCAGCTGAAATTCCCACAACCCTCGGCAGTTGTATTATGTTGGTGCGCTTGAAATTGGAAGGTAATGAGTTTCAAGGAATAATTCCTCAATCTCTTAAAAGTTTAAGAAGCCTAGAAGAGATGGATCTTTCGCGCAATAACTTATCCGGGCAGATTCCTAAATTTCTAAGCAAGTTTAGATTTCTTAGGCATCTCAACCTTTCATATAACAATTTTGAGGGTAAAATGCCAGAAGAAGGAATCTTTTTAAATGCAACTGGCCTCTCAATTTTCGGAAATCCTAAGCTCTGTGGTGGCAACTCGAAGTTACATTTACCTGCATGCCCCAACATAAAGCCTCATTCATCTCGAGGCCTACTTGCCCAACATGTAGTTATCCCTTTAGCTTGTGCACTTGCCTTCATAATTGCTATGTCTTGCTTCATTGTTGCATGCTCTATGCTTAAAAAGCGAGGAGGTATACATGCAGCTTCACGTTCTTATAAGGATTGGAAATCAGGTGTTTCTTACTCAGAACTTGTTGAATCAACTAACGGGTTCTCGAGGGAAAATCTGATTGGTTCAGGAAGTTTTGGTTCTGTTTACAAAGGAGTAGTCCCTGGTGATGGAACTCTAGTTGCAGTGAAGGTATTAAACCTTCAACAACAAGGAGCATCCAAGAGTTTTATGGATGAATGCAAAGCTTTGAGAAGCATAAGGCACCGTAATCTTCTCAAGATCATAACTGCATGCTCAAGCATCGACAATCAGGGTCAAGATTTCAAAAGTCTAGTTTTTCAGTACATGGTGAATCAAAGTCTAGATGTTTGGCTGCATCCTAGAGAGGATGAGCAATCTCAAAGCAAGAGATTGAGCCTTATCCAAAGACTCAATATTGCAATTGACGTTGCTTCTGCATTAGATTATATCCACCATCGTTGCGGAACTTCAATTGTTCATTGTGATATAAAGCCAAGTAATGTTCTTCTTGACGAAGATATGGTGGCTCACGTTGGTGACTTTGGTTTAGCAAGGTTCCTATTGGAGTCGTCTGATGATCCCTCTCAAAGTCAAACCATGTCAACCGGGTTAAAGGGGTCGATAGGCTACATTCCTCCAGGTATGAGTTTCTATCACTTCTAGTGTTTTCTCTTCCTAATAACTTATCACTGGGCCAAATTAAGTCCTAATATAAGTATTGAATGGCAGAGTATGGCATGGGAGGTCAAGTTTCCATCTTCGGAGATATTTATAGCTTTGGAATATTGTTGCTAGAAATATTTACAGGAAGAAAACCTACAGATGACATGTTCAACAATGGTTTAAGCATTTGCCAGTTCGCTACCATGGCGATGCCTGACCATGCCATGGACATAGTTGACCCTTCATTGCTCATTGAATGTGGAGCTGTAGATGGCAGCCGACTTGAAGCAAGAAGGTTGGAGGAATGCTTAATTGCAGTGATTCAAATCGGAATCTCATGCTCTACAACATCACCGTCGGAGCGGATGCTTGTGGATGTTGCTGTCAACAAATTGAAGAAAATTAGAGAATCATATCTCAATTTAAGAGGTAGAGGCTAGAAATACAAATGTGAGTCCCGTTCTCGTAGACAGTGTTGTGCAAGAAAATTGTGATTAACCACCTTTCAATCTTAATCCAACAATGGAGGACTTAAGATCGAATGGTGGGTGACCACAATTGTGTTCCACCACGGCGTCGAGGATAACAGGACTGATAAATGTGGGGTTAAGTTTGTTGTATAATTAACTTCGTCTCGTGTTTGTGTGCAAGAAATCATTTGAATAAGGATATTATATGTATCAAATTTGTGTGACATCATGTAAGATTGAACTTAGCATTTCATATGGTAGAATAAGGAAAGAATGTTTCATTTGTTAATGGTTAATTTTCATTGAAGTCTATGACTCTGTTATCTTTATCCTGAGTTCACTGATGCAATTCTCCCACCATGCCATTTGAATGTTTCACAGGTAACACAAAAATCTCTTTTGTTACTGGTATCAATTTGACCCTCAATCAGTCATGTGGTGTTACTAATCCACATGCTATAATATAGTTGGACGAACAAATGTTTTAATATTCATGAACCGAAGATAGTGTTAATGACAAACGCATAAGTTAAAACATGAATGGAATGGTAACACCGGAAAAACTTTGTCACCATAAATTAAAAGGTTTCCCAATTAGATGTTTGAGTCAAAATCTTAAAGTAGCATATCATTTCTAAGAATTATCGGTAACATAGGATCTGATCCTAAATATTCTTCTACCCATTGTAACGTTCAGAAGTTAAAGTTCGGTATACTTGTAATTATAAAACGAAGGTTAAAAGAGATAATTGGCAATATCAAGGAATTATCAGGACTTCGGATTAAAAGCAAGAATGGGATACCCATTGCTACAAAAGGAAAGAACATTTCAATTGTTGAATTGAATCCAGTAAACAAAACACGGTCTCATAAAATACATAATCTTATTCTCAAACCAGGATTACTGGAGAATGCGCAGCAAAATCTGACCATCCTGGCTGGAGCCTTTGTTCTTCGCAAGTAATGCATATATTGCCTCAGTTTGAGAAGTACAGCGAACTGTCGCAAATTTAGAGGATTCTGGGAAAGACCTGCAACATAGTTTCGAATGAATAAAATAAAAATCTAGTACAGTAAAAGTATTTTACAAATGATATATATGCATATATGTCTGTCATTCACAATCTATTCAGCATACCTGAAAGTTATTGGAGGGAAGACAAATTGTATTCACAACCAGACAAAACTCGTTCTACATCTTCTGGAGCTGCAGTTTGAGGGATTCCTTCAATAAAACCTGATAATAGAGATCAAGTCCATTTCAGGTGATAGCAAATTAATTTTAAGCTAAGGTGTATTGGATTACATTCAAATATTGATGGCATATACTTGACGTAGGGGAAATAATAACTCCAAAATACAAAGAATCGACCTGCATATGAACATAAGGAGCCTGTTTCTGTTCGATCAATAGACTCAACACATATGCCAGCCTCAGTCACTCACTTTCTTGCGAAGGCTCATGCAAACATACTAAAACAAAAATTCACTAGGTTGCCACATAATAGTTCCAGAGATTCTGTTTTCACGAAGAAGCAACTGTATCCAGTTAATATTTATGTGTTATCCAGATCAAAAAACCCTACTTAAACAGAAGAATTTGAATTCATTAGGTTCAGCCTTGAAAGCCGAATATATGGCAGTCTCAGGATGAATATGTTATCAGTGTTTTAAGGCATCAATCCTGTCTTACTACTTGGTCCATTTCATTAAAAACAATAATTAGCATGCAATAGAAAACCTTGACTTACAGTTTTTCCATCATAGGAAGTAAGATCGTCCCACTGCGATCGGTTAGCCTGTCATTCACAAACCCAGAATCAGCCCACTACGACACAAAATAGGCGCGCACAACAATCATATGCTATCAAAGCATCCATGACACCATTACCCTCTCCAAAACCCTAAACCCTAACTTGCATATGGAAATGAAATTACAGAAATGCCCGCAGCAGCCGGCAGGTCAATTTATAATACCTGCGGTTGGGGTCGAAGAAATGGATCGATTGGTGAGGCATCCTGCATCTGATCGGACGGCGAAGGCTCCAGAGAATGATCAGAGGGCGGAGAGTCTTGAGGTGGGTTCTCCGCTTCCGTCGAGAACCGTCTCCCAAAATTGTGTGATACTGTTAAAAGGTTTGACGTGATTGCGGCGCAAAGAAGACCGAGCTTCGACCTTTTTGTTCTCTCTTTGCTTCCCCTCGAGCTTTAGAGATTCACAGTGGCGTCGGACTCTCTGTCTCTGTTCTACTGAGCACTAAGAGGGTGAGGATGGTGGTTGTCGTTTTGGAAAAGTGGAATTCGAGAAGTGCCCCGTAATTATAGCGAAATTATAAACTCTGCCCCTTGTAATTTATAGTAGACTGTTGCTTTTTTTTCATTATATTGGGTTTGAAATGTCTTGAGCTCGGCCTCAAACAATGAATAGTCTTCTATGAGCAGGTCCAAGTGAAGCTAAACAAGTGTACAATGTAGCCATAGGCATCGAGAGTACTATTTTTCTTTTTAACCAAGTGTTGCAGGGAAGAATAAATACATCATAGGACACCAACTGCAGAAGGGAATGTTCTTAATCTTTTAAATTACAAGCGGTTGCCACTATAAAATAATGATAGCCTTCGTTCAAAGGGATCCCTTTTTTTTAATATAAAAATGGGAACTAGTTGGTAGACCTACTCTACATTGAACTTCAACGATCCGAAACGTTTATTTTTCAGGTCTTCATTCATAGATCATTCTTGCAAAATGGTAATTTAATCTCGAAACCGTTTACCCTATTGATTGTCTTGATGAAATTTCAATGTTTCTTAGAACACAGTGTTTATCAATTTCTTTGACCTCAATTAGATACCTCAAACATTTCTGATTTTGCCAATTTTTTGCAAGGATGATTAATGAAGTGTAACTTGAAAAATACATCGTTTGGATCGCTAAAGTTAGATGTGAAATGGGGCCCATAACTGAACCATTTTTCCATCAAACAATGAAGACCCCTTTAGATAAGGGGCTTGATATAATAATATTACTTTTTTTTAACAATCTATATTATCTACACTAAGGAAAAGGAGGATGGACTTAACCTCACAATGAGCTACCAACCAATCTTGGTAGCAAGTTGGCACACCCTCATTCACAAGAAAGACATAGTTAACTCATAATTACTCGGTCTATGCTTCACATAGGCAGGTTTATAATGTTTAGGGTCAACAAACATACAACGACTATGGGTTCAATGATGTTTGATGGAATTAATTAGATTAGCTTTCCAAGTTGTGCGGTGAGACAGGGAGGAGACGGTACAGTGATCATATGTTTCTTTTTGGTGATATGGAGGAAGAGGAGGAGGATGAGGAAATGGTGGACCAACGACGATCGACTTGGATGATAAGGAGGAAGAGATTGCTAGGTGGTTTTAGAATGCGCGAGGACTTTATGAGATTATTCCATTATGCTTTAATATGGGACTTTATGAGATTTTAACAGCGCCGATGCTCTATTAGCTATAAGGACACATGTCAAAGAGTTCACAAAGACACACCGAAGGAGACAACCATTTTAAGACAACAAACCCGCGGCCGAGGGCAAAAACCTACTAGAGCTGCAGACTAATTTAATATTCCAATTCCTTGCTAGGACACAATAGGAGATGTGGACTACTTTTGGTCTCCTCGTAATCACTGGCTATAATTCAATCAAGATTATGTTATGTATGATCATATATAGTGTTTCGTATATGTGGAGCCAAAAATAATCCAAAAAATTATGAGGCTCACACGTGGACTTCTATTTGTAACTAACGACAATGCTCTTACTAAATTGGCGATGCCCACATTTATTCCACGTGCAACCCTCTTGAAGGGCTAAGCTGCTGACTACGGTCTCAAAAACTTCGTTGCTCATTGCAAGGAGAAAAATCAAAGGTATTAAAGATAGGGATAATAACCAAATATCTTTAAAACTTTCCTTATTGAAGACCAAATCTCAGGCAAGGAATAACAATCAAATCCACTCAGAGATTCCACGAGATAATTCCAAGACATTGTTAATTAAATAATATATTTGGGATAATTCTCTCCTCCATCCAACATAGGACACCTTGGCCAACTGGTCGCCTACGCATGGCGCAAGATCCCTTTCCCCATGGTCGGCCACATTTCCCTATAAATACCCAATTTCCACTAATTTTTGGTAAGCTTTTGCTATGTAATTATGCCTAAACTCTTTCTTTTTTCAAAGAAACTGACGTAGGCATCGAAGATCCATGGGCCGAACTCCCTCCCCTACTTTGTGCGCACGTGGCTTTTTTTTGGTGTCTTTGATCAAATGTGTTTAATTATTTTATAGGTGCAAATTCATCAATACTAAAGATGGCGGATTTTTGCTACACAAATTGGTGCTTCATTAAGGTCCTGGTTTAATTCTTGAAGAAGTTCTTGCAATTCCTTTCAGAACTTCCCCCTTTTTAATTTTTCTAGGTGCTCCCAATCTTTAAATTTTAAATTCCTTGATTCACGTGACTAAAGGAAGGAAAATATGGCTGAAAATCCAAAAACCACAACAAACGATAAGCCCAACGTGCCTGGACATAAACTAGAGAAGGAGACCCTGAAGTAGCCTTGCATCATCACTCATCGCAGTTACAGCTGCTAGAGGCCCCTTGCCACCACAATGGACCACCTCAGCAATAGCCCAACCTACAAGCCCATATGCTGAGTTTGACACCCAATCCGTATTGGCCCAGCCCAAGCCACAACGTAGGCTTAGGCGCGACATGCCTGATAATACTCCAGTAGCCAAGGAGCAAGCCCAAGCCCAGTAAGCTCAGCGGGCAGCGCCTAACCCAACAGCTAACCAGACGGGTTGGCCTACATAGTAGCCTGTGCCTGCATCAGTGACCGCGCCTCTGAAATAGCTCTCGAGCTCCAAACTGGTTCGATCGAACTAGTTGGCTTAACCCGCGAATCGATGATTGAACTGGTGGATTTCTCGCCCTATTTTTCGGCGATTTGATCTATCTGAGCTTAAATATGATGTCCCTTGACCAACACCCTCGCGTAGCAGCCCCCTTTGGTGAATTAACTCATTGAGCACATTGAGACGTAGTGCACTCTAGATTAGGTGTTTTGAAGCATAATGAGGATGAATGAGGATATTTCTTTCCAACAACGCCCCAATAAGCATCTCCACCTACCGGCCTTTGGCTTGCTTACGGTTGTTTCTTCTTTTATAGGTACACGAATTTGAGCATCTCCACCTTCTAGTGTAAACTTGGTTCCAACAATTGTGATTCCTTACTTGATTGAGTTGATTTACAATTAGGTTAGTAATAAA
Organism: Pyrus x bretschneideri; assembly: GCF_019419815.1. Taxonomy (NCBI): domain Eukaryota; kingdom Viridiplantae; phylum Streptophyta; class Magnoliopsida; order Rosales; family Rosaceae; genus Pyrus; species Pyrus x bretschneideri. The sequence goes on from NW_025999779.1 coordinate 3,554,423, forward strand.
GATAGGATTCAGTTATTAATCCTATCTTTAATGCCTTTGACTTTTCTCCTTTCCATGAACATGAGAGTTTGATGAGGTTGTAATCAGCTGAGCAGGCAAACTACGCCCATTCCCTTATGAGTAGCTTTAGGAAACTAAGGGTCCCCCCTTATATTCTCGCTCCATTCGCAAAGGTCAATTGCCGACGTCTCCGCGGGTATAATCATGCGGGCCTCACTAATTTAATGAAGGTATTTTTGTCTTCTTCAAGTAAAAGTCCATGCGTCAGGTTCATGATTTTTTAGATTATTTTTTGCGCCACACATATCTCACAGGCACCACATATTTCATCTTGAGTGTTGTTTATTTCTATCTGGAAGCTGAAACTTCAAACAAGACATCCTTTAGATTTGTCGTTTGTTGTGGATGTTATGACTTTTTCGGTTTCACACTCACACAGATGCACGTGTCTTATAACATGAACGAATTGGTAACCTTATGGTGTGATGGTCACACTGAGAAAATTTCTCCCTAATATGGAATATGTGGTCGGGCAATTATGTGATACTATGTCGCAACATGATATAATAAGGAGAATCAAACGACAATCCTTCGCCAGAAAACTAGCAACCCTAGAATTCACTAGGAAGAAAGAGAGTAAACTCACATTTGATTGATAATAAGCATTGTACGTTCCAAACATAAAACCAGACCCTAATGTTCAAATAGAAAATAAAACAAACAACTAACAAAGTTCTAAAACTATCCCTAAACTTATAACGCTTTTTTGGAATAGTAAATGAAGGATTTTAGCCAAAATTGCATCGTTCTCTTCAAAACAACATATTATAGGCTCTATTACGATACCGATGACCAGACCTGCATTCTGCCAGCCTTGCTGTCAGTTTTGTGTCTTCCGAGCTGCTCTTCGATCCGCTTTGCCATCTATTTTACATCATACTATTAAAGGGTTTTCGTTTTAGATGTTTAGTTTAAGTTCCGAAGTAACTTATCATTTCAAAGCTTGTTGGTAATTAATCCAAATTTGATCGCCAATAATATTTTACGCATTTGATTGTTATTTTTCCATGGCCCTTGCTAGTTTTTGTTTTTGGCTTTTTTTTTTTTTTTTTTTTTTTTTTTTGCATATTATCAGCTAGAGATTAGAGTACATGAGATATAACAATGCTCAAATGTTTGTAAAGCACTTTGGGATGACTGATGAGACTTAACTAATAAAGTAATTAGTGCTTTAATCTTTGAAAGATGGCCCATGTATTGTTTGAACTAAGAAGGGCATTTGTTTAATTGTTTTTCTAAAGTTAGCAGATAATTGTGGATGTCTACGTTAAAAATCACACTCCAGCAATTGGCAAAGGAAGGAAAGTGTGCCAAGCGAAGGTATGAATTGAATGGTAGGCCCTGCAGGTATAGAAAATAAGTCCACATCAACAACACCTTGAGTGTGAGAACAAGGAGGCATCGATAGATATGGATCGAATTTGATCTTCCGAGTCTTGGCTAGATGGGAGCTTACTCTCTGTGGTCCTCACATTTACTAGCTAGCCATCTCAAAATGCTTCAATTTCTACTTTTCTTTTCGGTCATTTGAACAAGGACAAAACTGAGGCTCAATGACCACATAAATCTTAGTTTACTCTTCATCAATTAGAAAACCATTTGAACCCTTCAAACACGTAAATCTTAGTTAAGTCATCATCAGGCAATCAACCAGTCGTTGATTCCAAAGAGTTACACCCAATTTGACTGTGAGGACAAAGACTAATTTGCTCTTCAAATTCCTTTGCTAGACACGGTGGGAGCTGTGGACTATTTTCGGTTTCCTCCCAAGTTATTGACTATAATTAAATCAAGATTATGTTCTATGTGATAAGATATATCGTGTATTTGTGTTTCGTATGCATTCGAGTAACAAAACTTGATTTCTAATTTCACAACCAAAAGAGAGAAAAAAAAAATTAAATAAATAAATAAGAGTTTCTTATTTGCGATCTGTATTTTGGTGAGGATGGAGCATGCATGTACTACTGGTGATCGGCTGAGTTTGGTTAAACTCTTTCATGGCTTCATTCTTTTATGCATGAGCACGCGTATGGGATCTGCAGCACTCTCCAGCGCTAGTCTTGGAAATGAAACCGATTGCATGGCGCTACTCGACTTCAAGAAAAGCATCACTCAAGATCCTCTCCATGTCATTAGCTCATGGAATGATTCCGTCCATTTCTGCGGTAGGGTAGGCGTTATGTGCACCCATTACACCAAAAGAGTCTTGATGTTGAACCTTCAAGATGAAAAATTGGCAGGCTCTTTACCTCCTTCTATAGGGAATATTTCCTATCTTACTAGAATCAACCTAGTAAGCAACAGCTTTCGTGGTGAAATTGTAGGAACTATACATGGTTAGTCTTCAACAAGGATCACAAACAACAATTTACATATAACATTACAAGAGTTGGCATTAAAAAAAAATTGACCATACCTGAGAACCCATCTGCCCAACAACAAAGACAGCAGCAACACCATCTGAAAAACCTGGTGCAGGCTGTGTTTACTGGTAATACATAAGAATTCTTCTACTTGTTTAAGACCTTATGTTCCAAAGGTGATAGAACCCTTAATCTCAGAACGATACTTCACAAGTAGGGAATTGGATTATATATATACACAGATTTCATCTGATTTCCATCTATCGTGGAAATCAGTTACTGCAGTTGTTGGTGTTAACCCAAGTCAATTTGCCGTTTCATCCACTCCATGATTTGATGCTCCACATGCAGTGCACTGTGCTTTACAGATTGGAATATGATTCCCACGTTAAGGATGTAATGATTATGCATAGTGGACAGCAAGGCCACTGCATGTGTATACTGACTGATGATTCATAGACAGCAAGGATGCAACTTCCAGTTGTTTTGTTTATTTGCATGCGTGTGTAGTAATCTATGAATAAAACTCTGCTGCAATTGCAGCAGATGATGATTAAAAGAAAGATAGTTTTATATATACTTATAATGTTAGTCAAGTCCAATTAGGTATCCAACATTCTCCCACATGGACACAAACTAACCATTATAATCAAAGTCATGCCTTTCACAACACTGATACCTCATGTGATCACATCAAGTTTCACGCATACTAACTTCCTTTCAACTACTATAATTAATTTAAATATTTGATTCCAGAAAATCATGTGTTTATAGACAACACAAGCACCCTGAAACCACAAATACTTAAAACTAATATGTAGAAAGAAACTTCAGACTTTTCAATGAATTTAAATTCCTTCATTCATTCAAAACAGTCATTTCATGGATCAACTTTGGAAGATCCTGATGCATTCATCGAATTGCATCCCTCGAATTATTCATGTCCAATTATCAAGACACTAGAATAGACATATACATGCATACAGTCAGCAACTCAGACAACCAATAGGCTCAACAAGCGCATATGATTCAGTAGGTCTTGATAGTGAACAACATAAATAACATTCGAAGACATATTTGAAATATACATGTGACTTACATCAAGTTTTTCTCACTCCCACACTTCAGCAGATTCTAGAGATTCAAGCACTCCCATCTTAGAGACATGATCCTTGAATACTCCTACTGCCAATGGCTTAGTCAAAGGGTCAGCTATCATTGAATTTGTTTCAATATGCTCAATCGTGATTTCACCCTTTCTCACATGTTCTTTCACTGATAGATATTTGATGTCCATCAACCTTGTTGCCTCAGACCTTTTGTTATTCTTAGAGAAAAATACTGCAGCTTTGTTATCGCAGTATATGGTTAGTGGTCTCGAAATTGAATCAACAATAGCCATGCAGCTGATTAAATTTCTTAACCACAAACCTCTCTTGGTAGCTTCAAAACATGCTATGAACTCGGCCTCCATAGTTGATGTGGCTAACGCCTTTTGTTTAGCACTTTTCCGTGATACAGCTGCTCCTGCCAAGAAAAACAAGTAGCCACTCGTGGATCTCCTGTCATCCACACAACCTGCAAAGTCAGCATCAGTGTAGCCAACTAGTTCCAAGTTCTCTACTTTCTTGTAAACCAACATAAAGGATTTTGTCCTTTGCAAGTATCTTAACACTTTCTTGGCTGCAACCCAATGTTGTTTACCGGCGTTCGACTGATATCTTCCCAACACACTGATGGCAAATGCCAAATCAGGTCTAGTGCAGACCTGTGCATACATCAAGCTACCTACTAGAGACGCATAAGGCTTATTGACCATGCTTTGTCTCTCAATTTCATTCCTCGGACATTGAGACTTATTCAACCTGTCTCCCTTTCCCTTAATTCTAGGAGATCAGTTATTGACATGGCCATGACTCCTAATTGGTTTGAACCCACGTTTAGGTATCCTTATCATGATATGTGTAAGTTCAAAACCTAACATGGTATAACTCCTAATTGGTTTGAACCCACGTTTAGGTATCCTTATCATGATATGTGTAAGTTCAAAACCTAACATTCTCCCACTTTTGAACTTCCACTTATCATGTTCCTTGTCCAACGTATTAAGCCAATCCCTTTGTGATCACTCAAGTCATGTCACATACTTTTATATGTTTAATAGAAGGGCAAAGCTTATTGTTAATCACTATTTATAGTATCTTGTGTTTAAGCAATAAGGGAATCCAAGGAATGTATTTGATCTAAGAGACAAGTGATTTAAGTTAGTTAAATTAACGAGACCTTTCTCTTATGTTCATTCCTAAAACGTTCCTAGCCATAGGATTGCCAATTGGGCATTGACAATCCGCTAAGGTTAGTATGTGTTATGTCGACTCAAGCGTGAGTATGAACTAGTCTCAAGTCATTTGGTGTTGGACACTAAGACAAACACATAGGTGCTCGAAAGAGTAATCGAGTACACTGAACAACGATCAAACAAGAGTTCGAACATACATGTCATGTGAGAACTCAATAGTTGCAATATGCAAAGTAGTCCTTTGACCTGAGGCATCATTGATGTCTAATGGTTAGGTCCTTGATCTTTGATTATGTCAACGGCATTCCATTGGAGTGTCCACGGCATTGTTGGGGTCAAGCTATCTAGTCATGTAGGCATATGAATGTACAACAAGGGATCTCTAACCTTCCATGATGGAAGGAGAATACTCTAAGATATGATTTGAGAGTCTTTGGCCAAAGCATATGAATATGACTAAGGAAGATGTTCCAAATCTTATTCAATTGAATCATATAAAGAAGTATCACATTGGATAGTAGACATGAAACAAACTATCACTTAAACAATGTGATTAAGAGTATTGTATTAGAGAAGGACCGTATTGCATTGTAGTTGTAACTGGATAGGTTCTCCAACCATTTCTACTTAGCTTGGGTAACCATGACATGCTGCTAGGCGTCACCCATGGTTTGTGGAAGCCCTAAAGATTAGCAAACACTAATTTAAGGGAGAATTGAAACGTGGTTTCAATTCACAATCGATCGTTAAGAGTAACATCGCCCACTACCTCGCTAATTGGAACCTAATGGATCGTACACCGAGTAAAGATATAAGTGAAGAAATTATATGAAATGGATAAGCAATTAAATGGTTTAATTGAAGAATGGTCAAGATTAATTAAATAGTTAATTAATTATACGAAACGTTCGTATTGGGCGTTTAAGTTAGTTTTGGGCTTCGGGGCACAAAAACGTTTTGGTCCACAAGGCCCATTATGTTTAAGTTGTATGACAACTAAAACAAAATGGGCAATTAAGCCCAAATACAACATATGGCCGGCCATAAGCTTCAAGGGTAGTGAACTTGGCTTAATTGCAAGTTTGCCACTCCATTGTGATGTGGTATAAAGACATCTTTATAGCCATTTCATCCTTAGGGTTTTTCTAATTGAATTTGGGTGAAACCTATTCTCTCATTTCACCTTAGGGGAGGAACATCTAGCAATCTTTCTTCCCTAAGTCATCCATTTCATCTTCACACAACATCTTTGGTGTGGAGACTTAGAGACACCAAACTTTTGGTGTTTTGGAGAACAAATCCTCAAATCCTCAAAGAAGAAAAGGAGCACTAAAAGGGAGGAAATCACAAGGAAGATTCAAGGAGCAAGGAGGTGACTTGAATGCCCTCCACTTGGGTGAATCCCTTGTGCAATCAAGGATGAGCTTCAAGGGTAAAGAATCTCTAAATTCTTATTCTCTTTAATTTTGTTAAAGAGTCTTATGGTTCACCATATACTAGGCTTTGAAAGTCATGGGTTTTATGAATTGTTTTTTAATGCATGCCTACTTTAAAGAGTTATTAGTTTGCATATGTATTCAAATGTTCTTACATGTTCTTAGCTAGGACAAAAATTTTCCTTCAAACCATACAACAACTCACATCTGCCATGAATAGCTTCAAAAGTTGAACCCCAGAAAATTAGTACTTCATAATTTGTACTAACACTCTGAAATCACATCCCCCAAAACTACTCATGCATGATATTAACAGAGCAAACAAACATATTTAACATGTCTATTATTTACACTCCCACTGATCAAACCAAACATCATTGTCAAGCCATTGTTTGGCTCCAATGATAAGCCTTTTACAATAACCAGCTCATTAAACCTCGGTTTGATTAGTAATTCATCATTTCAAACATTGCATATATATATGAAACAACATCAAATATGATACAATCATATTCGATCCTTTATCAAACTCCAATGAGTTTGCCTAATGCTTCCAACTGAGCCTCAATTCTGCCTTATGCAGATAAACTAGTCATTGAGTGAATAACCATGACATGCAATTTTATGTAACACCTTTGGGCAAGAGACATAAAATATCAATTATGCAATCTTAATCATGCATCCTTATTTGCAGAGCTATTTCACAAAAATTTCAAGTTACAACTCAAATCATGTCTTTGGACAAGGGATCAAAGTTGACTTTAAACTTTTATAAAATACTACACACTACATCACTGTTCAAGCCATTCACTATTTCTTTCTTTTGAAAGATTGGTCTTATGCAATGAATTGTCACTCACAAAATTCAATTAATAATCCCTTGAACAAAATTTCCTAATAATTCCCACTTTGGTGAAGATTTATTCAAACATTTGTTCAAGTATAGAGATTATTAGTGTTGAAAACCTGCATAAAACTTTAGCATTTCAATTTGATTGTAGAAATCATCCAAACGTCAAATGAAAAACCAATTTTCTACACAAGTAAGTTATAATTATAGATTATTTTCACATGTATCAGGAACCTTGCAACCTACCAGCCATATTCAAGTTCAACATAAATTTACTAAGCTACAATCTACACCAATGCCTATTGCCAATACATATTTAGATATCAAAAAATTGATTTCAATCATATACCAGATTTCAATCAGATATCGATCATCGTTTGTGAATCTGAAACAACCATGACTACCAATTCTAGAATGATAAAAGCGCAGCTTACAGTGTTTTAATCTCCAAACCATATATTCCTTTTCCTGCTGTGAATAAAACTTTGGCAGCAGCATATGGCATTAGAACAATTAATCATGCTATAGAAAAACTGTAGCAATCATCATACGAATTTTATACATGCATAAAGCATTAGGATTTCTTATCACAATAAACAAATAGCACAGGTTCATAGCCGAGGTAGAAGACATGGAAAAATCGTTGAAATGCATGCTTATAACATACCTTTAGTTAAAACTATAAGCAACCATTCATTCTTTATTGTACACCCACCATTACAAGATCTTTTCATGCAATTATATCAAGTATATGGCAGCACCATCTGCTGTCTTCTGACAGCACGCATGGGAAAGACTTGTGTAACACACATGGGAAAGAAGTCTGAAGGTTATACTTTAACATTAACAACATGGGAATGCTTCTGACAGCACACATGGGAAAGAATGAAAGCATTAGAGTGATACCTCAGCATCTGCTTCTGCCCGCATAACACAGCAGCGGCACAATCTCAAAACGTGAAGATTCCCAGTCCTTAAATCTATCCTGATACGCCAGTTGAAATCATCTGGAAAACTGTAAGGACTATCTTAAGAAGACATGGAAAACTTGAAACAATCATTATTGATTGTTAAATGCTTGTTTATATCACACCTTTGGGCAAGAGATATAAACTGACATTGACCTTCATTGTATAGCCATCATTCAAGGATCTTATCATGCAATTATTACAAGTCTTTGGACAAGAATATGGCATGATCTACATGATGCCATACACTGATTAAAACCACCAACAATTTATACATCCCCTTCTTTGGAAAAGAATGTGAACATTTCTTGAGTTTTAAACCACAACCATTCTTCCTTTACTGCAATCGAACAATTTTCTTAATTGTTCTTAACATTTACTGCAAACCAAACTGTTAGTATAGTAGCCAAAAAAAAAAAAAAAAAAAAAAGGATAAAACTCAAAGTGATATAGTTCCAACAATATACGGATCATTATATTGATCACAACAGAAATAGATGAAAAATGTATTCTCAGTGCAGCCAAACACGCTGCATATGCAGATCATAAAGCCACTTCATCTTCCAATTTTAAATAAATGGGATATAATCATACTAATAAACTAATGAAAAACATCATTTGATTAGTCACGTCCCAGAGCATGCACTCAATCTGTTGTTTAACGAGGAAACTTTACCAGAAGAATCACAGCAGCAGATAGCACACACACTGCAGTATAATTTTACCAAGATACATTCTCGCAATGTTCATTTACACACCATCAATTAGTGCATGAAAATAGTTTAGTTTCAACTTTACTTGCATGCACCCAAGGAGATCAAGGAAGAAAATTGAAATAAATAAAAAAAAATACGCATGCTTATGAAGAGAAAAATTTACAAGCATCCAACATTGCACAAAAACAAACCACTCAAAATTTCCCTTCTTTGTAGAATTTGCCTAATTCTGTGTCTTTTCAACCAAGATGAACGCCACATGCAGGTTCTCTAAGCAGAGATTGGGTTTCACAAGTTTGGTGACCTAATCATCTTTTTACTTGTACTTGCATATATAAACAATCAAGAAACATTACAGGAACTTGTAATTAGGAATTAGGCAACAATATATCGAGGCAACCATGAACCAAGAAATCAAAATAGTCATAAATAAATGCCTCAAAATAATAAATGAAACCATCATTAACCAAGGTAGCCTCGATGTAGGGAATTAGATGTTGTCATGAATCAAGGCAACAATCACCGATGCTAACATTAGGGGCTAGGTTGAGGCAATTTTCTTCCCCGTACAGCAAATATTCCCAGTTAATGATATAGGTATAAATGTTAAGATAATTAAGTTTGAATCCAAGTAGACTAACCATAGCTTTGATACCAAATGTAGGAACTATACATGGTTAGTCTTCAACAAGGATCACAAACAACAATTTACATATAACATTACAAGAGTTGGCATTAAAAAAAAATTGACCATACCTGAGAACCCATCTGCCCAGCAACAAAGACAGCAGCAACACCATCTGAAAAACCTGGTGCAGGCTGTGTTTACTGGTAATACATAAGAATTCTTCTACTTGTTTAAGACCTTATGTTCCAAAGGTGATAGAACCCTTAATCTCAGAACGATACTTCACAAGTAGGGAATTGGATTATATATATACACAGATTTCATCTGATTTCCATCTATCGTGGAAATCAGTTACTGCAGTTGTTGGTGTTAACCCAAGTCAATCTGCCGTTTCATCCACTCCATGATTTGATGCTCCACATGCAGTGCACTGTGCTTTACAGATTGGAATATGGTTCCCACGTTAAGGATGTAATGATTATGCATAGTGGACAGCAAGGCCACTGCATGTGTATACTGACTGATGATTCATAGACAGCAAGGATGCAACTTCCAGTTGTTTTGTTTATTTGCATGCGTGTGTAGTAATCTATGAATAAAACTCTGCTGCAATTGCAGCAGATGATGATTAAAAGAAAGATAGTTTTATATATACTTATAATGTTAGTCAAGTCCAATTAGGTATCCAACAGAAATTCCTGAAGAAATTGGTCGTCTGCAAAGCTTGCACATTCTCAACTTGCCTCACAGTTCCTTCAGCGGGAAAATTCCAACCAATTTGTCCCAGTGCAAACAATTGTGTGATACTGTGACGACAATCCTTATCTAGAAAACAATTAGCAACCTAGAATTCACTAGGAAGAACGAGAGAGTAAACTCACGTTCGATTGATAATAAGCATCAATCCTTACACCAATAAGATGTATTTATATGTTCAAAACATAAAACCAAACCCTAATGTTCAAATAGGAAATAAAACAAACAATTAACAAAATTCTAAAAGTATCCCTAAAACTTAAAACACTGTTTTGGAATAGTAAACGATGGATTTTTGCAAAAATTGCATTGTTCTCTTCAAAACGACATATTATAGGCTCTACTACAATATTGATGACGAGACTTGCATTTTGCCAGCCTTACAATCAGTTGTGCATCTTCCGAGCTACTCTTCAATGATTGAGTTTAAGTTCGAACGTAAGTTATCATTTCAAAGCTTATTGGTAATTAATCCATATTTGATCGCCAATAATCTTTTACAAATTTGATTGTCGCTTTTCCATGGCCCTTGCTAGTTTTTGGCAGATTAGCAGCTAGAGACTAGAGTACCTGAGATATAACAATGCTTAAATGTTTGTAAACCACTTGGGGATCACTGATGAGATTTAACTAATAAAGTAATTAGTGCTTTAATCGTTGAAGGGCATTTTAAAAAAAAATTATATTTCTAAAGTTAACAGATAATTGTGGATGTCTACGTTAAATTCACACTCCAGCAATTGGCAAAGGAAGAAAAGTGTGCCATGCTAAGGTATGAATTGAGTGGTAGGCCCTGCTGGTATAGAAAATAAGTATGAGTCCAAATTAACAAACATCTTGAATGTGAGAACAATTAGCCATCGACAGATGTGGATTGAGGGGATGTTTGGAACTGTTTTTGGAAGACTAATAACATTTTATGACAATTAGAAGCGTTTCTGATTAAATAAAATACATTTGACTCATAGAAATACTTCGTAAAAAGGTGCTTGTTCAAGAAATGCTTCGAAGTAAATTATAAAAGCAATTGAATTTAAATAAATAAAAAATTGAACTTTTTCTAATGAAAGTACTTTTAGTAAAAGTCTTTGTGAGTAGAAGTGTTTCTTACAAAAACAATCCTGAAAGGAAAAACTTATGAGTAACGGGGACACTGCTTCCAACATCCCTAAAAGGTGCATTTGGAACTTGTAAGTCCAAAATGCTTCAAGTTCTACTTTTCCCTGTACTTTTCTTTTGGGTCATTTGAACAAGGACAAAACTGAGGCTCAATGAACACGTAAATCTTAGTTAAGTCTTCATCAAGCAACAATCACTCGTTGATTCCAGAGAGGTAGGGTCTGTAATTATGCCCAATTGCACTGCGAGGACAAAGACCTAGGAGCTGCAGACTATTTTCGGTCTCCTCACAATCACTGGCTATAATTCAATCAAGATTATGTTCTATGTGATAAGATATATCGTGTATTTGTGTTTCGTATGCATTCCTGTAAACGAAGCTTGATTTCTAATTTCACAGCCAAAAGAGAGGAAAAAACAGAGTTCATTATTTGCCATCTGTATTTTGGTGAGGATGGAGCATGCACGTACTACTGGAGGCAGGCTGAGTTTGGTTAAACTCTTTCATGGCTTCATACTTCTATGCGTGAGCACGCGTATGGGATCTGCAGCACTCTCGAGCACTAGTCTTGGAAATGAAACCGATCGCATGGCGCTACTCATCTTCAAGAAAAGCATCACTCAAGATCCTCTCCATGTCATGAACTCATGGAATGAATCCGTCCATTTCTGCGGTTGGGTAGGCGTTACGTGCAACCATTACACCAAAAGAGTCTTCATGTTGAACCTGCAAGATAAAAAATTGACAGGCACTTTACCTCCTTCTATAGGAAATCTTTCCTATCTTACTAGAATCAACCTAGGAAGCAACAGCTTTCGTGGTGAGATTCCTCAAGAAATTGGTCGTCTGCAAAGCTTGCACTTTCTCAACTTGTCTCACAATTCCTTCAGTGGGAAAATGCCAACCAATTTATCCCAGTGTACACAACTAAAGACGATTGAGTTTCGTTACAATGAGCTTATTGGGTCAATTCCAAACCAACTCAGTTCCTTGTTGAAATTAAATCATATGGGGTTTGGTAATAACAATCTCACTGGAATCATCCCGACTTGGATAGGAAACTTTTCTTCTCTGCATCACTTTGATCTTAGCTATAACAACTTGCGAGGAAGCATACCCAATGAGCTCGGGCGGCTAACAAGATTGCGAAGATTCACACTTCAAGAAGACAATCTCTCTGGTATAATCCCTGCTTCAATCTATAATATTTCTTCCATATCCTTGTTTGGTGTTATTCTAAACCAACTGCATGGAGAGCTACCGCCAAATGTCGGCACTACTCTTCCTAATCTCCAAAAATTTGTCGGTGGCGGCAACAAATTCACAGGAAATATTCCCGCATCATTGGCAAATGCTTCTAGACTACAAGTTTTTGACTTTGCTAAAAATGACCTTACTGGAACAATTCCTGCTAATCTTGGATCCTTACGAAGCTTAGTTAGGCTAGGCCTTAATAGCAATAGGCTGGGAAGTGGGAAAACTGGCGACCTGAATTTTCTCAAATTTTTGGCTAATTGTACTAGTCTTGAGTGGTTGAATCTTTACAAAAATCAATTTGGAGGAAAATTGCCCGTATCCATTTCCAACCTTTCTACCACACTAAGAAATCTTTATCTGGGGGAAAATTTGATACATGGAAGCATCCCCTTGGGTATTGAAAATCTTGTAAATTTGGCCAATATTGAAATGGAGAATAATGATTTCAGTGGTAGTCTCCCTAAAGAAATTGGGAAGCTTCAGAAATTGGAAGACTTATGTTTGGGCGACAACAATTTTTCTGGACCAATCCCATCATCTCTAGGTAACTTGACTTTATTGACAGAACTCTATCTATACAACAATAGATTTGCTGGAAACATACCACCAAGTCTAGGAGATTGCCAACATCTACTAGCACTTGACCTTTCTGGAAACAATCTTACAGGCACCATACCTACAGAGATTTTTAGGCTTTCATCCCTTTCAATTTATTTGGTAATGTCAGACAACAAGTTGACAGGTCCAGTGCCATCTGAAGTTGGTCTTTTGGTAAATCTAGTAGAGCTAAATTTATCAAGAAACAATTTATCAGCTGAAATTCCTCCAAGCATTGGAAGTTGTATTATGTTGGTGCGTTTGTATTTGGGAGGTAATGAGTTTCAAGGAATAATTCCTCAATCTCTTAAAAGTTTAAGAAGCCTGGAAGAGATGGATCTTTCACGCAATAACTTATTCGGGCATATTCCTGAATTTCTAACCAAGTATAGATTTCTTAGGCATCTCAACCTTTCATATAACAATTTTGAGGGTAAAGTGCCTGAAGAAGGAATCTTTTCAAATGCAACTGCTCTCTCAATTCTTGGAAATCCTAAGCTCTGTGGTGGCAGCTCGAAATTACATTTACCTGCTTGCCCCAACATAAAGCCTCATTCATCTCGAGGACTACTTGCCCGAAAAGTAATCATCCTAGTAGCTTGTGCACTTGCCTTCATAATTGCTATGTCTTGCTTCATTGTTGCTTGCTCAATGCTTAAAAAGCGAAGAGGTATACCTACAACTTCATGTTCTTATAAAGATTGGAAATCAGGAGTCTCTTACTCAGAACTTGTTGAATCAACTAACGGGTTCTCTAGGGAAAATCTGATTGGTTCAGGAAGTTTTGGTTCTGTTTACAAAGGAGTAGCCCCCGGTGATGGAACTCTAGTTGCAGTAAAGGTATTAAACCTTCAACAACAAGGAGCATCCAAGAGTTTTATGGATGAATGCAAAGCTTTGAGAAGCATAAGACACCGTAATCTTCTCAAGGTCATAACTGTATGCTCAAGCATTGACAATCAGGGTCAAGATTTCAAAAGTCTAGTTTTTGAGTACATGGTGAATGGAAGCCTAGATATGTGGTTGCATCCGAGACATGATGAGCAATCTCAAAGCAAGAGATTGAGCCTTATCCAAAGACTCAATATTGCAATTGATGTTGCTTTAGCATTGGATTATCTCCACCACCGTTGTGAAACTTCAATTGTTCATTGTGATATGAAGCCAAGTAATGTTCTTCTTGACGAAGATATGGTAGCTCACGTTGGTGACTTTGGTTTAGCAAGGTTCCTCTTGGAAGAGTCTGATGATCCATCTCAAAGTCAAACCATGTCAACCGGGTTAAAGGGTTCGATAGGTTACATTCCTCCAGGTATGAGTTTCTATCACTTCCAGTGTTTTCTCTTCCTAATAACTTATCACTAGGTCAAATTAAGTCCTAATGTAAGTATTGAATGGCAGAGTATGGCATGGGAGGTCAAGTTTCCATCTTTGGAGATATTTATAGCTTTGGAATATTGTTGCTAGAAATATTCACAGGAAGAAAACCTACAGATGACATGTTCAACGATGGTCAAAGCATTCGCCAGTTCGCTACCATAGCAATGCCTGACAATGCCATGGACATAGTTGACCCTTCATTGCTCATTGAATGTGGAGATGTAGATGGCAGCCGACTTGAAGCAAGAAGGTTGAAGGAATGCTCAGTTGCAGTCATTCAAATTGGACTCTCTTGCTCTGCAATATCACCGCCAGAGCGGATGCTTATGGATGTTGTTGTCAACAAATTGAAGAAAATTAGAGAATCATATCTCAATTAAGAGGTACATGCTAGAAATATAAATGTGAGTCCCGTTCTCGTAGACACTGTTGTACAAGAAAATTGTGATTAACCACCTTTCGATCTTAATCCAACAATGGAGGACTTAAGATCAAATGGTGGGTGACCACAATTTTTTTCAACCACAGGATCTAGGATAACAGGACTGATAAATGTGAGGTTAAGTTTGTTGTAAAATTAACGTTGTCTCATGTTTGTGTGCAAGAAATCATTTGAATAAGGATATTATATGTATCAAATTTGTGTGACATCATGTAAGGTTGAACTCAGCATTTCATATAGTAGAATAAGGAAAGAATGTTTCATTTGTTAATGGTTAATTTTCAATGAAGTCTATGACTCTGTTATCTTCATCCCGAGTTCACTGATGCAAATCAATAAAGTGTATTGGATTACATTCAAATATTGATGGCATATACTTGACATAGGGGAAATAATAACTCCAAAATACGAGGAATCGATCTGCATATGAACATATGGAGCCTGTTTCTGTTCGATCAATAGACTCAATACATATGCCAGCCTCAGTTACTCACTTTCTTGCGAAGGCTCATGCAAACATACTAAAACAAAAATTCACTAGGTTGCCACATAATAGTTCCAGCGATTCTGTTTTCACAAAGAAGCAACTGTATCCAGGTAATATTTATGTGTTATCCAGATCAAAAAACCCTACTTAAACAGAAGAATTTGAATTCATTAGGTTCAGCCTTGAAAGCCGAATATATGGCACTCCCAGGATGAAAACGTTATCAGTGTTTTAAGGCATCAATCCTGTCTTACTACTTAGTCCATTCCACAAAGCAAGCAATTTTGTTGCATGAAGACCAACTCCGAACATGACCAACTTGATCAAACATTTCATTAAAAAAATAATTAGCATACAATAGAAAACCTTGACTTACACTTTTTCCATCATAGGAAGGAAGATTGTCCCACTGCAATCGGTTAGCCTGTCATTCACAAACCCAGAATCAGCACACTACAACACAAAATAGGCGCACAACAATCATATCCTATCATAAAATCCATGACACCATTACCCTCTCCAATTTATACAGGGGCCCATCCTGGAAATCACCTTAGCTGCATTACAAAAGCTTTCCATGACTGGAACTGCACTACCCTAACAACCAAAATGCATACCCAAATCATCAACCAAACAATTTTGCAGCATCTAATCAGATTTATCTATTGCATTGCATAACAAATTATCAATTAATAGAGAATACGCAATTTACATTCCCATCGGCGTGAAGGCTCGACTGTAATCAAGTTTAACATCCTCCAGTCTCAAATTACAGCCTTCCAGCATATTCACGACATCGGTCTTCAGCGTATTCCTCGAGATTCCGAGCAGCTTCCCATACGCCAAACCTGAAAATATCATATATACACATTACCACATTCACCATTTGAAATTAATCACAAAAACCGTAAACCCTAACTTATGGAAATGAAAAATGTCTGCGGCAGTCGGCAGGTCAGTTTATTATACCTGATGTTGGTGTTCAAGAAATGGATCGATCGGTGTGAGGCGTCGTGCATCTGATCGGAAGGCGAAGGCTCCCGAGGCTGATCAGACGGCGGAGTCTTGAGTTAGGTTCTCCGCTTTCGTCGAGAACCGTCTCGCCGGTTCGCAGAGGACCGAAGGGAGGGTACGGTTCTGCGCCACGGCCATACGGGCGGCGACGTTGGACGTGATTGTAGCACGACAGAGACCGAGCTTCCACATTTTGTTCTTTGGTGGTTGACTGGTTGTCGTGTTGAAAAAGAGGAATTTGAGAAGTGCCCGTAATTGTAGCGAAATTATAAATTTTGCCCCTGGTAAGCTAATAGTGGGCTGTTGCTTTTCCTTCATTATATTAAGCTTGGGGAAAGCCAGGTTTGAGCTGTCTTAAGCTTAGCCCAAAAGAATGAATAGTCTTCTATGAGAAGGCGCAAGTGAAGCTAAACAAGTACAATGTATGGAAATTCTATCATGCGGACTCTAACGGTGCACGTAATAAATAAATAAATTTTGTATGTTCGTCGAAGTAACCATAGGCATCGAGAGTACTATTTTTCTTTTTACTCAAGTGTTGCGAGAGAATAAATGCATTATAAAACACCAAGTGCAAAAGTGAATATTCTTAATCATTTGAATTACAAGGCCGTTGCAACTGTATAATACTTGAATTGTTCGCTTATAATGAGACTAAATGCCACTAAAGCCTCGTTTGGCACGTTGTATATGACCATCGGATAATACTAATAATACAAAATCGGTGTTTAGTAAATTTTGTATTAAGAGCAGTTCCATCATTGCTAAGGCCTCCCGGGCTATTCACTATTTAATCCACTCAGTGAACAGTAACTACTCTTAATGAGTAGTAACTACCATTTGCATCTCCATCCCTACACTGACTGAATAGCCATAGCAATAGGCAATAAAATATTAGTAATTTTTTTAAATAATACAAAATAATTTTATTTATAATTTCGGATATGATTTTTAATCGGTTTTGTTGTACCACTTTCTATTAATTAAATATTAAAAAAAAAACCAAAAAACCAAAAAAAACCACCCACACCCAAATCCCTCCCCCCGGCCCAAAGCACCTAAACCTTCCTTCACCACCTCACTGCCGCCTCTCTTCCTCCATCTTCACCATCCCAACCAACTCAGCCCCCATCAACGGTCCCGATCTTCCTCGCTCCCTAGCCAAACTCTCTCTCTCTCTCTCTCTCTCTCTTCGCCCCCCCCCCCCAAAAAACAAATCCCAAATCGTGCGATCTGGGCGCGCGAGTAGAAGGAGGGGGATCGCGATCTGGGTTTTACATTTTTTTAATTTTTTAAATTTTTTTTTACTTTTTTTATTATTTTTTTACATTTTATTAATATTTTATATTTTTATTAATTTTATATTATGGCTGACGTCGCCCTGACGTCAGCCTTTTGTCACATTGCCTTCAGGCTCTCGGGCTGGCAACTCATGACGGGCCTCTTCCATGGGCCCGCTTGGACTCCATCGCCATCACATGCTAGACAACTCCCTCTAGCTATTTGCCCTGTTCCAAAGCCAGTCCACTAGGCAATAGCCCACGGTGAAACTACTCTAATAAGCACTGGATTATTTAATCTGGCCCCATCATTTTAATACCACTCACACCCGCTTAATTATTCACTCCAAAATCTTGGTATTATTAGTCGGACTTTGCCAAGGAAGAATCATGCCCATTTTTCTCCAACCTGTATCGCCATCTGCTCTTAGGCATCGCAACCTCTGATCAGCAGATAGGAAAATAGATCCAAAGAGATGTCAGATCGAACAATTCACACCAAGCTGATGCGAACAGAGTACCAAAGGTAGCTGAAGTAAATTTAGAACCTAAAATTTGAGTTTTACGTTTGGAGTATGTCGATGGGACTCAGCATCGACAAACTCCTTTGCTATGACGCTTTAACGAGACCCCAAATAACCGTGGGACAACCATGCCCTCCCTCCGCTTCCTTTGCTCTCTGCTATCTAACAAAATCACACCACCAAACCACTCTCACTCTCCCCTCGTCCTGCTCGACTGCAACAGTGTCTCTTTTAGTCAGCAAAATCATATCCAGCATCTGTGTTGTTTGCTCTCTGCCACTGGTTCAAAGGAAGACGAGGATGTTCCTGTGCCAGAGGAACGGTGGGAATCCTGCCCAGGCTTTGATGTTCTTGTTGATGGAAAATCAAACAAGTTGGGTTGTGACGTTGATCAGGAGTGCTTTCCAACACTTCACGAGGAGCACAGGGAGCTGAATAGCCGTTTCCTGTGCCATTTGAATTACATGACCTTGCAATTATATAATATTGGCTTAATTAGATGAATAGTTCCGTGATGATATGGTAGTTGAAAGATAGCCTCTATGGTGTGTTAGAGTATATAACAGAATCCTTTAGATTGTGACATCTGTCAATATTAGAGTGTGTTTAGATTACTAGAGTTTGTTAGTCCTAACCGTAAAGATTAGGATACAATTGAGCTTGTTGTAAGAAGATAAGACTATATAAGTCTGAAAAGAGTGAAATTGACTATTAAGAAAATATACGATAAAAGTGCTTTCTTCCTCTCTGAGTATCTCCTTCTTCTTTCTTCTTAGTTCTTCATGTTTCTACACCATGTTTGACATCGTGTGGCTCACGTTGGTGACTTTGGTTTAGCAAGGTTCCTCTTGGAGGCGTCTGATGATCCCTCTCAAAGTCAAACCCTATCAACCGGGTTAAAAGGTTCAATAGGCTACATTCCTCCAGGTATGAGTTTCTGTCACTTCTAGTGTTTCTCTTCCTAATAACATATCACTAGGCCAAATTCAGTAATGATGTCTCTGTTGAATGGCAGAGTATGGCATGGGAGGCCAAGTTTCCATCTTTGGAGATATTTACAGCTTTGGAATATTGTTGCTAGAAATATTCATAGGAAGAAAACCTACAGATGACATCTTCAAAGATGGTCCAAGCATTCACCAGTTCGCGACCATGGCAATGCCTGACCATGCCATGGACATAGTTGACCCTTCATTGCTGGTTCAATGTGAAGATGCACATGGTGATCGAATCCTAGTTCAGGCAAAAAGGTTGGAGGAATGCTCAGTTTCAGTGATGCAAATTGGACTCTCATGCTCTGCCATACCACCGTCAGAGCGGATGCTTATGGATGTTGTTGTCAACAAATTGAAGAAAATTAGAGAATCATATCTCAATTTAAGAGGTAGAGGCTAGAAATATAAATGTGAGTCTCGTTCTCCTAGACATCATGGTGCAAGAAAATAGTGGTCAACCACAGTTTGATCTTAATCCAACGATGGAGGACTTAAGATTGAATGCTAGGTGACCACAATTTTCTTTGACCACGAGTTCTAGGATAACGGGACTGATAAATGTTATCCAGGTAATATTTACATGTTATCCAGATTAAAAACCCTACTTAAACGGAAGAATTTGAATTCTTTAGGTTCAGCCTTGAAAGCCAAACATTTGGCACTCTCAGGATGAATATATCAGTGTTTTAAGGCATCAATCCTGTCTTACTACTTGGTCCATTCCACAAAGCAAGCAATTTTGTTGCATGAAGAGTCATTCCGAACACGACCAACTTGATCAAACATTTCATTAAAAACAATAACAAGTATGCAAAAGAAAACGTTGACTTACAGTTTTTCCATCATGGGAAGTAAGATTGTCCCACTGCGATCGGTTAGCCTGTCATTCACAAACCCAGAATCAGCACACTACGACACAAAATAGGCGCACAACAATCATATCCCATCAAAGAATCCATGACAGCATTACCCTCTCCAATTTATACAGGCGGCCCTTCCTGGAAATCACCCTAGTTGCATTGTCAAAAGCTTTCCATGACTGGAACTGCACTACCTTAACAACCAAAATGCACACCCAAATCATCAACCAAACAATTTTGTAGCATCTAAACAAACTTATCTATTGCATTGCATAACAAATTATCAATTTACTGGAAAATAAACAAAATATAGAATACGCAATTTACATTCCCATCGGCGTGGAGGCTCGATTTTAATCAACTTTAACATCCTCCATCTTCAAATTACAGCCTTCCAGCATATTCACGATATCGGTCTTCACGTTTTCCTCGAGATTCCGTGCAGCTTCCCATATGCCAAACCTCAAAATATCATATATACACATTACCACATTCACCATTAGAAATTAATCCCAAAAACCGTAAACGCTAACTTGCTTATGGGAATCAGAAATGTCTGCGGCATTCGGCAGGTCAGTTCATTATACCTGCTGTTGGGGTTCGAAGAAATGGATCGATCGGTGTGAGGCGTCGTGCATCTGATCGGACGGCGGAGTCTTGAGGTGGCTTCTCCGCTTCCGTCGAGAACTGTCTCGCCGGTTCGTAGAGGACCGAAGGGAGGGTGCGGTTCTGTGCCACGGCCATACGGGCGGCGACGTTGGAAATGATTGCAGCACGAAGAAGACCGAGCTTCCACATTTTTGTTCCATGGTGGTTGTCGTTTTGAAAAAGAGGAAATTGAGAAGTGCCCGTAATTGTAGGGAAATTATAAATTTTGCCCATGGCAAGCTAATAGTGGGCTGTTGCTCTTCTTCCATTTATATTAGGCTTGAGGAAAGCCCAGGTTTGAAATGTCTTAAGCTCAGCCCTAAAGAATGAATAGTCTTCTTTGAGAAGGCCCAAGTGAAGCTAAACAAGTATACAATGTACGGAAATTTTATCCTGCGTACTCTAAAGTTGCACGAAATAAATAAACAAATAAATTTTGTATGTTCGTCGGAGTAACCATATGTATCGAGAGTACTATTTTTCTTTATATCCAAGTGTTGCGGGGAAGAATAAATACATTATAAAACACTAAGTGCAAAAGTGAATGTTCTAAACCATTTGAATTACAAGGCCATTACAACTTTATAATATTACTTGAATTGTTCGGGTTGAAGAGACTAATACTTGAACTTATGTGCTTCTTCTGTTCTTCACAACTTCAATCAAGTGCAAATGTATTCGCAAGTTCTGATGGAATGTCTCTTGGTATCCATACAAACAGCAATATCGAATAAAACCACCAACAAATTATATTCGATTATTTCTGGATTTCTCTTTTTTTTTCTTCGAATTCTCTCGCGATTAGTGATATATCAAACTTAAATAAAGATTGCTTCAATATTATATAAATATTGGACAAGATTTCATGACATTCAAATCTAATACTATTAAATTGTACATTTTAATAGAAAAAATATATTAATATCATTTAATTTGAACATTAGTGTATTGCCATCACGTTCAAGTATAATAGAATTAAGGTGCGTTTGTTTACCCTTCATTAAATTTCACTAGACTAGACTACACTATGACTTAGTGAAATTTTGTGTTTGTTACCAGGAGAGATTAGGTTTAATGAGATTAGAAATTGATGGGGACGAGAAGCATTTTTCTCAAAAAGGTTAAAATTACAACATAGAGATTACATACCGAAATACTAAATTGTTTCCCTATGTTTATGCTTCAATGGACGCTGCCTGAACCATACAATACAAAAAGGCATGAACATTATAGAGAGCGCGAGTAATGCGAGCAAATCAATGGCACCTTCCTGAGAGTGCCTATGCGGAATTTTTAGATAACCGGCAGCTCTGTTGAGGTGGCTCCTCCTCGTCGCCGGGGAAGAAGAGTTATCATTGCCTTGCTTGTTGAAATTGTTATTTTGGAAAGAATTTGCACAAGAGTTGTCATTGCCTTGCCGCTTGTTGAAATTTTCGTTCTTGAGAGACAGAGAATCCTCGAACCTGGCCTTGAGTATTGCCAAGCGTAATTCCTTCTCTTGACTGTTGAGGCCGTCACGTTCAATCTCCCTCGGCGATCGCTCAAGTTTGTTGTAAATGATCATGGGTGCGGATTGGGATGATGCAGTAGCCACACTAGTTCCTAGCCCTAGCAGAATGATGAATAGCATACAAGGTGAATTCATTGGTACGTAGGTTGTTCGGTTCGGTTTCTATTGGCTTTGGCTTGCTCAAGCGACCACAGTATTGGTTGTATGATTTAAGGACAGAGAGAGACTGTGAGGATGGCGTTCAGCATCTGTTTGTTTTGATTTATATACACAGAAGGCGGATGAGTTTGAGAAGCATGAAATCCTTGTAGTATTTTAGTAAAAAGACGAAGAAAATTAAACAAAAGAAATCCTAATAAAAAAAGGACATGCATTCAACAAAAGAAATCCTAACAATCCTCCTAGTATCCCTCACTACAAGAATAGCGAGCTTATACGTGGATTGGTCCCTATTAATTTTCATTAGGGACGAAAATACAAATTTGTCTCTATGAAAAGTTATATACGGAACAAAAAGTGCCCCAACTAATTTTATTACTTTTAAAAAACCTAAAAATTAAGCAATAAAAAAGTCATTCCCAATTCCCACCAAAGGGCCCGGAATATGGTCTTCCAAGTCTTTGCTATTTGTGGTCCTCACAATTACTAGTTAGCTATCGCGTAATGCTTCTAGTTCTACTTTTTCCTGTACATTTCTTTTGCGTAATTTGAACAAGGACAAACTTGAGGCTCAACGAACACGTAAATATTAGTTTAGTCTTCCATAATTAGAAAACCATTTGAACAATTCAAGCACGTAACGACATAAATCTTAGTTAAGTTTTCATCATGCAATTAATCACTTTAACGAACTGCTTTAGTAACTTCACTGGTCGTCAATCTGCATATATAGTTATTCACTCGTTTCGTATGGAAGTAAGATCAAAAGGTCAAAAGATCTTAATTTCGTATGTGTAGTTACAATTAAGAAACAACAACGCATGGTCCGTTTTTAGGCCGCAAAGCCTAAGCCGATTCCAACATCCATAATGAGGTCACTTTGTATATGTGCCAAGACTGGACCTACGCCAAGCCCAAGAAGATCAAGCACAAGCACAAGATGGTGAAACCTTGCATTCCTCGAGAAAGCAACAGTCCTAATAGAAGATGAAGGCTAAGGTACGAAGGCGTTAATGTAAAAAATGGCCGCCGAAAATGACTAAGCCGGTCGTCTCGATGAATATGGTTGTATGTGTCAAGCCCTTGACTACGTCATAAGTACCCAGCCGATTCCTAGAATTTATGAAAAAGATTTCCAGTTGGTGGATTCGTGAAACCCATACAATCGGAGTGGAAGGCCAAGCACCATTAAAATTAGGAGTTGTGTGGCTTGCCCAAACAGTCTTCTTGAAAGACGAATCATAAAGATATGCCTCCATCAATGTTTTAAGTTAGGGTTGGGATGGCGTTTAAGGCATGAATCAGGTTGGAAGTAACCAGCTTGGGATGGCTGAAGTTGTTGATTTCTCAGAAAATAAATGTGGGGAGTTTTTCAGCAGACAAGAAATGAGATAGAAAGAAAGCCTTGTGGTTTTATAGATGAGTATGTAAGGAGCTTTAGGGGGTCTCTGTCTAAGACAATCAAGGAGTAACTTTAGGGTTTGCTCTGTAACTTCGGGGTTTTATAGATTGTAGGAATCAAACAGCTTTGGTCGGTCTTCACGCTGCCTAATGATTTTTTTCAATGATGGTATGATTTCTGAGGTAGGCCTACTAAAGGAAAAAACTTTTGGTGGCTGCTTTGTCTAGAAAGTTGTAGCGCATAAGCATCTGAGTCTAAGCCTGACGAGTGGCAGAAGAAAGGAAAAGTGCGTAAGTCGAGGCAAAGTTGGTGTAAAATGGGATCTGAGATGAAAAATTGCGTAAGTCGAGGAAAAGTGCGTAAGTCGAGGAAAAGTCAGAATTTGAGATGAAAAATTTAGGTAAGACTCGATACTGTCTCGGTCTCGACATAGAGCACTATTCGGATGAAATCCTAGTACATAAATCGAACTACACCAGAAGGTGTTGTGCTGCTTTAATAAGGATAAACTGAAGCCTTTGACTACTCCTATAATCGTTCGATCGCTAGATGCAAAACGAGATCCCTTATGTCCAAAGGGGGATGATGAAGAGATTTTGGAGCCTAAAGTTCCTTATCTAAGTGCAATAGGCACTTTATTGTACTTAGCTCAATGCACTAGACCTGACATCTTCTTCGCTGTTAATCTTTTGGCAAGATACAGTACTGCACTTACACGCAAACACTGGACTGGCATGAAAGACATCTTTCGTTACCTTAAGGGTACTATGGATATAGGCTTGTTCTATCCCTACGGATCCTCAAGTGATGTTGCACCCTCTGTTTCTCAAGTCGATTCTCGCCTTGTTGGTTATGCTGACGCATGATACTTATTTGATCCGCATAAGGTACGTTCTCAAATGGGTTATGTCTTTACCGTTGGAGGCACTGCAATATCTTGGAGGTCAACTAAACAGAACTTAGTTGCCACTTCGTCTAACCATGCTAAAATTCACACCTTAATGAAGAAACTCGGGAATGCTTTTGGTTGAGAGCAGTAGTGGGCCATATTTGAAGCCATTGATGTCCCTACGACGATCTTTGAAGACAACGCAGCATGCATCGAACAGCTCAAGAAGGGTTATATCAAAGGAGACAACACCAAGCACATCGCGCTGAAGTTCTTCTTTTCACATCAACAACAAGAGCATCAGAAGATTGAAGTCATGCAAATCGTTCACAAGACAATCTGACCGACCTCTACACCAAATCACTGCCAAAGATGGCGTTTCAGAAGCTTGTTCATGGAATTGGTATGCATAAACTTTCTGAGTTGTAACATTGCTATTTCTCTTTGGAATTATGTCAAACTCAAGGAGAGTATCCTAAAGAATACTTGCTTGATCTTAATGTACTCTTTTTTCCCTACGATTATGAGCATTTTGTCCATTGGGTTTTTGCTACCTAACTAGGTTTTAACGAGGCACCCATCTTGCGCTGGTCATATCCCTAATGACGTCCCGTAAATGTTTCTTTTGACTTTGCATTTCTCATACATATTGTCACGCCCCGATCCCGACATACATCCAGGATCGACACGTGACGTCACCAAATACCCGTATATCTAATATACCCCGCCTTCTGAATATATACAAAGTATCATTCAAGATCTAGATGCATAATAATTTTTCGTATACTTTATGGCAACATCTAACCTCTTTGTTAGACTATCTACGTACCCTCATTAGGGATCAAGCCATTCGTAGTTCAACTTCTCTATAACTCGACATATAACACGATTCGTTCAAGCCAAAAAGGCATAACATTCCTCAATCAAACATTTGGACTTGACAAGCATGAATTATTCAATTCAAGCTACATAATAACCCACATGATAATCAAGGTTTCTATTTCATCCATCATATACATCATTATGTTTCAACATAATCGTGCAGGCGGTGATCACCCAACGCAGATATACCAGGCATGATTAACCCTGAATACATAGGGTCCCCCATTGCAGATATACCAAGCATGACCGTCTATATACCTCTCCTACATGGTGCAATAACTTCAACACACAACTTAACCACATCTCAACCACTATAAGTTTCAAGGTAGTCATCTACACCATCAACTTCTCAAGGCCATCACTAATATGCCACACAAGCATATAGATGCTACAACATACTTCAAATAGGATTCTAGGATAACCTTATCATAAAAATAATCATACACATCAATCACAGTACTAAAAGATAATTAAACTCAAATATATCCCAACCGTCATCAGTACACAAGCCAATTCATGTTTAATAACAAAGTCTATGGCTAATGTATAAAATCACATTTCAATAGAAATCCCATTTATAAGACCAATACATATTCACATACGATATTAATAAAAGAAAATAAGTTAATATCCATATCTCATATACTCAAGTCACTCTCTAAGCCCACTAGACTTCAATTAGTCCCCCGTAGTACTAATTTTAGTATTTAGAACGTTTCAAGACATGTTAACCAAAAGTCAATTCTCGGTCAACAATAGGATCCACAACGCTACAAAATTTGATCCAGAAGATCTGCACATTATAATCTAGATTCGTAACTTCCTAAGGTGCACATTATTCTCAAAGAACAACATACTAAAATCTCATCGCGATCCGACAGTCGGATCTCCACCAATTACTAAAGTTAGGTGGCGATCAACAATTTATTTTACAAACTTAGAAATCCAATTCGGGAAGATCCGTATGTCGGATTCCCTATCCATAAGTTCCTAACATACTCAAATATTACTTATTATAATGTCGTAAAGTTTGGTGACGATCCAACGGTCGAATCATCGATTTATATTTTGACCTATTCACATATCGAAATGAAGCTAAGTCCAGACAATCAATTTACGTCGTACGGATATCAAACATGAACTCATTGTATCTAAAAGTGCTTAAAAAGACATCATCGGCCCACAGGCCACACGCCACCGTATGCGTCGCCGCACTTGCCAGAAAGTTCAACTATTTAAAAAAATTCTCAAAAATTACAGAATTGAAGATCTCAAATAGTAGAATAAACTTTATACCTGTGGCCAAATCCAATTTGGCCTAGAAAGACTCCAATTTTGCTAAAACCGTACGGAAACCCTAGAATGGGTGTGTTCGATTCGACCTCCAAACTTGCTCCGATGCCTCCATCACTACTTGGGCTTTGTTCCTTGTCTCAATAAGATGCTATGGGTGATGGTGATCGAAGGAATTTGATTCAAATTTACTCGCTCGAAGACGAAGAACTCCCGCGGCACCCATTAGGATTTTTGTACCAAAATACCATCAAATTTCTTTAAATTTTTGGTGAAACAGGAAGAGAGAGGGCCAAGGTGATGATTGGGAATGGTTTATAATGGTTTAGAGGTCCAATTCATCGGAAAATTGGATGAAAAACGACGAGGAACCGCCGAAATTTCACACCGGTTCGAAATCGGGTCACACACGTTGGTAACGGGTCTGCTTGGTTGGGTGCTTCGCACCTCCTCTTTTCCCCTCCTTTCTTGCTCTCCTGTTGGTCATCTCTCACCACCTTTTTCCTGATTGGGCAAAAGACATTTCCTTCCTCTCTCCCATTTGGGCAGTAGCCCTTCCCTTTTGATATCTTCTATTTTTTTTTTTTTTTTTTTTTTGCTTCTCTCATTCCTGAGTGGTTAATTCCCTTTAACTCAGATAAATATGATTGGCCTCTTTCCCACAAGATGAGAGTTTAAAATAAATTTAAAAACTATCGTTTAACATCATAACTTCAAACGTCCATAACTATATCGTTAAAACCTGGACTCGCAAACTGCTTTCGTCTTTGCGTTCGTGATCTCAACATCTATTCAACAATATAAATAGTGACCTCGAATGGTCTACAGATTTTAAATAATTAATTTCCCAAAAATAATATAAATCTCTATAATACCAATGTGTAGATTATAATAATGAAATCTAGGAATGGGATTTCACACATATTTCCTTAGACTATGGATTTTGTCCCTACTCGGGTTTTTGCCATAGCCTTAGGGTTTTTTAGTGAGACTTACTGATGCAAGTTCCTACCTTATTGAGAATAAGCGTTGTTCCTTATAATCAATCCTGACGAGTCGACTTCCTCAACTTCTGCATGATGCTAAATCTACCTTGAATATTTACACACTCAAGGGGGAGTGTTGTAAATTGTCATAAGTTAAGCGTGATTGTGTAAATCCTAGATTATATTTGATTTTAGTTATCATTTCCTATTACAATTTGTATTCATTGGGAATGAAAGAATTTCTTTTCTCCTTTTTACTACTATAAATAAAGGCAATATGTAGGAAGGATAACATACACATTCCCTTACAATTCTACAAACGCATCTCTCTCAATCTCTCTACCCTTGCCGCCGGCCCCCCTTAACCTTGTCATATCAAATAGGCTACAACATGCATTTTATTATTCACCTTCTTACTCTTAAAAATATTGCATTATTTGTCAATTTTTAACCTTTGACATTTTAATTTTCAAACAATAGGAATTATGAAATAAAAATATTTTTTTTACAAGCGATATTATTTATACTAATGAAGTGGGATGGTTTAAGTCTTATAATAACCTAATAATAATATTGTTCAAATTCTTTTTTTACAAAAATTAAACCTAAAATTTTTCATTTATATAATATCAAAAAAATGCAACTAAACAATAATATTAAGCGACAAATTATTCTCCACGAAACTCAGTTCCTTGGATATTAAACAAGTAAACATGACGTCGGAAGAATTGAGGGATCAATGCCATGTCATTGTCAATGTTAATGCAAAAATAAAGTCAGACTCACCAGCTCACCGACTTGATCAACTCTCCTCTCTCAGCGGCCCCGCCACATCAATCCACGCAGCCCGGCCCCACCGGCACCCAGTTGTCCCACACAGTGACCCGCTGTAGTACAAGCCGTTCCCAGTCCTGCCAGTCCTTTCGTTACGGCCGCACCCAAATCCGTTCGCGACAAAATATACGGAATCTACAATTTAATAGTACTCTCAATTAATCATTGACTAATTTTGTCCCCAAAAAAATTAATCATTTATTAAAATACTGACTAATTCCCCTTACTAAATAGACAATCGCACTATTCCTAGTTCTTTTTTTTTTTTTTGTCGAACAATAAGATTTTATTAGATTAAATATTAAATTAGCTATTAACGGAATTTAAACTCACGTCGTTATGCAAAAACTCAATATATTTCCACCACTATGGTAAATGACGACTTACCTATTCATAATCCTTTTAGACCCATTCAAATAATATGTAATTGTTTGTTGAGCCGAATAAATGGGTTTAGAGAGAACCCAATAAAGGATAAGAACATCAAGACATTGGGCCGGCAAACTAGCTCAAGAAATCCCAAGTGCCACTACGAGAATGAAAAACGACCGCTAGCAAGAGACCACTTATAGCCCTGGATTGTCTACCGATAAGAAGAGACAAGCGAAAAACATAAAGTACTTTCCGACTGCTCAAGCCAATTGGCAAACCTAGAAACTTTCTAGCACAAAACTTTGGACACAAGTCAATCCAGATTTTGGGACCATGAACCTTAGGCCCCTAAAATGTGGCACCATGGATGCCTAGAACGACCGAATGCCCACAACTTATGGTGCTTAGACTATCCGAATCAATACAAGAGGCCTTGTCAGATCGGAGTAAGCTAGTCAAATCAGGCCTAAACTAGCTAGATTAGAGCAAGCTAGTCAGGTCGAGCCCACCAAAGATTGATCATACTAATTTTGTTAACCTTCCAATTTTGAGTGCTAACAACTGTCATACGTGGAGCATGGTAAAGCCACTGGCTGGGACGGTGGTGGTGTTCCTGGCGGTTGCCTTGTCATACGTGGAGAAGCTGGGTTTGTTTAGAGAGATGATTTACTCCATTTTTAGAGCCTTCGTTCAGCTTTCGATTATCGGGTTTGTTCTTCAGTTCATCTTCACTCGGGACAATGCCGTTTGGATCGTTCTGGCTTACCCTTTCATGGTTTGTAATTGTCTTTTTCGTGCTTACTTTTCTTGCCATGTGTTTAGTTTCCGAGAAAATTTGATTGTTTGGTCAATACTCAATAGTCAATAACCTTTGATAAATTTAGCTTTTGAAGCATGTTGTTGGGTTTTTTTAATTTCTTTTTTTTTTAATTTTCTAGAAGCAGAGGCCTTTGTTTTTCTTCTGCTTCAATTGAGAAATTTAGACACATAAGTAATTGTGTTTCATGCGGTTACATTTATAATCACTTACTTTTAGAATTGATATCAAGATAGAGCAAAAAGAGCTACATTTTTCATCTTTTGAACTACCTTTTATATTAAATCTAAGCGTGAGTGACATAAACTGGATGTATGACACGGTTTAGTACCCATTATTGTCTCTTGACTCTCATTAGTGTTCATATATATCTATATCCGATTAAAAGTTTATAATCGGTTTATTTGTTCTCGTCTCGTTATATTGCCACAACATCAAATTGTAATAATTGTTGGAGCAGTTTTTTATGATCTTTATGTGATTGTTGCCTCTGCAGGTGACTGTTGCTGGTTATACAGCAGGGCAAAGGGCTACGCACGTCCCAAGAGGGAAGTATGTTGCTGGAGCTTCCATAGTGGCTGGAACTTCAATCACAATGTTTCTGCTTCTTGTGATGAGAGTGTTCCCCTTCACTACAAGATATATTATCCCCGCTGCAGGAATGATGGTCGGAAATTCAATGACGGTAACTGGGGTTACGATGAAAAGGCTTCGAGATGATATTCGAACTCAAATGAACTTGGTAGGTTAATTTCTTACCCGAAGAAAACCATATTGATACCAAATCCGTCTCTTCATTTCCATATAATTTTGGGTGCTGTAGATTTTGGCCCTTATAATTCATGATTCCTAGATAAAAACCCAATACATATAAACGTCCAATAAAAGCCAAAATTTAAAATCTGCAGCCACATCGAAACACAATTGACCTACTAATACAATTTATTTACACCTATGCCACTTTCTCAAATCCCTAAATTTATTCCAAATTAAAAGTTGTAGAAAAAGTGAAATAAAACATATAAAATGTTGTATTGCATTAATTGTATCCATATTATACCAAAAATTTACCTTTTTGTGATATATATATATATATATATATATATATTGCATTAATTGGGAAGTAACTTAATTTGTTCCAATTATTAAAAACAATTATACTAAATCCATATTATATGTTTTGAATCAAATAACAATTAGGTGTGGTAATAGTAGAGAGAATAGAGAAATGTGTAATTATGGGTATATGTTATTCCACCCTATTGTGCCTTTATTTATAGTTAATTATTCACCCTTTTAGGATTACAACTCTAATAGGATATTAACTACTATAGGGAATATAAAAGATATCCCTAGATATGTTAGGATTTACACAATCACATTCATATTCCAATAGGACTGCAACACTCCCCCTTTAGTGTGTAAATACTCCAACAAATGGTGCATCAGGTCTTCAGTGATTAAGTAAGTATAATTGATGAAATCGTCGACACAATGAGCAAATGCGAGTCTCAAATCAACGGAAGAATGCATAAAAAAGTAAAACTCACAAAACCTTGCTATGATAAAACCGATAGACTAAGGAGAAAAGTGAGAAGTTGCATTAAGTCAAAACTATGTGGAGCTATGTCAACTTGCGTACGTCTTGTGAAGGAAGATTTGTGAAAAACATGTTCATTTAAGCAACATCAATAGCATGCAATTAACAATTAAAGGCGGAATCATGCTTGTATGCACTTAAAACAAAACATTTACCCATGAAATTCAAAGCCTAGTAGATAGGTGAACCAAGACTCAACTCAAAACAAAGTGAGTTGAGAAATCAATACCTTTGTAGATTCCTCTTTGCATAAGCAAAGGCTTATCACCCAAAGAGAGGGCCTTCATTCCTTGCATCTTAGATCCATGGATTTGGATGGATGAAAAGGTTTCTCCAAGTTCCCAAAATTGAGAACCTCTAATGATTCATCACCAAGGCATAATGAAGAAGAAATGAGTGACCTTGGAGGAGTTTGATTGCTAGATGATCCCTCCAAGGTAGCCGAAATTTTTGAGAGAAATGAGAGCTTGTGTTCTCATCCTTTCCCCAAAAATAACCCTTAGTAAATTTTAGGCTATAAAGTCCTTTATATAGTCCCTTCAAATAAGTGACCTAATGGACCAAAAGCCCTATTCTTTTACACATGGCCGGCCTATAGGTTTATTGGGCTTTCAAGCCCTTTGTTTTATTCAAGTTGTCATACAACTTGAGTTAATGGGCTTGACATTCAAATCCCATTGGGCCTTGCGGCCCAAAACTAACCCGAGGTCTTTAACGAACTTATTCGTTTGATTAATTAACATATTAATTAATCCTAGCCTTAGATAAATAATTAAACCATTTAATTATTCTTACTCATCTCCGTTGTTTTTTCAAACTCTACCTTACTCGATGAACGATCCATTAGGTTCCTTTTAGCGAGGCAGTGGGCGATTAAAACTCTTTCTAATCGATTGTGAATTGAAACTTACTTTCAATTCTCCCGTTAGTGATAATACACTTTTAGGGCTTCCACAAACCATGGTTGACGCCTAGCAGCATGTCATGGTTACCCAAGCTAATCAGAAGAGGTGGAGAACCTATTCAGTTTAGGATTACAAATGCAATACGGTCTTTCTCTAATACAATACTCTTGACCACATTGTTTGGTTTGATAGTTTATTCATGTCTACTATCCAATGTGAATCTTGTACTTATATGATTACCGTGAATGTGATCTGGAACGCATTCCAACATCTCATTCATACTCTGGCCAGAGATTCTAAATCATATCATAGAGTATTCTCCCTCAAACAGTTTGAAGGTTAGAGATCCCTTGTTGCGCATTCACTTAACTCCATGGCTAAGTGGCTTAACCCCAATGATGCCATGGACACCCTCATGATGGAGTGACTTTGACATAATCAAAGATTAAGGACCTAACCACAAGACAACTGTGATGCCTCAGGTCAAAAGACTAATTTGCATTATCCCAACCATGAGTTCTCATGTGACATGAATATGAAAACTCTTTGTTGATCGTGTTCAGTGAACTCATTCTCTATTGAGCACCTACATGCTTGTCTTGGTGTCATTCACACCAATGACTCGAGACTAGTCACTCTCCCTGAGAGAAGACATAGCACGTATTGATCTTAACGGACTGTCAATGCCCAATTGGCAATCCTATGATCTCATGAATCTAACTTCTTTAGATCGCATTCTCCCAATCACATATTCCTTGGACTTATCGTTTAAGCATATAACATTTATATGAGATGGCTCAAACAATAATGTTTGCCCTTAATATTAAACTAGATTAGTTTAACATGTGAAATGTCCATAAAGTATCATCATATGATTGGTTTTAGGGCACATTTCCAACATCTTGTTGACCAAATGATCAGGTATACCACGCGACGTATCATCCTCTCTTAGATGCATGTAGAAGAGCTCACATGGGTATGATCAACCCAGGATGGGTGCCTCGTTAAAACCTAGTTAGGTAGCAAAAACCCAGTGGGAAAAATGCGGACTCTCTTTGATGCACACCGGGGTGTTAGTGTGAGTGATCGGTCAACCGGCCTAATGAAGCAAAATAAGTATGCAATGTACAAAAATTCTCTTTGCGGTCTCTACTAGTGCATATCAAGTGGGGTTGGCCAATTGACCACCCCGGACGAAGCAAAATAAGTGTATTACGTTATCGAAATTCTCTCTTGCAGACTCTAATGATGCACCAGAAAAATAAATAAGTTTTGTACATCTGTCAGAGTAGCCATAGGCATCGAGATTACTATTTTTCTTTTTACCCAAGTGTTGTAGGGAAGAATAAATACATCATAGGACACCAACTGCAAAAGTGAACGTTCTTAATCTTTTAAATTACAAGGCAGTTGCCATTATAAAATAATGATAGCCTTCATTCAAAGGGATCCTTATTTTTTAATATAAAAATGGGAACTAGTTGGCTGGCCTACTCTACATTGAATTTCAACGCTCCGAAATATTTATTTTTCAAGTCTGTATTCATAGATCATCATTTCAAAATGGTAATTTAATCTCGAAACCGTTTACCTATTTGATTGTCTTGATAAAATTTCAATTTTTCTTAAAATACAGTGTTTGTCAATTCTTTTGACCTCAATTATATATCTTAAACATTTTTTATTTTTCCAATATTTTGCAAGGATAATTAATGAAGTGCAACTTAAAAATAAATCGTTTGGATCATTGAAGGTTGATGTGAAATGGGCCCCATAATTGAACCCCGTTTCTATCAAACAATGAAGACCCCTTTAGATAAAGGGCTTGATGTAATAATATTTTTTTTTTTAAAACAACATATATTATCTACACTAGTGGGGATGATTGACTTAACTTCATAATGAGCTAGCAATAATATGTTTAAAATTCATCATTGTTGACCACTCACTTACAAACAAATAGTAAAGAAGAATACAACTAAACTGTAGTACTAAGTGACAATAATATTACTAATAAGTTTGTTTGTTTTTTTTTTTTTTTTTCGTGTGTGTAAAAGATTCGAGTGCAGGGAGGTAGCTATACCTTTCATTGTTTGGGTTGAAGAGACGTAAAGAATTGAACTTATATACTTGTTCACAACTTCAATCCATACAAACAACAACATGTATAATAAAACACCAGCTTGAGTACAAGTAGACAGATCAGCCACGCACCTAATCCTAAAACAAGTCATCCACCCAACAAATTATATTCGATTTTCTCTGGATTTCTCTTTTTATTCAGATTCTCTCTTAAATATTATGTGTATCAAACTTATATTAAGATACTACTCACTACTATGGTCTGGTAGTATTTCTCTTCACTTGCAAGTAGGAGATCTTAGATTCGAATCTCGTGGATAGCGAATTCGATATCAACTTAGGTTGCACATTGTGTGGTTTTGCCGAACTCCCATTCCCCTTAGTGTAAAAATATCGATGTATTAAAAAAAACTTATATAAAGATAGCGTCAATATTAAATAAACATCAGACAAAACTTCTTACGACATTCAAACCTAATACTGTCAAATTGTGCATATAATACAAAAAGTGTTGATATCATTTAATGTGAACGTCGGTAGTGCTACACTTATTATCTATGTACTATCATTTATATCATCTCTTTAATAGAGGTAGGGTCCATCAACAAGGTGGATGTCATCTTTATTAGAGATGATATAAATGGTGGTACACATAGATGGTAAGAATTTCATTTTTGGTAGTGTAATACAATCACGTTCAAGTATAAACTATCTTACAATTACAGTATAATATGATGTCTATAATGTAAAGATGGACCTTGTTATAATAATACCAACGTCATTTTGTATAATTAGTTATAATGTTACGATTAATGTATAAAGTTAGAATATAAATTTGAGTGATTATAGTGTAACTTTACATTTCTTGTAATTCACACGTTAAATGCTAACTTAGGTCATAACGTTATTATACATTAAGATGACAATACCATTGAATTAGAACATTGTATAATTTCATGACGTCTACTAGCAGCAGCGTACGTCCATATTGTAATAATATCTCCATAATATCATCATCAATATTAATAATGTAATGCATTCATGTCTAAGTATAATAATATACCCTGATAATGACAACAAATGTGTTTAGATTTCCTGAAAAAGATTCTCGCCGGATCTTTTTCATAAAGATCCTAGGGTTCCCGTGATCATGACTGTTCATCATACATCGTGCGATCAGAAATCATTCAAAAATCAAAATTTAAAATTAAATATAAATAATACATAACGAAAACTGACCGCACAATGTACGATGAACGGTTAGGATCACGGAATCCTCAGGAAAAGGATTGGGCGATGATCCTTTTCCAAGATTTCCTAATTGGAGGAGGATTCTCTCATCTCCTAATCTCTCTCCCTTTCCCTTCCTTCTTATTTGAATGGTTACGATTTAATCAGTCAACATCTTATATTGATTTTTTTATAAAGATAAAAAGATAAAAAACAATATGTAAAAGAAGGGGAGGGAAGGAAATGAGACCTACTCTTTCCTAATTGGTCAAGCCACAATTGGAGGCCCGTTCACGTGGATCTTTGTGCAAATAATTAGGTAATGGGACCAATAAAATATAATATCATATGTAAAAAAGTTGAGTGAAACTTTGATATGTTCCCTACAGCTGGCAGGGTTGATCTCAGCAATTTTATTTTAGAAAATAATTTTTTTAACAAACGTTATTATTTATATTAAGCACAAAAGGGCTTGGTTTAATCTTAAAATGAACTAGTAATAATGTGATTCAAATTTGCTTTTGATAAGAATCGAACTTAAGATCATTCACTTACAAGTGAGATGAATATAACTAAACCATAGTACTAAGTGACAAAAATAAACTTTCTTAAAATAAAGAGAATCTACAAAAGCACCCAGAATGCATATACACATTTTTTTCTTTTTTCCATTTCATTCTATTATTTTGAAAGAAAAAAAAAATCATTCTATTATTAACTACTAAAACTATTGCATTTTATTATTCAGCTTATTACAAAAGACCCCTCATTTACAAGTGAGATGAATACCACTAGACCATACTACTAAGTAGCAGAAATAAACTTTCTTAAAATACAGAGAATCTACAAAAACACATGGAATGCATACACACATTTTTTTTTCTTTTTTCCATTTCATTCTATTATTTCGAAAGAAAAAAAATCATTCTATTATTAATGACTAAAACTATTGCATTTTATTATTCACCTTCTTACTCTTAAATATAGGGCATTATTTGTCAATTTTTAACCTTTGACATTTTAATTTTCAAACAATAGGAATTATGAAATAAAAATACATTTTTTTACAAACGATATTATTTATACTAACATAATAGGATGGTTTAAGTCTCATAATAAACTAATAATAATGTAATTTTAAATTTTCTTTTTATAAAAATTAAATTTAAAATTTCTCATTTATAAAATAAAAAATATTACTAAATAATAATATTAAATGACAAATTATTCTCCATGAAACTCCGTTCCTCCAATATTAAACAAGTAAACGTGACGTAGGAAGAATAGAGGGATCAATGCCATGTCGTTGTCAATGTTAATGCAAAAATAAAGTCAGGCTCAGCAGCTCACCGACTTGATCAACTCTCCCCTCTCATCGGCCCCGCCACATCAACCCACGCAGCCCGGGCCCCGCCAGCCTTTACCACTCGCCCAGTTGTCCCACACATATCCCGGCTGTAGTACAAACCGTTCCCAGTCCTGCCAGTCCTTTCGTTACGGCCGTACCCAAGTCCATCCTATTCGGTGACAAAATATACGGAATTACAATTTAATAATACTCTCAATTAATCATTGACTAACTTTGTCCGAATAAAAAATTAATTATTGATTAAAATACTGACTAACTCCTCCTTATTAAAAAGACAATCGCACTATTCATAGTCTTTTTTTTTTTTTTTTTTTTTCCATCAAAGTCATCGATAGAGTTTGAACTCATGTCGTGATGTAAAAACCCAACAACTTTTCACTAGTGTGCTAATGGGTCAATTGCCTATTCATAGTCCTTTTAAACCCATTCAAATAATATGTAATTGTTTTTTTAGCCGAATAAATGGGTTTGGAGAAAGCCTAGTAAAAGATAAGAAGATCAAGACATTGGGGTGGCAAATTGGCTCAAGAAATCTCAAGCGTCACTATGAGAATGAAAATGACCGCTAGCAAGTGACCACTCATAGCCTTGGATTGTTTACCAATAAGAAGAGACAAGCGAAAAACAAAATGTACTTTCCGACTGCTCAAGCCAATTGACAATCCTAGAAACTTTCTAGCACAAAATTCCAAGGACAGGTCAATCCAGATTATGGGACCATGAACCTTAGGCCCCTAAAACATGGCACATGGATGCCTAGAACGAACGAATGCCCACAACACATGGCGCTCAGTCTATCTAAATCAAAATGAGAGGCTTTGTCAGATCAGAGTAAGCTAGTTAAATCAAATCCAGCTAGCTAGATCGGAACAAGCTAGTCAAGTTGAGCCCATCAAAAATTGACCATATTAATTTTGTTAACCTTCCAATTCATAGCGTTAACAACTGTCACGTAGAATTATTAAAACGTACGTACTAGTAAAAAAATGGACAACATAATTTTGATACCATAATATTTTAAACGAACTGACAACAATGGTGATACACCATCTAATACAGATGTGTCCTACTCTTATATTTTTAGTGCATCGACCCGTAGTAAAGTACATTTGCACTATTCACCCATAAAAAATACATTTACACCATGTTTAAATACGTGACGACGAGATGACAATCATACTAAAAAATTTCATGCGAAAATATTCTCTTAAAAAATCTTGGAGTTGTCAACTCCACCACATCATTCGAACTTCAGGGGGAGGTCGTTTCCTCACTCTATCTCTCTCCCTCTCTCCAATCCACATATTACTAATTTCTTCACGCAATATCCGAATTTCGTATCAACTATCTCACAAATGGCGTCACTCATCTCGGCCACCGCGCAAAACCACACAGACATCGCACAGTCCAATTTCATACAAGGCCTATTTGCCGACCAGGTTCTTGTTTCCTTGCGTGAATTTCTGGCCAACATGGACTTCTCATGGATGGTGGACTTTCTCAAGGGCATGGTGAAGCCGCTGGCGGCGACGGTGGTGGTGTTCCTGGCGGTTGCCTTGTCATACATGGAGAAGCTGGGTTTGGGTAGAGAGATGATTTACTCCATTTGTAGAGCCTTCGTTCAGCTTTCGATTATCGGGTTTGTTCTTCAGTTCATCTTCACTCGGGACAATGCCGTTTGGATCGTTCTGGCTTACCTTTTCATGGTTTGTAATTGTCTCTTTTGTGCTAACTTTTCTTGCCATGTGTTTGGTTTCCGAGAAAATTCAATTGTTTGGTCAATACTCAATAGTCAATACCCTTTCCTAAATTTAGCTTTTGAAGCATGCTGTTGGGTTTGTTTAATTTTTTTTTAATTTTCTGGAAGCAGAGGCCTCTGTTTTTCTTCTGCTTTAATTTAGAAGTCTAGATACAAAAGTAATTGTGTTTCATGAGTCCCGTTCTCTCGGTCACATTATGATCACTTATTTTTAGAATTGATATCAGGGTAGAGAATAAAGAGATACCTTTTATATGATCACTCATTAGTGTTCATATATATATCTATTTCTGATTAAAAGTTTATAATCGGTTCTATTTGTTCTCGTCTCGTTATATTGCTACAACATCAAATTGTAATAATTATTGGTGCAGTTTCTTTACGATCTTTATGTGATTGTTGCCTCTGCAGGTGACTGTTGCTGGTTATACAGCAGGGCAAAGGGCTAAGCATGTCCCAAGAGGGAAGTATGTTGCTGGGGCTTCCATATTGGCTGGAACTTCAATCACAATGTTTCTGCTTCTTGTGATGAGAGTGTTCCCCTTCACTCCAAGATATATTATCCCCGTTGCAGGAATGATGGTCGGAAATTCGATGACGGTAACTGGGGTTACGATGAAGCGGCTTCGAGATGATATTCGAACTCAAATGAACCTGGTAGGTTAATTTCTTACCTGAAGAAAACCATATGGATACCAAATCCGTCTCTTCTTTCCATATAATTTTTCCATAGACTAACTGCTTGTTTCCAAAAGCGCTTTCTTGTAACCAAAAGCTCTTCTGACATTGTTTGGTAGAAATACCTAAAAGTACACTAGGAAACACTTCCAAGTGTTTTTTTTTATTTTTTTATTTTTTTATTTTTTATTTTATTTCCGGAGAATTATAAGTATTTTCTACAGAAGCAGTCTTGACTCTCGACGGGGCCCTAAGAGGCCAACCTTGTGTTCAAAGTATTTACTAATTAGTCTTGCATATTATATTGTCCAATGTTCACGATATAGTAATGTGCAGATGGATAAATATTTAGTTAGTTCGAGTCATTTTCCAGTTGGAAATCTGAAAATTGGCAACAATGTCAATGAACTGACTTGGATTACCGATTTTTTTTTTTCAGGTAGAGACAGCGTTGGCTCTTGGCGCAACGCCGCGCCAAGCAACGATGCAGCAGGTGAAGAGAGCTCTGGTGATTTCTCTGTCTCCAGTTCTGGACAATGCCAAAACCGTCGGCCTCATCTCGCTTCCCGGTGCAATGACTGGCCTCATAATGGGAGGAGCCTCCCCTCTGGAGGCCATTCAATTGCAGATTGTTGTGATGAACTTTATGATTGGTGCAACTACAGTTAGCAGCATTTCTTCAACATATCTGTGCTGGCCTGCCTTCTTTACCAAAGCTTATCAGTTAGAGACCAAGGTTTTCACTTCAGAATAGGGTTTTTGTAATGTTATATTGTACAATATTTATCAAATCAGCGCTCTGCTTTTCTCTTAGGGCTTGTTGGGTACACATACATGATTCAAATGTGTAACCTAATAAATTAAAATGCTGAAGAGATAAAATATAAAAGTATCATCACCTAAAAGATAGAAGATGGATTACTCATGAGGAAAACTCGTTCATTCCAGTCCTCCATAAAACGGTAGGATTAGAAGGGATGACTATCCTTCATAGCTAATCGTCTTCTAATCCCCTTGAACAACCATTCACTTCTACTATCAATATATCTTGAAATTTTGATAGTTCTCAATTTCAGTTAAATCATGTGCGGTGAAAGAGCCTTAAGTGACAAATATACATATACATCCATCATGTTATTTAATTATTTGGGCCACAAACACATGATATTACGCGTGGTTGTAAAAGAACAACATCGCTTACCAACAAAAATGATAAAAGGAATAATACCATTGATGTAATAAAGTAGGATAGGTAAGTTCAACACTCTTCCTTTAGCCTGCACTCTACTCCTCCTACGATTTTAGATACAATTTCAAAATATTCATCTTCGACTACAAATGGCCAAAGAAGAATGCCAAAATGGCTCCATAAAATAAGCGTCTTAGATGCTCGTATGAAAAGGCATGCCACGCCAACAGCTAGAACATGAAGGTTGAGATGATCGGAGTTGAGGTGGTGGCGGTCAGATGTTTAGGCTAACCCTAGTGTTGACGATGGTGACCGCCACCGCCACCATGAGACCCTTGACCGTGTCTCTGATTATTTGGGGCTTGATTACCCTTTTGACCTTGTCCGTGATTAGTTGGGGCTTGATTACCCTTTTGACCTTGACCTTGTCCATTTTGTCCACGGGGTACATGATGACCCCCACCCTTATTACCCTAAAGAGTAGAATAGCAACCAGTTAATTATCTTCGCAAAATACAAGTAACTTTTTATTACAGTGATGAGAAGATGGTTAGTGTTTGCATGACGGCATGAGTGGTGATTAATCTAACAAAATCTATTATTTGAAAAAAAATAAAAAATTATCTTCGTAAGATCAAGTAAAATAGCAACAACAAAAATTATATATTTCTTGTAACGAGTTAATTTCATCTAATCCTCTATTCATTTAAAAGAAGAAAAAGGATTAAATATCGCATTCAATACCAGAATTTAGTTTCTTATCATTTCGGACAAAAAAAAAAATCTAATTTCATCTAATCCTCTATTCATTTAAAAGAAGAAAAAGGATTAAATATCGCATTCAATACCAGAATTTAGTTTCTTATCATTTCGGACAAAAAAAAAAAAAAATCATTTCTTTACTATTGAAGTTAGATTCTCATTCTCCTTTTAATGATGTTATCATGCTTAAGCCTAAAGTCAAGTTATTAAAATTACCTTTCGTTTCATCAAATGTTTGCCACCTGAATTTGAAGCCTCACCATTAGGCGATGATGGTGGTGGCGGCCGAGAAAGCGACGATGCTGGTGGTGATGGCGCAGTCGTCGACAGGTTATGATGAGCTAATTGAGATAAAGGGATTGGGTTAAAGGGATCCATGCCGACCCAATTTCCAGGAGGATAATATTCACAAACAACTAGCAAATTTCCATTGGAGCATTTGTGTCGGGCGCATCCTACTTGTTCAGTGTCTTTCCATACAATCTGCGTGTAATGTGCGCATGGTTTATCTGGCTCGCACTCGCGCTTTTCTTTGTTGTAGTACACCTTCTCATGTCCCCAGTCATGCACTGCCTCCCTCGGCAGCCAATGCGCTTTGTAAGCCCAGAACAAGTTCTCCCCCATACCTTGATACGATGAATGCTGCATTTGACAGTCGTGATGATCCTGCTTCATGGCCCAGTCCTCCGCCAACTGGGCCATCGTGTCGTTCCACACCAACGGCTTCATCTTCTCCTCCCTTCGGATCTCGTTATGGGCCATGAGGAACTCTTGGACCAGCGCCGGTCGAGGGTACTCGGTGAAGTTGTCCGTGTTTGGTTTCAACGCGGTGGCCAGGTTATTGAGAAGGCTATTCGCGGTGTTGGCAATGCCCTTGACTGCCTTGCCAATGTGGTCGGCGGCATTGGCTATTTCCTGTGATTTATCATTGGGATTAGCATTGGCGTTTGTTGCGTCAACATGGTTGACATGAAGAATGTGATCTCTCAAGTTGGCCGAGACCGCGAGGATCAGGAGAGAGATGGTGAGTATTATGGTAGCGAAGGTCCGACCTCGCGGCATTGCGTGGTTGTATGTGGAGTTTTTGAAGGTGGTGGTTAAAATCTAGGTAGTTTAAATCTTTGATAAGGGTGACGTGACGATGTAGGGCTAATTTGGTTCAGTTCGGTTCGGTTTTGCTTTGCTAGCTCTCAGCCTCTAAGAGCAGCGGCAAGAGAGAGCGACCATGAGAGGACCTAAGAGGGGTTTTATTTGGTCTAGTTTGCTAAAAATGACCGTACAACTCCATCAACTTTCCCATCATCCCATGCCTAATTTTGCTAGCTCGCAGCCTCCACAATAGTTATGCTATTTTAAGGAGGATGCTGATGGAGAGCCGCAGTTTTTGGGACGTCTTTCGGTCAAATGGTCAAATTGTTGTTTTCATGCAAATGCTTGTCCGTCAATGACATGCAAGCACCTGAAAGAAATTGGTATTTTTTGCGTCCTGAGTGATATGAAATAGGATCCTTTTCGGATTTTTTTTGTGGGGATCCAGAAATTAATTAATCGTGTTCATTCATCGTACATCGTATGATTATAAATTATTTTAAATTTAAAAGTATTGAAACCGATTCTTGTATAGGTCACAAGTATGGGTCGTAAAACATCACTCTAGCTAAGTCATGGGTTAAAGTGATTTTCTCAACCCTACTCTTGTGGAAATACCTTGTCATTCCTACTTGGGTATTTTGTCAATCTTTTTTCCTTGTCTCTAGGAACCACTTTCCTTGTTATTAATATTTGTCTTGTCCACTTGTTAGGACTGATTTGCGAGTGGGTTGTAGCTGTTAGCCGTCTTGTATTTCTATTTTTGGCTCTCTATAGTTGCCTTTTACTCTTGTAAAGTTTACAATGAAATATACAACAAAGATTTGAAATCAAAAGTTAACAAAAATTTAAAATTAAATATAAATAGTACTTAATGAAAACTGATCGCACAATGTAAGATGAACAAATAATATTGATTGATCATCTAGATTCCCACAAAGAGGATCCGGAAAGGATCATTGACCGAGTGATACTACTCAATACATAATTAGGTTGAAATTTGTAACTTGTTTTATTTTATTGTTTTCATTTTTTTACACAACGATATATTGAAAGAGCGTGAACTTACCTAGCCCCACAATGAATAAAGCATAATTTGACATCAAAATTCATATTCAAAAAAGTCGAACCTAAAACGTATTTACCAAAATGACCTCTAATTTTATAAATTAAACTTACGTATCAAGTCCGTTACTTTAGATACTGGTAAATAGGTTTTAGATTCCAACATCATAGACATAAATTGTAGGGGAATGTGTTATGTCATGGCCAATATGGTCATGAACAATATTGTTGGGGCAAGGACGGATATGATCTTTAGATGATAAAGAGAAGGTTTTTTTAGCTAAAATGATCCATGAGATTTGTATAACACATCACTTTGGTTCTTGAGATTGAAAATCAATAGAAATGGTCCATGATATTGTCCAACATCCATTATTTTGGTCCTTTCATTAAAAACTTCGTTAAGTGTCCCAGAGCTCTTGACCGAAAGTTTGTGCAATTTTCAAAGCTTCGTAACTCGATTGTTTCTTAACCAAATTCGATCCATAATATATCAAAATGAAGATAGGAAAGTGTATAACAAAATTATACCTATTTCGAAGCCCAATGATTGTTGAAGATGGTAGGAAAATAGCCTGAAAGGTGACTGATCCGCAGGAAAACTGGAAAACTCGCCGGAAACTGAGTAAACTTTAAACGTTCATAACTTCTTCAATACTCAATGAAATCGAGTGATTCAAAAACGAAAATTATACTTGTCGATAAGAAAAAGACAATGTTACCTTTTTTTTGTGGCTAAATCGCCGTGTTTTGGCCGTAAAATGGCTCGAAAGTGGCTGTCTTGGTCTCAAGTTAGCCATTTTCGAGCCGTTTGTCGAACAAACCACGGAGAATTAGCCGTTGAAAAAGGTACCATTCTCTTCATATCCTTGAGAAGTTTGATTTTTGTTTTTGAATCACTCGATTTCAATATTGAAGA
Source organism: Pyrus x bretschneideri (assembly GCF_019419815.1). Classification (NCBI taxonomy): domain Eukaryota; kingdom Viridiplantae; phylum Streptophyta; class Magnoliopsida; order Rosales; family Rosaceae; genus Pyrus; species Pyrus x bretschneideri. Next base: position 3,598,897 of record NW_025999779.1, read on the forward strand.
AGTTATGAACGTTTAAAGTTTACCCAGTTTCCGTCGAGTTTTCCAGTTGACCAATCACTATTTTCCGGCAATCTCCGGCAACCATTGGGCTTCCAAATAGGTATAATCTTGTTCTAACACTTTCCCATCTTCATTTTGATTATTATGGGTCGAATTTGGTTAAAAAACGATTGAGTTACGAAGCTTTGAAAATTGCCCAAACTTCCATTCAAGAGCTCTGGAAAACTTAATGGATGGTGGACAATCTCAGAGACCATTTCTATTGATTTTCAATCTTAGAGACCAAAGTGATGTGTTATGCAAATCTCAGAGACCATTTTGGCTAAAAAGCCTAAAAAGAATGAACTGTTCTGATTATGATGTTTGGACAGTAAAGGTTCGTTAATTGTAGGTGGGATGACAAGTAAGTCCCCCTCGGGAGACACTAGCATTATCCTTAATTTTCTGTATTTTATGCATGTAATTATCAGATGGAACCTGGTGGATATAAAGATCTCAACAAACAAGGGTACGGGCTGGAAACAACCACCCTAAGCACCGCTCTCTTCAAGAAAGGCCAAACTTGCGGGACTTTTTCCGAGGTGATGTGCGTGGATGATCCACAATGGTGCCTACCAAGCAGCACTAAAGTGACAGCAACCAACTTTGTCCATCCGGTGAGTTCAGTTTAGATTGGTGCAACTCTCCTCATGAACACTTTGATGTGTACCAACCGATGTCTGAATGCCAGAATAGTTCCGATTCACTTTCAACGATTGACATGCTCTTAGAGGAGAGGGATCAAGTGTGAACTTACGGGAAACCCTAATTTCCTACTTGTGTTGGCATATAACGTTGGAGGGGCTGGTGTGGTGATGTGGTTGATGTAAAACCAAGGGCTCAAAAACAGGTTGGATACAGATGAAGAGTAACTGTGGACAAATTGGCAAACTGGAGGAGGTCTTCTAGGTCAAAGTTTGTCGTTCCAAGCAGCTACGAGTGATAGCTAGAAGGATGGTGATGTCTCTTGATGTTGCGCCAACAAAGTAATCATTCCATCTTATTATTTAATCTTTTAATGTTACGAAACATATAATTTTATCGCTTAAGTAGTAGTCTTAAGTTTGATTATAGATGGAGAATTCAATGTCAAATTATTGTCGCTGACTCATTTTGTAGCTTAACCTAAATCTTCCACTATCGTTGTATTTAAGAAAACATATAAGTTTATTATTTAATACCATGCAAAATATTCGAAGAAAATGACATCACTACGGCAGAGTGATGAACTGATGAATGTCATCCAACTTCGCGTAAAATCTCGGTTGTTTTCGGGGGTGACTTATCTCCTGCACTGTACTGACGAACATGGCCGCCCACATAAACTGAGCTAATTCCGGGAACCTTTCGATCGCATGCCCTTGTTCTTAAGATCTTGCCTCAGTTGCCTTGTCTTGCTTTCCATCCAAAGTATACACGTTCCGATGCAGAACGTGATAATCTGTGTTGTGGGGGTCCATTCGAACGAGTTGCAGCACGAATTCACGGAGCTATAGCCTTCAATGGACTCTGTAAGATCCGAGAAGAGCCTTAATTAAACTCGTTTGGAGGCATTGGTATTTGCATAATGGGGAATTTTAGCCAGTTTAAAGCATATCTAATGCGTGCATAATGGCGTAGGCAAAAGTTTTTTTTTTTTTTTTTTTTTTTAAGTACAACGATATATTTTACACTAAGGGGATGAGGAGTTTGCTAAACTACACAATAAACAATCTAATTTGGTATCAAATTCACCTTTTACGATATTCAAATATAAAATCTCTTACTTACAAGTAAAAAGAAATACTACCAGACTGTTATACTGATCAACGACAAAAGTACTATTTATCCCTGAATGACAAAATTTAATTTCATATGGAATATATCTAGCCTAGCTAAAATAGCGCAGGGATCTTCAAGGGGCCAATTTAGCCCCGGCCCTTGCCCAAAGCTCTTGAAGGGTCAACTCAGAAAAAGACTGCCCATAAAAATTGGTCACTTGACACTTTTTAAGCACAGCGCATGGATCTTCAAGGGGCCAATTTAGCCCTGGCTCTTGCCCAAAGCTCTTGAAGGGTCAACTCAGGAAAAGACTGTTGATAAAAATTGGTCACTTAACACTTTTTAAGCACATCTCACACCATTACAACAACAACATTTTGAGAGGGCTACGATTTCACGAATAATACATTTTGAGAGGCCAAATACAACCTCTAGCCCCTGTCCTTTCCACTAGACTTGCTTTTAGAGTTTGGTTATTTAAGAGTGTAATGATAAATTTTAATTATAAGTTTAGTTGCATCTTGTCTTTAAAAGTAAATTGCAATTGTATAATACAATATAAAATGATTTCCATCGGTTGTGGAATCCTGCCCAATCCAACTCTCCTTAAAATGATTTAGGTGGTTTAGTTTCCGCATTTTCTTCAGTGAAAATGAGTTTCAATAATGCTAGCTCAAATTTATTGCGTTAGCTAACAAGTTGCAGTACAACTCGACAAACCCATGCAAAGCCTAGTGTAGAGACAAAAAACATGAGTTCAAATTAAATTTTATATATTTTCTAGTCTCATTTTCAAACGTCTCAAAACAAAAAAATAAAAATCTTCCGCTCATCTAATCTCATTTCCGATGATCTCAAAACACAGGAATGAAAATCTTACGCTCATCTCTATGATGAGTAGACATGGAGTTTAATTCTCAAATAACATAATATGTGAAGCAAACGTCATATTAGGATTGAAAGTCATGTTTATTAATTCATAATTTGAATTGGAAGAATTAATTAAATTGATGAGAACCGAGATTACGAAGTCCGAATCCGGGTCCGGTAATAAAACGTGGGCAAACGACTCTCGGGCAAAACCCGCACAACGTGGCATGATCTGAGAAGTGGTGTGCGCACTACGCCCCAACCCTACCCCAGAGACATCAACCCCTCGATAGCGCGAAGCGCGAACTGGTAACGGTCAAACCCGGCTTTTCGTTTCTCTCGTTCTTTCTCCTTCGGACATCGAGCTCGCGGAAGCAAAATTTTCGAACAAACACACCAGTAAATCACCGCCACCGCACTTTTAATCTGACGAAATTGCCCCTCGCGGGGTGGTCTCAGGGAGGAAAGGAGAGAGGAGCTGCGTCGCGCGCACTCCCCCGCCGTTTCTCTGTTCGATCATCAGTTCTTCAAAAATTTCGAAGAAAAGTAAAGCGTAATTTAAATCGCTATTAAGCTCGCCATGTCGATTCGGGAGCTGAGGACGTCTATGGTTTCGGTCAATTTGTTCACCTTCTGCGTTTTCCTCGGCTGCTTTCCAGGTAAATTTTCGTTATTTTCTCGGGAAACAAACAGGATGTGACGATTCGACGCCTGTTTCATGTGAAATCGATTTGCTTTTGCGTATGTAGGGCTTATATTATCGGCGATCGTGACGCTGGATTCGATCGTGATATACAACACGCACGAATTGATAAAGGCCGTGAAACCGAGGGTGTATTTCGAATGCAGAGGGGAGAACAAGACGGAGTTTCCAGACGTGAAGGAGAAGAACGTCACGTATAAATTCAACGGCGAAGAGTCTTGGCAGGTGAGAAAGATTTTCGCAATTTCGATTTCGTTTAAGTAATTTCTATTTGCTCTGTTTTACAATTTAGACTATAACATTGTGAGATTGGGATCATTCAATATGTAAAATAACTCGCGATGCTGATTGATGGTCTAACAACATAACATAGGCATGGCGATATATTTCTAGAGATTATTTGTATGTTTGTGACAGGAAGCTGTTGTTGAGCTAAATTTGGCTAGGTGTCTAATGGGATTACGATTGTTTTTGTGCTTTCAGCCACTGACAGAGTTTTCGGGTAAGAAGTGCAAGCGATGTGGACTGTACGAGGCGGATACCTTTAAACCAGATGACAAATTTGATGAGTGGGAGTTGTGTCCTTCTGACTTCAACGCCTCTGATGGAAAATACGTCCGGTTCAATAACAAGGAATTCAACGTTACCTTTTGGTGCCCAAAATGTGTACCTGGTTCACCTGGTGAGTGAGAGTCTGTGCAGTTACTTGTTTTTAGCCCATTTACTTCTTGCTAGTTTCATAGTTTTGGATGACAGGCTTTTGTGCTTAAACTGGTTAGAACTAAATTCACGTTCATTCCGCTTGTACCTAGTTTGGCAGTTTTGGAAAGCAAGGGCTTTTGTGCTTAAACTGCATCAAATTAAATTCACTTTTAGACGACATATAGATACCATTTATGGCCACAACAATTCCGTTAATATAAGTCAATCAAATGTATGGCTAGTAACCTCCGGTTGATTCTTATTTGCAGTTAAATGCATTTGTTAATGTGGGAATTTTCGTTTGGGTTTTTGGCGTCCATGCATTTGCATTTGTATTCAAGCCACTTTGTACTTAGTGTTCATCTTGTAATTCGAATTCATTTTTGTATGTGTTTGCAGCTTCCAATTCCCCTACTGCGCCGCATAAAGAAGAAAAGGAGAGGGAATGCATATTGTTCTAATACTTTTAATCGTTGTAGCCGTTTTGGCATTGTGTATTGTCGTTGGCTTTGTTGCATACAAGTACTGGCAAAAGAAGAAGAGAGAGCACGATCAGGCTCGTTTCCTAAAACTGTTTGAAGACGGGGATGATATTGAAGATGAAATGGGGCTTGACCATATAATCTGATTATAAACAGTTAATTTCTGTACCTTCTTTACAGTAAGTTCATCTTACAAAATTTTGCTGTTGTAAAAAGGAAAAGGAGAACAATGTTGAAGCTAAAAATATACTGTGCAGCATTTTACTTCGTCGAAATTACGAGTTATATGCTTGTGTTGGTACTGTCCGATGCACAAATGAGACATGCAAAAGATCAATGATCTCAAAGTTCATAATACTGTTGCCAAATCATTGTTCACTACATGTCTTTCGATTTATCGATACAAGCAAGGCCAGTAGCCGAAAAGACTCTCAAAAACGCTAATCTCTGGCACGTCGTACGGACATGTAACCCTAGTTTCTTGCCCAATGTAGTCTTGAGACTCCGTTTTCCCTCCACATGCAAACCAAAGATCGCTCCAAGGATTAGAAAGATCAGAAGCAGGGTGGCCTTCCTGAGTGAATTCTTCATGCTTCGGTTGACTTTCATGATGTTGTTCACTTTGCCTGGAGTCTTCTCTCTCGTTCAGCTCGGTGCCATCTTCATTGCTGTAAATTCCATTGTCAACGACGTAGCCATCTCGCCAACAGTCACCAAACGAGTACTGATAATCTCTAAGCCAGTTTCCACATCCGTAATATGGCGGCTCTTTGCCATCATAAGCCTCCTCCTCAAGTTCATCCTCGTTCCAGGCACAGCTTGGGAAATATTCACCCTCTGCCGTCCCACGCAATGGAGATGTTGCAGAAATTGGGTAGACAAAAGGGCATGGATACCATGTTGCATCTGACGACAGGTTTTCGCCATTGCCAGTAACAACGTAAGTGGTATCATATGGACTGAATTCGTTGTCCATTAGCTCGAGCCTTGTTTGGATTCAAGGCTCCAACGAAACTTGAACTTCAAGGATTCTAGAGTTGTGACAATGAAGGAAAGGCTAGAAAATATTATACTATGTGAAAAGGTTGTCTATTGATAAAAGAAAAGGGAATACAAGCATATCAGACTTTGATCAAGATTCCAATTTGATCTTCGAATTCTATCGAAAACTGCACTAACTTTGGCCGCCTGCTAGTCCTTTCCGGAATCAAATCCCTTCTTTTCGTATGTAAAGAATCAGAAAAGATTGCATCAAAATTTGGCCGGCAAAGCATCTTTATCGAATTTCTTCTGCACTGAGAAAAAAAAAAGAAAAAGGTTCACAGCTTCCACTTGCTGAGAAAGAATTTTCTCGGGGTCCAAACAGTCCCAATTACTATCAAAGTGGTTGGCAGCTTGGCATAGGACTTTCTAAAATTTCCCTACCAGAAAAATTCTCGCTGAATCCCATCTAACGAAGAACAGAAAGAAGTCGATATGGCGGAAAGGCGAAATGGTTCATTTCATTGTGGTTTACAATTACACATAACATATGAATTCCACCAGAGATGGAATCTGTAACATGACATTGAGTTGCATTCTAAATCACAATGATTAGCAACCGAAATCGAAATTATGGACCTAAGACAAATCGCCAAGACTTCACAGATTCTCAAGGGAGGCTGGTTGTGTCTTGATCCCCGTCAACGAAAATCGGGCGGTGCGCACGACGGATAAACCTGACAATCTCAGCAAACCGCCGGCGACGGTGGTTTGGCAATGCCGGAGACGCCACATTCTTGGTTCTTGGCCTCGCAGCATCATCTGTCAATGGAGGCATTGGCACCAGCGGCCCTTCAACGCCGTGAACAACGCAAGAATCGTCGACATGGAGATTCGGGGCGGTGACAAGAACGTCGTTGAACGAGACTCTTCTGCCGTCGGTGCCAAAAACAAGCCGTGTGTTGTGAGCAGGGAGGGTGGTGTTGAGCGGGAGCTTGAGGAGGGCTTGGTAAGGCAGGGCGCCGGAGGTGTAGACGTGAGCGCGGAGGGTGGTGGGGCCGAGCACCTTGCCTAAGAGGGAGTCGTCGGGTGGCACGAAGCAAGTCACTCTGGCGGCGGGGGTGGCGGTGATGTTTTGGGAATGTAGAGCGTGGGCGAAGATTGTGAAGCCGGAAGACGAGAGGGAAGTGAGCATGGCGTCAGAGCAGACGGCTTCGATGGCGGGAGTGATTGCTGCCAAGAAGGCTAGGAGGAGTAGAATCGACATGGCTGGAAATTTGGAGAGGGAGGGAGAAAGGAAAGGTTTCCTGAACTTGTTGGAAGAGTGGAGGTGGTGGTGGTGGTTATGAATGTGGTTGAAATAACGGTTTTAACAGACTGGTGGACTTGGACAAAGCGCGAGAGTTTTTACTGGCGTCAAATCATACGTCCACGCAAATTTCTCACGCCCCTCACTCTTTGAGCGCTTAATCACAAAATCCCCACTTGTGAATGTATTTTTCTAAGTCTCTAACGCATTTGAAAACGTCGTTTAGGGCAATTGGTCAATATAATGTTCTTATATGCTTGTATTTGAGTTCGAACTAGTATACCCTCCTTGTTCACCTGTGTCTGATTGGGGTGCGGTTGGTTCTTCAAGAGGATCGCCCCAAAGCCCGTTTCTCGTAAATTATAGTAATCTAGAATATTTTAGTGTTAGCATGGTTTACTCCACTAAAATAGATAACAAATGCAACAAAAATAACAATAATAATAATGAACAAAAGGCAATGTTAATCAAGTTGAGTTCTTTCTGCAGTATCAATTCATTTCAAGATGATTTTGGTACATAAAATTGGGGAAAGCCTCAACATTGTACATAAGTGCTGAACATAAAAGCACACACAAATAAGCACTTTTGAATCCGAATTCATCGTCGCTTTCGACGAGCCTACATTGTTCCTCTCAAAACCTGCAGGTGCTGAAAAACTCGCAACCGATTGAGGAACTCCTGAAGGTCCATCAAAATTGAAGCTCTGCCAAAATCTGTTCACCTCCATGCCTGAAAGCCTATTGATTTGCAGCTAAGCCTGTCACAATTAGCGGTGCAAATTGCACTACATTTAACTAGTAGTGCTGCTGGAGCTCTCTACTGCACTGTTGAAGTTAACCAACTCTTTGGAATGGGGACCGTAAACTGATTTAATTGTGTCCCTGCAGCTCCTACAACCAAAGCATTGAAGCATGAGCCAAATTAGAAATGAAAATACGCACAAATAGAACCGGTCCAAGCGTCTCTAAAATAAAACCGGACCGACACTAATGTCGTAGTGTCCCTCGAGTTCTATTAGTGAACAACCGTTTGTAACGAGTTTTATTTGTGTGTATTTTACGAAACTAATTAGAGACATAAATAATAATAAAAATAAGACCACCTGCAGGCCTCCTTGTTGAATTTCTTCTCACTAAACCCATACAAGGACTGAAACACCTCTGCCTCCACACGGCAAAAATATGGACGTTCTGTCAGGACACCTCAAAAATCGAAGTAAGATAACAATCCATCCAATACAAAACGGTGCGTTTCAAATATAACCAAAGAAAAAAGCCTCACCGTCGTAAATCGAACACTTTCGCGTGCTTTTATCAAAATTCACACACCACCCATCTTCTCCGACCATGCTTCTGTAAAGCTGAAATTCATACAAATCAAACTCCAAATTTTGACGAAATTCATGAATTTCTCGGAGATTTTGAGAAATCAAACCTCGATGTCGGAAGGGTTGGTGAAAATCTCTTCCGGGGTGGCAAAGGAGGGGCCTTTGTCGAGTTTGCAGCAAGCTCCGCAGCCCTCCACGCACTGCCACTTCTGCTCCTTCCTTTTGGCTCCGAACCCGACACTCGTCGGCGGTGTCGGATTCGGGACCCGGGTTTTCTTTTCCTTGGCCTTCTGGCGTGGCCGGCGCGCCATGCTCACTATGTCAAGACAGTGCAGAGCCACCGCGTTGGACATGTTTGGATAAGAGTTAACGGTGGCGGTGGTTTCGGTTTGTTTGGTAACTTGGACTCACAGCGGTATACATAATCTATTTATTTCCAATCACAAGTTTGCCCTTGTTAAAATACGGAGCTTCAACAATTACTCTCTACAGCTAAGGGTGTTATAGTAAATTCGAAATTTTGCCTATGTAAATTTATCAAGGACGCATTTCAAATCGAAAATAGGATCTTGCTTATTGGAAAATTATATGCAAATAATGTGGAGAATGGGCAATTAAATTATATTATATTGCTGACGACGTTTTATCACAATGACAGAATACAATTATGTTTATGTTTTTTGACTCCATGATTCATCTATTCTTATTAAAACTAATTATCTAACTACAACAAGTGGTTCAGCAGCAAGAGCGCATACAATGCTTTATCATTACATGACCAAATAGTTAACCAACTTAAGGGTTCATTTCAACTAAAGTTACAAAAATAAAGTCGCAAACCAAACAACCCAACAACCGCCCTATCTCACCACCCACTTCGTCGCCGGCACCCTCCTTCGTCCTCGCCGTGGAGCACCATATATGGTGTCAAGGTGACGTTCACACAGATCCGAGTTACGTCAGGCAGTGCATCTGCATTACGACACACTAGTACTGGATTATTGATTGACGGAACATTTGACATTTGACGTGTGCTTATTGTAACTACGGCTCTTTCTTTGTAATTATGTTGTCTTGGTAATGAATTCATAATTGTCTTTGTACCTGAGACGAGCTGTGGGTCTTACACTTAGAGAAGACGCAACAAGCACATATCGAACTCATTCATACAATTCAAAATTGGTTGCATTAGGTACATGCTGAAGAAGCATCTCAACTCCCAAGATTTGTAATGTAGAGTGCGCAATCCGATTGTAGGTACGGACTATTGCGATCATTGTTTGTTTTAGCCCAAATTCGCCATGTATCACAACAGTGCAAATCGCATAGCGAACCGGAAGAAAGAATAATTTCTTTTCACCATAAAACGAAAGAATACGAAGATCCATTGCGTAGCGGTAGACATTCATTCGAAACTTGCACGATGTAGCTTGCTGTATAGAATTAAGTTGTTTTCAGCCCAAAATATATGTTCCTTCGTTATGCGACAGAAACCCGAATTCTGAATAACAAGATACATTTTTACTAGACTGTCCGACAACACAACATATGACCAAAACTAGTCCGACAAGAAAGAGAGAATACCAAGTTAAATACAATCAACAAGAAAACTAACATTTATATTAAAGTTTACCCGAGCAAATGACATTTCTTTTCCCCAGAACCCTAAGGTGACTCGCTGCCTCTGGGAGTGCGACGGTTGTCATCATCATAATCAGCGACGGGGCTCCGATCAGGACTGGGACTGCGACCGCGACCATCGGCTTACAGAAGGGCTTGGATACTTCCTGACAACAGGGCTGTCTCTACCAGGGCTAACAGGACTTCTGCTCTTTAACCTGGGGCTAACCGGACTTCTACTTCTTACCCTAGGGCTGTAATCAGAGCCCTCTTTCTCCATTTCCATCCTACCATTTCTGGGGGAAGGGCTACGTCTCCCACGAGGACTGTCTACATCAGGTGTCAGGCTGCGCTTCCTCCCTCCTTTTGAGGGCAGTGGACTCTTCCTGTAAGAAGGGCTCCGTGATCTGTCATAGCGATCCTCACTTCGCCCTCTCCTTGCTGGGGACCTTGAACGGCTGCCATAAAGAAATGATCTGGTTGATAAATATAAATATATGGAATATGTAGACGTATCCCAAGGAAAATCATGCATCTGAATCTAAGTTTGTTTAACATCAAGCCTTCCATACCCCAATCACGTAATTCGCTTAACTCACTACAAAAGTCCAGATAACTAAAGTAAGATGTGTAGGATGTTGGCATATAACCATATCAAAATTAAAAATAGCACATGCTCTAATATCATAAAATTCCTCATAGAAATTATCAGGATCGAGAGCATACTCACCTATAGCTGCGGCTTCGGCTGTAACTTGGGCTACGGCTTCTTCCACGGCGAGAACGTGATCCAACTGGTGAGCGACTCCGCCCGCGACTGAAATACAAGTTGAGCAATGTGAAATAAAGGCTGCTGCAGATATTCATCCAAAAATAGGGAAGAGGAATAACAACAAACAATGAAAAAAGACTTTATAACAAGTACCAACCTTAATTCCTTTGGACTATTTTTGCACTGCCTTTCAATATGGCCTCTTTCTCCACAGCGATAGCACTTATTCTTCCAGTCCCCAGCCTTGCAATCACGAGCCCAGTGGCCGTCAATGCCACAATTAAAGCAACGTCCAGATCCAGGAGTAGGACCTCTGCCTAAATATTCCCGCGAACCACGTGGTGCCTTCTCCAAAGTAACAAAGAAAAAACTATCAGTCTGATACAATAAATGAACAAACACAAACCTGAAAAACTAACACAACAATATAAGGGGGCGTAGATATGACAGGATTTAGGTGGAAGATCAAACAAGATTAAGAGTACAGTAGCTAGGCAAGCAACCACGAAAGTACATGGGGCATTTTAATTCAAATTGAAACAATCCAACTATAACATGTATAGGTATTTTACTCGGAAAGAAACATCCAGCTAATAAACTTACCCCTTTTGCAAATTCTACAATGAGACGACTTCCATCAAATTCCCGACCATCTAAGCTATATCTTGCATCATCAGCATCTCGAGGATCACTAAAGTCCTATTATCAGAAGGTGAGAGCAGAAGCCACAAAAGGAACCATCCATATTTGGGTCATATGATCCATAAGCGGATCTCAAGAAAACATTGTAAGCAAAAAAATCAGAAAGAAGAGGAAATAAAAACTTACAACAAAAGCAAACTCCCGCTTCATGTCCACATCACGTACTCTGCGTAAACGGTTTCCAGAAACAGTAAGGCTATCATTACTTTAAGAACTTCAAGTGTATGATACTTCGCCCGTCACAGACAAACTAAACACCAGATTGAGACTGTTGCCATTTCGATAAAACAAGCAATAAGACTACAGAAAGAATCGCCAAAGTCTCCTATACACTCGGCAAGATTTTCCACCAAGGCCACACTCGGCAAAATTTCCACCAATTCCACCAAGGTCACCCTCCCACCATAGACCTCCAAGTAAGGCCACCAAACCCAAGAAACCTTCAACAAGATCATTCAAGTTAAGAAAACACTTGGGGCTAAAAGCTCCCACACACAAGCTGAAAAGTTACATTAAACCAAGCACTAAAGCAAGCTTGGCAAGAAACCAAAAGGTCCCCAACCTTTTGGTGGAATATTTTGACAGCTCTTACAAACTGATCATGATTTAATAGATTAGTTTAACATTACATTTAAGTAATAAGACGCATTAGGATAACCATTGTGATATCAAATAAATTGGATAAACAGCAATTTTGTCACTCAAATCGCATTCTAAAAATAGACCTTAGTTATTACCTTCCATATCTGTTGAACAGCCGTTCTAGATCACGTGAACGTGTGCGCGAAGACAACCGACCAACATAAAGACGGGTGTTGCCATATCGATCATCATAACGAGGCATTGTCAAGCTGCAGGAAAATTCGTTATCATTATAAGCACCAGGCCCTATGTGAAACCTTGCTAAAATTTCAAAATCAGTAATTTAACATTAATATAATAAAACAATAAACAGCAGAACATCTTAACACTCTCGATTGTATCGATTAATGAATTTTCGAAACGCTAACAAGAAAAAGACCCAAATCATTAGTATCCACAAAATTTGAATGGAACCCAATAAATATTCACACTACACCAATTCTTCATCTTGAGCAATCCAACCATAAACCAGCCCTAAAGACGCGCTTTGCTTTCACAAATAAGAATCCCTAATTAGTAATTACAACCGGTAATTAACCTCGAAACAAACCCACAGAATCCACTAATATGTAGCTCAACGCAGAAATTCTAAAGAAAATTATCGCATAAACATATCGAATCAAATTTGAACACCATCATATGGAATAAAAATCCAAAATTTGTGAAAAAAATTCCCCTGAGAAAGAATAATAAACGAGAAAACCTTAAAAAATTCCTAATTTTATGTTGTTACAGGTGCGTACCTTGAATGCTTACAAAAATCCCCAAATTTCGATGTAACCCTAATCACGCTCGCGGAACACAGTGAGGGAGAGTGGGGGACTCCGCATAATTTATAGAACGAACCGACCGCTTGGACGGCCACGATACGTTTTCAATAATCGAACGGTTGTAAGGAAGTAGGACGTGTTTTGGGTACGTGATATTACCGCCAAACAGATTATATTGGGCCTAAAATGGGCCTGGCCTTTCTGAATCAGTACAAATAGAGGTTTATTACAACGCTCGATCCCTAGTTTTGGTAACCACTCATAAAAAGCACTTCCGCTAGAAGTAACTTTTCTTGTGAACACATTGAGATTTCTATCAAAAATCCAAAAGCCCTTGAAGGTGCTTTCTAAAATAGCACATGACGGGTGCTTCTTAAAAATCTTCCACGAGCCACAGCTATAACACTGTTTGAATTGGAGAAATAAATTTGGAATTTGGGTAAAATTAGAATTCATAAAAAGCACTTCCGCTAGAAGTAACTTTTCTTGTGAAGTAACTTTTCTTGTGAACACATTGAGATTTCTATCAAAAATCCAAAAGCCCTTCGAAGTGCTTTCTAAAATAGCACATGATGGGTGCTTCTAAAAAATCTTCCATGAGCCAACTATAACATTGTGTTTGAATGAGGGAAATAAACTTAGAATTTGGGTAAAATTAGAATTTATAATTGACATGCACCAATCTCCTTGTTTGGATTCATAAACATAGAAATTTAGACTTTCCGCGTGAAAAAAAAACCTTAGAATTTGGGACCTCCAATTCTCAAGTTTAAATTCTATGTAAATAAGTGTTGTTTTTCAATTTCTATGATTGAAAGTTTAAAGATAACAAATTTCATATTCAATTCCAATGTTCTTTTAGATTAACCAAATAAGAAAATTCACAAATTCTAAAAATTAAATTTCCGTCATTTTAATTTCCATCAAACTTAAAATTCGTTAACAATCTTAAGTTTCATCTCCCAAATATAATATAAGCGAATTTGACAGTCAATACGTGCTTTTAGAAAAAGTGCTCACAAGCATTCAAAAGAGCACCTTTATTTAATTAAACTTTCAACGCGTTTCTAGTGAACGACGATTCTTACACAATGTGCTTATGAGCCTGGGAAGAAAATTCCACTGTATCTACCACGTTACAGAACTTTGCACATGTTAGCCTGGTAGACCAGACTTTTACGGATATGAAGGGGAAAGTTAAACCAGTTTTCACAACCACAAAAATGTTTACTGAACACAGAAACAAAATAAATAAAACCTAGCAAAGATATTTGGATCAGGGGCTCTGCTTATGCAAAAGTTGAAACCTGGTTGTCCATCTCTGCACAAACTTCAGGATCATGATAACGAGAATTACCGGAAATGCAACTGCCAAAGCCACCGCTCGTTCTAGCTCAGGGGCACAACACGGGATACTTGAACAAAGAACAGCGCATGGAGGATCAAGAAGTGCGGGCCAAATGAACAAATGAAACAGACATGACTGTGAGGAAATGAAACAGACATGACTGTGAGGAACCAGGAGTTTATCCATGGGGCATTGGCACAAAACTTCCGTCCTCAGAAAGCGTGAGGGTCCGAGAGAGTTGAACATTTTGATGGGGATCAACACGAAGAGGGACACCATGGAAATCATCACAGGGGTTATCATCAAAGGAGAAAATCTGAAACTATCCCCAATTCGTGAGCTGGGATTATGTGACACAGGGGGAGCCATCCCCACTGAGATTAAGACTGGAGAAAAACCATGTGTATGCCAAATAACGAATATGCCGACAGTTGCCAGTCCAGCGTACATCCCAATCCTGTCCAACATAATCAAGTTTCAAGTGAATATTAGTGAGAACATTCTCAGGTGACCTCGTACAAAAAGAAGTAACAAAATGCAACAAGTCGGAAGAAAGAAGAAAATCAAACTTAAGCTACCAAATAAGGGAATTATAACAAGCACTGAAAAGTATGATTGAACAAGCGAAAACAACTAGATAAATACCTCAGTTCCAGAGAAATGCCCCATTGCAATCCCAACATCAGCAAGCTTCAAAGCAGGTGCATCATGAACTCCACCAGTGGCGGTGATAGAAGTGAACTATATTTGGCGAGCATAATGTGGCCTAAAATACTTTTCCCTTAGAACAAAAATGATTTGAAAGATAAAAGTGTTTCACGTCGTGGAAATTTTATCTCTTCAAGTTCATATATATATATATATATATATATATATATATTATATACGATCTGTACAAACTGGGATTAAGCATTGCAGATTAATACCCCTCTAACCTTTCTATGACTACATCCATTCTAACATATACAGAGCTTATTGTAACATGGATCATATAGGCCATATTTTCTCTTTGCTTAATTCGGAACTATTATAATAGCCAACCTGCTAATATTAGAAAGGAGCAATGACGTCTGAATTGGTGACCATCTCATCAACGTCCCCTCTCACCATCAAGTATACTATAAAAGCAAACACAAAATTTACCCCAGAAAGTTGCTACTTCCAGAACTACCCACGCCAGAAGGTATATCACGGACCATGAACTTAGCACAACGCTTTCCGATGTCATCCAGTATCTCAAGACACTCCTGCAAATCTGCATCGCTGACTAACATCACCCATTCCTCTTCATCATCCAAATACTTGAGTTGGAATGTCCCATTTTGCAACTTCAACCTCTTTGCAACCTCTTCATACAGTTGAAGGCACCCAAGAGAAGGCTCAAACTTGAACCTGATTGTATCCTCTTTATAAGTAGCTTTCACGATTATTTTTGACCCATTCTCTGCAGTGCTTGTCTCGACTTGTGGGTGCTTTTGCTCCTCAAAGCTCTGAGTGCTTGATGAGTATCCCTGCATTGTTGAACCAAAGTCATTCGATGAATCCGTCAAGCTCGAAGAACTATGTTGGTTATATTCAACAATCCCATCATCTCCATGTACTCCAATGTCCATCTCATCAGCAGGAACCAAGAAGCTTGAGTTCTGAGACACAAAGTGGCAGTCAGAATTGTCTAACCTTAGACTGTTTTGGATGTGACCCCATTTATTAACTTCTTTTGCAAGATAAGAGCCCTTCAAATCAGGTGTGATCCCATGGTTAGTAGGATCGCATGATCCAAAATCCATTGCAATCGGCTTAGAGTCCCCTTGAGGCATGAAAGGGATGCTCTGTGTCTTTACCTCTTTCTCATGAGAAGTTGGAACACAATTCCCATCCTCTTCCAATTTAACTGTCAAACTCTCACCATTATTGTAGGACATTGAAGGCATTGAAATGGGATGTTGGGCAACTGACTCAGAGTTCTCAATAAGCAGGTTCTTCTCAGGAAATAAAAGATTTTTTGGTGCATCAACTTCTTGGATGATGGATCCTGTTGCCACAAACCCCCCAGTAGTTGGGTCATACTTCAATCCTCCCTCCACCCCCTGAACAGAATCAAGCACCGTCTGTATTTTCCGCAATGAACGGTTCACCTTATTTATTTTACGAGATGGCCATCTTGAGATCCCATGTTGTCTGCAGATCCTTTTTAGCGTAGTGGGACAAACTGCCAAAAGCCAATGATATGTTAAGTGAAGAAATCCTTTTAAATAATTAGCAAGAATTATACTTAACAATGAAACGATAATTTGCATGGAAACTTGACAGTAAATGTTTGTTTTCTACATGGAGTCATGGACTGGCTAGAGCATGGAGGAAAAATATAATTTTCTGTAAGAAAATAATAAAGGCAGAAAAATAAGCTTCATTTGTGCCTTATCATAAAAAAGTTTATAATTAATAGAGAACATGTGAAGTTATTTATTAAAACGAATTCATAAGATAAAACCTCATATGGATTCTTAAAAAGTAGACTCCTTATACATGACTCTCACCTCCTATACTTTTTGCAGCATCCTTGAGACTCCCAGAGAAGTACTGCTGTAAAACACTCAAGCTTACATTTTTCTCCGCTGTACTTCGCTTTTTCTCCGCCTGCCTTATTGACCCACTCGGTGCCTATACAAGGAAGAAGAGTACAAAAAAGTTATCCCTCCAACAATATTTCTCAAGTGAGAGCCAACGAAAAACCATTATACAATAAAAACATAGCATTCCAGGTAGGGATAATAAGGACCCTTTGCAGTGTTTCCATATTTACAAAAGCAAATACACGGAGATGTTTAATTTCAACCGGCAGAAAGAAACATAAGGATAATGTTGGTCATTATTGGGACTTAATGCAGAGCAGAAAAGATGAGGTCTGTCTCAAGGAAGGATTACACATAAGATTACTACATAATATTTATGTTGGATGTTCCTAATCTTTAAAGGCATAAAAAATAAATCATCTTGATATTATATCCAGCAGCTTCTTTCAGAAAGTAACTTTAAAGGCAACAATCTTGTCAAACGGAGGGCAAAACTGTTATGATTTCTTGGTTCTACAATACTTTCCATTGAGAGTTACATCTAATTGTATCTACAGAATTTATTTTTCTATTTATGTTTTAGAACAATGGACAATAAACCTCCATTCTCGTTATAACTAGTAGTTCCTACAATATGTACTAGATAACTAACAAAAACTCAATAAGACAAAAAAATATCTCCATCATTATAACTAACAAAAACTCAATAAGACCAAAAAATATCTCCATCACTGTTTCAAATTAAACATCATAAAAACTATAAAAGTTCTCTAAAGAAACTGAAACAAGTGAATTATCCACAATATTGTTCTTTTATAAAAGCAATACCTGTTTAGGAGGATTAACTCTTTCGATTCCCCTATTTCTTTGATTTAAAACATTAAAGGTGACATTTTCAGCTGAATTCATTTCATTATCTGACAGTGTTGTCTGAAAATTTCTTTCTGGGATATTAGGGCTTGTCTCCTTCTGAAACCCAGTGTTGGCGCCTCCTAACCCAACTAATTCTGCATCTGAAACTGTCCTTAAACTCTTACAAATTCTCTGCATGGTACCTGAGAGGTTGTTTAACAGAAGTTGTTGTTCTGTACTCCCCTTCACATTGACAGGGAGAAAAAACTCCAATATATAGTCATCATCACCGGTGTAGGTGCTCCTTAGCCTAATTGCAACTGCGGCGTTCAAACCATACTTGCGTGCATGATGAACAAGTGGATATTCATATATATTATACGCTTTAACATCATTAATGAAGAATGGATGATTTGATTGCAGTGCTTTACCAGCAATTCCCTCCCCTTCCTCAAGATGATGTTCCGCACATGCATGCACAAAGCCTTGCATTCTTCTATCATTTACATAACAAGCAGTTTCCTCAATGCAAAGTATACATTTCTCATCTGAATTTGTAAAACCCCCTTTAACACGTACTCTTTTAATTCCATCACCATCTCCCTCAGAGTAGCAACAAGGAATCCAGGTCATAGCCAATGGCAATAAATGTGCATGGCATATAGCACGCAAGACATCATTTATTTCAGTTAAAGCAGCTCTTTGGTTCTTTGAGAGGCACTGCAAGCAAAGGTTCTCTCATAAGAAGTGTAGAAAATAACAAAAAAAATAGATAACATATTCTGATATGTACCTGGGGAAGAAGTCGGAGAGGCGCATTGGTCTTCAAATTAACGGCCTGCACATAGCCATCAAAATATATTAATTTTTACACTTAAACATCGACAACAATAATCAACATATGTGAAACATATAGGGTAGTACAATTTGTAATCTTGGGAAGCACCTCACAACAATTAGTAAATGTAACCTTTTGGAGCATTCATTACATCTACTAATTCTACTAGCACGAACCTAAAAGTTTAACAAAGAGAAGAAAAAGGATTTGCATCAATCATCTGCATATGGTACATGTGTGCTGCTACACGAGAAGAGAGAAACTGACCTGAAGTGCACTGCAAACTATTTCCATCTCCGTATCGAAATTGGGTTTCTCTTTTGTACTGACAAGTTCCAATACAGCGCAACATGAACTTTCCAGGTCAAAATCAAAAATCGGTAAGGCAATTGATCCACGAACCTGATGATTAGCTGCATGATCCACCCGCAGGTACTCAGTCTTATTGTAAAAACTAACATTTGAAGTCCACTCTGGAGTTTTGGAGACAAATACACGGCCAGGAAGACCCAAGATAGAACCCTGTTTTTCTTCTGCAGAGAACGTAAACATCCTTGAGACTTCACGATACCCTGTAAGAATATGGTCAAGCAAATAGGGTTGCTCACAAGTGCTTAATAAGTATTGATCACCATGCTTCATGGGAACCCATAATTGTGCTAAAATACCCCCACCAGAGGTCTCTTTAAACATCGACAATGCCTTAAGCATCTTCTCATTGAGTGACAATCCAGGTGGCCTATAGATCATATAGTCTTCCATGCCCATGACATTATTCTGTTGAAAAGACCCATTATTTAGCTTAACAATTGAGTCATTAGCATCATTGGAATCTGTTGAAACACCATATTGGGGGGTTCCCATGTGCTCAAACACAATTTTGTCTCCACAATTGAAACTTCCCCCAACATTGAAAGTTCCAGCACCACTCGTAACTAGCAATTGCTCACCATTATGTTCTACGAGATTCAAGGCATCCAAGGGTGTATAGGTCACTGATGGACATGATGGCATCCCCAAAGAGGCTGCAATCTGGTCCGTTGCTGCTGGGCTGCACCATCCAGCATAAGTGTCAAAGTTCATGAGCTCAGAAATGTTATTAAACATATCCTCTGAGATCGGGTTCCTTGTTCCATCGTCAAACGATGCCAAATTCTCAACCTGAGCTCTGGCAGAAGCCCAGTGATCATTTCCCTTATCTTTAGGCGAAAAGTGATAATCCATATTCAGATTAAAACCCAAATTTGATCAAAAATGACTACTGCTAAAATTTGACCATATAACTATACGTGCATTGCAATTAGGCACTACAAGCTGCAGAAAAAAAAGCACTAAGCCTGGTAAGCATGGAAACCCTGCTACAAATTTCAGATCCAGTTATCTAACACTAACGATAAGGATATATTAAAAACCATAGCATATTAACACTATCAGTTTGTATCTATTAATGAATTTCTCAATACACTAACATGCATCTTTTCGGACCAAACTCATTACTCTAGTTAACAAAAAAAAATGAATAATAAGGGCTCATTTGAGCATCCAAAAGTTTGAAAGGAACCCTATAAAATTTGCTTAAAATTAAAAGTAAAAATCATCTACTCATACAAAACTCATTACTTCAGTTAACAAAAAAAAACCATGAACAAAATAAGGGCTTGTTCGAGCAACGAAAATTTAACAATGATCTATTCAGACCGAACTTATTGCTTCAGTTAAGAAAGAAACATGAACAAACAAGCACTTGTTTGAGCATCCAAAGTTCAGTGGAACCCAATAAATTTTTGCTTAAATTAAAAAAGTTAAAAGACTAAACATCAGTTATTCATCTTTTTATTCGGTGGAAATCAATTCTTCATCTGAATAGTCCTAACAGTAAACCACAACCAAATTTTCACAAACAACAACTTTAAAGCTCTAATTACATTCCCTAATCAAATTAACAAACAAAACCCAGCATCTGTTAATCTCTAACTCAACATATCAATTCAAACCGCACGAAACCAATCAAAACCCCAACAAGTTAAATAAAATAAAACTTCAAAATTTGCAAGCTCACCAACATACTACTGAATAAAACACGAAGAAACCCCCAAAACAAAACCCTAATTTCTAAAAACTTGCATATTTATCAAACGCGAGTACCTTGACTGGTAAGAAAAATCCCCAAATTTTCGCTTGCGCCCTAACAACGCTTCCGAACTGGCAAAGAGAAAGGGAAATGATTCTGTCGTTGCGAGTTATAGGACGAACCCACTGGGTGTACGGTCAGGATGCGTTTGCTTTGATGGGAGGGTCGAGATTGAAGAAGATTAAACAAAATTGAATATTCCGTTGGTGACATCATAACGCCAGATATCGGTGTTTGTGACATCATAACGCCAGATATCGGTGTTTGTGACATCAACCGCAAATTCCGCTATTTGTGATACCGCCAAATTCCGCTGTTTGTGACATCACCACTGCCAAATGTAACTTTTTTCTGTCAAAAATTCCAATTTTGTTTGTAGTTTCGTAGGCCAATTCATTGCATTTGGTCCAGTTCTGACGATCCTTATCCTCGACGAAATTCAGAGTTGGTTTGATAATTATTTTGTTTTTAATCATTAAGTTTGGATCATTTTTTGATATAAGTGTCTTCATTTGTGTTTGGGATATCAAATCTTACGACATGGTATACCTTGAAAAGGGTTTAGTTGATTCACTACTTATGTTTCGTCCTTCGTTTTTTTTTTTTTTTTTTTTTTTTTTTTTTTTTTTTTTTACTGTGTGTTTCCATACGTTAATTTTACTTCAAATTCCTATCAATAACATGTCTCAATGCTGACTATCTACTCATTTTAATAAGCAAGTTAGGTACCTCTTAAGGGGAGAGGCGGATGCATTGAGAGGCAAGGGGGGTCAGCTGACCCTCTGAATTTCAGTAAATGTCTACGAATAACTTGAGTGTTAACCCTCCAAACTTCGGTGAATGTCCATGGATAACTTGGGTAGTGCCCCTTTAAAGATTGGAATTAGCTTCATACAGGCCCTCCAAATGTAATAGTGGCTCTTTTTCTTTTTCTTTTTAATAAATATTATTTTGTCAAAACAATATAGTTTCTGAGCCTTAGTTTAATAAAAATAAATAAACACAAAGAGCCAAAAAAATAAATGCATCGATGATGGATATGTCACTCGAGGGAGATCATGGCTTAGAGCTCAAAGAATCACAAACTTCCATCATTATCATGTGGAGCTCCTTGTTGCTATCGTTGATAAGCAACTTGTGGAATTAAATAGTTGCTTGATGAGGTAAATACATAGTTGCTTCTTTGTTTAGCAAGTTTGAGCCCGGATGATTCATTCTCGGCTTTTGATGAACAAAAGCTAATATGTTTTGCTCATTTTATCCTAATGAATTTACTACTTGTCAACTCTTGGCACTTGAAGATCAACTTGGGCATTATATTCTTGATATGCGTTCAAGTAGTGAATTTTCTCAATTGAAAGGAATTGGTAGCCTTGCAAAAAAAAAAATTGGTGGAGACGGGAAGGAATAGTGTATATAATCATGAGTATTTGCTAATTACATTGGCTTTAGTTCTACCAACTGCTACTGCTTTCGTGGAGAGAGCTTTTGCCATTATAAATATTGTGAAGATTCCATTGTTCAACTGAATTGAAGATCAATGGTTGAGTGATAGCATGGTGGTTTATATTGAGTGCAATGTTTTTTCTTCTATTGACAATGAAGCTATAATGCAACGTTTTATGAAAACATGTCGGAGATTATTGTAACTTGTATTGTTATTTGCTCTATAAGTTATGAATGGTGGAACTATGGTTTAATTTTAAAGGTTATTAGATGTCTAAAAAATATTTGTAAACTTTTACATGTGACCCCCCGAAATATTTTTCTTGGATCCACCACTGCTTGAGGGTAAGGTTTCTGAGATTGAAACGGTTGGGGTCGGTGCTGGACGAAGGACATCTAGATTATGATGAGAAAGTATTCAATAAAAATGATGAAAATGTTGTCATAGCATTCTAATACATATTGTGATTGTGTAAATCCTAAGTAGAGATATATTAGGAATATTTTGAGATCTAGAAGATTTTTCCTATTAGACTTTAAATTCTTGGAGAGTAAGTTTTCCTCCTCTTTGTTACTATAAATAACGGCATAAGGACTGGAGAATAACAAAGAATTCCTCAAGCTTATTCTCCACTCTCCTTCTCTCCATGTTACGCCCTTTTTTTCTCTCAATTAAATATAAGCTACAACAAAAAAATGAATGAAAAAAATCTTGAAGTTAAAATAGTTAGGTTTTGGTTTTCATTTTGTACCTCCTCATATATTTCTTTTACATCTCTCCAACCTATCTTTTCTCAACTTTATATGTCATTCCTCCCATGTACTTCTTCCTTATCCTTAACGGAAAATTAAAAACAAACTATTAAAAATGAAATAATTATTAAACAAATCATAAATAAAAATGGTTCTTTATACAAACAAAAATATATTGATAAATTTTCTCAGCTAACTAAGTTAAAATCTCTTGCTAAATAAATAGATAAATGAGTTGGTAAAGACGAACAACCTATGTCACTAGCACTAAGATTTAGTATTATTTATCTCAATTTTTAAGTAAAAGTCTCATGTTTAACTTTTATAAATGATAAATTTGATACAATTATAATTAGAATTAGTGTGCGACTTAAGTCAAATCAATCTCCTACGTCCAATATCATTGTATATAAGGAACAGCCTATTTCTATATATTAATTAGTATGAAACATGAGCATTATTGGGAATAGGATTCAAATTCTTCTTATTTTGTTACATGGAGAGAGTGTAAGCGGATTAAGCGGCAAGTGTTTTACAACTGTCCATTGAAATTAAAAGCTTGGCAAAACGATTATGTATTATTTAACAACTTAAGTCCGTTGACATTTAGTAATACGGTATTGTAGTATTGCTCTTCACTTGTAAGGAAGAGGTATTAGGTTCAATTCTGGCAAGCCAATTAGAAGGCTTAACTCACTTTCCCACTTAATAGTAAATACTATCGTTTGTTGAAAAAACAAAAAACAAAAAACTTAAGCCCGTTTTGATAATTATTTTGTTTTTAATTGTTAATTTTTAATTTTGTTTTATATAACCATGCATATATAATTGCATTAATCTAATTATGTACATGCATGTCAGAACTTTAAACCCTTTGCTTTGTTCGTCGAAAAGTTTCGTCACATACCTTGGTTAGGTAAATTTAAGTTGGCCTTGATGTAATGACTATTTTCCTTATGGAATTTCTGCAGAATTAAACCACTTGTATAGGTGAGACTTGTGTGCTCCATTAGAGTTGGTCATAATTAGGTTTATGGATTACGCATTGCTGGTAAGTATATATAATACATATATAAATGAGGCAGATTCGTGATACCATTTTTTTACATAATCTTTTACACATGTTTTTGTGACGGTTACTCTATAATGTATTTTAACGATTTGAATCATCTATCTTTAGAACATCATTCATACATTATCCTTGCAAAAAATTAGATAAATCTAAAATCATTAAGACATTCATTTGTAGTGAAGAAAATGGACAAATACGGTTCAACAAATAAACCATAAACCATTAATCCAAATGTCATATAGTTTCAGATTTTGGTCATTTTAGGTAGATATGACCTTTAACGAAAACCTAAAATATAGAATTCAAATCATTAAAATACATTATTATGTAACCTGCACAAAATATGTGTCAAAATTGTGTAACAAAAATATACCTCGGAGCTGCCGCCATATAAATATATAGTGGAGCTCGCACAGTTGTCAGCTAATAAATTGATTCGGAACTAATCCCTCACCCAAGCTTACGGCTTACCTCATATTTTAAGAGTATGGTTTTATGATAGAATGTTGGGCTAATTACACTTCACATCCTTCAGTTTTGGGTGATATTCACAATGAAACATGAGGTTTAATTTTTTTTTTCATTTTGCACCATAACGTATTGAAATAGTATCAACAGACTTTGGTGTGATTGGTTGTTTGATCATTTATTAAATTAATTACATGATGAGCGTGAAAATCTTATATGGACTAATACGTAAGCCACATTTGTACCACATTGACAAAAAAAATTCATCAATTTGACGGAGCATTAGATGTTTAAAGAGACAAAAATTATGAATTGATATATTTCAAAACCTCAAGATCCAATGTGAAAAAAATTAGAACCTTGTGTCCCGTTTTAAAAATCACTTCAACTATAGAATTTTCGTATACCCATGTACTATTAGCCTCCAAATAAATCTTTCATAAGCAAAGAGTTGCATGAACTACAAAACTACATGGTAAACTTACAATTATACACTGAAAATCAATAAGCAAATAATAATCATAGAGGTTTGTACACCACCACAATATTACATGGCTGTGACTCTGAATATATCACATTTCCTTCATTTTTTTTACCTCCTCTTATTTTTACTGCCCAACAACAAGGCAAAGTAAAAGAGAATCCTAAAGAAGAACCCCCAAGCAATGGTGATCCACAGGCAATTCCATTTACTGAGTTCCGTGATCCCCTGCTGCTTCAGTATATCCATTCCGGTGGTCACGCAGGTGGACGCCGTGATGTTCACGCCCAAAGTTGTGCTCATGCTCTTGAGAAGCTTCAACTTCATTGCCACGGGGAAGGCCTCTATTGGTGAGTTATCAAACATCTGGGTCCCCCTCACGAAGCACTTGATTGGATCATCGAGTTCGTTTTGCAAAACGCCCTCATAAGGGTACTTCACTAGGGAAATGTAGTGAAACCAAAGCCAATAGGGTGGGATTCTATCCCTACTGATGAAAAATCCACTAAAGAGTACGAAATAAGCTAGAACTGCCACCACAACGGTGTATCCCAACATGACATGTGTCACAACGCCTGACAGGAACGTGACGAATGAGCTCCCGGCCCAGAAGGCCGCAAAAGTAGTGAAAAAGAAGAAGAGGAAGCCGTGGAGTCCACCAGCGAGCCCCACGGCCCAGAAGGTAGTAGCGGCAAAGACTATGGAGAGGAAGGCTAGGGAGGGAATGGAGATTATGGAATGAGCTAGGACGTATGAGGAACGGCGGTAGGCATTGTAGGCGGTTTCGCGCATGAAAATGTAGCGTTCTTGGAGGAAGACGGGGATGGCCTCGGCGCAAGTGTAGAATGTGGTGGACATGGCGAATGCGAAGAACCCTAAGCGCTCTTGGATGCCCTTCGGGGAATCATCTAGGTGCCAAAACATGGTGGCTAGGATGATGCCGGTGACGAGGATCGCACCTAGGCGAATGCCGAAGAGTTCGGGCAGTCTTCGGGAGTTTGTGAGGGAGCGTTTGGAGATGACTGCAATTTCAATCCAAGAAGGGTTGGCAAATGTGGGGACTGATGAGGAGAGGTTTGAATCATTTGGTGCTCCGGAGACTAGTTTGCCTCTTGAAATGCTAGCACTAATTGCATCTTTGAGAGAAAGCCTTGGCTTGCAGTTGGAGTTGATCAAGTTGTTCTGATTTTCTCGTTGTTTTTGTTCGTCCATGGTGATCTGCCATGATTTGTTGAATTCCACCAAGTTCTTGGTTCCGCCTGTTTTGCAACATCCAGTTGTAAAATAGTCAGCATCAAATCAAATTTACTCCACAAGTAATATGTAGACTTGAGCTTACTTGAGTTAGCTAGACTGATGTGCTCTCTTTGTATTCAAGTTCGAATGTGCCTCACGTAATTTAGATTAAACTATAATTACTGTTCACATAAAAATCTTTCTACGACACATGTCGATATCAATTAGAAATAGATAAACATGAATGCATATCTTATATTAATTTGATGCAAAAATTTGAAGAACTAATCTTGACATACGCTAACTCTGTTGCACTCACCACTAAATTTTATCTCAAATTTTTACTTGTCAAATATGTTTCTTTTATTCAAAGAATAATGCTGAAGAAACTAAATTTTTAAACTAAATGGTGTGTCACAAGGAATAAGTTTGTTAATCAACACTTAATAAAAATCCAATAACCAACAATCACATCATTTTGATTTACAAAAATTGGTTTAAAATTTTGATCTTCCTAGCATTACCCTTTATTCAAATGTATGCCTACTTTGAATATTACTTCTACCTAATAGATAAAATACTAAATATTTGCACATGCATTATCAAATCATTTAGCGAATAAATTTGGTAAAAAAATTTAGTGTGGTTGAAAAGGTCACCTGGGGTTTCCTCGAGTTCTCGAATGAGGTCAAGAGCAAACTCAGTCCGATTCTCAGTCTCAGGAATCGGATGCCCGAACTCCCCGAAAAACACCGGAAGATTCGCCGGCGATCCGCTATACACAGTCTGTCCATGTGACAAGAAAATCAACCGGTCCATCAAGCTCAATATTCTGTAACTAGGTTGGTGAATTGACATGACCACAATGCTCCCACTCTGTGCAATCCGCTGCAAAACCTTCACCACCATATAAGCACTCGTCGAATCCAGCCCCGAGGTCGGCTCATCAAGAAACAGAACAATGGGGTCGTGAATTATGTCGATTCCAATTGAAACCCGCCTTCTTTCGCCTCCTGAGACGCCTCGGTGGCCC
Source organism: Pyrus x bretschneideri (assembly GCF_019419815.1). NCBI lineage: Eukaryota > Viridiplantae > Streptophyta > Magnoliopsida > Rosales > Rosaceae > Pyrus > Pyrus x bretschneideri. The sequence continues at coordinate 3,625,811 of NW_025999779.1, forward strand.
TCGTCACCGATCACAGTCTTGGCGGCATTTCGAAGACCAAGTTGGTCGATCAGAGCCTGGACTCGAGCTTTCTTCTTCGACTTTGATAATCTCCGAGGAAGCCGAAATTCAGCTGAGAACATGAGAGTTTCTTCAACCGTTAGCATTGGGAACAAAAGATCGTCTTGCATGACATAAGCTGATATGACCTTCAAGAGCCTTGAGTCTAAGGCCTCCCCGTTTAGTGTGATCGAGCCTTTTAAGCTGTCCTTGGCGATTCTATCCGCTAGAGCGTCAATGAGCGTTGATTTTCCCGACCCGCTTGCTCCGAGAACTGCCATGATCTCGCCTTCTCTGGCCTCACCGGATATGCCATTGAGCAAAACTTTTGTGTTTGGGTTTGTGCTGTTGTTGTTCATGCCCAGTTTAACCTCTGCCGTATTTGGTTTCCTTTTGAAACAGGCGGGTACTAAGGTCATTTTACGCTGGACTTCTACGCTGTATGTGAGATCAGTGAATGAGAGGACAAAAGGGTAGGAGGAGGACCCGGAGGTGCAACCGTACCCTAACTCAAGAACATGATCATGAGGAGTGATGTCGGGACTCTGTGCATCTCCGACCCACTGGAGGAGCTCGCCCAGGGTAGGGTTTAGGCCTCGGGGTCTCGGGTTGAAATCTACGAGCTCCATTTTGGCTGTGGGAGTTTGATAATTAGTACGAGGACTCTTTGAGAGCGAGATATATAGAAGGTGAGATTGTGATGACGATGGTCACTGTGTTTGGTGAGTTTAATTTAAGTGTCCAACCGCTGCTTGCGTGAATGCTTCTTTAGTTGGTCAGAAGAGAGGGAGAGGAAGTTGTGTCTAGCCTTCTAGTTCTCCACTGTAGTTGTACCAAGTCCAAAGGGCTAAAGGAATTATATGAGTTGGCTCACTCTTACCATCATCTCATTACCATACCCCAAGTGACCTGAGTGGCTTGGGAATTTCTTTACTTGTAGGCTTGAAATTCGAATATTCTTTTATATACGATAAAACTAGATGTGATGGAAAATAAGTTAAATAACAATGGAAATTAATATATCCGAACATTTATTGGTTTTTTTTTTTTTTTCGATAACTCATTCAAAATCTTTCAAATTTTGAAACATCTTTCAACATTGAGAACAAAAATATCACTAAACTAAGTAACTAACATCTAAGCATTAAACTTGAGTTTTCTTTCCTGATCTTTCTCAAGACAAAGGATCAGAACTTGAAACATTTTTCAACATTAAGAACATAGTACCACTAAATTAACTAAGTAGTATTAAACTCAGGTTTTCAATTCACTATACCAAGTGCTTCATATTATATATATACACACACGCTAATGAACAAAGTGTACTTGTGACATTTGCCTGGTAAAGATTCTCAGATCGGTGCATGCATGCATGCAACAGAAGAGCATATAACACACGAAAAAATTCAATAAGTTCTTGCAGCTACATGTTTACGTGCAAATGTTTTATAAGGAAGCACCATAAGAGCTTTTTCAATTTTCAAAGGTAGTTTTATTTATTTTACTCAAACATTATAAAAAAATAAAAAAAATTTATTATCTAAAAGGAGTTTTGAGTTCTACCATAGGAACTCTCCCAACCAGGCTGAACGTATTCTATTTAACTCTAAGGTTTATCGCTGTTTTGTTACTGTGTAATCTATATTAGCTAAAGTCATCATTTCCCCCAACACTTCTCGACAAACTTGGTAGGCCATCAAAATCAAAGAAAACCCACAATTTTGAACAGTTATTACTTCTGACCATCACCAAACATTCTATTGGATAATTAGGGTTTCTTTGTCACACTATTTAATTGTCTCACTTCAACTAAAAAGTTGATGTGCAATTGCCTACATCCCTAGTTGGTTGCAATTGTCAAATGTCAATAGGTAACATTTTAGAAAAAGATGGACTAGGGGTGAGAGGCCGCTTTCGGGTAGTGAAAGGTGTAATTGTATAGGATTTCAAATTTGAAGGGACCTTAAAAAAATTTTACTTTGTCCTAGTTGGTTGCAATTGCCAACTGTCAATGGGTCAACATTTTAGAAAGACAGACTAGCTGCCAGAGGCTGCTTTCGGGTAGTGAAAGGTACAATCCTATAGGGCTTCAAATTTGAAGGGACCTTCAAAAAATTTTGCTATCTAATATTTTTATGTAATAATACTATATATTAAAAAAAAATTGTTTTTATTAGCACTATAAAATTTCATTGTGCACTCCTTATAAGTATAAATTTTGTTTTTTCTATATATAAAACTTTAAGAGTGCAAATAAGATATTTGGAATGCCAATAACAACACACCAAAAAATGGTTTTTTTTTTCTTCTTTCAATTTAATGTTATAATGCTATATATTCAAGTAAAACTTTAAATTTAGAGTTTTCGAAGGTTTTTTTCTTGTTTGGTTGTTTAAGACTAAACTAATTTTGATTATTTGGTGAAGATTATGTTTGTAACTCTTTTTACTTATTATTAATGACAATTGAAAACTTAGTGAGTCCTAAAGTTTGTTTTGATTTAAGTTATGCTTTCTAGCATTAATATATTGTTCTTTTTTTTTTTTTTTGGAAAACTATCATAGGAAGGGCCCCTATTATAAATTTTGTGTAGGACTCCCGAAATCTTAGAGACTGCCTTGCTAGCGGCTCACTACTACTCACACTACAGTTATCCTCAACTTCCAATTTGTATCCTACCCCCTCCATAACGTGTAGAATTTTCATCACAAAAACAATTAAAAATGAAGTCGTGATAATATAAGTCAAATTTAATTATGTCAATTCCCAGCTTATTCAACATGAATTCTCACTATTAGTTCTATCTTTTTTGGGTTGGATTGCTTTGTTATGGATGAGGGATGACCGGAGCCTCCTAATCTATTTTCTACACGCCTCCATTTCTTCACGAAAGCCCCATTCTCTCCACATGTCCTGCTTCGACACCTTTAGCTTAATTTCTTAGCTAATTACTTAGTTGTTTAACCCTTAACCTTTTCTTTGTTAATTATTAATTGGTAATAATATCTCTATGCGTATGGGCATATGATATCGGCTATTTTTAGGTAAGGATTTTACATCTGCGGTGCACTGATTCCGTAGTTTGGTCTTTGTAGGCGAGAAAATATGAAATATGGATGGAAAGTAAATAATACTCATTGTGTTATATGCCATGTGTATTGCATTGTTTGGATTGGGGGTTAACTCTTGGAGCTCATCAGCACATAAAACCCATGGAGGCTGACACTTTTCTTAACATGCATCTGATATTCTGTGATCGGTTTCTTCTACTCTCAATACTGTTAACGCAGGGTCCTGTTTTCACCGTTAAAAATACCGTTTGTATAACAAGAACGAGACATTTTGTCTCTTCCACACAACCTAAGGAACCATTTGATTTAAAGTTTAGTTTTCACATTTGTGCTTAATGTACGCGAAAAGGTATATGAGAGAAATGAGGATTGAAGAAGAGTGAGAAGGATGATGGGAGAGATGTACAGAAGGGTACAAGAAACTGTGAATAAAATAAAAACCAAATTGAGTTATTTTTACTTTCAAAAGTTTGTTTTCATCCGTTCTTTATTTATTCCCCAACCTCTCATTATCCTTCTTCCTCACTCAATTTTTCCATATAGTTTCTTTACATCTTAAGCACAAAAAGTGAAAATGCTTAAATGAGCCCTAACTCTAATTTTAAGTACATGTATTTGACTCTTCATAAACTACATGAAAACAGGGCTTACGTGACAACGTACATTTGTCCCAGAAAGTGAAAATGCATCACATTTGATAATATTTGACACTAGATCATATGTGACGCATATACAGTGTCACTACCAGCATCACTTATAAGGCGTCATGAAAACGAAAACTCTATGTGAAAATTTTAAGTTCACCACATATTCCAAGTAAACCTGATGTTGCCTTCGCCACTTAATACGAGTTCAGATCAACGAGAGTAATGGATTGGTGATGGATAAGGTGTCACGAAAATTTTAAATTCACCACATATTCCTAGTAAACCTGAGATGACACACCTCGATCCTGATATTCCCCAAACACCAGGATAGGTATGTGCTGGCCGACACCCGAAGTTGACGCAAACCATTTAGAATGCATGAGAACAAGACTAAATTAATATGCAATTGAGGAACGTGTTTAGAGCATACAACTAATCTAGAACACTAAAAAGAAATAATATAAAATTAAATGAACAAAGGAGTGGGTCCTACACCAAGAGGACTCGAAGATGCCGATGCGGAAGTGCCTTGACACCAGGATTGTACGCCTCGATTCTAAGTCTTGAAGGGGGCGCAAAACAAACATGAGTGGACCAAGTTGATATATATATATATATATTGTAAAACAATTATCAACATACTAACCCCTAAAATTTTATGAAAACTAATATGCATAATAAGTGGTAGGTTCTCCGAAACCCTAGCATACCATGCAATGTTTCAAAACATATGTCGTATATATCTTAATCACTAGTGAATGTCCAGTCTCACTCCAGGCCCCGTGCCAGCTTCCCATCCCTGCACCATAGCTAGAGGAAATCATCTTCAGGCCTGATGGCAGCTCTATGTCTCTCAGCCCGTAGCTAGAGATTAGTTTTCCTAGCCTTATGCCAACACTGTAACCTCACCCATGGTGGAATAGGGACCACTAGGTAAGTAGAAAAGCATTGAACATATATATATATATATATCCGAAAAGCAACTTCATAGTATAAAATCATCCATCATCTATACTATAAAGAAGTGTTCAAAAACATGTTCTAAATATTATATCGTCATCCATTAGATATCCTATAAAGAACATGAGTTATAGGAAAAATAGTATAATTTAAACTAGTCTCAGTAAGCATGTTATCTCATAAAACGTTTCATAAAACATAATCATTAAATCATGCTTTCCATGTATGCATTTTTACTATTAAAACATGCATTTTAGAAGGAGTTCAGTCATAGATACTCCGTCATAGATAAGCTGTACGAAAAAGGAAAAATGGAATCGCCGCTAGAAATTGCACCTAAGCACATAAAGAGTACAATTAACAAAACTATACTCAAACGATTTAATTTGGGAAAACGGACGTCAGAAGTGGATTTAGGACTTCAAAATTAGTCTAGGAGGGGTTCCAGGGTAAGGGGTTTGGACTTGGGTTAGGGTTAGGTCTAGGTGGGTTGGGCTTAGGATAAAGGGTTTAGGTTAATAGGTTAGGGAATTGGGTTGATAAAAGGGCCTGGGGTAAATAATTGGTTTGGGCTTAAAAGGGTCACGGGTTGGGCTGGAGGCCCATGGGTTTTGGGCTGATTTCAAAGGACTTGGGTCGGGTTTACCCGTTTGCGGGCCAATGAATTGGCCGGTTTCTAGGCACCACTTCAAACGCTCATAATTTATTCGTTACTCAACGAAATCAAGTGATACAAAAATGAAAGTTGTAGTACTCGACGAGACTCGCCCTTTTTTTTGTCGGAAAACGCCTCGAAAGGGGCGGTGCTAGCCAGAAAACTGGGTTTTTGGCTGAAAGTTTGGACAATTTTCAAAGCTTCGTAACTTCTTCGTTTCTAAACCAAATTGAGTAATTCAAAAGCCAAAATGTATTTAGGAATGTGGAGAAGAGATTCATACCAAGTGGGGATTGAGTGGTGATTGGAGTTGGCTGAAAAATGACCGAAACATGGCCAAACGACCACGGTTTTTTGAAGTTTCCAAATTTCTGGAAAATGCCCCTTGAGTTGTTTTTCGTGCTAAAACCTTCACCAAATCCATTTTTAATCACTAACCAAGTACTGTAGACTATGGGGAAGGAAGATCAAAGGAGTCTCGAAGCTTACCTTCGCCAAAGACGGCGATATGTCGTCGGAGTTTGTCAGGGGATTGAGCATCGTGACTGCCACAATGGAGTACTCCCTTGGCTTGGGGTTTTCAAGATCACAGTCTAGGTGTGGTGGTGGTTTTGTTGCCTCTTAGGTGAAGCTCGGAGGTGAGAGGGAGGGCTTGTAGAGAAAGAGAGAGTGCGGGAGTTTTGAGAGAAGGGAGAAGTGAGGAAGAAAGAGAGAGAGAGAGAGAGAGAGTTACAAAATAATATAAGGGATGAGAAAATCCCAAAAGGTGAGGGGGCAAAGAATAAAATTACAGAAAAAAAGATTGAAAGAGTCACTTATATATGATATGTGAAAAAAATTTCATATGAAATCCTATCCCAATTTAAGTGTAATTTTCATATTAATGGATTTATGAACTACCGAATTATCCTTGAGTTGACTTTGTTTGACCGCCTAGTCAAAACATGTAGTTTGAATTCTACTAATTTATTCTTAACGTACTTATCGCCACGAATGCGTAGACGTGAACGGATTCGATTTCGGATTTATAATGAAGATTCTACGTTTAAAACATCAAACGTTTTCAGATATTTTTGTGTTTCGTCCATACATTCTTAAACTACGAACCAAAAGGACCCACTTCTTCTTACTTTCTTTTGTTTAAGTGGTTGGTTTTTCTTTTTGGTATTAAACAATGCCTAAAATCTTTAAAGAATGAGCATGAGAGTTGAACTCAATTACACAGGTAAAAAAAAGGTTAGGTTCCAAAAGAATACGTATCTTCTTTTATACTTGCAGAATCTTTTATTTATTTTTTGGTATGGATGGTGTAATCTTCATATAAAAAAGAATCTAGGGTCGTTCCAAAAGCCTGACATATAGCATCTTTAAGCTCCCTTCAGGCAATCTAACTGTTGAAAGCAAAACTGGTAAGCCTGCTCGGTAAAAAATTCAAAATCTTGTCCAACAAGAAAGCTAAACAACCAAATAGAATATAACAGTTGCTCAAATTACGCACCACACATCCCTTGTGTCATACTCTTGTTTTCTTACAACTCTGGAGTTTGTTAGTCGTGCATCGTCTTCGTTTTCTCGACGTCTATTTCTTGGTTTTTTTAAGGAGGTTTTGAACGGCATCGGAGATTTATGGTTGAGAGTATTCCGTTTTGGTTGAGATGCCTTACAATGCAAGTATCGATACGAAATCGATGTCGGTAGGTGACCTAGATTTGCAGTCAGAAACCTATAACATCCTGGAAGAGGAGGCAAAAGATAAAAGACTCGCATAATTCTTCTATAGATATAGGGGAAAAGTTATTCAATTTATACAAAAGGATAAACCACCACAGGGTGAACTAGTGGTTGGAGATGAATTCACACGATGATGGCTAGGGATGCCTTTGTGAGTCGGTTCCCGGAAGGGTGGATTGTCATGACAAAACCACCAACTGATCCATTTTTTTTTAAACAAAAAAAACAAAAAAGTAGTGCTATTCGCAAACCTATTTTTACCTCTCACGCACCTTTATTATTTTTTATACAACCCATTTTCCGGGGATACATACAATAAGAGCGCGCACCTCTGGGAGGATATTTATCAACCTGGTAGAAGTCGCCTCACTCTGTCTTGGGCTTCGATGGTTTTCTCCTCCTGGATATTTGAGAAGCGCTTGCCCATCTTCCTACAAATTTGAGGACCTCATCAATGAGAATCACCGGTTGGGCAACGGCCAAAACCAGCAGCCATTCGTTTAAGCTCAGGGGTACGATGCCAAATACTTGAGCCAAGAATGGCACGTACAGGATCATGAAGTGCAGGCCAAATGAGACGCACATGGCCACAAGGAGCCAGGGGTTGACCCATGGGGGCATGCTCAGCAGGCTTCCGTCCTCGGAAAGGGCATTGACAGAGTTGAACATTTCGATGGCAACCAACACGGAGAGGGAGAGTGTCATAGCTTTCACTTTGCCTGCACGGAAATAATCACAGGGGTCATCAAAAGAGATGACCTGATTTCCGGCTGTGAAGGATGACGCGGTGAAATTTGTCCAAGATGAGCACTGTCCCCAGTTGGTAAGTTGGGAGTAAGTCACAAGGGAGTGGCCGTCCCCACTGAGGTCAATACCCAGGAAGGAACCATGTGTATACCAAATGACGAATACGCCAACAGTTGCCAGTCCAACATACAAACCAATAACCTGTCCAGCCGAAGATTCAGGTGCGAAAATTAGTGACAACGCTCACAGGTTAATCATTAAATTGAAACATATCGGAAGAAACAAGAACTTGAAAAGTAAGCTACCAGATAGCGGAATAATATCCAAGCGCTGATAAGTGAATCGTCGCTTCTGCGTGGGGGTTTCTTCATTATGTCTTTGTCTGGAGGATTAAATCCTAGTGCTGTTGCAGGTGGTCCATCGGTAACAAGATTCACCCACAAGAGGTGAACAGGTATGAGGCCTTCAGGAATGCCTAATGCTGCTGTTAAGAATATGGAGGCGACCTCACCAATGTTGGATGAGATCATGTACCTAAAACAGGGTTTAAGACTTTAAAATCTTGAAAGCAAAAACATACATGTCCAAGCATCAACGAAGAGGACAACTTTAGTTCACCGGGTGGGGAGCAGACAACGAGAAATCGTAAACATCATCATGCAAGAATATGATATATTTCCCCAAATCTTTGTTTATAAAAACCTATGATGCATGGACACGGACACGGATACACGAATACGATACGACACGACACAGGGATACGTCAAATTTCTAAAAATGAAGACACGATACGGCAAGGATACGACAATTAAAATAATATAAATATATATATATATATATATATATCTAAATATTATAAAATAAGCATTCAAATATACTATTCAAGTTCAAATTTATTTCGATAAACTTCAAAAAATTTAAAAGATAATTCACTAAACAACTAAATTAATCTTCAAACTTGAAAAACTAAAAAAACATCCAAATGACTTAAAAATAAAAATAAAGAGTCCCTCATTCTCGAACTAGCTTTTTCATTTCTGCAAGAGCTTCATCAGTAACCTTATTGCAAGAGACGATTCCATTTCCAAACATTTTTAACAAATGAAACTTGACCCGAGAGTAGGATCCTTTGAAAATCTTTTGACAATAGTTGCATTGAAAAATAAAAGCAATAATATTATTCTAGGCCACTAACAATAATATTATTATAATAAGCAAACAGAAAAGCAAAGAAGCTTTTCGTTTGGCTTCAGAAAAACAGAAAAGTAAAGTTAAGGCATCCGAGTAGAAAAGCATCAACATTATTAACAAAAAGAAAAAGAAAGCTTCAGGAAAACATAGAATTCGAAACCCAAGTACCAGCTCTCACCAGCAAATGCATTAGATACGATGCAGCACTTGCAAACAGAGACAACAAGAGCAGTTGCCGATGACGATTCTGAGGTTCGAGTGAGGAAAAACAGGTAGATCCCAATTTTATACACAAAATCGTTTCAATTTTTGGTCAAAAAATCGTTTCGGCTCAGCTAATCTCAATCAACTGTCAGTTATCATGATTCTATGCTGATTAAGTGTAATTATCTTGATTTTTTTTGTGTGATTATCCTCTGATTATAGTTTGAACGTATAAGAAAAGTAGGATACTCGTATCTCAACACTAAGATATGCATATCCCATTAGTCAACAACGTATCAGTTGACTCGGATATGTATCGGTCGCGTATCCGTACGTATCTCCCCACGTATTCGTATCCCCGCATGTCAGATACGGGATACGTTGGTCTTCCCCCATGTCCATGCATCATAGATAAAAACATGGTTATACTCTTAAATATATACATGGAAGAGTATAACTACAGAATACTATATCATTCAGAAGTTTTCATACCATTACGTACGATACTAGAAAAAATGCTGGACGCAGAATTTCAGAAGAAATAACTCTTTCTTTTAGCACGTCTCAGGCAAAAGCTAAAAAAAACAGAGATAAAATACTAACCTGATGAAGGCTTTCATATTATTGTAGATAGATCTGCCTTCACCAACAGCTGCAACAATTGTGCTAAAATTATCATCAGCCAAAACCATGTCAGAAGCTTCCTTTGCAACCTGCAATGGAGAAGGAAATGAAAAGTTTATGATAAGGAAAGGTGAGTTAGTAGTTTAAGCTAAAATTCGTAGACATGCCGAAAACAAAGAACAAGAGAAACCAACTAAAGAAATCACCTCAGTTCCAGAAATGCCCATTGCAATCCCGATATCAGCAAGTTTCAAAGCAGGTGCATCATTCACTCCATCACCAGTCATAGCAACCACTTCACCATCCTTTTTGAGTAACCTCACAATCTCTTGTTTGTGCGTTGGTTCAGCCCTTGAAAACAGAAGGCCACCACCTTGTCTAAGATGAGCTTTCTGATCATGTAGACCCATAAACCCTCTTCCTGTAAGGCTTCTTGAACGTATGTCTTCATCAGCACCAAACACGCCTATTTCACGGCATATTGCTTCTGCTGTGTTCTGGTGATCTCCAGTGATTACAATAACACGGATTCCAGCCGCTCGACAGTCTTCAATTGCATCAAAAACCTCCTCTCTTGGGGGATCCTTTAACAAATTCATAATTCAACAATCACAGTTAGTTTAACAAAGGTACTGTGATCAAATATATGGTAAAGAAGATGTAGAGAACAGCCATGTTATAACTCACCCTCAGTCCAACAAGGCCAACAAAAACAAGGTCGCTCTCAATTGATGAATAATTGGATGGCTCAAGTAAAAGCCTATGAGCTGGATGATCTTCATCACCATCGTAGGATTCAAACTCACCGAGCTCATCTTTGTATGCAAATCCCAAACAGCGTAATGCAATAGTTGACATCTCATGAAGAGCTTCCACAATATAGTTCCTTGAACTATCATCCAGTGGTACAACAGTGCCATCAAGCAATTGAACCTTAGTGCTTCTCTCCAGCAAATTCTCAACAGCGCCCTGCAATAACATAGCACCTCATTCAGAAGTCCGCAATATTCCTTTTTGATATTATTTATTTTAAAGATGGAGAGAGAGCAAGGGAGTATGGCATGCCACAATTTACTTCAAACTTTCCATTTTGTATTTGAAATTTAAAAATCAGCGCATGCCACAATTTGGATATTAGATTAAATCAATGAATGGACATAAACAGTTCATGGAGTTGTTGAAACTAAAATTAGAATATGAACCTTCACTAGCAATGACTTCTTCCCTGAACGGGAATTGACAATTACACCCATGGATTTCCTATCACGATCAAACTCAAGGGTTCCAATTCGGCATTCAAATTCATTCCACTTCTGGCAACAACCTGACAAAATGAGTATCAGAGTATGTAAACTTACCAATTCAAAGTTGTAACAAAATAGATAAATTGGAAGCACTTAATACTGGAGTTTGACTTACCAAGCAAATCCCTTTCATTTGTTGATTCCGCACCCTTGGACTCTTCGGGAAGGCCCATCTTCTCAACTAAAACCTGAGGTGACAAAACAACATACTCAATCTCAAGCTGAGTTCTCTACCAAGGTGAATTATCTTATAGTGTACTCCAAGAATGGTACGTACTAAGAAGGTTGTTTACTAATGATGTTTAATCAGTTTACTGATGAAATGCACGATATCAAAAACCCTACTAAAAGTCAAGAGCATAGGGTTCAAATATAACCTTTAGAGCTGCCTCAGTAGGCATTCCATTGGCAATGTACTTCTGTTCTGCATGTGTAATGCCAGCATCATTGCAGACAGCAGCTACCTTTGCGATCATTTGAAGATTAGCATCCATACGACCAGTTGGCCAGTCGTGAATTTTACCATCAAGTGGATTGTATGTAGTTCCATCCACCCTAAACTTCCGTAGTATAGTAGGACTAGGACCCAAAGCTACAAGTTTTGCCACTGCCATCTGGTTTGTAGTCAATGTCCCTGTTTTATCTGAGCAAATGACAGTTGTACAACCCAGAGTTTCAACACTAGGCAGCTTTCGGACCAAGGCATTCTTCTGAGCCATTTTGCGGGTACCAAGCGCCAAGCATGTCGTAATGACTGCAGGCAGACCTTCAGGAATAGCAGCCACAGCCAAGGCTACTGCGATCTGAAAGTAATATGTGCACTTCTCAAACGAAAACTTGAAATTCGCCGGCCGTCCATTGACATATTCCCAAGTAAGGAAGTACTTAAAATTGATGAGCCACACTAATACACAAATAACTCCAATTACCATCGTGAGCATCTCTCCGAACTCATTGAGCTTCTTCTTAAGTGGGGTATCTTCTTCGCTCTGCGAGGCAACATGGATTTGCATATGAACCTTCCCGATTTCAGTGGACATTCCTGTCTGTGCAACCAAGCATATGCAATTTCCATTCACAACAGTAGTCCCAGCGAAAACCATACTTTTCTTCCCCTGAATGTCCGCGTCCTCAGACACTGGCTTGTTAGTCTTATTCACTGCCTCACTCTCTCCAGTCAATGAACCCTGCTCGATCCTCAAAGTCGAGCTAATCAATTCCACAACACGCATATCAGCGGACACTCTATCCCCAACCTTAAGTTCCACAATGTCACCAGGAACAAGCTCCTTGGCCGCCAAATTCGGAACCTTACTCCCATCCCGAATCACAGTCGCCTGCTCTGATTGAATCTCCTTCAGCGCCTCCAACGCCTTCTCGGCATGGCTCTCCTGCCAAACCCCAACAATTGCGTTCACAACCAAGATCAAGAAGATCACCAGCGGCTCCACAAACGCCGTGATCTCCTTCTTATTGCCTTCCTCCCCGCCCAGCCAAGCCAGAACGAAAGAAACGACCGCCGCCGCAAGCAGGATTCGAACCAGCGTGTCATTGAACTGGTCCAGAACCAGACTCCAAATCGACTGCCCCTCGTTCTTCTCCAACTCGTTCCAGCCGTACTTCTCCCGCCGCTTCTCAACGTCCTTCGATCCCAACCCAAATTTTCTGTTAACCCCAAAGTGCTTCTCGCACTCCGAAATCTCCTTCGCCCACGCCGGAAATACAGCGCCGTCGGCCAGCTTTGGGTTTCCGTCCTCATTCCGTCTACCCAAATCCTGCCCTCCCTTCCCCATTAGCCCTACGACAACCACAAATCAACACAGAGAGAAACGGTGAAAGAAAAGGCAAGGAGTTGAACAGTTTATAAGGATTTGACTCACTGAAATAACGGCGCTTTCTAGAAGAGAGGGTCCAGTTTTCTTACCTCGGTCAATATTCTGTTTCTTTCCCAAGAAAATGAAAGAAAGAAAATTTAATGGGAAAGAATTTAATGGAAGAGAAGAGAAAGCTTCAGGGTCAAAGTCAATCTTCAGCTGCCGTGCCTCACAAGCTACCACCGTGTGCTTTCAGCCTTCGCTCTCACACTCTCCCTCTCTCTCTCTGGCTACTTATATAGCAGATCAACGGCTAATAATTAATATCCGGATTAAGGCTAATCGGGGGAGTATTTCAATGAATCATCGCACGCTGATTAAATTAATTAAACGCGTTTTGATGACGTGGTTCGACTGAGACAGCTGGCGGGATTCTGAATTCTATTGGCTACGGTCCTATTCGCGCGGGGTGCTGTACTCTGTTCATTCCTTTTCGCGGGTTAATTTTAACTAGGGGAATTACAATTTTTATTTTTATTTTTTTTTGGTAAACCGGACAGTTATTTCCAGGGCCAAGCCAAATATACAAGGAAAGCCCCCAACAAGGGACTAACAAAACACTCTTACAAAACAAAATTTGATGTGGGCAAGGCAATCCATCTTTGTTCAAAATATGAACAACCAAAGATGAAGGTCTTTTGACCTAAGTAGCTTCGCTCATCTCCGAGTTCTTGAAAGATGCTATCCAATCAGTCATCATGTTGGCTGATTATAGGGACCCAAGACCATTGGCATGACTGGAACGGTTGCTTGACTGATTTAGTGGTTTCGTTCCAACTAGCATCCACATTTCTTTTGAAAAAAGAAAGCTCAGGTGGAAACCAAATAGTGCCAAGTTGAGAATTACCATTTAGATTTCAACAGTTGCTTGAATTTGTCTGCATTTCGGTTGCAACCTTTTGATTTCTTCTAGCAGCCTCCGTAAAGACTCCACAAGCACAATTGATCTTATCGATAACCTGCAATGGGTGACAAAGTTTTATTGAAAGTAGAATTGCATCTCTCTTTCCAAATGTTACAACAAGTAAATGCAACTTGTGAGATCATTAAAGTTTTTTCTTGCTTGATAGGGGAATTACATTGTGTACCCTTTGATTTGTGTGTTTAATTGCAGCTTCAAACAACATTTATTGAATCTCATATATTTGCTTATTATTTCATTTCAATTTCATATATTCATAAAAAAATATGTTAATTTAATCATTAAGTGATGACGTAGTAACAATTATTCTACATTTGTTCTGGCGTGACGATCAAACTTGTGTCATATGGCCAAACGAATAATAAGAAATAATTTTGCTATAAAAATTAAAATTTAGTTAGAATATTGTTGTGGCCGATATTTAACTGAGGGAGAGAAGGGGGCACGTCATAGAGAGGACAAGATGGAGAATAGGCTTGAGGAATTTTGTGTGTTATTCCTCAAACATTGTGCCTTTAATTATAGGAGTAAGAAGGAGAGAAACTTGCTATTCAAGTAATACAAAGTTGAATAGAAAAGATCTTCTAGATCCCAAACGATTCCTAATCTCTCTACTTAGCATTTACACAATCACATATGTATTAGAATGTATATCAAAACACTCCCCCTTGAGTATGCAAATACTCAAGTAAATGGCGCATCAAATCTTCAATCAAATGTAGAAGTAGTTGATGAAGTCGTCTCGTCCAGTCGGCACTAGTATAACATATATTGCATAACCAAATATATGAAATATTAATTGTGTGTGGACGGACATGCTTATATATTGAAGAATGCAATATATGTATAATCGTAAAATTATGAAATAATAGACTGGGTTCATGCATATTGGAGTGTTTTCATGTAACAGGGCGTAGAAAATATCAAGCATGTGTTTTAGGAGAATCTGATTGGCAGAAAACGAAATTCAGCTTTTGAATTTGTAGAAGATCATTCTTGGAAATCTACAATTTCAGCTCCAATGTGTTGTATCACATTCAACACAAAAAAATAAATTGAATCAAAAGAAGTACATTAATCAATAAATAAAAAGTTAACATAATAAGAATGACTAAAACGTAATACTCCCCTAAAAGACAACAAACTCTCTTTAGCGTGTGCTGATGTGTTGTAGGCATACTTAACTAGTTACAGAGAGGGTGCGGCAAAGTGTAGAAAAAATTGGGAGAATTATGAGGTATGATTTCCACAATCACAACTTAAACAGTATACTATCTAAAAGATATAGTTGAATCTCATAAGAATTTCCACAATTACATTCTTAATTAAATTAAATCTACAACTAATAAATTATTGTATAGAAAAACACAAGTTTACATAAAAGTATAACTTTTTGCTTTGTTGGAATAAGTGTATCAAATTGTAATTTAGTACTTTATAAGAACGACTTCTTGCAAAAACAACCAAAATATTTGTCAACTCTTTCATTCACCAATATTTTCACGTTAAAGCTTCATATTGTAAGCTGTTCTTTTGTAAATGACGGATATGAGAAAGAAATATGGATCCTCGTGGTTGTATATGATGAATATTGTAATCTTCTGATAGTCCCGAAACCACTCCGGCACTTTGGTAGATCCGCCTCTACTTGTATTAAAGTAGTAGTGTCATTTGGGACTGATTTTGAGGATAGTAAAAGAGTTTCATGTTAATGAAAATGTCCCCTTTTTTTTTTTTTTTGTGCAACCAAAATCATTATTAATTCACTTTACATAAAAGATTATAAATGCTTGTGATTTTAGAAGTGTTTTTATATACAAGTACCTGGCAGCCAGGTACTTATTCGTTTTTCATACAGCACTTGAATTTCTAGTATTTTAAGTTATTATAGTACACATGCTTCTACTAAAAAGATATTCTAGTACAAATGCTTCTAATAAATAAATACTTGTAAACATAGACTCTACATAAGCAATTTCCAGTATTTTAAGTTTCTAATACAGATGTTTCTAATAAAAAAATACTTGTAAACATAAAGACTCCAATAAACAATTTTAAATGAACCCTAAATTTGTTGTGTACCTTTGAAAAAGTTAATAAACTTTTAGGTCAAGACATGATCTACTATTAATATCACTGATGTTTGTCTGTTTAACCACCTATTACTAGATATGAGTTTTGCATAAAAGACTTTGGTATTTTAGAAGTAGATCTTCCACATATAAGTTGTATATTATCTTATTAAATTTTCAATTTGAAACTGTGTTCTCCAATAAAAATTATATATTCCTCATTATTTTTCTTCAACAATACGTAATACTTAATGATACAAAAGCAAGTACTACGTAGCATTGAAGTCACTTCCCGCTACATTAGTTGTTATATTATCAGTTTTGGGGTTTTATTTCAAATTGGAAATATCATAGACGTATACCTGCAATCGTTTATCTGACTATATATGACTTTCCTTGGACGCACCTTCACCGTATGTGGAATGAAGTTAGTATCTCTTCCGTTTTCAAGGAATAAAGTATTGCAGGAAACTTAGGGCAAAGGTAAAGCATATTACATTGGACTTTGTGAAGCTTCCCGGAAGGAGGGCTAAATGAATAAACAGGAAAAATAAGATAATTCCAATTTAATATTATCGGTACTGGCTTTTTTTTGAATACGTATACGCATTATAAATTTGATCGATCACCATCAACAAATAAATAATTTGAACAATTTTATTTATTTATTGTGATGAAAAGAAAGAGTGAGTTTAATGCTACGTATTACATGATGTTACGAGTGCTCTAACCATTAGATAATTTCTAGAACTGTTTATATCTTCTATTTTAAATCTCAACCAATTAATTTTTGCATTATTCAATGCTAAATAGTGTTTAAAGAAAAAGAATATATTACAACTCGAAACAAAACATAATTTGAAACATGGAAGGAAAGCATTTGGTACTACAAAATGATATTCGGTTCGACGGTTAAAAATATATTTTTTATTACAAGTAAAATTTTTGTTTTAAGATGGATTAAGCGGGAGGTGAAAGTTCAAATTCAGGATATAGTGAGATGAAGAAGAGTGTATACACCGTGATAATGCATCACTTATCCAAAGGCATATATATTAAGAATACAAATTTTGTTGGCGACAATTGCCCAATAGAATTAACGAAACCTAAACAGGAATGTGTTATGAGTTTTGCATGCATCAACAGTCACTAATCACTCATGTTGCCGTCGATGATATACAGAATGTTACTTAAATATGGCCCAAGCTTGCAAGCATCAAGCATTCTAATCAACCATAAACGCCTCTTGTTTGATTGGAAGGAGCGTGCATATGCATGCATGCACGTGGACGTGAGAAGCGACGTCAGAATTTGGGCATTAATGTTGAGGGAATCAAAACTCTACAAAACGGCGGAGTTCATGGATCCTGATACTATTATTATTTCACAGGTTTTGAATGCTGTGTATTATGAACAGAATCAATTTACATGCACTTTAAATGACTGAATCCGGCTGGCACAGGGAAGATTCCACTCTTTTGACTAATTTTGCAACAATAATTAAGCTAGGAATAATTTTGCAATAACAATTTAGCTTTTGAAGCAAGCTAGGAATAATTTTATTAATTTTGCAACAATAATTAAGGGTATGTTCATTGTTTAAGAATCCAATGAAAGTTGTTTTAATTAATTAATTAAAAATTGACTGAAATCCTGATGGTTTTGCATTTACCTTTTTTTAAGGTTCTCTCGCTGACATTAATGTAATAATGTTTTTTTATGTAGGTTATTATATTTTTAAATTAAGAATTAAAATCTATAGTTGTTCATATTAATGAGATTTTAAATAAGATCCATAGTTATAAAATTAAAAATATTAAAGAATAAATTATACTCTCTAATATATTGTGTGTGTAATATATATATATATATATATATATATATATATATATAAACATGTGTACATTCATCAAAACTAACCTAAAAATTATTGTACCAGAACATGGGTGCATTTTTTAGGCTTAATAACATTATTAAATTTCTTTCATTAAACTTGATATGGATACATTATCAAATCAATGAAATAAAATATACCCATATAAGTTTAAAAAATGGGTTAGAAAAAAAATTGAATGGATTTTAAAAATAGTACATTTTACATACAATAAATTGGTATATTTAAGGGGTACATTTAGGACCAGAAAAAAAATTGAAAAATTATATGAATGGGAACATTTAAGGTTAAAAAATTGAATATCTTTTTATAAAAAATAAATGGATACAAACTTGTTCTAATTTTATTTTTTATTTATTTATTTTGGAAATGTTTTGAATTGAAAATTAATGGATGCAATTTCCGCCGTCTCTAGCTTTGATGAAAATGCACCTGCAAAACAATCAACACCTTTGATCAAGGACCTAAGCTTCATGCGCCCACGAGGTGGGAGGGGGGGTGGTTTAGGCCAATGGATCTCCGATGCCTAAATTAGTTTCTCTTAAAAGAGTAAAGTGTTTAGGGCTTTTTAGGGTGACAAAAGCTTACCAAAATTTGGTAGAATATGGAGTATATATAGGGTAGTGGCCGGCTATGGTGTTTGGGTTTTACTCTACACATGGCAGCTTCCTATTAGCCAAGGTTTTATGGAGAAATATTTCGAATATATTAAATAGGAAATAATATCTTGAGATAATGGAGTAATTATCCCTAATTGAATTAAATAGGATTATTTACTTGAATGGAGTCAATCTTCAATTGGGAATGTATTAAAGATAGGATTTGGGTAATTAATCATTATGTTTAATGTTTTGACTTTTCCTTCCCAAGGGTAGGTGAGCTATGGGCAGTCATATTCAGCTGCTGGCACCTTTAGGGGTGTGAGCTGCGTGTGAGAATATCTGAGGAACATGCCTATTTGTTGACGACAATCTTGTCTTTCTTTGGGCAAAATTCCACGTGTCACCTCTAGAATCTTTAGGATTGTTATAGGCTTCACAAATGCCCCTACACCTGCTAGGCTACACGTAGGAAAAAGGCAGTATGTGTAGAAATCCTAAGCTGCATGGGCTTGTAGAGTTGTTTCCCAATTTGAACTAGATCTCATTTCTTGATTTGAAGATAGACTTCTTCTAGGAAAAGAAACCAATTGCCCCCAATACCTATTTAATTTTTCCTTAAGTAGGGGATTAAATAAATTTGGAGAACAATCATAATTCCAACAAAGAAGAGAGAAGCTATAGAAAATTTGTTCCCATTCCCCTAACTTTCTTCTTCTCTTGCCCTTGCAAAAAGTCATCTCTCATTGTTGTTCTTCTTCTCTTGCCCTTGCAAAAAGTCATCTCTCGTTGTTGTTCTTCTTCTCTATGTAGCACCAAGGTAAGAAAAATTTGAATTTTCTTCTTCTTGATTTTTTTAGGAGTCTTTGGACTCGAAAAATTAGCTCGACAAGGGCCGAGGACATGTGAAACACATGGCAAATGTGCCATGGGACTGCTATGCTACATTAAGCAGTGTGAACTACTGATGGCGCAACACGGGGGTAAGATGGCGTAAGCCAACTGTTTGGCTCGGCACGGGCTGAGGTGACAGACGCGTTGGGGTGCGGAGTTGGGCGAGCCGTGAAGCTTTAGCCCATCTAGTTGGTCTTGGCAGGGGCCAAGCATCATGCAGCACGCTTGGGATTGCTATAGAAGAAGAGAGAATGACCGACATTGGCCGGGTCTCTATTGCTGGCAGATTGGGCCGAGGGGCCTTGGGCCCTAGTTCAACACAAGAGAGAAAAGAAGAAGGAGGCGTGTGCCTTCTTCAGTGTTGGGCTGGAGCGGCTTGGGCCATATGTAGGAAGGAGATAGAGTAAGGGCTAGGCCCTCTTGTGGCCTGGCCATATGGGTGAGCTGAGCCGTGAGGCCTAGCGTTGAGGTGCTGGGCTTTACAGTCCTCTTTTTTTTATTATTCTTTTTTTTTTTTGCAAGCTACCTTCTAAATATTATTCTTTGTACTTTTTGCATGGATTTTGAGATGTCTTCCTCAGATTGCAAAAGTGACAAATACCTTCCACCTTTTTATTGTCAAGGTGGTTCTTTCGGCAATGTGGGCTAGTTCAAGGCTGCACATATCAGGATCAATTTCGATGAGCTTTTTTGGGATTTTCTTGAGACGTACAAGCATGCGATTCTGTCAGAAGTTCGCGTCAAGTGGGTGATGGATGATAGCAGTCATGAGCTGTGCGGCAAGGGTGCCACTACTAGAAGAGGGCTATCAAATTCCATCCATATTATTTCGTGTTGGGATTTACTTTTCCCCTGTCGTGTCTTTTTCAGGAAGTGATCTACTCGATGAAATGCGCGCCTGCTTAGTGTTCCCCGAATATAGTTCGTGCGATGGTGGGGTTCTCGAACTTGAGCAGGTTCTTTGATCTTGGCTTGCCATAAATGAGTTCTAGTACTTTTTTTGAAATCGACCACAAGGAAGGCGTGGGGCAACTGAGGTCTCGCTATAGGCTACTTGATACTTCTTGCAAAGGTGATCATGAGTGGGTGAGAGATACCTTGGAGGTAAGTGGAGAGTCGGAGTCTGACTCCTCTCCTGAGATGCCTGTTCTGATTTTCTTTATTAGTGGTAAGTGAACTGCTTCATTCTTGGCCTGCTTGAATTTTTGTTGAGCTGCTCCTCGACCTTAGTTTATTAATCGTCATTCTTACTTTGTGTAGATTCAGAATTTGGCTTAACTCAAAGAACTTCAGCGGATATAAAGAAAGTGCACATCGCCTTGGGTATTCTTACTGAGTGTCGTGAGTGGCGCTGGCTGCTCAATCCTTTTGGGCATTCCTACTGCGTACTCCCCTGAGGTTTGGTTAGTGATCAGCTAGGAATTAGAATAGATCGCGAGCTTCTTCACGCTAGGTTTTTCGCCAATCGGAGACTTGCTCGTAGGGCTTCATACTCTGCTTCGTTGTTTGACGTCTTGAATCTTCAAGTGATCGCCCACTTAAGCATCGAACCGTCTGGGGTAGTGAGAACTAGGCCTGCTCTCGATCCCTGGTAGTTGGATGATCCATCGACGTGCAAGCGCCAAAAATCTCCTACAGGTCGGACTTGTGCAGCTACGGCGTACTCAGTTACCTCTTGGGCATTTTTAGGCTGAGTTGCTGCATTCGTCAGAACGTTCACCAGTTTTCACGCCTTTAACATTGCACATCTAGATTATGCAGAATATTGCATCATGACGATGACTGCATATGTCTAAAGGTACAACTTGAGCTTCTAGGTTGCAGCAACTAGCGCCAAAATCAAAGTTTTGATTTTCGGGTATTTGGTTTCGGCATCGAGGAGAGCTTTTGAACTATGGAATACAAGTAATCGGGCCCCCAACTCTTCTCGTATGAAGGTAGATTCATTGTTACTTCAGATACCGCCATATAGATGCATAGGTTGTCTGCTGCTTCTGGCTTAGATAGTAGGGGAGGTGATGTCATGTACTTCTTCAAGTCCTGTAATGATTTCTCGCATTTCATCATTCCATTTATCTCGCTATGCATCCTGATTGCCTTGAAAAAAGCTTGCATCGGTCAGTAGGTCACGAGAGAAATCGGTTGAGTGCAACTGCTCGTTAGGTTAGACCTTGGATTTCCTTCAGAGTAGTGGAGGACTTCATATCCAGGATCGCTCAAATATTCTTTGGATGTGCATTTTACGTGGTCTGACCGTCGTTTAGGGTCAAGGGAGATATGCTCGGCGTCTTTTTTAGGTTTCCATCCTAATTCATCTGCCAGGGCATTGTCGACCTTGACGCCATCTTTCTGACCCGCCTGCTGTGATTGCTATTTGGTGGAGGTAGAATCATCTTTCTGCATTTCAGCTGTTACTGCTTGGGCGAAAGACTTTTTCTTCGACTCCTTGAGAACTTATACGGTGCATTGCCGAGACATGGCCTGGTCGCCTTTGATCTCTCTGACTACTCTTCCTGGGTTGCGAAATTAGATCTTTTGATACTCAATTGAGGTCACAGCTCTAATCTTCACTAGCTAGGGTAGACCCAATATTTCATTATGGGGAAATGGGTCGCTGATGATCATGAAGGTCTGTGATGAGACAATTGGAGAGCTGGTTACATTGAGTGTGATTGTGCCAATGACAATTAAGGTAAGTCCGTTGAATCCGGTCAACACCTCTGTTTTGCGTTTGATTGTACCTATTCTATCTTCTAGATGATTGATAATTGTAGGATATTGACTGAGATGTCGTTGTCCACCATAATTATGTCAACGATAATGTGAGTCAGTTAAGCAGAAATCACCTAGGCATCGTCGTGGGGAAAGTCTACTTCCTCAGCATCCTGCTTGGTAAAACCGACAATTGGTCTAAGTACAACATCTATAGCTTGAACCTGAAAGATTAATCTCGCCTGTTGGATCTTCCTCTTCTTGGAATTGTTGGTGGCCCCCGAATGATCGAATTCGGCAAGGATGTCGTTAATTCGGATCATCTTAACTAGGGGTTTGACATCGGCGTCTGCTTCTCGCCTTGGTCGGGTAGCTGGCTTGTCGACATACTGGTTGTATTTACCTTCCTTCACGAGCTTTTCAAGGTACTTTATCCACATGATGTAGTCGTTGGTTGCGTGCCCAAACCTTTGTGGAATGCACAGTACTTCGTCTGGTCTATCTTGAAGGTGTTTCCCCTCATGGCTTGCCTTCTTCTGAGCTAGCTCTGCATCTTTGTGCGGCTGCTCAAGCGGCTTCTGGAGCGTTTGGCCTCATCCTAAAGGGAATGCTTTTCTGCCAAAACATAAGAATCTACTAGGGTTAAGTTCTGGCCTATGATCAGCTCTACGAAAAGTGGGTGATCTATTAAAAGCCTATTCTAGAAGGCTGAGCTTGCAATTCTGTCATCGTATCCGACGATCATCCCCTTATCCGTCTTGAACCTCTTGATATACGTGGGAAGTGACTCATTCGGTTCCTTCTTCATGTTGAAGAGGTGGTCATACTTTTTCTTGATCAAACGGTATAACGAATATTCCTTAGTGAAAACCAAGGAAAGTTTGTTGAAGTTCCAGATTAAGGATGGCGATAGGGTGTGGAACCAATCTTGGACCTCGCTTTAGAACTTCATGGCAAAGATCTTGCACATGAGAGCGTCATTATTGCCATAAAAGGTCATGGTGCTTCGATAATGCATCAGGTGCCTGTCTAGATCTTCTTATTTTTTGAACAAGGGGAAATATGGTGAGCTAAAATTTTACGGTGGCTCCGTCTGCACGATCTCGTCTGTAAACGATGATCTGCTCATGTTTGCCACATGTCTATGAAGGTCATCGTCGGTGGTTTCAATGCGCTGGAATCCACGTAGCTGCTCTACTATGAACCTTTGTACTTCCTTTTAGATTTGCGCATAGTGCTCCGTTGCCACTGTTGACTTATTGGTTTATTTTGCTCTTCGGCATGTCCTGCTTGTCTGTGCTGCAGTCGCGGTGCATGTGGTTTATTATATGCTACTCGCCGTCGCACTTGGTAAGAGCCTGCTAGTGGAACTGCTGGACTGCCCTTGTGCTCTCCTCGGTCTGTCATGTGGTTGCCTACTCCAGTGCCTTGCAAGAGGATATCCTTGTAGGCCTAGCCTCGTGTGGATGCTTCACGTGGAATGTCCTGAGTGCTTATCAGAGTATGGACCCAACCTTGAATGCATACTGACTCGTAAGCTGAGTTGAGAATGACTGTTTTTCTGCCCACTAAGGCGGGAGAAAACGTTTTCCCAAGGGCCCAAATAAGAGTGCACACTACCCGAACATATGGTTCGTGATGGGTTGAGCGGTTCTTTTCTGGGACATCACTGGAATGAGTCACGTTCATCCGCCCTTGTCCTGCTTTGGGACACCTCGTCTAGGGCGCGCTGCGTTCAAGGAACTAGTTCACCAAGGTGGTCTGCTGTGCGAATGCGCTTTTCAAACTGGTGACCTGCTGGGGCAGGTAATGCTTGCCATTTGGATTGGAAGAGTCTTGATAATGGGCGTTTCCATGTGTAGTGGAAGTGTAGAGAACTACAGGTACAAAGCTTGAGCCCAAAAAAGGGCATTCCTACAGAAAAGTAAGGTGCAAATAACCTTGGGTCAATCGTGGAACTGGTAGTCAGAATTTGGATCGCCTGAAGTGGCCTTAGATTGGATTGGGCTGCTGGTCGAGTCTTAGAGTGGGTCAAGGGGTAGGCCAACCTGGCTGGGTTACTGGGCAGCATGTGGAGGCATACGGGGCTAGAGCGTAGGTCGCCTGCCCTCAACCTGCGCCGCGTGCCAGCGCTTGCCTTTCTCGGGCCTAGGCTGTATTTGCAACAAGTGGGGCTCGACGTTGGGCCTAGTCTATGGCAGCTTGGGCTGCTGGCTGGGCTCTAACTGCTGTAGCTTGGGCTGCCTGGCTAACGACTTGAGCTGCTGCGGCTCGGGCCTCTTGGGCTCCGCGACAGTATGGCTCCACCTGCCATCACGTTGAGCCTTGAGGATCGTCGTCGTGGGGCTATTTCCTCAGCTCCACTATTCGGTCCAAATCCATGTACGTACGGGGTTCCGTTTGTCTCGGTTTCTAAATTTCCTACCATTGTATCTTTTCTCCAGAGATTGATCAAGAAACTTTTCTAGGAAAAATTAATTGATATGACGTATGAGAAATTCAACGTAACAACAAATTCAAAAGACCAAATGCAAGAGGCTTCTTCGAGTATTTGAATCAACTCTCAATGAAAACACCAATTTGTCGATGCAAATTTCCATCGTTTCTAGCATTGACGAAAATGCACCTACAAAACAATCAACACATTTGATTAAGGACATAAGCCTCACACGCCCATGAGGTTGGGGGTGGGGGAGGGAGGAGTTAGGCTAATGGATCTCCGATGCCTTAGTTTCTCTTAAAAGAGTAAAATGTTTAGGGCTTTTTAGGGTAGCAAAAGCTTACCAAAATTTGGTAGAATATGGGGTATATATAGGGAAGTGGCCGACCATGGTGTTAGGATTTTACCCTACACATGGCGGCATCCTATTGGCGAAGGTCTTATGGAGAAATATTCTTAAGATATTAAATAGGAAATAATATCTTGAGATAATGGAGTAATTATCCCTAATTGAATTAAATAGGGATTATTTACTTGAATGGAGTCAATCTTCAATTGGGAATGTATTAAAGATAGGATTTGGGTAATTAATCCTTATCTTTAATGCTTTGACTTTTCATTGCCAATGGCAGGTGAGCTGTGGGCAGTCATATTCAGCTAATCGGACCTTTAGGGGTGTGAGCTGTGCGTGGGAGTATTTGAGGAGCTTGCCCATTTATTGAGGGCAATCTTGTCTTTCTTGAGCAAAAGTCCACGTGTTGCCTCTACAATCTTTGGGATTATTTTAGGCTCCACAGGTGTGAATATTAAAACACTAAATCAATTACTAATTTTTATTTTAAAATTTTATGTAAGTGCATGTAAATTCATTAATACATGGGATCAAATTCTGAAAACTGATAAGGTCTCAGTCAATGAACAAAGGTGTTTGATTAATTAATCCATTGATTAACAAAGGTGTTTGATTAACCAAAACCCTCAGAGCTGATGAGAAGGTACCTTCCTAGTACTGCGGATCTTTGTTGCTTAATAAAACTTTAATTAAAATAACTAATCGTGGAAGCAACCGAGAACAAGCATGGGGTTAGCAACACAAGCTCTAAATTAAAAAAACTCCTTAGACCAAAAATATTAATTAATTAAAAATGTAAGTAATCTGGTGTCGCTGTTGGTTGTGTGTGAGCATTAGATTTTCTACCAAAATCCCAAGTGTTTGTAGAGAAGACCCAAGAAATATATCACCATCACACATTTTTATATTGGACGAATTAGATTAGAGTCATTTGGGATTACATTTGAATTATTATTTAATACTTTTGAAATAGTTGGTATTTGGGGAAGGGAAAGGGTGGGGAGGAAAACCCTAATAAAAACCAACAGCAGTTGACTTGGCACTACAACAACAAAAAAAAAAAAAAAAAAAAAAGAAGGAAAAATTAGCTTAAGATGTGTAAGATTGAAAGTGAGGAGTTCAGATAGTGACTTGAGGAGAAAGTTTACTTAAACTTACCACCGATGATGGCCCATCCTTATCAGTGCGTGATTTGATCATTGATGCATATCTCACATGCATTAATAATTGACAATCAATACGTGTCAAAAATAAACTAAATAATTTAGATTGATATACACCTTTCATTCGGTTACACGAAAATACGAGGTTCATATAGAAAAAGCTTTCATTGTGACTGGATTGACAATCAATACGTGTCAGAAACAAACTAAATAATTTTAGATCCATATACACCTTTCGGTTACACGAAAATACGAGGTTCATATAGAGAAAGCTTTTATTGTGACCGGAATACGAATGATATATCACGTGTTTTTATATAAGTAGTGAAAAATTTATTTTTTAAGCTATTAACTTTTTAATATACATATCCTACCATTTGCATAGTAACATGTGATGCACTATTTCGTGTTCCGATCATACTAAAAATTCTCTCATTCATGTACTTGTCTAAGTTGACTTATAAAGGTAGAACTTGTGTAGCGATCAGTCGGTGATTAGATCATTGATATGCAGATCTCACATGCATTAATAATTGTCAATCGATACGTGTCGCAATCAAACTAAATAATTTTAGTTCTATATACATCTTTCATTTGGTTACACGAAAATACAAAGTTTATATACACGTATGAGTTTACCCTTATAAAGGTAGAACTTGTGGAGTGATCAAAATAATCAGTAAAAATGAAGTATTAGTAGAGAGATTCGAACAAAGTTTTTGTTTTTTCTAGTGATAAATGTTGACTTGCCACCATTTTGTAAGACTCAAATAGTATTTGGAGAGAACAATCTATATGAAACGAGTTTACTACCATGTAATATCCTTACTCCTGACTTAATAGTGCAATATCATATAGAAAGAAACTTACACATAACATTATATCAGTTTATACATACATACATATATATATACATATATATATATATGTCATTCTCATAATTTTGGGTCAAACACATGGTACAATTATTGGTCGCGTCCAACCTAAAAAAAAGTTATCTCCAATGGATGTCAACATCTGTGATCAAAGGTGAGCTCAAAACAAAACCAACGGTGGTGGAACCGTGGAAGGAAGTAAAAAAGCATTATCTGATAAAACTGGATTTTAATGAGATGGAATTTGGGGAAGCCAATTTGAGCTCAAAACAAAACCAACGGTGGTGGAACCGTGGAAGGAAGTAAAAAAGCATTATCTGATAAAACTGGATTTTAATGAGATGGAATTTGGGGAAGCCAATTTGAGCTCAAAACAAAACCAACGGTGTGATGGAACCGTGGAAGGAAGTCAAAAAGCATTCTCTGGTAAAATTGAATTTTAATGAGGTGGAATTTGGGGAAGCCAAATTGGATAAAATTGGGATTACATTTGAATTATTATTTAGTTTTATTTAATAATTTGAAGTAGTTGGCATTTGGAGAAGCCAAAGCATGGGGAATAAAACCCTAGCAAAAAGGCAAAAGCTAATGACTTGGAGCCCACAACAAAAAGGCAACAAATTAGGTAAGATGTGAAAGATATTTTTTTATTGAAAGTGAGGAGTTCAGTTGTTGACTTGATGTGAAAGATTGAAAGGGAGGAATTCAGTTATTGACTTCAGTAGAAAGTTTACCTGAATAGATAGTTGCTTAGGAAAAGGTTCGAGAGTCTATAAGTTCGGGAATTCGGACCATTAAAATTTGATTCAACGGTTAAAGTTTCGCTGGATCAAATTTCAATGGTCCGAATCCTTAAATTTGGTAGATTAGGAGAAAGGAATCCGAAGAGGATCCTTTTCTGTTGCGTAGTTTCGGAAACAAATTACAAACTTTACTATTGGGTTTATCTTATTCTTTATAAAAAAAAAATAAAGCATAAGAGCATCTGTAACGAAGATTCTAAATAGAGTCCTTGCAACTGTATAATTCCTAAATATAGGGATGAAAGGTTTTCAATGGGTCAGAATTGAAGTCTTCAAAGTATCTCAATATATAAGAACTCACCGGATACTTCAAAGAAATTCTCAAATATGAGGAGTACACATGTAAAGACTAAAGAGTGGACCTATATTAATTTTGAGTGGGAATGTTGCTGCTTCTCTTTATTTTATTTTTTCTTGTTTTTGAACCCACCTACATGGGGCAGCTTGTCATTTAGTTTTCTCCTGTAGCTTTTTTTTTGTAACTCTTGACAAATCAATGGTAGAGATGGGTTTTTTTTTTTTTCATTTATTTCTCTCTTCACTCCTCTTTTCACTTCTATGCTTCCCAAAACGTAACCCTAATATTCATGAACCTTAGTTCCCAAATCTCAACCAAACGCTTTCATTAAGGAGCTCATATCTGACCCAAGCCTCGCTGTCATGAACACCATCTCAGCAAAACCATGCTCATACATCGCAAATTAAAGTCCAGTTCTCAGTCATGCTTAAATCAAGTTTCAGATCCGCCATTTGTGAATTCGAGCACAGTGTGGCACATCCGAGCCTAAAGGGTAATTCTCGTCATTTTTCCTTGTCCTTTGGTTTTGTTCACTGCTGATTCATGTGAAAGAAACTGGAAAATACCCATGCATGTCTTTGTTCAGTGTAGGGTTCTCCTGAAGCTGAATCGGTTAAATTATTGAGTTCTGGATATATAAATAAAAATCTATGTGCTTGCATCTGTTTTGATTATTATTCAGTGCAAATCCCTAACCCCTGCTTTCCGTACTATTTAATTTTCGATTTGAACTGTTGATTTCAAAAAGTTTCATGCCTTTTTCACAGCTGGTCAATTATTCATGCCTATTTCATCTGATTTCTTTTTACTTTGTTGACAAAACTAATTCCGTTTAGTAAAGTACGGGTTTTATTTAGTTCAGTGCAGATTCTTATTGTTTTTGTGAGATCTCGTTCCTGGATTTCACTATTGTAAATTACGTATTATGTATTTACGAAATTTTATATTAATTTCGGGAATGTTGTAAGCCTATTTGATTGAGTGATCTAGGGTTAGAGAGGAGGGGTGCGGCAAGCTTTAGGGAGAAGAGATGATTGATTTAATTGTGAGGTGTGTTTAATTCACCCCATTGTGCCATTATTTATAGTAGTAGAAAGGGTAAAACATTTCCCTTTAGGATTACAACATTTAATAGGTAATCTAGTCCTAATAGGAATATAAGATACATTCCCAGATTCCCTAGGATTTACACAATCACATTCATATTCAAAATATGACTGCAACACTCCCCCTTCAGTGTGTAAATACTCAACAAACTATCGCATCAGATCTTCAGCAGATAAGGTAGAATAGTTGATGAAGTCATAGGCACAACGGGTGATCGCGAGTCTCAAATTTACTTTGAAGTATGCATTTGTAAAAACTCACAAAAACCTTACTATGGTAAAACCCAAGGAATGGGGAAAACCCATAGACTAAGGAGAAAAGTAAGAAAATATGCATAATGTCTAAAACGCTTGTCAAACTGGACGAAGGTAGTGAACTCAACAAAGTATGATCATCCCATGATGGATGCCTCGTTAAAACCTAGTTAGGTAGCAAAAACCTAGTGGGAAAAATGCTCCTAATCGTAAGGCAAAAGAGTACATTAAGATCATGTGAGTATGCTTCAAGATACTCCCCCTGAGTTAGAAATAACTTCTAAATAAGAGAACTACTAAAGATTCAACTCAGATAATTTACGCATACCGATTCCTTGGACGAGCTTCTAAAATGTAGACTTGGACAATGACTTGGTAAAGAGATTGGCCAAGTTGTCTTGGGAACGGATTTGCTTGACTTTAATGTTCTGATGCTGCTACTGCTAGTGTGAGTAAAAGAACTTCGGCGCTATGTGCTTGGTGTTGTCTCCCTTGATGTATCCCTTCTTCAGCTGTTCGATACATGCTACATTGTCTTCAAAGATCGTCGTAGGAAGGTTAACGACTGATGTAAGACCATTAGTGCTTTGAATATGTCTCACAACTTCTCTTAGCCAAAAACATTCACGTGATGCTTCATGTAGGGCGAGAATCTCAACATGGTTAGACAAAGTCGCAACTAGCATTTGCTTGGTAGACCTCCAAGATATAGCGGTGTCTCCAACGGTGAAGGCATAACCTGTTTAAAAACGTGCTCTATATGGGGTCAGACAGATATCCAGCATCTACGTAAACAACAAGGCAAGAATCAATCCGAGGACCATATGGGGCGGCAACACTTAGAGATTTACGGGTATTGAACAAGCCCAAATCCGTAATACCTTTGAGGTAACGGAAAATATCTTTAACACCATTCCAGTGTCTGCGTGTGGGCGCATTGCTATATCTAGCCAATAAATTCACAGCGAAAGAGATGTCGGGTCTAGTGCACTGAACCAAGTATAATAAAGCTCCAATTGCACTTAGGTAAGGAACTTCAGGTTCCAAAATCTCTTCCTCGTCCTTCTTTGGACGGAAGGGATTTCGTTTAGCATCTAGAGTCTGAATGACTATGGGTGTACTCGAAGGCTTCGCTTCATCCTTAGTAAAACGATGCAACACCTTTTGGGTGTAGTTCGATTGATGTACTAGGATTCCATCCAAACAATGCTCGTTCTTCAGGCCGAGACAGTATTGAGTTTTCCCAAGATCCTTCATCTCAAATTCCAATTTCAGGTGTGCAACAATTCCTCAAGCTCTGCAGGAGTTCTAATGAGGTTCATGTCATCGACATAAACTGCAACGATTGCAAATCCGGAATGTGACTTCATTATGAACATGCATGGGCATAGTTCGTTGTTCACATAACCCTGACTTGTCAAATATTCACTCAGACGGTTATACCATATCTGCCCGGATTGTTTCAATCCATATAGTGACCTCCTGAGTCTAATTGAGAGAGTGTTCCGTGGTCTAGAACTATTTGAGCCAGTCAATGGAAGTCCTTCTGGAACTTTCATATAGATTTCCGTATCTAAATCTCCATAGAGATACGCGGTTACCACGTCCATAAGCTATATATTCAGTTTTTCAAAAACTACCAAACTGATTAGGTAGCAGAACGTTATAACATCTATTATCGGGGAATACGTTTCCTCGTAATCAATCACAAAGCGTTGAGAGAAGCCGTGCGCTACGAGGCGTGCTTTGTATCATACTGTTTCATTATTCTCATTACGCTTCCTCACGAAAACCCACTTGTGGCCAACGGGCTTCACGCGTGGTGGTGTAGGAACAATAGGTCTAAACACTTTACGTTTTGCGAGCGAATCGAGTTCGACCTGGATTGCTTGTTTCCAGTTTAACCAATTGGTTCTACGTCAGCACTCATCGACGAAATGTGGTTCAATGTCATCGCTAAGCATGATATCAGTAGCTACTAAGTACGAGAATGCATCGTCAACGATCATCTCATTCCTATTCCAAACCTCACGATTTTGGGGAGGTTGGCATGTTTCATCTGAAGCATCATCGTAATTTAGAATAACCTCATGCGTTGGAACAGATGAGTGAGCGATGGTCGAATTCAAACTAGGGTCACTAGTTGGTACCATTTTCCTATTCCGGGGTTGTGAATCCTTTGAACCAGGGGGTCTGCCACGCTTTAGGGTTGGAGCAAATGATTAGCTAGCCACCAATATACCTTGCCGTGTGGAGGTGCGGCATTTCCACCTTCTGGGACGGTCCGGCCTTCCCAGATGGGCAGTTAACGTACGTGGGGGTACATCTATCCTTGCAGGTGTGTTTGCAGCAGGTATATGTGATCTTGTCACCTTTGCTAGATCATTAAAAGCATCCAACATACTTTGAGCAATGCTCTGAAGATCTATAATTCGTCGCACCTCAGTTTCAGACTAGGTAGTGCAGGGATCTAAATGAGACATAGTGGGAGCATACCACGACAATTCACGGCATTCTATGAAAATGTTAGCATGCTTATCTCCCCCTAACGACGGGAAGATTGTCTTATCAAAGTGACAATCCGCAAAACGTGCGATAAAGAGATCTCATGTCAAGGGTTCTAAGTATCAAACAATTGATGGTGAATCATAACCGGCATAGATTCCCATTTTTCTCTGAGGACCCATTTTGGTACGTAGTGGCGGTGCTATTGGCACATAAATGATGCACCCAAACACCCGTAAATGTGAGACATTAGGCTCGTATCCAGTGACCAACTATAATGGTGAATGTGGTTGGGTAGCAGTGGGCTTCAGGCGGACCAACATAGCTACGTGCAATATTGCATAGCCCTAGGCAGATACCGGCAGTTTGGTTTTCATAACCAAAGTCCGAGCTATCAATTGAAGGCGCTTTATGAAAGCTTCTGCCATGCCGTTTTGGGTGTGAACATGGGGCACAGGATGTTCCACATCAATCCCTACTGACATGCAATAATCGTCAAAAGTCTATGATGTAAACTCTCTAGCGTTATCCAGTCGAATCGACTTAATCGGATAATCAGGATGGTGAGGCCTTAGTTAATGATTTGAGCTAGGAGTTTAGCAAACGTGGCGTTGCGTGTGGACAACAAGCAAACATGTGACCATCTTGTCGATGCATCAACCAACACCATAAAATATTTAAATGGTCCGCAAGTTGGTTGGATAGGTCCATAAATGTCCCATTGAATCCTTTAAAGAAATTTAGTAGGGTCGTGAATAATCTTTGTATGGGAGGGTTAAATATTCAACTTCCCTAAAGAACACGCTTTGCATGATGGAAATCCAACATAAGGATGTAACTTATGCCCGTGAGAAAATTTAAGGATACGGCGCATCATGTCACATCCAGGATGTCCCAAATGGTCATGCCAAAGCAACAAAGTGTCCTGGAACTCAGGCATAGGGCCAGCCACATTGTGGGCTTTTATGCCGCAAATGGTTATGATGTACAACCCATTCGGCAAGCGTTCCAACTTCTCGTGAATATGTTTCTGGCCATATTCGTACTAAGTGATACAAAAAAATTCAGAACCATATCTTCAGTGGTTTCAAGATGATATTTATTATCTCAAATATCTCTAAAACTCAGCAACGTTCTTCCGAAACGTGGAGAATAAAGTGCCTCCTTAATGGTCAGAATTGTACCATTAGACAATATGATACATGTCTTTCCGTATCCTTCAATCAGGTTGGATGAGCCTGAGAGAGTTGTCAAATGAGCTTTCTTGGGTAATAAGTTAGTAAAATAGTGTCGTTCACGCAAGATGGTGTGTGTAGTTGCACTATCTGCCAGACAACTAACTTCCCCACTAGACATACCAAGAAATAAATTGATTGAATTGGTCACATGCATAAGTATAAGTCCATTCATTCTATTAAGCAATTCGAGAAAATAATATCCATTCAAAGAACAATCCATAATTCAAAACAAACCAAAACCAAACAAATTATTCCAAATACATAGACAAGTTGTTCAAAATTAAACCATAAACCTAGCAAATTAGGGGGGTAGGGCCGCCACTCCTAGTGGGTTCGGCCACTAGGGGTAAAAACATGTCTAATTTATTCATCCATAGAAGCTGATACCTCCTGAAAATCCAATATCTTCATTGATGTAGTTGCATCTTCTGGATGATCCACATGTGCAAAGTTAGACTCACGACGAGAATGATACTTGGCAATAACCTCAAGGAAAGCTCGGCATAAGTGTGACCAATGATCCTTTGATCCACAACGATATCACATGTCTAGTTCAGTAAAAGCAGCCTGAACGGGAGCTTTGCCCTTGTTCTTGAAGTTTGGGACCTTAGGGGCGAGTAGTGAACGCTGCTGGGTCGCAATTCTTCCCTTAGGTGTTGCACTCTGTTGACCTTGGGCCCGTGGTTGGGCTTGCCGCCCATTGCCATGACCACGATGATTCTTTCGTGTCTTATGGCTGCTAGAATAACTCGCATGCGCTTCAGGTGAGGCGTTCGAGCCAGTGGGTCGAGCTTGATGGTTCTTCATCAAAAGCTGGTTCTGCTTTTCAGCAAGAAGTAAAACAGAGATCAAATCCGAAAACTTGGTAAATTTATGTGCCTATATTATTGCTGCAAGACAATATTGGTGGCATGGAAGGTCGAATAGGTCTTCTCCAGGAGATTTGATTCGGTTAGTTCCACTTTGCAGAATTTCAACAAAGAACGAATCCTACAAACTTTAGAGTTGTATTCATTCACTGGACTTAAAGTCTTAGAAGCAAAGATATTGCTAGTTGTGTCTTACTTCAGGTAAGTATATGTATTTCTAGTGATCGAAACGATCGGCCAGAGCAAGCCAGAGGGTGCGTGGGTCCTCTTCAGCAAGATACTCAGTTTGCAATGCATCATGGATGTGTCTTCGAATGAAGATCATTGCAGTAGCCTTCTGAGCTTCATCAACAGGTTTGTCGGCGATAGGTGCCTTGATGGTGGCTCTTATGCCCTTTGCAGTGAGATGGAGTTTCACGTCTTGAACTCACTTCAGATAGTGTCTTCCAGAGACTTCTAGAGCAGAGAAATCGAGCTTGTTCAAGTTCGACATGTCCCTAAAACGGAGGGAGAAAACATGATTAGTCATATGGTAAGCCATAGACATATATCGTAGAACATACAAGTTCTATAGACATGTAGTGGTTTAATTTATGCATGAAAACTACGGGGTTCATGTAGCATGTTTTGAATGAAAACTTTAGGCTTCAAAGGCACTAAATTTGAAACTACAGGTTCAATTTAGTTTTTATGAACAATTAGTTCATAATGAGAGGTTCCTACAAGAAACACAGAATGCAATATACTAACTAAGTGTAGTTGATTTGAGTTGTCTTTGGGAACTCAAGTGTGAGAGCTTTGTTACTATAAAAGTATGTGACTGGTTCAAAGTATAAAAATAAATTATTGAATCGTTAATGTCCAAAAGTGATCTTCAAGTCGATAATTTTGGATTCATTATCAGATTAATGGACTGCATGTCACTTTTAATTAATTCAATAAATCGAGCCATACAGGGTCAATTGTAGAAGCTAAATAATATTATTGGATCGAAAATAGAGCCCAAAAATAATATGGGCTCAGTGCTGTGGGTAATAAGGCACGGGTTGGGTGCCTTAAATATAAGGCGAGGCCCAAAAATGACCTTGGGGTGGTCTGCCAGTCACGATGAAGGGAGGAAACCCCAGTTGCAAGCTGGGTTTCGAAATTGGACCGTGATGGGGGCATGGAAACAAGTCCAGCACACAGTTGGCTTGTGGGCGAGCACGCAGAAAAGCCCAGCGAAGGCTAGGACCTGGGTCTTGGGCACGAGAAGCTAAGCCCAACGCATGGGCTGGCTGCTGATGATGTAGGCCGTGACACAGAGGCCCCAACAAGCTAGACTTGCGAACTGTGGACCAGAAACTAGGGTTGCAGGCCTGTGGTTGTGGAGCAACAAGCCCTACAGGGGCTGCGCAAGTAGTCCAAGGGCATCAGGGTGATGCCATCCCATGGTGAGACCAAAAACATACCCAATTTTCGAACCTAGGGTTTTAGAAAAACCCAAATTTGCTTCTAATTTAATTTTATATTTTGACTCACAAATTCCACATAACAATTTAATTGTGCAATGCATGAAACAAATATATAAATTGACAAATATATGAACATATACAATATATATATATATATATTGAAAGGAAAATATAACCATAGAGGGGTTCATGCATCATGGGGAATGTTTTCATGCTTCATGAACGTTTCAAATATCTTCTTTATTTTAAGCGTACCTGATTAGCAAAAAACAAATAAGCCTTTGAATGTGGTGGATGATAGCCTCCTCCCTACGATGCGTCAATTCCTCAGCTTCTGGCAAAAGCGTGCTGATAATGTGTTGTTGGCCTATTAGATTGAGCGATCTAGGGTTAGAGAGAGGGGGTGCGGCAAGCTTTAGGGAGAAGAGAGATTAATTTAATTGTGAGGTGTGTTTGATTCACACCATTGTGCCTTTATTTATAGTAGTAGAAAGGGTAAAACATTTCCCTTTAGGATTACAACATTTAATAGGTAATATAATCCTAATAGGAATATAAGATACATTCCCAGATTTCCTAGGATTTACACAATCACATTCCTATTCTAAATATGACTGCAACAGGGAATTTATTTTAATTCTATTAATTTTAGATTTTAATTAAACTAGTTTTAATGTTTGAATTTTGATAGCTAGCCATTCAAAATCTGTTGATCTCTCAAGGTCACTCTTAGTGTTTTTGGATAGAGCTTGACCATCTCGTATGCGATTCACGAATGAGAAATAAGTGAACAATGATGATGGCAAAATGGTCAATTGGACATATGTTTCTTGAAGATTTTAAGAAAATAGGAGATGGCACCCCGTTTAGGAAGCCAAGTGGGTGGGTGGCTGGGATTAGAGGCCCATCTCCGTACTTCTCCCCTTTCTTCTTCTTCGACTAGTTTTTGTAGCAGGAGCGTTTTCTAGGCGAGGTTTTCGAGGGCTTCCTGGCCACCACCACCAAACGACTCCATGACAACCCAACTTTCGTTCCCACCTAGATTTGATAGGGAAAGACATAGTAAGGCTTGGTTGCGGAAACTGACGGTGACGAAGGTTACGAGGCCGACTCCTTTCTCCCATGCTTTTCTTTGGACAACAACCAACCACAACTCACTATAATTCTTCACTAATCTTACAGGCTTGACGGAGTTAAGCTGTCTGGAGGAAATTTATTTTGTATCAATCAATATCTACATGTTTAGACGAATCTTTGATAGTAATCTCGTTCATATATTGAAAAAGCTTTTGAATATGAATTTAAATTGTTATAATTACAAAGTGTGTTATTGTCTCCTCCTTAAGGTAGCATTGCCGAGCGGGCAATCCCTATCTTGTTTTTTCAGCTAATTTTTCTCCGTGTTCTTCTTTGTCTCCATTTCTAGCTTCCTCTCTTTCACCTTTTTCTTCCCCCTCCCTCGGCACCATATTTTGATTTGCCTCTTATTATTCGGAATTTCCAGCAAATCCTTGACTCCTCGAATACAATGGAATCTCACATCTGCTAATCTTTCACTCTAACTTTTCTTATTAACACCATAGAATGTTCCTACAAATTATGAGCACTACAAGAAAACAGAGATTAGGTGACAAAATTGATTGTGACGCCTAAAAATTCGTCACATACAATAAGAATCCGTGAAGAATTATTCATTTACGTCACATATATCTATCCATTAGATATCTAACTTAAAAATGAGCTAGTGGCGAGTAGATTCATCACTTATTCTCGAAACATGTGACCAACAACATTTGCATCACCTAAACTTTTCAGATCTTTTACAAAAAATGCACAGCGGGAAATTATAGCACCAGAATGAAATATCAAACAAGTGAAATTCTAGACCATTCCACTTCACTTTCCCTTTTCTTTCTCTCTGCCTTTCAGATTACTCGTTTCTTTCACACCACCGTGACTCAACAAAAAGGCCATCTCCTCTCTGGTGTGCATGTCATACCCAGATTTATTTACCCAAACAACAAACCCCTCTCTCCATCGCTTTGTCGTGGTCCATGGTCTCATCTCCACGTCGCTTGCTGTCCACCACCAAAAATTCCAAGAACCCAGGAGATCCATTCTGCCAAAACTCAAATCGACACCTAAATCTTCCTCTCTCAAACACACGAGACTGCCATTTTTCTCCCAATGTTCTAAGGTTGAAGTTTTTTTTTTTTCAAATTTTTATTTTATTTTTATATAAATTTGGTTTTGAATTTACAGGTACTTTCCTCCAGCAGCCCTTCCACTTGCGGCGCATTCCTCAGCCTCCAATTTGGGTAAATTTGGTTTTGATTTTTCTAAATCTATATGCATTTATGCCTGTCTTTATTATTTTGTGATTGGGGATTTTTTTAACTTGATTTATTATTACATATGGAGGATCTTTTTAATTAGTTTTCTATTTGCTTTTTATTTTCAGTATTTTTCTTTTTGCTGTGAATTTGTAGGATGAAATTATTTTTCTGGGATGCTTCTGTTTTTCTTGCTGTTTAAAGGTAAAATCTTTCTGGCTTGTTGCTTATACAAATTAATAAGAAAAGAAGGTTTTGTGTTTTTGGGCTTTGTAGATGCTTTGAAATTGAACCATACATAATTGTCTAAGCTATCACTTTATTCTCTACAGTCAATTCCAAGAGCTGTCATTTATGTTTTATGGAGAAGCGATTTTATTATGTGACGTTCTCTTTGAATCCAGAGCAGTGAGTGCTCTATACTTGAGTGGTTTTAAAATGAAAAACATAAGCTATTGTTTATTGAATATTAGGATATTAATGCTCTCAATTGTAATGTTTATCTTTTAGTTGCTCTGCATTGTAATCCTACACGTCCTGGAGGCTTATCTCCTCATGTTGCTTGTGTATACCAATACTTGTATCACTCATACAAAAATCAATGAATCGATCGGTTTTTACTAATGATGGAACTTATCCTTATTGGTTATATTTGGTTTTTGGGATCACTATCTAATCCATAGTTTGTAATACACTTCAATATTTTTTTTTTCTTTTTTGTGTTTTTGGGCTTCTACACATTTGGATCTTTCTGAATGTTTGGTTAATTCATTTTTTATATCAACTTTCAATTACAGGTTGGTACTTGGTTGCTTGACTTCTAACCCTTTTATTAGCTCATATGAGGAATTGGGTGCATGCTGTATTCTCTTTGTTGTGATAGATTTTGTTTGAAATTTTTGTTGAAGTTCTTGTTTCACTAAAGTCTACTTGCTTTGCTTTTTAAATGGGGTTTCACTATTTTTTTAGGAATGGTCTCTTTGTGTACAGTTAGGTACACTAATATGGAAAAAATGGTCCAAAGATCCAAATAGCTTGGGCAGTAAATAACTTTTGTGAATCCATTTCTGTCCTAGCAGGTCGATCATGCTATTCGTTAGATCACCACCTATATTTCCAAGTGCAGTGACAAATATATACAAGATTAAGTGATTTAATAACTTAAATAAGTGTTAATATGCCCACCTTTAAATGTATTGTAGGAAATGTATCAGCACTTTTTTTCTTCTTGTTATAATGTTTTTTTTGTAAGTTATAAACTTATATATGCATTTGAACAACATTTGGGTTACCTAATCTTTTTTATCGAGTGAAACAATTTTTGATAGGTATGTTGGAATGGATTCCAAATGAAACGTGATGCAACTGGAGCTGTAAAGATTGAACTTATTCAAATGGCTAGTTTCTTCTAGGTTGCCCTGTTATTGATACTACAGATATTGTAGCAGACAACTCCAATTCAATATTTTTAGTTATGATATTATCTTTTTTTAGCTATAATTGGGATGTATTGTGTTCAGTTAACCTTAGACATGTTGATGTAAAAACTACCTATATTTGAATTATAAGAGTATTTTTTTTCATTCAGTTTCATAGTATTTATTGTGCTTGCCATTTACAGGAAGTTGAAATGCATGCTAGTTTAATTAATCAAATGATAAAATGTATAAGAATAAATGAAGAAAAATAAATACAAAGACTTCAAAGAAATAGGTGACGAAATACCTAATTCATCACATAATTTCAGGATTTGTGATATCTAGGTCGTCACAAACTGACTCAGAATTGACATTGGGCTTGAAAATATGTGAGGAATTAGGCGTCATGCATACTGAGAACTTGTGACGAATTACACACCTACTATAGGTGACGATTTTTGTGACGACCGAAATTTGTCACATATACCATTATGTGACGAATTTTTAGTATTTTGTGACACTTTGCCATGGTCACTAAGGCCCTATTTTCTTGTAGTGGACGTGGCGCGAAGGCTGCTACTTTGGGGGTAGCGAGACAAAATGGCACGAGCAAGCGGTCTAGTGTCCGAGCCAATTGGTCAGACGACGACTACTTCACTTATTAGATTAGTATTAGCTAACTTATCCATTTCACCGGCTAACTGAAGCTAGCCCATGCTAACATAAGGTTTTGATCATGGTTTCACAAAGAACAAGGCTCACTAGCTTCCACGAACCAATGACAGCGATCTTGCCGTTTCTGTGATTCCTAACGACATCCATCAACCCCATCTGACTCTCCTTCACCCCAGGACCAAACCCCAAGAAAAATCAAAGGTGTCGAAGCTTAGTTGGACGTCG
This sequence comes from Pyrus x bretschneideri, assembly GCF_019419815.1. NCBI lineage: Eukaryota > Viridiplantae > Streptophyta > Magnoliopsida > Rosales > Rosaceae > Pyrus > Pyrus x bretschneideri. The sequence goes on from NW_025999779.1 coordinate 3,665,960, forward strand.
ATTCGACGTACACCCTTTCTAGGGTTTTCGGTGATCCGCATCAGCTTTCAGGTGGTTTTCGGCCGAATTGGACCTCGGCTTAGGAGTGAAAACTCTTCCCCTTGACTTGTTCTATCTTCCTATTTGGTGACGATTCGAGTTAGTCGAAAACTTGGGTTATTGTTTACCGAAACCATCGTGTGTGGGGACTCTGGCAAATTAAATTTTTGGACAATGACACGTCCTCATTGTCATGGGTCAGGTTCCAAGGTTCGTTTCAGTTTTTAATTCTCAAGAACCATAGGAACCCCACTGGACCGTCTATATTATTTTTTTTTTTTTCTTTAGCCTTTGTTTTATATGCCCAAACTAAAAATTTATATAAAAAAATTATCAAGCCCAAAAGCCAAACCCTTGGTAATTACCTCATCTCATCCATTCAACTATAGCCGTGAATTCACATTCCAGTTTTCATCCCCCTCTCTCCTCTCTTCTTTTCCTCATTTATCTTTAGCATTATGTACACTTTGATTTCATTTTAGGATGTACACTTTGTCTTGATATGAAGCTTTCCATCTTTTGATTTATAGTTGTATATAAACTTTCTATCTTCCAATCACAAATCTTGTAGATCTAGTAGTGGAAACTCAAATTTGCTTGAATTTGTGGTTTAAATATGTGTTTGGTATTGGAAGTAGATTCAAAAAAAAAAAAAAAGATTAAATTACATTTTGCCATCTCAAGTTTGAGTGCAATTGCAATCTCATACAACATCTTTAAAACATTTCAATATCATACATTTACTTATATTTCATTTCAATTTCATATAACCATTAGTCATTCTGTTAAATTGACTGTTAAATGATGACATGGTAATAGTAAATTTCACATTTGTACTGACATCGCTGCCAACTTTTGCCACGTGGACAAAATTAATAAATATATTTCAATTATTTAATATTTTAGTTAAATGGCGAAGATCAAGGGTGAGAAGAGACACATCGAAGGTACCACCTCAAAGATCATAGATGAAGATATTCTTCCCACCAACGAGATATTAAGTTTGAGATACAAGTGGTTTGTAGTTTAGTTAATTAAATATATTCGTTTATGCATATAAAGTTTTGTGTTTTAATTTTTCTCTCCTGTAATTTTGATGAATGCATAAACTTTCTAATTGTTTGCCCAAAAAACAAAAAAAAAAACAAGATTTAATGATTAGAAAGTCTAAAACTAGGATACTCCAAAGCACCATAAACATTTTGTTCCATTTTCTTATTTTTCATTTTTTTTAACTTTTCTTTAATTTATTCAAGACAAGTGAGTATAGTATCAAGATGAGTGAAAAATCAAATATTTAATCAAACTGACTAGTCACTTGTCCAATCATTCAATAAGATATAATCACCTTGTCATTTGCTTTCTACTTAGAGTTACGCGAACAAACATACGGACACGATATCTTCAACTAAATAATGAAATATGGATAGTATCAAGAACGTGTCTATACTGGATGGTTGAAGATGTCACGTGACCGGGGGCCGAGTCCAAGATTTTCTACAGAATAATTGGCATATTGCAACCTGGCCCTTCTTCAGGAATCTGAATTATAGAGTATATATTTATGTTTAATTCAGCCCGTACAATCATGGGTTTTCACTGGAGACTCAGAGAATATAACCATGAGTTCTAGTCTGGGCCATACTCAAATCCAAAAACTCTTTACTTAAATCAAACCAGCCCATTTAATCACCGAAGTTTTGAACATGGGCCTGACCAGCCCATTTGATCACCTTCTCCACAAATAATTTTTCTGTGTTACAAAAGACTTCGTAAATTTCCAATTTTATCTCTGGTTGTACTAACATCAAATTAAGATTCTTAATTTATTTTACAGCCAATCAAGGGCACGCAGATTTTTTTGAAGGCACAAAAGAAATAGAAGTTTGAGATTTATATGCTGTGAAAAAAACGTTGTTTTCAGAAGTATAGGTAGAATTGCTTTTGTTTTTTTGCTGCTTCCGATCCATGGTTTTGAAAAAACAAAAAAAAAAAAAAAAAAAAAAAAATTCATTTACCAAAAATAATTTTAACCCCAACTTTTCTAGAAAGCTGCTTTTGAAAAAATTTCGAGAATGTCGAACCAATCCTAAGCTTTTGGGTGCATTTTGGGAATCTTCTAGATTTTATAGTGGAGAATATGAGAAAGAAGTCAAATGATGAAGGAACAAAATTTAGGAATTTTGATATCTGAATACTTAACCACTAAGTTTAGTTGACATTAGGAGCCTATTTAGAAGAAATGATTCCAAATCTAGTGATTTAATTAACATTATGAGATTAAATTGCTTGTTTAAGCTATTACGACCCATATAGACAAAATTTTGAAAACAAAAGAAAATGAAAACAAATCCATAAGATGTTGTTTCTGAACAAAATCCATAAGATGTTGAACACATTATATTTTAAAAAGTGATTTTTACACATATTTTTCTCCTTTTACAGATCCTATATTATTTATGGTCACCAATAAGAATAAGCATGTTTATCAACATTTAACTAATAAATCAATCACCAACTTCCATATCCATTACACTATGTTTGGATGAGGGAAATAAACATAGAATTTTGGTAAAAGTCAGAATTTATAAATTGACAGGCACCAATTCTCTTGTTTGGATTCATAAACATAGAAATTTAGAATTTCCGCGTGGAAAAAAAACTTGGAATTTGGGACCTTCAAATTCCATGTAAATAGGTGTCATTTCTCAATTTCTATGATTGATAGTTTAAAAATAACAAATTATGTATTCAATTCCATTGTTCTTTCAGGTTAACCAAACAAGAAAATTTACAAATTCTAGAAAATAAAATCTCGTCATTTCAATTTCCGTCATTTTTAAATTCCTTAATAATTTTACATTTCTTCACCCAAACATAGTGTTAGTTTCCAAAACATTATCTACAAATTTAGTCTCCCTAATATTACTCTTTCAAATATATGCAAAACTATCTGCCACCGTTCCAACTAAACCATTAAATTAGGCATTCTTTGCATTGCTTAATAAATACAAAGAGAAAACACTGGGTTATTGGGGTCATGAACACCCATTGCTCCCAGTGTAGCTATTGTGTTGATATGCATCTTGGTGTGGGTTCTCGCATTCTTAGTTTCCACTATTGGTACGCATCTTGGTGTGGGTTATCCCAATGTAGCTCTATTGATATGCATCTCACTCCCAGTGTAGCTCCCTTCTCTTCTAATAATTAACAATTTAACTCACTACTAATGTTATTTGTCTACATTATATATATATGGCCACTGGATTAACTAAATCAAAGAAAATCAACGACAAAAAATGAACAAAGGTGTGCAAGAAGAGAAAATGAGCATGTAAGGATCATCGCCCTATATATAAATGTTTGCACCGAAAAATAGAAGTGATTCTCGCATTCTCAATTTCCGTCCCTACCCTACATCGTGGATTGTAATCTAACACGTGTAAGTGTTTAGACCATCCAACTCCAACACATGCCCAACAACAGCAGACACAAAAGGAAGTGACACAATACAAACAAGCAGTCATTGCAAATTATATACATTCATAATTTTATACACACACATAATCATAATTAACACCCCAAATTACATATATACCCTCTTCCTCCTCTCCCTCTGCCTCTCTGTTTTAGTCTACCCTTTTATTTTCTTTCCAAGCACATCCAAACTCCATATAAAAACCCCCTAAACCCCATTTGCATACACCTCTGAACTCCACATATGACTTCAGTTTGCATATCAAACTGCGTCAACGACGCACGTGACCCCCGCGTGCCGATCCGGGCCACTTACGTGAACCTCTACAAGTGGCCTGAGTCGGACGCGGAGTTTGTGCGCTCGGTGAGCTCCAATGGGCGGCGAACTGATCCCGCGCAGCGACATGGGCACCCGAGGGTGGTGGACAGCATTTCATGCAGGCAAATGTATCTCAGGAGCTACAAGTTTTCGAGGAAAGAGAGCGTGCCGGAGAAAACACAAAAGTGCTTTGGGAGAGTGAAGGAGAAAATGGCTGGAAATGACAATAGTAACGGGAATAAGTGTAAGAAGGGGAAGTGCAAAGTGGGAAGGAAAAAGAACGGTAGGTGTTTGGCTCTAAGGAAAGTGAAGGAGTTTTCATCTGCTGCTCTCTTTAGAATATTTCAGAGGTTGCTGTCTTGCTCTGCTAGTATAGATGTTGTGAATCATGATGATTAATTTACTTCTTGTTTTTTGTAATTTGTGTTTTTTGAAGGTTTTTTATTTTTATTTTGGTGTTTTAATTAAATTATAATCCAGAGATTGTTGCTGTTAATTTGCGTTTTGTTTATGTAATTAGTGTTAATATATAAATGCTGAGAGAAAATAGTAGCATATATATTTGGTTCTGCAATATTTTCTGCATTTATACGTTTTTGGTTTAGAAATTTGCATCTTTCTCGGTAAATGGTGTAGAATAATACTTAATCAGCGACTCAAAAGGAGGAGTTTAGGGCAGCGCGCGGTTGAAGCTCGATTAGTTAAGGACATTCATTTCTGCATTTTTAATCCGATCAGTTTTCGACTCCCCCTTCCCGAATGTCGTGTCAGGTGTACCAAAAGAAAAAACAGTTTAGGTTGCTAGCATTTAACAGGTACATAGCTTAGCTAACTACGGATATATTATAAAACATGTAAGACACATGTATGACTGCTGAAACATGCGTCAAAACAATAGAAAAGTTGACTGATTCGAACTTTATCCCAGTTAATTAATTTTGTTAAAGTATCGTTGAACTGCACAGGATTTAAATTTATAACACCTAATTCACCAAAATAAATAAATAATAGCAGGACCTGTTTTGAATCTGGGATGTGGATCCTCTCCGAGGCAGATCCTCCTGATCAGTGTTAGTGGACCATTGGATTTTTATCCAACGATTACAAATATGAAACTTTCTGAAAGTTATAATAATTATAACCGTTGGATAAAAATCCAACGATCCACTAACACTAATCAGGAGGATCCCGACCAATTGCCTCGAAGAGATTCCAAATCCTTGAATCTGAATGGTCATTCACAAAAAGTTTCAAGCTTTATTTTTTATTGGGTACTGAAAGGATTCGAGCTTTGATCAGTATTACAACCTGAAAATAAATATAATATATATAGGGATGTGCACATATTCTTTTTTACTTCTCACACATTTATTATTAATTTATGTCATTTGATCTTTTTCAATTCATTCGATTTGACGGTAAAATATTAAAAAGGTGTATATATATGGATTAAGACAAAAACTTCATGTTAAAATTTTGCTAATTGGCTTCTGTTGGGTTGAGGGATCATTTGGGTCAAAGTATATTGCTGTCTTAATAGGAAAAGCCTACCGTTACGGTTAAATTAACCTTTGATTTGGTGCCAACTGAAACATAGAAAAGGAACAATTCAACGTGCTGAATGACGAAAAATTATGTTCCTGTGTATGATATAACTATAATTCTTTTGTTGCAATTCAAAAGTTGTAAAACTCAACGCGTGACTTATTGCAATCCGACATTAAAGAAATAAGGTGGAGAATCTTACATATAATCAGATATCCCTCTCTTCCTACACGAAATGAGTGCCATAGCTCTTCGATCTTATATTATGAGATTGATCGGATGGGTAAATTCAGTATAATCTCAATATCCAACAGGATTAAACTGCGTTCAAATACTACAAAGAGCCAAAGTTAAAGTGATTAGTGAAGGTTTTCATGTCATGACCTCTATTAACAATTAAGTTATGGCATGTATAGTCATGCTCATGGGAATTATCAGAGACTAGAAGGCATGAATTAACAACACTAAAACGTGGGTAAATAAGACGGTTACATATATGTTTGAGTTTCTGTCAATCGTTAATGTATTGTGGATGATTGCTAGTTTGATGCATTGTAGATTAAACTTGTATAACACCTAAAAGCTATTCAAAAAACATTAGTGGCTGACAGTCATTCACGCGTATGTGAGTAGTTGTTGCTGGCACAACTCTAACAATAAAGAAACGAGATGTGCTATGTTACCAAATAATTTGCTATTTATGCTACTAAACTGTGAATCATGCTAGCCAGAAACATCAATATGTGAATTTGGCTGTTAATTACATAATCTCCCAAACTTGAAGGATTAGGGTTTGATCTTAACGAAGTTGATGTGATAGCTAAGGAGTGAGAGTGAGGAAATAACAAAGTGACAAGTTGGGGGACAATGAAAAAAGGAGAGAGAAAGATATAATGATAATGGCCACCAAACACATTGGCAATTTTGTTGGTGAAACTTTCACTCTAAGCATGTCCTTAATCACATGTCCTAATCAATACGCCTGCAGCTAATACTTGATGATCCCTTATGGTCCTCATCAACATCCGAAAAAGTACCGAAAAACTGAGACTTATAAACTTGTAATAATTATTTTATTTTTATTTATGTATACATGATATTCGGAGTTGGAGATTTAGGCTATGTAGCACAATGGGCAACCATAATTTAATATGAAGTTTGTCATTTCAAAGATGTTAAACTTAAGAGAAATATCAGTAGACTGTAACAGTGACAAAAATGACTTATTCAGAAGCCAAAGTGGATGATCGGTTAGTTTATATATTTTGATCAATCTTGCATATAAAGTTTTCTCACATCTCTCATGACTTATGTTTCTTTTTCTTTTTTTTTTTTTTTTTATTTTGCTTCGTATTGTATGTATGCTTTTTTAAATACACGCGTTATTACTACTTTAACTTACACTAGGCAAGTGAGAAGGGTTTGAACTTGGAATGCAATTGGTTAAAAAAGAAAGCTCTGACCATCAAAACAATCCACCACTTATTAGTGTATGCATGTTAAATCTTCTGTTTCAACAAAATTGAGATATGCAAATGACTTCTAGTGTATTTGGATGGTTATGGGTTTATTTTATAAACCTTTTACTAGTAAACGGATTTCTTATGCTAGGATGACTTACTATATTTACCATTTTGTAGTTAGGGACTTTATTTTCAATTTACTACGTCTTAGATTCAAATCCTATTTTCTCATCTTAGCATAGAATATTTGATTATATTTTCCACCTTCTGTGTTTTAGGTGATTTTCAAAATGAATCACATGGTTTTAATTTTCTGATACGGTAGATTCTAAAATCATAACAACTTATGTTTCCTATTTATTTGGCTGTATGATAATTTGTAAATTTTTGTTTTGTCCAATGTGAGACCCTATATAGGATTCAGAGAAGTAGCACTTCCGTACATGTGATTGGTTTTCGTTTTGGATTATGAATCAATTATTGAGGAGATGTTGAAGCTCCGTGATGACTAGTTTTGGTTCATATGGTGCAAATGTGGCTTCTATATCAATTGAAATAGGGTCAAGTACAAAAAACTACCTCAACTATTGATGTCATGACACTTTCATACCTCATCTTTTAAAATTGATAATGTCATACCTCATCTTACGAATTTGTGCCAATATTATACATTCCATTAGCCTACCGTTAATTTCTGAGTTAAATGCTAACGTGAGTTGATCCAGACCCCACTTTCTATTAAAAAATTAAAAAAACTAAAACAAAAGTTAAAAACAAAACAGCAAAACCTTTTGTCCCTTCCTCCCCATCTTCATCTTCTTCCCTGCTTAATCTTTAACAAAAAAAAAAAAAAAAAAATTGAAAACCCATCAACTAAGAAGAAGAAGAAGAAGGAAGGAAGGAGGAGAAGAAGAAGAAGAATAAAAACCCAACCCAGTTCGTCCCCCCCCCCCTCAAAAAAAAAATAAAAACAAATCCAACCCCATGCAACCCAAAAAGGAGAAGAAGGAGGAGGAAGAAGAAGAATAAAAAAACCCGGATCCCGTTGCCATGCCAATTCCGTGAGTGGAGAACCTGGGCACAGAGAAAATGGGGGGAATGGATGTGGATTTAAAGAGTGGGGTGTGTAGAGGAGGGAAGAGGGTGGGTGCGGGGGAAAACAATTGATTCTTTTTTTTTTCTTTTCTTTTTTCTAGGTTGCAGCAGATAGGGGGAAGAAGAGGAAAGAAAATGAAGATGGGGGAGAAGGGACAAAGTTTTGTGAATTTTTTTTCTTTCTTTTTCCTGGGGTTGCAGCAGGTAGGAAAAAGAGGAAATGAGATGAAGATGGGGGAGAAGAGAGAGGGCGCGCGGGGGGAGGGGGGTGGGGGAAGTTTTGTTTGTTTTTTTTTCTTTTTTCTGGGTTGCAGCAAATAGGGGGAAGAAGAGGAAAGAAGATGAAGATGGGGGAGAAGAGAAAGGGCGCCTGTGGGGGGGGGGGGGGGGAAGACAAAGTTTTGTTTTGTTTTTTTCCTTTTTTCTGGGTTGCAGCAGGTAGGAAGATAAGGAGGGGAGATGGAGATAAGGGAGAAGAGAGGGCGAGCAGAGGGGAAGTTTTGTTTGGTTTTTTTTTTTTTTTTTAACTTTTGTTTATTATTTTAATTTTTTTTAGTTTATAAATTTTTAATAGAAAGTGGGTCCCAAATCAAGCCACGTCAGCATTTAACTGATAAATTAACAGAAAAACTGACGGAGGTATGATATTGGCACAAATTCGTAAAATGAGGTATGACATTGTCATTTTAAAAAGTTGAGGTATGAAAGTGTCGTGAGACCAATAGATGATGTATGAGAGTGTCGTGAGTTCCATGCTTGTCACATCTTTAATTTAATTAAGGAACAAATAACTTAACTTGGCAGAAGCCATTAATTGATATGATTTTAAAACTTCATGGTGCAATATTGAGAAAATTAAAAACTCGTGCCCCATTTTAAAAATCTCTCCAAACTTAAAAGGTGTAAAATGCAGTTAGCTTGTTTTCATATTCTTAGTTCCGATTGCTCCATAGTCCATACTTTGATATCTTAATTCAGTTTATGTCGTGATAGTCCTCAATCATTTGTTAATACTGTACTTTTGTGTTTGATAATGAGGAATTAAAAGATGTCCATGGTTTGGAACTATGATTAAATGATATATTTTTTTTATTTCAGTCCGGTTGGGATTATCGAACGAATGAAAATGTGAGACCGATTTCCATACCAAAATTTCGGGATCAGTTCGAGATTGAGTACTGAAATTTTTGGGATTTTTGGTTTAGGATTTTTTCGGTTTGGTTTCGGGATTTTTTCAGTTCGATTCGGAATTTTCGGTATTAATGAGACAAGAACGCCGAGAATTTCTTTTACGTGGTAAAACCCCACACACAATGGGGAAAATCCACGAGCACACTGCCCATTAAAGAATTTACTAAGAAAAAGCCAAGAAGTACAAAACTTATACAAGACAACTTACTAGACACCGACTAGGAGATTGCATTGCTCTCTTGTCTTCATACTTGCTTCTCTTTGTCTCCTCTTAGTCACACACTGGTCGCGGATATTGTCACTTCAAAATCCCAAGTTTTCTCGCACAACTTGATTTATGCCCAACAAATGATATGATATGATATGGTGGAGAAGCATGGGAGACTACATTTGGCCAGCCTGATGTCTTTTGGCCAAATAATGACCCGGTGAACTCCATATAATTATCGCCCAGCCTTCGGTTGGAGATAAATCTTTGGACAATTCGGTCCATTTTCTGACTTTTAGACCTTTAGCCTTCTCTATTGGAGATAGCCTTAGAGCATCTCCAAATGAGATGTCAAAATTGCCATGTAGGCATACAACAGTAAAAATGGCAACAACTCTCTCCAATCGAGCCTTCAATTTCTTAGGTGGCGTTGAGTCATTTGAAGGCAAAGCCTTTTGCTGTCAAATTTGATAGCAGATGTCAAATTTATTAAATGATATTTTAATAGATTAATATAATATATATAATAAATGTTGTTATGTCTTTGAAATATTTGATTGGTTGCCTTAATCATTGGACTCCACAAAAAGATAAAAAGTTTATTAAATGACATTATTATTTAACATATCGGGTGGAGCAAAATATTGTACAAAATGTCAAATTGCCACATAAGCTATCAACTATTATTTTGATGTTTAAAATTTGACATCTTCTTTGGAGATGCTCTTATAATGCTAAAGCTTAAGATTAACATCCTACGACAAGTGTAGGCATGCAACCCAAGTCTTCCCAACTGGCTACACTTAAGGTCATCTCCAATTGAAGGCTAGCCAAATGGCTCGTTGTAGCCCTTTGGCTCTCCAAGATATTAATATTTTAATGAACAGTACATGACCATATTTGCCTCTATCTCCAACTGAGGGCCAAAGGACCATAAGGGTCATTTTAGCTCTGTTACAAAAAATCGTCTCTAACCGAGGGCCAAGGGTTCATAGGGCCAAACATAATTTATTATTTAAATTTAAAAACTACAACAATTTAAATTTAAAAACAACTTAAATTTAAAAACTACAACTTAAATTTAAAAACTACAAATTAAATTCATAAAAAAAAAAATGGCCCAAATTTTTTTTTTTTGAATCTAACGGTAACTAGCCGTTGTATTTGAAATTTTGGCCTACCATTCCTGTCAGATATAACCGACAGAAAAAATGAAAATTTTGGCTCGACCCGGGGCTGGTTGCTTTGGGCAAGCCAGTTGGCCTTTTGGTATATCCAACAGGAAAAATGAAAATTCTGGCTCGACCCAAGGCTGTTTGCTTTAGGCCAACCAATTGGCCCTTTGGCCCTTTTTTGTTTGGTGGGGCCAACGAGCCCTTTAGCCTAGCTCTCGGTTGGAGACGGTTTTCAGGCTATTTTCAACCTTTTGGCCCTTTGAACCTTTTGGTTAGAGATGACCTAACTTGGGACTTCTTTGTGTTTTGATAGCCTACATCGCAGTAAATGCATTTCGTAAGACCTAAACCCTAAACCCTCTAAAATTTCTAATATTTCCTCCCCAACCCCCCACCAAAATTGTTTATGTCTCCGCAAAGTAATCACACCACATTTATAAGTCGCGTTGTTCATCACACCGCTCGCAAAGATAAAATCGACTTGCAAAAGTAAATTTCACATAGACCATATCATTACGAGACTCGGGGCCGATAAATTTGATACAAATAGTTCAACTCTTATTTCACCTCCTACAATATTATCCGGCATCCATGAACGGAGGACCGCCGCGACGTTGTTCGAAGATCCCTAGACAATTTTGTATTAAAGGAGATTCTTATCGTAGCCGTCGACATTATTTCTAGTGGAACCGTAGTTAGGAGCTTACGTACTTATTATTACACATGTTACTTAAGCTGTAGTAATCTTGCTTTCTTGGTGATGAACAAAACGAGTAAATATTAACAAGACAGAGAAACAAACTGAGAAAATCAATTCAAATCTGGTTTGCATTTAGAAAGAGGCACTACAACTTCATTTGGGAGAAGACTTTTTTTTTCCCCTTCCTAAGAATCCATTCAATCAAGAAATATTTGCTTCCTCTCCTTTATCGCCTTCTCGTCCACACATCCTCCCTTGATATAGAAATTAGAACCCCTCCTTAAACTACCAATCACTCCGACCTCTCCTTTTCCTCACCAGACTCCCCCATATATACCGTCTTCATTTTCTGCCCCGGCATGGATGCGTTCTTATGACATCTCTCCTAACGCAACTAACTCTGGTTAGACCCTGGTACCTCAATGGAAAGTTTCAACTTTCAACTACATCATCAACTCAACAACACTAGCAAAGAAAGTTTCAAACTTGGACTCTATCGGCAACTTAACAATGGTAGCAAAGAAAGTTTCAACTTTCAATTACATCAGCAACTTAACAACACTACAAAAAACCACTGTTTGATTAGGTGCTTATGATGCAATAACAAAGCAGGCGCATACATATCTTAGCCTTCTTTTCAAAATTTAAAATATATACAGGAACACTAGGCAGTTTCAATGGCAAAGCACACTTATATAGCTGGTGAACAGAAGCCATTTACCGTGATCAGAATGGCTGAAAGGAAGTAGACACAGAACCAAAGAACACAACCGTCCACAGTAAAACGTCTATAAGTTTGTCATTTTAAGATCAATGATAAAAAATCCTTTCTGGATACACCATAAAAGAACACAAGCCAGAGAAAAGGGACACAACACAAGCTGATTGAGGCCTCTGAATCAAGACCCATGAATCCCCTCCACAAAGATTGGTCATCACTGCTAAACTAGATTTCAGATTGATGTTAGTCTTAGGGGATCAACATAATTGCTAATTTCCCAATTATCTGTAACAAACAGTAAAGATTGACTGGATGATTATATCTCCAGTCTCCAGTAGTTTCGAACAATGCTAAGTATTCAAAGTTTTAAGTGCTTTAATTATAAAGTTTCCTGGTGTGAATCAAGGTTACATTGAACTTCCAACAGTTTCACGCTTCTAATAGCATGGAGTTACCATATTTCCCAAGGGGATAAGCCCAAGAACCTTTGAACTGGGTCACTATCGTACAGAAACCATAACCAAAATCTTATTATGAATGAACTTATTAGGGTACGAAATGAAAAAAAACTTAATTTGGCACCATCGTCTATGATTGAAACATCTATTAACAACACTATTAAGAATGAAATGAGTCACCACTGGTAATGTGGTACAGATTGAAAACTGAATAGCATAACACACCAAATCTAAACAAAAACTATCGGCAGAAATCAATACCATCATCGTAATTGAAATCAGTATCAGCATTATATAACAAAATCATTATCCGCATTTTTCCATTGGAAATCCTATCAAACACATTCTACAAGGCACAGTATCTTAACGCGTCAAACTTCTTATAACAGGCAATAAAAAACAATAATACCATTGAAAGGAAAGCAGATGTAGCAACAGACCTGACCCATCATCAACTCTATCAATAAATCCGATAAGCGGAATGCAAAACATTGAGGGCGTGGCATCAGCAGCAGCAGTCAAATATAGATGGGTAGCAAAAATTGAACAGTACCCGATTTAAAGCTCGAACTCCTCGTCCCTAAGAGCCATCTCTGCAGCCTCTTCTTCCTCGTCATCAAGAATAAAGTACTCATTCCTCTCCACCGGCCTGAACATATAGAACATCACCATGTAAAACGCAAGGCTCGCGGTCTCCTCAGCTGCATTGCTCACCCACTGGTACTTGTACGCGGCGATGGTCTTGAGCGCAAAAACAACGATTCGTGTGAAGTACAAGTACCCAATAACGACAACGTAAAATTGCCTGAAAAGAGTCAGCTTTGCCAAGTTCCTGGCAGCTTTTCCGTCGGTTTTCGAGGTTTCTCTCAGAGACCTGATGGACCAAACAATTGGGAAGATGATAGCACAACAGCAAATGATATCAACCAACAAAAACACCTGGTTCCAGGTGACCCAGTCCTTGATAAAGGGCCCCGTTTCGCCGATCACAATCGACGCTACGTTGGCCAAGACCTGAAGAGGGATCACAATCATCAACACCTTCTTCTCCTTCTCCTGCAAAAAGGGCTTCAAGAACGACCACCCGGTCCCGATCAAAACGATCACGGTAAACAACAAAACGACACGGAGGAATTGGAAGATGTAGAACAGCACATCCCAGCCATGCGCGGTGCCGGTGACCTTCACGTAGTGCTTGTCCTCCGCCGCACAAATCAGATTCAACGCCTTCATCAGAAGCAATCCGCCCATCAATAGATGGATCCGGTGCACGGATCTCTTGTTGGTGTAACAGAGGTAGACCCAGAAGCCGACAAACACCAAATACGCGACAAAAAAGACCGAAAACAGCGAAGGCAGGTGGGTCAACCCGGCGGAGAGATAGTCGCGGGACCCATCCGGATCAAGATTGTAGACCTCCGTCCGTACGAGCATTGAGACTGTGGTGTCCGGCGCGCAATTGGCGAAGAAGAGGCTGTATTCGTTGGGGGCGGAGACCGGGTAGGAGTGTTCGAAGGAGGCGCGCGGCGGCGGGGAGAGCTCCTTAAAATTGAAGAGGTGGGTAATGTAGCGGGAGTCCAAGACGCAGAGCTGAGGGTTCTGCTGGATCTCGACGAGGACCTGGAGGAGGGACTCCTCGGAGAGGAGGAAGAAGCCGAGGCGGGAGGGCTCGATGTTGTTGAGCTTGGAGGCGACGGACACCTGCGAGACCCGGATGCTCACTTGACCGGTGTGGGTGAACCCGAACTTCTCAAAGAGGATCATGGGGCGGTTGTCGGAGGAGATCGTGAGGGTCTTAATCTCCGCGGCGATCGGAGAAACCTGGGCCGCCACCAGGACGGCGATGACGAGAGGGACGAGGGGCAGTTTCGTCATTTTGCTCTCGGCGAGGGTCGGGGGTTTGACCTCTGGTGGGAAATGGGGGAGATCGGGGCGAGGGTTGGGATTTTGGGGACGAAGGAAGCGAATATGTGGTGGCGTGGATATTAAGATTTCTTTCAGTTAACCATATTGCCCCCTTCTTAGGGCCGATATGAAGCCCAGTTGGCCGTCAGGCCCATTTCTGGTTCTCTGTTACGTGGACTCGCGGAGAAAATGGGTAAACTTTCATTTCTGGTTCTTTGTTTGTACCATGTATTTTTTTTCTTCGAAAAATTCAAAAATTTCTGTCCTATTTATTTTGAGTAAATTATACAAAATTACCTTAACTATGAATCACACAACAATCTCATACTTTATATTTTAAATATTGCAATGTCATATAAAATTGTTGCAATGTTATACATCCGTTAACTTTTCTGTCAAATGCTGACGTAGAAGGAGCAGAGTCCACTCATTCGCCAACTAGAATAAAAATTAATAAATAATAAATTATTGTTATTTATTTAACAATTAAATTTAATTGAAAAAAAATAATTCTCTTTCTCCCTCAAACTCTCCCTTCTCTCCCAACTCGCGTCTCTTTCTTCATCCCTCAACCATAGGTTGCACTGCTACAACCGTCAAATCTTGCAAGGAAGAAGGTCGGGAAAATTTATGTTTTGTTCAACCTCAAATCTTTACCAAAACACATGAAATTTATCTCAAAACGAAGATCAGAGAACAAGGAATAGAAATATACCATTTTTAGGCCAAGTCGTGGTCGGATAATGGCATGAGAACTGCTTGAGCTTGATAGCCCAAAATTGTGTTTGTGGTTTCTCACGAAATTGAGGCATATTTGAGCCTCCCATGCTTGAATCAGAACCTCAGGATGAAGGGGAAGTGATCCGTGGTCCTAGTCTCATCCAATCCGACGAGGAATTGATCGGATTTTCATCGGAAAACGGTGAGTTGGTGGTGGCGTCCATCTGTGTTAATGTACATAGAAGATGATAGGTTAGAGAAAATGGGGAGTTAAGCGTTAAGGGAGAAAATAAGAGAGAGTTGTTGGAAATTTTGAGTAGAATTTCATTGTCCCACATTGCTCACCACTAAAAGGTCCCCTCACTTTATAAGGCTTTGAAAGTGTTTGGAGTGATAGACCATGAAGAATAAAATTGGGCTCATCCTTGGGGCTGGGCTTTGGGGTGTACTAATTAATATATATATATATATATATATATATATATATATATATATATATAATTATTTATCAAAAGATGGGTCTTGGGTTCAATAGGCAAACTGATTGAGTTTGATTTAAAAGTTAAACACACAACCTGCCAATTCTTATGATAAAATGTGTGTTGTCTGTTGAAGTTCGAAGGGTTATGTTTTATACATTTAATGACATTAATATCTTGTTATCAAGAGAAATATGGCAAACTATTATTAATTAATGTCGCCTATATAGGAGTAAATGGGGCTGCATTTATGATAATTTAAATGGCTAAATTTTCTAAAGCTTCTACGAATTCCGGGATCTGTTTAGGGACAAAATGAACATAACCGTATGAATTAACATGTGGTAGACATGATATGTGTGTAGCATATTGTCTCAGTTTACTACTGCAGTGGAGCAGTGAACAGTTCAAGATCTTCCACATCCACTGCATCACCAAGTAAACCCGATATTTTTTCACTAGGTAAGTTCAAGTCCAAATAACACTTCACCTGATGCATGTCCTATCTATTCTCTCTCAGTTTTAGGCAGCCTATTCAAACATTTGCATTCAAATGTGGGGTGTTATAAGTAAATTGGTGGTGTTTGAATGAAATTTCAACTCAAATGTGAGGTATTATCGAAAATTTTGAGTAGTATTTCATTGTTCCACATTACTCACCACCAAAAGATCCCTTCACTTTATAAAGTTTTGTTCCTCATAGAAAGTGATTGGAGTGATGGACTATGGAGAATAAAATTGGGCTCACCCTTAGGACTGGGCTTTGAGGTGTACTAATTAATATATAGTTAATTATCGAAAAATGGGCCTTGGGCCTTGGGGCTTTTGGGCTTGGGCTCTAATAATTAAATTATTTTCGAATTTAATTAATTATTCATTTTTTACCAACAGACTCATCTTTTCAGATGAAGTCTGAAGAGTGGTGAAAGAACGCAAAAAGCAAACACCCATCTAAGAAGATGTCTCCCAATATATGCATCATTTCTCCATACCTGTTGCAAACAGGCATAATCATATTATATAATATATATATACACACACACATCCATCTGCATGACATTTAGAACACATAAAAACGTAAATCTCATTCTACAATCCAAAGCATTCTTATTGAGAGAACCACAAAGAAATTCGCCAGAAGTTAAGTTTTCCGATGCTGGAATTTTAACTTGATCATTGAATCCTGGTGAAGCAGACATCCGTAGAACAACAAGCACTGAGTAGGGACGAAAATTCTGTTTCAAGGACATTGCGGTATGAAAACCTCGATCTTCTGTTTATCTACTTAATTATTATTGCATTCTGTTTATATTCTGTAAAATATTTATTCGCATTTATTATTAGCATATATAAATTTGTCACAGATTGTTGATATTTATCCAACAAGAGTGACACGGTTATGGTGGTGGTCTGGTGGATAGCGGAGATATAGTCATAGTAATATGGTGGGTGGTAAAATATATCATCAAATAATTGAGAAAAATGAGATCCACTAAAATCTTAAGGGAAGATGTTGAATTTGTTTTGAATTTTTTTTAATAAAAAAAAAAAAAAAAGGCATTCCAAGTCTATCAAAATACATGACCGTTTCAAAGTCTTTAAATAAGTGAAGTCTTGAATGCATATGAATTTTTATAATAATAAAACAAAGAAGTCATAATTGAATACTACAAGATTTTTGTAAACTTTTTTGAAGTCATAAATTTTTTTTATTCATTACAAGGTGAACTTTTAAATGTTTATAAATATTGAATACACTTCGATTTGAGAGTCTCAAACTCATGCACCCTCTTAGAATACTATAAAATCAAATATTAATTGAATACACAACATTTTATGAATTACTTTTAAATTTGAAATTCCAAGGATTGCTTTAAAATTATATGCACTCTTTTAAAATCTTGATTGAATACCTATAGTCTTTCATGAATTCATTTAAAATCTTGATAAAATGTATCTAGATATGTACACTCTTTTAAAATTCTTTAAACTCTTAATTGAGTACACCCCTATGAAAAATGGAGTGGCTTAGGTGGTTTAATTCAATAAAAGAAGGTAATATATGTGTGTGTGTACATATATACACACACATTAAATTTGAATACAAGCGATATTTAACGTTGATTTACACTAAAAAGAAGGGGAAAATTTTGAACTTAAGACGCAGTGAGTTGAAAAGAAAAATCATATCCATCTAGTCAAAGGATCCACTGCTTCCAATAGAAAGGTAATGTTATATGGCCCATGATGTTGCCCCTTCGATTAAACATGCTATTAGTATTGTGTATGAATTAGTAATATAGATTTATAGATGAACTTTTAACTATACACCTACACCATTATAAGCTAATCAAACCAACCTGAGACACTACATAATTTAACCCTTCGCCCTAACAAGCTCTGAAAGGCCAACTACAAACCCTAGATCTATTTCTTAGTTGCTACCGTTTGCTCCTGCTTGGGGTCGGTAGCAGCCTGCTACCTCCTCCCCTAATCCTCCTCCTTCCTTCTCATCTTCTCTGCCCTTTCCCTCTTACTGCATCACAGCCCATTTTCCTTTCCCCTTTTCAGCCTTCCTATCCAACTTCTCCTCCTTTTCTGTTTCCTTTTTAGTTTCTACCTTGCTTTTTCGCTTTCCTTGAGTTTTTGTCTCAATTCCGAAGCTTGTCTTAGATTTGCGTATTCATGCACATCTCTTGCTCCAATGCTACTTTATATCGCACGTCCTCAACCCCAAAACATTGCTACTTGGCCCGAGTGCTTCTACTTGGCGACGCACTTGAGTTTTGGGTAGTTGTTAAAATGTTGTTAACATTATTTGGTAGGATTATGGAAGTACTCATTGCGCAGGTGGCTTGTTCACCCCCATTTTTTGTTGACCCAATTTTTTTGTTGGCTTGTTCTCTTGGTGGTGGGGGCCTTGCGATGGAGGCGCGTCTAGCTTGGTGGTGGCTGTTGGTTTCCTTTCCAATTTTGGGGGTTTTTGTTGTTTATCAACTGGCTCTTTTTAGGGTTTATTTATTTATTTAATTAATTATGAGCTACCTTTTGAGCTCTCTATTGCTAGTACTAGTCTTTTTATTTAATAAAAGGAAATTAGTTTGACAAAAAAAAAAAAAAAAAAAAAACCAACCAGAACTACGACTTTAGAGCAACTCCACCCCTTAAATATATCTTGGGCTATAGGCAACCCAATCCCCCAAAGTGCACACTAATTGCCTTTAGTGAACTCTAACTATCCAAGTGCATATCCACCCTTAAACTAAATAGGCTAGGCAATTCGAATTAGAATATCATTTTTTTTATTTATGAAATAACAAACGATAACTTTATTTTTAATTTTGGATAGATTTTTAACCAATCTCGTCATGCTATGTCATTAAGAAAGTACAATTTTTGTGGATTGCCCAATAGCACCATTGAATATATATATATATATATATATATATTTTTTTTTTTGTATTTTTTTAAACAATTTTTCCGTATTACATTTTTTTTGGTAATCCAACACATTGTGCCATGTTGCCCAAAAAGTAAAAAGTGATTGTTTCAGATTTTTCTTTTATTTTTTAGTTGAAAAAAATCTAGATCGTAGGATAGAACCCTGTGTAGATCGAACGGTTGAGAGGGTTAGTGCGTTGTAGTGCAGGCTCCAGTGCTGCAGTGCTGCAGTCTTGCTAGCCGGCTCGCCCTTCCTCGTGCGTGAATTGCACGTGCTTGGCTAAATAAAATTAAAAATCATGGTTGACGCCACCATAACATCAGTCTAACGTCACTCTGGCCCGTCGTTGAGCTAGACAATTCGAGCCTGGGGGCTCTGTCGCGCTCCCCTGGAGCCCTAGGTTATTGGAAAGGGCTGGAGCTTGTTTTGGAGGGGGGGGGGGCGGGCTGGGGAATTGAATTGCCCATTAACCTAACCCAGGAGATTGCTTAGGGTGGAGTTGCTCTTACTTTCATTGGCTTCAACCTCAAGCCATATAACCCAAACCAAAAAGAATCGCACTCCTACCAACTCATGTCTAACCAACCCTGACATGCCATACAATAGTGAAAACAAAAACAGCATCTCAACCCAAACAAAACAAAAGATAAATTGAATAAAAATGTGAGGTTTAGAGGGCACGATGGACAAACTGATAAGAAACGTGCTGCAATTTTGTTCACTTCGGGACAAAGACTTGTATCATTCCGAGGTGGTGGTCCGACCCACTTTCTCTCTCTACCCGTTATAACCTGGCGACGCGACATCTGACTAGCGAAGTAAACAAACCGAATTCCCGAAATACCCTTATCCTAATCCCTAATTTACACGTCACTGCCGGCAGCTCCCCATGCAATTTCCCCGACCCCACAGGACCCCTTCGGTATTTTACTCCCAGGATTACCTATTTAATGCTTCTCCATGAAAATTTCTGTCTCTGGTTTTTTCCTGTTTATCCAGACGAATCTTCGCGACGGAAATCCAGACTTGGAAGCCTAAGTGTTCAAACGACGGAGGTTGGATTTCCCAATTCGCCATCGCGGACAGAAACCCAGAAGGAAAAATTCAAAATTGAAGGAAAACGGTGACGTATAGAGGAATTTGTTCGAGTCTTTTGTGCTGTCTGATTGCTCTATCTTTTCAAAAATTTTGCAATCCGAACCCGTAAGGTCAATTTCATCACAATGTTCTTGTTTTTTTTTTTTTTTTTTTTTTCCGATTTTATACAATTTATGATTTTTCAAAGTGGGGTTTTTAAGTTTCTCAATTTGGGTCATTGATTGAATTGTTTAATTTTCGTATGCATTGGAGAATTCTCGTTCTTGGTTTGTTTGGTTGCCGAGAAAATTAGAAATCGCAGGGAATCAAATTTGAGACCTTTTAGCATCTTGGAGCTCAAATTGTACGGATTGCATCGAAAACTTTCGAATTTAATGATGGGAATTGTAGAATAGATTTTCCCACTTATTTTCTTGGCAACCAAACAGGGTGTTAGGGTTTTCAATCACTTTTAGATGACATTGGTTGCTTCTATCTATGTGGATTCTTCAATTCGGAAACTCTTTTGCTTGATTTTTATTCCGTTGCATGTTATGCAGATACCGGAAAAAGATCAGAAGATCACGGGACCGGAGTTTTCGATGAATGTATGAAAGAATTTAGAGCTTTGAGGTTAGATGATAAGTGGGGTTTAATTTGAGTGTTTGACCCGATGAATGTGGTTGGCAAAGTTGGGAGCCTAATTTCCCAAGGTGTTTACTCAGTTGCCACCCCTTTTCATCCGTTCGGTGGGGCTGTTGATGTTATTGTGGTTCAGCAGCAGGATGGGACCTTTAGGAGCACGCCTTGGTATGTCCGGTTTGGTAAATTTCAGGGCGTTCTCAAAGGTGCGGAGAAGATGGTCCGCATAAATGTAAATGGCATTGATGCCAGTTTCCACATGTATCTTGATAACTCGGGTGAGGCTTACTTTATAAAGGAGGTTGAGTCAGGTGAAGTAAGTGAGACAAATGGGGTTGTCAAGGATTCTGTCAATTTAGAAGCTACACAAGGGGATAATGCTTTGGATGGTGATGGCCAGAGTCATGACATTCGTAGACTTGAGCACAGTGTCTCTGATTCGGTGGTGGTTGAAATGAGAGAGGAACGCAATTCGTTTGGTGTAAACCGGATAGAGAGGGCAGAATCTGATGCTGATCGGAGGTACTATGAATTCCAAGATGAGCAATCTCCTCTAGAGGGTTCTGTTGAGTTATCGGAGTTTGGGTCGAGTCGATATGATAATTTGGACAGTGAGCATATTGTGGAATCCCAGAATTTAAACTCGGAAGTTATATTGGTGAGTGTGGATGGTCATGTATTGACAGCTCCCATCTCAGCATCAGAACAAACCACAGAAAGCGTGGAGTTAGACACACCTCGATTCAATCTTGGCCCAGGTGAAGAGGCGGACTTCTGTGAAGGCAATGAGGAATTTAGTTCAGGTGAAACTGCTTGGGCTGATTATATCAGTAAGCTGAATGCATCTACAAGTAGTGTTGCTTCTGGTAATATTAGTGGAGTTCGGAAGGATGATAGTGCTATTGTATATCAGTTAGAAGCTGATGAAAGAGAAGGGGAACATTCTTGTCAAGCTCAAGAAACGCAGACTTCAACACAGGAAAGAGATCTTCAGACGCATAGCTATTCAGAAGGCACATCTACTAACAAGGCAGAGGTTTCCAAGAGCTGTTTGGAGCTAGAACAAATGGCCAAACATGAAGCGAAAGATGTTGAAAATATGGGGTCCTCTTTGGGGGTTCAGAGTTCACCAGAAATATCTCATGAGACACTTCCGCTGGTTGATAGAACTGAAGATGCTACTGTTGACTTGAGAAATAATGTTGAGGCATCTTCAACTTTTAATTCTGTTTCACCCGACAACAATATACCTCCACATTTAGAAGTTGGAAATGAATCAGTTGAGAAGATTGTGCCTTCTTCAGAAATTGATAGCATTTCTTTACATTCTGTCAGTAATGATCCGAACTGGAAGGATGAACAGTGTGGTACATCAGCAGCGGTTGATGGGATTGAGAGACCTGAAAGTGGAGATGAATGCAGTAAAAGTGAGCTAATAGAACCCCCACCAGAATCTTCAAGCGAAGAAACACAAAATGAGCTAATAAAACCCCCAACAGAATCGTCAAGTGAAGAAACACAAGTCCATTCAAGCATAAGTAAGCACCTCTTACCGGCTCCAATTGTTATTTAACTCTCTATTTTTCCGTGATTTTATAATCAATTAATGATTGTTCTTCTTACAATTTCCAGGGTTTGAGATTTCTCTCTGTGGGAATGAACTTCGTCCGGGTATGGGTGTGAAAGCTGCTGCTGAAACCTTTGCTGCCCATCGTGTATCTGCAGAGGATTTTATAACTTCCGCAAAATCAATTTTGAAAAATGAAAATTTGATTGTCAGATACAGGGAAAGATACTTTTTGTGGGAAAAAGCGGCTTCTGCTGTTCTTGGAACTGCAGTATTTAGTCTAGATTTATCTGTTGAGCCTGAGGATGCAATTCCTGTCGAACAAGATGGCTCAGAAAAGCCAAGGCATGAGGATCCAGGAACGCCCTCCACTCCTACTGGACGCAGATGGAGGCTCTGGCCCATTCCATTTAGGAGGGTCAAAACACTTGAGCACACTGACAGTAATTCATCAAATGACGAGGAATTTGTTGATTCTGAATCTAGTCTGCAGAACTCCCAAGTTGAAACAAGTCCTGAGTTACCTCAGAAGCAATTCGTAAGGACAAATGTTCCCACCACCGAGCAGATAGCATCTTTAAATCTCAAAGAAGGTCAAAATATGATAACTTTCAGTTTCTCTACAAGGGTTTGGGGGACACAACAGGTTTGCCAATCATCTGGTGTTTCAACTATATTTTGAGATACAGCCTGATAGAGTTGTATATTATACCATTTAGCTGCTAACCCATGTTTATCTTTACCAGGTCGATGCACATATTTACTTGTGGAAATGGAATGCCAGAATTGTAATTTCTGACGTGGACGGAACTATTACCAAGTAAGGCTGGTGTCATGTAATATGATTTGGATTGCTAAATACGATTGCTTCTGCAACTTTCTATTGCCAAAGGGCAAAACCATAAGAGACGTAGTTTAGTGACGGACAGTCATGCAAATTAGTTCTTTGGGCTATCATAGGCAAGCTCATGAAATCTGCAAAGCTATGAAAAATAAAGCATTTCAAATATACAAAAAAAAAAAAAAAAAAAAAAAAATGGAAGACACTTTAGCATCATGATAATATTATTGCTTAGTTTAATGATAAAACTTTTCACCTTGATGCATTTTTCCAGGTCGGATGTGTTAGGTCAGTTCATGCCATTAGTTGGAAAGGATTGGACGCATACTGGTGTGTCTAGACTTTTCTCTGCGATTAAGGTACATCTCTTGACTGCATAACTTATCAATTAAGGTTATCAGCTTGATTTTTCAATCAAGGTTCATTAAGGTCATTGTTGGAACATTGCAATTATTTTCCATTTTTACATCGTCAGGGACTGATTTGCCTTTTTTTTTTTTTTTTTTTGTGTGGATGGGTATCTAATACTGATTCCTGCTTTCACTACAGGAAAATGGATATCAGCTACTGTTTTTGAGCGCACGTGCAATCGTACAGGCATATCTAACAAGAAGCTTTTTACTCAACCTAAAACAGGTAAGCTAATAAATAGCCTGTTTTTGGTCTCCCTTTCCTTCTAATCGAACACCAAAATTTTGTTCTTTACCTCCTTCATGTGATCAAAGGCAGATATTAGACTTGATAGGGTTGAGATTGTCGAGGCTTTGTTTATAGAATGATTTGCATAACCAATTTGGTTACTCTTCTGTACTTGCAGGATGGAAAAGCTTTACCCAATGGACCTGTTGTTATCTCACCCGATGGATTATTTCCTTCATTGTTTCGTGAAGGTGAGGTCTTCTCTGTAATTTATGTTCAGCTTGCATTAAATAACTGTATTATGATGTTTTTGCTGCGCACTCTGTAACACTAGTTCTGGCCGCTTTTCTCATGAAGTACATCTCTACGAAAATTAAACCAAAAAGAAACTAAACAATGGAGAAACGCAAATATAGAGATTTTTTGTAGTGTTTATCACAAATTGGATATTTTAGAAGGTGGTAGGTTGATTTGGATCAAATCAACACATATTGGCTGTGTTGTGGTTATATGTGGAGCCTTTGTAAACCGAGCAACCATTCTTGCTCTCCAGTTCACTATTGATACACGATGAGACTATCACGTTCTACTGTAGATTTGGATATGAGAACGTTTCCTTTATGTGTTTCACTTGGCTTTGACAGTACTGACTTGATCGTCATTTGTTACTTTCATCGGCCTTTGACAAATAGGATATAGTTTATATCCGTTATACAACATACCACCACTTCCAGATACTAAATAGCTCCTTTATTTGCTCACAATTTTGAATTCTGCCTGCTTTAATTTTCGAAATTATTTATTTAGTTAGTGCTGATCAGTTTGTTTTTTCATATTTGCTAATGGCAGTTGTAAGAAGAGCACCACATGAATTCAAAATTGCCTGTTTAGAGGTAAATAGCAAAAAAAGTTAAGCTCGAGTTCAAATTCGAACACTTTGGGTTGGCATTGTATCCCCTTCTTCAAACGGTTTCGATGCATGCTAAATCATATATTGCAGGACATTAAAAAACTCTTCCCCACCGATTACAATCCATTCTACGCAGGATTTGGAAATAGAGACACGGATGAGCTCAGCTACAGGAAAATTGGGATTCCAAAGGGCAAAATATTCATAATCAATCCCAAGGTATATTTCGTATCATCTTCTGGTGATGCTTTTACAAACTAAAGAGGATTGCATATTTCATCTGTGGCTAAACCGTTGTCATTAACTGGCAGGGTGAGGTAGCCATCAGCCATCATCCCGTTGATGTGAAGACGTACACATCTTTACACACTCTTGTCAACGACATGTTTCCTCCCACTTCATTGGTTGAGCAGGTAACTCATACTCCGTTGCATGCTCTCCTCCAAACATAATCCCAAGCCTTTTAACTCTGGATTTTATGTATCGCTGATGATGAACTACGTGATTTTCGACATATGTGCAGGAAGACTTCAACTCGTGGAACTATTGGAAAGTGCCACTACCGGAAATTGACTGATGGACGTTACTTGCCGAGAAAGCATTTCCCTTTGGCCAAACACGTCGGTGTTGGTGGCTTCGACGTACGAGCTATAGAAGAAATAGAGATAACAACACTCCACATTCTTGCTGATCATCCCCATTCTATGCACACAATAGAAGTGGCGGTTACTTTTCTTGGTCAGTTGTATTATTAGTGTAATATCCAAGCCATTGACATTGTACTAAAATTTCCTAATTTTTATAGGAAAGAAAGCTTTCTTAGAGAATAAATGTTCTTGCCCCTCCCATTGCCCTTCTCCTTTAATATTAGTGAATTACTTACTTTGCAAATGTATGTTTGTTCGTTCCTTGCACCGAAGTTGAAATTCCTTTTTCTGTAAATTGGAAACTTCGTGTTAGAAAGGAAAAATCATTACAGAACTCCCATATTGGAGCATTGATCTTGGACTTTGGCACAGTTGGAGTTTCGGTTATTTAATTTAAATATTCTTGAATATTAGTTGCTAAACTAAAATTCGTGAGTATTGATCATGAAGCTAAAACTTTGCATATGAAGTTTGATTCGTATATTTCTTATGATGAAGTTCAACCAAGTAACATAAGTTAAATTCTTAATGACAAAATAAGTGTTCATTTGAAACTGATTTTAAAATGACTGAATCCAGTCCTAAATAACTAAACAGAAAGTGATAAAAAGAGCAAGAATTAATTTTTAAGCCCGGAACGACATCGTAAGACCATCTTCAACCCTTGAGCTCAAAGCCAAATTTTTTAGCTCGGAAAATTTAGCTTTTAGCCTACAAACAGTTTTTTTGCTCTAACTATTATGGCCTAAAATTTTAGCCCAAGATTATTTAAAAATGAATTTAGGCTAATTTTTTTCTTAAATTAAATTTTAAAAAATAAATAAATATGTAGACTATCGTAAATTAATTTTATGAACATTTTAATCTAAAAATATTTAAATTCCGATAAATATTGAAAAATCACTAAATTTTCCACAAAGCAAGCCTTCAACTTTCACCAAACTTTCAACTTTTATCAATAATCTTCCCCTTTGTTGGTCCGCATCAGTTCCCCACCTTGGACAATCATTGAGGACGTCCCAAGCATGTTGCAACTTAAAAACTTGATTTTTTTATGTTACTCTTGTCTTGTAAATTTCCATTGCTTTTGTCACCGTATGCAAAAAATACATAAAAATAATTAGTTGCAAAATAATATTATGTACATGACAAATAAAATATCAAGAAAAAAACTCACAATTTTTGTGGTGCTCCTTCACTAGCCATGCCACCCACGACTCTCTCCAAGCTTCCCTTCCATAAAGTGCATGCTTTGTTGATAGTCTTCCACCGATCATAAACACCACGACCATCCCATCCCGCCGCTGTTGCAGTTTTCTTGAAACTTTGCAATGATTTTATCCCACAAAACCTTTTTATTTTGATTTGTGCCAACTGCACTATCTTCGCTAACAGAAACCCATGCCAAGCATAATGCAACATCTTCCTCACAGGTCCAACTACGATATCTAATCTCTCTTGCCATGTTGAACAATTTGGAAATGGAAAGAAATTGTAGAATGATAAATTGGAAGAATTGTAGGAGAAAATTGAGTTTTGCTGGTTGGAACCCTCGCCGCATTAGGCGTCATTGTAGGCTGCATTTGGCGCCCAAACAGTTGAAAAGCAATCCCTTCGATGGAGCCCACACCGACTTTTGGGCTAAATTTTAGGTGGAATCTGGCCTCAGTTTCCCATTTAGTATTTAGCCCAAAGTTTTTTCTTGAGTTGGATTGAGTTTGAGGGGAAATTTTGAAAGGAAATTTAGCTCATAGTCCCCGGCTTGGAGGTGGCCGAAGGGGGTAAAAGGTTACGCGTTTTCTTCCGTGAAATCCTCCAGTCCCATGCTAGAACTCGTGTGCAATTGGTAAGGGGGGGGGTAGTTTGGTAATTTCAGAGTCCGAACAGGAATAAGGAAGCGAAACAAAAGGCAATGCCGCGCAATGAGCTCCCAATTAAAACCAGAAAAAACCGTTGGTTTCATTTCTGCACCCGAAAGGAATCGCTTGACTTCTTCTCCTCCTTCCTCTCTTCCAATCTTCATCAACCCAAATTCAACAAAATTAAGCATAATCTCACCATTTAATTACTAATTTATTCCTCTATTTCATAAATTGATCTGTTTACTACTTGTTTGGCGAGCGGGAAAATTGTGAGAGAAAAAGCAAGAAAAAAAAAAAGAAGAGAGCGACCGTCGGATGACATGTCGTGGATTAGAAATGCGGTGAACCTGGCAGTGGAAGCAGGGGCCACCAACACCCTCACCCGCACCGTACGAAACTACGCGGACACTGTCGTCCTCCACGCTGGCAATGCCGTCGCCGGTGCCAGACTCCTCCTCCCTGACCGCATTGTACGATTTCTTTACTCACTTGTTTTCCGTTTGAAAAAAAAATTCAAATTTTGAATCAAGTCCCTTTCTTTATTATGTCATTTTGCGCATTTTTTCTGTTTAAATGTAGGGCGTGTTTGGAGGCTTATTAGAATGGCCAAAAGCATTTATGGTTGCTACACTTCTAATTGCTTTTCAGAAAGCAATTGAATTTTGGTTGGGAAATTGATTTTTGCACTCCCCTTTTCTCCTTTGCACTCGTCCTCTTGTTTCTAGTAAAATTGAACGAATAAGGGACAAAAGGAGAGTGTGAAAGTCTGTTTAACAAGCTTCTAATGAAAGTACTTTTAGTAAAAATGCTTACGAGAAGAAGTGCTTTTTCGAAATACGTACCCAAACGCACCCAATTTATTTGGGGAGAAATGATTTCCTCTTCGTATTTGCTTTATTTATTTGTTTGATGATTTATCTTATAATTTGAGTTTTGGTTCACACGATTTATGTGAATCAGCGTCCGAGAAATTTACAGAGTTTTAAGCACACTGCGAAAAGATTGGAAGAGGTTTCTGTTTCTTGTAGAGGTGTAGAAAGGGTTCAGCTGCTGCGGAGGTGGTTGGTTGCACTTAAAGAAATTGAAAGATTGTCCACCCTTTACAATGCGAGTAATGAAAAGGGTCCCGAAGACCACCTTAATTCTGATGAGTCCACAGATTCCCCAAGAAAACCTACCCTGGTGAGTTAACCCTGCACTTTGTTTTCTATGGTGTTTTTTTAGTTGCTTTTTTGTAATCTTGGGTTAATGTTTACGACAGGTTTATTACGTAGACTCTGATGCTGGAGATGAACTGAAAACTTTTCGTGATGTCTTTCTTCATAGCCAAGCTCTTGAAGGCATAACATTGTCCATGGTAAATTGAGAACGTATACTTGTTTGCTTTCAATAGGCTTGATAACAATCTCCTTGTAAACGATTAGTGTTTGGTGTATGTACGATGAGTGAGATTTCACTATACATACTTGGTTGACATAGAATTAGAAGGCAGTGTTTATTTTCTTTTACCAACTACAAGGCTGATCCCTAGTAAATATATGAATAGTGAATAGAGCACCGGATTATATAATAATCGGGCGTCATCAACATGTGCATAATAATTGCATTATAATCAGAGATAAACACTGTTTGAATTATATACACAATTATAATAACTGCTTTTAATGGTTAGGATTTCTTCCTTCTCCTTCTAACCCGCTTGAAAAGTAGTAGAAGTATGATATCTAGATTTTCCATCCTTTTAGCTTTCCCTTGACTTTCTGCATACAGTGGCTTGGCTTTGTATTTGCTGATCCAGGGAGTTTAACCGCAGGTTAACTCTTTTGTATGACTCAGATTCTTGAAGAACCAAATGAGGAAGAAGTTTCACTACTTTTGGAGATATATGGGTGATTTTTCTCACTCTTCAAATCTTCTCATAATGGCCGATTATTATTATTAGTACTTGTTTGGGATAACTTAGGTCCTTGAAGTTTCATTTGTGGTCGATGACAAGGATAAGAAACTTATATTTGGTTGACCAAAAAAAAAATTTAAGAAAGATTGTTAATTTATTTAAAGATCACTTCTGCAGATAATGTTATTTGAATAGTAATTATTACGTGAATTTTCTTTTATGGTTATATACAGGCTCTGTCTCACAGGAGGGAAGGAAGTACATATTGTAGTAATGAGCAGCGTACAGAATTTGGCAATTGCACTTTCATACTATCAAGATGAAGTACTGGTAAGGACGGGGTATGCATATCTTCAGCATGACAGCATGCACATTTACACGGGGTTGATTTAGACTGTATGCCTCTAAATACTATTGATATCAGGCACCTAAAAGGGGTCCATATATTCAGCTTTTGCAAAGGGCCATATAAATCTCAAGACCTGAGCCTGTACTCCAAATGGTACTAGGTAGCTCATTTAGCCGATGGAACCATTAAGTTTGCTACAATTTGGAACAAGTTTCCGGTCCTTTGATTTATGATCTAAGAAAAATTAATGTTGTGCTTGAGATTTTCATGTCTCAATCCATCCAAGGTTTAATGATTTAAGGTTCTTATTGTTAAATTGATATATTATTATCATTTGAATGCTCAAGTCCCCAACAAATTGTTCCCTTTTTTCTCATGTTCTCGAACTGCCATCTTCCGTATGGCATAGCATGGTTTTCTCGCTACATGATTGACCATGTTTTTTTACTTTCCAGATTATTCCATAGCTTTAGTAAAAAAGAGCTGCATTTTTAACATTACACAATCATGTTGCAAACTAAAAAATTTCGATTTTAGTGCATTCATCCCATCCCTTCTCTTCTCCAATTTATTTTTTACTTCTCTTTTCAGATAAAGCGAGAAGAATTGCTCCAATTTGCTCAAGGTGCAATTGCAGGGCTGAAAACAAATGCAGATCTTGCAAGGTGGTCATTGATGAACATTTTTCTTTCCTTTTTCAATGTTGCATGTCTGGGCATTGACATGAGCGCTAAGAGATATATGGAATGAAAATGACTGTTCTATTGGAGGTGTATTGTGATTTTGCTGGCTCTTTCTTTGATTAAGAATAGTTCCACCGAATGAGTTGATATGTTAAACTTGTTTCTCTATATATGATGCTGCCGCTGCCTCTCTCTCTCTCTCTCTCTCTCTCTCTCTCTCTGTGACCTGTCAAGCACGATTCCTTGTAATTTTCTTTCTATATCATTTCATTTTGGTTGTCTTTGGTGGTTGATTATGTATGGGAAGGTAATAATAGTATTCTTTTGTTTGCTGACCCTCTATTGATCTCCTTTAATGAATGTTGATTCACCTCACCTTTTTCTCCACATGTTTTTGTGATCTGTTCTGTGTTCTCAGAATAGATGCTGAAGCCTGCAGTATCAGGGAAGAACTTGATAAATTGATGGCACACCAGAAGCCTCTGAGTGAAGGTTGTGAAAAATCATCTGAGAAGGAAAGAAATGCGACAATAGAGGTAAGCTTGATCTTCTTGTTTATGCAGATACGCTAAATATGTATGCAGGTGTGTTCATCCATGTATGCAAGTCCACTCACATTTGTATGGAGTTTCACGCACACATGCAGATACACAGCCCATACATGGAGGCTTTAATGGAGATGATTTTATTCGCGTTTCCAACTTTTATTTTGACTTTGGGAAGACATCTCTTTTCTTATGTGCATATTTGTTCTAATTTTTGTTTTGATTTATCTATCCTTCTATAACAAAATTTTCACATCCAATGTATTCCCATTTCTTTACACATCAAAAAGCATAAGCATAAACATAAACATATGTATTATCTTGTTATATCTTATGAGTCCATGGATTGTGCTCAACCAATTTTTAGAAGAAGTAAAAAAGAATGTGAATAGGGTACTTAGGGTTTAGATTTAGTACAGCTGTGCCAAAGTAGCTGCATAGTTCAGGCAGCTAACCGATAATTCTTATAGATGCAGTTGCATTGCGATGATTTTTATAAGGAATTGTGGTAGTTAAGTGCAAATCACTGAAAGCTCTGATTTCCTTGCAGAATTTAAAAGATGCGCTTGTAAAAATTCAACTCTGTTCCAGGTTGGAGGATCTGTTACTAAAGAAGAAATCATTAGGCAATGGGGACTCCCCCGAGCTGCATTCTGAAAAGGTCTAAATTCCGTGCTATATCAGTCCCGTCCCTCCCCCTCTTCTTTGAACTGTCACCAAAGTTGAACCGACAACTAGTTCCCAATTTTTAGACTGATTCAAGGTTAACAAATTCTGAAACATTTCTTGCTATGCATGGAAACTAGCTGCATCTTGAACCATTCTAGAGAAACAGTCTGAAGAACAAGGCAGTCGTTCTTAGCTGTGCCACTTGAAGGCAATTGCACGTGTGTAGGAAATTAGACCCCATATTCTTGGGTCAGGACTTCTCTTATTAGTATTTAACTGCGGTGTTCTAATTCTTCTTCCAGGTTGAGAAATTGAAAATATTATCACAATCTCTTGCCAACTCCACTTCACAAGCTGAAAAGCGCATTTCAGACCACAGGTTTCAAATACTATCTTAAAAGATATTTTCTTGTGTTTATAGGTGCTAGTGTATGTATGCATGTTTCCATGTTTTTTTTTTTAATCACATCCTTTGTGAAGATAGTTTTTCGTCATGACTGAGCATACCCGATAACTGTTTTTTCATCAGTAGGGGTGTCCGGTACTCGTCAATATTTCTTAGGTGAATAGGATTGCTTGTTATTTATAAAGGGATAGTTCACTTTGGGATCAGTACTTGTTTGGTGCATGTTGGGGCATGCATCTCCAGTATGATCTTTGATTAATTGCTATCTGACATGGAAAATGTTAAATTTTGAGCATATGGCGTTTTCTTAATCAGGGTTGGCTTTGATTTTGGTAAAATGCTTTTTTGTTCCTTTGATACTTCAAGCAGGTTTCAGAAAGAAGAAGCACTCAGTTTTCGTGTTGCTAAAGCTAATGAAGTAAGCCAAATGGAGAAGGTATGCTGCCTCAAAGGACTTATTTTCGTCCAATTAACCTTGTCGTTGGAGTATTGCTACAATGGCATGTGCCAAATTAGTTTGATGCTTAAATAAAAACTGCAAAGTTCCCCCTAGTTTTCATACCCATGGCTAAATGTTCATAAAAGGAAATAATGTAGTGCGTTGAACAATGTGCAATCTATTTGGGAAAGATAAGTAGATTTATGAATTTTACTTGGTTAAATAAATACAGAGAATTGTTACTTGGTAAAGCGAGAAACTAAATACAAGGTACAATACTTAAAAAAAAACAAGGGATACCTCAACAAATTAATAAGTTGTTAATTAATATTATTATTTTATTGATTATTTAATATTCGCTAAATTAATGGATTTTCCTTGGTCCTAACTCCTAAGGCATTAATTTATAGAAGTTTAACTTTAGATAAATGACATCTTTTGCTTGGTGGACTGTTAAAATTATAAGTCGGATATGGTTTAGGCCTACGGTCTGTAGTGGACTGTTTATCGAAATAAATGTGTTCGGTTGAATTGTTGAGGTATACAAATTTTAGTAAATTTTTCAGGAACTGGCAGCAGAGATCGGAAAACTTGAGAGGCAAAGAGAAGAACTCCAAAGTGAATTGAAAAAGGTTCCTCCTCTGTTTCTTATATCACTCTTTTTATGCTTTCAAGAAAATATGCACTCTAGGAGATGGCAGTCATTTCCAATACTGTTTAATTGATTGTTAGTTCTTGGCTTCTATCCATATTGATATCACGATCACCTGACAGTAAATCGTCCGTATGCATTTTTTGTTGTTGAACATCAGTAGAGCTGAATATCAAATGTCACTCCTGCCCATTCTATAGTCTATAAAATGAGTCTGGTTGAGTTTTGTTTTTCACAAACTTTTGCTGGGATTAGATATACAGCTGAACATTGTTTTATAGGTGATTATCACATTGAATGCCGTTCGTGCACGCCTTCACAATGCAAGGGAAGAAAGAGAGCAATTTGATGAAGCAAGCAATCAGATTCTTGTACACATAAAAGCAAAGGTATACAGGTTTTTTATCATGCCTTAGTCTGAATTCAGAATGCATAAGTTACATATGGTTTTTTCAGCTCTAAATTGGATGAACATTTGATGGTTCGCTATGGAAGTATCTTTTTATATTTGTTTTCTTTAATGACAGGAAGATGAGCTATCAAGATCTGTTGATTCATGTAAAGCAGAAGTTGATGTGGTCAATACGTGGATTAGTTTTTTGGAAGATACCTGGGTTCTGCAATCCTCATACACGCATCAAAAGGAGAAGCAGGTCAAGTATGTAGATCTCAGTTACACTGATCAGCAAATTAATTTGATACCAAGATTCCCAACGTACTACGTCAAATTAATGTATTCATAAAACTGGAAATGGAATTAATATTTTGTGAGACGAGATATTTAATAATTAGCGTACCTGCATTGTTGTGTCCATCCTGTAGTGGATGATGAGTTAACATATTCGGTGATTATGATACTTGGTTCTTTCATGTTCAAGTGGCGAACTGGAGAGATATGGAGACTATTTTGTGAATTTGGTAATCCAACTTCTCTCTGCTTACAAGGTAATACTTTTCTTCATTGATAGTTGTTTTTAAATACTGCATCATATTCACCTGTTATCTGTAACATTTTTTATCACCTCATTGGCGTGTCTCTCTTGTATCGCAATTAGGAAACCTTGGGATCTTCAATCACTCGCATCAGGACTCTTGTGGAGTGCTTGAACTCAAGTAAAGGGTAATTTTCTGTTTCTCTCTTAGCTGTTTTTACACCGTTAGATCAAGCCTCTGATTATTCATTTACATCAGAGCAAATATAACTGGCATAGATGATGGGAGTTCAAAAGAAAGTAACCCAAGGAAAAATCTTGAAGAGGATTATGTGGACATGGAAGCCAAGGTATGCATAAATCTTCCCCTATTTTTTTGCTAATATTATCTATTGTCTGAATTAGTGCTTAATGGAATTCATTATGTGTTTTTCGTTAATAAGGGAAATATTCCTCAATCTATGCTTCTTTGGTCATTTTCCAGTTTCTGATTACCTTAAGTGTAGTGGATACCATGAAAAAGCAATTCTACGTTCAAACCGAAGGCATTTTCAGGTAGTTGTAAGTGCTATCATTTTCCCTACTGCCATTAGGTGCGGTGCTTTTATGCTTATAACCTCATTCCTCTTATATGGATGAATACACGGTGTTTTCTTGATTCAGGAGAGATGATCAGAAGGTCAAAGAACTCTTTGATGCCATCAAAAATTTGAAAGACGAATTTGAATCCATTGACAGACCAATATTGGAGATTGAAGCTTCACCACGAAGACCAGAGACGCCCTCTAGTGGTAGGGCCAGTTCAAGTCTGTCTCCTACTGCTAACTCTCCATTGACAACCGGGACTCCAGAACTCAAACACGATGAAGTTTCCAATTCTTCCTCAACTAAGGGGGAGACACTGGACCCAAAGGAAGATATGAAGCTAGGGCTGGAACTTGGTAAGACCAACCTGTTGACCACTGGTCCTCCACAACTCAAACAGGATGAAGTCTCCAATTCTTCCTTCATCAAGGGCGCAAATACACTAGACGTGAAGGAAGAGTTGCCAAAACTAGACCCTGACATTGGGAAGGCCAATCCAACGACCACTGAGACTCCAGAACTTGAAAAGTATGAAGTAAATGAAGAACTGGCAAAACTACAGCCAGAACTTGGGAAGTTTGTCAAAGAAATCTCAGCGGATGAGATTAGCGATATGGTGTTTGATGAACTCGAAAAGGAAATGAAAAGAACTAGCTGACCAGCAACATATGTATGCCAAATTCATACGGTGGAATATGCATTACCAGTGCATATTGATCTTATACCATTGCAGGTTTATGACATTTCTTGTTGAAGAAGCAAATTAGTAGGTCTCTTACGTGAGATGTAACGCTATGTATCTACAGACGACACTCTCATAGGTTGTAAATATATAGTTGACAAACATTGGAGTTGCTTAGGTCTCTTGATGCTGTGTGAATTCTCTGATCATTTGAAGATGTAGATAATACCTTAAAAGTTAAAAGTGAACTATATTCTCTTGTGTGGATACTGAACAGTAAAATTATTTCAAGCTGATTTTTACCTTTCCAAAGACTCCAATCAGTTTTGACGTGCCACTACTAGAATTATGCTCATTGCACATCAGTTTTTGCACACCCTTTGCAATTGGTGGCCATAGATATAAAGTTGCTACTTTTACTATTTTTTGGTGGCTTTACAGTGGGATGCCACTTATATCAGTGGCCTTAAGAAATGAGCCACCAATGATTGGTGTCTGTTAACTAACTTTATTTCTTAAAATTACACCAAAGACTTTTTACATGTTTTTTCAACTTTGGGACATGTTTTTTTATTTCTTTTTTAGTCTTCTCCTTTTTATCCATAAAAAATAATTGTTTTTTTTTTCATTTAATAATCCTATTCTACAGTAGTTTCATCCCCAAATAAATATGAAGTTAGACAACCCTAATTTTCATTTACATGTGTTCCCAGATTGATATGTTTTAAGTTTAACTTCATTTCCTTGCAGGAGGAGATTGATGCTAAGGTTGTTGTGGCTAGTATTTCAACAACCTGCAGTCAGAAAATTCACACCCGATTGGTATGTACCTGATTAAAATAATTTACGCTTTGCTACCATGCTAGTGCAATATGATAGGAGCATATTTATGCACCTTAGTTTAGCTTGTCTTGTGCATTTAAAGTGTTTTTCCTTAGTAAAGTAGTCTTTTAAGCTAGTTTTATGTATTTTCAGGATTTAAGGGCAAAGTATGCAAAATGATGCATTTTGGAGCATTTTGGAGCAAAATTGGGCTTGGAATGGATAGCATATGCTTGGAGCAAAAGGAATGGACGAAATTGAAGACCTAAAGGAGGATTTGGAGTTACATCCTTTCCTAAACTAAGTAATAAAGCCTTAGGATATTTTCTGCCCAATATTTCCCACCATAGCAGCACCTTACATGCATTCACTCTTCATAATTCACTCACATGCTCTCCCATCATCATTCCACACCTCCATTGCAGCCACCAACCAACCTAGCTGTCACCCACATGCTCTCCCATCATCATTCCCTCTTTAACCCATTCAGCCACATCTATGCACTCTTCATGATGGCAGCCACCAACCAACCTAGTTGTCATATTCCATCTTTAATCATTCATCCACCTATAAATAAACATCCATTGCAGCCACAAAACAACCATTCATTCATACACACTTCACACAATCTGCCCAAAAGCCGTGCACTTCCTCCTTCCATTCCCAACACTCCCCATCCCTCTAAAACACTACCCTATCATCACACATCCATTCCAGCCATCAAACCCGTGCATTCATTCACCATTCACGCCAGAAATTCATCCCCTCTCTATAACACATCCATACTTCACCATTCTTCATATTTTCTGCCCAAAAATAAGCCTTGAAGTCCCCTACATCCATCCCTATCCTAAACACATCATTCTACACCATCCATAACCCCCAAAACTCACAACAAACCCTTATGCCGCAACAAAGAGGAGGAGAAAATGGCTTAAACGTTCATACAATTCAAGTTTGAGTTGTTGGAATTTTTAGGTGTTTTCCTTTCCTTGATTTCAATGGTTAAATTTACTTATCTTTGTCTTGTACGTATGAGGAACTAAACCCCCCCTTGGCTAGGGGGGATTCGAAATACATGTTTATGCTTGCAATATGATTTGATTACTTCCAATTGCGTTTCATAAGTTGTGAATTCAATTTACTTATCTATGAGAATTACATTGATTTGTGTGTGTTGGTTGAGAGTGCACGCTTAATTATCATGCATAAATTGGATGCTAGGATATAAGGAAATTTCACCTAATCGTTATGGAATTATATTCACAAGTAGTAAAGGTTGATGATCTCAATCGCGTTAAGTAAATTCTTGGCATAAGTTTCATGCAATCATAGTAACAAGTGCTTCGTCAATGCTTATGGTTTTCATAGAACTTAATGATTCTTGCTTGTATCTCTATTATGCAATCATGTAGGGGACTTATGGGGAATGTTTTGGGTTTTCGTATGCAATCATCCAATTCAATAACGTTAGGAAAATCTGAGGGTTAATTAGTGCAATTCACAGTTAATCTGGGGCGTTGAGAATTCATGGTTTATTGAAAAGCAATTAGAAATCGTTTTGTGTGCAAGTATAACATGTGTGGAGATGAACCCCTTAGCTAGCTTCCCATTCCATTCATTAAATCCAAATTCGTTTTAAAATCTGTTCATTTTACAAAGTTTTAAGTTTTGTTTTCAAATTCGTCAAAAACTCAATCCCCCTTTGCTTTAGTGTCCAACTTAGTTAGAAAGTGTCTTAGTTTGTGTTTCTAAGTGTTTTGATTCATTTTATTACCCAATTTCGTCCAAAGTAGTCAAAGTGCTCAAAACTGCCCATAAAGTGTTTTTAAGGCAGTTTTGAGTGTTTTGGTGCTGTTTTGAGTATTTTGATTTGTTTTAGTGTTTTAAAGTTTAGTTTTGCATTCTTTGAGTCTAGTATAGTGTTTTAACTTGTTTTTACGTTTTTGAGTCAAATCCAAGTGATTAATAATCCCTCCTAATCTCCGGTCCAGAACGATCCTTACTTACATACTTACTACAATTGATAAAAAGAGGGTTTAATTTGTGTGCGTATAATTCTCGCATCACAATAGCAAGGTCTTGCACAGTTGTAAGTGTTATCTTATCAAATCACGATGTACCTATAATTGTTCTATACGCCAAGTTTCTTTTCTTTATGGAATACAGGAATAAAAATTTATATATACTAAAACCCAAACTCGAGTGGTACTGTTCTAGGGCAGTGTGCAGACCAAAATGCCCCTCAATTCGTTTGTTAAGCCACTTTTTTTGCCATCTTTTCTACAGTAAATTGACTTCCTTGCCCTCCAAGGCCACGTTTATCCTCTCCGATTTCGATTTCTTTGGGTGCTTCGGTTCTCTCTCTCCATTATTAGCTTTTCCTTATTTTGTTTGACTCCTACTCTCCCCGTCTCCCTCCTCGCCTCACTCTTCTCCTGCACCAAGCAGCTCGATTTAGGGCTTCACCATTTCTCTTCGAATCAAGGTCTTTATTTCACTCCCTATTTTATGAATCTAAGTTTCCTCTCTATCTGGAAAAACCCTAGATCTCGCCACTGTCGGAGAGTCCAAGCTTGGCCCTTCGAGCTTCAATCTGCCTTGCCGATCGGCTTATCTCGACGCCTCCACCTAAACCCCTCTGGTAAATTTCCCAACTTTTCCCCAATTCTTTTCTCTCTATTTCTGTACTTTCGAAGGGTTTCAGATTTTCACCTTCTTAAGCTTATGTTTCTGAAAGGACATTGATTTTGTGTTTATTCGGGTTGTTGCGTTGTGAATTTTGAATTTTATGTTTAATTTAGGTCTTTACATTGTGAATTTTGAATCTTTAGCCTGATTATGCTATAATTAATTTTAATTTTGTGGGTTCAAGTAAATTCATCACCTTTTCTTTTCGTTCTTTAATTTTTAAGTTCGATCTGCTAAATATGTGTGATTATTGGGTTTTTCCGATCTATTAAAGATTGAGACTTTTGTTCTACCAAATTTGAGTTGCAGTAGAAGGAAGCTAGGAGGTGTAGCAACTAGAAGTCGGATTTCACTCCTATTGCTGCAATTATATCAAGTTCTAGCTGATTTGATCTGAGCACGCACATCGTTTTCGTGGTTTTTTACTCCTACCCTCCTAGAAACTTGAGGTACGAAAATTTCAAATTTTTTTGTGTTTTTGATTTATTTTCATGTGTTAATTTTTTATATACGTAGGAGTAATTAGGTTGCACGACCAATTAGCTACATAGTATTAGATGAAAAGATTATTAAAATTAATCTCACCAACCATATATATGCAGAAGGAATTCTTTGAATTTAGAAGGTCATCATGTGCAAACTGATGCACTCAGCCAATGTAGGGTTGTCCTTCCTGTGTGCTGGGAAGATTGTCTGGACATAAATGACTAGATTAAAACTAATTGCTAACTGATTTGTCTTAGAAATCCGTTTAGGTGTTAATTAAATCCAAATCCCAGTTGATATGTCTTAGGAATCCTTTTAATTATTCCGTCTGAACTTGACTATTTCCCATAAATTGGACTGATACTCCAAACTCTGTTTGGTGAACATGTAAGGTTTGATATTATATGGGTTTGGTAGTGTCACGCAAAGTTAGCTGTTCGTGGGTCACCGGAAAACCCCCTGATTAGGCTTTATCATTAGGAACTCATAATGTAGTAGATATTCCTCAATGCAAAGGTGACAATCCTAATGACTTTATATTTGATATTTAATCCTTGGATTAGTGTTAAATTCTATATTTTTTTAGTTTAATTTGTGTTTTCTTTTCTGTTTTTGCAGTTCATCGTCCAAGTATAAATGCTGTTGTGAAGCTGCTTAAACAAGGTCCCTTTTTGGTTATTAAAACTCAATGTTACCTGTTTTCATTTCCAATTTTTAAGTCTTATATTTGTTTGCTTGCTGCAATTATTCAACTTATGCTGCTATAATTTTTGTTTCCTTCTGTTTTGTCCTCTGTGTTAACTACCATTTGGATCATGTGAATGACAACTTTCATGTATATTTCAAATAATGAGTAGTTTATTGCTGTTAATCTTTTGATCACTGTATGTGTTGCTAATTTACCTTTTCAAACACCTTACATGTAAACATTAATATATAAAACTTATTTATATGTTTTTTTTGGTAATAGTATGGTAGTTAAAACTTATTTATATGTTAATAGTATGGTTTCTTTACTTTTGAGATTGGTTGAACAACAACATTTTTTGCTTTCTAGAGTTCATCCTCTTTATTTTAGCTCAGGCCGACTCACTTCACTCTGTTCGAAGATCTTCAACTTTTTCACACAAATTGCTCAAAAATTCTTGCTCTCAAACATCTTAGATCTCTCACTCAACCTTCTAGGCATCAACGCCCCAAAGGTATATTTCTCTCATTACTTTTAGAATTCAGTGTGTATATGTATATATATGCTAACATGTATATGAAGACATTCACATATGGTAGAACTAAAAGGACTGGTAGAATGCTTGAATAATGGAATAGAGTCGAGATTATGGTGAGAAAGGACAGTAAATAGCTATCACTATGTAAATGAATTCAATTAGAACTCACTTTTTTGTTTTATGTTTTGTAGCTGCCTTGATCATTAGTTGGTGATCTCTTGTATTGGAATTTCCTGGTTTTTTGAGTTTCTGAAAAAAGAGAAAATGTTAATGCATTTATATGTGTGAGTATGCGCGTGCTCTTCATCGATATTCCATTCTCATTTCTGTTCTCCCTCATTCATATGTAAATGCTTTGTTGTATCTTGTCCTCTGCCCATTGGTCATAAATATAGTATCTATGCTTTCTTTATCTTATTCTTGAATACCCACGTTGATTGGGAGATCATTTGTTGTTTCAAGGTTGAAGGCGGTCTGCATATTCATGAACTTATCAATTTAATATGTTCTTAGTTGAAGTTGCAGAAGGGTTGCAGTGAATTTGTGGAGATTTTTGTATGGTAAATTATGGCTGCAAACCCCTTGAAAATCTACTTTTCCCTAGTATTTATATGATCATATCTCAGTGTTGTCCTCAACTCTAATCACTTTCAGTTGGACTTGAGTTAATGTTATTCTTACAAAATTTATCGGTTTGATTTTGGGTGTAGGCTGCAGCTGGTGATTAGATTCAAGTTATTGAGATGATTAAGCTCTTGGAAACAAAGGGTTCGAAGACTTTTTAAAGTTTGGTTTCAACATTTGTACAAAATTCTATAAAATATCAGTTATGCAAATTTATAGTTGTATTCTTACATTTTAATGACATAACAATTTGTTTTCTCACCAAAAATAGAAAAAGAAATATGATACTCCAATTTGGGTGCCCACATAGGGCATCCTTTTTTAAATATTATTTTGCAACTTTTCCACTAATGTGAATTAGGGTGGCACTGCAGGAAAGGCACCAATGCAATATTGGTAGCCATTGTTACAATAGAGTCCTCTACATAGGCCACACTTTCTAGTTTAGTGGGTGC
The DNA here is from genome assembly GCF_019419815.1 of Pyrus x bretschneideri. Lineage (NCBI taxonomy): Eukaryota > Viridiplantae > Streptophyta > Magnoliopsida > Rosales > Rosaceae > Pyrus > Pyrus x bretschneideri. The sequence goes on from NW_025999779.1 coordinate 3,707,225, forward strand.
TTGGTGGCCATAGAGGTTTGCCACCAATGTGAGTGGCAACACTTGACAATAGCCACCAATGAAAAGGGTGGCTTATAGCCAAATTTCTAGTAGTGTGCGCGTAAATGTATTTCACAATAACTGATCACTAAACCGGCATATATTTACGATCAAATAACAATTTTTTAAATGTACTGTCAACTATTCCGAAAAATTGAAAATCATACCAAATACCTGTTTGGATGGATATTTAATGTTAGGCTTAGTGCAGTGGAAGGCCCAAGAATGCGAAAAGTAGAAGGAGAATTGGGCCCAGACAGTTGGCATCCCAAGAAGAATTGAAAATCATTTTTTTTCCAAGCAATAGGCAACAAGCCTGGCTGTGTTACTTAACATGAACGATACAAAGAAATTTGGAGTTAGAATACTCCACACCGAAATATGGCTATACCAGTGAAGGAGTCGTGGAGGCGAGCCCAGAAAAAGAGCTAGCAATTCCTCAATTCCCCTTACTTGAAGAAAAGAAGAACAAATGGAAAATGAAGGAATGAGCTGAAATCAGTCATCAAGAAAACCCTAAAAAGGAGTTTCAAGAGATAGGCTTGAGCAGATGTTAGAAGGCAAATCGGGCAGGAAGGAATAAAGATCGGTGCATTTAACTCGGTTGGAGAAACAAGTGGAAATGGCTTATCCAAAACTAGGGCAAGTCTTCTCCTTAGAAGCCATCACCATTGATTAATAAGGGATGAGGATAAGCTAGATGGAGGCAGCTTGACAAACAGAGGAAAGCTTTCTAGGGCGTCGACTATGGCTCGAAATGGGGGACTTCTTATACCCCACACAATAATATGGCCACTCAGCAACTTAGGAAGAGTTGGTAGAGTTCAGAAGGATGGTGAAACATAATGCTCAACCTTAAGCCCGCCTGATGTTTAGAATAGCATATTAGAAGCCTTATCCTAAGTATGTTTGTAAACACGAAAAATTTCTGAAACAAGAGACAAGAATACGTGTACAAAATATATATTTTTTGTGTTTAAAGATTTTGGGGTTACAATCTCTTTGTAATTTGATCCTCTGATTCTATCTTCGTAGGATGTTGGTTTGTGGATGAGTTGTTGATCTAAAGGGTCGTCGGGGCTTGATCTAAGGATGAATAGTTGATGAATGGATCTTCAAGGGGCGTTGGGCTTGATCTTGAAGAATGGGTGTACGAGTTTGTTGAGGTTGTTGATCCAAAGGGCCGTTGGGGCTTGATCTTAGGATGAACGGATGATGAATGATGAACACTTTCCTCAAGGGCCGTCGGGGCTTGATCTTGAGTTGGTGGAAGTTCTTCAAGGACCGTTGGGGCTTGATCTTGAAGGTTGATGGATGAGCGGATCTTCAAGGGCTTTTGGGCTTAATCTTGAAGAACGGTTGGATGTGTGGATTTGTTGATGTTGTTGATCCAAATGGCCGTTGGGGCTTGATCTTAGGATGAACGGATGATGAACGATGAACACTTTCCTCAAGGGCCGTCGAGGCTTGATCTTGAGTTGGTGGAAGTTCTTCAAGGGCCATTGGGGCTTGATCTTGAAGGAGGATTTGACGAAGAACGAAGAGTGCTTTCTTGATCCTTCGGGATTTGCTTGAGAGCTTTAGAGTTTCAAGGCTTGAAGGTTTTTGTGTAATGTAAATTCCTCTTCCTTCCTTCCTTCCTCCTTTCTTTCTTCTTTTCTTTTCTTCTCCCCCAAAATGAATGCCTTGGCTTCCTATTTATAGAATTCCAAAACATGATTTTTGGATTTAAATAATCAGATGAAATAAATCATTTCTGCCAGGTATTGACACGTGTCATATTTGATGACTTTTCCAATTTATTTCGATTTTTCGTTGAGTCACACGCTACATGTAAAATTTATGTGACACGTGAGCGTTGAAATTTTAATTATTGGTCAACGTTCATTTCACCGAAATTTTGATGTCTACAAATGCCCCCACTTCAAGGCGCGTCGTAGACATGTGTTTGTCACGTGTAGAAGATGCGTTTTGAAGTCTCTTAATGTAGATGTCAACCCAAGGGCCGTCAAGACTTGATCTTGAATTGGGCTGGAAATTTCTTCAAGGGTCATCGAGGCTTGATCTTGAGTTCGACTGGAAGATTTTCTGGTTTCCTCCAATCGTTGATTTTCCGCAGGCTTACTCTTGAACTGGGTGCAGGATTTTTTTGGTCTCCTCCACTCGTTGATTTTCCTTTATGCTACTCTTGAACTGGGCAGCAGGATTCTTTTGGTCTCCCCCGAAGGTCTGAGCTTACTCCTTTTTTTCTGTTTCTTTGTTCAATCTTTCTAATTCGTACTGAATAGTACGAAATAGAAAGATTGATTTTTCATTGTCACTCGTCTTTCTCCGAGCAGATGTGGTCCCTTCTCTGGAAGTGTATCAACCGTTGAAGATGACTACTCGAGAGCAACGCTAGGTAAGCAACCAGGGAATAGATTCCAGGTAATCGGTTCCAGATCGGAAGACTGACTCCGAGTGCCGGCTGATTGCTCTTTGCACTTTGCCATGCGAGTAAGAACAAGGACAAAGGAAAGGACATGGAGAAAGCATGATATAAGATACCTTTGCTTTTGAAGAAGCAGCGAATGAATCAGCATATATATTTGTTGTGCTTGTCTCCACATGCTTCCATGTATCATTTTCACTTGCCTTACTTGCTCCCTTTGCAGAAGTGGTATTTCCTTATGCAGGTTTGGCATCTTCTCTTGTAGTATTTGTTCCTGATGCAGGAGTGGAATGCAACCTTTGCATTTAAATGGTGCTTCAAAACATTACTTCTCAGCGACGATGAGTACTCGAGAGCAATGCAAGGTAAGCAACCAGGCAAAGGTTCCAGGCAATCAGTTCCAGGTCGGAAGTTTGATTTCAGGTTCCGACTGATAACTCTATTTCCCCTTGTCCTGCAGGTAAGAGCAAGGGTAAAGGAAAAGACAGGGAAAAAACATGATATGAGATACCTTTGCTTTCGCCCTTGATGATATGAGATACTTTTGCCTTGGTGTCGTTTGTTTGCAAGGGTATTCCCGGAGAGGAAGAAAACTGAGCATTTTGAGATGCTTTGCTGAGAGTGTACTCTCGGAGGTGAGGAAGAGCTAGGTATTTTTTTTTTTTTTTTTTTTTTTTGCAGGTCTGCCTTGCCATAAACGATGAAGGTCGACATATATAGGGATTTCCCAATAGCAAGTGGTAGTGCGGATGCGGCAATGACCTCCACGCGTCTTCAACTTTGTCAGAGATCTTTTGACAAAGTTGAACGCTTTATCTGAAAAGCCGAGAGACCTCCACGCATCTTCAACTTTGTCAGAGATCTTTTGACAAAGTTGAACGCTTTATCTGGAAAGCCGAGATTGTGTCTAAAGAGTTGGCCGTTCTTTACGCAAGAAAATCCGGCTTTGAAGAGTGGTGTCTCTTCAATTCTGAATCGGTGATTGTGTCGCCTCTCCTTTTATAGAGGTGATCGATCACCTCTAACATGCACACTTTGAAGATTGTCCATTTGTGAACATCGTCTCCGGCCCGTTGAGATTTTACTCCATCCAACCCTTCTCTTTTAACTTCTTGAAAAATGGCTAACGCATCTAACCCATCTAACATCTGCTTAGATTTGAGTCTTAGCAGTGATCCGGTCGCACCGCATCAAGGTAATGTATGGTGCCCGTCTTTCTTATCTCCTAACGGCCCTCTTACAGGTGAAGATTCTGTGATGACGGATGCAACAACAGTTATGATAGTAGCTCGGAACCTCCTCACTCCTAAAGATAGTCAGCTGCTTTTAGGACGGTCCGATGAGTTGGCCGTTCAAGAATCCCAAGCTCTCAGTGTTTAGTGTGCGGGCTCTGTGTCCAACATGGGCCAACGCCTACTGGCTCGATCCCGTCAGGTTGAATCATTGATGGCAGAGGTGGAGAATCTCAAGCAAGAGATCAAACAGCTTAAACACGAGAATAGAAGTTTGCACGTGCTTGCCAATAATTACTCGGCATGCATGAAGAGGAAGCTTGATGAGATGCTAGAATCTCAAGGTCAAATTCAAAGTGACCGTCAAAGGCTTGCGTCTTTCTTCCAGAGGCACCTTTTTCCTGCGTCATCTAGCGTTTCACCAAGTATTGGGGCCTCGAATGATCTATCTTCAGTGCCTCTCGCTCCTATGCCTCTCGCTCCGATGCCTCCCGCTCCTAGAGTGTTGCCACGTAGTGGGGCTTCACGTAAACAACCTTTGTGAAGGCTCTATCTTTCTCTTTCTTTGTTAGATACATTTTTTTTTTTTTCGCACTTGTAATTTCTCGAAAATCAATGAACATGCTTTGTTTTATTTAGTGTATTGTGCTAAATATAGAGAAAACATGTACATCACCAAGATGTGTTTTTTTTTTTTTATTTTTTATTTTTATAATATAATTGCTCTCGGTGCGCCTGGCACCATGTGAGTTTCAAATTCTACAAAATTACAACTTGTATATAACAAATATGTCCACAATCTTGTACACATACACACGCATATAGGCCACTGCATTTGCTCACTGCCTTGCATCTTCCAATTTGCTAATTTAAACAATTGGCAGCTGGTGCTGTCTTTGAAAGATGTTTCCCAACATCATTATTGCTACTTTTTTTTTTTTCTTTATTTTTTTTTTATTATTCTTTTGAAAGATGCTTCCCAGCATCATCATTGCTACTTTTTTTTTTTTTTTTCTATTATTCTTTTGAAAGATGTTTCCCCGCATCATCATTTTTTTTTTCTTTATATGGCCATCTGCAAGGCTGAGTTCGTGGGTGAAAACCCAGGCCGAGTCCGAGAGAAGACGGAGGAGGTCTTTGGGTGTGAGTTGACAAACTTTGATTTTGTCAATCAGATTCAAAGGCAGCAGCAGAGGCAAGCAGGCGGATGAGATCTTTGGGTGTGAGTTGACAAACTTTGATTTTGTTGATCACATTCAAAGGCAGCAGCCATGGTGGAGGTGCAGAAGCAGCCAGATCTTGAGGCAGAGTGTAAGGCGTCGAGTTTGAAGACCGGCTAGTCGTTTGACAGCGGTCAATGAAGCTCTTCGTTGATTTTGATCATGGTGGCCAGAATGACGAGCTCGAGGTTTGTTGGTAGCAGCGGGAAGACAGAGGAAGAAGCCCTTCCTCCTGTTTTGCCATGGAAGATGAACTTCCAGAATTCGAAGCTCCACTACTAATACCGTTGAGCACAGGTAGCAGGGAGTTCCCATTTGTCGCCCCTTAGCGAAACACACCAATTTCCAATGGATTTTAATCCAGCACAGGTAACCAGGCAACCGTCTAATTTGATTGACTGCAACGTTGGAAGCTTTTCCAAACTATCAGCAAGAGCAAGAGTCACAGGAGAGCCGAGTTGCTCTAAACATCTTTCACTACAGCTCGCTAGGGCGGACAACCCAACATGACTAATGTTCTGACAGCTAGATATCTCAAGTTTCTTAAGCGACTTACACCCATGTTTGAAGGTAGAAAGGCTGTCATCGTCGATGCCGAAGCATCCTTCTAGAACCAAATCTTCAAGATATTGTAACTCGAAGATCTACGGCAAGCATTTATCTGTGATTGGCAAGTACGAGAGATCCAAACTTCGAAGATCTTTACACTTAACAGCAAGCAATCCGACCCCCAGGTTGGTAACACGGAGGCACCATTTCAAATGAATAAATCTCAGCTTTTTGCAACCAACTGCAATACACCCAACGAAAAATTCCTGAAACAAGAGACAAGAATACGTGTACAAAATATATATTTTTTGTGTTTAAAGATTTTGGGGTTACAATCTCTTTGTAATTTGATCCTCTGATTCTATCTTCGTAGGATGTTGGTTTGTGGATGAGTTGTTGATCCAAAAGGCCGTCGGGGCTTGATCTAAGGATGAACAGTTGATGAATGGATCTTCAAGGGGCGTTGGGCTTGATCTTGAAGAATGGGTGTATGAGTTTGTTGAGGTTGTTGATCCAAAGGGTCGTTGGGGCTTGATCTTAGGATGAACGGATGATGAATGATGAACACTTTCCTCAAGGGCCGTCGGGGCTTGATCTTGAGTTGGTGGAAGTTCTTCAAGGGCCGTTGGGGCTTGATCTTGAAGGAGGATTTGACGAAGAACGAAGAGTGCTTTCTTGATCCTTCGGGATTTGCTTGAGAGCTTTAGAGTTTCAAGGCTTGAAGGTTTTTGTGTAATGTAAATTCCTCTTCCTTCCTTCCTTCCTCCTTTCTTTCTTCCTTTCTTTTCTTCTCCCCCAAAATGAATGCCTTGGCTTCCTATTTATAGAATTCCAAAACTTGATTTTTGGATTTAAATAATCAGATGAAATAAATCATTTCTGCCAGGTATTGACACGTGTCATATTTGATGACTTTTCCAATTTATTTCGATTTTTCGTTGAGTCACACGCTACATGTAAAATTTATGTGACACGTGAGCGTTGAAATTTTAATTATTGGTCAACGTTCATTTCACCGAAATTTTGATGTCTACAATGTTGATGAGCAAAATCATTTCCCTTTCAATTTCAAAATGCCCGCGTTCCTAACTTTTAGCGGGGAAAACTATAATGTATCTTCCAAAGATCACATTTTCAAATTTTCAAATCACTGTGTGGTTTTTGAAGACAACCCCAACTACAAAATGAGATTGTTTGGGAACTCGCTGGTGAACTTGCCTTCCCAGTGGTACTCTCTGTTACCCCCTAATTCCATTGCTAACTGGGGGTAAATGAAGATGGCTTTTCATGAGCAGTTCTATAGGGTGGAACCTCAGATGACCATTAATGATATGGTGGAAATGAAGCAATATGAACATGAGTCTACAAAGGATTTTATGATGAGGTTTAGGAAAACCATGATGAGATGCCAGTTCCCTAGCCATTGCTCAAAAGGCTTTAAGAATACCTCTGAGGAAGTTCTATGATGTGCAATTTAACGAGCTTCATGAGTTGGTGATACGGCCACTAAGTATGAAAAGCTATTGATAGAAGAACAACAAGTGAAACATTCATCTAAAGTACCTCATTTTTATAAAAATAAAGCACCAATACATCAACTTGAGTTTGAAGGCCTAGAGGCGAGAGAAAATAATAATAGCCTGGGAGAAGGGATTGAGCTATGTGCTGCAAAGATGACTACTCCATTCAAACCTTTGATGGTGAAAGAATTAGTTCAACCCACCAAGGATAAGAAGATCGTGATGAACGATGGAGGGTTTGTGCCCATAAAATCTCAAAAGTATCAATTATATTTCTTTGACTTAACTATGGTTATAGATATATATATATATATATATGAAGAACTAGTAAAGGCTCGGGTAATCTTGCCTGACAGCACTAAGAAGATGCCTAAACCTAAAGAACTTAGAGGGAAAAAAGTATTGCAAGATCCATTACACGTTTAATCAATCTATTGCTAATTGTGTGCAATTTAGAGATTGGATCCATTACCTTATAATCAAAGGGAAATTGTTGCTAGAAAAGCCCCAGGCTAACATGATGATTGACACAGACCCCTTCCCTGAAGCCCCAATCAACATGATAAATCTTAATTGGGTTGAGAGTGGAAAGGGAAAGGTTATCTTTGATGGTAGAGGGGAAATAAGGGAGGCACGTAGGCCAACGGAAGGCAGCAGGAGGTTACCCAACAAGTCCTAGGCAGTTATGGTCAAAAGAGTGGTTTTATGCAATATATGTCAATGTGAGTGTGAGCTCGAGGTACCGGCATCAGGTGCCATCATTGATTGGGAGTTGGTCAAAATGAAAGGGATAGAAGAACAGGATGCCCACTTGAGTAATCTCCAGGCTACTGAAGCAAATAAGGAGAATACTAAGAATGTGTTCTAGAGGTTGGGAAGAGATTCAGAGCCTAAAAATTTATCTGAGGTATTTAGAAACTTTGAAGCTTCTGAAAAAATGAAAGATAAAGACGTGAGATTACCACTTTGGGTGGATGTTAAGACCCCTCAGCCAATCAACCATGGTAGCATAGGATAAGGGAGACTAAAAAGGACCATGAGCCCGATACCAAAAGTTTCAAAGGTGAATTCAGCCTGATTTGGCCGAAAATGGTACATAGTGGGCAACAATGGAAGACCCATCAAAGAAATAGGGGCATCCATGATAAGAAGGGTTTAGAGGCAACACACGGCTCATATGAACTCACTAAAAATTCCTGCTATATCAGAAGCTTCTGAGAATGTTAAGTTTAAGAAGTTTACCCAAGGAAAAGAGAGATGACCTAGTTGAAGGAGCAAGAAAGAAGTAGAGAAGGTTAATAGTAATGCTGAAGGCAGAGGGGATTATGTCCCTCAAACCCTTTATCCAGGGAAATACAAGGTACTAAAAAGAATGTAAGAGAGTTATGCAAGAGAGTATGTTGATGGTACCTAAACCAGGTTAGAATCCAGAGCCTATTTGTTTTGGAACTATATCTGCTGAAAGAGGGATGCCTCCGCCACCATAAAAAGGTATTCCCTTTGGGACTCTAGAACTGGTGCCTAAGTTAAAGTAAAACAAAGATGCACAAGCCTGGAATGAGCACCTGGACCTAGTAACTTTTATGTCAACATGACCTATGTACTGTTATCTATGTTCTACGCAAAACCAAATCAACCAGCTATAATGAAGGATGATTATTTGGCATAAGAGTTAATGATGGCTCTTATAAACATTGAAGATAATAGTAAGGAGAAGTCAAGCTTGGGAGACTTACCTGACCCTACACGAAAAAACCCTGAAAGAGTTTATTCTAATAAGATGGTATTCAAAAAACCAAGTCTAGCCTTAGCAAACCATCTAAAGCCCATATATGTGACAGCTTATTTGGAAGGGGTCCATTTTAAAAGGGTGTTGATATATGGGGGAGGGGGGGCAGTAGTTAATGTACTACCACTTAAACAAATAAAAAAACTTTATAGAGGTGAGGAAGACCTTATTCCCACTGATCTCACAGTGTCTAGTTTTTCTAGGGCCATCACCAAAACATATGGGATACTGCCATTAGAAGTAGACTTAGGATCCAAGAAGATTATGTTGGCATTCTTTGTAGTAGACAACAACTCTACTTATGGGGCATTGTGGGGAAGGGATTGGATACAGTAGAGTTTGTCCATGCCATCTACCTTACACCAACAAGTTGATGTCTGTCATGAACCCATTACTGCAGAACAAGGATTTTGAGAGATAGTGGAGGCCAAGTCATGGTCATTTCTCCCTATAGTTAATGTTACTGAGGCTAATTTCTATAATCCCAATGTTGGGATCCTACAATGTCTAGGTGCTGATCAGAACGGCCGCCCTACCAAGGTGACGGCCCAAAAGCTCTTAGAATAAGAACTTTCTCTCACTTAGGAGGAATAAGACATGCCTTATATTGTCCTTGCCTGCTAACACCAATGATGATAGACCAAAAGAAAAAGGACTAGGTGATGGCAGTTAGGTCCTCAATCAAGAGACTACTAGATTATGGAAGAGAAAGAAGAGAGATCCAGAAAAGCTCAGCCAAAGAAATGGCAGAGTGGGGAGAAGGAACTTCAGGCACTAAAGATGATTAAGGAAGAGAAATTATGGAAGAAGAAATGAAAGCAGCCATCCACATGGCAGAATGTATATATGACTTGGATTGGACAGAGGATGAGCTTGAGGCTCCAAAGTTAGTAGAATTTTTGTTTATAGAGCCCGATAAACCATCACCCGAAGTTCAAGACCCCTTAGAAATCATTAATTTGGGAATTTAGGAGGATCCAAGGCCAATACAACTTAGTGGCTTGTTGGAAACAGAAGATCGGGCAAAGATAATAATCTTTTGCACGAGTTCAAAGACTATTTTGCGTGGCATTACACAGAAATGCTAGGATTACACTCTAGTTTAGTAAAGCATAGAATGCCTATTAAAAAGGGGTACATGCCTGTAAAGCAAGCATCAAGGAGGATGTCAAAAGAAATAGAAGAAAAAGTCAAGGAGGAAATTGAGAAGCTAGTGAATGCAGGCTTTATTAGACTTGCAATATATGTAGAGTGGTTGGCCAACATTGTACCTGTATTGAAAGTTGTAACTAATGTCATTCTATGTTGTGTCGATTATAGAAATATTAATGAAGTGACTCCCAAAGATGAATACCCTATGCCTATGGCCTACCTATCCATTGATACAGTTACAAAACACAAAGTATTATCTTTTACGGATGGAAATGTTGGATATAATCAGATAAAAATGGCTAAAGAAGACATACATAAGACAACATTCAGATGCCTAGGACATATATGAGCTTATGAATATGTTGTTATGCCCTTCAGGCTGAAAAATGCTCGTGTGACATATCAAAGGGCGATGAATGTTGTTCTTGGTCCATCAAAGAGGTGTGCAAGTGGACAAGAACATGGCTAGGGCTATAATGGAGTCACCTACACCCACTAACAAAGTGCAATTGCAAAGGTTGCTAAGGGAGATTAACTTTTTAAGGAGATTCATTGCTAATCTTGCGGGCAAGATCCAACCTTTAACTCCTTTGTTAAGATTGAAGAATCAAGACAAGTTTGGGTGGGACCCTCAACATCAAGAGGCCTTTGATAAAGTGAATACTTGTCTAGCCTCTCCTCATGTGCTTATGCGTCCCCAAAAGGGGAAGCCTTTGAAGCTTTACATTTCAGCATCCGAGAAATCAATAGGGAGTTTATTGGCTCAGAATAATGGAAAAGGAAAGAAGCATGTAGTATACTACCTTAGTAGGATCCTTATAGAGGTGGAAACAAGATATACCCCAACTGAGAAATTATGCTTAGCCTTGTACTTTTTTGCTAGCAAATTAAGGCACTACATGTTGCCTTGCCATATCCATATAATTGCCAAAATTGATGTGATCAAGTATATGCTGCTCCCTATGAAGATTAATGTGAGTTCTATGAGGCTTCAGAACCAATTTGGCCTACATAATGATGAATTTATTCAGGCCATGTGTCAAGGAATTGAGGATTTGGATGATGCCCAAATTTAAGCTTTAAATAAGATCCAAGAAGGGAAAAAGGCTGTTGCCCAAGCCTACGATAAGACAGTAAGACTAAAGACTTTTAAAGAATAAGAATTGGTATGGAAAACAGTTTTGCCGTCGGAAGCTCAAGTTAGAGGTTTTGGGAAATTGAGTCCTACTTGGGAATGCCCTTTTACAATTACCAAAGTATTAGACAGATGGGCGTATTACTTGGTAAATTTAGAATAAGACTTACATAAACATCCAATCAATGCTAAATTTATAAAGAAGTACCACCTAACTCTTTGGGAAGTTAGAGATTGTTATATTAATGAAGTTTGATACTTAGAGAAGGGGTGAGGGCCTTATATGTCTAAAGCAGTTGTTTATGTTAGAAAAATGCGAATAAGCAAGTAAAATAGCAAAACAGTGAGGGGTTTTTTTTCAATAATTGGGAAAGTATCGAAGCCCTAAATTACAAGTTTACATTTTTAGCCAAGGTAGCTATCCTAGAATGATAAGTCTGCTAGATGGTAAAAATGCAACTTGGCTCTTCTAAAGCTATATTGATGTTGGCTAATTGGGCTTCAGACTCCTCCACCTCCTGGTTTACTTTCTTCACCTATTCGGTCTTATTGTATAGCTTACTAAAGAAGGTCATTTGCTTAGCCTTTTGAGCAGAAAGTTATTCCTCCAGCTTCTGGATTTCTGCAGCTACTACCATTATTCGATCCTCCATGGTTGAGCCCTTCTCCACCAACTGTTGCAGATTAGTAGAGGTCCGAGTATGCTTCTTCTTGTAGCACCTTACCCTGTTGGCTTGCATCTCAGCCTTAATATGCTAATCCCTCAAAGCCCTTAGATTTTCGAAGAATGAAATGAATGACTTACTACACCTTAGTCATCTGCTGGGCTTGATATAATTTAGTGACAGCCTTCTCATATCTTGAAGAGCATTAAGGCTAAAGAAGGCAGAAACGTCATTCTGCATTTATTCTTTAAAGATCCTATGCTGCTCTTGAAGATGTTGAGGCTCAGAAGGGTGCCTTAGGGATCTCAGCTTAGTCCTAATTTGCCCAAACTTTCTAACTAGTTCGGGTAAAGAGGTTGTGGCTAGAAGAGAAGCCAGAAGAGGAAGCATCACACCTGCGCTACCAGAAGCAACAGCAACAGTGGCAACCTCAACATGAATAGAATGAGAGGATTTAGCAGCAACTACTTTTTTAGGCCGAGGGATTGGAATCCCTGAAACTCCAGTAGCTCGAAGAGGTTGATGAGGAACTACTCTACTCATAACAGGTTGAGAAGCCCAAATCCTCACCAAATGCCTCTTAGACGTAATAAAGACAAATTAATGGAGCAATCTTGATCTAAATTAGAAAAAAGACAAGACTGTTAGTATGTTTGTACCTTAGGGGATATTGTGCTTTAGGAGGAGGATTTGTTGTTATAGCTGCCTTGGAAGAAGTTGGCTGACTTGCTTGAGTAGGAGCATGAGAAGCCTTGAGACTAGTCACCTATAAGACAACTGGTATCTCAGAGACTATAGGCTCCTCAGCGGCTGATGTTGGAAGTTTGGTAACCTTTAGTAAGAGGGAAGACTGGCAAAGACAGAGTAGAAAGCATAAATCAAAGTTAAAAAACATTAAGAAAAGCTTAAAATTGCTTAAGAGAATATGACTTACAAAGATGTTGTCATCCTCTACAAAATGAAGCATCTATCTAATTGTTGGATTAAATTGGGAGATGAGGGTCACTGCCAATAGATGAAGAAGAAAGAATTGGTGCTTGCCCGACTAAAGGTGCTGGAATGCTTCCCCTTGCCTGGAAAATGATCGAAATGAAGTCAATGCTGAAAACATAGAGATACAAAGTTGACAAGCTTTAAGAAGAGGAATTTTACCTCTGAAGGCTCAGTCCGAGGAGAAAAAATGCGCACAGGTCGGGTTGGAGATGAAGATGGCTTGGTTTGGGAAGTTCTTTTGCTTTGGAGGTTTTTTTTGGAAAATAACACAACTAGTTAAGTACAACAAATGAATTTCATAAATAATTAAGTACTAAAAGTGTAAGAAAACTACCTTCAACTCTTCTAAGATCTTAGAAAGAACTTCCTCGTCACTTTGCTGTCCTTCCACACCTGCCTTCATCTACTTGGGAGGAGAATCAAGCTTCTTACTGATAACAGGTCCTAATCACAAGAAAGAACATGATAAGTTCTTAACTTGAGGAGATGAAATTAAATAAAGGAAAATCAAGTTTGAATCACTTACTAGCAGACTTCTGTTTTTTCCTGCCCGCTTTAGTTAGGAGGGTAAGAGGAGATTTAGAGACTTGGGAGGTCTAAGATCTAGTTTTTTTCTTGGTTGGGGTGGCTCTTAGAGTGGGGGCATCAGGTCTAACCTTGGACTTCCTCTCGGGCTCAGAATCAAAAGATTCTACAACTACAGATTTTGCCCGACAATGAGCCCTAGTCTCTGGTTTGGGCCTAGCCTTTGTCTTTGATTCACTAAACATCTCAGAGATGTTCTCAGCATCCTCAGGAACATAGCTAGAGCATGTTTCTTGCCTAGCTACCTCTATAGTAGCCTCTTGAAGAACCAAGGCATTAGTATCCTCTTCTAGCCTGACATCTACTTCATAGAGTTACCTTTGGCTGCAAGATCAATGAGAGAGTTAGCAATCAAAAACTATGAAATTATGAAGTAAAGGAAAGAGGCAATGATGTAGGTTACCTATCAACATGAGTTGGTTTTCCTGATCGATGGCTTCCTTCCAGCTTTCAAACTCTTCTTTCTTGGGAAGGAACATGAAGAAAACTTGCCCAAAGATCCTATCATGGGCTTTTTTGACATCTCCATCATATTTCCTAGACCACTTGGCTTCCCACCAAATGGTGAACAGAGATATGCACTCAAAATTAAGGGTCGCGGGCTCATGAGCTATCTTGATCATTACCTTCAAGCTACACCTGCTTACTTGAAACGTAGCCTTTGAAGGAGAACAGAGGCGATATGAGGTGCCACACTAGACTGAATCAAAGAAGAAGACTAGGATTGCCTGTCCAAACCATAATTGTCTACCACAAAAGTTAGGGTGGTAGACCTCCAGCCCACGTTCATAGCTCACTCAATCACTCCTTACTCCCTATGCCAAATCCCTCTGCTAGATGCAGCTAATGAATTTCTCCTTGCAGAAGCTGCTGACATCATTCCTAAAGGAATCTTGGAAGAGGTTGTCCGAGACTCAAAGGTACCTCCTAAAAACTGAGACACTCCACTCGAGATCAACCTAGTTTTACAGATTCTGAAGAAATAGAGGCAGGCTAAAGTAGAATGGTTGGTGGTGGGGGCCTCTGCCAAAATTTGGGCTACTACCTCTGGAAACTCCAAGTTTGAAGCCCGAAATTCTAGGAATTGAAACCAGAGTCGCACCATCCAGATGGCTCTATTGACATTGTCCGAGAACTAAGGGTACCTCATGAGCACTAAGGCACTTCACTCGAGACTAGCCCTAGTCCTACAGATTCTGAAAAAATAGAGGCAGGCTAAAGTAAAGTGGTTGGTGGTGGGGGCTTCTGCTAGAATTCGGGCGAGAGCTACTCCTTCTAGAAACTCCAAGTTTGAAGCCCGAAATTTTGGGAAATACTGTTAAAGCCAGAGTTGCACCATCCAGGTGGCTTCATTGACGTTGGTCTCGAAGGGCTGGCCCCTTGTCATCTCATAAAGCAGATGATAGAGATGTGCTAGAATGAAAGGGTCGGTGGCGACATCATCAAAGGAATGCATTACCTCCACCAAAGGGATCCATTCCAGCTTCACTCCTTTCAATTTGTTGGGGAACTCATGTTTATTCAACCAATATAAGAGAAAATACATGTGCTCTTGAGCTGGGTCAGCAGTGGGAGAAGGCAGTCTGAACATATTCTTGGCAAATGGGATGAATCTTGCAAATGAGGTCTCATAACTTTTGAAGGTGGTCGAGTTATACTCCAAGTTGGTGATAAACTGAGAAGTCTCTGAGCATTCAGCAGCAGGGTGTGAAGGTGATGACCAATCGGTGATAAACTGAGAAGTCTCTAAGCCTTCAGCAGCAGGGTGTGAAGGTGATGACCAATCGTGTGTAATGTCTACACACTTGCCCTACAGTCTTAAACCATAGACCTGAGCTATATCCAGAATGGTAGGAGACATAAGACACACTTTGGAATCAAAAGTATTGGTCCCTGTGTTCCAGAAGATGAGAGCTGTTGAAAGAAGCTCATGCTTGATAGAGATAGTAGTCTTGGACATCATGATAAGCTAATATATGCTATTTGCCATCCACTTCTTCCTTAAGATGGGCTCTAATTCATCCACCCACTTGGACCAGTCTTCATCCTTCATTGAGGGGAAACCTATTTTTGAAGTGAGACCACTCTGAAGCATTGATTCCTGCCTTAGCGATGTAAGGATTGGGAGTGAACCAGTTGGCAGCGGGCATGTTGCTTTCCATATTAATAGGAACTCTGGTAGTCTAGGCAGGCCCCAAGGACGATGAAGGCCGTTGAGTCGACTGCAAAGAGTGACAATCCCTTCTCCAGACTTACATACATGGTGCAATTTGAGAGTCATTATTGAATTCAAAGAAAAAAGTGAAAAAAAATGGCTAGAAATTAAGGCAAGAAACGGCTGAAAATTCAAAAGAATTTGGTAGTTCGGAGAATCAAGTTTGTTGAAGGTAATGATCGAAAAGAGTAAAATGGAAGTTAATTAACGGGCAAGTAGTTAACGTTGGAAGTCGTCGGTTAGTGCACAGGTTAATACCCAATTTCGGCAAGCAACTAATTTTAATCATTATCAATGTCTTGGTTAGCAAACTTAACAATGATTAAAAGGGGCACTGTTTGGGTGGATATTTAATGTTGGGCTTAGTGCGGTTGAAGGTCCAAGAACGCGTAATTTAGAAGGAGAATTAGGCCCCACCAAAAGGGAAGGCTTGGACAATTGGGCTAGAAAGTCTATAAAAATAGTAAGGGATGCAAACATAAGACTCTCTTAACCAATCAATCAAAAGACATTCGACTTTACACTCCAACAAGCAAGAAAACCAAAAAGCTTTAGTTTGTTCAAACCTTACCCTTTTAGTCGCAGGTCCACAATAGAAAGCCATTTTTTTGTCAAGTTTTAGAAGCTCTGCTACCTTTCCCTGTGTTGTAGTATGAAACTCTTTGGTAAACCCAGTTTATATTTCAATCTCCAAGACTTCAACCCCTGTAAAACACAAAGAGAAGTGCCTGCAAGAAGACGAACCTTGCCTAACAAGGTTGTAATCTTGCCCGAGTCTGTACTTACATAAAGTAGATGTGTTGTTTATGCGTCTTTCATTGGATCTTATGTCATTTTCAACTTCCTTCATTCAAGTATCATCTATAATTAATCTTGTCAAACTAATTAATCTTGCTTCTTTACTGTTAGCCTAAATTGGTAACCAAAGAAATAACTTGAAGGATCTTGGACTCCTTTAATTGGATATATGATGTTATGAGTAAAGTCCTTATTTACAAGGTAAGAAAAGAACTTTATACAAATTTAACCTATCTATGAACAATCCAATCTAACTAAGAAGTCGAAGTAACTTAATGCGCAAGTAATCAATCTATTTAATAACTAAAAAGAACAATTTGTTATACAAAGATAATAGGTGCACACTCAAACCCATATTAGTTTTGATTGTGAGCCTCAAGGCCTAACAAAAGCCCCACAAAGGCACCATTCAAATTAATAACAAACTCATATTGCTGTACACCAAGCAGCAAACCTTGCCCGACAGACAAGACCCAGGGAAGTTGTGCGAAGGACAAATCTAGCCCAAACATTGCCTTCTTGCAAATTAGAAGGAACTTACACCAATTGGTTGGTTCATTGGGTGAGATTTTCAAATTCCTCGCTCAATGCCCTTTCCTTAGGTCTGACTTGCTGCTTGTTTAGAAAAACATACTAAACAAATAAGATGTCAATGTGACAGTATTCTAAGCCAATAACATACACCATTTTTAACTTTACTACATGAAATGACACTGCATGATTTGTTTGGAATACCTCCACATCAAATTTTGAGTGTAGGTAAGTCTTTCTGGCTTGTGGGGGTTAAACCTACTCTTCAGCTCCAAAAGTGCTTGATCAAACTTGAGCTTCGGCCTTGACCGGAACTTTTTCTCTCTAATTATATAAAGTTCATATTCATAATTCATAATGTGTCCGCTAACCAATTATGCTCGAAACATGAAAACTATGAGAAAAAGTCCACCATTTTGTCATTACAATGGGGTTGGAGAAGGTTAAATTGTTAGAAAATAACGTTTCACGTTGAAAATATAACAAAATAATATACAATTTGTATATGAAAGACTCACTTTTAATGTCATTGAGATTTTTTATGATAAAATCCAACATTTAAGAATATGTAGCTTAGCGAAGACAACATCAGTGATATTCATGATGTACCCGACTGAAACAATGAAATAAACCAGTTACTATGGACATCATGCAGACTCCTGCAATCACATTAGCTACAAGAAATGTGATGAATCACGTGCTTAGTAGCAGTAATCAAGCATCACGTGACCTCTTGGTCAAGTATTAAGTGAGATAATGTGGGGTCTGCGACTGTCTCGTGTAGGCACGTGGTGGCTACCTGTACTGGCAGTGAGCTTTCACCTTTTCGTTCCTTTCAATGGCCACGGCTTGCAGGACCTCGTAGGAAAATGTAACAGAAGCAAAAAAGGTTAGTTATAAAAAAAAAAGCTCTTGGGGAAAATATAGAATCAATTCATAATTCATAAAGCAATTCAAAGACACTCATTAAAAAATAACATGAAAGTCATGGGAGGTTAGATTCGAGTCAACTATTGCATGTGTGTCGGGCCAAAACAACAAAACTAATACTTGTATGCTTTAATCAACACAAATTTTTAATGGATAGAATTTTGAATTTTTATCTATGCGTTTTGAATTCAAAATTCTTCATTCTCTAAATTAATATAATAATTTCAGGTTTTCTTCATTGTTTTAATAATAGTAAAATTTAAAAAAGAAAATCAACACAAATTCCTCAAGATGATTGATTGTTTCTAAGTTTTAATTCAAATTATTAAACTTAAAACCTAGTCGGTTCTGAGAGTACCAATTTCATATAGTAGAATTAATAGATTTTGCATGTGTTTATAAATAGTTGAATTACTTCTCATGTTATTCATTGATTTTATGATGAAACTTTAACTTATCATTAACAAATATTAGAATTATTAAACAATTCAAGACTACAAACCTGAATTCAAGTTCTAGACAGTGATTATATACCATACATAATTATCCACATCAACAAATAAGATAAAAAAATGTAGAAAAATAAGTTGTTCTCGATTGAATGAGCGTCATGTTCAGAAAACATTTACTAATATCTAACTCAAAATGTATTATAATGCTAAAAGATAGAGAGGTCAAGACCAAATAATGAAGATAAAACATACGTTGGTATCCATGCAAAGACTTTTCTACTGAAGTTTTTGTTTTTATATTTTTACTTAAGAGTAATTACTTGTTAGTTAATACTTAAAAGATGATGAGGAGGTTAAAATCTCCAACATTTTGACTAGGTCAGATAACGACATCCACGTATGATAGCCCATCATAGTTGTGCAGACAGAGAATATATTTTTATTTTTGCCTTTTTCAGAAAAATAATAAAGATAAAAGATAAATCTCCCACTGATTATATTGTGAGAGTGCAGAAAACCAGATTTCGAGAAACAGGTTGTCCACACAAAAAAAAAATAAAATAAAAATAACGAAAAACTTGTTTTTGAAAGAAAATATTAGATAGACTATATTTTTAAATTATTTTTTGTAGACTATTGGCGGTTGTATTTTTTTTTATTCATTTACTATGGAGTTGAACTATTGATCACCTTATCATGTGATCTTTAAAAAAAAATGTCTAAAAATTTGATCTCTCATCACCTGTTTTCGAATTCAAATCTTGGTTTGTAGAGAGGTTAGTAATTATTGCAGACCAAAGCATGTTTCTCAATTAAGAAAAAGGAAGAAAAACAGTAGTTAGTAAACTAAACCAAATTAATATTTTTAAAAAATTATTGTTTCCCTTAGATCTCATATTCCACATGGCCATTGTCATAGAACATAAACAATGCATTAAAAAAAGGGTTCAATATTCGAGGAAAATTCAAAAGTGTCACATCTAATCTGAGAAAAAGGAAGGACAGACTTAAGAGATAAGCAGAAGTAACCCATCATTTAGAATCAAAAATGATTCTCACGGAATCCTTTTTCTGGAAATTTTAAGAATTTCGTAATCGTGATCGTTAATTGTACCTTGTGCGGTAAAAAAATATTTAAAATTTAAAATTAAATATAAATAATATCTAACAAAAACTGATCGCATGATATACGATAAATGATCACGATCATGAAATTCCTAAAATTTCTCAAAAAAAAATCCGACAAGAATTCTCCGAATAAAAATCTGGCGACGATCATTTTTCATTTAGAATTTCCACATAGATATTTTCTGATTTTGGCAATCTGAGATTTTGATCTGGTTCTCAGTGTACTTTCATTTTCTTAACACTGTTCAAAAGATGGATGGGATGTTTTATACATTGAAACTCTCAATAAAAACAGGAGACTCTCTTCTCCTCTGCTCTGTCAACATCTTGTACTACTTGTGGTGGTCGGAAAGCAGTCTAAGAACGTTTGAAAATCCAAGTTCAAGGTATTTTCAAGGGTGGAGTGGATGTAGACTATGAAAACGAACATGCATGAGGGTTTTGTTTGTTCAAGAATTGTCATCCACTAATCGCGCTCGACAGTCCTTGCATTTACAGGATGGGGATTGTTTGCCCTCCACTTACCATCTCCTTCCTATCCTCTCTTATTTAAATAGTCACGGTTAAACCATGTCAGCATTTTATATTCATATTGTTTTTTGTTTTATTATTTTTATAAAAAAAAATCAATATAAAATATTAACGTGACTTAACCGTGACTTCTCAAATAGAAGAGGATGGGAAGGAGATGGTAAGTAGAGAGCAGACAATCCACATCCGCATTTATATGTCTTGATTGGATATCTTGAACTCATTAGAAGCAAGCTCCCTAGGGAATATTTGAGACTAGGCTTGTTTGGGATTGATTTTGTGATACCACGTCTCGAACATTTATTATTTATTTATATTACAGCTTTTGGGAAAAACGATTTCATGAGTGTTTTGGTTTGAATTTCACTTTGGTGTTTGGAGGTTGGTACATAATAAATGGATAGAGCTTAATCCAATACGCATTTAGGAGAAAACTGTTCACGAATCGAATTTGAAACAAAGAAGTTACAAGCATGAAAAAAAAGAGGGGCAATTTAGTCTTTTGCCATTTACTATAAAGAGGAATTTGCCCTTTTTGGAAACTAAAAACCTGCCAGAGTAGAAAACTTCGCAAAACAGGAAAGCCAACCCAGAATCCAGACAGCACACCCTGCGACCCCACCAACCCGTTTTACTTTGCAATTTTTCGATCCAAACTTCGACCATCCCCAATAGAATTGATCGACGCCACCACTACAAAGTTCTTTTTGTGGCAAAATTGGCCGTCTTCTGTTCACTTTTGAACTTCGTTTCATATATAAAAGTTGTTTGGTTTCTACATGCATATAAAACTTGGTAGAATTTGGAGTTAGTTAGAAATTCTTATTTTCGTCATTGGAAACCACCACACATGGCAGCGAGTGGGAAATTCTGGTGATTGGGATTTTGGACAGCTAGATATTCTTAGCCCATATTCAAGTTCCGTTTGTTAAAACTCGATTCCATGGTTCGATTATTCAATTTTTGAAATAATTGTACCGTCGTTCAATTTTTGTAATTGACGACAGTCCGACCGTTGGATCGTCGTTCAATATTGTCAGCATGTTATTTATTGATTGTCGGAATTTTGAGAACTTATGGAACAAAAATATGATGTTCGGATCTTCCGGAGTTTAGAATTTAGTATTGTTGACCCTAACAGGGCCTACTTTGGCAATGGTTGAATTTTTAGTCAACGAGCTCCGAATTAATTTGGTGTATTTTATTCTGCGTTGATTGTGTCTAAGTGTTTCTATCTTTGTGCTAGTTGGTAGTAGTCTGGACTTCAGGTGAGTGACTTTAATATTGTGTGATAAGCAGTTCACCAATGAAAATCCCCATGTTGATATCCTTTGTGGATTTGACATGAAATTGTAAATGTGTTATTACCCAGACATGGATCTGTTTTGTAAAATGATATATATATATATATATATATGTATGTATGTATGTTTTTGAATGATTGCAAACTCAGAAGGCTAACAGAGAACTAGTATTGTTGTATACTTTCTTTCTGGTTCTATAAATATGTTTGAAACCCTAGACTTCATACTTTCTTTCTGGTTTCATGAGTTGATCTGAAACCCATGTGAATACCTTCATTCTAGGTATGCCAGGAGTATGTGTAGAATCCAGCTTCCCATCTTGTGTTTCAGTTCAATCCAATTTAATGAGTGCGTTTGGAATGCGGAACATTGTGATTTGTGCTAGCCTACTAGCCCTGTTATTTATTTTATATGTGTGTGTGTGTGTGAAGATTCCAGAGTACATCTAAAATGTGGAACGTTGTTATTTTATTTATAAGTTTGGTATCCAACTTCCCATCTTGTGTATCAATTGTACCTGATTTCATAAGTGGAATGCAGAATGTTGTGATTTACGCTAGCCTACTAACCTTGTTATTTTATTATAAATACGCCAAAAGGTTTCATGAGTGCATCTGGAATAGTGAACGTTGTTATTTTATTATATAAGTTTGGAATCCAACTTCCCATCTTTTGTATCAGTTCTATCTGATTCCATGAGTGCGTCTAGAATGCAGAGTGTTGTGATTTGTGCTAGCCTACAAACCTTGTTGCTTTATTATATATGCCTATGTGGATCAATCATGAAAAGAAGATTGAATGCCTGTGTGGAATCAACCGAGATTTGTACGTGAGATAAAGATTATCTTATATATGCAAAGAATTGTGAAATGTTTTATAATTGAGATCGATTGACCTTATATTCAAATATGTTGTACTATTGTCACTCACACGAGCTTCACAACTTATCTAGATTTTTGTTTTGCCCGATGCACCATTTTCATGGTGTAGGATTGTTTCTTGCAGAGTCCAGGTAATAGTTAGAAAAGAGGATTTCAAGGAGCGTAGATAGTGTGTGCAATGCACTTGAGAGTAGGGGTTTTTACTCTTTATTGTAATTTGGTTTCTGCTAAATATCTTATGTATATTATGTATGAGTTCCAGTTGACTCAATGTATTATTGTTTTGCTATTTTCAGTTGTCATGTGTCGATCCTTGGCATATCTCTGGATCAGAGTGTGATAGTTTGTGCTTCTCTAATCTAGAATCACTTTTAATTTTCAATCATAAGTTTTTATTATTGTCAAAAAGTGTTTTTAGCTATTTAAAAATAAATCTTAAACAAGACTTGAAAGTGCTTCTGTAAACCCAAAATGCACCTACATGAAAAAAGAAGACAACCAAATACGCTTTTCACACTATTTGACAAAAACAGCTTTCTTAAAAAATCTGTTCCATAGGGCTCCAAAGCATGTTTGACTTGTTTTTGAAATGATTACTGTATTTGGTAGAAAAATTGAGAAGTTTCAAACAACTGGAGAAGTACATGCTAGTTACATCTTAAAGAAACATTTCCAAGTGATTTTTCATTAAGCACTTCAATTTTTAATATAAATTTCAGCATTTTTATTATAACAATCTCAAATGTGAATCACCTTTATAAAACTCTATAATTTCATCAAATTGTCACCCAAAAACTAATCGCATTATACTAAAATACCACTACCTGGTATAGCTTTCATGTATTTTTATCTATTAAAATTGTACCGTAAAATATAAACCCGGTTACCATCTATATTATAATACAAATTAATTATATCAGACAAATGTGTCAAGTACCAATGATCATTTTACATAACTCTGTTAGAACTTTTTTCCTTTTAAACTTTGAAGTTTTGACAACTTCGAACTGAAGTTCTAACAGAACTACAAAAAGAAAAAAGAAAAAAATAATGGAGTTTTAACGAAAAGCCCACGGTACTGTTCATTTTAACGAAAAACCACATTTTTACACTAAAAAGTCAAACCTGGTACTATTCACTTTACCCTTTATTTTGTCCTTATCATTAAAACTCAAAATTTTTAAACCTTTTTTTATAAGTTTTCCTTAAAAAAAAAAAAGAGAGAGAGAGAATACTCCACAATGTGACAAGTCTAGAAATCAACCCTCGTACATTTTTACTTCAAGAATTAAAATTCTAATTTAACTAAAGTTCAAGAACCAATACTTCAATTTTCTATCGATACTATATATACGTTCTAACGAGACACTCATAAAACTACGATTAGAATCTATTGAAGTTACAAAATCTAGGCCATATAAGCTACAAGTTGGATGTCCTGTAGCCCTAGATATACGAACAATAATATATATTGGTCAGTTTGTGTGGCTACTCAGCTTGGAATAATGGTTAATAATTTTTTCCCTTCTGCTGGAAGCATTCGGGAATCAAGATAGACATGCAAAGAAAAAAGAAATAGAATTTTTTATTTATTCCAAGAGACGTTAGTGAAAATTTTCATGAAGTCTTTACCATTTCATGTTTTTAATACAATATTTTATAATGTTAAAGAATTGATATTAGACTGTAAGATAATTGAGCTCTATGAAAAATCTCACTTTAATAGAGGATTCTCATTTCTCTTATTACAATTATACATGCATTATTCAAACTTTTCAACATCTTTACTTTAAAGGGTGCTCTGCCTCTTCCCTCAACAAGCTCTCCTCCCCATAAGCTAAGCATCTTCACACACACACACACACACACACATACACAGAGAGAGAATCCAGAGAGAGAAACTAGAGAGAGAGAGAGAGAGAGAGAGAGAAGGGTCGCATGAGATGGCCAGAAGCCAAGCTTCAGGTGATCAAAGTGCGGATGAAGACTACATAGACATAGAAGTGAGCTCTTCCTCCAACTTCTTGTGCTATTCCATCAGCTCTCCACCACAAACCAGAGAGTTTGAGTTCCAAATGTCCACACTTTCTCAAGACAAAGAAACCACAACATCCCCAGCTGATGAACTCTTCTACAAAGGTAAGCTCCTCCCTCTCCACCTCCCACCTCGCCTGCAAATGGTCCAAAAGATCCTCCAAACCTCCAACAACAAAACCCAGGAAGCCATTGGTGAAAGCTTCACCAAAAGGGAAAGTTCCAATACCCCCTTGGATCAATCCTGCAATATCTCCTCCTCAGAGTCCTGCAGGGTCAGCAGTGAGCTCAACTCAGATGAGTACATCTCCGAATGGACGGCTGACATGTGTGTGAATTTCATTGGTGGTCACAATGATCATCCAAAGAAATCTTGGTCCACAAAGCTGAAGCAGATCAAGCAGTCCTCATTGGGTCAAAAGCTCAAGGCTTCAAGGGCCTATGTGAAGTCCCTGTTCACAAAACCCACCTGTGCAGACGACTACAACTCATGTGCAAAACCAGCGAGCAATGCAGAAGCAGAAGCAGAAAATGGCTCAAAAGTCACAGACTTTTGCTCCAACAAGTATATGAAAGTGGCCAAGAAAACCCCATTTGGAAGAATCGACAATGGCAGGTTCCAAATATCATCCACCACTCTGATGAAAAGCATTGAGAAAGAAATGGCTGAGGAAAACGCAAACACCCACAGAAAATCTTTCTCTGGGGCAATCCAACATACACCTGCTCTGCAATCTCTGTGTTCCCCCACATCTTCCTCCGTTTCTTCGTCTTCCTCGTCTTCTTTCTCCTTCAGCTCAAGTGGGTTCTCAGATTTGCAGCTGCTGAAGCGAAGTACAAGTGCAAATTCAGAACTTGAGAGCTCGATAGAAGGAGCAATTGCTCATTGCAAACAGTCCCATCAGCTGTTCAGTTCAAGAATGCAGTTTGTTGGGGTCAAGAGATCTCACCAGGCCTCATCCAATAACGCCGTGAGAGAAACACACATGAATAATTTGATTGCGTTGTATGATTGAGATTTTGAGAAATTGAAATGGGTTTTTTTCTGTTAATCTCTCTTTTGAATTTTTGGGGTTCAATTACTGATTACTATGCAGTGTGATTGACGTATAGGCATTTGTATTTGCACGTTTTTCCAGCACTGTTAGAGCAGAGACTTTCTTGTTCTTGGCGTTGTTAACTGTTCAAATCAAAAAGTTTAGCGCAACTTTCTGTGGTTCCCCAACTTTTTTTACTACTTGAGAAGTTTTGTAGTTGTAACTGAGTTGATTTCCACGATCCTTTGTTTGATTCTTTTTGTTACTTTTTGGATGACACATTATTGTTATTGGAAAGGAAACTTTAACGAAAAACTTTCGGTACTGTTCATTTTAACGAAAAATTATATTTTTACACTAAAAAGTAATTCTGATATTATTCACTTTTTCTTTTATTTTGTTATTATCGTTAAAACTCAAAGTTTTCAAATCTTTTTTATTAGTTTTTCTTAGTGGAAAAGGATCCGAATCCTTTTCCTAAAGATCCCGTGATCATAACCATTCATCATACATCGTACGGTTAGTTTTCGTTAGGTACTATTCATATTTAATTTTAAATTTTGAAATGATTTGTGACCGCATGATGTATGATGAACGATCACGATTACGGAATCCCTAGGATCCTCAGAAAGAGGACTTGGCGAGGATCCTTTTCCATTGTTATTATTGAGTGTGAGTGTGCCTATTCACTTGCTACTTTTTTTTTTTTTTTGGAAGGCAAGGTTTTATGTTACTCTAATTTATGAGCGGAGGAATCAAATTTGAGCATAAGAGGAGAGTATAGATTTGCATCAACGTTGATAGATTTTGTTACAATAAATGTATCCATAACACGTCAAAATGTTTTACCGCTCAAAAGTATGGACCAATGTTATTGACCTTTGTCAATAAGAGCAACTTACTTGATACAAGTATATCGTCGCGTACTATCTTGTGCACATATACATGTGAAAAAAAAATTTCAAATGCATTGTTAGCTCAAGAGTCAAGACGCCACAATAGCAATGTACTTATGATATGTAAATTTGTGTACAACAATCTGTCATTTAATAAAAGTGGACGTTATATTCAAAGAAGAAAATTTGAAATAATTTTGGCAGGAGTAGAAATGATGAGAAGAAAATGAAAATGTATTTAACACAATCAGTAAAAAAGGAGAGAACCCAAATTATTATGGAAAACTTTTTCTCTGTTAAACTGAGTCAAACTTTTTTAGTGGTTTTAAAGTAAAACTAACCCAGTGTCTTTGTTGACAGGAATATTTTTGCTAATCACTTTCTTCATTGATAATAATGTTCATCCTCTTTGAAATTCTGCATGTTGAATAAACATAAATCTCAAAATCAACTTTCAGGCTTTATGTCCTTCATCGTTCTACCTTTGAATGAGGATCCTCTCTAGATCCTTTTTGTGAGGATCCTTAGAGCCTTAAATCGTATCTGTTCATTGTATATCGTGCAGCTAGTTTTCATTAGATACTATTTATGTTTAATTTTAAATGAAATTATTTAAAATAATTTATGACTGCATGATGTACGATAAATAGACACGATTTAAAGATCTTTTGAATCCTCATAAAAAGAATCCAAAAAAAAACCATCACAAAAAAGATTCGGAAATGATCCTCACAAAGAGGATTTCTTTATTTTCACCCAAAAGCAGTGTGGGGGATATCGTTCTACTGTAGTCTGAACTGCATGAAAGTTAGGAGCAGATAATCCATTTAGCTTTCATCTGTCAATCATTATAAGTAAGGTGAAATTCATAAACAATAAATGGTCTCCCAATCCTATATTTTGAAGTATTTTAACCGTAAAATCTTAACTTCTGTATGTCAAACAAAAAATCTAATAATTAAGACTTTAGAGTATCTTATATTTCGAAGCACATAAAAAACCTAATTTTTATGATTTGCAAAATATAGTCTTCCTAGAATTTTCCTTAAAAGATTTTTTTGTCGGTTTTTGGTTGTCATAAGGTCCTGCATTATGGTTTTACACACCCCTTGTTAATTTCTGTTTTTTCATCTTTTTCAATTCATCCGATCCGATGGTTGAAAGTTAGAAGAGTGTGTGAGAAGTAAAAAAGGATGTGTGGATATCACATCCCTTGCTCAAAATAGATTGCATCAAGTCGAGTTTGATAAAAAAATAAAATACATCATATTGTTTTTACTATACATCAATGTGTACAATACATTACTCAAATGGATGTTTCAGTTTAAATATTTTAGATAAAACTATCATATTTGACGGCTTAAATATTAAGGACCAACCCAAAAATGAGTTTTAAAGAACCACCACATTAATTTGATTACTTTCATGTTAACATGATAACACCACAAATAATTGTAGCCACAAAGATGTTCCCTGTCTTCCTCTCCACAGATGCATGTTACATGCATCAGAAATGTATTAAATTAAACCAAAAAAATCTATAAAAAATGTGAAGGGAATGTCACTCCAAAATTATTTTCAAAATTCCAAAGAACTAAAGAAGAATTGAAAATGTCATTTTCTGGCCAAGAACATTTTAGTATTTCCATCTCCCTTCTTTTGATTTTGACTAAACATTCATTTGAAAAACTGTCTCCTAGATTTTTGACATGACCATAGGTAGAAAACTCATTTGTAGAGCACTAGGAAATACATGCATACATACAATGCAAGCACATATAAACTCAGTTCCCCACCATAACACTTACATGCTTGTTTGTGGTAAGGGAGATTCTTACCTATCTCGGTTGTATATTTTTATATGTATCTTTTATTACGTGATCTTCTCTCTTTTCACATAATGAGAGAGATATAAATAAGAGAATACAACTAATTATATCTTATCATATAATGACAAATGACTTGCTCTCTCTTTTTTTCTTTTTTTGATACGGTGATGTTCTATGTTACTCTAATTCACGAGCAAAGGAATCAAATCGAATTTGAATGTAAGAGGAATCGAATTTTAGTATAAATTTTTTTGCACCAATAATGTATCAACGTTGATAGATTTTGTCCCAATAAATGTATCCATAACATGTCAAAGTGTTTTACTACTCAAAAGTTATGGACCAATGTTATTGACCCCTGTCAACAAGAGCAACTTACCTGGCATAAGTATACCGTCACGTACTATCCTATGCACATATACATATGAAAAAAATTTCAAATGCATTATTGGCTCAGGATTTGGGACGGCACAATAGTGATGTAAATATGATATGTAAGTTTGTTTACAACAATTTGTTATTTAATAAAAGTAGACATTATATTCGAAGAAGAAAATATGAAGTAATTTTCGGAGGAGTAGAAATAATGAGAGAAAATGAAAATGTATTTAACACAATCAGTAAAAAAGGAGGGAACCCAAATTATTATGGAAACCTATTTTGTGTGAAAGTGAGTCAAACTTTCAAGTGGTTTAGGGTACGGTAAAACTAGCCTAGGCTTTTGGTTGAGAGCAATATTTTTGCTCAAAACTCTCATTAATGATTAATGTTCACTCTTTTATGTATTAACGTTAAATGAGTTTGAATTTCGTATGTATTGGAAATATACAAATATCAAAACTTAAACTCATTAACGATGATAAATATAATAATGAGCATTATCATCGTTTTAAAGTGATGAGCAAAAGTGCAACATTTGTTTCAATGACTATTTCAAATTTCAGGCTTTATGTCCTTCATCATCTTTATACTTTCACCCAAAAGCACTGTGGGTGTGGAGCGAAATTGTTCTACTGTAGTCTGCAGTGCATCAAAGTTAGGAGCAGAAAGTGCAACCTTTGTCACACTAGATTTCAATGACTATTTCAAATTTCAGGCTTTATGTCCTTCATCTTATACTTTCACCCAAAAGCACTGTGGGTGTGGAGCGATGTTGTTCTACTGTAGTCTGTAGTGCATCAAAGTTAGGAGCAGATAATCCAATCTTTCATCCGTCGATCATTATTAGTTAGGTGAATTTCATAAACAATGGATGGCCTCATAATCCCAAATTTCAGATATTTAAACTGTCAAATTTTAACTACTGTATTTTAAACGAAATATCTAGTAATTAAAATTTTAGAATATCTTATATTTCGAAGCACATAAAAAATCTTAAATTATATGATTTATAAAATATAATCTAAAAATATTGTCTCTTTAAAAATTTTCTTAAAAGATTTTTTGAGGGCTTTTTGTTGCTGGAAGGTTTTACGTGGTGGTTTTTGAATTGCTGAAAATAGGTTGCGTCAAGTTGGGTTCGACAAAAAAATAAAAAAAAGATACATAATATCGTTTTTACTAAGCATCAATGTATACTTACTTAAATGGACGGTTCAGTTTAAATATTTTAGATAAAACTATCATATTTGACGGCTTAAATGTTGAGGACCAAACAAAATTTTCACAGAAAGGGTTAGGGTTTAGGATTACCAACCAAAAATGAGTTTTAAAGAACCACCATATTAATTTGATTACTTTCATGTTAACATGATAACATCACAAATAATTGTAGCTACAAAGATGTTCCCTGTCTTCCTCTGCAGAATATCCACAGAGGCATGTGACATGTATCAGAAATGTATTAAATTAACCAAAAATCATCTATAAAAAAAAATGTGAAAGGAATGTCACACCAAAATTATTTTCAAAATTCCAAAGAACTAAAGAAGGATTGAAAATGGCATTTTCTGGCCAAGAACATTTTAGTATTTCCATTTCTCTTTCTTTTGATTTTGACTAAACATTCATTTGAGAAACCGACTGCAAGATTTTTGACATGACCAGATGTAGAAAACTCATTTGTAGAGCACTACGAAACACATACATACAATGCAAGCACATATAACAAGAAACTCAAACCATCTTTAACCGAATGAGGGCCAGATGGCTCGTTTTAGCTCTCTCTGGCCCTCCAAGAAATTAATATTTTAATGAACAGTGCATGGCCATATTTCTTACCATTTCTAACCGAGGGCCAAAAGGCCATAGGGATCGTTTTAGCCCTGTCACAAAAAAGGGTCTCCAACCAAGGACCAAAGGGCCATAGGGCCAAACATAATTTATTATTTAAATTTAAAAACTACAACAACTTTAATTTAAAAACTACAACTTATATTTAAAAACTACAAATTAAATTTAAAAACTACAACAACTTAAATTTATAGGCTAGCTGATGTCAGCATGACGTTAGCTAGCCGTTGGATTTGAATTTTTTTGGCTATAAATAGGATGGATATTGGCTATAATTCACACACCTTTGAATTCAATCTCTTTCAATTCAAGTTTACAATGAATTCCAACTTTTGATCCTCTTCGAATTCCAACTGGGGGTCCTTATACAAATCCGAATTGGAAGAAAAATGGGTGCATATGAGACGAGAAGATGAGGAGTCTGATAAAGAAGATGAAGCATGGCGCAGCACACAATATGTGGCAACCATGGTTGCGGCTATGGTGTGTCAGCCAACTAAGGAACAACCTCAATGGGGTGGCTCTGTTATTGGTCGCTCTTACCAACCACGAAACAGAGCGATAATGCATGCCAATCTGATGAACAACTACTTCAACCTCAACTTGGTGTACACAAAAGATGATTTCAGATGTCGCTTCCGGATGAGGCGTCACATCTTTAAGCGTTTACTTCATGATGTCCAGCAAGTCACTTTCAACAGAAGCTGGACAGAGCAAGCCGTCCTGGTTTCTCACCTCATCAGAAGGTTACTATTGCACTATGAATGATGGCCTATGACACCCTAGCTGATTCGATGGATGAAACCCATGGTATGTCTGAATCTACATGCCTTGATACTCTTGCTGAATTCTGTAACACAATTGTTCAGCTTTACAAAGAAGAGTACCTCAACGAGCCAAATCAAGAAGATCTTGCTGATTCGGGCCGTTTTCGGCCCTCTGGACCCTTCAGTTGGAGATGGTCTCAATTCCCCACCATAACATTTATATGTTTGGCAAAGAGATTCTTAACTTTCTTTATTGTATATATTTTTTAGGAGAAATTAGGTTCTCATCCCTCTTTCTTCTATTTTATTGATTAAAACTTTATTTCTTTGTAATTTTTGATCAAGGTCTTTAGGTTTTAATGAATGTCATTATTTCAATATACAACATAATTACATTAAATTTCTAAAATATTCATTTAGTGTTGGAAAAATTACATATGGTATATTTATATTTGGGAGACTTTGGATGCGGTCCTTAGCTATGAATATTCTTTGATTGAAACTTTGTCGGTTTTTAATTTTTGATTGAGGTCCCTGAAATCAATGTGATAATTTATTTCTATGTACGTTACTATAATTTTTAAATTAAAAAAATAGAAATTTTAGTTGTTTATATAAATGAGATTTTAAATAAAAAACCATAATATGTGGGATTAAAAATATTAAAATATAAATACACTGTTGTGTGTGTTTATATATATATAAACATGGGTACATTCATCAAATTAACCAAAAAAATTATTGTATCAAAACATGAGTACATTCTTCAAAATCACAAAAAAAAAAAAAAAAAAGATATTAGGCTTAAGAACATTAGTAAATTTCTTTGATTAAACTTGACATGGATACATTTTAAAATCAAAGAAAAAAGAATGTACCCATATAAATTTAAAAATGGATTAAAAAAAATTGAATAGATTATATATATAAAAAAAAATGGTACATTCTACATATAACAAAATAAAAAGTTTTACATGAATAAGTACATATAATTAGCATGGGTACATTTAGCAAAAATAAAAAGTACAAATAAAAAAAAAATGGGTACAAATACAAATAAACTTTAAAAAATATGGGCACAAAAAGAAATTAATATATGGATACAAATTAAAACTGAAAAGAAAATTGGTACAAATTAAAAAGAATTACAAATTAAAAATGGGTACAAACTAAAACTAAAAATATATGATAAAAAATATAGTCATAAATATTATGGCTAAACTAAAAATCCTATTCCTTGATCAAAAATTGAAAAGGAATAGTATTTTAATCAATGGAATAGAAAAAGAATGATCAGAACCAAATTTCTCCTTTATATTTTATGGCTAAACTTTGTATCATATATTTATATTTTTAGTTTGTACCAACTTTTAATTTGCAATTTTTTTTTAATTTGTACTATTTTCTTTTTAGTTTTAATTTGTACCCATATATTAATTTCTTTTTGTGCCCATATTTTTTAAAATTTCATTTGTACTCATAATTTTTTAATCTTTTTTTGTACCCTAATTTATTTATAATGTACCCATTCTTTTTTATTAATGTGCCACTTTACTATATGTGAAATGTACCAATTTTTGTGTGTAAAATATACCAATTTTTTTAACACTATGGATACATTCTTTTGCCATTTATTATTTAATATTGTTACATATTTTTTTTCCATTTATTCAATCAAAATGTTTGAATTTTTATTGTAGCCATTTCTAATAGTATTATAATAAGGAATTTTAAATTTATAGGATTATAAATCTCATAAAATATCAAACAATTAATGTCAAAACGATAAAAATATAAATACTAATAGTAATATAATGAGG
The DNA here is from genome assembly GCF_019419815.1 of Pyrus x bretschneideri. Taxonomy (NCBI): domain Eukaryota; kingdom Viridiplantae; phylum Streptophyta; class Magnoliopsida; order Rosales; family Rosaceae; genus Pyrus; species Pyrus x bretschneideri. Next base: position 3,739,920 of record NW_025999779.1, read on the forward strand.
TGTACAAAGTCAAGAGACTTTGATCAAACTTTGAATACCATTAGTCAAAGAGTGTTAGGGACTAGAGACCGCATCCAAAGTATCTCATTTTTTTATGTCTTTTTTGTTACGTAATCTGTCTCTCTTAATATCTGACGAGATCACTGAATGAGAAATATACACAAGATAATACAACCGGTTCCAAGATGGAATTTCTCTCCAAGACAATGTCAGAAGGATAGGTCGTGTGTTCCTTATACATAACACAAATTTGAAATTTGAAGAGATCAGAGCTCTAACAATCACACAAAGGAATTTCGTCAAGTACTAATTGTTCTTTCAATCTTTCGCCTCATAAATAATTTATTTCTGGAACATCCCAATGGAATTTGACAGTAACGGATCCGAAAATTCTACGGTGTTGGATAATATCTTATAACGTGATACTTTTAACGGCTGAATCTAAGTCGTCATATCTTTAACTAGAGATCTAAGTGTCAAATACTCTATACATGTTATGTATGTGGCAATAATGGAGCTGTGACCAAGTGGAGCATGTCTCCATGTGGTGTCTGTCAGCTTGGAGAGCGGTTCAAGGCATCAAAAACACACTATTATTTCACTTCCAAATTGAGAGATATTTAAACGTTTTCTGCAAGTTTCTCATCTGCTTCTGCTTTTATTCTGGTCTTCTGCATGATTCCTCTTTTAACATGACCACCTACAAAATGAGGACAGCATAAAGGCTTCTCTTTTATCCTCTTGTGTTTACCCTTTTTAAGAGAAAAAAAGGACCAAAGATAAGGAGGCCCTCCTCATTTCCCTAAAGGGTTTTCTTTAATTATTTGTTTATTTGTTTTCATACAATGATTTCTGCAATCGTATTTTTCTCCATGCACTCTATTATTCTCGTACGATCTTTAGATTGAACAAATAAAAAAAAAAAATCAACAGAATAGAGAGAGACACTTAGGTCTCGTTTGGCAGTTTGAACTGTATTGATTATTTCAATCGGATATGATAAATAGTCATTGTATAGTATTGACTAAATTAATCGGATGTTTGATGCAGTATCGAATAATAACCATATTATTTATACTTTGTTTGGTACAATACCATATATGAATTCAATGTAATTATCTAGAAATCCAAATACTTTTCAAATCCTATCTTCAAAATAAAAATCTCCCAAATTAGAACAAAACCTAATTTCCAAAATTAAAAAAAAAAATTGCACAGATGAAATCTTTGGGTTCCCAGCAAATCCTATTATCGATTCCCAGCAAAACCTATCATCTTTCCCAATTTGAAATATTTCCCATCACAACCTAATTTTTAAATCCTATCATCGATCCGTCACCACCTTCAATTTCCTTCAAAAGCCCAGATGAAAACAAAGACAATTGCTAGAGCAGTGCAACTGTGGCCACACACCATCCAAACCAGTTGAATTAGTGGATCATGTTCGAATGCAAAGACGTGGCAGAGAGACATTCTGCGGAACAACATCCATCTCGGCCATTTATTCTTCATCTAATGGCTGTTATGAAAGCACGACAGATGAAGCATAAAAGACCAACACAACCCATACGTGACAAAATTAAACAGAAAATAAAATTTCATTTCTCTCTTACTCGATCATTACTCTACTCTTTTGTATCCTTCATTTACTCGATGTATATCTCCTCTATCTCTAACACAAAAATAAAAATAAAGTTGGTACAAAGTTTCACAACCGCAGTCGTATGATGAATGGCACCAGTGTACATCAAACCCATGTATCAATGGTACATTAGTCATATACATAGTTGACACAGTGTGAGAGAGTCTATTCACTCCACATTCGACCAACATGATCCTCTCTGGATCTTTTGGTGAGAATATGGAGATCTGTAAATCGTGTACGTTTGTTGTACATCATGCAATCAATTTTTATCAAGTACTGTTTGTATTTAATTTTAAATAAAAATATTTAAAATGATTTCTAACTACACGATATATGTGAACGAATATAATTCATGGATCTCCAAGATCCTCACAAAGAGGATCCGGCGAGGATCCGGATTCCACATTCTAGTCATTTTGGCACTAAGTTGTGCTCTAAAATATTTGAGAGAAATTCGAGTTTCTCAACGAAATCATGAGGCAATCTTGTCAATGAAAACCTAGCTAGTGACTGAGCCACTACATTACATGTTCTTGCTACATCCAACTCAAAAACTACATGACAGACATCAAAAAAGCTAGTGGTCATGGGCATTTGGTACAAAATTATAAGCACATCTCATTGGGAAAACGACTCTAGTGAGTTCGGCCACTGTTTGAGAATACTTCAGAGTACATTACATCATTTATATACATAAGGGCCCAAAAATCGAATTAGGAGCCAGGCAATTTATAAGTAAGATCAATTGTCAAATTGCATAAACTTTCTTACTCTTATACTCAGTGTTCAAAAGCTCTGAATCCGAAATCACCGAGAAAGAGGGTGAGTGAGAGTGCGAGCACGAGAGTGAGTGTGAGTGTGTGCTCATCGATGATCTCCGAAGGCTGCGACGATGTTTAGAAGCTTCAACGTGCTGCACAACCATCCAATAACACATTGTTCCAAATGTCATTCCCATGATCACTGTCCCTATAGCTGTCACTCCAATAGCCAGCCATTTCTCTTCTTTTCCAACAATTATATATGACAGTGCAAGAAATGAAACCGAAATCATCACACAAGCCATCCACATGAGCTTGTTTATGACTGACATCATCTTCTCTTTTGCCTCCCTCTCTACGACAACAATAGAAGTTTGAACCACCACAACAGCCAACGATATGAAGAGAGCAAAAGAGTCAAAGATGAAGAAGACTACGAACTCAGGTTTGGGGCCAATGTTTGCTTCCCCGGGAGAGAATCCACGAGGAAGAGGTTTCTTGGGGTCAGGGTATTGGCCCGGGACAGTGAAGATTGCAGCAAAGGCGACAGTGGCAATGAGTACAGCCACAACTGTGGTGGAGTTTATTGCATTGTTAAGCCCATCCAAATGCATTTTACTGAGCTGCTTTACCATTCCATGCACTTGCTTTCGTGTTTGTCTCGTTTGCTTAAGCTGATCATGCACCTCATGTTTTATTTCGCTTACAGTTTGTTTGAGTTCTCGATTTGGGTTCATAGTTGGCGGCTTCATGGATTTGGCACTTTGAATCCCATGCTCTGCTAGAATGGTAGCAATCTTTGTGTGCCCAGATTTCTCAGCAGTGTCAAAAACAGATTCTCCAGATCTGTTAATGATGGTTTTCGCCACTCCCTTATGACTCAACAGCGTTCGAACAATCTGCAAAAGTCCAATCTCAGTGGCTTAGATACATGATTCATTCAATTAACCATTTTAATATCATGTTCTATAGCCTAACTGAACAACATATTCATGATCATTCAACTTTAAGCGATGACCGAAAACTCAGTAACACGCATAAATCCATTTGAGGTCTATAAAAAAGTTTTGATTTTCATTTGCATATTATAAATCAAATTAAAAAGTTTCATTACCTGAGCGTGAGCCTTCCCTGTTGCCACGTGCAAGGCAGTGTTTCCCTTGTTATCTACCACGTTTATCAACGAAGGATCTGCCTTCGCTAGCTCACCCACCAATTCGACATTCTGTCCCTTGACTGCCATATGGAGAGCTGTCTGGCCCTTATTATCTCTTCTTAATGCAATTCCGGTATCTTTGCTCAAGAAGGCCTGGATCACCTCCAAATGCCCTTTCCTTGCTGCAGAATGCAAGGCAGTTTTCCCATTGCTTCTTGCAATGGCCACCAAGCTGCAATCAGTCTCCAAAAGAAAACTTACTACTTCTGTGTGTCCCTGTGCTGCAGCGATGTGCAATGCCGTGGTGTTTGTGCGATCAACGGTCATTGAAAGTTCTGGAATCGCCTCCATGAGGACCTTCAGTACCTCTGAACCACAGTAAAAGAAAAAAAATTTAAGATTATCCGCTCGATAAATGACATCTTATCAAGTTCAATCATTGTTCACAAAACCTTCCTAGTCTCCTAAAGAACTGACAAACCAATTGAGGTAACACACTTTACGCAAGAAACCAGATTCTTCCACTGTGATTACAGTATGCAGTCCAAGTTTATACATAACAATAAGGATTTAACATCATGTCAATTAAGGGAATAATCACAGATTAAGGTTAACGAAAGTTTGAAACATCGATAGAGACTCACTCACCCAAGTGCCCTTGCTTGGAAGCAATGTGAAATGCATCACAGCCATTTCGAGCCTTGATACCAGCTGAACCAACATCATAGTACTTCATCATTTCCTTAACCAAATCAACATATCCACAATCAGCCGCCAGATACAAGGCGGTTTCCCCCATGTGATTCTGTTTCGACAAAAGTTCATTCAGCTCTGCCTCCCCACAGTTAGACAAGATTTCTACAACCAATCCCAAATCTCCTTCTCTTGCTGCCAAATGCAAGGGCCCGTCTTCGCGCTTTCCCGTCAACTGCTTAGTCATCTTCTTCCCAACAAAGCTTTGCTGCCTCACTGGAGCTTCCATTGTGTTCAGTACCAATCCTGTATGTTTAAACTTTGAAGGTTTTCTTCCCTTTCACCATGGAAGACCAAAAGTCAAGCTAGGCAACCTAGAAGATCAAATTTTATGAATGATTAGAGGAGGATAAGATAATTCAGATGATTCCATGAGTTTACACGTGGGAAATCTGTAAATTTGATTCCTTGATACCCATAACACACACCCTGACATCTTCCTCCTGTACCCAAAAAATAATTCAAATAAATTAAACCCCAATTGTTTAACACTCTCTCTCTCTCCCCTCCTCTCTCTCTCTCTCTCCCCTCTTAATTTATATACACATTTTTTTGCAAAATCCAAACATCATTACAAGAGGGCAAAAAGAACAGAACAAAAGTTAAAATTAAGCAAAGTTGAAACCGTCTTTGCACATGCAGTGTGAAATCAAATATATATAATGCCTAGTTGCATATCTAGCCATCCAGCAAAAGTTATAAGCTATGTATATACCAAAAAGGTCACTAATTAAAGTTTTTTTTTTTAAAAAAAAAATTGAACTTTATGAAACAAAATAATGAACTTACTGGTTTTGTGCAGTTGGGGTTTGTTAGAACTCAGAGCAGAATTTCTTTCCTACAAATTTAGAGAGTATGAAAGTTTGAAGTGTGAAAAGAAGAGCCCAAAAATTGGACGGTCGAGTGAGTGGAGTTCCGGTTAAATTCAACTATTAGTTAAAAGGTGATGTTGACAGATTCCCTAGAGGATGGAAGGAGAACAAGAACGGGTGGACGTTAGACATTTCCAGGATTAAAAGTTTAAAAACTAAAAAATATTTGATTTATTTAAAAAATTATTTTCAATCGATGATTAGGCTATAATTTGTTTGTTTGTTTGTTTTTTTTTTTTTTTGGTGAAAATGAGACTATAGTGTTTTTCATTACATCAAAAGTGCAAAATTTTAGAGTGATGTTATTCCCATCCGAATGTCTTATCTTCCCATTCACATTTTAATGAAATTTTTAATTACAAATTTGTCCATTTGCAAAAAGATTGATAAGGACATTATTTATCTTGTTTTGCTTAATTAAAAAAAAAAAAAAAAAAGATGGGCGTGGGAGACGATTTGTCTACCTTAAACCCTAACTTATATTTTCATCTCCTTTCATTTAGAGAAAGTAAAAAAAATATCAATAGACTTAGAAGATGACTTTTTCATTGAATAGGTAGAAGATGACGCTTCTACGGAAGAGGTATAAGATTATGTTTCCATTGAAAAGGTAGAAGAATAATTTGTGTGTAGGTCATTTGAATTTGTCCATCGTATTTTTAAATTTGTCGTTGTCGAAATCTTTTGAATTTGGATACCTCTGTTGTTTCCATTTAAATTCGCAGACCTTAATGGTTTTCATTTACATATTATTTGTATGTATATATTAAGAGTTATTTTGGGAATAATAGTGGGTGGAGAAACAATATTTTAATTTTTTTAATTTTTTAAGGTGGTGGGATTATAATGTGGGTGGAAAAATAAGACTATGTGGTGAGTCTAGTAGCTCTCTAATTTTATGGAGCCCACATGTCATTATTTGGTCAAAGAAACATCAGGTTAGTCAAATGTAGCCCCTCTTAGCTCATTGTTGGGGTCCATCTCCTCAGTTGTAATAATTTATTTAAATTCAACGACTAAATTTGAAAACATCCAAAAGTAATTTAATTAAATTAACCAATAAATGTAAAATATAAACTTAAAACTGATAAATTCTTGAGAAACTATGTTTAGCTCATTTAATTAAAAATAGTATATAAGTATAGTATAACATTGTTTATTTAAAAATAATTTTTTGCAAAGTTATAATTATGAATAGTATTATTTTTGGAAAGGGGTCATCTCCAGATCCCTTCCACCTAATTCTCCTCATCAAACAATCTGAGCCCTTAAAATTTGATCTAACGGTTAAAGTTATTATAACTTTTAAAATGGATCTGTATTTTTAGTTGTTAGATCAAATTTAAAAGTCTCAATTATTTGATGAGAAAAATTAGATAGAAGGGATCCAAAGAGGATCCTTTCCATTGTATTTAGCCACTTTACTGTGCAGCCAAAGGAGAAGCCGGCTTCATTGCAAGACAGCTCATTTTTGACCACTCCTTTCCACTTAGATTCTTTCTTGGTTTTGGACATTGACCAATCGTTCTTCACCACGTTGTCATCAAAATATGATCATTGACCATCCATGACCTCTATACGTGGAGTATCTCTGATGCAGCATGTTTCATACTTTTCATTTTTCATTACTGTGATTAGATTCCGTATCATCGTCGATTCTCTTCGTAAGAATTTTAGAGATTCGTGAATCATGTCTGTTTATTTTATATCGTGTGGTCAAAAATTATTTTAAATTATTTTATTCAAAATTAAACACAAACTGTACCTAACAAAAACTGACTGCACGATATACGATGAACGAACACAATTCACGGTCTCCAGGATCCTCACGAAAGGGATCCGAAGAGGATCCTGTTGGACGTGATTAGTCATGTGATGAAAAAAAAAAGGTTTGAAGCATAGAACAAGTTTTTCTACGACTTTTGCTAATAAGGGCTTGACAAGCAAAACATATAACAAATTTTGCGTAATCGATCCACTTCTTCAACATTCCAAACACAAATCATATCATTAAAAGGGGCTTACAGCTTAGATAGCCAGAACATTTATCACTGCACTCGAAGACGAAGTTGTAGACATCAAAATTTCGGTGAAATGAATGTTGACCAATAATTAAAATTTCAACGCTTACGTATCAACATAAATTTACATGTAGCGTGTGACTCAACGAAAAAAATCGAAATAAATTGAAAAGTCATCAAATACGACACGTGTCAATACCTGCAGAAATGATTTATTTCATCTGATTATTAAATCCAAAAATCAAGTTTTGGAATTCTATAATAGGAAGCAAGGCATTCATTTTGGAGGAAGGGAAGGAAGAAAGAAAAAGAAGGCAGAAGAAAGAAAGGAAGAAAGGAAGAAGCCTTGAAACTCTAAAGCTCTCAAGCAAATCCCGAAGGATCAAGAAAGCACTCTTCGTTCTTCGTCAAATCCTCCTTCAAGATCAGCCCCAACGGCCCTTGAGAACTTCCAACCAACTCAAGATCAAGCCCCGACGGCCCTTGAGGAAGGAGAAGTGTTCATCGTCATCATCCGTTCATCCTAAGATCAAGCCCCACGGCCCTTTGGATAAACAACCTCAACAAATCCACACATCCAATTGTTCTTCAAGATTAAGCCCAAAAGCCCTTGAAGATCCGCTCATCCATCAACCTTCAAGATCAAGCCCCAACGGCCCTTGAAGAACTTCCACCAACTCAAGATCAGAGCCTCGACGGGCCTTGAGGAAAGTGTTCATCATTCATCATCCCGTTATCCTAAGATCAAGCCCCAACGGCTCTTGGATCAACAACCTCAACAAACTCATACACCCATTCTTCAAGATCAAGCCAACGCCCCTTGAGATTCATTCATCATCCGTTCATTCATCGTAGATCAAGCCCCGACGGCCCTTTGGATCACAACTCATCCACAAACCTACACCCTAACGAAGATAGAATCAGAGGATCAAATTACAAAGAGATTGTAACCCCAAAATCATTAATACAAAAATATATTTTGTACACGTATTCTTGTCTCTTGTTTCAGGAATTTTTCGTGTTTACAGAAGTGTTAAGTTTAACTCCTCCTTCCCTTCTACAATACTATTCTTTGTATAAGAAAATATCGCTAGATCAAAAATTAGTTGGTACTCATAACTGGCAAAGCATTACAATATGAGGTGACAAAATGACGAACATTGGATAGGTATTGTTGGTATAATGAAAAATTGAGAGTGGGTTGATTAGGATAAAAAGCAAAGAAAGAAGACATTGACTTAAGTAAAAGACAAGCGAAGAGCACAAGGATTCAGGAGCCCACTTCTGGGATCTTGACTTTCTGGAAGATCAGGGTTCCCAACTTCCGGTGTTTCACGCTTCTTTCTATTTTCATCATTTTCTATGGTCGGTTGAACTTCCCTACCAAAACAAAATTGATCCATCAGTCTGCTTAATGGTGTTTCTGATAGCTGTTCCATTTGCTTCTACATAACAAAAACCGTATTTTTCTCGACGTTTCGTGGAAATGGAATAAGGGTTTTTCGACGCATATATTCTATTAGTTTCTCATGAAAACGACGCTAATTTCTTGATAAAATTTGTGTAGAAGAGTATTGTAGTATGTACTTTTGCTTATAAGCATTTTTGGATTGGATCGGTTTTGTTTACAAGTGCAACAAAAATTCGTTGAAAACTAAAGTGTTTTGTGGAGCCACTTAGTACTATGGTGGTGTAGTAGTATTCCTCTTCACTTGTAAATGAGAGTTTTAGGTTCGATTCTTGGCAACTGCAAATTTGAACACATTATTACTAGCTTATTATGAGGCTTAGCCTACTCATCGACTCCTTTAGTATAAATAATATCATTGACAAAAAAAAATGTTTTGTGGAAAAGCAGACCAAAATTCTACTTTCTGCTTCATAAGTTCTTCTAGTTGAATCAATATGAAGCACTACATGCCGTTAAAATATTTATCCTCATAAACGTTTTTGTTCATGACAAATAAGTTTTAACAAAAAATTAAGCTTCACGATATGCATTTGGAAGTGCTTTCCATAACCCAGTGTTTTTAACTTTTTATGTGAAACGCGTTAAAAGGACTTTCGATCTACCAAAAAGGAGCAATTGCTGCGAACAGGGTGTGGAACCGAGTAGATCACTTGCTTATAGTGCCCACGGTCACGCGGATTCAAGACCTTCTCCACCATGTGATGCACCTGGTTCTTCTCATAGCTGACAAAAGACCCATAATTGATTTCTGAGAAAAGCAAAAGCACCAAAAAAAGCACTGCAGGTAGACCCCCAACATCAACATCAATATCAACACCTTGTTATCCCAACCAATCACAATCTTAATTAGCGGACAATTAAAGTATATAAAATATGTTTAACAAAATGGATTATCTGTTCCAAGAAGTGAAGGATGCAAAAGTCTTCCAAAATGTATGAAAAGTGGTCGCTCTCAAATGTGACGGATGGGATCACTATCTGCCACATTTGTACTATATATTATAATATGAAATATTGTAATATATAATTTTAATAATTGAATGAAAAATATTGTTAACCAATTTCTTAGAAAGGTTATATTGTTTAGGAGTATTCCCTTGATAAGTGATATATACTTATACATGAAAAGTTATATCTCTTTAATAAGTAGATTTGGATTCTATATAAACCCATGAAACCATTGGTATTAAATATAGAAAATTAGAGTTAATTTTTACTCTTGAGAAATAAGGTTTCCCACTTTGTTTCTGTCATGTTTCATATGTCAAATTCCGAGTCGCGTCTTAAGAGTACGGAATATATAAAGTTCGCCAGAATCCGAAGATTGAAGTGCTTTGACTTCGGATTATAGATTGTCGAATCCTGGGAGATGGACGCCTACCGAACTACAAGCACAAGTGTAGGGACGAAATTCTATCTTTAGAACATTGCATTTATGCAAGCCTTAATCTCCAAGTTTGTCAATTATTCTAACTTTCTCTCTACTTGTTTATATTAACTCATATATAATTGGATGTTGTGATTTCCTTATGATATTATCATTGGAATATAATTATTTTTCATATTTCTAATATAGTTTTTATATATAAAATGAGATCATGAAATTATTGCAAAATGTCGAAAATCATATGCTTTATGCTAAGACCTCATGTAATATCTCAGTTTACTTTGTTCATCTGTTTGCACATAGATGGAGGAAACGATATGACTGTTCGTTGACACCACATAGGCACATGCATATCCCTACCAATAAGATTTTACTTATGTTAGGCATATCATGGAGATCCATCTAAAATCCATTTTTGACGTTGACTCTTTCTAGAAGAGAATTGTTTGTTACCAAGTGAAATTTTATAGTTTAAAATTTTGTATCATCTACAATAAGTGCAGAACGGCCATTGTGGTGTACTGGGTTTAGATTGGATGTTAGATGTGGTTCTGCCAACTCGTAGCAGTTCTTGGAAAAGTTCCTTTTGCAGAAAGGAATTGCATCTGTATAATTGATACAGTTAATCCCTATTAGGCAGATGCATGAAGGCTTCAAGGCCATAGTGAATTATCTCAGAGTTTTAAGTGAGTTAATATGATCTTTGAGTTGTACAGGATAGTTCCGTATAAATGGAAACTATGTCTAATAGAAACCACAAAACTGGGTTTGCCATAAATTAGGAATGGTCCAGACTAAAAGCCAAGTCCTTTGAGAACAATAAGACACCAAAAATGTGGGGGTCTTTTCTAAATTTGCAGAAAGACGTTATGTTGCTTATTTAGTAAGCAATGGCAACCAATGAGTGTGTTTTATCAATGGTTACTCATTGTAGTAAAGCTTTTGTGATAACAAAAGAAGATGCTGTATTCAAATTAAATCTTTGAACTCATTTTAGATGAGTTATTATCGTCTTGAAAAGACGATGACTGGATTAAATGTGTGAGGGTCTTTTTGAAAGAAATTACAAGACACTAAAAGTGTGGGAGTATTTTGCAAAATGCATTAGACCCAATATGGCTTTATAATAAGCAAGCGTGGACTTGGATATTTTCATGTTAGTCATGTATGAAACCAAAGCCAATTCCCTTGAGAAGAATTAGACACTAGAAGTTTGGGAATACCTTGCAATGATAAGAGTTTTGCTTTCTCTTGTTACTAGTCATAGCGAGGAAGAGTCAAATGAAATTTAAGATTAACATTTTTTGGCGGGGATTCTAGTCCCATGATAATTTAAAAGCTCAGATGATAAAGTGTGGAAGCCTTTAAAAGCTTTTCCTGTAACACCTTAGTGAGGTGTGAATGCCTAAGAAGAAAGATAAAAGGCCATCTTAGCTGCTTCTTACTTCTTAAATTACAAAACATGATCAATTTAACGATAACGTTAAAAATTAATCACAACTATCGAAGAATTGTTGGGTAACTTCTCTATTTTGAGATATGAGATTTACTTAAGAAGAATGGGAATGTAATTTGCTAATTGAATGAGACAATCAAAATGTCATCTCTTGTAATGAGTAATTGTTTAAGGTATGGCAAGGTTATAGACCTTCTATAGATACCTTAAATGTGAGGGAAGTCTACTTCCTAGTGTTAGCAAATTATTGTGTAAGTCCTAACATATGTTTTGAGGACTTAACATTGGAAAAACAACTAATATGGAAGTGCACACCATAAGAGTAGTCAACCTTAGTGGTACCAATTATTAAAGGTTTGACTAGAGAGTAAATTGATCATCGAGAGAAATGAGGTTAAAGCCAACATAGCTAATGAATCAGTCGAGCGGAAACCTAACTTAGTTGATTGGAGATCCCATGGTCTAAGTTCAATAAGCAAACTAGTTAGGCATGATTCAAAGAAGTTAACAAATTATATACCTCATTCTTATGGTGGAAGAAGTGTGTTGTCTGCAGAAGTTTTAGGATGTATATTTATACTTAATGACAATGATATCTTATAAATAAGAGGAATAGAGTAGACTATTCTTAATCAGTGGTCACCTATGTGAGAGTAGAAGTGGATTGCTTCTATGAGTATGAGATGGGTAAATTCTCTAAAGCTCTCATGAATCCGGAATTTGTTTAGGACCAAAATGAACACAACCGTATGAACCGGAATATATTAGGATTAGTGGTGTGTGTTGCTTATTGTCTCGGTTTACTACTACGGTGAACAGTTCAAGATTCTATATTCACTTTGTCACCAAGTAAATCCGATAAGTATTCACTAGGGTAGGTTCAAGTCCAAAATACACCTCTCCCGATGCATCTTTTGTCCGTCTATACTCTCAAATTCTTTCTAATTTTTCATTCATGTGGAGAATTGTTGGAAATTATATATTATAATATGAAATATTGTAATATATAATTTTAATAATTGAATCCATTTTCTTAGAAAGGTTATGTTGTTTAGGTGTATTCCCTTGATAAGTGATGTATACTTATAGATGAATAGTTACATCTCTTTAATAAGTAGACATTGGATTCTATATAAACCCATGAAACCATTGGTATTAAATATAGAAAATTAGAGTTAATTTTTACTCTTGAGAAATAAGGTTTCCCCACTTTGTTTCTCTCATGTTTCATGTGTCAAATTCCGAGTCGTGTCTTGAGAGTAAGGAATATATAAAGTTCGCCAGAACCCGAAGATTGAAGTACTTTGACTTCGGATTATAGATTGTGAAATCTTAGGAGATGGACGCCTACGGGAACTACAAGCACAAGAGTAGGGACGAAATTCTATCTTTAGGACATTGCATTTATGCAAGCCTCAATCTCCAAGTTTGTCAGTTATTCTAACTTTCTCTCTAGTTGTTTATATTAATCTCATATATAATTGATGTTGTGAATTTCCTTATGATTATTATCATTGGAATTATATTGTTATTTTTCATATTTTATAATATTGCCCCAACAGTTTTATCCCGTAAATCAGAAAGATGAAAGTGAACAAGAAGTCTTCGAAAATGTACACAAGCTTTTCAATAGGGTCAAGCTCAGGAGAAAGTAAAAATGCAAAGTGAACAAGTCTATGCAAAGAACATGTCTCAAAGCCATTCGCTCTTCCGCGTGTTCAACCAAACAACTCAGGTTTCCAAATGTGGAAAATTGGTTATTTGTGACTAATCCAACTATACAAGTTCCAAATCAGACCGGTACCACGACATATCATTTTTCTCCCTCCCTGCCTTTGACGATTTAAGGGCGTCAACAGTTCTGCTGAAAATTTTTGCAATCCTTGAGACGCCAGGAAAATCATTTTCGAACGAGTCCACACACTGATGCTGTTAGAAGGTCCCTGAATTTTGTATCTATAGCGTAGAAACTCTTGCGAACCAACTATCCTGTATGATTTTCTCCTCCCCGTGTTAAAGGCAGACACAGAACCAGAGGCTAGTTCCGAACCACACTATGATCACAGGGCATAAATACGGTTCACTTCTGAATCAGACTCTGAGTGACGCATGGAATTGTTAGTTCCATTCCTCCTCGACATCTTCTCTCTCTTCCTCAGTCTGCGAAGCCTTTTGGTCTTCACCACATAATATGTCATGGTACCAATAACTCCCCCAATTGTAAGTCCCCCTATAACTGTGACAAGGATTGCAGCCCACACATTATGCCGCCCAACCACTATATACGATGAAGAAATAAATGCTACTGTAGTGCAGACAGAGGCTAGCCACATCAACTTATTGATCACTTCCACAACCCTCCTCTCCGTCTTTGTCTCCCCCCTGACGAGGGTGATTTGTACCAACACAACAGCCAATGATGAGAAGAGTGAAACGGCATTGGAAAGGATAAAAATTTTAAATGATACTCGGATTGACACAACAGCTGCCCCGGTGTCAAAGTCACCGCCAGGAAGTGTAAATATAGCTGCAAAAGCTACTGTTGCAAAGAGTGAAGCAACCACTGTGACTGAGTTAGTGGCATTATTGATTCCTTCCCTCTGTAGCTTGCGGAGCTCCTTGGCAATTCCAGTAACACTCTGGTTCGTTTTGCGGGCTTGTTCAAGCTGATTATGGACATTTTTTTGTATCTCTGTCACGGTGTTTCTAAGCTCATCCCGTGGCTGGTTAAGTTCATTTGCTCGGAAAGCACCATATTGAGTCAAGGTTTCCTTAATTGTTGTGATTTCTTCAGAGTATGGAAGTCCTTCGGCTATATCAAGAGGTGTTTTCTGGTCTCTTGTTAGTGCATTCACATTTGTATCACGAATGAGCAACAGCACATTGACTATCTGCAAGCGTAATGAGAAATTAAATTGAATAAAGTCAATACTAAGTATCCGATCATAGAACAAGATCATATTAACATGTCAAAACATGAAGATCCAACAATGGAAATACATACATCTACTCGCTTTTTCCTGGTGGCCACATGCAATGCTGAATTGCCGAATTTGTCTGGAAGCATGACAATAGCTGGATCCGCATCGACAATCAACCTCACAACTTCACTGCTATGACCTTTTACGGCCATATGCAGAGCAGTTTGTCCTTTCTTATCAATTCTTCTTGCTAGTTGTGGATCCTTGCCAAGCAAAGTTTTCACAATTTCTACATGCCCCTGTCGCGCAGCAAGATGCAACGCATTCTTCCCATTGGCTTTCGCTACTTCCAGCAAACTAGAATCTTTGGTAAGTAATTCTTTAACGACGGCTGTATGACCTCTTGTAGCAGCAGACACAAGAGGGGTAGCATTTGCCTGGCCAACTGTTTTGCTAAGCCCCGGGTCATGGTCTAAGAGTACCTGGACAATGGCTGCATAAAGCTAGTTATTGAGCTAAGGTGACATGGTATTGAAACTCGATTAATCACCAAAGACAAAGCAGAACCAACTCCAAGTGAATGAGCTAAAACAAAATCAAAACGAAATATAACACAACACTGTTTCAACTCATCGTGAATAAAAACCTCTGATCTTTCGATCATCAATGCTATAAAATGTGCATTAGTAACATCATTCAATGGTAATGACCGTCACACTAAAAATTTCTCCATTTCAAGTTTCAACATTTCCTAAACACATAGATACATATTACTGAACTGAAATAATAATTCAAATTCCGGCACGGATTATCTAACTTTATGGTTACCTTGGTGCCCTTTATTTGCAGCAATATGCAATGCATCAAACCCAATTTGATTCTTCAACAAAATACCCTTCTCCGTCATGTAAGGCAGAAGCTCCTCCACTATAGCAAGATGGCCCTGCTCCGCTGCTATGAAAAGTGCCGTCTCTCCCAACTCATTCACCTCATTCACAATAGCAGACCTCATCTCCTCCACCTCTTCATCAAACTCGGATCCCACCATCTGGGCATCAATCTCCCCCAGAAACTGCTGCACCTGCTGCCAAGTCCCCTCGGCGTGCAGCCAGGTGGAGCTCTGTGTCATTGTGGCGGCCGGTCACCTGCTTCACATACTTCTTCCTCCCCAACTGATCAATGCGCTTCCCGGAATTCGACACAACCAGAGACTTGCTGGAATTTGAAACCAGCAATGCCTTGCCGGAATTCGAAACCAGCAGGGCCTTGCTGGAATTCGAGAAAACCAGGGCCGGCCTCGACGGGTGTGGTGAAGACGGCGGCTCCGACAGAGCTCCTGGGGTTGAGGGCTGCACCAGCCCCTTCTCCAAGTCCCTTTCACCTCCTTACAAATCAAATAAACTCCACAATTTAAATCTTTATTCATAAATAATTAAAAAAAAACAACGGATTGGATGATATAGTCAGTGAATATATAATCATAATTGAGAAATTAATACAAAAAAAATTAGCAAAATTAATGAAATTTATTTTCTGTTTTTCGCGCGAAATTGATCAAGAAACGAAAATGGGCAATGAGGGAACATTCAATTCCTAATTCCATTTTCTTCCATTTTCCCGCAGTTTCTCGGCAGCCAAACACACAATAACACGCAGAGAGAGAGGGAGAGAGACGGAGAGGAAGTACCTGAATCATGCCCCGGTCCCAAACGGATTCTCATTGTGAAAATCGAGACTTTACGTGCTCATTTTTCTATTATATAAAATTATAAAATAAAAAAAATGCGACGAATTGATTGGGAGGAATGAAGAATGTGTGTGATCTGGGTTTTCAAGGCGAGGAAGGAGGTGGAGCTGATGGGGACGGGGCGGCAGGAGGAGGCGGCAGGTGGCGGGTGGTCAAGAACGGCGGAGTTTTCGGTTTTTTATTTTTTTTCAAATTAAAAAAAAATGAGGTTGACATATTAAGAAAATAAAAATAAAATAAAAAGAACGAGGTCGTTAATTTGGCGCCAGCCGGGCTTTTCCATTTTTGACACCACGGCGCACGGGGATCGGACTACACCCATATATGCCAAACAAGGTTGCTTGTGTAACAAGAAAAAGCATAAAAAGAGATTTTGTATTCTTGAAGTTGCTTGGAAAAAAAACACATAATTTGAATCTTTTGCTATTACCTTATGTAATGTCGATGAAAAGCAATTGAAAATCTTAAGGGAATTGAAAGGCCCCGATAGTTTAGGATTGAGAAATTTGTTTGCAGCATAAGCGAAGTCGCAAGTGAAGAAATTATAAAATTCATTGCTCTGTAGCGATATGTAAAGCGTGACTATTAAAAATAATAAGAAAATATATCGATATCATCCTTCAAATTTGTCAGATTGTTTTGAGGAGAAATTTAACAAAATTTAGTAATAGATTGTATTGTCTTACAAAAATATTTCTTGTTTTCATTAGAAAAACAAGATAAATATGAATACAACTCTAAATAATTACTCACCAATTAGTTTGTCTTGATGTTTGTTTTTCCGTCAAAGAGAAAAAAAAGGAAAGAATTCATTTCAACTAAGTAAGTATAAATAAACATTAAACAAACCCCTTATTTGCTATTAAAAGAGAAATTTTATTTAAACACATATAATCTCAATGTACACCTAAATGTGAATTTTCTTTTTTACCCTATTTATTATCATCAAGTGCAAGATGAAATTAATTATTAAACTAAAATTTATTAATAAACGCACACCCAATAATTAAACCATACCATCACGCAATCTTTATCATACATTCAATCTGACTAAAAACCTCAAGATGCTCTCATGGAGAAAGAAAAAACAAAAAAGCTGTTTTGGACCGATGGATAGTGATTTTGAAGTTTTGAATCCTGCAACTAATGTATGAATCAATTTGTGCAAGTTTTTTTTTCATTTGATTTCAATTTTTTAGGGTTTAAGAGTGTATTGCCTGCAAAAAATTTCCTCGTTAGCCCAAGTATGTGTGCAAAATAAAAGAACGTAAAAAGAGATTTATGCCTGAAAAGTTTTTTTCAGGGTTTATCAGCGTAAGATTGCAGCCATTGTGAAGGTTGTGCATTTTTGTAAGGTAGCCATGGGATTTTACATGGTTGCAGCCATGCGATTTTCCATGGTTGCACCATGCACTTTTATGTAGCAGAATTCGATCGAAAGTACACCATATTTTGGCAGGATTTCATTGAATACTGATGTTTGTTTCAGTCGTTCGCCCCGAATATAATTATGTCTTTCGTTTTATTTTATTTTGAGATTCATGAAAAATCTCATTTTTAATAGTCTTCTTAACATTTCTCTATTATATTTTGCGTTATTAATTTCTAACCAAAAGCATTAAAGTTCTTGTTTCTTGTGTAAAAAAAAGAAACATGTCATTTGAAGAAGCCTCATTTATCAGAGCATTTTCAAAAATGGCTGACTTAATAATTTGACATATTATTAACATTTTTCTTCCACTTGATATGCCAAAATTTATTACTTCATTTATGTTTTTTAAACAAAAATG
This sequence comes from Pyrus x bretschneideri, assembly GCF_019419815.1. Lineage (NCBI taxonomy): Eukaryota > Viridiplantae > Streptophyta > Magnoliopsida > Rosales > Rosaceae > Pyrus > Pyrus x bretschneideri. Next base: position 3,757,900 of record NW_025999779.1, read on the forward strand.
ATAAAAGTTAAGTTGTTGTTGGTTTAAAAAATAATAAAATAATACATAATATGCTAGCATTTAAGATGAGGCAAGTAAAATGCCTTTAAAATTAGCAAAAAATCATATTTGAAAGCAGCTTCATCTTTCACATCAGTTTTAACATAACGATTAGAGTAAATACTACGTCATTTGTTACTAGTATATATTTATATAACATTTTTTACATCTCTTCGAGATAGTGTCACGTACCAAACGTAACAATTAAACACACTTATGGGCATAAATGTGTCGGCGGTTTTAATAACAGTAAACCCTGCGAGAGTCCGACAGAAGAAACACTTAAACACATGGACATAACCGACGCAAGGAATCGTTAATAATATCAACATCGAACGCATCCAATCTTCATCTTCTAGAATAAATGCGAGTCTGTTTTCACTTCACTGGCACAACCTCACAAGACGAGTTTTTTTCCGTTCCAATTACGGCCGTGATCACAAATCAAAACAGCAACGTTTTCGCCATAAATGGGCAACTCCCACGGTCCACCACCGTAAACGCCGTAACGGCCCCGGGTCCAGTGAAACGGCCAATTCGGGCTTTAAATATGGTTCGCCGGATCAAGCAGCTCAAATCCCTAGCTCTAGCTCAACGTCAGCTAAGAAGACCAGCAGCAGCATGGTGGTTGCCTTGCCGTACGCTCACGTCGACTCGAGCTTGCGCGCCCTCTCCGCCCAGGCCGAGGGCTTCGGCCGGCTGGCAATCGGCGGCCTCCACGGCGCCGTTTACCACGTCACCACTCTAGCAGGTCAGTTTGTTAATTCAATTTGTTAACTAAATGTGTGTTCTTGTTAATTTTAGCTTCGAATCACTTTGTAAATGTGTTTGTTTTGTGGTATGAAAATTTGGGTTTTGCTTGTTTTGAAAGTTTAATTTGTGGGTTAGTGTTTAATTTGCAATTAGTTGGAGTAAAACTTGCTTATGGGGATTGGGATAGTGGAAATGCTTATGGGAATTTGATTCGAATCCCTTTTTGAGGGGTTTGGTCAGTTCAAATGGATGATTTTGTAGTTAATTGAGCATGCCAACTCCAAAATATGAATCTTGCTGTTAAATTAGTAAATTTGATTGTATCTCTTGCTGCTGTTTCATCTATTGAGAACTTGAGATTGGCATTTGATGTCGTGAACTGTGTATCGTGTGGAAGCATAAATTTTAATTGTTTGTGTTTATATTTGCTTGTAGATGATGGTCCGGGTTCACTTAGAGAAGGATGTCGTCAGAAAGAACCGCTTTGGATTGTCTTTGAAATTTCAGGCACTATCCATCTCCAATCTTACTTGAACGTGTCATCGTATAAGACTATAGATGGGCGCGGTCAGAGGATTAAACTTACAGGGAAAGGGTTGAGGTTGAAGGAATGTGAACATGTCATTGTATGCAATTTAGAGTTTGAAGGTGGTAGAGGGCCAGATGTTGATGGCATTCAAATAAAACCCAATTCTAAACACATATGGATAGATCGCTGCAGCCTTCGTGATTATGAAGACGGACTTATCGATATCACCAGAGGAAGCACTGATATTACAATTTCCAGGTGAGGTGAATCCTCCCTCCATGTTGAAAGTCATTAGTCATTTGTCTAATCCTTGCAAAATTTAAGTTTCTGTGTTTAACCATTGTGCAGGTGTCATTTTTCACAGCATGATAAAACAATGCTGATTGGCGCAGATCCCTCTCATATTGATGACAGATGCATCCGGGTTACCATTCACCACTGTTTCTTTGATGGAACCAGACAGAGGCATCCTCGTGTTAGATTTGCGAAAGTACATCTATATAACAACTACACCCGAAACTGGGGCATATATGCTGTTTGTGCTAGTGTAGAATCTCAGGTAGTATCAATGGATATTATATATTGCTTGAATACCCTTTTCCAAGTATTTGATCCCATACAGATATTTATCCCATACAAGGTGAATATGGTATTTATTATTTTTCCACTCCAGATATTCTCGGAATGCAATATATATGAAGCAGGACAGAAAAAAGTGGCATTTAAGTACCTTACGGAGAAGGTATGTCCATTTCATTTTTATCTACATGCCTTTAAGATTTCTTACTCACATAATTGTGCAGTTTTATTCAGCATTTGACAATTCAGAAGTTGATCTAAAGATATTGTATGTTAGTATTCTGCAATATAACTTGTATGAGTGCTAGCACTTTTGCTCATCCCATCCTATGATCTAGAAATTTGTAACTCTGATCACTATGTAAGGTCAGACTCTTTCATCATGATATAAGTTGATGCCATATATTAAGTTTGTAACTTTATCCATGCATTTTAATCCTGTTCTAGCTGTTAACCTTTGGAATTTCCAAGGGGTTAAGAGATACCTCCAAATTTCCAACTTCTTATTACCGCCCTCTTAGCAACCTATAAAGCTGATCTCAAACTGGAAGCATTGGATGTGTTGATCAAGATTCAACCATACTTAACCAAATAAAAATGAAGATAGTGTAGGCCTAGTGGTGGTCATTGATGATAATCATGATATCCATAAGTAATTTTTCAATGCGGGTGAAAGTTGGTCAGAATAGTGCATAAACTTGAGTAAGCGCATTTGTTTTTAGTAAGGGTTGGTCAGAATGGTGCATAAGCTCGAGCAAGCGAGTTCGTTTTTAGTTAGGTACTGAATGCTGAGTTGAGTTATTTCAAGAAAGTTTTAACATGAATGCATATAATGCGATATTTTATTTCTATTAATCCAATTGAAGGCTTGATGAATGAGAATACGTTCCTCGCAGACTTTAATTGTAGACTTGTTTGTTCAATTAAAGCTACTGTCAATTCATCCAGTACATGGCCATTGACTTGTATTTTGCTAATGAGACTAACTTGTTTACTCCGGCTTTCCTATAGGCAGCGGACAAGGAGACGGCAATGACTGGCCACATTAAGTCCGAAGGCGACTTATTTGTAACGGGAACTCAAGCAGGATTATCCCCCGATGGTGGTGAACATTGCGTGTTTCATCCTACCCAGCACTATCAGACATGGACAAAAGGACCGCCCGTGGACGATCTTAAGATTGTTCTGCAACATTGCACAGGATGGCAGTGTGTTCCGCGGCCAGCTGATCAAGGATTAGCGAAGTAGCCTCGAGGAAACTAATATTCCCTTGAATTCCCAAGTTTTATATGGTATTCAATTTTCGGTTTCCGTCTTAAATTTAGTCGACCTCATGTATTTCATCTGTGTAAAATAACCAGTTTGTTATTCTATCGGTAACAAAGATTAATCTGCGCATTATTTACGCAGTCCTATTATTCACCGCATAATAAATGGAACCCATGTGCTGGAGAAGTTTATCATTTGGCCCGGAACACGGGTGGGTATACCACGTGTCATTATACAAGTGGAGGAAAGTTTAGTTTTTCAGTTAATTTTGGGTATGTTTTTGGGTAAGGGCCGATATGTGTATCCCAAATTTGCAAATAAACCTGCATTAACCAAAGAAGAAGACGACGAAATTGTAATAAACCTGCAAATTTGCAAATAAGTCTGCAATTACCATGGAAGAAGACGACGAACCTGCAAATATACAAAGGTTTTTCAGTCCTCATAATGATATATTTAGAATTAAAAAATATATGATTTAACCATGATTATGTTAGTAGATAGTGTCAAGCTTTAAAAGTGATGGTTAGCATACAACATAGTTTATGAAGGTGAGTAAAAATGCACTTATTAAGTTTTCTAATACAAGTATCTCATTCCACTTGTATATAGACAGGCGACGTATCACCTCGTGTTTCGAACATACTAAAAAAATTTGTTCATGTGCTAAAAGTATTATAAACCCCGTGTTCAACGTGGGATGAACGGATAATTTATATTCTAAAATATACAGTCAATAAATGTAACACGTGTCATAGAGTAGTGTGATGAGAAATGCTAAGAAGGTTCTTTCAAAGTGAAATTCTCCACCACCTCATATTTTTTACATGATATTTTATAACATTAGCACGAGAATTGTGAAAAAAATATGAGATGATAAAGAGTATGTGAAAAATCTAATTTTTAAGAAAGTTTCCTTTGGCGTCTCTTGTGACAATCATTGATGCTTATTCTATCTAATGTTGGGTCATAGGCTCTTGGAAATTGGTAATTAACTTTAAGGAAGTATTGATACGGGACCATAACATTAATGTCAATTGATGAATGCCAAGGTACTTCCCTATTGGGTCAATATAAAAAGGCATTTTCATATTGAGAAACTTATGCTGGTGTATAAAATTTAAGAAATGCTAAGGAGATTATCTCAAAATAAGACTCTTTATGAACAAGAGAGAAAGTTAATTTCATCCTATTATGCCTTTATTTATAATAGTAAGGAAAATTAATTTCTTACTCTTTTAGAATTACAACTCTTAACAGGTAATCAACTCCTAAAAAAAATATAATTGATATTTCAAGAAATACTAAGATTTACATAATCGTATTTCTAATCTAATAGAACTGTAACATTCTTAACATTTCTCTAAAATATTTGTCTTACTAATTCTTTAACACAAATATGAGTAGAAACTTCGGTTTGACTTTATCAACAGCAGTTGTAAGTTGACTATGTATGTTTATATGGAGAACACATAAATGTCTTGCCTTCATTTCAAATTTTGAGATTTTCAAATCCCGACGTGTCGATTTTGTCAAACACATGGACCGCTAAGCAAAAGAGTAATTTTAAATGTAAATGCAACACAATTTTACAACGTTATTATCTAAATTATAAAATTTAGATTTGTCTTTTCATTAATACATTTTAAGAGTGAAACAGACTAATCATGTCATTCATTCTTATTAAGAAGTTTTAACGAAATACTTTTGGTACTGTTTATTTTTAACAAAAATGATATTTTTACTCTAAAAAGTCACTTTTAGTACTATTCACTTACAACATTTTTTTGTCATTTTGATTGAAACTCAAAATTTTCAAGTATTTTTCAGTTAATTTTTCTTTCTTATTATAACATACCCCACATGACTTGTGTTTTCAGTACTCATACAAATTTTTTTTTCCTTAAAAAGAAGACTAACTGGTAGTAAACAACGGTTACCCACCCCCTCCAGACTTGAAGGAAGCTAATTGAGATTGCATCTTACCCTTTGCCACGATCAAGCAGTCTCAGGACTTCCCCTTTTTTCATTGGAGAGTTGATGTTTTCACTTTTCTACTGGACGACTTGCCGTGGATTCATGCAGTTTTGTTTTAAGTGAGTGCGAGGACGCATAAATGAACATAGTTGTTTTTGTCTACCAGCACGAGATTCTGCGGCTGTGTTTTTGTCAAAACTCCAAGAGCCACCACACCAAATGAGAAAAAATATATTTTCTGATGCTTGGTGGTTGCGGTTTTGTTCCTACATGATTAATTTCTAATTACAAATAATTGAGGGTTTAACAAATCTATCACCCTATCAGCTTCCAACAACAAAATCCTGATAGAAAAACAAGAGATTAAACAACAAATACAAGGCTGTAAAGCTACCAACAAATCATACCGTCCATTCCATCATTTTGACAAAAAGTGCAATTCCTTGTGTTTTCCCTTTCTGTTTTTATTAACAGTCAATATAAATTAACCTCACGCAATTTGGGGACCATTTTTCTGGGGAGTAACAATCAAATTGAAGCTCCAAGAGGGCAAATTTATACGGGACGAGTACATTGCTATCTTGACGTCTCTTGTTAATAATATAATGTTATGTGAAAAGAAATTTATACCTAATGTTGTATCATTAGTATTGAATGTAACAATAATAGTGTACCAGTATCATCGATCCTCCAGACAAATATACGAGACCCGCCTGTTTAGCTTATTAGTATTATGCACTACAAGCAGTGTTTAAAATTTCGTCAATATGTTCGATGGTTTCATGGATATATCCAAAAAAGCAGAGAAAGATATGGAAATTGGGGGTTGAAGTCTGAACTTTACCTCATATTGGAGAAACTCTTATATTTTGTTCAAACTAATATTTGACAATTCATAAAATCTCATTTTAAATTTTCATCATTTCTATCTAAAGCAACTGATATCGATATTCGATATATCCATTGATATTTCTACATATTTGCATGTCGATATTTCCTCAATATTAATATTTTAAACACCGATTACAAGTAGCTCTTAACATATTTGTGAAAATAGTTTGATTATCATGTGGATTTATCATACTTGCGCAAAAGATAATCCATGCAAGTTTTAGGGTTTGTCGAACCTCCAGTCAAATTGTTCAATTATAAAAATTGAGTAAGAGATGAGTTATGAACTTGGACATACTCGATCCTAGCTTTAGCCTAGTACATAACAGTGAATTCGAAAAATGTAGAATATCATCTCGTTAGAAACAGAATAAAAAAGAGCTAATGCATGGATGTGAAAGGAATATGAACATATGGGTCAATGTTTTGAATTTACAGAAATATAAGGGGTGATTTTATAAGTACAAAATAGTCAATAAGTCGTTACACGTGACAGCAAAAACTAACTAATTCAAATTCTCTGACGTGTTCGCGCGCGCGCTTTCATACAGCAGAAGAAAACAAAAAATATATACCTCCGGAAAAATCGCCACAAAACCGGCGATTAAATACAAGACAAAAAATCGGCGCCAGTTATAATTCTCAGGTCTCAATGGCTCAGCCGATGAGACAACGACGACGGTGGAAAAAACAGGTCGGATAAGTGATTTCCAACATCTTCAGGGGCAATTCTGGCATAAAGCGCCCCGCTTCTCCCGCCCCCGACCGTCATCCTGTGCGCTTCGTAAAACTCCCGGTAAACCGGAACGAGCTTTTGCCCTACCGAAACTTTAATATCGTCTCGGAGTTTTGGGTCGGGTACGACACTCGTCCTTTGTTTCCGATTGGCTTCGTCAAACGCGAAATTGAAGTTGCGGAAGATCAATCTCGCTTCCTCGGGACAAATCTGAGCCGTCGGATTCTCCGGCAGCGAAGATAACACTTCCTCCCAAGCCAATTTCTCGTAGTTCGCCGCGAACTGCCGTACTTTCGCCTCGTGCTTCGAAATCCAGTCCTCGCCAAGGAGGTACTGGAGATTCGACGTACGGACTTTCGAGATTAAGTGCTGGAGATTGTTGGCGAGGAAGAGGTACGAGAGTGCGACATCCTTGTAGTGCTTGGCCTTGTCGTTGAGCTTGCAGAGGAGGACGAGGACGAGCCACGCCATGCGGGCGGAGATGGCCGGTGCAGGAGCTTCGTCGGAGACGGGGCTGTCGAAGTATGATTTTGGATGGGATGATTTCGCCGGCGGAGGCCAGTCGGTAATAATGTCAGCGAGGACGTTGCTGTAATCGGTGAGGAGCGAGAGGTAATTCATCGCGCGGAGAGTCAGATCGTGGATCCCGCCGCCGGTGGGGACGGATTTCGACGAGTCTTTCTGGACCATGGACTCGAAATCGGAGAGCAGAGATAGCACCGATTCGCTGAGTTTGATGAGCGAGTTGAGGGCCTGAGAACGGACGGCAGCCGTGGATTCAAAGCCGAAGATGGATTCGATCTCCGGCCAGTTCTCGGAGATCGCAGTGTACATGTCGAGGAGGCGGAAGATGTCGAGAGAGTTCTTCTTGCTCTTCACCGCCACCAGAACTTGCGGGAAGCCGAAGAGCAAAGTCGCTGCCTCGCGAGAAATGTCCGTGAAGCAGGACTCGCGGATCGAGGCAGAGGATGAGAACACGTGGTCGCAGAGGATTCGCTCGCCATTGAAGAGCGTGGAGATCGAGATCTTCACCGTGTTCAACCAGCTCTTGTATCTCAGATCCAGAACCTCCCGGTCCATCTTCCCGATCTGCGACGAGCTGAACCGCTCGACGCCGAGCTTGTACATTCCCTCGTCGATAATCGATTTTCTGATGATTTTGTAGATGTGGACGCATTCCTTCGAATATCCCGATGTGATCATGCATTCGGCGATTAATTTCAAGTCGTTCATAGCGATGGCCGAGACCTGTTCGACTTCGAGGATGGCGTCTGTGGCGAATTTTACGTCGTCTTCTGTGGTGGCGCCGCGGTCTTCGTCGTCATCAGATATGCTGGACCGGGTCGAGGCGATAGAGGACCTGGACCGGGTGGAGACTGATTCTGGGTCGAGGTGCGCCCGGTTCATGGAGAGGATCTGGTAGAACTCTTTCTGGAGGCGCTTCATTGCCACCTGCATGAGGCTTTGCGCCTGAACGAGTTTTTCTGAGGTGGGGTCCTCCTGGACGAGGTAGTGCATGGCACTCTGGAGGTCCGTCACGCAGCGGATAAACTGCCGGGCTTCGTTTTTGCTCTCGTAGAATAAGGAAGTGACTTTGGCGTACGTGGAGGTGTCCGGGTTCCACTTCATGACCAATACGGCGGCGTTGTCGATGATCTGCTGGATCATCGCGTCCGTGAAGTTCTCCACGGGAAAGCGCCGCGGGGTTGGAAATGAAACGGAAGGCCTAGAAGGGGAAGAAGAGTAGGCCGCCAACGACGGCGTTTTGGAGTGTAAGCACAAGCTCCTTATTCCTTTTATTGGCATTTTCAATTCTGATAATCCTATTGGCTTGGATTGGACTGGATTAGATTTTCTCGAGAAAATTTGGTGGGTGTTGTGTGTGGGATTTGGAGGGGAGAGGGATATTGTGATTGTGTTGGTGTTATCGTTGGGACTGGAGAGTGGGAGGGGGTATATATAAGAGGGAGATGGTGAGCGTGGGATTTGACTTTTGAAACTGGTGGGAGTCATCATTTATAATGCCAAGGCCCGTACATGACCCTTACGCGCTTGTGTAGACAAACTAAACGACAACTTCATATTAGGAGGAAAAAGGGTTGGAGATTACTTGTCGCAATGAGACACAACTATTCAAATAAATCACGACTCATGTGTACGGCCGGATTTTTTTTATTTTTTTATTTTTTTAACAAATGATATTGTTTAGAATAATTTATATTTTGCGAGAATCTAAGATTTCCACTTACAAGTAAAGAGAAATACTATTAAACTGCAGTACTAAGCTACTGTTGACTACAAAAATTACAAAACCTACGTGGCGCGCAGGCCGAGTAACTAATGAGCTAACTACGTCATTCGGTCGAATGCGGGGCGTGCCAACTCGTCGGCCGAGCTCGGTCGAGGAGTAAAATGTGATGTTGTCGCGTTGGGTGCGCTGTTGACTTCTGCATTTTGCGATTGCGACCGAGGAAGGAACGCTCTCGGTCTCTGGGTTCTATAGCCTGAAGACAAGGCTACTAATTCTACGGAGTTCACAAGTCGTCGGAGCCTGATTCGGTCACTGTGATTATATTCGTAAGAGTATAAGCACGCCGAATCGAGACCAAACTATATGGGCACAGGTACTCAAATGTGATGTATGTCTTGATGGTAAACGTAGTTCGGCCGTCGGAATGCCGAACCCTGAAACTTACTTGCGAGTATCCAATCATAAAACCACTCGGCGTCCAATGCGCCGAGCAATGCAATTCATAACACCCTACTATGCCGGAAAGGCTTAGTAAGATGACCTCTACCAACAAGGACTCGAAAATCCTTCTCGGCCGAGACTTAGATAGATAATCGGTCGACCTCGACGCAGTGCTGTTTATCCAAACTGAAGGTGCTCCTCGGTCGGCTGATTCTGCGGCAGCAGTGCTGTTTATCCAAACTGAAGATGCTCGCCGGGTGCTTCCACAGTGCTGTTTATCCAAACTGAAGGTGTGTCGGCAGGGAAAAGAAAAGGAAAAAATCTCAAGGTGTTTGAGAGGTTTTTTGCGCAGGGCAATTGTATGCTGAGTTGAAGGTCCTTTCTATTGCGTAATTTCTTGTATTTATAGCACCTCATTCCCTGAAACCCATTCGGATTTGACTTGGGAGTCCTTGTCCCATTTTACCTCTAGCTCGAACAATCCTACCCCCTCTGGGACTCTGAATTCTCCTCCTTTTGAGGCTTTATTTCTTGCTGGTCGAGAATCCTGGTCGCACCAGGACTTCCTCGATCCTTCTACTCATCTGGACCTCTTAGGATAAGATTCGGCTGACCTTGCCAGCTGGCCCGGGTTTTATTATTCGGCCCATAGTATTTGTCATTACCTTGGGCCAAGCACATCCTGCTGCTCGGCCCGATCATAATATTTTGGGCCCAAACAGCGACGTATAACCGGATGTTTTCAATCAATTGAATTATAAGTTCTTTTTTTTTATTTATTAAATCGTACAGGTTAAATAACAATATTATCTATATATATATGGCCATTACCCTAAAATGGTGAAGCTTTCGATATATCAAGAATGCCCCTTCCTTTCTTGAAACTCTTGTTTAATTAAGAAGGGCAAAATAGTAAAAATGCCCCATCTCTACGCTTTTTTTAATAAACATATTATCTATACTAAGGGGGAATGGGTGGGCTTAGCATCATAATGGACTAGGAATAATGTGGTTCAAATTCGCCTTTGACGAAAATCAAACATAAGACCTCTTACTTACAAGTGAAGGGAAATACCACTAGATCGTAGAAATAAGTGACCACGTTTTTTGAATTTCATATTCTGCATTAATTTTTTTTTAAACAAAAATAAAAATGAAGGAGCAAATTGTCATACATATGAGCGTGCGGCCAGTGGCGAATCTAGGATTTCAAGATCGGAGGGTCCCAAGATAAAAGTTCCAAAAAAAAAAAAATATATTAGACTAGTTTGGTTCCATAGCACTATTTTTTATTGAATTTGGTTCATTGAATAATCAAAATTAATCAACCACATCAAGTGGCTCAGTGATAAGGGCGCGGATTTCGGCTCTCAAAATACAAAAAACAGAGAGGTCCTGGGTTCGAGGTTCTAAGCTGATGAGTCTGCTTGACTGTGGCCAGGAGAACCATGGCTTGCCACTAGTTGTCCCGTCTTTAATAAAATAAAATAATAATAATCAAGATTAATCTCAAAGGTAATAAAACCAACAAATTCTCCTCAGCAACATAACGCATCAATTAATGACTCTACAAAGATGAAATTTGTTCAATGTAACATATATATTACAATTGGGAGTTGAGACTAGAGTCTAGGATTAAAAAACTTAAATGAATTTGGAAGAAATAAATTTAGGCAGCTAAAGGTGGTGGAACAAAAATTAGAAACCTCTTCTTCTTTGTTATAAGCACTGCTACATGCACATCCATGGAGGCAACAAGCCTCTCCGCTGCACCTGCTCAAATTGTTGGAGGGTCCCAAAGATCGATCACAAGTGTTTCTTCGGATTTCCGGAGGGTCCCGGGACCTCTCGGGTCCCTATATGGATCCGTCCATGCGTGCGGCCATGGCGAAGATTGTTGCGATTAGAGCGGCGTTGATGGCATCCAAACAGATGGGCTATGCAGTGGTGGATATTGAGTCTGATTCTTAGTCTTTAATTCGAATGCTCAACGGTGAGTGGGCTATAGATGCTAGCTTGGAATGCTTATTTCATGACATTCGATGTTTGGTGTCTCAAAGTAGGAGAAGTGAGGTTTATGTTTGTTAAGTGGAGTGGAAATGCCCTGCTCATGGAGGTGCTTTCTTTTGAGAAGCTTTCGATCCAGAATTTTTGTTTAACATTCTTGTTGAATGTGTAAAACTACAGTTATAAAAATCCCCGCATAGTGTTGCCTAGGCCCCGCCTAGGCGCTAGGCGGCTGACTACCACCCTGATTAAAGCCAAAGCGTTCGAAAATTAAGAAAAGGCGCATAGACCTGCTGAGGCTCCCGCCTAGACCTCCTAGGGACCCGTCTAGCCAGCCTAAGTTGCGACTCACTTAGACAAAAAATAGATAACTCTCATTTTACGTTTTATTTTTTTTCAATAAATTGTAAGAGACTTATTGAATACTTAAATGAACACACATTATATTCTTGTTTCCCCATATGTTTTCATTATATTCAAATACTTCATAGTATATATATCATTCTATTTTGAAGTTTGTGATGAAATTATATATATTTTAAGTATAAACAAACACTTATTTACACAAAAATATAATAGATTTACTTAAATCTACTTAGTCCACCTAGCCGCCCACCTAAGCGCTAGGTTCAGCCCACCGCACAACTAATGCCTAGCGTCTTTTAGAACCTAGATTTCAATTAGACTAATAAAATTATCCTTTAACAGAAAAAGAAAAAATACACGTGAGTACGTGGCAAGAGGCTAGTAATAGTACTATTAAAAAAACATTATTATAATTAAGAAAAATAATCAAAGATTAATTATTTTGTCCGTTAGTTTTTAACTCTAGTCGCAATTGGGTGCTTAATTACGTATAAAATTATACTTAATTTATGATTTTGTCTGGGCGACCCTAAATTTTGGGGGTTAGTATAATGTTGTAATTTATGTTTAAGGGAACCTTATGTCTTATACATCACTAATATTCCCAATATTATTCTCCAAGTTGTTTATAAGTTGATAGATAATTCGCATTGCGTGTGGGACGTAAGCGTATATATCATATTAGAGGCACTGTGGTATAATATATTGTAATTTATGTTTAAAGGAACCTTATGTCTTATACATCACTAATATTCCCAATATTATTCTCCAAGTTGTTTATTAGTTGATAGATAATTCACATTGCGTGTGGGACGTAAGAGTATATATCATATTAGAGGCACTGTGGTATAGCATGATATTCTGTCCAAGTTATTTTATGTAGGGGGTGACGTTTTCACTAACAAAAAAACTAGAGGAAGAAAATATTGAATAAGATTTTATATGGAGGACGAAATAAATTCGAGAAAACTATAATATATTTGTGCCAACGTATCATTCATGAATTTCAGAAATGAAAAATAGATGGAAACAGAATTTCGATTTAGGCGAGATAACTTGTGAACCAATCTATCTTGAATTTATATTTTTTAGTTATTCACACTACGATACTTAACTTTTAGAGAGGTTAGTTAGGTCATACAATGAGGTAGCCATAACTAATTAAGTATCAATCGCAACATATATATTAAATGTCATCGTTATTCGTGTAAAATGAACTTGAATCATCTTACTTGTGAATACAGAAAAATATCATTAGACTGCACTTAGTACTAATTAATATCTTTAGTTTAATTATTTTTATAAAAAAAAAAATATTATTAATACAGAGAGAAAAGTACAAGACTATTCCCACAATCTCGAATGCTGGAATTTTTTTTTGTTTTTTTTCTCGGGACGACTAAATGAGTCGTGCAATGTATGCAAGGCCGAAATATTATCGGAGTAATAATTACATGCTTTGTATGATGAAATGGGAGATTAAATTGGTCGTCGAAATGTGAGATTAAATAGTCTTTTTCTCGGGAGGACTAAATTAGTCGTCGCAATTGTTATTTAATAATTCCCACTTCAGTTTGCCGTCTTATAAATTAAGGTGGAAACCGTGAAATGGAATATTCCAAACACTATTAGTAGGATGAGAAATCTTCCACGCCCATATTCCCGGCTGTTGCGTTATTATTAGTATATTTGTCAAAAGATAAACTAATATAATTAAGGGAGAAGTTCTTTTTTTTTTTTTTTTTTTTTTTTTGGTCTTTGTAGTGACATGATACATTTAATGTCACATTCGTGGTAAAAAAATTGTTAACTAAACCCCATGATGAGCCTTATATGGATTGATCATGCGACAACAAAATTGAACAACTCATGTAAGGCGAACACGAGGGTGAGATAGATGTCTTGGCCCGTCCAGGATTATAGCTCTTTGAAAAATTATTTTTAGATGAACAGTGTCATGTCATACTTATATATCATCTTCAACCGAAGGGTCAAACATAGCGCCCTCAATACTTTATTAATTTTAAGTTTATAATTTAAATTTATTGGTTAGTTTAATTAACTATCTTTGAATGTTTTGAAATCAAGCCGTTCAATTTAAATCAATTATTGCAACTGACGAGTTGGACTCTAAGAAAATGGCTAAGAAGGAACCACATTTGGCCAACCTGATGCCCCCTAAGCCACCCCTTCCATGCGCCACCCTACCCTCTTTCTTAGTTTTGCACAAGATTTCCTCTCCTTTCCCCTTTTTCTCTCCCACCATTTTGTGAATAGGTTTCCCATGGATTTGAGCCTCTACCCAGATCTAAGCTATGCTCCTCTAAAAGTCCATTCCTTGATTTGGGTCTAGATTTGTGGTTAGGGTAAGTGTCACCGTGTCACGACTGTTGGTGAGTTGGGTCCACTTATATTAGCTTGTTTTCATGGCGTTGACGCCCTACTCGACCAATTTGGTGGTTGCTTTGCCTTACACGCTTATATTCGCCAGTGGCGCTGTCTAGTGTGTTCAAATTTGGCAATGTCGTTTTCTTGTTCAAACAAATAAGGTGACTCTGGCACCTTAGGCTTTCAAATTTGACGTCACCACAACCTTGTGCTACCAATATCAGGGAACTCTACCGTCTTATGCGACCTAATCTGGCTGTGCCCTGACTTGTGGACGCAACAAAGTTTACAAGTGTGGTGAAGGTGCATGGTCTTGGTTAGGGTGTCTTTATTACTGAAATGAATGGACTAGTGGTTCCATTCTTAGAGTAGTATGTAGTTTGTTTGTGGTTGCGCGTATGCGTTGGCTGGATGTAGTCTCTACCTTGAGCAACGTTATATGGTCTTGTCTTTCAACAATGACGAATGTAGTCCCACTCTACTGCAATGACTTTATGTGGCCACATTTTTTTGCGATGGCTGCTGTGCATGGTTACCAGTATATGTTTTTTTTGCGTCTATCGTTATGTGACAAATTGTACTGGTGCTATTTTTTGTAGGTTTGTGCTTGTGGTAGCCGTAGATGGGGTTTACTATAATTTGTTTGATTGTGTGGATTTACTCCAGATCAATTTCTTGGTCACTAAAGCATTAGTGTACCCAAATGACACACTCTATATTTGTTTATGATGTTGAATGAAATACCATTCTATTTCTTTAAAAAAAAAAAAAGTCTGGGAACAAACTTGAAAACATTATTATTATTTTTTAGGCGATCGCAATTGCGTCATTATTATCTTAGACGACTTTCACTGCCCCAATAATATTTAATTACCTAGTCGATCATTGTAATTACTATGATCGATTTCCACCATGATCACTCAAACTAGCTAGAAGTTAATTTTAAATCACATACAGTTCACTTTTTTCATAGTCAAGTTCTGTTCACCTTGCAAGTTGCAAAAAATGAAAATAAAAATAGAGAAGAAAACAAACAAGAAATAGAAACTTCTGTGAAGATGAATAATATAATTATCATAATGACCACGTGATGATTATGCATAATTCACCACAAAAGTATTTATTTTGGTATTATAAACATTCTTGTGAAACAAAAATCATATATATGCAATATATATGGCCTAAAAGTGGCATATATATGACAATTTTCATAATAATTCATCATTTGAATTTATTCCGAATGATCACTTGTTCTATTTGTTCTCTGGTCATAAGTCATAACGCGATTTGGTTTTGGCAAAAAATATTGCTTGAGTTTTGTTTTTGTCTCGGGTACTGTCGTTTGGCTCCTTGCCCGAACATGCATCAGTGATCACTGCAGTACTCGTTTTCGATCAGCTGTTGGAGTTGGAACTTCGATCACCGACCGCTGTTAGGGTTTGATTCCTTTATTTCCGCGTGATACTAATATTAACCAACAAAGAAGATATATATAACTCCAAAAGTATCACTTGCCTCTCATTATTTCCATTATGTACGGATTCTAGACGATCGAGAAGCAAAACAATTTAATGTTAGTTTCATATGGATTGCAGCACATGTAGTTTTATATTTTATAATAACTTGTTTGTTCTTCGGCTGCTGATCGAATACATACTGTTGTATATTGTGCTAACTCGAGAAATGAACAAATATACTAGCATGCAGTTCAAAAAAAAAAAAAAAAAAAAAAAAACAATGAAAAAAAGAAACAAAAATAATTGGGTTTATTTCTAAGGCGACCTGCCAACTAATTAGACAGTCTAATGATACGTTTATTTCCACATGTTGAAAAAAGGCACAAGTTCGAAACTTTGTGTGTGTGTGTCCTTATATATCCTCCTCCCGCAATGATCAAAAGAATAGGGTTGAACAGGAGAGGAGAATTGGATGCAAATAGTCTAATTAACTAGAGTAGAGTTGTAGAAACAAACGTATGTATAAGTATTTTCTCATAGAGTTAATTTGTTGTCTCACGTTATATAGGTTAAGAAACCTTGCAATGAGTTAATTACATGAAATTTTCTATTTAAACACTACTTAAGATTCATAAAAGAATAATGATCATAAAACTTTTTTTGTAAATCTTGAATGAAGTTGCACTTAAGTATTTACATCCCACCCTAATTGTTTACAGTATTCCCAGTGTTTTCATAAAAGATGAGGCTTTTAGATATCGATATAGCTGGGGGTCCAAAATCTTAAGTTGTCATTAAGGAATAATTTAGGTACTTTGTGTGCAATTGTATGACAATAAAATCATATACCACATAGGGTTAGTTTGGGGTTGATGTGCTGTAAAAAAAAAAGCGTTGTTTTTAGAAGCAGGGGTAGAGCTGCTTCTGCTTTATGCTGTATTTAGCCCATGATTTTTACAAAAAGCAATTTTTTCTTTCATTTACCAGACACAATTTTAATCCCAACTTTTTCAAAAAGCTGCTTTTAAATAATTTCAGCAATCCCAAACCAGCCTTTAACCCAGCAGTACTGCAGAACATGCATGCATCATATTGGCAATGCAACTTTTTTATTGACATATGATCTTTAGATAAATAAATACAGCGTGAACTGTCAATTTAGTCCCTGAATTATCACTTGAGTGAAAATTAGGTCCCTAAACTATTTTTTTTTCCCTAGAAAAATCAGTCCTTGAATTATAAAAATCTACTAATTACATCCCTAATATTAAAATCCTTCAAAGTGATGGTGGTGGGTGAATATTGCAGCACTAGGTTCAAAAACTTCTCACTAGACAAGGGAATTATACACTAAAGATCATGTCTAAATACATCTGAGCAAAATGGCTATGCTGAAAGAAAGTACATGTACATTGTTGAAATTGCATTGACCTTACTGAGTACTGCAAAATTACCTTCCCAGTTTTGATTTCATGCAGGCCAAGTTCTGTGTACTTAATTAATAGAATGCCTTTTCACACCTTATCTATGAAATTCTCCATACACCTATTTATTTGGTAAACCTCATGTCTTGGCACATTTAAAAGTATTTTGTTGTAGTTGTCTCCCATTGTTAAAACTTATAACACAAACAAACTTCAGTCCAAAATTGTTCAATGTGTTTTCTTAAGATATGTAGGTCAATACAAAGAGTATATTTATTTCAATCCAATTTCAGGCAGGTTTTATGTCTCAAGACATGTTCTCTCTGATGAAACTAATTTTCCTTACAAAATGTTAGTTTCAAAATCAACAGTGTCTTCAACTTTGGCACCTTCCACACCACCATCTGTTGCATCAGTAGTCACAAGTCAAAATGTCATTATCTCTCATACAACATCTCTATCTTATGTATCTACACCATCAAATCAACCCAATAGAGCTTCAAAGTCTTTCACTGAACCAGCTAGTGTCTTAGAGTCTTTGAATTCACCACCTAGAGCTTCATAGTTATTCAATTCCATTTTGTCCGAGACCCTTTATCTAGTGCCTTAGAGTCTTTGAGCTCATCAAGTGATAGTATCTCAGGTTCTTCAGCATCTACACAGTCTCCAGTTCCTGTGGATCCTGATTTTCAACTTGAAAGTCTGAAAATTGCTCTTCCTCTACCATCTGTGAGTTTACATCCAATGCAAACAAGGTCCAAAAGTGGTATTATCAAGAAGAAAGCCTTTGTAGCTTCTATTTCAGCTTATGAGAATTCAATTGGAGAACCAACATCATTCAAATATACTAGTAAGGCAAAAGAATGGAAGGCAACTATGCAAGATGAAACTAATGCTTTACATGCTCAACATACTTGGTATTTTGTTCCATTTCCATTTGGTAAAAACTTGGTTGGATGTAAATGGGTCTATAAAATTAAGAAACATCCAAATTGCTCTATAGCAATGTATAAAGCCAGGTTTTGTTGCCAGAGGGGGTATAGTCAAGAGGAAGACATTGATTATAGTGAAACATTCAGCCCAATTGTCAAGACAACCACTGTTAGACTTACTTTAGCACTTGCAGTTCAATTGGTCTTTAAGGCAGCTTGATGTAAAAAAAATTAAAAAAAAAAAAAAACTTTTTTACGTGGTGATTTAACTGAAGATGTCTATATGACACAACCACTTGGTTTTTTCAATGCCAATAATCCATCTAACTTTGTATGCAGTCTTCAAACATCTTTGTATGGACTTAAACATGCTTTAAGAGCCTGGAATGAAAAGTTCACCAGTTTCTTACCAGGTTTGGGGTTTCAGGCTTCACTTGCAGATCCATCTTTGTTTATGAAACATACCTCTCTTGGTATTGGTGTTCTCTTGCTATATGTTGATGATATCATTCTTACCGGGAGTAATTCCTCTGATATTGCTGCTGTCATAAAAGAGTTGACAAAAACATTTGACATGAAGGATTTGGGCCAGTTAAACTATTTTCTGGGATTGCAAATTACCTATCATTCTAATGGTTTATTTGTATATTAGCAAATGTATGTATCAAGGATTTAATGGTTAAAGTGGATATGAGCAATTCCAAACCATGTGCTACACATTGCCTTCCATATCACAAATTGTTAAAAGAAGATAGAGCACCATATGATAGTCCAAATCCATATAGGAGTGTAGTGGGTGCCTTGCGGTATTTGACCTTCACCGGGACAAATATTGCATTTGTAGTCAATCATTGTTGTTAGTTTGTGCAGTCAAAAGAATCCTATGTTTTAGCAGTCAAAAGAATCCTCAGGTATCTTAGTGGTACACTTGATTATGGCATACATGTTCAACCTAGCAAGCTATCTCTGCAAGCATATAGTGATGTAGATTGGGTAGGAGACCCTAATGATCGAAGGTCTACTTCTGGTTACATAGTTTATCTTGGGTCTAGTCCAATCTCTTGGGTTTCTACGAAACAACAAACAGTATCTCGATCCTCCACTGAGGCTAAGTATTGAGCTTTAGCTATAGAAGCCGTAGAATTATCATGGATTGGACAACTTTTATGTGATCTTTGATGCTTTGTGATAATATTAGTGTTATAGCACTGTCATCAAATCCAATGTTTCATTCCAGAGTAAAACATATCGAAATAGACTACCATTTCATTCGAGAAAGGGTGATTAAAGGTGATTTAGTTGTGCATCATGTTTCTTCAAAAGCACAGTTTGTTGATATATTGACCAAAGGTTTGTCTATGTCATTGTTTTAAGAACACTGTTCCAATCTCATGCTAGGTTCTAACAAGCATGAGATTGAGGGGGGATGTGAGGATGACAAGGATCAAATTGCAATCAAGGATCAAGATGCTGCCATGTGTCAGTAGATTAGGTAATATGGTTGTTGAGTTAGTTATGTTTGTTGAGAGATAGATTACTTAGAGAGTAAGCAATGTAACTAGTATAAAAGGAAAGATTACTGTTGTATTCATAATTGTGAAAAATATCAGAAGCATGTCTCAATTCTCTCTCTCTCTCTTAACTTCTCTCTCTACCTTCTGCAACCATATTATCTGATAATCTTCAACCTCAGACTTGTACATTTCAACAGGTTGATCTGATTTGTAACAAAGGACCCAAAGAAAAAAAATTGAATGAATCTCAATAGTGCAATAGTATTGAATATCGTCACAAAAACAAGTGTAAATCCTCCTTCAAAAGAGAAGCAACTATATTTTAAACAACTCTTTAGATGTAAAAGGTTAACCTGTTGTTTTCTATAAATATAGCTTAGCTACCAACCAAAACGCTACCATTGTTTTGGAGTACATCGGTAAAATAAGGGCAACAATATTTTAAACAACTTACGTACATACTTATAATCTTTTTCACATTCTCGCGTCAACGCGGGCCTACTGTGTATATAAATATATGTTGAAACTTTTCTATTTTGCTGCTGGGGACTACTACCGTGGCAGATCAGGTAAACCGTTGATCACCAAGACTTGCACATAAATACTTTATGATGGATTTGCAGTCTTTGCCACTCGTTTGACTGACTTCAAGTCTTCGAAATGCTGCCTTCCTCAGTTGTTAGTTCTGCTTCGAGTTTTATTAATTTTCTTTGCATATTATATATATGAACTCAACCCGTGAGAAATCGGCTGTCAGATATTAAAAATTTTGTGGACTAATGCAATTTATGGGTCTTTTTCCTAACAAATTATATACTTATACAGTTATAGTAGGTCTTTTAAGACGGCTTTGATATGCCATACATAAATTCACAACTGATAATCTTTCAACTCATAAGTCTTCACACACATACATATAGGTATTTATTTAAATTTATCCGTATATATTGTTGAGAACATCCACACTACAAGAAAAATAGGATAAAACAACATTAAAAACAAGTGTATTTTTTCTCTTGTGAAAAACATGCTTTGACATATGGAATGCACGGTGTTATATACCATAAGCTTTATTTCACAATGTTCAAGTATTGCGTTGCTAAAAATTAGTATGATTACGTGCATGTTCCCATTGTAAACCGGTTTTTTTTATTATTTAAAAATATCATTGCGCGTTGTTATTTATGTTCAGTAATACAACATGTTCTTGAACATTGTGGATTATCTATTCTATTAAGAGAAGAGGGCTTGCCAATTTTTTGCCCCCTTTTCTTCCAATTTTGCCGTTACTTTTGAATACACAATGTTGACATGAGGAGGGCCAAATAGTAATGTTATATCTTTTGAACTTTTTCCCCGTTTTTTCCTATTTTGCCCTCACCTTTGATACATAATATTTACATAATGAGGGCAAAATAGTAATTTTATATCAAAATATTTACATAAGATAAAAAATATGCACTTATTAAGAGAAATTATCCCACCATCAGTTTTTCATACAGGTAAGTGAAATCATGATGTTTTTTGGATAGTATGAATGAACTGAAATGGTTGCGCTTGAGGAGAACGTGGGAAGAGGTGGTCAGTTGAAGAGGCTTAAATTTTGTCAATTATATCCCTATTTTTCCTATTTTACTCATTCTTTGAGAAAATGACAATTATCACATCCCGGCCCGGGGCGCACCACTTTCCGGGCCCGCTTCACCACCGTAGCACGATATTGTCCGCTTTGGACCCCGACCACGCCTTCACGGTTTTTTTTTCTGGGAACTCACACGAGAACTTCCCGATGGGTCACCCATCCTGGGAATGCTCTCGCGCGCTACTCGATTAACTTCGGAGTTCCTACGGAACCTGAAGCCAGTGAGCTCCCAAAAGGCCTCGTGCTAGGTAGAGATGGAATATACATATAAGGATCAGTCCCCTGGGCGATGTGGGATGTCACAATCCATCCCCCTTAGGGGCCCGACGTCCTCGTCGGCACACACGCGACCAGGGTTAGGCTCTGATACCAAATTGTCACATCCCGGCCCGGGGCGCACCACTTTCCGGGCCCGCTCCACCACCGTAGCACGATATTGTCCGCTTTGGGCCCCGACCACGCCCTCACGGTTTTGTTTCTGGGAACTCACTCGAGAACTTCCCGATGGGTCACCCATCCTGGGAATGCTCTCGCGCGCTACTCGATTAACTTCGGAGTTCCTACGGAACCCGAAGCCAGTGAGCTCCCAAAAGGCCTCGTGCTAGGTAGAGATGGAATATACATATAAGGATCAGTCCCCTGGGCGATGTGGGATGTCACAACAATCATATACCTATTTTTCCTATGACAAAAATATACCCTTACTAAGATAAGCTGTCTCATCATCATTGTCTCATACTTTGTTTTACAATTTTAAAAACTAACACTACAAAAAAAATGAGCACTGCACACAAAAAATTATATGTGCCTTTTGAGGCCAAAAAGCACCAACATTTGTGCTCATAGACCAATAGCAACAGTGCAGCAACTAAGTTTGTATCTGTGCCCTCTATGGGCGTCACCATTACTTATAGCACACAATATGATGTTTTGTGCCCAAAGCTAAGCACAAATACAACCCTTATTGTGTCTTACCTCTAATAAAGGCTACTGAATGTATGGTGTAAGATGGGCACAATTGCTATTTTAAAGGCTTAGATTGCTGTATAAATGTTAAAGCAAGGGCACAACTTTAAAATTGTGCCACTATTATATTTTAATAAATACAATAAAACTCCAGCACAAATAAAAATTTGTGGCATAATTGGATATTTTTATTTAAACATGAAAATCATCAGGTTGCTCATAGAACCTAATTTCCACCTAAATTTAGAAACTTACAAATCATCCATTACAAACTAAACATAAATCAACATTAGCACTAACATAGTGAAGTCAATATATTACATAACCCATGTTCTCGGCTAAGACCAATTCATGCAACCTAACAATACAACCCATCCAAATGTTAAACCAAAAAATACATGTTATCCTATGCTGGACATACCCGGGATTCTCTATATACAACAAAATATAACATATCCAAGCTTGTATCCCCAAGTCAAACGTACTAATGGTTAAACTAGCAATATATAAACAAAATACACATCTACAAGGGCTGCTTGATGACAACTAACCAGTATTCTCACTTTGGCAGTCCTCATGCATCATAGCACTAGAAATTGGAGGTCCACACTGCACATTCTTGTCATTTCCACCTTCGAAACGCGTTGAAATCTGAGCGTGTGAGCTTCCACACCCTTGCTGCTGATATATATATATATCTTAGAATGACATTCCACCCCCTCCTGCCAATATCCTTTTAGAATGACATTCCTACCCATTTGCAAAACAAATTACAAACAAATCATAAGAGTATCTTCATTCAGAAAACCTGACTTCTAAACATGTCAATGTCCAAAATTCTCCCATTTTCAACATGCATTTTTCAAGAAGAGACATACACTGGCACACATACAATGAAAATCATATGAAAAAAAGAGCCAAGAAATCACATAAAAGTATCAATCTTTGAAATTTTATTTTCCTTTCCCCCATCACAGCCAAAAAATAAAGGGTAAGTCTACAAATATCAATTTTCATGCCACAAATTTGTGATACATTACAATCTAAAATCACACACATACCATAAATCAATTGAGAACTACCTACCATAAATCAATTGAGAACTACAATAATGTGACAATCCGCATGTATAACCTACACGTCCATCGTTATAGGTTTAATAAAAATACCATTATTTTAAAATCATGGATGATTCAATTTTAACCTTAAAATCGAGACCATCTCCAGTTCTTGACAAATCAAATTTCAATAAATAGCCACACATGTGAAATAAACAAAAAGAAACAGATCTCAGAGAATAATAGCTTACCATCAACAAAGATCTTGCTACTGTCTTTGGAGGTTTGGAGGCTTTTTTTTATGTTCGTATACTATTAAAAACAAAAAACATATGTTAGTAAAAAGCATATAGCATCGACAACTGATTTGAAAAACAAACTGAAACATGAAAAAAAAAAAAAAAAAAAAAAGGAGTGCGTTCTAAAGCTTTTATTTCTCCTGTCACACGAAATTGATAGTGTATCAGATCTTAGTGTTTTTCCCTGATATAAGATGTACTGTTATTCACTAAGACAAAGATCCAACCTTGACAACAATTAAATAGTGTCTGACCATTTTGTTATCATGGGTAATCTCTATCAGAAACATTCTATTCATCTTTCTATTTCAACACAATTTTAACACGTATTGGTCTATAATGTGATTTGTTTTCTTTTCAGTGGACATCTGATTAGAGTTATAGAGTGTTCCTTCTTTTTTTATTTCACATATAATATAGGGATTGATCATGACATCTAGCAACTGATAATATATGCATGCTCTAACCCAAAAATAAAATAAGAACAGAGTGTTGTGAGCTGCAGAGCCACCATACTACTGCGCAAGATGCTCTGGTACAGATCCATTTGAGCTGCACCAATCGTGCTCTCAGGATGACACAACAATAATTATTCAAAGATTAGAAACAAATTATATAAGGTTTATTATTTACTTTAATAATTTTATTTTCATCTTTGACTGAATTATTTTCCCTAGATTACCAGTGACAACTGCCTCTTTTGTAGAGAAACGGATTTTCTACTTGTTTTGACATTGTTCCGACTTTTAATTAGAGAAAACTCAAAGACAAACAGAGACATGCTTATTTTCGTTCACAAAACTATCCAGAGGGGTGATAAGAGAAACTTTGCAAGTTAAATCACACATGGTTTCTAGTTCACATAACTAAAAATTATTGTAGGCAACCAAGAACATTAAAAGAGATTAGCTTCTTAAACCGGTTGTATTTTTATATTTTCATTTTCATGTACCAGTAAGGAAACGATAATATATTCCAAAATTAGCAGGTTACAGAGAAATATAAATATTGTGTTCAAGGAATTAATATGATTGCAAATGTAATAGTTCCATATATAGTGAGGTTGGAGAAATGATGGAAGACGCACTGAGATTTGAGGTCCATAGGTTGAGAAGAGTCCATGGCACTGATCCATATATGGATATTTTGCACAGATCTACAGTTCAAGTTTTTAAACAAAGAATCAATTTATCAGCAATTGCGACATTCATTATTTGCCAAAAAGTTATTGATTCACATATAAACAAATGAAAGCAATTGAAAAATAAAGGCTTACCACAGGCTGGCTGAATCCGAGTTCGAAATGACTGCGGATTTGAAAATTGTATTAAACATTGTGTTTGAAAGATGTAAAAAGGGTATCAAAAAACATTAACATTATTGAGAACATAGGGGTTAGAAAACACAATCACACAGTCGGTATTTGGCGGTGAAACTTAAAAACCAAAAATGCACTTAAACATCCTAGAGAGAACAGAATTGTAAGCAAAACATAGAATATTGAAAGAATATTGTGATAGTCACGAAATAAGTTTATGGGTTTGCTACAATTTATCATTTTCTGTTAAACTGAAAGTGTAAACGTTTAGCTACTCACCAAGAAAAAAGCAATTGATTGATGCTAAATACAAAACCGGCTGACCTTGAAATATAAACAAGAGAAACTAATTGAAATAATCAAAACCCAAATTCAATTTCAAAGGTATATAAGAGTCATGCAAAGGTGTGGCAGATGACTACAGACCATAGTGAAGCTACTTTCATAGTTATTTATTTCCTTACATGATAATCAAGGTCTAGCTAAGCTTCTATACCTTTTTAGTAGGAATTAACTCTACGTCCAAGGCATCCACCCGACAAATAACAGCATTCGGCAATTCCAAAGGGAGTCCTCCCACAAAATCCTTAAAACAACTCAATCAAAATGAACGTAGACTGAAAGTCAAAAGTAAAATCAAAATGAATGTAGAATCAAAATAAAACACTGGATTTAACATTATAGAGTCTAAAAACTGAAAGGATTAAAATAGTCCAACTTTGAACTGATTACCTGAGTATAGGTTGAGCAGTGAAATTTGTGAAGTGTAAGATTGTGAATTTAGGACAATAAATTGTATACCAGCATACCACTCAAATAGAAGGAGATCGAAAGTTAAAAAAAAAAAAAAAAAAAAACAGTCGGTAACAAAAACTGACCCAGCAAAATTGTTAATGTATTAAAAACTAAATATTTCAACAAATTATATACCCTCAGCAAAACCCCAAAATAAGAACACCAGCGTTTGCTGAAAGCAAAAAAAGAACGAAATCAGACAGCCACACACAGCATCCGAGCACATAAACAAAACCCCCAAAATTATAAAAAGAAAATTTAAACACAAAATCCATCTGTAAATCGAAAAAAAAAAAATTAAATTAAATCAGACACACTGAGAACGACGAAAAACTCATCAGGAGACTCTAGGTTATGTGGGTAAGAAATGGATTTCGATCAAATTAAGAAAAAAGGCAAAAACTTCTAGGAGCTCAACGATTTCCAAGGAAAAGTAAATTAATTTCTAACAGAAAATAGAAAAAATAAAGTACATGCACAAAATCAAACATATCAACTTCCACACTAATTGAAAGCACAATTAATTGCATGAATATTAAATTAAACATGCAAATAATGAGATTGAATGTGCGAACCTGAACAAAACAACGAAATTGACGGCGGCGCGAGCATGGCTGAGATGGCTGAGATCACAGGCGGTACTTCCATAGAACTACATGCTGACCTTGCCGGGTTCTATCGGCCTGCCGATCTGGAGAAAGATGGCAACGCTAAACAGCAAGTAAAACGGCAATGCGAGAGAGAAAAAAACCTAGGTTCCAAAATACCCAAAAGGTGAGAATGGCGAGAGAAGCGAAATTGGGATGAAGTCGAACTGAAAGGGCCATCGATGATGGACGCGTGGGCTAGAAGGGAAACGTCGTGCATTCGCTGTGACGGAATCAAACCACACAGACAAAGGATGATCAACGCGTGGCAATCAGGGGCATAACAGATATTTAACTGTGCAAAGCTGCAGCAAAACGGCTAAGCAAACAAAAAATCAGGGGCATTTCCGTCTTTTTACTATTGCTGAACAGTGCCGGAACCCAACTGGGTTTTAGTATATATAATGTCTCATAACCTTTGTGTTGCCACGCTGTGAATTCACTGAATTCTGCGGTATGAAGCGGACGAGAAACATAATTATAACCTAAAAAAATATATACTAGGAGTAAATCTACAAGGGCTAATTAGAAAGAAAACATTATTATATTGGAATACGACATAAGTTGATAAAAGGACCCAAGAGGAGTCCAGCATAGCATACGATAGTTATATTTTCATAGTACACCAGTGAAATATAACATAATACAAAATATATTAATTGTCCTCGTCATCGCTGCTTAAAATCTCAACGGTAACATTCTGCATATTTCGTGAGCTCAACTGTGGGACAGACAGACCTCTAGGACGAATTTGTGCTTGATAAGTGCGTGGTTCTTCAATAATAACGACAGAATTGGTAGACTGTTCAGTTGTTGTTTCAGCAGAAACCAAATTGACAGGATATTGTTCTGTCCTACCTGGGTTTGCCCATGCTGGCAATACACGTCCTTGAGGTGCGCGTACGCATCCGTTATTGAAGGGTAATGCGTAGCCAAGGCGACCATCAACAAAAGTAGTAAGAATGTACTGATTATTAAAAGGACGAGGCATGCGCCTGGCATTAACAGGTTGTCGTGGACGTTGAACTGGAGGATTCGTTGTGGAATTTTCTGTTGTAATGTTGGAAGCAATATACGAATGTGATGCTGGAGATTCAGTTCCAATTCTAACTCCACGACGTCGCCTGTCCGCCATTGTCAATGATGTAGAACTTGCTCAAATTCAAAAGAAACATATGTGTATGAAGCAACCTTCTTAATTTCCATATACAAATTAGTAAGGGAGTGTGTGGACGTTTTATAGTAGAATAAAGGCACAAATCCATAATTGTGCCAACATATTCTTTTGCTATAGAGTATTTATTATTTATTAATATTTACTGGACACAATTTCTAACATTTGTGTCAGAAAAGAGGAATTTATAATTATTAAAATATATTCTCTATTTGAAGACCCAATGAGAAGTAGAGTGATTTATTATTTATTAATATTTAGTGGACACAATTTCTATCATTAGTGTCATAAAAAGGAATCTACAATTATTAACTCATTTGTCTATCTGAAGACCAACTAACTTTTGCACAGAGACCAACCCTAAGGGCACAATTGTTGGTTATGTGTCACTGCAGGTAGGACTTTAAAACCAAAAACCATATCACCAAGTATAAAAAACAAATCTGCAAGAAGATAACAATCCAAAAAGCAATTCAAAAAGATACGAATCTAATAAACATTCATTGCACCTGGAAATGATCCTTTGTAAATCTAAAACATGCCACTTAGTACTATGGTGTAGTGGTATTCTTCTTTACTTGTAAGTGAGAGATCTGAGGTTCAGCTTTCGGGAAAAACAAATTTGAACAACATTATTGCTAACTTATTTTGAGGCTAAAATATTGCACGGTAATAAACAGCTTCATACCATTATTTACCACAATTTTATAAATTTTAATTATTGGTGTGCAAGTGGAGGTAAAGACAAACGAGAGAGAACATATAGTGCCTTTGACAAATAATTTTTATAGACACAAAATATTTTTTGTGCCCATTTTCAGTAAAAAAGTTGTCATGTGATCCCACTCGACACGATTTCCGTGCCCATTACTGTTTTGTGTCTGCTTTTTTTAACATTGGGCACAATAGATGGTGCCCTCTATGGAATGGGAATTGTTTAAGCTTTTTGGTGGTCAAACTGACACAAAATTCTCAATTGTGCCCTTTATTTTGTACCCAAAGCTCATTTTTCTTGTAGTGTAATCACATTCCTTAATAAAAAAAACAAAAAACAAAATGAAATTGTTCACACACACAAAGTGTGTGCTCATCTTAATAGAATAAATAATTACAACGTTCTTCTACAAGCCCCGGAAAAAAAAAACTAAAAAACAAAAAAATAGGCGCTAAGCAAAAATTTAAAACAATTGGCGGTTTCTATAAAATAAAAAATACATATATACGCAAATTAGCTTTACATAGATACTTGATTATTATTATTATTGCTCGTATATCCCCACACACTTTGTATGTATGGACAATTTTTATTTTTGTTTTTAAAATTAGGGAGTGGGAGAGGGAGAGGGAGAGAAAGAGTGAGTGTGGAAATGGGGATGAATTTTTGTTTTTATTTTTTAAATTAGAGATTTGTTAGAATCACATATGTAGGTAATGTTTTTAATAAAATTGTAAAATTTAGATTGTGCAAAATTAATTTATTGATCATAATTTTATTTTATGATAGGAGATAAAAATGTTTTTTCATCTTCTTTTAGTTGACAAAGAAAGTTTCATTAATGTATAGTTTAGATTATTAATGTGAGTGTGGAAAAGTGTTTAATACTAATTTGTTGAAGATGACTACTACTTGACGGATTTGCTGTTGGCTAGATTGTATACATCAGCGTTGGTCCGATATCCCATAGGGCAATGGCAATGAGGTTATTGAAAATTTAAAATTATGTAGCATTGATTTCATCTTTCTTTTAAAATACAAGATATATAGCCACTCAGTACTATCGTTTGATGGTATTTCTTTTTGCTTAGAAGTGAGAGGTCTTAAGGTTTAAATCACATGGATGATAAATTTGATACCAAATTAAAATGCTCATTGTGTGGCTTAGCTGAACTTCCCCTCCCCTAGCATAAAAATATCAATGTACTAAAAAAAAGTACAAGATATACAAGACTAAGGTGACATGGACTCGTTCAATCGCTAAACCCTTCTCTCGCTCTTATTCCATCAATTCAATGCAACCTTTTCATTACCTTGCTCAGGACTCTCGAAATCTCAAGGACGAACATGCCCTCAACTTCTTATACTAGCTACGTATGTTGTGGTGTAACTCCTAGCAAGTTGGATGGATTTGAGATCCAACTGAAGCTCCATATGGGATTCTTAATTCGATTAATACTAAAACCCCTAATTAACAATTTGGCTTATACACAACATGCATCGACCCTAACGTGTGAGTCATTTTTTTAACTCGATTGAGCTATACCTAGATTAATCAAGTTTTCATCTGTTATTTTTTTCGTTTAACTAATTAAGTTATTATTTTCCAAGTATATAATATACATCCACGAGCTGGCCTATATATATATATATATCCACATATATATATATAGTTAATTAAAGGGTTCTCGGATATAGATCCTTACAATTCTTATTTCCTAACCCACCTAATTCTAAACATCAAAATAAAATCCAAATTTGAAAAAGACCGCCAAATAAAAAAGTAATTGACCTACTATTACAAAATATTTACAACTTGTGCCACAATATTCAAATCAAATCAATAAATATTATTACTTACCTTAGTTATAATGAACAAATAATTATTGCACATACTATTACCCCTAACACACACACACACACACACACACACATAAATACATTGAAAAATATATCATACTACTAAAAGTTCAATATGCATATAATTTACCTATATGTATATAGTACTACTATACGTTCAAATATATATATGCGCAATACTAACGTATATGTTAAAAAATTATTATATGTAATTAGTTTACCTATTTGTAAATTTATGATAAGCAAATAATATTTTGTAGGTAAATTAATAATATTTTGTAGATGAATTAGTATTAAATAAAATAATATTGCTTTATTACATAGATAAATTATTTTGATGTATTTTGCATAGATTGGGTTTGTTTATTATGTATGTAAATTATTTTTCATGTATTTTACATAGATAGGATAAATTATTTTGAACAATCTAACATTTTAAAATTTTAATAGTAGGTGCACTATTTGAATCAAATAACATTTTTTTTAAGGTAAATTATTTTGCATGAAATTTTACATATATTAGTCATTTTTTTTATATATGTGTGAAATAATTTACCTACATTAATATGTAAAATATAATTTTAGTGACTTAATTAATGACACACCCCGACCGAAATCAGGGCGTGTTGGCCGTCACGTGAGGGTGACGTAACCATGTGCACAGTGCGAAAGCTAAGAATAATAATAAAAGTACGAATAAATAAAAACCAAGCTATACACTGAGCAGATAACATACATGTGCAAGTGTAAGTGTGAAAAATAATATTCAGAGCACAAAATACCTAGTGCAGTCCAGAGGAACAAACACTAACGAAACACACCCAGAGGTGGTCCTACACTGGTGATAATTTGTCAGATATGCCGAGAATTCCTCGTGAGCCACCAAAAGAGCAATCCAAACTAGAACCTGGAGGGGCGCAAAACAGAAAGTGTGAGTGGGTAAAAACAAAGCTTTTCAAACTCATTTCATTATCAAAGTTCTAACCCCTCGCCGTAAAACTTGTATAGTTTCCCAGAAAAATATAATATATACACATATAGAAAACATGCTCAAAAATATGCCATGTCGAATGTCTCTACATAAAATGTAAGAAAACCAGGTAATGTCAATCAATGCAATGTAATCTGCCAGCCGGAGTCACCTAACGTGACCTGTACGGCTGAATCTAGAACTCAAATCTCCAACTCACTAACTGTACCTGCACACGAGTCGGAACCACCTAAAGTGGTTTGTACGACAGGACTGAGTGTAAATAAGTACGCTCAAGTGCTATGATCACGTGAAGACTGGGTGAATAATCGCGGGTCACCTACGATTCGGAACCACCTATAATGGTCTGTACGACAGGACTGTGCACCTAACTTGGATCCAAGATGAGCGTGTGGTGCCCGAGATGAACATCATGTGAAAGACTATGCCCTACTTTGGGCAGGAGCACTAACACCGAGGGTGCAGGTTATGAGCTCTCTATGCATCTCATATCACTACTAATCACAAACATAAACCATAACTTACTAGCACTTACCTGTGCGTCCGCAGCACCAAACATACATATATGTAACTACTAATGCATAACTAAATAGGCAAACGCAATGCATGGCATGTAAAACATATAAACGTTTCATTTCATTTTCTGGGAAAATCACAAGTATATAGGTATATACGGAAAACCAAAAGCCCACTCACTGGTATGTAGAAGGGTCGTAACCCCCTTGCCTCGAGTGACTGCGCTCATCCTCGGGATAGGTCTCACATATATGCGAAACAACTATAAAAACGTTAATTTAAAGCACATAACCAAAACTAGGTAATAACTTCTCATACAATGATCAAATGGGGTGTATGAATACACCAATGTGATCTACTCAACCTCACGAACATCCCCATATTTTTAAAATAATTTTCTGATGTCACATGCTCCCCCACGCGCCGGCCAAGGCACGGCCATACGCGCCACCCACGCGCAGACACGTGCCTAGCACACTGACGGCGTCAGGAATATTCAGTTAAAACTAACAGATTCTGTCTAACGCCGTTAGGAATATTCCGTCGTCTTCTCTGGCGCCATTGCCGTCGTCGGAAAACTGGAAAATTTTCTAATCTTTGTTTCTCACTTGTTTTTCCACCAAATTCCAAGAAATTGGTACCAAAATGAAGCTTACAACTAGTAGAACAAAACCTTATCACTTTCAAGCACTAAAACCAACGGAATCTCGCCGAAAAAACTTCAAAAAATCCGGCCAAACTTGCAACTCACGATCCCGGCGTCCAAAACCTTCAAACGAACCACCCCGAGCTTCCTAAGGACCTCACCAAGCTTCCTATAAACCTGAAATTCCCAAAAACGCACGATTTTACGTGTGCATAAACAGTGACTAATTCAGAGATCTCAAGTTCGACGTGAAAGCAAAGGTTTCCTTACCTGAAATGGGTATGGTTGAACTCATATGGACCTCACGAACACAAACATATGGTTTTCTTCCTCAATCCGTAACATTTTCAAGTGATTTGGTTCTTGTCCGTACGTAAATGATGAAGAAGAGGGAGAGAGAGATATGGGACAGGGGAAGGTGATAAGAATGAGTGTGGGTGTGTGTGTGTGATCCAAAAGTAGCCAACCAAATCCCCAAAACAACCACACAACGAAACAAAATCACTAGGGGCAAAATCGTCATTTTACCCCTACGGTACGAAAAATGCGGGACGGGCTGTCACAATTAAACATGCCAATATATTAGACATATTTTATTGTTATTATATATTAGGCAATGAATTTATAACAAATGTTTTTTTAGTAAAATTATTAATATTCTCCCTTATAATTTGCATGGCATTAATTGTGTACATTAAACATTCAAACAAGGGTATTTTAGGCATTTAAAAAATTTTAAATTTATTAAGTCAAACATAATTAATGAATTTGCTGATGGGGAATCTAGTGAATGAAATTTATTTGAGAAAAAAACTTATGTCGGATTTTATATGAAGAAAATTAAATTTTAAAGGCTAAAGTTATATTTTCAGTTAATTAAATAAATAAAAGGTATGTTGCAATGGCCAAATGATACATGTTATTCACCACAGAAAATTATATGAAGGTATTTGGACAAAATTGTTTGATGAAAAAAATGAAGGAGATAGATGTCGACCCAATTAAAGTCTAAGTAAAAGATGATATACTATGACATTTTTCAAGCACTGTACGTAAACCACACATGCGTACTATTAACAGATCGAGACACGACCAGCTCAATATCCAGGTGTCAAAATTTGTGACGTTCAAAATGGGCATTCCATACAGTTGACACTGCTAACGACGTGTTTGACTTTTGATAGCTGCTATATTAAGCTAGACAAAAATTATATTATATTATAAATTTGCATGTTGTATAAATAAAAATAATCACCTTTAACAAAAATAAAAAATAAAAAAAATCACCATTTGCAGTAACCTAGCTAATGGGCAATGTAACTAATACGATAAATTTTGTAGAATTTAGTTACATATTTGACTTTTGATACCGAATATATACTTGACTTTTGAAACCAAATATCCTATTTTTTCTTCTTTATGTAATTTCCTGTTCTTGATTTCACGAATGAGCAAGAATAGGAAAATTCTGTAATACTATTTAATTGAAGGAAAAAAAAAAATCGGTATAATTTAATTTAAACTTTGTTGTAACGCAATAACGTCTAAATATAATATCTACATTTTCTCATTAATCCACAAGATGCATATAAAACCAATTACAAAATGTTTGATTAGTTTATTATGCATCAAAGAATATTAAAGATTGCTGGCTCAACAACTTAATCAGTTTCACTTTCTTTAAGATCTTGATGAATTGTTTTGAAAGCTGAGTTTTCCCCTTCAGCCTTTCTTCGAAGGTTTACAACTTTACACCCTCCCTTGGACACCGTACACGTAAATCAAAGGTGTATGGTACTGAAATTTGTGATGATTTATTTATTTATTTATTTTTTCTTTTTCAGATTGATGGCGATGCGAAGTTGAAATATTTGATGTGCGCTTGTAATAATGGCATTTCACACTAAAAATGACTTTCAGTGCCCACCAATTTAGTTTCTCAATCAAGCTACTCATATAATATTATATATCGCTATAAGGAAAGATAGCAATCACTACAAGTAAATGGTAGCAAAAGGTTTTGACTCTAGTCGTCACTTTCGATATAGGTTTGAAGTTGCAAGGCGTGAAAGTTGTCGAATTGTTCTGGTTCGGATTAGCCAATACGGTACTAAGGGTTTAGGTGGCCGGGTTTGGACCATAGCTCTCTTCGGGATGCCGGGAGGAGGTGGAGGGTAGCACTGTCTTGTCATTTTAGTTTCAAATCTATGTATGAAAGGATGGAGCTATTTGATTTGTTGTACTCACTTCAATTGGTTTTCTGAACTCATGGTGGTGATTAGGTGATTCGGTTAGGCCATGAGTATTGTACTCCCTATCACAATATGAGTTTGACGTTTTTGTTCTCATATGATCTCCGTGTAATACAAAATCTAGCCATGCTCTATTAATCCTTGTAATCTTGCGGTTCTTGATGAACTTGACTTTCAACGAAGTGTTGGCATCCACACATTGCTTTGCAATTGATCATGCTTTATTTTAATTTTTTTAATTTCGTTCGCATGAATCCTTTTCGAGATAATTTTGTTTTATTTTTTTATGAGTATGTATCTGTAATGTCTTTTATTCAAAAAATGGAGTGCCGCCACCCCCCATTGATTTTCCTTAACCAATAATCATCATAAATATCAGTCGAATAATAAAGGGTGTATCAGACATGTCATCTTCCCTTGAAGTAAGCTTACTAGCTAGCTAATCAATTTGAGGGTTGAGCCTGACCATTTGGATTTACCTTGACGTATCTGAAGCACTCGGACGGTGCCTACCCTTCATTCTCCAGTTATGAAGTGAACCCTTGTATGCATCTTGCTCTCAAATGCGATTCAAATAATTGAAAAGAAAATTTTGTGTTGCTCTATCCAACGTTGAATTTTAGAGCTCACCGTTGATAAACAGGATAATATATGGGATCCACGTGTAGATCTTTGCGTGGGCACAAAACTTTCTACAATGAGAAACCTAATCTAGCTAGTTTCTAAACCTTTTTTATTTTTTATTTTTTAAAGAAAGGGGATAGCTGGTGGCTTCATCAGAACAATCCATCATTTCAGGGCCGAGAAAACTCATAGAGGCATTTCAGCCTCCCCTGGCTACTATCGTGCGATTCACTAGCGCCATGAATCGAATTCAGAACTTGCCGTGTGGAATACAGGTCTGAAATTCATTCCCAACTACTGAGCCACCCCGTGATAGTTGCTCGTTTCTAAATCATTATATATATATATATATATATATATATGAGAACCAGATGCAATATCAGCAGAGCAGATACATAATAATGGCTCTGTTGGCCTTTGGGATATATCTCCTTCTCAAAGCAGAAAGTCATGTCATATGAAAAGGAACTCGCGAAAAGAATTTTTATGAGTCCTCATCACATACTTGTAAAATTTTCCCAAGTCGAGTATATATATATGTGCACATGCAATTAAATTGCTTGGCAAGTGGGTAAACCCTAGAGTTTCAAAGAGGCATGATTTTGACATTTTATCAATAAAGGCAAAAAATTTGATGTATGAAAATTCTAATTGACATTTTATCAAATTTATCATTTTAGAAATTCGAACTAAAAACCTTTAACATACAAGTGGAAAGAAATACCACTAAAGAACATGTCACGCACTAAAAAACATGTGAAATCTCTAGCAGCAAGCTATTGTTATGAACTCTCCCATTAAAAAAATTAATTTAACATTGTATGAGTCATTGACCAGCATATAAAAAAATTAAACTGATTAAAAAAAATAATAAACTTGATCTTAATCATTTAGAAGAAATACTGATAACTTACAATTTCTTGAACACAAGATATATTATCCAAAGAAAAAATATATTTTTTTTTTAAGTCATGATATTATCACAATTGAAGAGGCAAAGGACTCACAAGTTGACCGCATAGCGCAGTGGATTAGCGCGTTTGACTTCGGATCAAAAGGTCGTGGGTTCGACTCCCACTGTGGTCGCAAATGTTGTCTTTTTATTTTTAATCTTTTTTTTAACTTTCTTTTTGGGCTCCAATTTAGAGTCCATTTTTTACAATGGGCCTTTTATGTGGAGTATATCCTGTCCACTCTGGTAGGCCCAAAGTTGGCCCGGTTTTTGGTTTAGGAGAAGTTTGGTGAAACTCTGGGTAGCATCGGGAAGCCTGCATTCGGATTAGCACACATTATATTTTGGGATGAACAATTCAAATACATCTCTCACAATCTTCTCAAATCTCAAATATACAACCCACTCCTCGCCTATTTGCACCAATTTCTAATGATATACACAACAATCTACCACTTAACATGAAATTAATAACTCAAATTAAGTTAACATAAATATGTACCTTTTGTCACATTATTATTAAGAAATATAATCTCGTCGCTTAACACTGACACGTTTTATAATTTGGTTGAATTAATATATGGGGTGCTATTGGTTACATCACATGTTAGGGTTTGATTAAAACATGTCACGTCTTTTTTGTCTATAAATAAAGCCAGCACCTAAAATGATGAAGCTTTCAACGTATCAAGAATGCCCCTTCTCTAAGTCTATAATCACATGCAATTATTATTATTATTTCAAAATATAGCTGATTAATTCATTAATTTATGACAAAAGATAACTGAAATAAATGTATGACACTACAATTTGAGGCTAACAATATCACGTGAGGTTAAAATCACACTCCTACTTTGCACACAATAATATGTTTCAAAATATATCTGATTAATGCGCTAATTTATGGGTTCGGATTTAATTTTGCGTAGTAAACCGTGTTACATATATTTAATTTAACTATTAAATTTAATTATTACAACCACAATGATGAAAATGTGTTGAGTTCTTACGTAACGACATGAGTTCAAATTCTGTCGATAACTAATTTGACAAAATTTATCTTTTGACCAAAAAAAAAAAAAAAACACAAACTAAGGATCTTCCAATTTTAATCACAATTCAATCCCACTCAGTGGTATGTAAAATTGCTGATTTATAATCAAAGAACAGTTCCACGACACCGTCACATGACTCGCATCCTCGTTGTCGTTGGTACCATATTTCCCCCACACACCAACTGCCACCCGCGCGTTTCATCACTATAGTCTGGGTCCATTCAAATTGCAAATCCCTTCCTAATTACTCAAAGCAGCCCCCTCCAAAATCTCATCACATATTTCTCCGTTCCTCCATCTCTCCATCACCATAACCACCTCTTCTCAAACACACAGACCTTCCATACTTCCAATCAAATCACGCACACTCTCTCCCCCACTAACCCTTTTCGCCTGAACCAGAAAGTCTCTGCCTTTCTCCCTAAACAAGCACCAGAAGAAGGGAGAGAGAGCAAATCTCAATCCCCATATTCCAATGATGAAGCAACTGCACAAGCAATCAAGCTTGAACCACCGACGGGACGAAGAGATCCCATCGACCCTCAGCTCCCCCTACTCCACCAAAGCTCCCAAGCACCCCCGATCCCTCCCCAGATCCATCAACTACCTCTTCAAGGAGCAGCGCCTCCTCTTCATCCTCGTCGGCATTCTCATCGGCTCCACCTTCTTCATCCTCCAGCCCACCCTCTCCCGCCTCGGCCCCTCCGATCCCAACTCCGCCGCCACCTCCGTCTCCAAAACCTTCTCCACCGCCCACGACCTCGTCTCCAAGCCCACCCATGCCAAGGTCGGTCGCGTCCCTGTTGCGCTCGGCCAGCGGAGGCTGCGAATCGTCGTCACCGGCGGAGCTGGGTTCGTCGGGTCCCACCTCGTTGATAAGCTCATTGACAGAGGTAATGATGTCATTGTGATTGATAATTTCTTCACCGGGAGGAAGGACAATCTGGTGCACCATTTCGGGAACCCGAGGTTCGAGCTCATTAGGCACGACGTCGTCGAGCCGATTCTGCTGGAGGTGGATCAGATCTACCATTTGGCTTGCCCTGCCTCCCCTGTTCATTACAAGTATAACCCAGTCAAGACAATCATATCCTTTTCAATCAATTATTATACTTTTTTCCTAGTTTTCGCAGTTTTTATTGAATTCAGGCATTTGGGCGGTTGTTTTTTGCTTCATTTTTTGGGTTGAATTATGAAAGTTTAGTTTTTGAGGTCCTTGACTGTGATTACAAGACCAATGTGATGGGTACTCTTAATATGTTGGGACTTGCCAAGCGAATCGGGGCGCGGTTTCTGCTCACTAGTACGAGTGAAGTCTATGGGGACCCTCTGGAGCATCCTCAGAAGGAAACTTACTGGGGAAACGTAAATCCTATAGGTGCGTTGGTTGTTATTCTTGCATTTTCTTCTTCTTTTATATCTTAGATGTCTTCGTCTACAATGCATTTTTGTTGTTTAATGTGTTTACGCGTGTGTGCGTTCGAAAATGAATAGGTGAGAGGAGTTGCTATGATGAAGGAAAGAGGACAGCAGAGACGTTGGCAATGGATTATCATCGAGGTGCCGATGTTGAGGTGACTGAAAGTTTGATTCTGGTGCTCAGTTGTAAATGAACTATTGGAATCCATAATTTGATGCGCAGATCTTTTGGCGTCCAGATGTAGAATGTTAATGTCATTTTCACATTTTAGTAGAATTATATAGGATTTTATATCAATATCTCCAATCTGGTATTCCACGACCATTTAATTCTTGAGAAACTGCATGCTTTTGTCAATTTACTAACTTACTGGTGCCCTTCACCTACCCCTCCCCCCACCCCCCCCCCCCCCCCCCCCCCCCCCCCCCCCCCCCCCCCCCCCCCCCCCCCCCCCCCCCCCCCCCCCCCCCCCCCCCCCCTCTCTTTCTCTCCTTTTTTCCTGTTGCATCGGGAGTTTTCATGGTGACATTGCACTGTGGGTGATCTAGTCTGTTCTTTTAAATTCATTTCACGTATTCTACTTTATACATATTCTTTCCCTTGGAAAACTATTCTGTTCTATACTTTAGTTGTCATTTTAAATGTTGATTCGGTGGACTTTTAAATATGCCATAGTTTTAAAGCTACCAAAGACTGCACATACATTAAGGGTTGCAAGTTGTCAAAGTATTACTTGGGCTTTCCTTTTTCGGTAGCTTGAACTATATGGTAATGCCAACTTGAAGCTTAGCCAAGTGAATTTATTTATTTGGGCTTTCCATGTATGGTTGTTTTGAGCTTTCTGGTAATTCAAATTTTTACCCTGCACCAGTTGCACTTTTACTTGATCCTTGACCGAAGTATACAAGTCGTCTTTCCATTTCTTAACCTTGTCTCATCCAAATCCTTTTCTATCCTGCAGAAGTTGTAACTAATGTGGTTGAAAGTAAGATAGGATTTGCCTTGGCTCGTTTACCATGATTGACTTGTCAAGCTCACATAAAGCTTTCTGTTTTCAGGTTCGCATTGCTCGAATTTTCAACACGTATGGGCCACGTATGTGTTTAGATGATGGGCGTGTGGTTAGCAATTTTGTTGCACAGGTTAATACTACCCTTTCCTTTCAAAGTGATTTGAATCTCTTCAATTAATAACTCATGAATACTAAAAGTTTTGCAATGTGATTCTCATTGTTGTGTTATTCCAACGACATTGGCGGTCTGTGCAGGCTATCCGCAAACAACCATTGACTGTGTACGGTGATGGTAAACAAACACGAAGCTTTCAATATGTCTCCGATTTGGTATGCCGGACTTTCTATATCATTATAGTTCTTTCGTTGCAACTTTTGCTCATGCCATATTACTGATGCATATTCTTCATGTTTGCCACTTTTTTATTTTTGTACTTTGAAATGTGTACATTGTGTGGCTGAAACAATAGATCTCATGATCACCGGGAAATTCTAGAAGCAGTTTAATTTTAGGACATGGCAGATGATCTTATAGAACACTTTTTGCAATGACAGGTCAATGGACTGATGGCATTGATGGACGGAGAACATGTGGGACCTTTCAACCTGGGTAATCCAGGGGAGTTCACCATGCTTGAGCTTGCTGAGGTTTGTCTTAAACCTCGTTTCCGTAAATTTAATATTTTTCATGTACCATTTAGACTTCAGAAAATGCTATAAGATGCTTGGGCCCTAATTCTTTTGAAGCACTTTTAGCATTTTGCTTTCTTTTATCCTTGTTTGTTACAAGATTTGGTATTCTAAGTAATTTTTATGCCCACAACAGTGAGAGATTCTACTATGGCACTCTCAAATTTTCTGTTGTTCCTGATGAACAGGTTGTCAAAGATACAATTGATTCAAGTGCGACAATAGAATTTAGACCAAATACTGCTGATGATCCACACAAGAGGAAGCCCGATATTAGCAAAGCCAAGGAGCTATTGAACTGGGAGCCGAAAGTCCCGCTGAGGGAAGGACTGCCTCTAATGGTGAGTGATTTCCAGAATCGCATTTTAAATGAAGATGAAGGAAAAGGGATTAACTAAGAATGAGGAGAACCAGTATGTATAGTGTGAAGCACGACTGTATCAAATCGATTCGTTTATTATTGTCATCCTCGGTTCACATTTACCTGGCAATTCAAGCAAAATGCCACTTTAGGAAATGTATCTATTTAACGACCGTGCTTGATCTGTGGAGAGTCTGCAGTCACTAGATTTTGATGAAATATTTTTACCACATTTTCTGGCACACAGTGTGGTGGTGGAAGGGTGCATCTTCTCTTGTTCTTTTTAACTGTTTTTGGTATCTTGAAAGGAGAGTGAATTCTGCCTGCAGAAAAGCCTAATACTGATCCAAGTATTGGTAGCTTGAATTCTTTCTGGTGTTATATGAGGCCCAATAGGTATTCCATAACATTTTTAAAACCGAAGAACAGAGAAAATGGAAGGGTTTTGCCTCGACCACCCTTCCTTGATCGGTGCTTGCCCCTCCCTTGTCATCACCGTGAATCCTCTTTGTCAGTTCCTTTCAACTTTGGTCGAAGCTCGATTGAGGATGGGAAGGGGGTGACCGGAATTGAGCAAAAGGGGACATCGGAGTGGGGAAGGTGGAGGCTCGCTGGCTCCGCAGTCCTCTCTCTTTGATTTTTCCTTTTTCGTTTGGAAACCGTTATTGGCAATCTTAAAATCTCAATTCACACTCCTATATTTCTGATTTATGTATTTTAATTCTTTTAATTTGATTTCCGATTTTGCCCTTGTATTATTTTTAATGTGCCTAGAATTTTGAAAACCTCATTAAGGATAATTTTAATGACTAAAATAAATTGGTGGAAATGCTTGGATTTTGAGCATGTTTTTCTTTTTTTTTGAAAGCCTAATTAATCTTTCATTTGGAATTGATTTTGCTGACGAAAAAAATTGGAGGGATTTCTAGTGGATTTGTTTTCTTTCCAGATTTCCTATGAAACAAATAGCATAGCAAATGTCACAAATAACATCTTTCTTCCTTCTTTTCAACAAAATAAAATTGTTGAGGCAACACGTAATCCTTCTAAAATATGACATAATAGTTGTGTGGTTATCACAGTTCATATCTTGAACGTCATAACAAGGAATAATCTCATGTTCTTTTTCTAGAATTTTAACCAACATAGCATCCAAACATATATGTATCAGCAATTGCCCTCCGCATCTCAAACCAAGCCTGAAGCTTGTTTCCATTTCCTTGATAATCAAACTCTAATCTTCAATTGCCTCCACATCTCAATCAAGCACACAAATATGTATTAGCAAAGTGCATAACCTGTATATCATAATAAAATATACCAAAACAATTAGAAAACATATATAAGTACGTCCTATATAGTCTATTTGCAGACTTTAGTTGTTACGCATGCAAGAGAAATTTCAGTTGAGGGAACACAAACTAATTTCAAGTCCCAACCTAGATGAATGTGATTTAAAGAGTAATTATAAAAAAAGAACGCACAAGTATGTCTCTGTTCAAAATCTACAATCATACCACAGAACTCATGCAGCTCTCTCGTTGAGTTCGTAGGTTCGACGGTTGTGGCCAACACTGTTACAAATGCTACATTTTCGGGAGTTCTCAACTATCTTAAACGACGAAGGCTCATGCTGTGTGAAGTTAGATTCCTTTCTCTTCTTCGACTTTGATGAACGACCTTGAATAGTAGGCTCAAGAATTAAAGGAAGAGAAGAAATTGGGATAGCTACCTTTTGGTACCTTCTTTTTCAAAAAATGGGCATTTTTTTCGTATTTCAATTTAAAATCTACCAGAAGATCACTTATTTCATCTTTATCACCATCCAAGTTAACATCACAAACATCACTAAACAATCTTGTATCAATCCTCCATTGCTCATGTACGTCCTTCAATTGCAATTCACTTCTCACTTCTCTGATCATGTGTGCACAAGGAAGGCCCATTGTTTTTTTTTTTTTAAAATGGCCTTTATATCTAGATAAAACATCAGTGGATTTTGCTAATTCATATTGCTTATGTAACTCATCCAGTGCAAACATAGATACATGAGTAACATGTTC
Source organism: Pyrus x bretschneideri (assembly GCF_019419815.1). Classification (NCBI taxonomy): domain Eukaryota; kingdom Viridiplantae; phylum Streptophyta; class Magnoliopsida; order Rosales; family Rosaceae; genus Pyrus; species Pyrus x bretschneideri. The sequence goes on from NW_025999779.1 coordinate 3,800,509, forward strand.
TTTAAAGAAGGGAATTCAAAGTCTATGTGACACACGAATCTTCTCACTTGAGAGTCAAACTTTGATTTCTTGAAATTGATTTCTTAACCCAATCATCTTTGTTTTCAAAATGAGACTTACAATTTGTAAGGATATTTTTCTCAATATGCCAGACACATAAAATATTTGTAGTTCTAGGGAAGACAATTTCTATCACTTTCATCAACGCCAATTCCCTATCTGATATAATAGGCACTGGATGATTATCAATTCCCACGAGTTTACTAAACATTGTCAGTGCCCATACACAATCCTCTTCCTCGTCCTTTTGCAAAAAGGCAAAACAAGAATAAAATGATGTGTTGCAACTTGAGACCCCAATGATATCCAACAATGGCATCTTCTACTTATTAGTCTTATAGGTGCAATCCATCACAAAAACATTTGAGTAGCTCTTAGTCAGTGCAATTGAAATGGGATGGGCAAAGAACAAATGAGTCAAATGACCATTCTGATCATGCTCAATGTATAAGTGAAACCACCTTGACCAAGTTCGTCCAACAAGGCTTGAACAACCATACGTCCTCCTACACTCTGCTTCATAATCTTATACCTTTTATTATCGACACTTTGAGAAATTTCTTAAAGATTAGGATTACTTTGACGAAATGAATAAAGAATCTGGTGAGGTGGTATACTAGCCATGGTCATTTGTTTAATGCGCAAGATTTCGTCTTCTAAAAACTGACGACAATAGGGATGCCCATACATGTCAGCTGAAGGATCATGGTTATGTGACAAATTTTTTATGTCCACCTTCCAAAATCCTTCTTGTTTCTTCTTTCCCCAAATTTCAAAGGACAATTTATCAATCGAGATGCTGTTTTCCTTTTCTTGTCCTCGAACGAAAGATTGGTAATTCGATAATTACCACCTCTATCATAACCAATGATAACATATTTATCAGCCTTCGATGTCCGAATAACAGTTGCATACCCTTGCTTTCATGCAATTTCACGAACAATACCAAGGGTGTCTTCGCGACTTTGAAAGTTCTTTTCAGTCAAAGAGCATTGTGTCATGTTCACTGATCTCTATTTGACTCCCTAGATAAAAATAAACTTAGTTTTATAGCATGTGAACCATTCATTTCAACATAATATATTGTAACTTACTAACAATGGAAGCTATCATACTAGTTAATAAAACAAAAGAAGTTGGTCGAATGAGAAGTCAATTAAAAAGGGGGTGGAACTCATTACATGAAAAGCAAATCAGGGTAAAAAAAACAAGCATTCAAAGGGCAGCAACAAAAAAACTTATTCATGAAATTGCATTGCACCAACAAATAAATTTGTCTACCGGAAAACCCTAATTCTAATCCATGAAATTGAGATTGAAATACAAATATGTTCAAACTCATAATGAAACACTTATAATACTAAAAATAAGTAAATGAGTAAATAAAAAGAACAAAAAGTCATGAGAAGACATACCATGAAAATTTGATTCAAGAGAGTTAGAAGGATGACTCATGTCTAACATTTCTTCCATTTCACCATTGTAAATTTTGTCAAAACTTTCCAGTAGTATCGGGTCCATATATGGTTGTTCATCCATGAATTACCCAAAAAAAAAAAAATGAAGAATTTTGCTCAGACCAAGAGGAAAAAAGTCTGAGCACGAAGAATTGGTTGACTTGATAAAGTAGCCACCGATTCTATATGGAGCTAGAGTCTTTTGCATATATGCTCAGACTCAAGAGTAAAAGATTACTTGCTTCTAGAGCACAAAAGGTCTTTACAACTCCCCATAACTATTTACCCATATTTATGTCATCATACTTCATGAGGTTTTCAAGATTGTAGACTTTAAAAGTAATATAGGGGTAAAATAGGAAATCACATAATAGCTTGAGATTTTGGAAGTGTCAATAATAGCTCTCTTTTGTTTGCCTTTTAGTGTATTTGTCAATGTTTTGGGTGTTCAGAACGAATACCATAATTATAAAAGTTTGGCAATTAGGTGTTAAATTTAGAGTTTCGATAAATTACAATACAATCAAGTCCACACCCGTCACTAATGTCGGACAACGGCTTCGGCTTCAGGTTGCACTGTATTTAACAGAAGATTCTGTTGTGTCACTGAATCTGTACAACTATTGTGCTTGTATTTCTCATCACATAAGATGTATAGCCATTGAGATATATTCATCCATTGACACAATTTTCTCCGCTTTTGGAATTGGGTATGAACGAAAAGGGGTGATAATTATTTTACTTGTTAAGCAAGAATGAGTAAAATCCATCAACTTCAAATCATTTTTATATACGCAAACCCTTTTTATCCCAACAGCTTGGCTCTGCCGACCTAAAATCCAAGAAAGTTTTGTTTATTTTTTGCCTTTTCCTTTTGAATTTGTTGGTAAAAGTTTGGAATTTGGGATTAATGTCATATGCCATAATGCCATGCATGGTTTGGGTTCTTAGTCCCTCCCTGGGAAGTGGGACCATCTCGTCTAAAAGTAATGAAAAAGCTCTCCTCTCACTTACAGCACACATCTATATATAATTTTCTAATAAAGTTTTGACCCAACTTAAAAGCTAAAAAGAAGAAAGACAACCTTCTAAACAACCCCACCATTTTCCACCTCCATGCAATACAATGTGCCGTTTCTCATAACATCCTTATTTTTCTTCTTAAAAAGGTCCTCCATGTCTTTTGTCTTTTGACAGAGTCTATAACTACAAGAATGATTTACATAAAACGAGCTCATCGTTGCCATGACATTTTGATCAAGTAATACATTGTTATGTTGAGATAAAATTAATCATATCAATGCAATATTAGACTGAGATGCTATGATAACGGTGAACTCATTCTATGTAAGTTGTCTCCTAAACTATAGCTTATGGATAAGGGGACTGAATTAGGTTGGCAGGGGATAAAAAGAAGAAAATGAAAGGAGTTAAATGAATCATGATAGCCATTTATATAAGCATCTGATCCCATAAGGCTTTGAGAAGTAGAAATATCACTGAGAATGAGTGATTTTGAGTCTCATCCATCCACAGGAAAGAAAGAAAATTTTCAAAATGAGAGTTTTAATAAAACACTTCTGGTACTGTTCATTTTTAATGAAAAACCTTATTTTTACCTTTCCCTAGTACTATTCACTACATTTTTATTTGTCATTTTTCATTAAAATTAAATTTCTTTTGAATTTTTTGTTAATGTTTCTTTTATTTATTTGCAAACTTATATGCTGGCGGCATTTATTCTAAAGGAATCTAAATAATTGCATGATAAATATCATCTGGAAAGCTTTCCTTTCATATTTTTGTTCCGTTGCTGGTGTGGTGTGATTAGCTTCTTAGGAAAGTTTTTGTAGGGCCTTCTTTAATTCTTCAAACCTTTATTTTTCTCTTTTCAGTTTTCTTTTTAGTTTTAATTTCAATATAATTTCAGTTTTCACTTAAAAAGAAAATTTCTTGACCTCAGGTACAAAGAGAAATGCTTTTAGTCAACTGAATTACTTATAAGCTCCTTGCAATTTCAATATGATTTGAACCCACAACATATACCAGAGGATACCAAGTTGCTCTGAGTGACTGTCCTGCCGCATGTTATAATATGGAGAGAGATACATGATTGATGTATCACAAAGTTAAAGGAGAATATTTGTAAGGGCAATTAGTTGGATAGACCAATTTTTGACATCTGGTTGCAGAAGTGATCAATTTTTATAATATGATCGCTATATTATCTTTATGTGATTATTATGTTATTGATATATGATTAACATATCATCATTACTAAAATCTAACCATTTATACAATTAAACGTCAAAAACTAATTATTTCAGCTAATTATCCTATTCATAAATTAATACGCATGTTACAACATAAGTGAATTTGTAACATCCGAGTGACCGTCACACTGAAACTGAGGAAGCCGTTGGTCTGTCTCTTCTGATCAATTGTTTGTTTTCATTTCAAAAACAAAACATATGGGGGACAAGTTGCTGCCAAGCGTGTGAATAAGTAGTGAAAATAAATTTGTAGGGCATGCATGCCCCAGCAGGCCAACAGTTTATCAGACTATACAATAAATTAGTTCTAGCAGGAATCAATTTCATATTAAATTCACTTTCCAATATTTTATAAATCTTAAGGTTAAAGCATCCAAAGGAAATTGTCACGGGGTCGTCCACACTTATCAAGTTAATGTTATGATATTTAGCTCTGTAATTACACTAACAAATGCCCTAATTAAATATCTATTTATCTTGGTCCTAGTGCACCATCTGCAATATCTGATGCTCTCATGATCCAGCCCTTAATTACTTGAAAAAAGAAAAAAAAATGATACCAAATGAAGGAGTACCAAAAATATAATAATATTGCAAATACAAGTTATACAAGTACCTATGTATGGCACACCGACACTCCTACATTAATTTATCTAACTGCACAAAGACTACCACTTAATGATATGGTGTAGTAGTATATCCCTATTCATTTTTAAGCGAGGTCTTAAGTTTGATTTTTGCTAAAGGTGAATTTGAACAAAATTATTATTAGCCGATTGTGAAACTTAGCCCACTCCTCTACTCTCTTAGTACAGATAATATAATTTGTTAAAAAAAAAAAAAAAACTACATAGAGACTAACTCGAAAGGGAGTCGAGAAGAGCAAGAGATCGTTTTATTTGAAGGACCGCCATATTTGATTATCGACTCGTTATTAGAGGATATAAGTTAATTTATATTTTGGTGCAGACACTTTTTTTTCTTTCATCTGGTTGAAATTATTGGTAAAATTTTATTGAGACCCAAATAAAAACACCCTATCTTCTTTGATCTATTTATTTGTATCATTTGTATCACTAATTGTGTTTTACACAATTAAATCATTTTTCAAACTAGCAAAAAAATCATTTTTTTTTTAACTTGCTTGGAATCTAAAACCATATTATGTTTTATCTCCTCCCTTTATCTCCAAGAGGAAGCTTCAAGCTCAAAAGCAGAAATTAAACTACCTACCTTCTTTTCTAAACCTACCTCTCTCTCTCTCTCTCTCTCTCACTTCCCCCTTTATGCAGATCCTCTAAAGCACTGGTTCCCACATTGTGTTATCATATCAAATATGAAGATGAAAGGCATAGACATATTCTGTGCATCCCAAGCTTCAACAGCCATATGCATGAACATGGATCATCAAGCATCCTCCTCCGTCGTACAACTCGGCGGCCGAGCCCTCGACCGCCACAACCCCATCATCCAAGATGCAAGAAGAAGCACAAGCTCCAGAACCCTTCCCATTGCTCCATGCTCTTCCCAATCCCCCATCAACCCCAAGGCCTACCACCAACTCCCAAAGAGCAAGAAAAAAGCAACCTCCTCATCACTTAGACCAAGTACCAAGAGCTCCTCAAAAGAAAATGATCAGAAGAGGAAGAGTACTAGTAATATTTTTCATGGAAAGTTGGATGAAAATGTTAAGAAGTTTTCTTCTGTTCTAAGTGAGAGTGTTGTTAGGAAGAGCTCTGCCAACCCTATCGATCTTATTACTCCTCCTGGCTCCTCCAGATACCTTTTGAGTGATACTGTGATCTTTGATGGGTTATCGGATTACGATCCGGTTTTGGCATTGGTTCCGGTTGGGCAGAAAAAGAATGCAGTGAAAATAATCACAGAAAATAAATCTACTACTTCTTCAATTGGCTCTTCTTCCTCATCTCTGACAAAATACTCAAAACCACCAACGCCACCACCACTGCCATCGCCTTCCAACCAGGTTTGTCGAAAATTTTCTGTTTTTCTTGCTCAGATTGTTAGTTTATATGCATAGAGGTAACATTAAAGAATGTTAAGGGTTCAAATTTGGTTTCAATTGTTGAGAGTATGAATCCCAGGTCGGAGAATAATCAAAGCCTTGAGTAATTGTTTAAATGATTACTTATATAATGATCTTCTTTTGCAGGTTGTTGTATTGATGGTGTCCCTTCACTGCAAAGGGTGTGTAGGAAAACTGAGAAAACATCTATCCAGAATGGAAGGTAATTTGTTTAGCTCTTTAAAGCTGAAACATTTTTACTAGATTGCATCATTCCAGGAAAGTGAATTCCGCACCCATTCCCTTCTTCTCATGCACACGGCACACCCATGTCTATTTCTGATCTTTGTATTGAAATAAATCAAACAAGAATTAAGAAACAATAATGAATTGAAGTGTGCAGAGAGAAAAAAAAGTTTGCGGAAATCATTTCTCTTTCTCAATTACAATAACATCTCATTCAATATAGCTAACATCTACTTATGGTAATTTTAATTTTATCAATGAATGTATAAACTTAACTCAATATTTGTGTTTCATTTATGTGGGCAGGGGTGACATCATTCAACATAGACTTTACAGCAAAGAAGGTGACAGTCACTGGAGATGTAACCCCATCGAGTGTCCTTGCCAGTGTCTCAAAGGTGAAGAACGCTCAGTTTTGGCCTACTGTGTCATCAGCATCACCTGCCTCTCCACCTTGTCCTACCAAACTAGAGGCCAAGAAATAATTTAACAGGTAACTGAAGAGAGAGAGAGAGAGAGAGAGAGAGAGAGAGAGAGAGAGAGAGAGAGAAGAAAAAACCAAAAACTGGCAAGATGTTTTAGTTGTATGGTTTGGATGTGAATTAATTAATTATTTAAATATTTGTGTAAATGCACTATTAGCATGAGTGAGTGGAGGAACCAGATTCTGTATTGCTTGGAAGGAACTAGCTAGGAAGAAGTTGAGTGAGTAGTAGAAGAATCAAGATTAGAACCCACCTTATCATATTCTTCACTTTTTGTAGTTTGCTTTTTGTTTGGGACCTTTGTTATCTCTTACTTATAAGAAAATGTGGAGAGCAACTTTCTGATCACGGGAATGTCATTGAAGTTGTATTCAAACTAATTGTACATTGTTATGTGAAAAAGTTAAAATGCATACCAGTAGGGTAACTAATTTAAAATACAGACACTGTGACAATCTCATTGTAAGTAAATGTCTCTTGTCTATTAGAATACCCAACAAATTAATATCTATATGTGGCCACCATTCTATTCTGTTTTATCAAGTCCCTTCGTTTAATACTGCCATGCCCTTGTGCTTCCTAAAAAGCTATTTTGTTTCTTTTTTTTTGTTTTTAACCACAGTTCGTGCTAGTTAAATAGTGCTTAGGAAACTGTAAAATTCTGATTGTTGGGTTGCTGGCTCAAGGACCATATTCTTGGTTCTTGGTGTTTCAGATTAAAATGAGACATCCGCAGCCAGGTAAAACCAACTACTCGTTGCTTTTTAGACCGCCATTTTGAAGCTGTAAAGACCAGTAATCTGGTAAAAATAATAGGGGTGTGATATCCATACACCTCTTTTTACTTCTCACACATCCTTAAAATTTTCGGTCGTCGGATTGAATGAATTGAAGACGATCAAATGACAGAAATTAACAAGGGGTGTGTGAGAAGTAAAAAGGGTGTGTGGATAGCACATCCCAAATAATAAAGCAGGCACCCGTTTTCATTGAAACATGTTACCAAATGACTTTTTCTGTTAGAAAAGAAGTAAACAGCATAGCTAAATGGGTCTTTATTTGTATTACACAACTCCTACATCAAACACAGTTTTGAAGGCCAATAATCACTATGCTAGAAAGAGGCTTGGTATTTTCTGGTCATGAAAAACTAGAAGGCCCCCTCTAGAGGAAAGATATTTACTTGTGTCCGGCCGCCTTTATATGACAGAGTGCAGTGCTTGATACGGCGGACGGATATAAGCATTTCTCGCAATTGTGGAACCAATGGATTGAACTTGACTCGTAAAAGAAACATGGACGTGGACGTGGCAGAAATAAATGTCCGAGAGCGTCCAAGAGTAACTTATGTCATTCAGTGCTACCAACTTACCATTCTAAATGAGTTTTCAGTCAAATGATCCAAAGTAAAGGTAAAAACAATAATAATGAGAACTTGGAAAACTTGATGGAGTGAATAGAGATATAGGGTTGGTTTGACATTGCTGTGCTTTGAAAAAAAAACTGTTTCTGCTGTGCTGTATTGATATATTTACTTGATAGCTGATACGAACTTTACTGCCAACAAAAAATTCTAGCTTGATATGTGATATGTCCAATCAAATGACATCGTGCCAAATCATATAACAACCAGTATGCACTATGCAGTATTGTTGTAGGGTTAAATTTTATTTCCAAAGGCTCTCAATAACTTAAAAATCAGATGCCACAAACTATTGCACTTGACAATAATTAGGCCGTGCAATCTTTACAATGGGATAATCGATATGTTATGTGGTGTTACCCTTACACAAAAAAATTTCTCTTACTAAACACACTTTGCTTTACATGTTTGGTTATTCACGGAAACTAATTTGAGTTATTTAGAGGGAACTCAAAAGCTTTCGTTTGCGACAAGATAGTAACACTCATTTTTCATCTCTTGTTTTTTTTTTCTTGATCTGCTCTTATTTATGTTAGTCAAAGATGAGAAAAAAAAAATTGTTAAAGGCACTCCAAAAATCTCATTCTACACTCCAAATTTTTTATATTTGAAAATAAAAATACACTTGTGAGAAATGTAGAATATAATTTTTGAAGTGCTAATAATACTTCAAAAAAAAAAAAAATAGTGGAATGTAAAGAAAAGGGAAATGTGAAAAATCATTCCTTTTTGTGCATTCAATGCACAATTTCAGTGGCTTCTCTTTGCTGTGATTGGTAAAAAGTTAGAAACTAAGAGGAGAGAGAGAAAAAGAAAAAAAAGAAAAAAAAAGTATAATGCTCACTTGTGATTGGTAGGAGTTATGGCCATATTGTACCATGTGCATGACAGATTCTTTCACGGAGTCTCATATAGCGCTTAGAGCATTTTCAATGGCCTCCGTGAATTAACTCAGAACTAGAATTTAGGGAGGGTTTGTACTAAAAAAAAACAAAAGAAAAGAATTTAGGGAGGGTTTGGAAAAATCCATCTCCAATCACACTCACTGTCATGCTCGTAGGTTAGCAAAACAGCTAATAAGAGCTCCTAATTTTTGAGAGTGAGAAAGAAGGTCACTCAATTACCAGTGTCCTAAATTAGCATTAATTACTAATATTATAATATCAAGAACAAATATATATATAAAATTCTATAACGACCCGTTCTAGATTTTATGGTTTTTATTTTAAAGCATGAAATTACAAAAATGCCCTTCAAGGCCAAACGTTGACTTTTGTTGACCACCTTGTCATGTCATGTAAGATCTGTTTGCTTAGTATATCCTGGTAGCACTTGTCACTACAAACATGTGGGCTCAAGTGGAATCGAATTTGAAGTTACGATGAACGTTTTATGGAACTATGAAGTCAATGAGCAAAATAGTCAATTCACTATTCTAGATATTAGGGGTTAGATACTTTTATTATTTTAATAATCTTCTATCAAGTGGGGCCCACAACCCACTTCTCCTTCCTCCCTGTGTCATCCCCTCTGCTAATATCTGGGACTTTCTTGAAATCTTTCCCCCATCTCCCTGTCATTCTCTTCTTCTTTCTGAGCTCTCATCCCTCAGGCCTCATCTCTTCCCTCTCAGTCATCTTTCTCTCTCTCTCTCTCTCTCTCTCTCTCTCCCCCTTAGCTCTCTTTCTCTCACCTCTCTCTGTCACTCCCTTCATCTCTTTGAACACATATAGACAAGCAACAGCGACGACACCACTTTCACTACCATCGTGGCTTACACTTCGGCAACCCCACCACCACTTGGACCACCACACCATGACCCCATAACGATTGAGACTTCTCCTCCTCTCTCTTATTGCATTGTACACAGAGTTTCCTGACGAGTTTTCGTCATCTTTGACCATGGTGAGGCTTGAACTTTCCTAAAGTTTGGTAGATCGTGTCTAGGGTTACGTTTAGGATATTTTAAAGTTTTTTGGGTGTGTTTGGATGTAGTTATAACACAAAGAAGACTTCCCCAGATTCCGGCGAAGGAACCCGAGACTTGCTGGCCGTTTTCTGGCCAACTCTGGCTACGACTGGCCACGGGATAGGTATAATACTCTTCCTTGTTTCTTGAGCTTCAAATTAGTATATTGAATGACTAGTTTTAGTTAGGTTTTAGGGATGATCAGAGTTTGGGAAGCTCCGGCTCTTTTCTTCGTGGAGTCCGGCCGACCCACGGCTTGAAGCCGAGTCGACCCGATCTGCAACCTTAAACCCGTCCTAAACCCTTGGCCCATTAACCCAGCAGGCCCAACCCAACAACCCAGAACCCAGATCCAACCCAGATCCGACTTGACCCAAATCCAAGCGCAGTCTTATGGTCCTCGCGTGGGCAATGCCATGGCTGCCGTGTGGAGCACATGTGCCTCCCGCTGTCGTCCACAGTGGCGACCACTGCAGCGCCGACGAATTTTCTGGCCAACTTTTTGGCCACTCAACTTGGCGCCTAGGGGAACTCGAGGTCTCTCCTTAGGTTTTTCGACGTGCCGAATCCGAATCTGTTGTCCATTTTCCCAAATTCGACTATTTTAGTGGAGTTTTACTAAATGGTCTCAAATTATGTTTAGGTGCGTTGGTGGGAGTCGACACCATCCTTTCTAGTTTGAGTGATTCCTCGGCAATGGAATATTGTGAGTGGACCCCTCCTTAACTTGCATGTTTTTATAAAATATTAGGTTTGCATTCATGAAAAGCATAATTTCATGATTTGACGTTTTATGTATTATTAACGATTTATCGAAATTGCGTTTTATGAAAGGTTATGAATTATCGGATTTTCATAAATGAAATTCTATGGATTACGAATATGATTTATTTTACGGACTCATGAATATGAATAATCATGGATTGATGAGATGAGACTTTAAGCTTTTGAGCTACGGATTTGATATGAGATTTTAGAGAGATGTTTTTGGTGCTTATCTAGTGGGTTATCATACAGCACATCCACACAACACGAGTATGTAGAGTTTATGGCCAAAGGACATAGTGGAGGATATTTATGCCATACCCCCAGCTTCACTGGCGAAACCAGTGTCGGTGTGAGATGTTATATGTATATGTTTCTTCTCTAGTGTAACCTAGAGTCGTACAACTTCACCTTTGGGTGATGAACTTTATATTTCTTCTTTGGCGTAACCCAGAGTTGTACAGCTTCACCTTCAGGTGATGGACCCATTGCATATATATATATATATATATATATATCTTATATCTCTTCTCTAGCGTAACCTAGAGTCGTACAATTTCACCTTTGGGTGATGGACCATGATTTCTTCACAGGCGTAACCCAGTGTTGTACAACTTCACCTTTGGTGATGGTTATGCCTTCGGGCCACTATGATAACCCTTGGTGAATACGTCATTGATGAGATTTATGGATTTGCCTCAGGCGGCGATATCACATTTATTGAGCATTGTTCTATACGTACGTGTTTTACAAATGTTTTCATGGCATGCTAGAGTTTTCAGTGAACCTATTATGTAGTATTATATGTGTTTTCAAAACCGGGGGTTAGTATGTTCATAAAGAAAATGGTTTTCTTATTATTATTACTATTATTATAAACTTTGGTCCATTCACCCTTTTGGTTTTTGTGCCCCCTTCAAGAGTTATAATTGAGGTATCTGATCCCGGCATCAGGGCATTTCCGCACAGGTATCCTCGAGTCTTCTCAATGTAGGTCCCATTCCCTTGTTCATATCTTTTTATAATAATTCCTTCTTATTATTCTTAATTATTTGTATGCTTTGAACACGATTCGGCATTAGTGTATTTCTTTCTAATGACATATTTTATTGGTGTGTATGTTTAAAATGGCTTCATCACCCTTGGGTATCGGTCAGCACGGGGTATTTGTGAATATCGAGGTTGGGGCTTGTCAAATTTTGTTGATTCATATGTATTATAACTGTCTAAATTAAATAGTATAATTTGAATAGATATCATAATTTGAGATGCTTACTTTGGAACTGATATGAACAACCTTGGCTAACTTTGAAATATTTATTTGGGAGACTTTGGATGCGGTCTCTAGTTGTTAATATTTTTTGATTGAAATCTTGTTGATTTTCAGTTTTTTTTATCGAAGTATTTGATATTAATGCAATAATGTATTTCTATATAGATTATTATATTTTATAATTAAAAATTAAAATTTGTAGTTGTTTATATTATTAAGATTTTAAATAAAAACCATAATTATTGAAAGTATTAATAAATAAATTATATTCTCCAATATATTGTACATATATATAAACATGGTTACATTCATCAAAATTAACGAAAAAATTATACCAAAACATGGGTACATTCTTCAAAATCACATAAAAATAATAGATATAAAGTTTAATAACATTAGTATATTTCTTCTATTAAACTTGATATTGATACATTCTCAAATCAACTAAAAAGAATGTACCCATATAAGTTTGAAAAATGGTTTATAAAAAAAATTGAATGGATTTTTTTAATAAAAATTGAGTACATTTTATATTGAAAAATGGTACTTTTTTTTTTTTTTTTTTTTGTTGAACAAACGATATTATCTATATTAAGGGAAGGGTGTGGGCTTAGCCTCGCAATGAGCTATTAATAATGTGGTTTAAATTCACCTTTGGCAAGAATCAAACCTAAGACCTCTCACTTCTAAGTGAAGAGGAATACCACTAGACTGTAGTACTAAGTGGCCGTGTATTTAAAATGAGTAAGGTTAAGATTAAAAGTATTGAAAAATTATATGAATGGGTACATTCAAGAATAAAAATTTGAAAACATTTTTGTAAAAAATTAATGAGCATAAATTATTTTAATTTTTTTCATTGTGGAAATGTTTTGAATTAAAAATTAATGGGAGCTTTATATATAGAGACAAAAAAATTCACTATATTTCAAGAAACTCCACTAGCTTTTAAACATGTCAAGGAGAGACAAAAACATAAAAACAAACTAAAGCTCAACCCAAAAACATGGAAACAATGTTTTAAAATACCAATCATACCCTTAAGGCTTTAGAGCTATTAATAAACTTATTCTTCACAACTCCAACAAAATTAATATGTGTCATAACATAACCCAACCTCGACAATTTTTGCAGAATCAGTTCAACCCGTCCTCAACCATTTATGCATAATTAGTTCAACCCGTCTTCGACAATTTATGCATAATCAGTTAAATCCGTCATCGACCATTTTTGCCATTTTTGCATAATCAGTTCCCCGTCCTCGACTATTTTTGCAGAATTAGTTCAACCTGTCCTCGATCATTTCTGCAGAATCAATTCAACCCGTCATCGATTATTTTTACAGAATCAGTTCAACTCATTAAACTTGTCCTCGACCATTGATGAAAAATTAGTTCAAACCGTTTTCGACCATTTTTTGCAGAATAGGTTAAACCCATCATCGACCATTTTTTGCAAAATCAGTTTCAAATAATTTGACCCTAATAAAAGTTAACTCAATAACACAGCTGTTCTAATTTAGGTAAATAGTGAACAAAGTGAGATCCTTAAATCTAAAGTAGAAGTCTCGTTCCATCATAAAAACCTTACAAAAAGAACAATAAATGCTATCTTAATTTTTCCAGTACCATGAACAACAAAAATGAACAGGAGGAAAATACAAAAATTAGTCATTTTTCCATTAAGTTGTAAAATAATAATAATATTGTTTGATTTGGTTTACCAGGTCAGAGTAGGTGACAAAGAAATGTACTTAAAATGAGTTTGCAATATTCATAAGCATAGATACTTTGCATCCATTAAGGGACAAAAACATTTCAATTTTTTTTCATATTTCATATTCTAACTGGCATAGCAATGTAGGATTACACTTGAATACAAAGCTACTGACCTTGGAGACGATGGTGATCTTGCGCCCATGCAAATTGGAATCCTATATTGCTATGCAAATTGGAATCTGATAGTAATTTCCTATATTGCTATGCAAATGTTATTCTCGAGCTCATGCTTGAGGGTGATAGTAATTTCTAGATCATTTTTTACTGAAGCTTGTTCGTTCAACTTTCTCTCTGTAATCGAACAAACAACAACGAATCGTCAACAAAAAACTCCATGATTAAGAGAAAATCAACCAAAAATTTAAAAATTTCATATCAAAACCTGCAGTGAGCTTCAAAATCACAAAGCTTACCATAACGATCAAATTGGGAGGACGTCAAGAGTAGGAGAAAGTCTTTGGAGTTCCTGAAACTGATTTGGAGAGGGACTTTAGTTAATTTGGAGAGATGACGGTGAGGATGTAAGAATTGAGGTTGAGAAGGTGACGAAGGAAAATCAGGTCAATTTTTTGAAGAGAGAGAAATAAGGGAGCAACATATGAATTGAGATAGAACTGTGAAAAGATTTCACCACTGTAAAAGGGTATTTTCATAAGAAAAACTCCACATAAAAAAAAGCCACTAATGTCATCTTCCACATTTAATAACTTTTGTCTCTTCTAGAAATGTTTAAAAAGTGTTGTCACAATATATAATTAAGTATTAAAAGTATATGCTATATGTAATTTTTTCAAAATTAATTAGGAATTTAATTAAGGTGTAAATATTAAAATCCTAAATCAATTATTAATTCTTAAAAAATTTATGTAACTAACATTTAAATTATTTAATACGTTAATGTTATAGAGACTTCAATCAAAATCTAAAAACTAATAACACCTGAGTCAATAAACATTATTAGTTAGAAACCAAATACTAATTTTTCCCATTTATCTTGTGAATGGTGTCTTTTTAATGGGTGCGTTAGTGGGTGAGGGAGATAAGGAATTGAATTAGTCCTAGTTGGAAGTTGAGTTTTATTAGGAGACAACTGATGTGATCTTGTGGTATTCATCTTTAATTATAAATGAGAAGTCTTAGACTCGAATATCGTGAATGGCGAATTCAATACCAAATTAGGTTGCCTAATATGTGGTTTAGCCAAACTTCTCATCCCCTTAATATAAAATATATCGTTGTACTAAAAAAAAAAAAAACTTTCCCTTAACACCCACATACGTATACAATAACAAACATCCAAATCACAAATAATAGATAGACGCCAACAACAGCACCATTGTTATTAATTAGCTCTCGGACAACACAAACAAATACACTTCATATATATTTATACTCTTTTACTTTTCTCTCTAGCCTAAGCCGTTTACTTTCAAGCATTTTATTACTTTCAAGCTTTCGAGATTCAATGCAAGTAAAGGGCCAATAAGGACAAGACTGAAGCTCCGACCAGAGATCCAACGGCGTTCATGTTACTTCCATTAGGTACTGGAGCAGAAGCATCGGAGGCGGGAGTTGCAGCGGGGCTGGCAGCTGCAGCCTTTAGAGGTGCAGCGGCCATAGCTGCGGACATGCAAACAGCAACCACGAGGACAATCAAGGCAATCTTCTTCATGGCCATTTTGTGGGCGGCGTGTAGTCGGTCGATGTATCGAAAACACGCCTTGCGATTGGAATGTTAGTAGGTTTGTAGAAGTCTGTAGCTGTCCCGAGGAAGATAGGAGGGCAGAGGGAGGTAAATATAGCTTTCTATGGAGGAGGTTTTGTTATTTTAGGTATGAAATTGTTGGATTTTGTGTGAGGTTTGGAAGGGTTAGTACGTACGTGTATCATTTTGCATGAACAACGCCTACATGCATAGGTATAACAAACTAACAAATTAAGTAATGAATGCCAAGATTATAGCAAACTAACAAATTAATGTACGCATTAATGAAATTTCTCAAAGACAACTCTACCATTCCTTCTCTCCCTATCTTCTCCATTCTTTGTCCTCGCGAAACTAATCAGCCTAATTTTGCGTCGTTCACAGTTCACTTTCTCGTCTCCAGCTAGCTCTCTGCCTCCAAGCTTGTAGACAAAGCAGCATAAATCTCTTGTATTATAATAACGGCTGCAAAGGTCGAATCTGATATTCTCGACGCAAACTATGCATTTGTAGCCTTCAAATCTCCAATCCCCTTTGTACCAGAAGGGATTGATTTCAGTCATTTGTTTAATTTAAATTGGAACGATGGATGTAAGGTGATGGGGGCAAGGCAGAGATCGGTGTTGGGATAGAAGGTTCTACATTTTTTTTCTGGGTATTTATGAAATTTAATGGTGGTGTTGTGTGAGTGTGGGGGAGGAAAGGTTGTCGTTGCTGGAGAAGGAATCAGGGATGGGCAAACAATTTCTTCTTGTTTTATTTATTTATTTATTTATTTTTTTAACTTTTTTATAATTTTTAAATAAATTAAAAGATTAAAACTCATAAGAAAGTAACTAGCTGGGAATCGATGGTTGTGTTAAAATGTACACACCCTAATGTACAGTTAGGTGGTGTTTGTGCAAATTTCTGTAATAATTATTTAGAATTTGAGTTAAATGTACTACTATTTTGTTAAATTATAAAACTAATAGTATACCTAATATTATGTCAACTTCAATCATTTTACATAGTCGAAGTACTTGTAATAAAAGTTTATCAAACACTCCGCCAATGTTTTTTTTTTTTTTTTGGTTAATAGTACTTTTAAAATTGTAGTTTATCAAACACTTAGATGCTTTATTTCATAGTTAAAAAAAAAATTAAAAAAAATAAAATAAAATAAAAAAAGCACAGGAACCCCAAACTAGGCCTAAAGGTGACATTAGATTTCACCCCAGAAAAGAAATGGTAGCATGGATGTCTAGCAATATGAACATAGACCAAATACACAACTTTGCAGAAAAGGTAACAAAGAATCGGCCAAAATTATACATTTCAAGTAGTAGAGATGTAGGACTAGTGGATTTGAACAAAGAAAAAAAATGAAGGGGTGGCATTGGATTTGAACAAAAACAAAAAGGGGTGGCATTTGATTTGCTACCAGAAATTGGGGTTGCCTTACGAAACCTTGCCCTATGAAAACAAATTTGTCAGTTAACAAACATTTACTCTACGAAACAGCCAGTTTGTTGGGCGATGGTCAACATTTAGGGTTTACTGAAAATTTTTAGGAGACAGAACAATGTGGTAGGGCAAGAATGAATCCATTGGGCAAGGTTTTGGGGCCCAGAGAAAAATTGGCATGAAATGCATTGAGGCTTGCGGGACGAAACCATGGTTCGTCGGCTAAGTACTTTTTGCCCAACAGACAGTTTCGTTGACTAACAACTTCTGTTCGTTGAGCAAAGGACCAAGCTGACGTATTAAAAAACGACTGGAAATGCTTTTACTCGACGGCATCGGAGCGGTTGCCCGACGAGTACTTTCGTCGGGCAAATCCTAATTCACCATTTAGGTATGTGCCTTCTTCTTTCTCCCCATTTTCCCTTTTTCTACACCCCCTCTCACTGCATCACTCTCTTACACACACCCTCCATCTCTTCCTCTCCCAATTAATGGAAGGTTAGTTTATTTTGATTTGTTGATTAATTTTGTCTTCGAGGTGTGATTAATTAATTTTGATTTATGTGGGTTTGTGATTGGATTGGAAATAAATTAAAGGAAATGTATGTATGTGTATCCTAATTATAAATATGTTTGAATTTGTTTAATTGTGAGATTTTTATGTGTTGAAATTGTGTATGATGTGAAGTTTTGAGTTTGTGTTACTTAAATATGTGTAGGTTAGGCGAATTTAATTCGTGCAACATTAGTGTAGGAATTCGTGGTCTAAAATTTGTTAAAATTTCACAATTGTTTATACGAAATTAATTATGTTGATTAAATTCATATAATAAACTCGAAAAGACCTTAGACCCTTTTGATATAATGTTGGACGTGCGTGTAGATGTAGTATGCGGCTCCGTTATCTAACTAAATCTTGAATTGTTCAGTTTGCATAGTTTCAGAGTGCACTAGTATGTGTTTAGGGTTTGTGATGCACTTGGCTAAGATTTGTTCCTGAAAAATTTGTTGTATCCCTTTAATGTTCTTTGAGCGCATATTAGACATTTGTTTTTATCTTCTCCGAGAAAAAGGTATTTTCTTGTACTTAGTTGGCTCTAAAATTAATTTGTTCGTGTCAAAATTCTTCGAGAAAAAGATATTTGCTTGTATTTAATTGGCTCTAATAGTACCATGTTAAAAAGAGCATTTTTATGAACTCATGATTTTATATCCATTTCGATAGATTTAGGTCTGAAATACAAGAACATAATAAAGTCCAGAGATTAATGAGAATTTGAAAGATAGATGATCTCTTTGCAACCCTTTTCTCTTTTTGCCTAACTTATTAGTCCTCTAGTGATAAGGTAGTTAGAAGATAGTCCTTGTGATAAAAAATAAAAATAAAAAAATTAAGATTTAAGCCCTTGTGATGAAGTATTTTAGAATTTAGGTCTAAAATTGATAATTCGGTCAAAACTATGTTAATCATTAGCACGTGAGTCACACATATATATTAGGCTAAAACGGAACTCTCCATTAATTTTTGGCACATTGTGCTTACATGTGAGGCTAACTTTATATTTTTAGTCTCACATGTGCTAACAATTAATGGAGAATTGCGAAATTTTCAATTTAATTTGGGCCTAAATCCTAACAGACTTCACGGGGGCTTAAATCCTTTTTTTTTTTTTTACCACATAAACTATCTTCCAACTATCATTGTCACATCCCGGCCCGGAGGGGACCACTTCCCGGGCCCGCTCCACCACCGTAGCACGATATTGTCTGCTTTGGGCCCTGACCACGCCCTCACAGTTTTGTTTCTGGGAACTCACACGAGAACTTCCCGATGGGTCACCCATCCTGGGAATGCTCTCGCACGCTACTTGCTTAACTTCGGAGTTTGAATGGAACCCGAAGCCAGTGAGCTTCCAAAAGGTCTCGTGCTAGGTAGAGATGGGAATATACATATAAGGATCACTCCCCTGGGCGATGTGGGATGTCACAATCCACCCCCCTTAGGGGCCCGACGTCCTCATCGGCACACCATGGCCATGGTTAGGCTCTGATACCAAATTGTCACATCCCGGCCCAGGGAGGACCACTTCCCGGGCCCGCTCCACCACCGTAGCACGATATTGTCCGCTTTGGGCCCTGACCACACTATCACGGTTTTGTTTCTGGGAACTCACATGAGAACTTCCCGATGGGTCACCCATCCTGGGAATGCTCTCGAGCGCTACTCGCTTAACTTCGGAGTTCCCATGAAACCTGAAGCCAGTGAGCTCCCAAAAGGCCTCGTGCTAGGTAGAGATAGGAATATACATAGAAGGATCACTCCCCTGGGCGATGTGGGATGTCACAATCATATCACCACAGAGACTATTAATCTCACTAAAGAAATTGAATTTCTTTAGTTCATTTGTGTGGAAAGTGTACAATATAAGGATGTATAATATTGCTAGCTCATTGTGAGGTTTAACCTAACTACTACCCACCCCCTTAGTGTAGATATATTGTTTGATTAAAAAAAAAGGGGTTTTTTTATTTTTTTATTTATTTTTTATTTTTATTTTTTTAATAACTTTAATCCTTCAAGAAGATTGAAATTTAAAATAAACCTGGTGTTAGAATACATATTGATTATAGTGCCTTGATGTGTCCTTAATTCAAAATAATTAATGTGCATTTTATTTAATGTCTCCCATTAACTATTAATATACATATTTTATTTTATTTTTTCACCAATTTTTTTTTTTGAATTTATTAATTTTATTTAACATTCTTCAAACTTGAAAGACTCAATTAATGTACCTAAATGTTAGTACCGAAATGTATTATATTGAACTAATATATTTAAATGTTAGCACCAAAATGTATATACAGAAATATATGCACCGAAATGTATTATATTAAATTAATATACGTAAATGTGTGTACTGAAATATATGCACCGAAATGTTAGTACCAAAATGTATGTACCGAAATGTATTATATTAAATTAATGTATCTAAATATTTGTATCGAAATGTATGTACCGAAATGTGTGTACCTAAATGTATGCACCGAAATGTATTATAATGAATTTAATGTACATAAATGAAGAAGACAAAATACATCGAAATATATTGTATAACAAAAATTAGTTTATCTAAATGTTTATGACAAAATATATTACGATAAATGAAATGAAATTAAAATTATAATAAAATATAATTAATACATTAAAATTAGGAAGAAAAACTGAAATAATTAAAAAAATCAAAATGTAATTAATAAATGAGGTTATTAATGTATCAAGGGACTAAAATTATATTTTGATTTTACTCATGGTTTTAGTTTAAAAGTCTTCTTTACCAAGGATTAGAATGAAGTTTTCTAAAATATATATATATATATATATATATATATATAATGTCTCTCTGAATGGTTAAAGACTCGTTGAAAACTACAAAGGAATCCACACAAGGGGTAGGAAATTATGAACAATAAATATTGTTTGACAATTACATTCCGAGAATAGACCTATACTATTGACTATTCTTAGATCAATTTAAGATAGATTGCCGGAGTCATGAGGATCTCACTTGACATTCATCTGTTCAATCAAAATACCAAAAATAAAGAAGGGTATACATGAAAAAAAACAGTATGGAAATCACTTTCCAAGTTGAAATGGATGAGTGAGGATCCTCGCCGGATCCTCTTTGTGAGGATCCCGCGAATCCTCAAATCATATCCGTTCATCGTATATCGTGCAGTCAGAAATCATTGTAAATTTTTGTATTTAAAATTGAATATAAATAGTACTTGACGAAAACTAACTGTACGATATACAATGAACGAATGCGATTGGAGGATCCCCGAGATCTTCACAAAGAGGATCCCCTCTCGAAATGGATCTATATGATATGGCGGGACCCAACACCGAAAGATGTAAAAAAATATGTATATTTAGATTTTTATTTAAATATTTTGGCCAAGATGTATCTTTTACATCCCTTAATTGGAGAACTTTCTAACCAACCAAGAATGCAAATACACATTAAACCATGGACATTTCATTAGAGATGCTCTTATTGACTGGATCTCAAACAGGTGAGCTCATACAATTGATGTATTCTATACTAGAATAAGATGGTAAATGCCCCTTTGTAGCATAAAAAAAAAGTTATTAATTCACCAAAGACAATTATTTTTAATTCTCTGAAACAATTGCCCTAGGTGGAGTCTCGTTATTATGTGTACCACCAGGACCAGATGGTGGAATTGGAGTACCCTTTGGTAGCATACCAAAATGGAATCTTCTTGATTGTATTTTGGGAAGAGCTGGTGAACTCCCTCCAATTCCATGTTCTTCACCTGCTGCTGCACCAGACGGTTGAATTGGAGAGCCCTTCGATAGGATGTCGCCAACTGTAGCCCACCTTCCATGCAACTGGTTATACTTCTCTTTGCCATCTAAGGAGGAAGAGGAGGCAACGCCAAAGGCTAGCAAAAGCAGCAAGGCCAACCATGGCAAGTTTTGGTAGGACAGTCCCATTCCCATATGATATGCTTTTCGTTGTTTTTTGGGTTTCTGAATGAAAATGCTACGTTGTTGTGCCTTATATAAGAATTAGGTTAGTATTTGCTAGGAAACTATTTATTAAGCGGTGGAATAATTATTTGCAGCACGTGTATAAATTATATATTCTCATGTATTAACTACTATTTTATGGTTTTATTAAGCGGTGGAATACTGAACACTTTCACATTGTCTTATATAATGTCAAGATACTTCCTTATTTGGTTTGATTTTGCTATTTCTTGTGATTGATATTGTGATTGTAATTACCTCTATAAAAGATTACATAACTACAGTTTAGCAATCATATTTTGTTAACAGCAAATTTCTAGAATCTGTGATATTGTATTCTCATCCGTACGTCCACCCAACCTTATATGGGATTCTTTGTACCATTCTGTAATAGGAATGATAATTCAATTCGTTAAATCAAGATAACTGTCATAACCGCCTGAAAAATAAATTTAGGGGATAAAGACATGAATTGAATATCTCTTGCCCTATATATACAATAATATTGAAAGAAAAAAAAATATGGTTTTTAAATAATTTTCTAATGAAATATCATCTAGCTATTGTATAAGCCGAAAAGGAGAAGCATGAAAAGGAAAAATTCCAATACTTCTAGAAGGGAGTGTAAAGATATACATCTGGAATCCCACCCATTGAAAGATGAAGAAACGATGTAAAATAAATTGGTATTGAACTTCACAACTATGAGATTGAAACCTAAAATTTTCGTTTACAGGTGAAGAGTAATATCATTAAACCATAATATTATGTGACAGGTTATAGTGATTTAAACACACCAATTCTAATGAGTTTCTTTATGTGAGAGCAATAAAGCTACCCTGAACCCAAAGATCAATGAGAGAAAAAAGTGAGAGTATATACATTATACTTTGTACTCTTATCAGTTCAAGTAATGACATTACTATTTGTGCTCTGATGATGTAGATACACTTATTGAACCTAGTAAATAATGAATTATTTTGTCCTATGTATTTTGTAGGAATTGACTATAGTACATACATGTATCTAGTACATTTTCATTTGATTTTAAATAAAACTTAAATAAAATATGGTTGGTGTTGCAGTCATATTGGATTAGGAATGTGATTGTGTAAATCCTAGGGTATCTATTAGACCCGGCAGTTTCTGACACGAGACCAAAACGATACGAAAATAACGGGTTTCGGGTCAACGCGATAACTAATCGGGTCATTATTGGGTGACCCCGTTAAGAACCCGTTAATAACAGGTTCTTAACAGGTATACACACAGGTAACATGTGGGTAACCCGTTTCGACCTGTTAAGAAAACAATTATTATAATAAATTTAAAGTTTAATTACTAAAAGATTTATTATAAAATACAATAACCATATTAATATATACAATATATTCTATATTAAATATATAGTTTTGTATTATTATTCTATATAAGTTTTAAAAAAAAAATTCAGTCATTATTTATTTTTATTATGAGAGTTCCTTATTATCATTACTAGGATAAATTTTACTTAACATGCTGTTGTCCAAAATTAAAATAAACTAGTATAGTATTTGTATAGGCAAGAACTAAGAAGACATACATACAAGTATGAAAAATGTGAAAGAATGTATAAACACTCGTGATTCATCATTATTTCTCCATGAGTAGATAATGGTTACACTTACATTATCATTTAGATTTTTAAAATACTCAAAACCCTCATGAATAATGTTTTTTATTTGAGGGCAAAATTAATAAAATTAATAATAATTATTGTAGAAGTGTAAAAAATGTAAAATATATATACAATCACTCATAGTGACAAGCTTTTTACTTTTATGAAGGGGCCAGCTTTGAAATCCAACACTATAATCCATAAACCTTAAATTTATATTTAACCGTCGATTGTCATTTACGTTTTATTCTTCTTACTAGATTTCATTTTTTAAATTTTCTTTTTTGAAAACATGATCATCCGGTGGATGTAAGAAGATGAACGGTTCAGATCTTTGATATCACATTTCGATATTTACGATTAATTGAAATATGAGTCGATGTCATATAGTTTGTAGAAACTTTATAAACATCAAGCAATATTTTCACTAACAGTAAAACTCTGAACATAATATCAACGATCCAAACCTTTCATCTTCTTGCATCCTCTAATAGATCATGTTTTCAAAAAAGAAAATCCAAAAAAACAAAATTTGATGAGAAAAATGAAGCGTAAATGTAAATAACAATCAACGGTTAAATTTTGATCTATGATTTATATGATTATAGTGGCGAATTTTGAAGTTAAGCTCTTCATGAAAGTTGTAAAACTAATTATTACGAGCGTTTATATATATTTTCTATATTTTTTACACTTCTACATTAATTAAAAAACTATTAAAGACTTTACTTAAATAATAGCTGTAAGATAAATGAGAGTAAATCTGTACCGTTGGATTCTATTTCAATTATATTATTAGAACTTTTCTGGACGAAAAGACCCCTTCTCTATTCCATTATTATCCAATTTTACCATTTGATCAAAACAAAATTCCTAATCCCTTTCGAGAAAGGAGGGTTCTGCGTGCGTGCGAAAGGCGCTGCGCGCGCGACAAGGCCTGTGGAGGTCTCAAGTCCCAACGAGGACCGACGACGAGCTGCTCTCACTGAGAAAAGGCGACCACCGGTGACCTGAGCTTCTCCAGTGGTGACCAAGGAGGGGCTGCGCGACAAGGCCAGAATAAGTTTCAGTCCCAACGACGACAAACGGTGAAGCAGCAGTGAGCTTCTCTAACAGAGCAATGATGAACACTGGTGAGTGTAGGAGAGATTCTTGACTGTTGCTGCGTGACTGCCCGAGCTTATCCAACGGTGACTAACGGTGGGGCTCTGTCGCAATACCAGGTACGTATGGGTTTTGGCTGGATATCTGGGATATACAATGGGGAAAACTGGGGAAAAAATTGATTGTGTCGGATCTACAAGCGGAGGAGACTGAGGAGACCAACCCTGTGGGGTCTCCAAAGTTTTGTTTAGGTTTGATTAGCCTCTCCGCCCCTATATCCAATTCCATGTTCTCTCAGAAGCCCACATACTCTTAACCCCTTCCCCTCTTTTCTGCCATTAGTTGTTAAGCAATCTCTTTGCAGGTTTCAATATCATATTTTAATCATGTTTTGGCATTGTTCTACAGGGTCCTTTGCAGGTTTCAATATCATATTTTAATCATGTTATTGGTATTAAATGTGATAATGAAGCAGTGCAATATATTATCTAATATGATGATGATTTTGTCATCTGAGTTTCTTAGAAAACTCGCAGCTTGGTTACTTTTCTGACTAGGGTTTTTACTTTTATTTGTATTTTTTAAGAAATTGCAGAAACCTCACATTGAGATTTGGTTCTTTCAGCAGTAGGACCTCAAGATTGAAGACAGACGAAATCTCAATTATGCTCTACTATTGTTTTATAGTGTTTTTGTTGATGTTGGTATACACATATTACTGTAAAATGAACTCTTTATCTTTGTTTGTTATAATTTTAACTACTCTAATTGACATGCCCAAGTTACAAATGAGGATTATTAGGGAAAAAAACATTAGTTGTATAATTCCAGGAAAGGTGTAAATAAGAACTATCAGGGAAAAGAATAATAGTTGGAAATGACAATATGGTTTGTATATACTTATTTAGTATTATATATTTCATTTGATTATTTATTGGTTTAAAATATATTTTCCTTAACGGGTAACGGGTCGGATCATATTATTTGTTAATATTATCGGGTCGAGTCATTTTACCCTTTTATTTTAACGGGTGTTACATGATATGACTTGTTAAAATATCGGGTATGA
This sequence comes from Pyrus x bretschneideri, assembly GCF_019419815.1. Lineage (NCBI taxonomy): Eukaryota > Viridiplantae > Streptophyta > Magnoliopsida > Rosales > Rosaceae > Pyrus > Pyrus x bretschneideri. Next base: position 3,825,806 of record NW_025999779.1, read on the forward strand.
CATGAAAACAATACGAACATGGAAAACACGACACAAATGTCAGGTCTAGTATCTAAGGATATCTTTGAATATTCCTTTAGCAGTTAAATTCCTATTAGAGTTGTAATCCTATTAGGGTAAGAAATGAACCTTCCCTCCTACTATAAATAAAAGCACAATGGGGTGGAATATAACACACCTCACAATTACACATCTCTATCTTTCTCTCTACTATTGCCACACCCCCTCTCTCTCTATCCTTTATATGATTCAGTAAAATAGGCCTACAGGACGTTATCAGCACACTTTTAATGCTGCGCTAAAGAGAGTTTATTTTTAAATTAGGGGAGTATTACACTTTAATCATTCTTTTTATGATTAATTTATTATTTTATTGAACTATCTACATGCTATTGATTCAATTTAATTTTTTTATGTTGAAAGTGATACAACGCATTGGACATGCAATTCTGGCTTTCCATGATGGATCTTCTACAAATTCAAAGGCTTTTATTGTTTTCTGCTAATCAAGTACGCTTAAAATAAAGGAATATATTTGAAACGACCATGAAGCATGAACCCCCTACATTTATATTTACCTTCCTATATATATTGTATATGTTCATATATTTTGTCAATATATATACTTGTTCATGCAATACGCAATTATGCTATGTGGAATTTGTGAGTCAAAGTATTGAAATTAATTTAGAAGCAATTAGGGTTTTTAACCTTAGACATTTGAGAAAAAAAAAATTGGGATTTTTTTTTGCAACACCACCGTGGCACCATAGCCAGCCCACCGCTTTTGGGCTTGTTGCCCTTTTGAAACCCAACCAGGCTTCGGCCTGGGTTGCCTAACCTATAGGCCTGAAGTCCCCGGTCCAATCCCGAGTCCAAAAGCAGCATGGTCCAAACCGTTTGTTGTGCTCCTACTGTGCCTCAGCCCACATACCACAAGCCTTTGGCTTGCTAGCCATGTCTTTGCGGCATGATGACCTGAAACCCAGCTGCGGTAAGGTTTCCCTACACCACCAGCTTACCAGTGACATAGTCTCGGCCCAAACGCTAGTAGCTTTGCTCTTGGGCTTCCCTTCCCTCGGTCCGTGGCCTGCAGCCCCACGTGGGCTATTATGCAGCCAACCTAATGACCATATACCTCTAGGGCTTTACCTTACTCACGGTACCTAAGCCCAAAATTATTGGGCTATGGTTTTTCGAATTCAATGCTATTTTTTTGGCATTCTAAATAATTTTAACCCGAATGTTATAATTATTTTTTGCTTCTACAATCGACCCTGTGTGGTCCGATTTATTGAGTTAATTAAAGTGACCAGCAATCCATTAATCTGACAATTAATTCAAAATTATTGGCCTGAAGTCCATTTTTTGGCATTAACGATTCAGTAAATTATTTCTTTTATTTGAACCGTTGACATCCTTTCGTAATCTCGAAGCACTCATACTTGAGTTCCTGCAGCAACTCAAATCCACTACACTTAAATCAGCATATTGCATTCTATGTTCTTACATGAACCTCTTTTTTATGAACTAAATATTCATAAACTAAATTGAACCTGTAGTTTCAAATTTAGTGCCTTTGAAATCCAAAGTTTTCATAAAACAATACACCCCTGAAAACCCGACGTTTTTCATGTGAAACATGTCTTAGAACCCCGAATGTTCTAAACTTTGATGCTTATGGATGATTCATTCCTATAGTACCAATCACAATCTTATTCCCTCCATTCAGTGGATTGTCGTACCATAACGAGTTTGATTTTCCTGATTTGGACGTTTCTAATAGAAACCACTTTATGTGGGGTACAAGACGTGAATCTTCACTTGATTATCAAGGAAGCTAAGAAACCCTTGTAGCCAACAATGGCATGGAAGAGCTGAATAAGTCTCCACCATGATCTTCATTTGAAGACTTATGCCCGAAGCACTACAAACGGAAATACCTCCCGAACAAGGATTCTATGGCTCATTTGGCTCGCTCTTACGGGCCATTTAATCATGAAAGATATTGCCTGAAACACACCATGCTTACGTCCATGAATGAGTACGATTCTGAAGTTTATAAATCCGATTGAATTTTGACTAGAAAATACTTTTCTTATCCTTCCTTGTTTCTAGCTCGCTCCTGAAATAACATTGTAGAATGTGGAAGTTTATCAAATTCTCGGATTTGATTACTACCACAAATTTGAGAGAAAGGCATAAACTCAGCTTCGACTAGAGTTTACCGAACAGTACGACTTAGTTCGGCTGGAGTATACCAAATGGCTCAACTCATCTTCGGCTGGAGTTTACCGAATGGTGGTGCCCTACTTCGGTAAGGATGTACCAAATGGCATGCTTTTCTTCGACACAAATGCACCGAAACTCTGCTTCGGTAGAAGCCTACCGAACAGACCTCTTCAGCTTCGGTTGGAGTCTACTGAACCCAAGTCTGGGTCTGTCTCTCTCAAAATCCAATTTTGAGTTTTTTTTTACAACATATGGTAAAATCAAGGCCTGCTCAGGCATGGCATCATGCCCGAAGTATGATCATTGGCACCTAAGACCTAAAACTTCAAGCATAAGGGATATTGTTCCCGAAAATAAGTTAATTGAATCATGTTTCTTGCATACATGTGATTGAATTCAATATGTGCTTAGGTACGAATGTGGGAAAGTTAGTTGTCTGGATGAATGCGATACCACACACATTAACTTTACATCTAAATCACATCTCTAACAATGACTTCAGGTCTATCCAACTTGATTAAGAGCATTGGCACGCTCCTCTTTGTATGAATGGTACTAAATTACCATGTCAGAGACCTTATATTCTCCTCGTTCCGAAAGAAAGTCGTTGAGTTTTAAGGATATTTGAGATGACAACGATCATAAATGAAACCACTTTGGAAAATAGAGTTGAGTATCATTGCACCATCTCCAAAAATGAGCTTGAAGCTTTGCTTTGGGGCTAATGAGCTATCTCCTAATTGGGAACACACTATATATGGCCAGCCTGAAAACGGGTGATTCGAGCAGTTTACTTGCTTTGGCATGACCATTTGGGACACTTAAGTTAAACAATGATGCCACAACGCATCTCCTTACTCCAAGTAAAGATCTTGTGTCTACAAGCACACTTTGCCAATCCTGTTCATTAGGAAATTGATTTTCTAAATCATCCCTAGCAAAGATACGAAAAACCCTATTTTCACAATGGATTCAAGGGAATATATGTGGACTAATCCAACCAAAATGCGGACCATATAAATATTTATGGTTTTGGTTAATGAATCGACAAACTAGTCACATGTTTCTCCACACACATTGCTGCTAAACCTCCTAGCCGATTTTAAGGGTTCACCACCCTACTTATCCCATAAAGTCTAGGAAACTGGATAATGTGAGAGTTTATATCGACGGTTTTCGATAAAGTATTGCATGTCTCTTCAATTTATAATTGGACATCGAATTCCCATGTTAACCCCAAAACAGCCTCTCAAAGCAATCATAAAGCGCAATTTAATTGATCCCTGGACCTCGGTGAACGCACTAAGTTTTTTATTTTTACCGAGGGTTATGCAATCTTGTACGCAACTATGTTGTTCCGCCTTGAGGCCCATTGCCACCCAACCTATTTGACGTTACAGTTGGTTACTGGGTATGAACCTGATGCTTCGTATTTACGCATTTTGGGTGTACATTCTATGTGCCAGGTTGCACCGCCACAACGTACCAACATAGGTCCTCAAAGAAGGATGTGAATCTTTGTCGATTATGATTCTCCTTCACTAGCTCTCTTAGAGCTCTTTACAACTCATTTACGGATTGTCACTTTAATGAGACAGTCTTCCCGCCATTAGGGGGAGATAAGAACATCAACGTTTCTATAGAACGGCACGAATTTGCGTGGATGTTACCTACTATGTCTCATCTCGATCCCTATACCGCACAAGTGTGATAAGCAAGTGCTATGAATTCTAGCTTTCAGAACGTTGCTCTAGACGCATTCCTCTGATCTAGCTAAAGTGACAAAATCATATACCAACTACAAACAAGCCTACATGGATAGATGTACTTAACAGACGTCGAGTAAACATTCCCGAAGGGTGCGCCGCCTCTGTTGGACAATTTGGCTACCCTTGTTGGACTGTCCGGCACACCGGCGGATAGCCAATCAATCTATCTTGGCCTGGAGCGCGACATATCACTCAATTCATAGGATTCACTTCCCTAGAAAAGGAAGGTCATGCCACAAAATGAATTCATACTTGATCGTTGTCTCAAATCATTTTCATCTCATAAAATTAATTCGGATTACTCCCGAGACTTGAAGTCCTTGGTCCAGTATACTAGTTTAGATGAGAAAATGGAGTTGAAATGAGATTACCATTAGTGATGTTTTCACTTATATGGTAGCTACCGACATAAATAAAAAGTGATCTTATCGAACCGTGTTCCATTGATTAGTGCCAACGTAGAACTGATTGGATAACCGAAATTACAATCCAGGATAAATTCCTTACCAGAGTGTGTTTACAACTATCGTTCCTACACTACCTAATGTAACCCTGTTGTGTTACAAGTGGGAAAGGAAGCGTAATGAGATGAATGAAACAGTGTGATATGATGCATGCCTTACGGCGCAAGGTTCTCTCAAATGCCATGTGATTGAATTTAGCATTATGAAATGTGGTTAGTGTTTCTCCATAGGGATATAGATATTTAGATTTACATGTAAGCTCCCGAAGAATTACATAGATTGGTTCAAAAAGTTCCATACCATGGAACACCCTCTTAACTTGTTTGAGATGTTCATTTATGGATTAAAGAAATCCGGCGAATGTGGTATACCCGTCTAAGTGATTATTTGATCAATTAAGGATATGAGTTATGCCCTTATGTGTTAAGCTATGAAGTCTTATTCCGAATTGCCTTTGGTCTACCAGTTGACCTACACCCTGAAGGTGTTACCTTTGAGTATACATATGATCTTTCATACGCTATGTGCAAATGAGACCCTTGAAGAGGTTATGGAATCTGAAGTTCCATATTTGAGTTCAACTTTGCTCTTGTTGTACTTAGCTCATTGCAATTAGAAAGGACATCTCCTTCACTGTTGATCTATTAGTAAAGATGCAGTACTGCGCCTACACGCAACCACTGAATTGGTATTAATGACGTTTTCCGCCACCCTAAAGGTACTACGGATTTGGGTAAATCCCAATGCATCCAACCCCCATGATCCTCAGAATGATGCTTGCCTTGTTTGTTGTGCTCACACAGGTTACTTATCAAACCCACACAAGGCACGTCCCTAAATGGTTATATCTTTACCGTTAGGGATATCGCAATATCTTGGAGGTCCATGATATGATCTTAGTTGTGAAATCTTCGAATCGTTCCAAGACTCATCTCACTTCACTATACCACACGTGAGACATGATTGAGGGCTCTTGTTGAGCATATTTGAAGTACTTACTGTTTTCATCCATCGTTGAGTCCTAACGAAGATCCATGAAGATAATGCCGCAACTATCCACCCGACCAAAACATGATACATCAACGAAGTCAACACCAAGACATATTGTGTCTATATCAGCAATGCATTAGGAGAATGAAGTCATGCAAGCCGATCCCAGACAACCTTGCCGACATCTACATGACGTCACTTCTGAAGTCAATTTTCCAGAAGCTTGTCTGAGGAATTGGTATTCCTAACTTTTCATATACAATGCTTGTAGTTCTCATTTGGAAGTTCTGTCAAACTCAGGGGGAGTATCCAGAAGTATACCCACTTGATCTTAATGTACTCTTTTTCCTTATGATTATGAGCATTTTTCCTACTAGGTTTCGACGAAGCACCCATACTGGGCTAATCATACTTTTGTGAGCTCTTCTACTTGCATCCAAAAGACGTATAGTTTTGACCAATGCTCTAAAAATCAGCCTAAGCGGCCGCCTAAGCGCTCGGTGGTGGATCCCCGACCCGATTTGGGCTAAAACGTTCAAGTAAGGTGGGAATGATTTAGGCAACCGCCTAGGCGTCTCTTGGTGTTCAAGGTGGCCTAGGCAATGCTAGGCGGCAGTCTAGATAGCGGTTGATGCAACTGCATTCTCACTGCAAATCTCCCCTCGCATCCACACGATTCACCACCTACAACCCAAATCTTCAAACCTACGCTCTTGCACCCAACATCAAACGATGAACCCAAGTATATTGAGAATATACAAGGATGAAAAATACACATAATCCGTCCGTTGGATTTTACTACAGAGAGAGAAGGGAATCTGTTGAAGAGAATAGAGAAAGAAAGAGAGAAAGTCAAAAGAAAATTGGAGGAAAAGAAAGGCTTAAATGCTTAAAGCCTAGAGCCACTAAACAAATGATGGTTGATTGGGAGTCGGGACTAACATTGGAGAAAGGTTGTGGAAAAGGAGATGTATGTCGGTTTAATTGAAAAAAAAAGGGCTTTTCTTTCAATTTCGGTCCATTTTGTGGCCCACTATTTTGTTCAAAGAAAAAACAAACTAAGCCCACTATTCTTTGTACAAAATTAAAAAAAAAAAAAAAATCCTAAAATTATACACATATACTCATATTTTATGATATATTATTATAAATTTATGTAAATCCGCCTAGGCCGCCTAGGCACTAGGCCCTAGTCCACCGCCCGACTGGCGCCTAGCATTTTATAGAACCTTGGTTTTGACTTAATGCAACTTCTCACTTTTCTCCTTAGTCTATGGGTTTTTCTCCCACCTTGGGTTGTACTATAGCGCGGTTTTGTGAGTTTTACCTTTTATGTATTCTTCCTATGTTCTGAGACTCGCATTCACTCATTGTGCTGACGACTTTATCAACTGTACTTACTTCATCGCACCTGATGCGCCACTTGTTTGAGTATTTACACACTCAAGGGGGAACGTTGTACTCCTATTGGACTAGGAATGTGATTGTGTATATCTTAGTGTCTATCTAGGGATATCTTTGAATATTCCCTTTAATAGTTAAATTCTTATTAGAGTTGTAATCCTATTAGGGTAAGGAATTAACCTTCCCTACTACTGTAAATAAAGGCACAATGGGGTAGAATAGAACACACCTCATAATTACACATCTCTGTCTTTCTCTTTACTATTGTCACACCCCTTCTCTCTCTGTCCTTTAGATGATTTAGTAAAACAGGCCTACAACAGTTAGAAAATTGTTTGTAGGCTGCAGATAAAAAGGGGTGCCATGCTGGCAACCACCCACAGTTATCAAGATAGGTTGGCTCATCTTCCTCCGTCTCTCATTTCTTCCGATTGATGACTGTAATGTAAAGATCTTAATCCCTCACTGGCCAGAAATCTGATACTTTCATGTCGAACCTACGAGCGTAAAAATTTCCATGAAACATAAACCAATAAAACGACATCTTTGTTTATAAATAGAGTTGAATAGTTTTTGTTGGTGGTTCCGAGTTCGATCGTTTTTATTGGGTTTTATTTTTGCGATTCAGGATGCCTAATTGCGATCCTTAGGGTTTTGATGTTGCTTATGTATTGCAGTTTATGAATAAATGGAACTATATAACGAAGTTTTTTGAACGAGCTATTCATTATCTGCACTTTTTGTTCTCGATTGATCTATGGTTATATGGTAGAGGACTCGTGCATCTTGTTCATCCTCACTATAATATATCGTTAAACATATGCCTGTAATATTGATTGTTGGACACTGCAGCCATTAAAGAAAAAGAGTCTATTCTTTGAGGGGGCATTTGTTTGCCCTCACTAAGTGGGACTGGACTAGACTGGATTAAATGTTTGTGTAATCCTGTGTTTGATTCCCGTGGGGACTAACTTTAGTGGGACAAAGTGGGACTCGCATGGACTAACGAGTTCGCTAAAGGGTCTTCGTGAGATCCCCCCAAAATTGGGCGGACCACTAAAACCAATCAACTCCGTTTTGTCTCTCCCCGCTTCGCCTCTCCCATCTACTTCTTCCTCATTTGCTCAGCCATTTTGAAAACTAGATAGTGGAATCTGAAACCTTTGCACTAAGAAGGAGAAAGGGGAAGTGAAGATGTGAGAGACAGTGAAGAGGGTGAGTTGTGTTGTCTACAAAGTCGTGGGAGAGGAGGAAAGGGGAAGCAATTGTACTAAGAGAGAAAAATGGAAGTAGCTACTTTTAGAGTAATCCATTATCTTCTAAAAAATAATGGCAGATAATATTTTATAATATAATATTTAGTTTATTATTTTTATAATTTAAAAATGAATTAAAAATAATAATAAAAAATATTGTGGGACTTGAAAAGAATTTAGTCCGTAGTTTAGTCCGGCATTGCACCAAACACTTCACTATTCTTGTCCTGCTTAGTCCAAGACAAGTCAGTCCAACTTAAAGCTAGTCCAATTCGAGATAGTCTGGTGCAACAAACGCACCCTAATAGTATTGAAAGTAAATTATAGTTAGGGCCTTTTATATGGATCAAGATTGTCTCGCTTCTTTTTTCCATTCCCTTATATGTCCTCCGACTCTCTCAACCATGCATTTCATGCCAAGTTGATTTAAAGCTCTAGATTCCGCCACGTCACCAACATCACTCACGTTTCTTTAAACCCCCAATTTCTCCAAATCTCTCCAAAAGTTTGTGATCAGTCCCTTAATTAAAGGATGAACTAAGTAATGGTTTGATACTTTTATAAAAAGCTGGTATAAAAAAAAGCTGAGGTCGAAAAGGTATTTGGTAAACACTTAAAAACAGCTTATTTTCACAGTTTTGGGTGAAAAAAAAACTGAAAACGTGAAGCAGCAAAAATGAGCTTATTCTGACAACACAGCAGAATCAGTTTTTTTTTTTTTTTCAAAGCACAGCAATACCAAACCAGCCCTAAGTAGGTTAGGCGTGATTCAAGAAAGGTTAGGAGTCTATTCTTTCTCTCCTTGCACATATATACGTTATGTCTCTTGTACAATGTTTTTCGTGATTAATCTACATAAACTTCTAAATTTTCGCATGGTATTAAACCAGTGACCCTAACAGACGAGTCTGTGCATATTTTTATACATTCTGAGATTCTTTTAATTCTCAACAATGGCCGAAGAGTATTCAATTAATCTAGACGCAGAAAGCTCAACTGCTACTCTTGATGTTGATGTAAACCCCAATCAACACCTTAGTTCTGTCTTGTTGAATGAGTTCAATTACCTTCCTTGGAAAGAGTTGTGACGAGGAAGATCTAAACTTGGGTATGTCAATGGAGCTGTACAAATGTCAGAGCTCACCTCACTAACCTATAAGGCTGGGCTGTGCAAGGACTAGTTGGTCATGTCGTGGTAGCTCAATTTCATGGAGCGGAATATTATCGAGATCTCTAGCTACACTGCATCATCTATACATCTTTAGAAGAATATCAAAGAGATGTATGAAAACTAGAATAACTTAACTAGAGTTTTTCAACTTAAACGAGATATTGCTGGTTTACAACCACAATGAAAGCCTTTTGTACAGCACTTTGCCACTCTGATAATTGTGCAATGAGTTAAATGTCTATTGACCTCATACCACAGATGCCATACTGTTGTTAAAGAGGGTTGATATGGATAAAAAAATTCAACTATAAGGAAGTTTGAGTCCTAATTTTCAAGACCTTCGAAGTTCGAAGTCATATTCTCATGAACTCTGATCTCCCTTCCTTCTCAAGTATTTGTGCCACTATACAACAAGAAGAAGTTTGCAAAAGGGTGATGATTATGGAGGTCAAGTTTAACCTGCCCGAAGCTAAGGCTTATGCTTCTAATCACAACAATGTTGCAGAAAAAGTCTACAAAGGAAAAAGATCGGATCTGAAGTGTATCTATTGCAATGGTGTTGGGCATTCTAGGGATAAGTGTTGGATCCTTCACCCCAAATTGAAGCCAAAGTTCTCGAAAGGTCACAAGCAGTCTCCAGAAGTCTTTCACAATTCTCCACACAAGGCGAATCATGTTGCTGCTTCATCTACAGAAGGAATTTTGAACATGTCAAACTTCACTGCTAATCCAGCAGGTTTAATTAACAAGTTCGCAGCATTCTTTCACAAGAAACAGGTGTGTGGGGATTGTGAAGAACAATCAACCATGGGAATAACAACCAAATTGCATTACTTGGTCAGTTTTTGGGTATTCTTGCTGAAAGTAGGGCATACCACACCAAGACATTCCAGATATTTTGAACTTTGTGGGAAGAGTGAACCCGTGGGCAAGTGAAGTTTATTTTGGCATCTGAAATAAATTTCTTTTTATATTTTCAATAATATTGTACCAACTTTGTTATTAATTAAATAATTCTTTTTAATATTCTCATATTAATATAATACTATTTAATTAATTATTACATTTAAAAAAAATTATTTATATCTTGCCCGGCACCGTCGGGTAACAAAATCAAGCAAAACATTTAAAGGTCCACTAACCCTACGACAAGTCGTCGGGCAAAATTAAAAAAAAAAAAAAAAAAAAACTATTTTCAAAATCAATTTAGTTTTTGCACATCCACATGTTTTCGTCGAGTCAAACGCTTTCCATCTGGCCTCAACGGCCAACGCATACTTTACCGACGGAGGTTCGTCGCATGTTTTGTCGGGCATTATGTTTTACCTGACGATTAATCTTACCCGTCGACAAAAACTTGTTACAATGGCTTTCGCGCTACGACTATTACCCGACAAAATTCCGCCGCACTGTACTTTTCGCGACAACTTTGTTTCTAGGAGACAAATTCTGATCGGCTCCTAAGTAGTTTTTTTTATATATATTTTTTATAGTGATAGGCTATTTGCCAATAAATTAATGAAATACTATGACATCAATGGAATTCGACAGTTGAAAATGAAACTTCTTCTTTGCTATCAAAGAATGCAGTGAAGAAAGACGCATGTACACAATCATGCATTATTTCCAAATTGACATTATTAAATGGTGGTTGAAATTGAAATTAAAAATTAGCAATTCCACAATTTGGGTGCCGTAGCAACATCATAATTTCATTCTTGCTGGTGGAAGATTGCCACCTCCCTTGCCAGGACTTGATGGTGGATGATTATTACCTCCTTTACCAGGACCAGATGGTGGAGTTGGAGTAACCTTTGGCAACATACCAAAATAGATTCCTCTTGATGATATTTTGGGAAGAGGTGGTGAACTTACACCAATTCCCTGTTCTTCACCTGCTGCACCAGATGTCTGAATTGGAGAGCCCTTTGATAGGATGTGGCCAAATGTTGCCCATCTTCCATGCAACTGATTATACTTCTCTTTGCCATCTGATGAGGAAGAGGAGGCAATGCCAAAGGCTAGCACAAGCAGCAAGGCCAACCATGGCAAGTTTTGGTAGGAAAGTCCCATTCCCATATCATATGCTTTTCTATGTTTTTTGGGTTTCTGAATGAAAATTGTGCTATGTTGTTGTGCTTTATATAAGAATTAGGTGAATCTTTGCTAGGAAACTGTTTACTAAACGGTTTCTGTGTTTTTCTCATATAGTTATATGCAATCATCTAGATTAGTTATTTGGATACTGCAATTGTATGTAATTCCTTTCATGTATTATCACTATTTTATTGTTTTATTAAGCGGTGGAATAGTGTTCCTTTTGTATTCACATTGTCTGAGATTTGGTTAGATTTTGCTATATGGAGTAATTGATACTGTGATTTTAATACTTAATAGAGAATTTCTAGGATCTGTGATTTTGTTTTCTCATCTGTGTGTTCACTTTATAAGAAACGTTTTGTACCATTCTATAATAGGGAAGATAATCCAACCTGTTAAATCCGATAATTATAGATAACCATCCAAATAAGGTGAATTTGAGAATAAAGACGTTGCACAAATGGTAACAAGAATTGACCACAGATTTATGTGTTTCAAGTAGTGGTGATGCAGGACTACTAGAGGATTTGTACAGAAAACAAAAAGGTAACATTGGATTTGAGCATAAACAAAAAAGACATTAATTGGATATCGCTTGATCTATATATGCAATATTATTAAAAAATATATGGTTTTTAAATTCCTAATCAAATATCATCTAGTTATTGTATAAGCCAAAAAGGAGAAGCATGAATAGGGAAAATGTGAAACCCCACCTTAAATTAATTGTAATTTCATATTAACAAATTTATGAAATTACCTTTTAGTCCTTGAGTTTACTTTATTTGACCGTCTCGACGAAACCCGAAGTTATAAATTAATTATGTTATTCGTATCGTACGCATCGCCGCGAATGCGTAAGCACGAACGGATTCGAATTCGGATTTATAACGAAGGTTTTACATTCGAACGTCAAACGTTTTCGAATATTTTTCACGTTTCGTCTTTAGTGACATTTTTATGTGAGCCATTAAGGCCCACATGTCCCTTCCTTGTTCCCTTGCACCCGTGAGTCCCCTCCCATTTTCTGAAAATATCAAGCTCTCCTTCTCTTTCTCTAAACACTCACTCTCTCAAACTCTCTCCCTCTCCTCTTGGCTCTTCTCTTCCCCACTGTTGAAAACTACCCTTCCCGAGGGTACTACACCAACAACCACAACACACAACAACCTTGGCACCACCACCATCACCCATGTGTTTTCAGAAACGAAGGAAAACCCCCCCTCCCAAACCTTCATCTCCTTTTCGGCCGACACTATTCATTGTCTTCCTCAACGCGTTGCTTGATGTTCCGATGGGTAAGCTTCTAAAAACCTTTGGGATGTGTTTTAGGGTTAGATCAAAGCTTGTTTTAAGTTATGTATACGTGTGAATTGTAGAAGATAGCTCGGGGTAGCTTTTCCAAACTTTCCGACAAGCACCGCCCCTTTCAAGGCGTTTTTCGACCAAACCATGGTGAGTTGACCATTGTGCAAGGTACCAATCTCTTCATCTCGTCGAGTACTATAACTTTCATGTTTGAATCACTTGATTTGAATGAGTAACGAAGAAGTTACGAGAGTTTGAAAACTAGCCCAGAAACCGGCCAAAGTGTGGATTGAAAACGGGTCAACCCGACCCGGGGTCCTGAGACCCAGATCCAAACCGGCCCTAAACTCAACCCAAGCCTTGGGGCCAGGCTGCTGAGCCCAAAACCTTTTCAAAGTCCAAGCCCAACCCCCGGAAACCCCTAACCTAAACCCTCATGACCCCAGGCCTTGGCCCTTAGAACTCAAGCCCAACCCACGAGCCTTCAACCCAACCCACTATAACCCCAAAACCCATTAAACCCTTAACCCAAAAGCCCTAGGCCGGAACCTTGGACCCTAGGCCTTTGGGCCGTGAGAACCCGGGCTTTTGGCCTGTTGACCTTAAACCCATAAGGCCCAAAACCTTTCAGCCCAAGCCATGCTTGGGCCTGCACGTGGGTGCGCGTAAGGCCAAGCTAGTGTTGATGCGTGGAGCACACACGCCACCATCCACGGCGACGTCGATGACTTTTTCAGCCAACTTTCTAGTGATTTTTCCTAGTACGTGACCGCCGGAGCCGCCACCTTGCGGCGGAGCGTGGGGGTACCTAAGGTCCCCCTTTATGTTTTTAGATGTTCTAAATCCGGTTATGACGTTTGTTTTCTAAAATTCAATTGTTATGATAGAGTTTTATTAATTGGATCCTCTATGTGCTTAGGTGTAATTACTAACGGCATTTCCGTCCCTTCTTTTTCGTACGGCTCTTCTATGATGGAGTATCTGTGAGTGGACCCTTCTAAAATGCATGTTTTAATAGTAGAAATGCATACATGAAAAGCATGATTTAATGGTTACATTTATGAAACGTTTTACGAGTAAATTAGATTTACACTTTATGATTATCATGCTTTACTGAGAATATTTTGGAATACAATACTTTATCAAATCTATGTTCTTTGTAGTATATATGATGGATGGCTATATACCATGAAGAGTTTTGAGATATATGTACTTATGTTTGGAAAGACTATATTCAATGTTTTAGTGCGTATCTAGTGGTCATTGTCCTGCCTTCGGGTGTATGTTTTGCCTTCGTGCGTATGTTCTGCCTTTGGGTGTATTTCCTGCCTACGGGCGTATGTCCTGCTTACGGGTGATGTTCTACCTGCGGGCGCGTGGTGTATGTTCTGCCTCCGGGCGCGTGGCTTATGTTCTGCCTCCAGGCACATGGAGTATGTCCTGCCTTCGGGCGATTATGATACCACTAGTTAACACACTATACAATGTATGTTTAATGAAAGGTTTTATGGCATGCTAGGGTTTTCCGAAAAACCTGTCACCTATTATGCTACTAGTTTTCATGAACTTTGGGGGTTAGTACGTTATTGAATAACTATGTTTGTACTACTTATATATCAACTTGGTCCACTCATGTTTGTTTTGCGCCCCCTCAGGACATAGGAACGAGGCTTACGATCCGAGCTACAAGACATTTCCCTACCAGTGTCATCGTGCCATCCTCTATGCCTTGACATCACTTGTAATAGCACCTTCCGCTTGTATTCTATTTTAGTAGTATGCTCTGAACATGTCATGCATTATCATAAATTTATTGTTGGTGGTTGAATAATATTTTGGAAAGTTTGTATTTTCATAATACTTTGCATAGTTACATGCAAAATTTATATGCATGTTTCACATGTTCTCGGCATATGCACTCATTAAATGGCTTGCGTCACCCTTGGGTGTCGGCTAGCACGTGGCTATCCCGTTGTCCTCCAGACATCAGGATCAGGGCGTGTCAGAAAAATTCCAATACTACTACTATTTTGTCACATTAGCTATCTCATGACAAAATTGCAGTTAGGGAAATTTTAATGACAAATGTAGAAGCCTAAAAGACAGCATTATGAGATACACGTGAAAAGCCCACATATTGAAAGATGAAGAAACTAGGGGTGAGTTCAAAAAATCGAAAATCAAAAAAATCCCGACTAAATACTGAAACGAAATCGAAAGAACAGAAAATCCAAAAAAAGGGAACCGAAAAAGGAAAAAAAACCAAACCGAACCAACTTTATTGGTTGGATTTCGATTTTAGAGGTTTGGAAACCGAACCGAGCTGAATCCTTTTACACTTTATGAATGTATATTTGTGATGTTTCTTTTGTGAAATTTTGTTGCAAACTACATCTAAGGCTTTTTCAAGGAGCGTAGTCCATACCATTTCAACAACCTCCATGCCTTCTTCTCGATGTTGGCGACTTAAGTTGTAGGGTGGAGTTGGTGGTTTGCGTTGGGTTTCGAGGTGATGGCCTAATGTGGGTGGTGTGACCGTTAGTTGGTGGAGGCTATGCTTCAATGATCTTCTATTGATTTTAAAGACAAAATAAGCCCTAGTTAATTGAACAGATTTTTAGCTAGGGCTTAACAAATGTGACATTTTCAATAGGTTGGATACTCATTTGGAATGTTTAAGGAGGCTGAGACCAATTTAGAATGATGCTAAAGGGTTGGGGGTCTTAGGTACTTAATCCTTTGGTTTTTAAATACCAATTACTGAAAATGTGTCTTTAACACTTAAAATTTAATTTTCTCTATAGAGTACCTGACGTAAGTTTTTTTTACTCGAATAAAACTCATTGACTAGATTCCACATAAACAAATTCATTAATTATGTTTAACTTTACACATTTAAAAAATTTCATATGTCTAAAATTCTCCCTTTTGAATGTTCAATATACACAATTAATTTCAAGCCAATGGTAAGGGAGAATGAATGATTTTACAAAAAGAAAAATTTTCATTTCCTAAGGGGAACTCTTATTATAGCACTACATAAATCTCATCATTCACTGCTCACAAATGTATTTTTCTTTCTATTATAAAAACTTTGGAGTGCAAAATGAGATTTTTGGAGTGCCAATAATAATTCCCCTTCCTAATATAATAACAATAAGACAAACCTAAATAATACATACTTAATTGTGGGACCATAATTTTCAAGGGTCAGAGAAAGGTGAATCGGAATACGATTACCTCAAAAGTCCGATCGTCGATTCAATAGCTTTTAAAGCGAAGTTGAATAGATGGAGTAATGATGCCAACATCACCCTGTCCCGGAACAGAGGGCAAAGTCCAACGACTTCACTGAGATTGACCATCCTTGTTCCGCAAGACACAGAAGCCTACTCCAGTAAGGAATCAATAGGTTTTCTATATTCTTGGAGTCCTTATAATCTAAGGATTGGTGGGGCGCCACAAATAATCACAGTCCTAAAAGGTTGCAATATCTACTACCTAGATATTATTTAGGATTGTCCTGGTTTAATATAGACTCCCTATCCTAAATGGTCTTTATCATGACTGGTACAAATACACCTTCTAGAGTTCATCTCTAGTAACGCAATTATCGTACACTTATTCTCTAGTTTACTGCTTGAGCCTTGTAATATTGTTTACTAATTTGACTGTTAGATAGCCTTTGACCTGCACACACCACGTCCAATCTTTGCTACTTATTGTTGTTTGTTCTTTTATAGGTTATTCGAGTTTGTGCATCTCTATCCTTCATGGCGGTGTCCGAATTGGGTTCCAACATTAATTAATGTACCAAAGTTATAGTTTGCATATAAATGTAAGTAGGAGTTGCAAGGTCTATCTCTAAATAATCCTAAAAATTATATTAAAACTGGTTATTATAAAATTCTTTGTAGGTTGTAGATAAAAAAACATGCCATGCTAGAAACCACCCCAGTTATGAAGACAGTATGGCTTGTCTTCCTCCGTATCTCGTTTCCTCCGCTTTGAAACTGTAACGGAACTATCTTATTCCCTCACTGCCATAAATCCGAAACTTTCATGTCGAACCTTGTAAGCTATTGGCATATAAATTTTCATCAAACATAAACCAATAAGTTAATACGACAACTCTTTATAAATAGTTGAACAGTTTTTGTAGGTGGTTCTGTTGATAACATTATCTTAAATATGCAAATGATTGCATGTTTTCTAAATTATATCAATTGATTTTAAATCACATATGTTGTATTATTGCCACTCATACAAGTTTCGCAGCTTATTTGAGTTTTTCTTTTCTTAGCCATTATTCCCACGGTGTAGAGACAGTGGCAGAGCCCGAAATCGCTCTCAGGAGAGACCTTTTAAGACACATAAAAGAAATTAAACCAAATATAGCAATATAATTAATTGGAGAAATATTTAAGGTTTCTTTTTTTATTGGCATGAAATATTTGATGATTTGACACCAAAAAAAAAGAAAAAGAGTGATGGGATGTTGAACTTTTTATGAAAATTTACTATTGAGATGATTATATCATAAAAACATAATTTGTTTACAAGTTTTAATATAAAGGGGAGATTCGAACAAAAAGTAAGTTCATAACTCAAAATTATTACCATGAGATTTTTCTTTGAACACAATTGAACCTTCTTCTAGCCTTATTTTATATGAACTGAACAAAAAAATTAATTAATTTTTATATGATAAAATAGAACGCTAATTATAAGGTTTATATAAACTAAACACAAAAGGAATCAGTTTTTCTGTGGTAAAACAAAAGGGTAAGGTTTGTTGCCCTTTATTGTAGAGATATTTCTTGCGCAGTTGCATTCAAGAGTAGGGTTTGTTGCCCTTTATTGTAATTTCGTTCCCGCTTAATATCTTATGCATGTTATGTATGATTCTATGTATCATTGTACCACTACTTTTTGCTGCCAATTCTAGGGAACCGAAGTGTAACAAATTGTTTGTTCTGTTCCTCTTATTATAAGATATCAATGTCATTAAGTATAAATATAAACTCTAAAACTTCAGACAACACACTTTGCCACTATAGGAATGAGATATATGGTGTGTTAACTTATTTGAATCATGCTCAATCAGTTTGCCTATTGAACTTAGACTGGGATTTCCAATCAACTAAGTTAGGTTATGTCCGACTGATTCATTGGTTATATTGGCTTTAGCCTCATTCTCCTCGATGATCAACTTAATAAATGGATCATGTAGGTTGACTATCTACAATTGTGTGCACATTCTATCTTATGACTTTATATTTCATACGAGAGTAGTTGTTTTGAATGTTAAGTCTCCATCACCTATGTTGGGACTTAGTAAGTAATTTGCTATCACTTGGGCATGTTCGCCCACACTTGTGGTACTTGTAGGAAGGTCTATAACCTCTTCATGCCTTTAAAATATTATTATTATTATAATAAAGAACCATTGTTTACTATATCTTTTAAAATGTAAATGACTCTTTTCAATTTAGACATTGTGTCTTGGCCAAATCGACAAACTATCACATTATATGCCCAGGACTATATCCTCTAATATCTCTTGAAGCCAATATGCTTCCTCTATAGCCTTATTGTAGGCATGAATAAATTCCACTATTAATTACTTATGTCACTGCGTATACATCCACCTATATACCCTGACACTAATTACCGAAATTCAATTATTTAGCATTATTGGATTTACCTAGTACATGTGGATCTTAATTGAGTAATCTAATACTAGAATACAATACAGTGGTAGAGTTAATATGGGATCATTAGTCTCCAACTTCTTCAAAAAATTATGTAGATTTGTATGTGAATTGTATTTGACCGTAGTATAAACAGTTAAGGCAAACTAAATTACAATCTCCTCCTCCTCCTTCTATTTTTTTATTTTTTATCATCCATGTCTTGTTCTCTCTTCTTGTGTGCGACTCTATTGTGCCCATAAAATGATGAAATGCTTCAGTTGACAAGTCTTGGCCGTACTCAACATTACTTTACAGTTTCCTGTAGCCACTGTTGACAAGCCTCTACATATCATAGTAGTTGTTGACATATGTTGGCATAAGCCTTCAGTAGATGTTGGCAAGAATCGACTTGTTCCTACCAGGTGCTTAACGAAATGGTCCAATCAATTTTTTTGGTCGAAATCATGACCCTATTATTTGGAAATCCAGAATCCTCCACTGCTAGAATAACACAACAACGACCATGGCCATTCATATGCTTACTTAATAAGCATCATCATGTCTAATAATACAGTTTTTCTAATTAAATACCACAAACTTTTCAGTGTCCTCATTTCATTCAACGTAGGTTTCTTGACCCCCGCAATTCCTTGCTGATACGCGAACTAGATTCAGATTTGAATCATGGTGGATGTTGTTTTTAAATGAGTTTGGCTATGGTAGCATGTTAAAACGAGAACATTTCCTTATGAACCAGTACTTTTATACGATCCATAGTATGATATTTATACAAGATGTTTAGGTCGGAGGTAAACATAATAAAGGCAACCTTTTTGCTGTTGTTGGGATTTCGTTCGATCGCCATTGACATGCATTCCGTTGCCTCAAGTATGCAAGAACATAATAAAGTTAGAAAAGTGGTTAATAAGTCTTTATCAGCCTCATTATGTACAAGTTATATTATACAACGACAAAATGTTTTTTAGCAGATCAAGAAAAATAAAATAAAATAAACTATAAAAAATGAACTACGTGGGTGCACAGTGCATCCATAGAGATTAGGGATATGCTTAAATTGATGCCTTCATCTTTCATAAGATCTCAAAACAGCTAACACTATTATTTTATGAACAAGACGGTAGGAGTTGTAGTGCTCCTTTGTAGCACAAAAAAGTTTAATTTTCTGATGCTTATGTCTCAGGTGGACCTGCATTGTGTGTTCTACCAGGAGCAGATGGCGGAATTGGAGTACCCTTTCGCAACATACCAAAATACAATCCTCTTGATGATATTTTGTGAAGAGGTGATGAAGTCACTCCAGTTCCATGTTCTTCACCTGCTGCACCAGGTTGAATTGAAGAGCCTTTTGGTAATTTACCAAAGCTTGATGGAAATGGACCAGGTGTTGGACTATATTGTCCCTTGCTAGGACCAGATGGTGCGATTGCAGAGCCCTTTGATATGATGCGGTCCGGTGTAACCCATATTCCAAGCAACCGGTTATACTTCTCTTCGCTGCCATCAGAGGAGGAAGAGGCGAAGCCTAGGGCTAGCACAAGGAGTAAGGCCGGCCATGAAAAGTTTTGGTAGGATAGTGACAGTCCAATGATATGCTTATCCTTCTCTCTTTGTTTTTGTTGTTTCTGAATGAAAATTATGCTATGCTGTTGTGCTCATATAAGAAATTAGGTTTAACTTTGATAGGAAATTTGTAAAAAGCATTCTTCATTTTCCTTAAATGGTTATTTACTATTTATTAGCAATCTGAATCCATGTTAGGTTTGTGGTATATCAAGTTTTATTATATTTGTATTTGGTCTATGTAGCCAATAATTTTTTTCCTTTTGAGGTTTACCAGCTATGGAATTTCACCAACCATATACCAGGTATGGAAGGATAGGAGGAAATATTATAACCAACTAGCCTTTAAATTAGTAGTACCAGATTCAATTCACTTGAATTAGAGGCATATAGGAAGAAATATTATACCAAACTAGCCTTTAGTTTGTCGGTACAAGCTTCAACTCACTTGAACTTGCCGCGTATAGGAGGAAATATTATTATGAACTAGCATTTAGTTTTCTGACGAATTCACATCATAAATTGACTGCATCAACACAAATGAAATAATAAATTCGGGGTAGTACAGCATAGGGTTTTTACTTTCATTGATAAAGCAACTCACATTCATTTGCACTGAGCCTTCAAAACTGGACACGTGTCACACAAATTTCGAGCAAGAGCTACCACTCATGCATTGACAAGGACTCACTAGTCTCAAGGGAGAAACTAAGACACCCTCTCCTAAATGAATTCTTATACGCTTAGAATATGCTACCGCTAGTCTAATTTGGTTGAAATTGGTATCAAATTCGCCTCACATGGATATATAGCAAATTCTATACTCAATGTGATTGACCCCATTGTGATGGGGTGACTATTGTGTGTGAGTTATCCCAATACAAATACCTCACAAAAACAAGGTAATTATGGTAGTCAATAAGCATTCTTTTCTACCTCATTAGTCATAACTACCAACAATTTTTGGTCTAACAAAGACCATCCCATTTATTCATCTTCTCATGAAACTACAATTTCAAGTCTTCATTTACATATTCTATTTAAACATATTGACCAAAAAAAAAAAAACAAAAGAACAAACTTCGGTTGAAATTTTGGCCTTCTACACTACATTACCACTACCTCTGCTACTAGCTCTTCTATCAACTTCCTCTCTACTTCCCAACCTATTACGTCTATTTCGTCTCCAAAATCCAACCACAGCGAGTCACGTTGCAGCTCTTTCTCCAGATTGTCCTCATTCGCATTCTCTTCTTGGCTTGCTAGCAACGTGCACAGAACATCTTCGACTGCACTTGTATTAATCCACTTGGGACCAATTCTTTTGCTCGCTGGCCTTACCCATGGGTGTGGATCAGTGAATTGCTCAAACATCTCCACGAGCCCTGAATTGATTCGATCGAACAGTAATTTCCTCTCGGGCTTTGGCCAAGAAGTCTGACGGTAGTACTTCTTCTCCAGTTCTTCAAATAGTAAAGGATTCACAGGACAGTCTGGGGTGTGCCACATTGCCAAGAAGGTAGCCGGATCAGCATTGTTTAAACCAGATTCAGTTAAAGTATTGGCCAAGTATACAGACTCCCAGCTCTTTTCATCTTTACAAAATCCTCTTGCATCTGAAAACCCAGTAGATCCATCACCAACTTCATCATCACTCGACACTTCCATGTGTCCCTCTTCATATGGTTCTGACTCCAACTTCAGTAGCTTAAGCTGCATCCGAAGCCCTACAAACCAAATAAAAGATGAACATTAAAGCAAACAAAAGGAATTAAGTCAATTAAATATACGAATGCACAACACAGTGGAAAGACAAGTGCATCATATTTGTAACAAAACTCAAAGCAGATTCAGTTCAAACAACAATTAAACTCCCACCAGTGACTAGAAGATAATGACTAAAGCATATCCTTTACCCGACACCTAATTGTGTGCTTCCTTATGTGTATTCATTAAAAAAAAATCAACTGACTTCTCACACACAATATGTTGCTATGTTTATACGAACATTTTACGTGGTTAGTAAGTATCATCTTACTATCCGGGCTTCATTACAACAATCGATATGCACATTAACACCAACATATTCTATGAATACTGGAAGAAGGCAATAGCTTTGCAACATTAGCACATTAGCACCCACACACTCATAGGGAACTGACACTAGAAACAAAAGAAATATAATCAATATAAATAGCCTTGCAATTACCTTGCAGGTCAGCATTGAGACTCTCAAAGCATTCAGAACTAGATGACACATCATCAGTAAAAGGAACTTCCAGAACTGAAACCGGACTGGGCTGCTCAGCCTCCTTGGAGCTTGCAGGAGATTCGATTCCAGGTACAGAGTGGTTAGAGGGGACTGCCTGTTCATTGGGCGGCCTGATTGATGGTTCCTGAAAATTTAATGAAAATATTTGAGACAAATTTTTTTAAATACTAGCCCTGCTTCCAACTGAGCAGGGAAGGAATTTCAAACACGTCTAGAAGCGACATATGTTAACAGTATGATGAATTGATGCATCTACTTGTTTGTATAAACGGTTATGTGATAAAATAATGAACATCCCACAATGAGCAATTTGCAACATAAACATGTTATTGGGAACAGCAAAGATGAAATCAGAGGAAATATCAACAGAAACAGGTCTCCAACAATTCTATATCATTGCAGCAGTGATATTATCATACTGCACAAATAAAAAAGTAAAAAAACAAGCAGAAAACTTGAACACAAACCTGTGGAATTACATTATCCTGGTGTCCACCAGATGAATAGCCTTCTACCGACATATGAGATGATAATTCTGGAAGGAACACATCAGGAGTTTCCGAATGCATGGATGCATCCACATCCACCAAATTTGCAGAAACTGGACTTGCATCCATAGCATTACCAGGTGGTGACTCAAATGCAACATTCTTCTGGGTTTGATTGTTCTCTTCCAAGTCAGTTCTATCTTTATTCTCAGTAGTATGAGTTTCAGGTGAAATGTCAATAGCTTCCCTACTTGAGGGAGACGAATAAGATGTTTTATTGCTGGATCTAGACTGTTTGCAAACAGCTTCTCTAAGATCAAGATTACCAGTTACTATACGGTGTCTTTTGTGCGGCACACTATCCTTTGGCATCGGATACTTGTCATTATGTACAGTTTCACACCGCACACTTGTTTTAAAACTTCCAAACACACTAGATGAAGAAGGAAGAGATTTTGATCTTGATAAACTATTGATGCATCCATCCTTCCAACCATCCCTACTGCTGATACCCAGAGGTCCACCCCCTTCAGTAGAAAATGTATCTCTGAATCCTGCCTCACCAATCATGGCATTCAAATTAGCAGCTCGCGCTTCCTTGTCTGGGACAGCAAGCATTTCACCAAGTGTGCTGCCCCTGCTAACAGGTCCCACTTCTTGGGACTTGTGTGTCAGTTTCCACCTCTCTGAGAGCCTCTTCTTGGCCTCTCTACTCACAGATGATTCAGTAGAGCACGATGATGAAGGCCTGGAGTGGTTACTTATATGAAAGGAATGCCTGGAAGCCACCGACATCCTCTCTGACTCATTTGCAGATTCATTCTCAGACATGCTACAGGAACTCTCATCACCAGCATATCCTTTCAAACCAGAGGAGGAAAGATGCACAGAATTACTGCTAAAGTTATTCCTCATTTTCCTTGTGATTTCCTTAGCAATTTCTCTAGATTCTCTAGACTTGTGTCTCAGATGCCCATCATTATCTTGAAAGTTTTTCCTTCCGCATGATTCTGCCTCCCTGTTTCTAATGCTCAGAAATTCAGCGTGTTTGCTACCATCTAACATAGAAGCATGAGGAGAACAAGGTGATGTTTTGGGAGCATTCAGCACCTTCCCAAGGTTTGGTTTCAGAACAACTATCCTTGTAGGATGAATGGCAGATTCAATTTTCACTTCTGGTCGGTTTAGTGATGATTTAAGAGGATTATGACCAGCATGTCTACTGTCAGAGTGGCTAGAAAAAGAATCCCGGTGCTTCTGAGGAGATTTACAGCGATGCTTCTGCTCTCTCGCTGATGTGAAGCCAAGGTCAATGTTTTCATACTTTTGAGCTTCTGATGGCTTCATAGATGCTATGCGACCACAAAGGGATTGAGGACCACCTTGCAGATCATGGAGATGTTTTGCGAACAATGAGTCTGGTTGCTGAAGGAATTTCAATAGAATATCCTTGTTAGATTCCAGCACCTCAAGCGCATCATGGAACTCCTTTGAATCCTGTAGCCTCTCATCTGTTGAAAGGCGTTTTGCATCCATGAATTTCTGTCGAACAAAAGCCATTTCAGCATCACTGAGCTTTGGGTTAGCACTTCCTCGAGATGAGTAACTCCTTGAAGGTTCATAAACTTCAAACACATCCTTAAACTCCTGCTGCACCCTTGAGTTCTTCCTAGACGAATGGCGGTCATGAAACATACTGCTTCTGTGCTCTTTCTCTACCGATCTTGTCTTCTGAAGATAATTCTCTGAAATGCCTTTCGATTGTCTATCAGCAGGCTGCTGAGGTGGCAGCCCATCAAGACCCATCAATTTGGCAATTACGCTTGGTGATCTCCTTCTGGGTTCAGTTTCTCTCACCATCTCCTCAGCCAATAACTTCTTTATTGGAGTTCCAACACCTTGCTGTGAAGATCTCCAGCCCAATTCAGAGGGGAACTGCAAGAACATAATTAACACACTTCATCAAGCATGTCACATTGTAATTGTTTTTCAATACCAATATAAATCCAAACGAGGCCAAAATTCAGAAAAAAACAAAAACAAAGGAAGCGGAATCTTTTGGCTCATTACTCTGCTCAAGTTACAAAATGAACAGAAAAGCAAAATAAACCCCGAGAACTCTAGGTTTTATAAAAAAACACTTCATGAACTCCGTTGGAGAAAGACAAAAAAAAAGAAAAAACCATCCAAACAAAATCCTTCCCCATCATCAAATGAATTGGGTTTATTTTTCTTAACTATTGTGTTCGAAGTGTTCTTTCTCTTAAAGTGTAACGTTATCAAGGGCATACATGTACAAACCCCAAATAAAATCATGCAGCTCAATACACACAACTAGTAAATAGGAAATGAGATTACCGAGTCTTCGCCGGTAGAGCCACTACTGCAAGAACTCGAATCAGAGGCCAATTTCCGAAAGTGTCTCTGTTTCGGAACCTGCCTGTTTCCTGAAAACAAAACCTACAAACATCAGGATCACCATTTCAAACAACAGACAAACTGAGAAGAATGCACTGCACAAAATTTACAAGTAATTAGACATCATCAAATGAATTAGAATCCAACCCAGTAAAACTAGATGAAATTTCAATTGTGCCCCTTTCACAAATCACAAGGAAAGGAAACATGGCAATCAATGTCTTGAAAATAGCATGCAGAAAACAGAGGAAGCTTCAATTGTTCCCTTTGACTCATAAAAAGAAGCAAAGCAAATCATGGCAAATGCCACTACAGAAAAAGTCACAAACTTTAGCAAAATTACAGAGACAATACCAAAATTAACCTGCGTTGCATAAGTATTAGAGCAAAATTAAAAAAAAATTAATTAATCAATTAATTAAAGCTGCTAATTAAATATAAATTGTTGTCTTTACTGGATAATTTGATAGAAGAAAATTTGACAAAAATAGAAACTAGTTACTAAGTTCAGAAATTTGTAATTTTCTTCAAGTGAGCCGTATAGTTTAGCTTAATCTTTCCGTTTCGAAAAAACCATGGGGAAAAACTAACAACTTTCAGCAAAAAACAACTGAGATTTTCTCTTCCACCTTTCCTTTTCTTTCCCTCCACTTTCTCGGCAACCAAACAGGGTCAGAAGTTCAGACAACTCACAAATCAAAAACCCACAAAAACAAAACAAAAAAAAGAATTTCAGAGAAAACCAGACCTCCTCTGTGAGCTCGCTCAGCGGAGGCGAACCGTCCTCCGACGGCGCTCCTGTCAGCAATGCTCGTCACCTTAGACCTCCGAGGCCGAAAGCTCTCCATTTTCACACATTAAAAATCCAAAAATTGAAAATTTAACAAAGTGCGGCAGATACGGAGATCGGAAACTCCGCAGCGACGCACGCGCCGCGAAGGTTCTCAGAAAATCACAGAAGAAAAAAAAATAAAAATAACCCTAAATTTCAGCTCCCCACACTCTGAAGAGAGAATCAGAAAAAACCAGATCTTGAACCGAAACAGAAAGTGAGAGAAGCCAGCAGAAAACGGGGAGGGAGAGAGAGAGAGAGAGAGAGAGAGAGTGTGTGTGTGTGTGTGTGTGTGATAAAGAGGCGTCCGTTAGTGAGAACCGCTAGAGAGAGAGAGAGTGGAGTGAGACTGGGGGTGTGGTGTTGGGTGTGAAGAGAGAGAGAGAGAGAGAGAGAGAGAGAGAGTGTTTTGGGGTTTTGTTTTGTTTTGGGATTTTTTGAACTTTCAAATACCGATATACTGACGGGGGAGGCTGAGGCTCTACGCGGGCATGTGGTTTGTGTGCGTGTTGTGGATGGACTACGGTAAGGATGGTGTGAGGTGAAACAGGGTATGACTCTGCCAATTTTCCAGGTGTCCTTCATTGGATGTGGCCACGTCACTATCTTGTTTGGTCTTCACCCTTTGTTTGCTTGGTCTTTTTATAACAATTTCATGGCTTTTGTGGTGTTTCATTCCCATTTTGTTTGAATTGGCAAAATTTACACTTTGTTAGGGTAATTAATGTAACGATTCATGTAAGTCGACATTATGGACGTTTGAGCTATTTGGATCATGTTTGTCGTTTGCGTGACAACTTATTCATATGTAGCTCTGTTGATCGGCGTCCGGCATAGCCAAAATTTCTTATTATTTTTAATATGGATTCGCCATCCCCAGAAATGTCAAAATTGAGTTTGCTTAATTACAAAGATCTGTGTACTTACCTAAACGATCAATTTGCCGACATCAAAAAAGGCCAATTTTTTTTTTCCAACATCTCATCTTTCAACTTGCCTAAAAGATCAATTTGTTAGCATCGAAAATGACTAAAATTTGGTGTATTTTCAACCACGCATCTTTGTATTTGCCTAAATGATTAATTTGTCAATGTCGAAAATGGTAAAAACATGACGTACTTCTCCAATGACAGCACATCTCTCTACATACCTAAAAGATCAATTTGTTGCCATCGAAAATGGCTAAAATTTGATTCACTTCTATGAAACAACGTATCTTTGTACTTGCCTAAATGATCAATTTTGTCAGGCTCGAAAATGGCAAAGACTTGACGTATTTCTCCAGCAATAGCATATCTCTTTACTTGCCTAAAAGATTAATTTGTCGGCACCGAAAATGGCTAAATTTTGATTCACTTCTCTGACAACAGCGTATCTTTTTACTTTCCTTAATGATCAATTTGTCAGCGTCGAAAATGGAAAAAAGACTTGACGTACTTCTCCAACAATGGCACATCTCTCTACTTACCTAAAAGATCAATTTGTTGGCATCAAAAATGGCTAAAATTTGATTCACTTCTCATAAACAATGTATCTCTATACTTGCCTAAATGATTAATTTTGTCAGAGTTGAATGATCAATTTGTCTACTCACCTAAAAGATCAATTTGTCGGCATCGAAAATGGCTAAATTTGATTCATTTCTCTGACAACAACGTATCTTTGTACTTGCCTAAATGATTAATTTCATCAATGCCAAAAATGGCAAAAACCTAATCTACTTCTCTACCAACAACATGTCTCTCTACTGACCTAAAAGATTAATTTATCAGCGTAAAAAAAATGGCTAAAATTTTTAGTGTGTTACTTGAGTACTAAATTGTAAAAACCTAATTGGAAGTTGTATGTGCTTTGTAGTCTCTCTAGGAGAGTTTCTAGTTTGCTTTTAGTTTGGATCAATCACTGTGTTGTTTTGCGGTTGATTTGTCTTATCAGCTCAAGTAAGAGCAATTTTGGTGGTTGAATTAGGGGTTTTTATTTGTTGGTTGGGATGTGATTCTCTTTACATCATTTCATCTTTGTTTTTGGATTCGTTATCAATTTGATGTTGACATTGGTCTCTGGAAATGTTTTGTTCATATTTAGTATCATGTTTGACTTTCGTATGGATGTTTTTTGCAATTGAGATTAATTGGGTATGTTCATGTTGTATTACTTAAGCATTGTAAAGTGAATAACAATATTGATAGACTGTTGTACTAGTTGCAAGCATTTTACATCCAAATTCAACAATATTATTTCCACTAAAGAAATGAGGATTTACGCTTGCTATAATTTTATGGCAATCAAACTCGTCATTCATATGGTAATCGAACTCCTCATTTATGTAAATTAAACTTAAAACGTTTCATTTACTAGTAAAGAGAAATACCACAATTGATTGAGTATAAGGTTAAATTATTAGATGATTTTATGAGTCCAAAAATGCTGGAAAAGGTTAAATTATCCACAATTGGTTGAGTATAAGGTTAAATTATTAGATGCGGTCGGGGACAAATACCATGATTCCACCAAACCTAAATTATTGTGGAACTAACTTGATAGAAATATGTAATTACGTATCACCCCTCCAAGATTCCACCAAACCTAAATTTATATCCTTTATTTTTACAAATAAATTTTTAAAACAAATTGTCACTCATTGGGAATCAATTTGTGCAGAGAGGGGAAATATGATATTGCTGTGTGCTGGCACAGTTACTCATCTTTTTTTTTTTTTTTTTGTATATTTTATTTCCAATTTTTTGGATGAATGTGGCTCTATCATCTTTATGATATGTAAAATAACACAAACCAAACAAGGAGGGAATCTTTAATTCTTAAAGAATTGAGCTAATTACGTAGATGAAATGTAAACTCTTGTAGTTGTGGGTTTTGTTTTGTTTGTGGAGTTAAGGCAATAGCCAACCCTTTTGTTTTGTTGTGGTGGGGAGGAAACAAATGTCATTCAATCATGGGTCTTGTGTTCTAACAAATTATATGAGCATCGAAAATGGGCAACTTCATCCAATATTTTATTTGGATCCATATTTTAACACATATGGTTCAATATTTTTTTGAGGCAAAAATGTTTCATTAATTACCGAGAAACATTATGGATCAGTAATATAATTTTATGTTTATAAGCGCAACAGAAAGACAAAACAAATCTTACCCTTTATAATCATGTCAAATAAAATGGAAAGATACGCTCACAAGGACAAAATCTTGCATCACTTTTTTATGAACTTGCAAAAGACAACGCTTCTTCAACAAAGAAGCCCTACTATGAGACTTCACAAAGATGTTCTCATAATCCTTTGCCAGGCAAATAAACAACTAAACCACAACCAAAACAAAACAAAGGAAAAAAAAAAGTGGCACGACACAAAATAAAATCTTCAGAGGTACAATTCCTCAACCACGAGAGACCCACACCTAACCAACATGAAAGATAAGCTCACAAGGCCTAAACCCTAAGAGTCGGACCTAACACTGTTAAGACACACAAAGTAATCACAGTACTATCACATGAAGGTTGTGCCACGACAAGAAAACATGATTGTGAATCCCCTAAAACACTATAACGACCCCATGACGGGAAGACTGCACCACCTGTTGATGATCTTGCAATCATCGGCAAAAACTTTTCTATGAGTCACCTCCAACAAACGTTGAGCTTCCTCCGCATAATCCTTGCTAAGTGTACAAACCACAATCACCACCTCAGATTCAAATAGTAGTTGTTGCTCTAACTCTAGGATCTGGAGTTGAGCAATAAGTCATAATCGCTACAAAAGCTCTCCTCCTCATAAAGAGAGAGTAACCACAACCACAAAAGGCTCCCCTCAACAAAGTAAAAAAGTGACCATACTAAAAACAAGAAAAGAAAAGAAAAAAAAAAAAAAAACGGATCAAGAAGGATTGCCACCAACCCCAAGTCCAAATGCTGGGTTGCGGGGTAAGTTTTTTCTTTGGTTTTCTTCTCTCTAAAGACCAGGGTTTTTTTTTTTTTTTTTTTTTTTTTTTTTTTTTTTTTTTACCATACTAAAAACAAGAAAAGAAAAAAAAAAAAAAAAAAAAACGGATCAAGAAGGATTGCCACCAACCCCAAGTCCAAATGCTGGGTTGGGGGGTAAGTTTTTTCTTTGGTTTTCTTCTCTCTAAAGGCTAGGGTTTTTTTTTTTTTTTTTTTTTTTTTTTTTTTTTTTGCCTTTTTCCTTTCGTACATATGGTTAAATATTGAATGGATACACTAGTCACTAGTCGCACATATCATTTCCAATATTCACTAAAAGAAATCTCATTTGCAGTTAAGAATGTTGCTTCTATTCGATTAATACAAGACTCATTGACCCATATCAGTCAACCTTAAGCACTTGTCGGATGTACTAAAATGAAACGTTCTAACTTTCTTCCTAATTTACTAGGATATCGTGTCTTAAATGAAAAAAATATTGAATGTGGCAAGCATACTACAATGTGGTGTTATTAAATCAAATATTATAAATTTAGTCAACGACGAGTTTAAACTTTAAGAGTTAACATTAAGTAAGTTAAAAATCGATTCCGTCCAATGTAATAAAAGAGAAAAAACAAAAGTTCATGAAGTTACAACGTAATACTTAGATTTTGGATTGTTTGCTAGCTACCCTTTCATGCGTACTCAAACCATTAAACTTTATGCTAGAAAATGTCAAGGATAATGAATCGTAAACAAAGAAAACTCAAAGCACCCATGATTGGGTTTAAGTTTATTTGATACGTATGATAGTGTGTTTTTGCATGCATATATGATTATCAAGTTAAAATATAAGGAAAACTAATGAAAATGACTTGAAAACTTTGAGTTTTAATGATAAGGACAAAATAAAAGGTAAAGTAAATAGAACCAGGATTGATTTTTTCGTGTAAAAATATGATTTTTCGTTAAAGTAAACAGTACCGTGGACTTTTCTTTAAAACTCTTTTATATATACCAAGGTGTGGGCAATAGAAGAAATAGCTAAGTTAATAATAAAAAAATGGTGTCTTTTGTGTAGGAGCTAGGTGACCATAGACATGAAGATACGCAGGCAAAGCATTGGGTGTGTATTACTCTTTATATACAATTATGGGATATGCTATCCACACTCTTCATTTGATTTTTCACACATTCTTTATTAATTTATGTCTGTTGATCTTTTTCAATTCATCCGATTCGACGTTCGAAAATTAGAAGGGTGTGTAAGAAGTAAAAAATAGTGTGTGGATATCACATCCCTACAATTATATATAGGGAAGTGTTATTGGCACTCCAAAAATCTCATTATACATTCTTCATAAATGTATTTTTCTTTGCAAAAATAAAAAGTTAAGAGTATAAAATAAAAATTTTAAAGTGCTAATAACAATATTATATATATATATATATATATATATATATATATATATAAAATTGATCTGACCCTCCAACCAGCTTTGGGCCCCCAGAACCTGCATGATTTTTCTTGGTACCTTTATTTCTGTGTAATTATGGAATCCAAGCAAAAAGCATCATAACATGGAGATCATTGTGGTCTCCAAAACCCTACCCCATGGTTGACAAATAAAGCTAGTCATGCATTTACTTGTCCATTTGTTTGATCATGAAGACGTTCTCTAAATGTTTGATATCCATTTTCCACTTCATTTTTTTCTTTCTTTAGCTTATAATATTTTAGTCAAAGTTCTCAAAGACGCTATGCTTTAGTCTGGCGGCGGACTGGGGTTTAGCGCCTAGGCGGCTAGGCAGGACCTACGCGGGTGTCTATGTGGACTAGACGGATTTTATATTTCGTGTAAATAAGTGTGTGTTTATACTTAAAATATATATAATTTCATAAAAAAAACTACAAAATAGAATGACATATATATTATGAAGTATTGAAACATAATGAAAACATAGGGAACAAGCATATAATGTGCGTTCATTTAAGTATTCAACAAGTATCTTACAATTTATTGAAAAAAATAAAATGCAAAATGAAAGTTATCTATTTTCTGTCTAAGTGTGTCACAACCTAGGCAGGTCTAGGTGGGCTAACCGGGTGCCTAGATGGCCTAGGCGGGCACCTCAGTAGGTCTAGGCACCCTTTCTTAATTTTCAAATGCCTAGGCAGTAATCAAGGTGGTGTTCAGCCGCCTAGCGCCTAGGCAGAGCCTAGTCTAGGTGGCACTAGGCGGGGATTTTTTGAACAATGATTTTAGCTAATGAGAAAAAACACTTCGACAATTATATATTTTAAAGAAAAACACTTTTAAGAGTTTAATTGTAGGGAAAAAAAAAATCTTATTTATCTACTTGTCATGCTCCAATTGATTTTTAGTTGTGAAATTCTTTTCGTATTACAAAGTTAGTTGAGATGTTCTCTAAAATACTGAGTTTGAATTATTTTCTCTAATTGTAATGTTGTAAAGAGTTTTCATGGCATCGCGTCAAAAGCAAGAGGATTCATAGTCCCACAAGCCCTAAAAAGCTTAGTTTACTAACAAGTTGAGAGAGAAGAAGAAAAGGGGCCGTTTTTTATTCTTGTGATGCTTAGAACATAGTTGCCAATTGCTGGAGTGTTCTATAATAATTAAAAGTGAAAGTTAAAAGCAAAAATTAACTTAGCTACCTTGACTGGACTAAAGCGTGATTATTTAGGTCGAAATCCACAATCATGGCTTTTGAAAGTCCGCAATTACCTGTTAAACTTTTGACAAATCACAAATTAATTAATTAATCTGAACTGAACATATGCGGGAAGCACACTGGTTATGATTCTAAGATTAAAACACTAATTGGACTTCCTAGGCAGGCCTGCAGGCGTGATTAGGAATTTGTTCATATACTAATTAACCATCAAAATCTCACCCCAAACTGCTTGCAAATAACTAGCTAGACACGTATAATTAAGTATATGATTAACCCTCCAGTCTTTGTCTTCCTTAATTTACAAACCTTTCAGCATTGTGCTAATTGGCTTGGAATATCACGTACAGAAAACGATGGAGCTAAGATTAACAAAAGTCATATACTCTAGTCTCTAGCCGATTAATTTAATTAGAATGGCCACTAATCCGTTTGTAGAAAATGAGACCTGCTTTAGGTAGGTCTGCAATATTTAGCCTCTCATAGGCAGCTTACTACTTTCAAATCTTTGTGTGCATGAATACTGCAATCAAATTTATTCACGCAATCGTATGCAGTTCATTTTCTACTCCTAGAGTTAAAAAAATGTATACCTTTTAGGATAGAGTAAATCAGTTGAGGACGACCCTTTTCGATTAAAAAATCGAGTGTGCAACGACGTTATTTTGACATTGTTCGAAATGAATTGATAACACGTTGCTGTATTTTTTTTTATTAATATTATAGAATTATTGATGGCATGTCGACACTTCTTGAATGATAAATAATTAACGTACGTTTCATAGTTGAACTATAGAGTAATAGTCATGTATAAACCCCAGCTATTGTTCCCCACAAAAATCCGTAGAAGTTAACCATTGCTAGACTATCACTGTATTATTACTAAGTCTTCGCACATATATTAAATATCGCTTGTATCAAAAATGAAGAACATGTACGTAATATAATCCGAACAACTTGATTTTATTTTGTATTCTAACACATCAAGATAAAGTTTTCTTGTACGACAAGCGTTAATACGAACCGGGCAATTTGGGTGCACCTGGGACATGAAATTGGGAAGTTCTACAAAATCCATCAGACTAAGGGCCTGTTTGGTATTGTTGTGCTTTGAAAAAAAGCTGTTTCTGCTGTGCTGTGAAAATAAGCAGCTGTGGAATAAAGCAGGAGAGTGTTTGGTAAACTTTTTTGTAAAAGTGCTTTTGAAAAAAAAAAAAAAAGCAGTATTAATGTGTTTCGTAAACTTTTATGTAAAATAGATGTGAAAAAAAGCCGGTTTTTCAAAGCTAGGTTTTGCAGCTTCTTGTTTTTGGCTTTTTTTCACCTAAAACTGTGAAAAAAGCTGAAGCTGAATATTTACCAAACACAAAAACAGCTCCCAGCTTTTTTTTATACTAATTTTTTTCAGAATCACCTCAGTACCAAACCAGGCCTAAATCCACCGAACTCCTTTAATTGACCAAACTCAGAAACTATGTATGTTTACAAGTTTCATGAGGTCCACTTGAATTATTCAATGGCTAACCCTAAGCTGTAGCCATGACATTACACTGGCTGCATGGAGAGAATCCCCACGAAGAGCGGGTGCGACAGGCTCAAATCAACACCAAAACCCAAGAAAAAGAATCTTAAGATCGTATGGTGGGAAAGAAATTTAAAGAGGTAAAAAGGCCTTAGATTTCGGACTTTGTCATCCATGGATGAGACATCTACAATTCACAGCTATAAGATTTGGAACTAAAGTTTTCAAGAAGAAGCTCCTCCATGGAGCGTTCCTTGTAGTTGTATGATTTGCTTCCTTGGCTCCCCAAAAGTACAAAGATTTCATGTGGGCTGTGTCACATCTACTATATATATCCATTTATTTCAAAACGAACATTGTATGGAGCCTCCTAAGACAGAATATATATTTCCATGTCACTCATCATGTAATACTGTATCAATTAACACATGAAGCCTCCTAAGGGAAAGGATATGCGGTTTAACAAAGTGTATTTATGTCTCTATCACACATCGAATATGCAGTTTAACAAAGTTTATTTAGGTCTAGATCACTCATCAAACAAGGGTTTATATACATAGTAAAAATAGCTAAAATGCTCTACAGGAGAAGCGACTTTTCTCAAATTTCTCTATTAAGACATCCTATGCATTTTAAAGAGACACAATTAAACTTATCAACTTAGCTTAGTTCGTGTTTGACCGGTTTTTGTCAACTCTATTTTTTTAATATCGATTTAGTTCGATTTTCAATTCAATGATTTTTTTGTCTACTCTTAATCTTTATATCACTCATCACGCAACTAATGATATGGAGATGAGGGTTACACATCCAAGCATAGGTTGGAGTTACTCGTCTCTCTCTTTTTATTTTATTTTAATGTTTTTTAGTTTTAAAAATAATGATGGGTAGGAATATGATGATGAACAAAACAAAGAGGGAAATGACAGTACAATAATAAAATGGCAAGACAAGTGGGCATCACATGACTGTCACACAAGATATATTTATTTGTACTATGTCTGTCTCTTCCCTCCCTTGTACCATGCGGAACAGATAGATTTTGTTGAAACCCCAACCATTTATTGTATTCAGACCCAAAATATGTATGACTAGAAAACATCTACTGAATAGTGAGACCCACAGCTTAAATTTCCAATCAAACTGCCAGGCCACTACATTCGAAAGTTTAGTATATATCTTAATAACATTTTTTTTTTTTTTGGTATTTATCAAAAAAGTGTAGATGACTAAACAATTACAAATTTAGTTGATTTTTTAAAAGCTGATCCTTAAAAGGCAACGTAAAGATAAACGATTTTGATCATTATGTACATTGTAGGATGAAAAAAAATGATAAAAATGGGATCATTCTTCAACAAAAAATCAGATGCTGAAGAGCAACTAAAGCTTATGTTAGGCCTAGCTTTAGGAGTAGAAATTAAATTTGCAATAGTGGACAGAACTGGACCTCCCCAAATGGGCCAATTCAGCTTATAGCTTTGCCCTTTGAATGCTATCATTCTTTTTCCTGTGAATATGTCTAGCAACAGTATTACTGCTGGGTATTCTTGCCGATTCCAGATGCGTGCTCGTGCATAAAAGAACGAACACGCGAAGGAATTTAAACACAATAGAACTACCATCAGTAGCCTTTGGAATCCCTTAACCCAGCTGACATGGTTTGCTTCCGGAGCGATCATTTGATGCTTCCAACAGCAGGAACCTTGCTAAACCGAAGTCACCAACATGGGTTTAGATCACAATGAACAAATGACGTTTAACAATGGTAGTGGCGATATTCTAATGTAGAAACAACATCAATTGCAATATTGAGTCTTTGAGTAAGGCTCAATCTTTTACTTTAACATTGAACTGAAGCCAATGCAGGAAGCTAATGTTGGTTGATTAAGGTCTAAACTGTCATTTTTTTTATTTTATCAAGCTGTTAGTCTTTGTGAAACTAAGTTGTTAGGAATCAATGGTTGAGATTAGCTCTAAATGTGCTAGGCTCAGATGTGAGCAAGTGGCAGGATCTCATAAGGTTTTGTAATCAAGGGTGAGATGAGCTCATAGGTTCTCCTAGATCCTCTCCTTCACCAACGGCTATTTTTGTATTCTTTCGAATGAATGAAAAGGCACACGCAGAAGAGCACGTTGGCTCTCTCTGGGATTTTGATCACAATCCTTCTATCTCATCAATTTCCTTCTCTCTAAGTTCTTCCTTCTCTGATTTGAATTGCTGCAATACTGCTAAACTTCTACAGATTCTAACAGCTAAAACATCTAGTCTGTCCTAGCCATATTAATGATTTTCTTATATCTTTGCAATTGTTTCCTTCTCTTTTTATGTGCTTTTCTGCAACTACATATGAGCGTCTAATTCCATTCACTTTGTTGACAACAACGTCCACAAGCATTCACTGTCCTTGGGGATGTTTCCGAGCATGAGAGTCCCATCTGCGTCATTGAAACCAAACATTCCTCCAATCTTTTTCCCTGGACTGGGCTGTGATCCTGATATCTTGTTATCTGTCATCATAATCTGTATTGCCCCCTTCACAGAGCAATGCAGGATCAGCTATGTCCACAACATGGTCAGACATCGTCCTGGCTGTGAATTTGTGAATGCTTATACCATCTCCAAACGTGGAATCTGCAGGTCTTTTTCCTAGGAACTTTTCTAGCTAGCAACTGTATTCCAATGATATAAACATCTCCTAGTACCGAGATTTGGCCTGCCATGCCAAACTCTGGCATTCAATACTCACATTATGATGTCACAATCAAATATTTTGAATGCTTCTTTTTAAGGGCAAAGAGGAGTTTTCATTTTTTCTCTTTTCCATTTTAACATTAGAGACTTGAGTTGGCTACTAATAAGCTATTACGAAGGAAAAATGAGAATCCTAGAAAATCATACGTGGAGGAATGTAGTCTGCATAACCCTTTAGCCCGGTTGACATGGTTTGACTTTGGGAGGGACTATCTAACGCTTCCAAATTGTGCTGATGACTGTTTTTATTCTTGTCATTCAACAAGCGGGAGATGTTCTTGCTTCGACGAGAGACTGCAAATCCTTGATGTTAACGAGCACGAGCCTAATTGCTTGCTCAGTGGAATAAAAAAAGGGAGAAGGGCTATCAGCCATGTTCAAAATGAATTGCTGTTTCCACAATCTCAATTTTTTGAGAAATTATGAGGTTTTTTGCGTAGAAATCGAATATTTAGATTTTTATAATGAGATTACATCTAAGTTCTTGTGGTCTACCGCAATATTTCTGTGTATAAAAGTGATCATGTACAAGTTATTCGTTTCAAATTTACATCCTAGTAATGCTAGAGCAAGTGCACTGCTCCCTAATCACCTCTTACTTTTAAGACAAGGAATTGACTATATGAACATATGACAAACTCTGAGTTCAGATGGACTATATTGAAAGTTAGAAGAAGAAATATTATTTAGGATATATCAAGCAAATAAAAATAGACTGAAATAGTGCAGGATTACAACATTCCCTTCTGCTGCAATTAGGATTATGTCATATATCGTCGTTGGATTTAAACAGAAACTAACACAAAAAATGTAAATATTTCAGCCATAGAACATCAAAAGTAATTTCAGCAGAAAAAGTTAATAATAAATTTTTCTGATCAAAGTGCAAGCTAGCTCTTTAGTTGGATACTTTTACTACTCCTCTCAATTCCAAAAGTAAAAGTACGATCAGTATGATGATGAAGAGAGAACGACACTAAAAAAAGGCGAGACAAGGGGCATCACATGACTTTCACACAGATTATACTCGACCTGGCTCTTCTCTAGCAGTAATACGATACAAAACAGAGAAATCGTTAACAGAACAAAACAATTTTCCCTTATTCTGGAAAATAATTATAAAATGCTGGGATCAACTTCACATGTTGTCATACACATTGGCACATGAACTATCTTTGGCCAATTATGTTAGGCATTATAAGAGCCGAGAGTGAGACTAAGAAAACAAACTTAGCCCAATATTGTATACTGCTAGCTTCATCTTCATAAATTCATAAATGAGTCTCTAATTGCCTTCATTTTGTTGACAACAACATCCATATGCATCCGCTCTCCAGGGGATATTGCAGAGCACACGAGTCCTATCTGCATCACTGAAACCAAACATTCATCCAATTTTCTTCCTTGGACTAGGCCACGGTCATGACGATTTGTAATAGGGTTTTCTTGTACCTCATTTTCGTATCTGTCATCATGAGCATCTGCATCTTCTCCTTCAATCAGCAATGAAGGGTCAACTATATCCATGACATGATCAGGAATTGCCATGGCTGTGAAATTGTGAATACTTTTACCTTCTCCAAGCATTCCATCTGTAGGTCTTTTTCCCGTGAACATTTCTAGCAACAATATTCCAAAGCTATAAACATCTCCTAGAATGGATACTTCACCTCCCATGCCATACTCTGTCATTCAATACTCGCATTAGGATATCATAATCAAATTGTTATGAATCCAAATCTTATTTAAGAGTTCGCTGATGCTTTTTTCCAAAGAAAAGAGATCTTTTTCTATTTTCTTTCATACACATAGAGACTTAAGTTGACATATATACACCACAACAACAACTTTACAGATTAAACTGTAAGTGACCGCATGCACACACATGCCGCAGCACCATCTATACACCTTTACACATTAAATTACTAGGTAACAGCACACACACATGCAGCAGCACTATCTGCTGTCTTCTGACATCACACATGGGAAAAAGCTTTAACAGTAACCAAGAACGCATGGGAAGACTTCGGACAGCACACATGCACATGCACATTCCTTTCCCTGCTGTTCATGAGTCAGCAAATGCTTGCTGTGCTGTCTGTACAGCTTGGCCTTCTGTCATTCTTCCAATACTTGGGTTAACAAGAACAACTTGAGCTTGACTTCGTCTAACAATTGTTTCCTTTTATGTGCTTTTCGGCAACTACATATGAGCGTCTAATTCCATTCGCTTTGTTGACAACAACGTCCACAAGCATTCAATGTGTGCGGGATGTTTCCGAGCATGAGAGTCCCATCTGCATCATTGAAACCAAACATTCCTCCAATCTTTTTCCCTGGACTGGGCTGTGATCCTGATATCTTGTTACTGGTCTTCCTTGTGTGTCATTGCGATATCTGTCATCATAATCTGTATCGCCCCCTTCATAGAGCAATGCAGGATCAGCTATGTCCACAACATGGTCAGACATCGTCCTGGCTGTGAATTTGTGAATGCTTATACGATCTCCAAACGTGGAATCTGCAGGTCTTTTTCCTATGAACTTTCTAGCTGGCAACAGTATTCCAATGATATAAACATCTCCTAGTACCGAGATTTGGCCTACCATGCCAAACTCTGGCATTCAATACTGACATTATGATGTCACAATCAAATATTTTGAATGCTTCTTTTTAAGGGCAAAGAGGAGTTCTCTTTTTTTCTGTTTTCCATTTTAACATTAGAGACTTGAGTTGGCTACTAATAAGCTATTACGAAGGCAAAAATGAGAATCCTAGAAAATCATACGTGGAGGAATGTAGTCTACATAACCCTTTAGCCCAGTTGACATGGTTTGACTTGGAGGGACTATCTAACGCTTCCAAATTGTGCTGATGACTGTTTTTATTCTTGTCATTCAACAAGCTGGAGATGTTCTTGCTTCGACCAGAGACTGCAAATCCTTGATGTTAACGAGCACAAGCCTAATTGCTTGCTCAGTGGAGTAAAAAAAGGGAGAAGGGCTATCAGCCATGTTCAAAATGAATTGCTGTTTCCACAATCTCAATTTTTTGAGAAATTATGAGGTTTTTTGCATAGAAATCGATACATAGATTTTTATAATGAGATTACATGTAAGTTCTTGTGGTCTACTGCAATATTTCTGTGTATAAAAGTGATCATGTACAAGTTATTCGTTTCAAATTTACATCCTTAGTAATGCTTGAGCAAGTGCACTGCTCCCTAAATCACCTCTTACTTTTAAGACAAGGAATTGACTATATGAACATATGACAAACTCTGAGTTCAGATGGACTATATTGAAAGTTAGAAGAAGAAATATTATTTAGGATATATCAAGCAAATAAAAATAGACTGAAATTGTGCAGGATTACAACAGTCCCTTCAGCTGCAATTAGGATTATGTCATATATCGTCGTTGGATTTAAACAGAAACTAATACAAAAAATGTAAATATTTCAGCCATAGAACATCAAAAGTAATTTCAGCAGAAAAATTTAATAATAATTTTTTCTGATCAAAGTGCAAGCTAGCTCTTTAGTTGGATACTTTTACTACACGTCTCAATTCCAAAAGTAAAAGTATGATCAGTATGATGTCGAAGAGAGAACGACAGTAAAAAAAGGCGACATCACATGACTTTCACACAGATTATACTCGACCTGGCTCTTCTCTAGCAGTAATACGATACAAAACAGAGAAATCGTTAACAGAACAAAACAATTTTCCCTTATTCTGGAATATAATTATAAAATGCTGGGATCAACTTTACATATTGTCATACACATGGGTACATGAACTATCTTTGGCAAATTATGTTAGGCATTATAAGAGCGGAGAGTGAGACTAAGAAAACAAACTTAGCCCAATATTGTATACTGCTAGCTTCATCTTCATAAATTCATAAATGAGTCCCTAATTGCCTTCATTTTGTTGACAACAACATCCATATGCATCCGCTCTCCAGGGGATATTGCAGAGCACACGAGTCCTATCTGCATCGCTGAAACCAAACATTCATCCAATTTTCTTCCTTGGACTAGGCCACGGTCATGACGATTTGTAATAGGGTTTTCTTGTAACTCATTTCTGTATCTGTCATCATGAGCATCTGCATCTTCTCCTTCAATCAGCAATGAAGGGTCAACTATATCCATGACATGATCAGGAATTGCTATGGCTGTGAAATTGTGAATATTTTTACCTTCTCCAAGCATTCCATCTGTAGGTCTTTTTCCCGTGAACATTTCTAGCAACAATATTCCAAAGCTATAAACATCTCCTAGAATGGATACTTCGCCTCCCATGCCATACTCTGTCATTCAATACTCGCATTAGGATGTCATAATCAAATTGTTATGAATCCAAATCTTATTTAAGAGTTCGCTGATGCTTTTTTCCAAAGAAAAGAGATCTTTTTCTATTTTCTTTCATACACATAGAGACTTAAGTTGGCTACTAATAAGTTATTAGGAGAAAAAAAAAAATTGAGAATCACAAAAACGCATACCTGGAGGAATGTAGCCAATGGTACCCTTTAGCCCAGTTGACATGGTTTGACTTTGAGAGGGATTATCCTTCGCTTCCAAGAGGAACTTTGCTAGACCAAAGTCACCAATATGAGCCACCATATCTTCATCCAGAAGAACATTGCTTGGCTTTAGGTCACAATGAACAATCGACGTTTCACAATGGTGGTGGAGATATTCTAAAGCTGAACCAATATCAATTGCAATATTGAGTCTTTGTACAAGGCTCAATCTCTTCCTCTGAGACTGCTCATCATCTGTTGGATGCAGCCACACATCTAGACTTCCATTTACACTGTACTCATATACTAAACTTTTGAAGTCATTGCCCTGATTGTCAATGCTTGAACAAATAGTTATGATCTTGAGAAGATTACGGTGCCTTACACTTCTTAAAGCTTCACATTCACGAATGAAACTATTGGAAGCTCCTTGTTGTTGAAGGTTTAATACCTTAACTGCAACTACAATTCCATCACTAGGGAGCACTCCTTTGTAGACAGAACCAAAACTTCCTGAACCAATTAGATTTTCTCTAGAGAACCTGTTAGTTGATTCAACAAGTTCTTTGTAAGAGACACCTGATTTCCAATCCTTATAAGAACGTGAGCTTACAGGTGTACCTCTTGGCTTATTAGACATTGAACAAGTAATAATGAAGCATGACAGAGCAATTATGGATGCAAGTGCACAAGCTGCAGGGATTACTACTTTCGGGACAAGTAGTCCTCTAGATGAATGAGCCTTTATGTTGGAGCATGGAGGTAGACTTAATCGTGGGATGCCACCACAAAGCCTACCATTTCGAAGAATTGAGAGACCACTTGCATTTAGAAAGATCCCTTCTTTAGGCAATTCACCCTGGAAATTATTATTAGCAACATTGAGGTTCTTGAGAAAACTTAACTTGCCCATAAATTCAGGAATCTGCCCAGAAAAATTATTGCTCGAAATATCCATCTCTTCCAAGCTTCTTAAACTTTTAAGAGATTGAGGAATTGTTCCTTCAAATTTGTTATTTTCCAAGTACAAACGCTCCAACATAATACAATTGCCAAGTGTCGTGGGGATTTCACCCGATAAGTTGTTTCCGGACACATCTAGCTCCACTACGTTTGCCAAATCACTCACTTTAGCTGGTAGTGAACCAGTCAAGTAATTGTTAGACAGGAGCAAATAAATTGAAAGAGATGAAATCCCAATGACCTCTTGAGGTATGGGGCCTGTTAGATTGTTTCGAGACAGGTCAAGCGCTAGTAGACGTTGGCAGTTTGCAAGAGTTGGAGGAATGCTTCCCTCAAACCTATTGCCGCTGACGTAGAGCTCTGTCAACGAAGTCAAGTTACCTAGGGAGGATGGAATTGGTCCATAAAACTTGTTGTCATTCAAATATAGTTCCCCCAACTTCTGAAGCCTCCCAATTTCTTCAGGGATCTTACCGATGAGAAAGTTATAACTTACTCCAAAAAGGGTCAAGTTTACAAGATTGCCGATGCCTCTGTCGATGCTTCCATATATCAAGTTTTTCTCCATTGTAAAAGACGTTAGTTGGGTTGAAAGGTTGGATATGGAGCTTGGCAATTCATCTCTGAATTGGTTATCGTAAAGAGCCAACCCCTCCAGACTTGTACAATTGGCCAAGAAGCTGATAAAATTCAGGTCCCCACTTTTCCCAGTTCCAAGTCTATTGGCACCAAAGTTTAGTCCAACTAAGCTTCGCAATCTTCCAAGGCTTTCACCAGGAACTGTTCCAGTGAGATCATTTTCAGGCAAATTGAGATAACGAAGTCTAGAAGCATTTGAGAACGATGCAGGAATATTTCCTGTGAATTTGTTGCCACCAGCATGAAATTGTTCAAGATTAGGAAGAATAAAGCCAACATTTGGCGGTAGCTCTCCGCGAAGCTGGTTCTGACTGACACCGAAAATGGATATGGAAGAAATATTATAGATTGAAGAAGGAACCATACCAGATAGATTATTTACCGCTACTGAGAATGCTTGCAAGCCTGTTAGACGCCCGAGCTCTTTAGGTATGCTTCCCTGAAAGTTGTTTCCGCCAATGTAAAGACTACACAGAGAAGAAAAGTTTCCTATCCAACTTGGAATAGTTCCAGTGAGATTGTTTTTATCAAACAATAGAATATTTAAATCCAACAACGAACTGAGTTGGTCCGGAATTGGCCCAATAAGCTTATTGGAGTAAAGCTCGAGCACTCTCAGTTGTGTACAGTGAGATATATTAGTTGGAATTTTCCCGCTGAAGGAATTGACAGACAGGTTGAGGTGTTGCAGGCTTTGTAGACGACCCAATTCTTGAGGAAGTTCACCATCAAAATTGTTCCTTCTCAGATTGATTCCAGTAAGAAAAGTAAGATTTCCAATGGAAGGTGGTATGGAGCCTACCAATTTCTGAGACTCCAGCTCCAAAGTCAAGACTCTTTTTGTGATACGGTTGCATGTAACGCCAGCCCAACTGCAGAAATGAATGGAATCATTCCATGACCTCATGATATGAAAAGGATCTTCGGAGATTCTTTTCTTGAAGTCGAGCAGCACCATGCGATCCGTTTCATTTCCAAGACTAGTGCCACTGCTTGGCAGTGTTGCAGATTCCAGAACTGCGGCGCCCATGCACAAAAGAATGAAACCATAAAAGAGTTTAAACAGCCTAATTTGAGTACTACTTGAATGCTCCATCCTTTCTGAAAACACAGAGCAAATAAGATACCAAGTTTCTTTCTAGTTTTTTCTTTTGGCTGTGAAGATAAGAAATCGATTGTCTATTACACAAATACATTAGAAAGAAAACTCACAGACACAGTGTCTAAGGCGGCTTTTTTGTTTAATTATAAGTCATGCAACAATAATTTCTACACACAGGGGGCCCAGCAAGTTAAATATTTCAAAAGCAGTTACAATGCCTTGAATTTTACAAGAGCAATGAATTAAAATATTTTAAGAGCAGTTACGATGCCTTGAATTTTACAAGAACACCTAAATAATTGTTGGGA
Source organism: Pyrus x bretschneideri (assembly GCF_019419815.1). NCBI lineage: Eukaryota > Viridiplantae > Streptophyta > Magnoliopsida > Rosales > Rosaceae > Pyrus > Pyrus x bretschneideri. Next base: position 3,870,242 of record NW_025999779.1, read on the forward strand.
AAAATTTAGTAGATGAATTAAAAATTCAAGCAAAATAAGAAAGTTCGTAACGTGGTACAAAATTTTGAGTGGAAGGACAAAGAATTCAAGCAATGATACAGTGTGCTGTGTACATAGAGGAAGAAATCTTATCCTCGGAAAAAAATAAGAAGAAAAGAGAGAGCTTCATTGGGTTGGTGGTAGAAAATTTTGAGTGAATGGACAAAAAATTCAAACAATTATGCTACTATGCGAATCAATGAATCATGTAATCATTTTGTCTATTTAGTAGATGGTGAATCAATGAATCATGTAGTCACTTTTGGATCTTTTTCATAATAAAATAGACGGTTAGGCAATATTAGCTCATCGAAGTATGACGATGGATGTAGGACGTGAAACGTGCCCCACATCAAAAAATTTGGATCAATTTGTCAATGAACCACAATTATTCAAAGACAATATTGTTGCTTGTTCATTTGTTGAACTAAATAAAGCCAATGCAGCAGACTATGATTTCCTAGATCTCAATTCTCTGAGAGATAATTAGGTTGATTGCGTAGAAATTAAAAGTTGGAAGCTCTAAATCATATTATTGGCTGTTGGAATATACATATTTTTGTAATTGATTTCCATTAATTTATTTCGGGTACTAAGGTCATCTCCAACAGATTCGGTCAGAGGGTCATAGGGCTAAAAATAGCCCGAAATGACACGAAAATCGTCTCCAACCGAATGCTAGGCCGAAGGATTTGTGGGCCCCATCGGACCAAAACTAGCCAACCGGCTGGCCATCTCCAGCCAGCTAGCCAACCTGCTTTTTTTTTTATACGACCAAACTTGAGTACCACTTGAAGAATGCTCCATCCTTTCTGAAACACAGAGCAAATAAGATACCAAGTTTCTTTGTTGTTTTTTCTTTTGGCTGTGAAAATAATAAATCAATTGTCTATTACACAAATACATTAGAAAGAAAACTCACCGGCGCCGTGTCTAAGGCGGCTTTTTTGTTTAATTCTAAGTCATGCAACAATACACACAGATGGCCCAGTAAGAGAAAAAATTTCAAGACTAGTTACAATGCCTTGAATTTTACAAGAGCAATGAATTAAAATATTTCAAGAGTAGTTACGATGACTTGAATTTTACAAGAACAAAAACAACAACAACAATAAAGCCTTATCTAACGAAGTGTGGGGTTGGCTGTATGAATCCTAGAACGCCACTGCACTGAGCCATGTTTTCCCTTAGATCCAAGTACTCCAAGTCTTTTCTTAGAGTCTATTTCCAAGTCTTCCTTAGTCTTCCTCTAACACTTCGGCCCTGAACTTCTGTCTCGTAATCTCATCTTCCAACCAGAACGTCTATAGGCCTTCGTTTCACATGTCCAAACCACCTTAACCTATTTTCTCTCATATTTCCTTCAATCTCGGCTACTCTTATTCTACCTCGGATATCCTCATTCCTAATTCTATCCTTTCTCGTGTGCCCACACATTCAATGAAGCATTCTCATCTCCGCTACACTCATTTTATGTACGTGTTAATGCTTCACCGGCCAACATTTCATGCCATAAAGCATTGCTGGCCTTATTGGCATCCTATAAAAAATTTCCTTGAGCTTTGGTGGCATACGACAGTCGCACAACACACCTGATGCACTCTTCCACTTCATCCATCTAGCTTGTATTCTATGGTTGATGTCTCCATCAAACTCTCCATTCTTTTGCAAGATAGATCCTAGGTAGCAAAAGAGGTCGCTCTTTGGTACTTCCTGATCTCCAATCCTCACCCCTAACTCATTTGAACCTTCGTTTTCATTGAACTTGCACTCCATATACTTTGTCTTTGACCGACTTATGCAAAGACCTTTAGATTCCAACACTTCTCTCTAAAGGTTAAGCTTCACATCTACTCCTTTCTAAGTTTCATCTATCAACACTATATCCTCTACGAAAAGCATACACCAAGAATATCATCTTGAATATGTCCACCATTGAATCATGTAACCTTACTTCGAATGGAATCTTAGCCTTGCTGAGCAAGACGCATTGCGATTTCCTCTTCTGTGGATGCACTAGAATATGATTCGGGACGGGAAGGGAAAGACTTTTCTCTCCGGTGGGCTTTCTCTCGTAAAGCCAAAGATGCCCCAAGACACAAGGTGCTCCACTTCTAGAATATTAAGTAACTAATTGGTGAAGAACGAAGGTTAACTTAAAAGAAGTCATTCATTAGCGTCATCCATTACCAATGCAAAAAGGTAAGGACTTAAAGATGAGCCTTAATGTAACCCTACCATTATGGAAAAACTTTTGGTTTGTCCTTCATAAGTTCTTAGGGCAGTCCTTGCTCCATCATACACACCCTTGACTTTTACAAGAACAACTAAATAATTATTGGGAAAAGTTTAATGAATTAAAAATTCAAGCAAAATAAGAAAGTTCGTAACTTGGTCCAAAAATTTGAGTGGAAGGAAAAAGATTCAAGCAATCATAGCAGTGTGCATAATGGAAGAAATCTTAACCTCGGAAAAAAAAAATAAGAAGAAAAGAGAGAGCTTCATTGAGTTAGTGGTGGAAAATTTTGAGTGGGTGGTCAAACAATTATGCTACTCTGTGAATCAATGAATCATGTAATCATTCTGTCTAATTCTAGATGGTGAAACAATGAATCATGTAATCATTTTTGGATATTTTTCATAATAAAATAGACGATTAGGCGATATTTGCTCCTCAGAGTATGACGATGGATGTAGGGGAGTAGGACGTGGAACGTCCCCTACATCAAAACATTTGGATCAATTTGCCAATGAACCGCAATTATTCAAAGACAATATTGTTGCTTGTTCATTGTATTGAACTAATTAAAGCCAATGCAGCAGACTATGATTTCCTAAATCTTAATTCTTTGAGAGATAATGAGGTTGTTTGCGTAGAAATTAAAATTTGGAAGCTCTAAATCATATTATTGTCCGTTCGAATATACAGTTTTTTGTAATTGATATTCATTAGTTTATTTCGGGCACCAAGGACCTCTTACAGAATTCATTAACTACTACAATTTATAAGACACTTCATCAGTCTGTAATTCATTAGCTACGAACCAATAATAAATAGGAGATTAGGACATTCCAAGGAAATGAAATAGACTGAAATGATGACAGTCACTACTGCAATTAGGATTATGTCGTATATCGTCGAGCGCTATTTGGTTATAAACAGAAAATAATGCAAAAAAAGGTAACTATTTCAGACCCAGAACATCAAAAGCAATTTTCTTCTATCTACAACTCCAATTACGGAGACAAAATTCGTTCAACAAAAAATTGAATTTCACATAAGCGCAAGATAGCTCTTCAGTCGGAATACTTTTACTACTACAGGTTAATTAAAGGAATGATCGGTATGATGAACGAAGAGAGATTAATGAGAGTTCAAAAAAATGGCGCAACTAGGGCATCCCATCACTTCCACCCAAATTCTAATGCACCTGACTCTTCTCTAGTAGTACCATACAAAACAGAGAAAGCATAAAGAGAACAAACTTAAAGGAGTCTATGATGATTGAGATTACAAAACAAATTTATTCTCGTATACTACAAAGGTTCTTCTTCTTGAATTTTGATGAAAAATTCCATGATTGCTCGAGTATTGTGACATGTTGTTAGACATATATTCAGGCCATTATCAATTCTTAAAGAGTGAATATGACAACCAAAACGAGTTGTTACACGCTTATGAAAATTCTTGAACACATTCATGACTTCACTCTTATACCTGAAAAGATTTAACCAAGTGATTCTTGAATAATCATCCACAAAGGTTATCAAATACTTATAGCCATCAAAAGATTAAATTTTTGGTCCCCAAATATCCTAGTGTACAAGCTCAAAAAGTTTACTAGCTCTACACAAAGAAGAAATGAAAGGCAATCTAGCTGATTTGGAGAAGTGACAAGAAGTCCGTCCGCCAACTACTCTGATTCACTTAGTAGTCCTTTAAAAACAATTAAGTCAGTTAAGCGCGGACGCAGCAAGAATACAAGGACAGCAACATGTAATAAGGAAAAGCAATACTGCAGTAGACGCCACAAAACAATAAGATGAAACAGAAAACACCTGTGTTTATAGTATACAAAGACTGACCGAAATTTCATGGTTAAAGATCAAACAACCTGACTAACAAAACTGATCATTATTAACAACTTGCAACACAAAAATTGACCGCATAACCATATGAACAACATTGCAACCAATACTTTGGGTGTTACGAGAGACAATTGAACATTGCATGAAAGAATATATTAATTCGGACTTGCCAAGCAAGATCAAAAGCTCTGAAATGTGTTATATTCATTTTTGGAGGTATCATATGCAGCAGAGCAAGAAAACAGGAAGTGAAAACCGGAACTGTTGTGTAGTCTATATGCATCATACAGTTAGCCTTATGGGATAAATCATAGCATGCTGCCATGCTGTTTAACCATCTCAGCTTCAAATAACATAAAACTTATTTTCCTGATTGATCTGCAAGATAGTTCTAGAGTATGAATACTTTTGCTACTGCTAATAAGCTACTCTTCTAAATCTAACATATAAAAAAACATAGGATAGGTATGATATGATGACCGTTAGCTGCCATTGAGTTGCCCTAGACAAACAAGGGCAAGAAAACGTTCTTAACTTTCTGCCATATAATTATAGAATGCCGAGTTCAACCTCACAAGTTGTTACACACACTGAAAAATAAATAACCTTAATTCAAATAATTTCTTGCTTACAGATGAGGCTATAGATTGAGAGTAAGTGACAAACCTTGTACAATCTTGTATGTTACTAGCTTCTTTTTTTTTCTAAATATACGTCAGTGTCTAATTCCATTCACTTTGTTGACAACAACGTCTATAAGCATCCACTGTCCTCGGGATATATTTCAGAGCATGAGAGTCCTATCAGCATCACTGAAACCAAACATTCCTCCAATCTTTTTCCCCGGACTGCGCTGTGATCCTGATATCTTGTTATTGGTCTTCCTCGTGTGTCATTGCGGTATCTGTCATAATCAGAATCTGTATCGCCCCCTTCAATGAGCAATGCAGGGTCAGCTATGTCCACAACATGGTCAGGCATCGCCCTGGCTGTGAATTTGTGAATGCTTATACCATCTCCAAACATGGCATCTGTAGGTCTTTTCCTATGAATATTTCTATCTAGCAACAGTATTCCAACGCTATAAACATCTCCTAGGATCGAGATTTAGCCTCCCATGCCAAACTCTGGCATTCAATACTCACATGTGGATGTCAAAGACTCACAATCAAATATTTTGAATGCTTCTTTTTAAGGGCAAAGAGGAGTTATCCTTTTTCTTAGACCAAAAAAAAAAAAAAAATCTTTTTTCTGTTTTCGTTTTTAACATTAGAGACTTAAGTTGGCTACTAAAAAGCTATTAGGAAGGAAATACGAGAATCCTCGAAAATCATAGGTGGAGGAATGTAGTCTATGGAACCCTCTAACCTGGTTGACTTGGTTTGACTTTGGGAGGGACGATCTAGTTTACATCCTAGTATAATGCTAGAGCAATTGCACTGCTCCCTAAATCACCTCATGCTAACTTTTCAGACAAAGAATTGACTGTATAAGCATATATATGACGAACTCTGAGGAGTTCTCGGTGTCTTCTTGGAATATGGAGATGTGCTGGAATACCTGGTTCAATAGACCCCCATCTTCATTGGTCCACATTCTCAACAAAGATGGCTTACCCTGTCCTTAGTAATGTCTTTTGTACTGGTGGTGTGAGGGGATGACGCCTTTGCATTTCGTTGCAGTATCTTATGATCTGTACCACATTACACTACTTCTAGTTTCTTTTATTTTGCTGCTTGCTTGCCTCTTCTGTGGGCTTTCTTTGTACTTATGGCTTTTGCCCTAGTAATGAAAACTCTGAGGAGTTCAGATAGACTATATCGAAAGTTAGATGAAGGAATATTATTTAGGATATATCAAGCAAATCAAAATAGACTGAAATAGTGCCGGGTTACAACAGTCCCTTCTGCTGCAATTAGGATTATGTCACATATCGTGGAAACTGGTTGGATTTAAACAGAAACTAATACAAAAATACAAATATTTTAGCCATACAACATAAGTAATTTCACAGATCAAAGTGCAAGCTATCTCCTTAGTCGTAATACTTTTACTATTCCTAGGCTACTAATCTCAATTCAAAAAGTAAAAGTAAAGTATGATGAAAGAAGAGAGAAATGACACTAAAAAACAGAGATTATACTCGACCTAGGCGAGACAAGGGGCATCGCATGACTTTCACACAGATTATACTCGACCTAGCTCTTCTCTAGCAGTAATACGATACAAAACAGAGAAATCGTTAACAGAACAAAACAATATTCCCTTATTTTGGAATATAATTATAAAATGCTGAGATCAATTTTACGTACTGTCATACACATTGGTATATATACCTATCTTTAGCAAAATTATGTTCTGGCATATATGAGTCTAAAGAGTGAGATTAAGAAAACAAACTTAGCCCAATCTCGTATATTGTTAGCTTCATCTTCTTAAATTCATAAATGAGTCTCTAACTGCCTTCATTTTGTTGACAACAATATCCATATGCATCCGCTCTCCTGGGGATATTTTAGAGCATGCGAATCCTATCTGCATCACTGAAACTAAACATTCCTCCAATTTTCTTCCTTGGAGTAGGCCGCGGTTATGACGACTTTTAATAGGTTTTTCTTGTACCTGCTTTTCGTACCTGTCATCAATATCATCTGCATCGTCTCCTTCAATGAGCAATGAAGGGTCAACTATGTACGTGGGATGATCAGGCATTGCCATGGCTGTGAAATTGTGAATACTTATACCATCTCCAAGCATTCCATCAGTAGGTCTTTTTCCCATGAACATTTCTAGCAGCAGTATTCCAAAGCTATAAACATCTCCTAGTATGGATACTTCGCCTCCCATGCCATACTCTATCGTTCAACACTGACATTAGGATATAACAGTTATGAATCCAAATCTTATTTAAGAGTTTGCTGATGCTTTTCTTTCCAAGGAAAAGAGGTCATTTTCTATTTTCTTCCATACCAATAGAGACTTAATTCGGCTACTAGTAAGTTATTAGGGGAAAAAAATATTGAGAATCACAAAAACGCATACCCGAAGGAATGTAGCCAATGGAACCCTTTAGCCTAGCTGACATGGTTTGACTTTGAGAGGGATTGTACGCCGCTTCCAAGAGGAACCTTGCTAAACCAAAGTCACCAACATGAGCCACCATATCTTCATCAAGGAGAACATTGCTTGGCTTTAGATCACAGTGAACAATTGCCGTATCGCAATGGTGGTGGAGGTAATCCAATGCAGAAGCAACATCAATTGCAATATTGAGTCTTTGGATAAGGCTCAACCTCTTGCCTTGAGATTCCTCATCATGCAACCACACGTCTAAACTTCCATTTACCATGAACTCGAAAGCTAGACTTTTGAAGTCATTGCGCTGATTGTCAATGCTTGAACAAGCAGTTATGATCTTGAGAAGATTATGGTGACTTACACTTCTTAAAGCTTCACAGTCACGAATGAAACTCTTGGAAGCTCCTTGTTGTTGAAGATTTAATGCCTTAACTGTAACTACAATTCCATCACTAGGGAGTACTCCTTTGTAAACAGAACCAATACTTCCTGAACCAATCAGATTTTCTCTAGAGAACCTGTTAGTTGATTCAACAAGTTATGACTAAGAGACACCTGATTTCCAATCCTTATAAGAATGTGAGCTTTCAAGTATACCTCTTGACTTCTTAAGCATTGAACGAGCAACAATAATGCATGACATAGCAATTATGAAGTCAAGTGCACATGCTACAGGGACGACTACTTTTGGGGCAAGTAGTCCTGGAGATGAATGAGGCTGTATGTTGGGGCATGCAAGTAAAGGTAATTCTGATCTGCCACCACATAGCTTAGCATTTCCAAGAATTGAGAGACCAGTTGCATTTGAAAAGATTCCTTCTTCAGGCATTTTACCCATAAAATTATTATGAGAAAGATTGAGATGCTTGAGAAATTTGAACTTTCCTATAAATTCAGGAATTTGCCCAGAAAAGTTATTGCTTGAGAGATCCATTCATTCCAAACTTCTCAAACTTTGAAGAGAGTGAGGAAGTGTTTCTTCAAATTTGTTATCTTCAAGGTGCAGGAGCTGCAACATAATACAATTGCCGAGTGTCGTGGGGATCACACCAGATAAGTTGTTTCCCGATATATCTAGCTCCGCTAGATTTACCAAATTACCCACTTAAGATGGTAGTAGACAAGACAAATGATTGTTAGAAATGCGCAAATAAATTGAGAGGGACAAAAGTCCAATAAGCTCTTTAGGTATGGTGCCTGTTAGATTGTTACTAGAAAGGTCAAGCATGAGTAGGTGTTGGAGGTTTCTTATACTTGGAGGCATATTTCCCTCAAAACTATTATCGTTCACGAAGAGCTTTGTCAACGAAGTCAAGTTACCAAGGGAGGCTGGAAATGAACCCGGAAAATTTATTGTCATCTAAATACAGTTCTTGTAAATTCTGAAGCCTCCCAATTTCTTTAGGGACATGACCAACGAAATAGTTAGAATTCATTTGAATAACGGTCAAGTTTACAAGATTCCCAATGCCTCTGGGGATGCTTCCATGTATCAAGTTTTTCTCCATCGTAAGAGATACAAGCTGGGTAGAAGGGTTGGATATGGATGCTGGCAATTTACCTCCAAGTTGATTATTGTAAAATGCTAACACCTCCAGACTAGTACAATTGGCCAAGAAGCTGATAAAATTTAGATCGCCAGTGTAACTAGTTCCGAGTCTATTGGCACCAAAGTTTAGCCTGACTTGTGTACTACTTGAATGCTCCATCCTTGCTGAAACATAGAGCAAATAAGATACCAAGTTTCTTTCTTGTTTTTGTTTTTTTGGCTGTGAAAATAAGAAATCGATTGTCGATTACACAAATACATTGGAAAGAAAACTTACCGACGCCGTGTCTAATAAGGCGGTTTTTTTTGTTTAATTCTAAGTCATGCAACAATAATTTCAACACACATATGGACCAGCAAGATAAACTATTTCAAGAGCAATTACGATGCCTTGAATTTTACAAGAGCAATAAATTAAAATATTTGAAGAGCAGTTACGATGCCCTTGAAGTTTACAAGAGCAACTAAAGTTTAATTGTTGGGAAAAGTTTAGTTGATGAATTAAAAATTCAAGCAAAATAAGAAAGTAGGTAACGTGGTAAAAAATTTAAGTGGAAGGACAAAGAATTCAAGTAATGATAGCAGTGTGCATAAAGGAAGAAATCTTATCCCCGGAGAAAAAAAATAAGAAGAAAAGAGAGAGCTTCATTGAGTTAGTGGTAGAAAATTTTGAGTGGATGGACAAAGAATTCAAACCATTATGCTGTGATTCAATGAATCATGTAATCACTTTTGGATCTTTTTCATAATAAAATAGATGATTGTGCAATATTATTTCCTCGGAGTATGACAATGGATGTAGGACGTGGAACATCCCCCACATCAAAACATTTGGATCAATTTGTCAATGAACCGCAATTATTCAGAGACAATATTGTTGCTTGTTCGTTGTATTGAACTAATTAAAGCCAATACAGCAGACTATGATTTCCGAAATTTCAATTCTTTGAGAGCTAATGGGGTTGTTTGCGTAGAAATTAAGATTTGGAGGCTCTAAATCATATTATTGTATGTTCGAATATACAGATTCTTGTAATTGATTTCCATTCATTTATTTCGGGTACTTCATCAGTCTGTAATTCATTAGCTACGAACCAATTATAAATAGGAGTTTAGGACATTCGAAGCAAATCAAATAGACTGAAATGGTGGTGGTCACTTCTGCAATTAGGATTATGTAGTATATGTCGAGCGCCTTCTGGTTATAAACAGAAAATAATACAAAAAGGTTACTATTTCGGACCCAGAACATCAAAAGTAATTTCCTTCTATCTACAACTCCAAATATTGAGACAAAACTAGTTCAACAAAAAATTGAATTTCACATAAGTGCAAGATAGAGTAGAATACTTTTACTACTACCAGGTTACTCATGTCAAAAAGTAAAAGTAAAAGAATGATCGATGAACGAAGAGAGAAACGATAGTTAAAAAAATGGCTAGACTAGGGGCATCTAATCAGTTTCACACAAATGTACTGCACCTGGCTTTTCTCTAGTAGTAGTACCATACAAAACAGAGAGAGCATAAACAGAACAAACTTATTCCTTTCTCGTGTACTACAAAGCTTTTTCTTATTGAATTTTCAGATACGAGTCCCTTATTGCCTTCATTTTGTTGACGACGACGTCCATAAGCATCCGATCTCCTGGTGAAATTGCAGAGCAAGAGAGTCCTATCCGCACCACGATAACCAAGCATTCCTCCAAGCTTCTTCCTTGGACAGAGCTGCGGTCCACATATTTTATAATTGGTTTTTCATGTACATCATTTCTGCATCTGTCATCATTATCATCTGCTTCTTCTCTTTCAAAGAGTAATGCAGCGTCAAGTATTTCACCGGCATTGTCGGGCATTGCCATGGCTGCGAATTGGTGAATGCTTAGACCATCTTTGAACATGTCATCTGTAGGTCTTTTTCCTGCAAACATTTCTAGCAACAGTATTCCAAAGCTATAAACATCTCCTAGTGTGGAGACTTGGCCTCCCATGCCATACTCTGCCATTCACTACTCGCATTAGGATGTCAGTCAAATGTTTAGAATTCTAAATTTATTTCAGTGTTTTCTGATAATTCATTTTCAAGGCAAAGAATCATTTACGTTTTTCTGTTTTATTAAATACTAATACAGACACAACTAAGTTGGCTACGAATAAGTTAACGGGAAGAAAAAGGATAACCAAATAAATTCATACCAGGAGGAATGTAGCCTATGGAACCCTTTAGCACAACTGACATGGTTTGACTTGGGAAGTCGTTATTTGATGCTTCCAAGAGGAACCTTGCTAAACCAAAGTCACCAACATGAGCCACCATATCTTCATCAAGGAGAACATTGCTTGGTGAACAATTGTCGTATCACCATGGTGGTGGAGGTAATCCAATGTGAAGGTTAATAACTCTTGGTATATTGATAATGGTTGCAGTAATCACATGACAAGTGATGAGAGGTTGTTAGTCAATATCCAGAGAAATTTGACTTCCAAAGTGAAAATGGGAACTGGAGAAATTGTTCAGGTAGCTAGAAAAGGAACTTTGGTGATAGAGACCAAATTGGGAAGAAAACATATACAAGAAGTGATGCTTGTTCCTGGACTTGAGGAGAATCTTTTTAGTGTTGGACGGATGATGGAACATTGTTATTACTTGGTGTTTGGAGGAAATGTAGTGAATATTTTTTATGGCTGGTCACTTGACAATTTGGTAATAAGAGTACAAATGACTAATAATAGGTGTTTTCCTTCGACAATGGTGCTTGCAACACAGTTTGCACTAAGAGCTAGTGTCACACATTGCTCTTAGATATGGCATAAGAGATTGGGACATTTGAATGAGAGAAGTCTCCAGTTGCTTGAAGAACAGGAAATGGTGCATGGATTGCCTCACTTGGAAATGTCCACAAGTGTATATGAGGGTTGTATGATGGGAAAACAACACAGGGACTCATTTCCCTCTAAATCAACCTGAAGAGCCAAGGATCTACTAGAATTGATTCACACAGACATCTGTGGTCCAATGCAAGTTGAAACTCATTCTGGAAACAATTATTTTCTTTTATTCACATGTGATTGCACCAGAATGACATGGGTGTCCTTTTTGCGATATAAGTCTGATGCATTGGTGTGTTTTAAGCAATTTAAGGCAATGGCTGAGTTGCAATGTGGATATAAGGTTAAATGTCTCAGAAGTGATAGAGGAGGAGAATTCCTTTTTGCAGAATTTGACAAGTACTGCAGTGAGCTAGGAATTCAAAGACAGTTGACTATGGCCTACACTCCCTAACAAAATGGAGTGTCAGAGAGAAAGAATAGGACTGTGGTGGAAATGGCAAAGTCAATGTTACATGAAAAGAATATTCCATATGCATTTTGGGTAGAAGCAGTGAACACTGTAGTTTATTTGCTTAATAGGTGTCTTACCAAAGCATTGAAGAAAACAACTCCATTTGAAGCTTACAGTGGTAGAAAACCAGGGATAGCTCATTTGATGGTCTTTGGTTCACTTTGTTATGTTCACATTCCTTCAAATCTCAGACACAAGTTGGAAGAAAATTGTCATAAGTACATCTTTGTAGGCTATGGTGCTAGTGAGAAGGGTTACAGATTGTATGATTCGATTTCAAGGAAGATCATTTTATCAAGAGATGTTACATTTGATGAGAATGCTTCCTGGGATTGGAACTACACTACCAGCAATGAAGTGAGATTTCCAGTTGTCACTAAGTATCAAAATGCTAATGAGATCTATGAAACTGGTGAAAGTTCTCATTCTGAGCAACTTGTTATTTCTCAAAGTGAAAATGTGATTGACAGGTCTTAAGTATATGATTCTACACCTAAAAAGTGGAGAAGTGTGAATGAAATTATGGCTCAGTGCTACATGTGTATTGTTGAACCTAAAAACTATGATGATGCAGCTAAAGATGAATCATGGAGAAAAGCAATGGAAGCTGATAGAGAAGAATAATACATGGCAGCTTGTTAAGAGACCATTTGACTTACACCACTTTCTTGGAATGGGAGTGTTACAAACTAAGAAGAGTATTTTCATACACCAAAAAAAGTATGCACATAAGTTGATTGAGAGGTTTGGTTTAAAAGACTGCAAAAAAAAGTAGCTACTCCACTTGCAATGAATGAGAGATTGAGCAAGATTGATGGAAGTGAAGCCGCAAATGAAGGAGAATATAGGCAGATTGTAGGAAGCTTGCTCTATTTGACTACAACTAAACTTGATGTGATGTTTGCAGCAAGTGTATTGGCAAGGTTAATGCATAATCCTACCAAGAAACATATGGGGACAGCAAAAAGAGTGTTGAGATACATTCAGGGAACAATTGATTTTGGAATTGTTTTTGAAAAAGGGAAGACAACTACTCTAATTAGTTACTGTGATAGTGACTGGGCAGGAAGTGAGGATGATATGATGAGCACTTCAGGGTTTGCATTTACACTAGGATCTAGTGTATTCTCATGGGCATCGATCAAAATATGTTAGTGCTGCAAAAGCAAAATATGTTAGTGCTGCAAAAGCTATTTCTCAAGCATAATGGCTGAGGTTTGTACTTGAGGATTTTGGAGAAGAACAAGTGGAAGGAACTCAGATCATGTGTGATAACATATTAGCCATTGATATGGCAAAGAACCTTGTCCTTCATCAAAAGACAAGACACATCAGCAGAAAATTTCATTTCATCCAAGAAGTAATCTAAGCCAAAGAGATTGAACTGGTGTACTGCAGGACTGGGGAGCAAATTGTAGACATACTCACTAAAGCTTTGCTAAAGATCGATCTACATATCTAAGGCAGCTACTCGGAGTTAAATCAATATTATATGGCAACTCAAGGTTAAACTGGTGTGTAACCCTTCAGCTGAAGCTTGGTGGCAAAAATCAATTTAAATGTTTTTGTTTTTAGTTTGAATCTGAGCCACTGGATCATAGTCCATATGGCAGCTCAATCTTATAACTAGCTTAAGTAATAGATTAAGACAAGTGGCATCATCTCATAGGGTGATAGCAATTAAGGGTTAAGATTGTATCTTGGTTTGGTGAGTGAAAGATCTCCTTTCCTCTCCATGTATAACGGTAACAAACACACACATGTTAGTAGAGTGTGAAAAATTAGAAATATATTCCATCATCTTCTCTCTAAAACTCTCTCTACATTCTCTGCCATTTTCAAAGGTTGCAGAAAAACCTCCATTGAAATACACACTAAACACACATACACTAATAGTTTCTCGGGTGAATTAATCATTCCATGAGCTCATGATTCAAAGACGATCTCGAATTATTCTTCTCTTGAAGTTTAGCAGTGTCATGACTCACGAGATCGGTTTCATTAACAAAAGTACTACCACCGGATAGTGAGGTTCCAGACTGTAATCCAATTAGGCCAATTTAATAGAATCAAGATCCTCTTCAGATCTCCAAGTCCGGATCCCGTGGACCCAAAAATCTGGTTCGTTCAAAGAAGCAGGAGAGAGAGATCAGGCTCCTAATATGTGTGAGGTGAGACGGTATGATGCATAAAAAGGGACTGCATGATTTTAAATTAGTGATCCGGATCTTTGCATTCGTGGGCTTTGAACACAGAGACTAGAAAAGATCGCAATTCAATTTAATATAACCCTAGTATTTCAATGCAAATCATTAGAGCAGCATTATTGTTTCCCTACCTAAATGACTACATGACAATGATATAAAATTCCAGCATAATAAAAATATGGACAGGAAACTTTCATGAAAAGGGCTTGGGTTAAGTTTATTTTAATAAAAAAAAACTATGCTATAATTATGAACTTAAATTTTAATGAAAGAAGACATAATTTTAATATTAAAAAAATTATACAAAAAAAAAAAAAAAAAAAAACTGACGCTCTACGCTTCCTCACACAAATTGTTTATGAAACTTAAAGGTACTACATGTTTATGAAACTTACTCATTGTTTATGAAACTTACTTCACTATTTATGAAACTTTCTACACTATTTATGAAAGATGAAGATTAATTATATATGTAGTTATATAATAATATATATGTGTAAAAACAACAAAAAATTCCTAATCCTATTTTTGTGTATATAATCTACAAGGGACGAATTTGACTAAATTCGTGCACAAGCAGTAGTCTAATACAGATGCAAAGAAAATATTGGATAATATAAAATTGTTAAAGAGAAAGAGGGGAGGCGTTGTTGTTAGGAAGAGTAGTTGTTGGAGGAGAAGGAAATGAAAAACAACAAGGCTATGATGAAGTATTGCCCGCACTTTATTTAAATTTTGTTTTTTTTTTGTTTTTTTTCATTATCTTGTCCTTATCATTAAATAAAGTTTAAGATGACTTTTGGTTAAAACTCAAAATTTTGAAATCATTTTCATTCGTTTCCTTTTAATATAACCCTTGTATTTCAATCCAAACCATTTGACCATCTATATTGTTTGGGTGATTTTGTAAAGTAAAAAGTTAGAATATTAACAATATATCAACAAGTGTTAATTATAAATGCACTTAATACTATGGTCTAGTGGTATTCATTTTCACTTGTAAGTGAGAGGCCTTAGGTTCGATTCTCTCCAAATGGAGTTGGACCACATTATTGTTAGTTCATTGTGAGACTAAGCTCACCTCTTTCCCGTTAGTGTAGATAATATCGTTTGTTCAAAAAAATTGTTAATTATAAATTCTTATTTTACATTTGGATTAAGATGTTGTTTCCTGATTCTTTTTTTACACTTGGATTCAGACACTGCGATGGAGTGTCTGTTTCCTGATTCAGTTTTTTCCATCACTCACACACCTCCTATGTTTCATGCCTTATGCAACTCCTAGTTTTTATATTTGGACTCAGACACTTGAATGCAGTGTCTGTTTTCTGATTTTATTTTTTACCTTTAGATTCAGACATTGTGTTGTAATGTTTGTTTTCTGGTTTTGTGTTTTCCGTCACTCTCAAGCCTCCTATGCTTCACACCTCATGCGATTCCTGATTTTTATATTTGGATTCAAACAGTACAAAGCAGTGTCCATTTCCTGATTTTGTTTTTTACATTTGGATTAAAGCGTTGCAATGCAATGTTTGTTTCCTAATTCTGAATTGCAGACTGTAGAAATAGAGTATATAATCACGTGTATTTTGCTAATATACGTTGGCTTTGGTTCTATTGTTTGCTACTGCTTCAGTGGAGAGAGTATTTTCCGCTATGAACATTGTGAAAAGTCCATTGCATAATCGAATGAGAGATCAATGGTAGAGTGATAGCATGGTGGTTTACATTAAGAGCACTGTTTTTCTTTCATCAATAATGAAGCCATAATGCAGCGTTTTCAAAATGTGAAAATGGGTCGTAGACAATTGTAATTTATATTGTTATTTATTCTATAAATTATGAATGATGGAACTATGGTTTAATTTTTAAGGTCATTATATGTCGAAGAAATATTTGTCAACTTTTACACGTGACCCTCTAAATAATTTGTCATGGATCCGCCACTGCATGTAGGGCCTACCCAACTGCAGAATGGACGGAATCATTACATGAGCTCATGATAAGAAAAGGATCTTCAACGATTCTTAGAAGGCGAGCAGCACCATAAGATCAACTTCATTTCCAAGGGTAGCGCTACTGCTAGGGTGTCGCAGATTCCACACCTGCGGGGCTCATGCATATAAAAAAATTAAAAAAAAAATGAAGCCATAAAAAACTTTAAACCAAACCAGCCTAACTTTTTTTTTTTGGTAAAAGCAGAAGATTTATTGCCAAATCACACTAAAATTTACAATAAATTGAGGTCCAATTACAAGAAAAAACCCAAAACAAAATATGGAACCCAAAACAAAGCCCAAACTAAAGGTTTGAGCCTAGAAATAGAAAACCTATCTTCCTTGCAACTTCCGCCGATGCACCGTCGGAGCCCTTCCGTCCAACGAACGACAGAAATCCAGTCAAGCGACTCCACAAACTTCACAAAGCACCATAGATGACGGATCTGTAGCGAAACAGAGGAAGCTGGTGAGAAAACTCATTAGCAACATAGTCACCGAATGCAACAAAGTCGTCGAAGACAAATCCATAGGAGGTGGTGGTGTAAACACCCGAGTCGGAGCAAAACACACTTCCCGATCCATGAGAGGTGGTGGTGAGATCACCTGCACCGGAGCTCTACGCACATCCCGAGAAAAGCGCGACAAAACGCGTTTGAGAAAAGGAGCTATAAATCCGAATCAAATGGGTTAGAGGAAAGCCTAGGAGATGGAGGATGGGAAAGATGGTGGAAAGAAATTAGAATTGATGGCATAGGGTTTGGAAAATTAAAGCACATATTGGGGATGATCGGCAGAAAAGTCGCAGAGAGAACTAAACCCAAGAGCCACCGACCTAGGCCATGGCTAGGGCCGGCAGCGGAGGAAATGAAATCTGAAAGAAAGCTCAGCACACAGACTGAAAGGCTCTCACGGGGTGGAGAGAAAGACTCTCACAAAGGGAGAGAATTGAGTAGATTTTCTTCTTTTTAACCAGCCTAACTTTAGTGCTACTTTTTTTTTTTTTTAGACAAATTCCAATTTTAATTTGCTACAGCGGAAAAATAAAAAACTTTAGTACTACTTGAATGCTCCATCCTTTTTGAAAAGGATAAGGATTGTCTGCCCGTCCATTTCTGATGTTCTTCCGTGTTTTTTTGTTTGTGTAGTCACGGTTAAGTCACGTCAACATCTTATATTACTATTTATTTTTATCTTATTATTTTTATAAAAAAATAATATAAAATGTTGATGTGGCTTAACCATGACCACACAAAACAAGAGAGCATGGAAGGACATCGGAAGTGAGAGGACAGACAATCCTAATCCTTTTGAAAAATACAGAGCAAACACAAAAGTTTCTTTTTTCTTTTTTTCTTTTGGCTCTGAAACGAAGTGGTTTACATGGACACATACAGTAGAAGATACATCATATATAGAAAATTAATTAAGCTCCCACGATCGCCGTGTCTAGTAAGGAGTTGAAAAACCATATACAAACGCAGCTCCGGCTGGGAACTTTTCCTCGCATTCAAGATGTGCTTGAACATGACTATTTTTCCGTGTTATTCCAGTGTTTCGACAATAACCTCTACACACAGATGGCCCGGCGACAGAAAAATATTACAAGAGCAATTTTCATGCCTTCGATTTTATATAATTGTGATTTGATTATCATTATTCTATCATCTTTACTTCTATACTTTGACTAACGTGTGTTTTATACATTGATTATTGTAAATCTCTCCCTTTCAAGCTATTTTAAAGTATATAAAAAAAGGGAAGAAAGTTTCAAACAATTATGTAAGTATAGAGAGATGCAGCCAATTTAGTTGCTGTTGAATATGTTTTTATTTAAATATTTTAATTGCTATGTTTTGTTCGTTGTGGTTTTTATATTTGGGTTTATTACAATCATTAAATATATATATATATATATATATATATATATAACCCAAATTGTCTTTAATCTTACTTTTTGATGAGGACTAATTTCCTCCACTACTTATGAAACGTGAGAAAGGTTTCTCACATTAATTGATGGGATCCCTTCTCTGAACAGAGAAGAAGATTAGGTTAGATTATGTCCTCATACATTTTTTTCGTTCCGTCTGAATATTTACAGTTTTGATTTGACCGTTTTGGTTTTCTTCAGTTTTGATTCTTTAAGACGAATTCAGAAGAAGGTTCTGGGCTGTTTTATTCTGGGGACGACTTGGTGTTTGTGAACTACTTGTATACTTTGGGCAGAGCTGCGAAACGTCTTAAAGAGAGTAACTTAGTCTACGACTCATCCTAAGAATCATTCACCACTCAAGGCTTTTACATTTTTCGGCTAACTTCGTTCCTTTCTATTTCAGTTTTCAACAATTTTAAGACGAATTCAATTTGCCATGCATTATAAGGCAAACTTTATTTCTCAGCCAAATCTTGTTGAAGAGCAACTGATTGCAATGATATCAGAAATCAACATAGTTGATGGATCCGAGGGATGATGGGTGGATATTGGTGCTTCTCGCCATGTTTACTATGATCTTTCCCTTTTCAAGACATATTTTGTGACTGTGGGAAGGAAGGTGCTGTTGGGTGATTCGCACTCAACTGATATTGCTGGTATTGGAGAGGTGGAGTTGAAGTTCACCTCTGGAAAAACCATGATACTAAAAGATGTGATGCACGCTCCAGCGATAAGGAAGAATATGGTCTCAGGCTTTCTTCTCAACCAGGTTGGATTCACTCAAACCATTGGAGCAAATACGTATATTCTCACTGAAAATGGGGTTTTTATGGGAAATAGATATGCTACTGATGGGATGCTTAAATTGAATGTTGATGCTAATGAAATGTCTACTTCTACTTACATGTTGTCTTCTTTTAATACTTGGCATGCTAGACTTTGTCATGTTAACAAACGCTTGGTTAAGAACATGAGTAACTTAGGTTTTTTACCTAACTTATCATTGAATGATTCTTAAAAATGTGAATATTGTAGTCAAGTTAAAATCAATAGAACTTCGCATAAATCTATCAATAGAGAATCTGAACCACTTGACTTAATTCATTCTGATATATGCGAATTTGATAGAGTGTTAACTAGAAATGGAAAACGTTATTTTATTACCTTTATTGATGATTGTTCGAATTATTGTTTTGTCTATCTTATGAAAAATAAAAGTGAAGCTATTGACATGTTCAAAACTTTCTTGACTGAAGTTGAAAATCAATTTAATTGTAAGATTAAAAGATTTCGTAGTGATAGAGGACAAGAATATGAATCTACTGAATTTGTTAATTTGTTTAAATCTCAAGGAATTATACATGAAAATACTGCTTCTTATTCTACTGAAATGAATGGTAAAGCGGAAAGAAAAAATCGAACTATTTGTGAATTGACTGTTGCTACTTTACTTAGTTCTGGAGTTGCTTCTTATTGGTGGGGTGAAATTGTG
The DNA here is from genome assembly GCF_019419815.1 of Pyrus x bretschneideri. NCBI lineage: Eukaryota > Viridiplantae > Streptophyta > Magnoliopsida > Rosales > Rosaceae > Pyrus > Pyrus x bretschneideri. Next base: position 3,889,971 of record NW_025999779.1, read on the forward strand.
TTGACTGTATGTTATGTGTTAAATAGAATCCCTAACTCAAAAACAAATATTTCTCCTTACGGAAAAATAAGAAACCAAATGTGTTGTATTTCAGAACTTGGGGTTGTTTAGCTTATGTTCGTAAACCTGATCCAAAAAGATCGAAATTGGCTAGTAGAGCATATGAATATGTTTTTATTGGTTATGCATGTAATAGCAAAGCATAAAGATTTTATGATTTGAAAAACCATGTCATAATTGAGTCACTTGATGCTGATTTTTATGAGAATAAATTTCCTTTTAGTCTTCGAAATAGTGGGGGTTCTAATTCTTCTAAAATTTATAAACCTACTATTGTAGAACATAGTCAATCTGCATTAGAACCTAGGAAAAGTAAAAGAGCTCGAATAGCTAAAGATTTTGGGCCTGATTTTCATGTATATAACTTACAAGAAGATCCTAATACAATTCAAGAAGCTTTAACTTCTTTAGATGCAAACTTGTGGCAAGAAGTTATAAATGATGAAATGGACTCCCTGGAGTCAAATCAAACTTGGCATTTGGTGGATCTTCCACCTGGTTGCAAAACAATAGGTTGCAAATGGATTCTTAAAAGAAAATTAAAACCTAACGGTTCAGTTGAAAATTTTAAAGCCCGACTTGTTGCCAAACGCTATAGACAAAGAGAAAATATAGATTTCTTTGATACTTATTCACCTGTGACTAGAATAACTACTATTCGTGTATTGTTTGCTTTAGCATCTATTCATGATCTTGTTGTGCACCAAATGGATGTTAAAACAACTTTCTTAAATGGTGAATATGGTGAATTAAAGGAAGAAATATATATGGATCAACCAGAGGGTTTTATTATTCCAGGACAAGAAAATAAAGTTTGCAAGTTAGATAAGTCACTTTATGGATTGAAACGGGCTCCTAAACAATGACATACGAAATTTGATAGTTTGGTTAATTCAAATGGTTTTAAAATAAATGAAAGTGACAAATGCATCCATTATAAGTCTGAAAATAATATATGCACTATAATATGCCCATATGTGGATGATTTGCTCATTTTTGGTTCGAATATTTATGTTGTGAATAATGTCAAATCTTTGTTATGTGCTAATTTAGATATGAAATACTTGGGTGAAGCTAGTGTAATACTTGGTTTGAAAATAACTAGGTCCGAACGTGGGTTTTCTTTAGATCAATCTCACTACATAGAAATTTTTTTAAGAAAGTATAATTATTTTGATTGTAAACCAGCTTGTACTCCTTATGATCCTAATGTAAAATTGTTCAAGAACACTGGAGACAGTGTTGAACAATCTGAGTATGCGAGTATTATTGGTAGCCTTCGTTATGCTACTAATTGCACGAGGCCTGATATATCTTATGTCGTAGGAGTTTTATACAGGTTTACTAGCAGACCTAGTTTGGAGCATTGGCATGCTATAGAGAGGCTTATGAGATACCTTAAAAGAATGATGAATTTCAGATTACACTATGAGAAGTTTCCTGATGTCCTAGAAGGTTACAGTGACGTTGATTGGAATACTCTTTTAGATGACTCTAAAGCCACTAGTGGATATATTTTTAGTATTGGTGGTGGGGCTGTGTCATGGAAGTTTATGAAACCTATAGTCTACTATGGAGTCAAAATTAATAGCGCTAGCTAGAACAAGTGAAGAAGCAAGATGGTTGAGAAACCTACTGTCAGATACCTCTTTATGGGAGAAACAGATTCCAATAGTTTTGATCCATTGTGATAGTACATCGGCAATAGCTAAAGTGCAAAACCGTTATTATAACGGCAAAATGCGACAAATACGTCGTAAGCACAACACTGTAAGAGATTATCTCTCTAATGGAGCTGTAAGAATGGATCATATATGGTCTGAAGAAAACTTGACTGATCCTTTGACGAAAGGACTAGCACGAGAAAAGGCTTGGAAAACCTCGAAAAAGATGGGACTAAAGCCCGTAGAAAATTGAGTCATTTGTGATAGCAACCCAACCTATAGACTGGAGATCCCAAGAAATAGGTTCAAAGGGTAATAACAAGTCTTGCTAATTTTAATTTGGAATATTATTCGATGTCCATCCCTAAGAAGCATGACACTCTGAAGCGTTTTTAGGTTGAGATTTTTTTTCTCTTAGTAAGGTCTATTCTCTATATTGAGTGGGATATATAGCTACAGAAATATCCCTAATAGTCTTACCTAATATTGAGTGGGATATAACCTAAATTGTCTTTAATCTTACTTTTTGATGAGGAGTAATCTCCTCCACTACTTTTGAAACGTGAGATAGCTTTCTCACATTAATTGATGGGATCCATTCTCTGAACAGAGAAGAAGATTAGGTCAGATTATGTTCTTATACATTTTTTTGTTCTGTTTGAATATTTACGGTTTTGATTTGACCGTTTTGGTTTTCTTCAGTTTTGATTCTTTAAGATTTCAAGCCCTTGAATCTCTCAAACTTGCAACGTATATTTTATATTCTTGCATATATATAGGTTCCCTATTTCGAAGAAAAAAAATAAAAAAACAATAGCGTATGTGTTTTTTTTTTTTTTTTTTTAAATTGAGTTATAAAGCAATACATAGAAGGGTGTGAGTTCGAAGGTTCTTCTACTGTGCAAGGAAGAATCTTATCAGAAGAAGGTTCTGAGCTGTTTTATCCTGAAGACGATGTGGTGTTTGTGAACTGCTTGTACACTTTGGACAGAGCCGCGAAACGTCTTAAAGAGAGCGACTTAGTCCCCAACTCATCCCAAGAATTATTCACCACTCAAGGCTTCTACATTTTTCTGGTAACTTCGTTCCTTTCTAGTCAAGACAATGAAGGGCGCAAACATATGGCCAATTTAATTTCTAAAATTTTGAATTCAGTTTAATTTAGTTGCTGTTAACAACCCGATTGAGAAACCAGCATATGCGATATATCATAGCAAGCTATTAAGATATAAACAGAAACCAAAAGGGGATATTTCAGCAATGGAGCACAAAAAAAAAAAAAAACAAAACAAAACAAAAAAAAAATTTGTCTCCTTCTGTCCACAACTCGAAATATTGAGACAAAACTATTTCAACAAAATATTAAACAGAGAAGTATAGTGTATCAGTTGCCCTTCAGTAAACCAAAACAAATGCGGGGGATAACGAAAAATCCTTCACTTGTTCTGCTATATTATTTCAAGCTTACAAGTTATCACACACAATAATACATATAACATCTATTATTCAAATGAATTCTTGCTTAATATGAACCTATAGATTGAGTTTAGATATGAGTTTCGTATTCCATTTCATTTTGTATGTTGCCAGCTCCCGTTTCTTCTCATTCTAAGTTCAGATATGAGTCTCGTATTCTATTCATTTTGTTGACAACTACATTCATATGCATCCGCTCTTCTGGGGATATTGCAGTGCAAGACAGTCCAATCTGTATCACTGAAACCAAAACATTTCTCCAAGCTTCTTCATTGGACCAGGCTGCAATCTTGATGTTTTGTAATTCATTTTCTTGTACGTCATTGTCGTTGCTGTCATCATCGGTAGTATCTGCATCTTCTCTTTCAATGACCAATAATGAAGGGTCAACTATGTCCATGACATGGTCAGGCATTGCCATTGCTGTGAATTGGAGAATGCTTAGATGATCTCCAAACATGTCGTCCGTAGGTCTTTTCCCTGTGAACATTTCTAGCAGCAATACTCCAAAGCTATACACATCTCCCAGTGTCGAGACTTGGCCTCCCATGCCATACTCTGCCATTGGATGTCAAACTCAAATGTTTAAATTCAGATTTAATTATGAAGTTTGCAGAATAAAGTTGCCAATTATTAAGATATTAGGAAGATAAAAGGAAAATATTAGAACTACGTACCTGGAGGAATGTAGCCGATGGAACCCCTTAACCCAGCTGACATGGTTTGACTTTGAGAGGGATTGTCCGATGCTTCCAACAAGAACCGTGCTAAACCGAAGTCACCAATATGAGCTACCACATCTTCATCAAGAAGAACGTTGCTTGGCTTCATATCACAATGAACAATTGAAGCTTCGGAATGGTGGTGGAGATAGTCCAATGCAGAAGCAACATCAATCGCAATATTCAGTCTTTGGATAAGGCTTAACCTCTTACTTTCAGATTCCTCATTATCTTTTGGATGCAGCCACATGTCTAGACTTCCATTTACCATGTACTCGAAAACTAGACTTTTGAAGTCATTACCACGATTGTCAATGCTTGAACAGACAGTTATAATTTTCAGAAGATTACGGTGCTTTATACTACTTAAAGTTTTGCATTCCTGTATGAAACTCTTGAAAGCTCCTGGTTGTTGAAGGTTTAATACCTTAACTGCAACTATAGTTCCATCACTAGGAAGTACTCCTTTGTATACGGAACCAAAACTTCCTGAACCAATCAGATTATCCACCGAGAACCCATTAGTTGATTCAACGAGTTCAAAGTAAGATACTGATTTCCAATCCTTATAAGAAGGTGAAGTTACAAGTACAGCTTTTGATTTTTTCAGCATTGAACGACCAACAATGAAGCAGGACAGAGTACATATGAATGCAAGTGCACAAGCTACAGGAATGATTACTTTGGGGGCAAGTATTCCTCTAGATGATTGAGTTTTTTTTTTTAGGCATATAGGTAGATGCAATTGCGAGATGCCACCACAAAGTTTATCATTTCCGAGAATTGAGAGACCACTTGTATTTAGAAAAACCCCTTCTTTGGGCAATTCGCCCTCAAAATCGTTGTGAGAAAGATTGAGATGCTTGAGAAAGGTCAACTTGCCTAGAAATTGAGGAATATGCCCTGACAAGTTATTTCCTGAAAGATCAATTTCTTCCAAGCCTCTTAAATTCTCAAGAGATTGAGGAATTGTTCCTTGAAATTCATTACTACCCAAATTCAGTACCAGCAAAGTAGCACAACTACCAAGGGTTATTGGGATTTCACCTGATAACTTGTTTCCTGATGCACTTAGTTCCGCGAGATTTACCAAATGACCCACTTCAGATGGTAGTGAACCTGTCAAAAAGTTGTTAGACATGTCCAAATAGATTGAAAGGGACGAAAGCCCAAGAATCTCTTTAGGTATGGTGCCCGTTAAATTGTTACTAGAAAGGTCAAGTAATATGAGATTTTGACAATTCCCAAGACTTGGAGGTATTTTGCCGTTGAACCTGTTCTCGTTGATGTAGATTGTTATAGCTGAAGTCAAGTTGCCAAGCATGGGCGGGATTGGCCCCGAAAATTGGTTGTAATCCAAAGCTAGTATCTGTAACTTCTGGAGCTTCCCAATGCCATCAGGGACACTACCACCCAAGTAGTTATCTTCTACTCCCAGACCGGTCAAGTTCAGAAGATGTTCAAGACCGTTGGGGATGCTTCCATATATCAAATTGCTTCCGAAAGTAAGAAGAGTCAGTTGAGTGGAAAGATTGGCTATAGATCCCGGCAGTTCTCCTCCAAACTGATTATTGTCAAGCCCCAGCAGCTTCAACTTAGTACAATTAGTCAAGAAGCTGATAGAATTCAAGTCGCCATTCTCCCCACTTCCCAGTCGATTGCGACCAAAGTTTATTTTAACCAAGCTCCTCAAGCTTCCAAGATTTTCAGCAGGGAATGGTCCAGAGAAACGATTAATCGCAAAATCGAGGATCTGAAGTCCAGAAGCATTTGAGAATGATGCAGGAATAGGTCCTGTGAAGTTGTTGGCACCACAGTAAAATGCTTGGAGATTAGGAAGAGTAACGCCGACATTTGGTGGTAACTCTCCATGCATATGGTTGCCAACAACACTGAAAATGTACAGGGAAGAAATGTTATAGATAGAAGAAGGGACCATACCAGACAAATTATTCTCCCCAAGCGAGAAATTCTGCAAGACTGTTAGATGCCCCAGTTCAATGGGTATGTTCCCTTGAAAATTATTTCGGGAAAGAAAGAGACTTCTCAAAGATGAAAAGTTTCCTATCCAACCTGGGATTGTTCCACTGAGATTGTTACCATCAAGCAGTAGAAAATTCAAATTCAACAGAGAACTGAGCTGGTCCGGGATCGAACCAATAAGCTGATTGACAGATAGACGGAGCGTTCTAAGTTGAGTACAATAAGATATGTTTGCTGGAATTTTCCCGCCAAATGAATTGTAAGACAGGTTGAGATGTTGCAAGCTTCGTAGACGACCCATTTCTCCAGGAATTTCACCACTAAAGTTGTTCTCCATCAGGTTGATTCCAGTAAGATGAGTAAGATTGCCTATAGAGGGCGGTAAGGAGCCTACCAATTTTTGAGACATGAGATTCAGAATCACAACCCTTTTGGTGGCGCGGTTGCATGTAACGCCAACCCAACTGCAGAAATCGATGGAATCATTCCACGAGCTCATGACATGGAGAGGATCTTCAGTGATTCTTTTCTTGAAGTTGAGAAGCGCCAGGCGATCCGTCTCATTTCCAAGAGTTGTGGTGCCTAGTGTTGCAGATTCCAGACATGTGCTCATCCATAAAAGAATGAACGCATGAAGGAAATTAAACAAAATCAGTCTGCCATGAGTGCTAGGTGATGAATGCTCCATTCTTTTTTCTTCTTCTTCTTCTTCTTCTTTTCTTTTTTTTTTTTTTTTTTTTTTCTAAATGCAGAGAAAATAAGAAACCAAGGTTTAATTTACACGAATTTATATATAACAAGAACAGATCCATTAACATAGAAAAAAGTTGATAACGTGGGAACACAAAAATGGAAACTATAGCTGTGGGGCCAAAATAGCCAGCTGCTCCCGTGCCTAGCAAGGAACTTTGAAGACTAAATTAGTTATTTAAGTTTAATTTCAACTTCGTACTGTCAAGATTTCTCTTCAAAAAACTGTTCAAAAAAAAAAAAGGAGAATATATGCCGCAAATGAAGGAAGATTGATGGAAGTGAAGCCGCAAATGAAGGAGAATATATGCAGATTGTAGGAAGCTTGCTCTATTTGACTTAGGCCTCGCAAACGGGTCGTGTCTATCGTGTTCGTGTCATTTTCGTGTAACACCTGTTATCTTAACGGGTCGTGTCGTGTCACACCCATTATCTTAACGGGTCCTTAACGGGTAAAGTGACACGACCCGTTATGACCCATTATGACCCGTTAAGAAAAAAATATTTTTTTTTAAAATTTGCACATACCACACATTGCCACATAAATATTACTTCAAAACATTAAAACATTTCTCGTTCAAGTACTATATCTACACTCGAAAATAAAAGCCTAATAAAAAAAATAATACATACACTACTAATATATTACAAATATTAAATGTGCAAGGATAAAGAGGTTTTGTTTTTAAGATTGTAAGTCTTTCTCAAAAGTTTACACCTCCATTTACAAAATCTTCAATTTACATCGATCATCATGAAATTGTATTCAATTTACACCTACATCTATATAATTATTATAGTTTTTACTTTTTAGGGATATAAAATTATTAAATTAATGTATATAATTATTAATATTATAGTTGATTCATACTTTTATTAAGTATATAAATTATAACATAAGATTTTGTGATATCCACATCCACTAGTGTAAATATTTTAAATTGAAGATCAAATTCATTCTTTGTATTCATATAGGGTCAAGGAGTGTAGCTGTAAAAATTCATCAAAATCAGAGTTAAAATAACCGTTAAATCTTGATTTTTCGTTTATTACCGTCGAAAAGCTTTGTCCCGTTACTTGATCTCTGAATGTTTTTTTTTTGTGATTTTTTGCTGATGTGATCTCCAAGCATATACAAACAATTTTGACGGTTTGGATCGTTGAAATTAGTTTTGGAGAATTCGTAAAACGATAGATTGACTAACACTTAGAGTTTATTTATACTTTCATTAAGTATAACATAAGATTTTGTGGTATCCACTTGTGTAAATATTTTAAATTGAAGATCGAATTCATTCATTGTATTCATATAGGGTCAAGGAATGTAGTTATAAAAAATCATCAAAATCGGAGTTAAAATAACCGTTAAATCGTGATTTTTCGTTTATAACCGTTGAAAAGCTTTGTCCCGTTACTTGATCTCTGAATGTTTTTTTTTTGTGATTTTTTGCTGATGTGATCTCCAAGCATATACAAACAATTTTGATGGTTTGGATCGTTGAAATTAGTTTTGGAGAATTCGTAAAACGATAGATTGACTAACACTTAGAGTTTATTTATATTTTCAATTAAGTATAACATAAGATTTTGTGGTATCCACTTGTATAAATATTTTAAATTGAAGATCTAATTCATTCATTGTATTCATATGGGGTCAAGGAGTGTAGTTATAAAAGATCATCAAAATCGGAGTTAAAATAACCGTTAAATCGTGATTTTTCGTTCATAACCGTTGAAAAGCTTTGTCCCGTTACTTGATCTCTGAATGTTTTTTTTTTTGTGATTTTTTGCTGATGTGATCTCCAAGCATATACAAACAATTTTAATGGTTTGGATCGTTGAAATTAGTTTTGGAGAATTCGTAAAACGATAGATTGACTAACACTTAGAGTTTATTCATACTTTTATTAAGTATAACATAAGATTTTGTGGTATCCACTTGTGTAAATATTTTAAATTGAAGATCGAATTCATTCATTGTATTCATATAGGGTCAAGGAGTGTAGTTATAAAAAATCATCAAAATTGGAGTTAAAATAACCGTTAAATCGTGATTTGTCGTTTATAACCGTTGAAAAGCTTTGTCCCGTTACTTGATCTCTGAATGTTTTTTTTTTGTGATTTTTTGCTGATGTGATCTCCAAGCATATACAAACAATTTTGACAGTTTGGATCGTTGAAATTAGTTTTGGAGAATTCGTAAAACGATAGATTGACTAACACTTAGAGTTTATTTATACTTTCATTAAGTATAACATAAGATTTTGTGGTGTCCACTTGTGTAAATATTTTAAATTGAAGATCGAATTCATTCATTGTATTCATATAGGGTCAAGGAGTGCAGTTATAAAAAATCATCAAAATCGGAGTTAAAATAACCGTTAAATCGTGATTTTTCGTTTATAACCGTTGAAAAACTTTGTCCCATTACTTGATCTCTGAATGTTTTTTTTTTTGTGATTTTTTGCTGATGTGATCTTCAAGCATATACAAACAATTTTAATGGTTTGGATCATTGAAATTAGTTTTGGAGAATTCGTAAAATGATAGATTGACTAACACTTAGAGTTTATTTATACTTTTCTTAAATATAACATAAGATTTTGTGGTATCCACTTGTGTAAATATTTTATATTGAAGATCGAATTCATTCATTGTATTCATATAGGGTCAAGGAATGTAGTTATAAAAAATCATCAAAATCGGAGTTAAAATAACCGTTAAATCGTGATTTTTCGTTTATAACCGTTGAAAAGCTTTGTCTCGTTACTTGATCTCTGAATGTTTTTTTTTTGTGATTTTTTGCTGATGTGATCTCCAAGCATATACAAACAATTTTGACGGTTTGGATCGTTGAAATTAGTTTTGGAGAATTCGTAAAACGATAGATTGACTAACACTTAGAGTTTATTTATACTTTCATTAAGTATAACATAAGATTTTGTGGTATCCACTTGTGTAAATATTTTAAATTGAAGATCGAATTCATTCATTGTATTCATATAGGGTCAAGGAGTGTAGTTATAAAAAATCATCAAAATCGGAGTTAAAATAACCGTTAAATCGTGATTTTTCGTTCATAACCGTTGAAAAGCTTTGTCCCGTTACTTGATCTCTGAATTTTTTTTTTTGTGATTTTTTGCTGATGTGATCTCCAAGCATATACAAACAATTTTGACGGTTTGGATCGTTGAAATTAGTTTTGGAGAATTTGTATGCCATCAATCAAGTTCCGTGTGTGTGTGTGTGTATATATATATTTATTAAGTAGATTTAAATCTATTTATTTTGTACGTATAAATTATAATTGACTGGTACACGGAATAGTACATACATCACGTGTCACGTGTGTCATTATAAAAATAGTGAGATATGTTATGACAGTCATGTGTGTGATAAAAAGTTAATAACTTAAAAAAAAAAAAAAAAAAAATTCTCACCACTTCTATTAATTTTCATTTTTCCCTCTCTTTTTTGTTTCCTTTTCAATTGTTTTCTTATCATTTTCACTTTTCCCTCCAACATCTTTCCCTAATTCCCTCACTTTTTTGTTTCATTTTCAACTTTTCTTAACATTTTCATTTTCCCTCCATTTTTTTTTTCAAAAAGGGCGGCAAGTTGGCAACGGCAAGAAATTGATTATTGAAATTTAAATGGAAAGAAATCACATCAAATTTCAATGGATGCAAAATCATGCAATGCATCATGCATATTAAATTATTAATTAATAATTATTATAGTTTTTATAAAATTTAATATATATATATATATATATATATAATTATTATAGATAGACTTAATATTTTGGGGGTATAATTATTATAGTATATATAATTATTATAATTATTATAAATTTTATAGTTAATTTAATATATATATATATATATATATTTATTATAACTAGCTTAAGTAATAGATTAAGACAAGTGGCATCATCTCATAGGGTGATAGCAATTAAGGGTTAAGATTGTATCTTGGTTTGGTGAGTGAAAGATCTCCTTTCCTTTCCATGTATAACGGTAACAAACACACACATGTTAGTAGAGTGTGAAAAATTAGAAATATATTCCATCATCTTCTCTCTAAAATTCTCTCTACATTCTCTGCCATTTTCAAAGGTTGCAGAAAAACCTCCATTGAAATACACACTAAACACACATACACTAATAGTTTCTCAGGTGAATTAATCATTCCATGAGCTCATGATTCAAAGACGATCTCGAATTATTCTTCTCTTGAAGTTTAGCAGTGTCATGACTCACGAGATCTGTTTCATTAACAAAAGTACTACCACCGGATAGTGAGGTTCCTGACTGTAATCCAATTAGGCCAATTTAATAGAATCAAGATCCTCTTCAGATCTCCAAGTCCAGATCCCGTGGACCCAAAAATCTGGTTCGTTCAAAGATGCAGGAGAGAGAGAGATCAGGATCCTAATATGTGTGAGGTGAGACAGTATGATGCATAAAAAGGGACTGCATGATTTTAAATTAGTGATCCGGATCTTTGCATTCGTGGGCTTTGAACACAGAGATTAGAAAAGATCGCAATTCAATTTAATATAACCCTAGTATTTCAATGCAAATCGTTAGACCATCATTATTGTTTCCCTACCTAAATGACTACATGACAATGATATAAAATTCCAGCAGAATAAAATATGGACAGGAAACTTTCACGAAAAGGGCTTGGGTTAAGTTTATTTTAATAAAAAAAACTATGCTATTACTATGAACTTAAATTTTAATGAAAGAAGACATAATTTTAATATTAAAAAAATTATACAAAAAAAAAAAAAAAAAAAAAAAAAACTGACGCTGTGCGCGTCCTCACACAAATTGTTTATGAAACTTAAAGGTACATGTTTATGAAACTTACTCATTGTTTATGAAACTTACTTCACTATTTATGAAACTTTCTACACTGTTTCTAAGAGATGAAGATTAATTATATATGTAGTTATATAATAATATATATATGTGTAAAAACAACAGAAAATTCCTAATCCTATTTTTGTGTATATAATCTACAAGGGACGAATTTGACTAAATTCGTGCACAAGCAGTAGTCTAATACAGATGCGAAGAAAATATTGGATAATATAAAATTGTTAAAGAGAAAGAGGAGGGGCGTTGTTGTTAGGAAGAGTAGTTGTTGGAGGAGAAGGAAATGAAAAACAACAAGGCTATGACGAAGTATTGCCCCCACTTTATTTAAATTTTGTTTTTTTTTGTTTTTTCATTTTTTTTTCATTATCTTGTCCTTATCATTAAATAGAGTTTAAGATGACTTTTGGTTAAAACTCAAAAATTTGAAATCATTTTCATTTGTTTTCCTTTTCATATAACCCTTGTATTTCAATCCAAACCATTTGACCATCTATATTGTTTGGGTGATTTTGTAAAGTAAAAAGTTAGAATATTAACAATATATCAACAAGTGTTAATTATAAATGCACTTAATACTATGGTCTAGTGGTATTCATCTTCACTTGTAAGTGAGAGGCTTTAGGTTCGATTCTCTCCAAATGGAGTTGGACCACATTATTGCTAGCTCATTGTGAGACTAAGCTCACCTCTTTTCCGTTAGTGTAGATAATATCGTTTGTTAAAAAAAATTGTTAATTATAAATTCTTATTTTACATTTGGATTAAGATGTTGTTTCCTGATTCTTTTTTTACACTTGGATTCAGACACTGCGATGGAGTGTCTGTTTCCTGATTCGGTTTTTTCCATCACTCACACACATCCTATGTTTCATGCCTTATGCAACTCCTAGTTTTTATATTTGGACTCAAACACTTGAATGCAGTGTTTGTTTTCTGATTTTATTTTTTACCTTTAAATTCAGACAGTGTGTTGTAATGTCTGTTTTCTGGTTTTGTGTTTTCCGTCACTCTCAAGCCTCCTATGCTTCACACCTCATGAGATTCCTGATTTTTATATTTGGATTCAAACAGTACAAAGCAATGTCCATTTCCTGATTTTGTTTTTTACATTTGGATTAAAGCGTTGCAACGCAATGTTTGTTTCCTAATTCTGAATTGCAGACTGTAGAAATAGAGTATATAATCACATGTATTTTGCTAATATACGTTGGCTTTGGTTCTATTGTTTGCTACTGCTTCAGTGGAGAGAGTATTTTCCGCTATGAACATTGTGAAAAGTCCATTGCATAATCGAATGGGAGATCAATGGTAGAGTGATAGCATGGTGGTTTACATTAAGAGCACTATTTTTCTTTCATTAATAATGAAGCCATAATGCAGCGTTTTCAAAATGTGAAAAAGGGTCGTTGACAATTGTAGTTTATATTGTTATTTGTTCTATAAATTATGAATGATGAAACTATGGTTTAATTTTTAAGGTCATTATATGTCGAATAAATATTTGTCAACTTTTACATATGACCCTCTAAATAATTTATCATGGATCCGCCGCTGCATGTACGGCCTACCCAACTGTAGAATGGACGGAATCATTACATGAGCTCATGATAAGAAAAGGATCTTCGACGATTCTTAGAAGGCGATTTGAAAACCTGATCCAAAAAGATCGAAATTGGCTAGTAGAGCATATGAATATGTTTTTATTGGTTATGCATGTAATAGCAAAGCATAAAGATTTTATGATTTGAAAAACCATGTCATAATTGAGTCACTTGATGCTGATTTTTATGACAATAAATTTTCTTTTAGTCTTCGAAATAGTGGGGGTTCTAATTCTTCTAAAATTTATGAACCTACTATTGTAGAACATATTCAATCTGCATTAGAACCTAGGAAAAGTAAAAGAGCTCGAATAGCTAAAGATTTTGGGCCTAATTTTCATGTATATAACTTACAAGAAGATCCTAATACAATTCAAGAAGTTTTAACTTCTTTAGATGCAGACTTGTGGCAAGAAGTTATAAATGATGAAATGGACTCCCTGGAGTCAAATCAAACTTGGCATTTGGTGGATCTTCCACCTGGTTGCAAAACAATAGGTTGCAAATGGATTCTTAAAAGAAAATTAAAACCTAACGGTTCAGTTGAAAAATTTAAAGCCTGACTTGTTGCCAAAGGCTATAGACAAAGAGAAAATATAGATTTCTTTGATACTTATTCACCTGTGACTAGAATAACTTCTATTCGTGTATTGTTTGCTTTAGCATCTATTCATGATCTTGTTGTGCACCAAATGGATGTTAAAACAACTTTCTTAAATGGTGAATTAAAGGAAGAAATATATATGGATCAACCAGAGGGTTTTATTATTCCAGGACAAGAAAATAAAGTTTGCAAGTTAGATAAGTCACTTTATGGATTGAAACGGGCTCCTAAACAATGGCATGAGAAATTTGATAGTTTGGTTACTTCAAATGGTTTTAAAATAAATGAAAGTGACAAATGCATCCATTATAAGTCTGAAAATAATATATGCACTATAATATGCCCATATGTGGATGATTTGCTCATTTTTGGTTCGAATATTTATGTTGTGAATAATGCCAAATCTTTGTTATGTGCTAATTTAGATATGAAAGACTTGGGTGAAGCTAGTGTAATACTTGGTTTGAAAATAACTAGGTATGAACGTGGGTTTTCTTTAGATCAATCTCACTACATAGAAATTTTTTTAAGAAAGTATAATTATTTTGATTGTAAACCAGCTTGTACTCCTTATGATCCTAATGTAAAATTGTTCAAGAACACTGGAGACAGTGTTGAACAATCTGAGTATGCAAGTATTATTGGTAGCCTTCGTTATGCTACTGATTGCACGAGGCCTGATATATCTTATGTCGTAGGAGTTTTATACAGGTTTACTAGCAGACCTAGTTTGGAGCATTGGCATGCTATAGAGAGGCTTATGAGATAACTTAAAAGAATGATGAATTTCAGATTACACTATGAGAAGTTTCCTGATGTCCTAGAAGGTTACAGTGACGTTGATTGGAATACTCTTTTAGATGACTCTAAAGCCACTAATGGATATATTTTTAGTATTGGTGGTGGGGCTGTGTCATGGAAGTTTAAGAAACCTATAGTCTACTATGGAGTCAAAATTAATAGCGCTAGCTACGGCAAGTGAAGAAGCAAGATGGTTGAGAAACCTACTGTCAGATACCTCTTTATGGGAGAAACAGATTCCAATAGTTTTGATCCATTGTGATAGTACATCGGCAATAGCTAAAGTGCAAAATCGTTATTATAACGGCAAAATGCGACAAATACGTCGTAAGCACAACACTGTAAGAGATTATCTCTCTAATGGAGCTGTAAGAGTGGATCATATACGGTCTGAAGAAAACTTGACTGATCATTTGACGAAAGGACTAGCACGAGAAAAGGCTTGGAAAACCTCGAAAGGGATGGGACTAAAGCCCGTAGAAAATTGAGTCATTTGTGATAGCAACCCAACCTATAGACTGGAGATCCCAAGAAATAGGTTCAAAGGGTAATAACAAATCTTGCTAATTTTAATTTGGAATATTATTCGATGTCCATCCCTAAGAAGCATGACATTCTGAAGCTTTTTTAGGTTGAGATTTTTTTTTCTCTTAGTAAGGTCTATTCTCTATATTGAGTGGGATATCTAGCTATAGGAATATCCCAAGTAGTCTTACCTATGTGAATGTAGAAGTGAGGCCGCTTCCTATGAAATCTTGGGCAAGTTTCTAGAGCGTTCACTATACTAGGATACAAGCACATGACCGTAATATGCTGGCTTTTTGAACTTCACCTTAATAAAGTTTTGTGTGTAGTGTTGTCAGAGATAGAGTTCAAAAGTATAAGTTACTCTAATATAGTCTGGATCACTAACACTATGTACAGGTTCAAGTTGAGAAACCCCTTTACTTATGCATAACTTGCTTGATTTACGGTTTTTAAACAAAAACAAGTGGGGAATTGTTGGAATAAATATGTTTTTATTTAAATATTTTAATTGCTATGTTTTGTCCGTTGTGGTTTTTATATTTGGGTTTATTACAAGGAGGTGGATTGTCTGCCCTTCCATTTACACACTCTCCCATACCCTCATGTGATGTGTGGTCACGGTTAAGTCACGTCAATATTTTATATTAATTTTTTATAAAAATAATAAAACAAAAAGTAATAGGAATATAAAATGTTAACGTGACTCAACCATAACCACATAAACAGAAAGGCATGGGAAGAGTATATATGGAAATGGGATGGTAGGCAATCCACCTCACTATTACAATCATTAAATATATATATATATATATGTATATATATATATATACATATATATAACCTAAATTGTCTTTAATCTTACTTTTTGATGAGGAGTAATCTCCACTACTTTTGAAACGTGAGATAGCTTTCTCACATTAATTGATGGGATCCATTCTCTGAACAGAGAAGAAGATTAGGTCAGATTATGTTCTTATACATTTTTTTGTTCTGTTTGAATATTTACGGTTTTGATTTGACCGTTTTGGTTTTCTTCAGTTTTGATTCTTTAAGATTTCAAGCCCTTGAATATCTCAAACTTGCAACGTATATTTTATATTCTTGCATATATATAGGTTCCCTGTTTCGAAGAAAAAAAGAAAAAAACAATAGCGTATGTGTTTTTTTTTTTAAATTGAGTTCTAAAGCAATATATAGAAGGGTGTGAGTTCGAAGGTTTTTCCACTGTGCAAGGAAGAACTTTATCAGAAGAAGGTTCTAGGCTATTTTATCTTGAGGACGACGTAGTGTTTGTGAGCTGCTTGCATACTTTGGACAGAGCCGCGAAACGTCTTAAAGAGAGCGACTTAGTCTCCAACTCATCCCAAGAATTATTCACTACTCAAGGCTTCTACATTTTTCGGATAACTTCGTTCCTTTCTAGTCAAGACAATGAAGGGCACAAACATATGGCCAATTTAATTTCTAAAATTTTGAATTCAGTTTAATTTAGTTGCTGTTAACAACCCGATTGAGAAACCAGCATATGCGATATATCATAGCAAGCTATTAAGATATAAACAAAAACCAAAGGGGATATTTCAGCAATGGAGCGCAAAAAAAAAAAAAATTGTCTCCTTCTGTCCACAACTCGAAATATTGAGACAAAACTATTTCAACAAAATATTAAACAGAGAAGTATAGTGTATCAGTTTCCCTTCAGTAAACCAAAACAAATGCGGGGGATAACGAAAAATCCTTCACTTTTTCTGCTATATTATTTCAAGCTTACAAGTTATCACACACAATAATACATATAACATCTATTATTCAAATGAATTCTTGCTTAATATGAACCTATAGATTGAGTTTAGATATGAGTTTCGTATTCCATTTCATTTTGTATGTTGCCAGCTCCCGTTTCTTCTCATTCTAAGTTCAGATATGAGTTTCGTATTCCATTCAATTTGTTGACAACTACATTCATATGCATCCGCTCTCCTGGGGATATTGCAGTGCAAGACAGTCCAATCTGTATCACTGAAACCAAAACATTTCTCCAAGCTTCTTCATTGGACCAGGCTGCAATCTTGATGTTTTGTAATTTATTTTCTTGTATGTCATTGTCGTTGCTGTCATCATTGGTAGTATCTTCATCTTCTCTTTCAATGACCAATAATGAAGGGTCAACTATGTCCATGACATGGTCAGGCATTGCCATTGCTGTGAATTGGAGAATGCTTAGATGATCTCCAAACATGTCGTCCGTAGGTCTTTTCCCTGTGAACATTTCTAGCAGCAATGCTCCAAAGCTATACACATCTCCCAGTGTCGAGACTTGGCCTCCCATGCCATACTCTGCCATTGGATGTCAAACTCAAATGTTTAAATTCAGATTTAATTATGAAGTTTGCAGAATAAAGTTGCCAATTATTAAAATATTAGGAAGATAAAAGGAAAATATTAGAACTACGTACCTGGAGGAATGTAGCCGATGGAACCCCTTAACCCAGCTGACATGGTTTGACTTTGAGAGGGATTGTCCGATGCTTCCAACAAGAACCTTGCTAAACCGAAGTCACCAATATGAGCTACCATATCTTCATCAAGAAGAACGTTGCTTGGCTTCATATCACAATGAACAATTGAAGCTTCGGAATGGTGGTGGAGATAGTCCAATGCAGAAGCAACATCAATCGCAATATTCAGTCTTTGGATAAGGCTTAACCTCTTACTTTCAGATTCCTCATTATCTTTTGGATGCAGCCACATGTCTAGACTTCCATTTACCATGTACTCGAAAACTAGACTTTTGAAGTCATTACCATGATTGTCAATGCTTGAACAGGCAGTTATAATTTTCAGAAGATTACGGTGCTTTATACTACTTAAAGTTTTGCATTCCTGTATGAAACTCTTGAAAGCTCCTGGTTGTTGAAGGTTTAATACCTTAACTGCAACTATAGTTCCATCACTAGGAAGTACTCCTTTGTATACGGAACCAAAACTTCCTGAACCAATCAGATTATCCACCGAGAACCCATTAGTTGATTCAACGAGTTCAAAGTAAGATACTGATTTCCAATCCTTATAAGAAGGTGAAGTTACAAATACAGCTTTTGATTTTTTCAGCATTGAACGACCAACAATGAAGCAGGACAGAGCACATATGAATGCAAGTGCACAAGCTACAGGAATGATTACTTTGGGGGCAAGTATTCCTCTAGATGATTGAGCCTTTTTTTTTAGGCATGCAGGTAGATGCAATTGCGAGATGCCACCACAAAGTTTATCATTTCCGAGAATTGAGAGACCACTTGTATTTAGAAAAACCCCTTCTTTGGGCAATTCGCCCTCAAAATCGTTGTGAGAAAGATTGAGATGCTTGAGAAATGTCAACTTGCCTAGAAATTGAGGAATATGCCCTGACAAGTTATTTCCTGAAAGATCAATTTCTTCCAAGCCTCTTAAATTCTCAAGAGATTGAGGAATTGTTCCTTGAAATTCATTACTACCCAAATTCAGTACCAGCAAAGTAGCACAACTACCAAGGGTTATTGGGATTTCACCTGAAAACTTGTTTCCTGATGCACTTAGTTCCGCGAGATTTACCAAATGACCCACTTCAGATGGTAGTGAACCTGTCAAAAAGTTGTTAGACATGTCCAAATAGATTGAAAGGGACGAAAGCCCAAGAATCTCTTTAGGTATGGTGCCCGTTAAATTGTTACTAGAAAGGTCAAGTAATATGAGATTTTGACAATTCCCAAGACTTGGAGGTATTTTGCCGTTGAACCTGTTCTCGTTGATGTAGATTGTTATAGCTGAAGTCAAGTTGCCAAGCATGGGCGGGATTGGCCCCGAAAATTGGTTGTAATCCAAAGCTAGTATCTGTAACTTCTGGAGCTTCCCAATGCCATCAGGGACACTACCACCCAAGTAGTTATCTTCTACTCCCAGACCGGTCAAGTTCAGAAGATGTTCAAGACCGTTGGGGATGCTTCCATATATCAAATTGCTTCCGAAAGTAAGAAGAGTCAGTTGAGTGGAAAGATTGGCTATAGATCCCGGCAGTTCTCCTCCAAACTGATTATTGTCAAGCCCCAGCAGCTTCAACTTAGTACAATTAGTCAAGAAGCTGATAGAATTCAAGTCGCCATTCTCCCCACTTCCCAGTCGATTGCGACCAAAGTTTATTTTAACCAAGCTCCTCAAGCTTCCAAGATTTTCAGCAGGGAATGGTCCAGAGAAACGATTAATCGCAAAATCGAGGATCTGAAGTCCAGAAGCATTTGAGAATGATGCAGGAATAGGTCCTGTGAAGTTGTTGGCACCACAGTAAAATGCTTGGAGATTAGGAAGAGTAACGCCGACATTTGGTGGTAACTCTCCATGCATATGGTTGCCAACAACACTGAAAATGTACAGGGAAGAAATGTTATAGATAGAAGAAGGGACCATACCAGACAAATTATTCTCCCCAAGCGAGAAATTCTGCAAGACTGTTAGATGCCCCAGTTCAATGGGTATGTTCCCTTGAAAATTATTTCGGGAAAGAAAGAGACTTCTCAAAGATGAAAAGTTTCCTATCCAACCTGGGATTGTTCCACTGAGATTGTTACCATCAAGCAGTAGAAAATTCAAATTCAACAGAGAACTGAGCTGGTCCGGGATCGAACCAATAAGCTGATTGACAGCTAGACGGAGCGTTCTAAGTTGAGTACAATAAGATATGTTTGCTGGAATTTTCCCGCCAAATGAATTGTAAGACAGGTTGAGATGTTGCAAGCTTCGTAGACGACCCATTTCTCCAGGAATTTCACCACTAAAGTTGTTCTCCATCAGGTTGATTCCAGTAAGATGAGTAAGATTGCCTATAGAGGGCGGTAAGGAGCCTACCAATTTTTGAGACATGAGATTCAGAATCACAACCCTTTTGGTGGCGCGGTTGCATGTAACGCCAACCCAACTGCAGAAATCGATGGAATCATTCCACGAGCTCATGACATGGAGAGGATCTTCAGTGATTCTTTTCTTGAAGTCGAGAAGCGCCAGGCGATCCGTCTCATTTCCAAGAGTTGTGGTGCCTAGTGTTGCAGATTCCAGACATGTGCTCATCCATAAAAGAATGAACGCATGAAGGAAATTAAACAAAATCAGTCTGCCATGAGTGCTAGGTGATGAATGCTCCATTCGTTTTTTTTTTTTTTTTTTTTTTTTCTAAATGCAGAGAAAATAAGAAACCAAGGTTTAATTTACACGAATTTATATATAGCAAGAACAGATCCATTAACATAGAAAAAAGTTGATTACGTGGGAATACAATAATGGAAACTATAGCTGTGGGGCCAAAAATAGCCAGCTGCTCCCGTGCCTAGCAAGGAAGTTTAATTTCACCTTCGTACTGTCAAGATTTCTCTTCAAAAAACTGTTTAAAAAAAAAAGGTTAGTGACTTTGTCTTCGAACACTACTAAGTTTAACTATATAATTGTGTTGACGTGCAAAGACAGCTATTCGATCTTAAAAAATTGTGTTCTTAGGACATTTAAGCGGTAGAATTGATGGTCATATATGCATTATAGGACACTAATGAAAAAATTATTCCTAAGCATATGTTCCATTGACTTTTTAGGATTCAATGCAAACTTAGCCAACAAACCAACAAGCTAGAAATGTGAAAGTGGTTGTGTCTCAAGTTGATTCCGGCAAGATAAGTAAGATTGCCTATAGAATGTGGTAAGGAACCTACCAATTCTTGAGCTTCCAGATCCAAAATCATGACTCTTTTGATAGAATATTGGCACGTGAGGCCAATCCAACTGCAAAAATCGACGGAATCATTCCACGAGCTTATGATTCGGAGAGTATCTTTTGTTATCCTTTTCTTCAAGTCGAGCAGGGCCAGGCGGTCAGTTTCATTTCCAAAATCAATGATCGCCAGACCTGCACTCATGCACGAAATCAGAACGAACATATGAAGGAATTTACTCAAAATGGGCCTACCATGACAATGTGAACTCTCCATTGTTCCAAACACAGAAAGTCGAAATTCGAAAACACTAGCAATGGTGCCCGCGCATTGCTGCGGGATTGGAAATGTATTCAAACTTATGCAAATTCGTTCACTTCATAAGCAATGTTTGAGTGAAGAACTGAGCATTACAAATAAAAAGTCGAATGAAAATTTAACTTGACAAAGAGACCTCAATGATCTGGCTCAATTCATCATTCAAGACTTGGTCAAACTATGATTCGCTCACTCTATCCCTAAACAAAAGAAAACCAAACCAAGTTCAGCAAGAATTATGCACGATCTTTGTGAAACTATATAATGAATGATACAATATTGTTAAACAAACATGGATTGGAGCTGATCTTAAATTCATTTAAAAGAGAAGTGGCAAATACAGTTCACTTAAGATGCTAACTTAATGTTTCATCATTCAAATGATATTGCTTTTGAACCAAAGTGTGTGGAAAAAAGAGTGGAAACCTGATTAGCAATTACCACTTTCGGCGGTACCACGCTGCTAAGTTTTACTCTTCAAATCTCCAACAAATAAGCTCCTCTGTAATTTCTACCTGAGCACTAAAATAAAAAAAATTGGTACATAGACGAAGAGTTAAGACTACCTACCATAAATCAATTGAGAACTACAATAATGTGACAATCCGCATGTATAACCTACACGTCCATTGTTATAGGTTTAATAAAAATACCATTATTTTAAAATCATGGATGATTCAATTTTAACCTTAAAATCGAGACCATCTCCAGTTCTTGACAAATCAAATTTCAATAAATAGCCACACATGTGAAATAAACAAAAAGAAACAGATCTCAGAGAATAATAGCTTACCATCAACAAAGATCTTGCTACTGTCTTTGGAGGTTTGGAGGCTTTTTTTTATGTTCGTATACTATTAAAAACAAAAAACATATGTTAGTAAAAAGCATATAGCATCGACAACTGATTTGAAAACCAAACTGAAACATGAAAAAAAAAAAAGGGAGTGCGTTCTAAAGCTTTTATTTCTCCTGTCATACGAAATTGATAGTGTATCAGATCTTAGTGTTTTTCCCTGATATAAGATGTACTGTTATTCACTAAGACAAAGATCCAACCTTGACAACCATTAAATAGTGTCTGACCATTTTGTTATCATGGGTAATCTCTATCAGAAACATTCTATTCATCTTTCTATTTCAACACAATTTTAACACGTATTGGTCTATAATGTGATTTGTTTTCTTTTCAGTGGACATCTGATTAGAGTTATAAAGTGTTCCTTCTTTTTTTATTTCACATATAATATAGGGATTGATCATGACATCTAGCAACTGATAATATATGCATGCTCTAACCCAAAAATAACATAAGAACAGAGTGTTGTGAGCTGCAGAGCCACCATACTACTGCGCAAGATGCTCTGGTACAGATCCATTTGAGCTGCACCAATCGTGCTCTCAGGATGACACAACAATAATTATTCAAAGATTAGAAACAAATTATATAAGGTTTATTATTTACTTTAATAATTTTATTTTCATCTTTGATTGAATTATTTTCCCTAGATTACCAGTGACAACTGCCTCTTTTGTAGAGAAACGGATTTTCTACTTGTTTTGACATTGTTCCGACTTTTAATTAGAGAAAACTCAAAGACAAACAGAGACATGCTTATTTTCGTTCACAAAACTATCCAGAGGGGTGATAAGAGAAACTTTGCAAGTTAAATCACACATGGTTTCTAGTTCACATAACTAAAAATTATTGTAGGCAACCAAGAACATTAAAAGAGATTAGCTTCTTAAACCGGTTGTATTTTTATATTTTCATTTTCATGTACCAGTAAGGAAACGATAATATATTCCAAAATTAGCAGGTTACAGAGAAATATAAATATTGTGTTCAAGGAATTAATATGATTGCAAATGTAATAGTTCCATATATAGTGAGGTTGGAGAAATGATGGAAGACGCACTGAGATTTGAGGTCCATAGGTTGAGAAGAGTCCATGGCACTGATCCATATATGGATATTTTGCACAGATCTACAGTTCAAGTTTTTAAACAAAGAATCAATTTATCAGCAATTGCGACATTCATTATTTGCCAAAAAGTTATTGATTCACATATAAACAAATGAAAGCAATTGAAAAATAAAGGCTTACCACAGGCTGGCTGAATCCGAGTTCGAAATGACTGCGGATTTGAAAATTGTATTAAACATTGTGTTTGAAAGATGTAAAAACGGTATCAAAAAACATTAACATTATTGAGAACATAGGGGTTAGAAAACACAATCACACAGTCGGTATTTGGCGGTGAAACTTAAAAACCAAAAATGCACTTAAACATCCTAGAGAGAACAGAATTGTAAGCAAAACATAGAATATTAAAAGAATATTGTGATAGTCACGAAATAAGTTTATGGGTTTGCTACAATTTATCATTTTCTGTTAAACTGAAAGTGTAAACGTTTAGGTACTCACCAAGAAAAAAGCAATTGATTGATGCTAAATACAAAACCGGCTGACCTTGAAATATAAACCAGAGAAACTAATTGAAATAATCAAAACCCAAATTCAATTTCAAAGGTATATAAGAGTCATGCAAAGGTGTGGCAGATGACTACAGACCATAGTGAAGCTACTTTCATAGTTATTTATTTCCTTACATGATAATCAAGGTCTAGCTAAGCTTCTATACCTTTTTAGTAGGAATTAACTCTACGTCCAAGGCATCCACCCGACAAATAACAACATTCGGTAATTCCAAAGGGAGTCCTCCCACAAAATCCTTAAAACAACTCAATCAAAATGAACGTAGACTGAAAGTCAAAAGTAAAATCAAAATGAATGTAGAATCAAAATAAAACACTGGATTTAACATTATAGAGTCTAAAAACTGAAAGGGTTAAAATAGTCCAACTTTGAACTGATTACCTGAGTATAGGTTGAGCAGTGAAATTTGTGAAGTGTAAGATTGTGAATTTAGGACAATAAATTGTATACCAGCATACCACTCAAATAGAAGGAGATCGAAAGTTAAAAAAAAAAAAAAAAAAAAAAAAAACAGTCGGTAACAAAAATCGACCCAGCAAAATTGTTAATGTATTAAAAACTAAATATTTCAACAAATTATATACCCTTAGCAAAACCCCAAAATAAGAACACCAGCGTTTGCTGAAAGCAAAAAAAGAACGAAATCAGACAGCCACACACAGCATCCGAGCACATAAACAAAACCCCCAAAATTATAAAAAGAAAATTTAAACACAAAATCCATCTGTAAATCGAAAACCAAAAAAAAAATAAAATATTAAATCAGACACACTGAGAACGACAAAAAACTCATCAGGAGACTCTAGGTTATGTGGGTAAGAAATGGATTTCGATCAAATTAAGAAAAAAGGCAAAAACTTCTAGGAGCTCAACGATTTCCAAGGAAAAGTAAATTAATTTCTAACAGAAAATAGAAAAAATAAAGTACATGCACAAAATCAAACATATCAACTTCCACACTAATTGAAAGCACAATTAATTGCATGAATATTAAATTAAACATGCAAATAATGAGATTGAATGTGCGAACCTGAACAAAACAACGAAATTGACGGCGGCGCGAGCATGGCTGAGATGGCTGAGATCACAGGCGGTACTTCCATAGAACTACATGCTGACCTTGCCGGGTTCTATCGGCCTGCCGATCTGGAGAAAGATGGCAACGCTAAACAGCAAGTAAAACGGCAATGCGGGAGAGAAAAAAACCTAGGTTCCAAAATACCCAAAAGGTGAGAATGGCGAGAGAAGCGAAATTGGGATGAAGTCGAACTGAAAGGGCCATCGATGATGGACGCGTGGGCTAGAAGGGAAACGTCGTGCATTCGCTGTGACGGAATCAAACCACACAGACAAAGGATGATCAACGCGTGGCAATCAGGGGCATAACAGATATTTAACTGTGCAAAGCTGCAGCAAAACGGCTAAGCAAACAAAAAATTAGGGGCATTTCCGTCTTTTTACTATTGCTGAACAGTGCCGGAACCCAACTGGGTTTTAGTATATATAATGTGTGATTTGCACGAATGCAGTAGAAAGAAGATATCTTATGAATGACTGCGCGGTCAGAACTATAAAAAGGGCGACCCCAACTAGCTTTTAACTTCAGAATTGTGATAGAATTCGGTGCATATGAGTTGGTATGATCGCTTAACTGTGAGGACTAAAAATAGTGAGATTCTGCGGGGCCCTTTAGGCGTCAAAACACTACTGCACTCCACTAGATGAACATGAGTGAACATGGAAATGGAGGAAAGTTGCAATGATGCGTTTAGGACATTAGTAGCCGTAGGTTTTGAGAAACGAGGTAGCAAGGAATAGGAGGACACCGAAAGAGCAACCTCCGTGTCCTAGTATCCGACAACATTGAAGCTCAATTCTTTACAAATCCGTGAACATTTTAGGATTGCCATGAGAGATTTAGCTCCTCAAAGATAAGTACCTGTTTCTTAATTTGGATTATTAATGTGCATTATCCCCTTAAATTTCATTGATGGAGATTAGATTTTCAACCTACCACATGTTTGTATCTCTTTTTGTATCTCTTTGTCCATTTGCATGTCTATTTGTGTCCATTTGTCTGTCTATTTGTGATTGACGTATTTTAATTGTACAAATATCCTAATAACCATCCATTTTCATCTCTACAATGAAAACAATCAAATTGGCAATTGGTTTCGTTTAATCATCCACATCTATCAACCGAGTAGTTCATAGTAAGAATGTAGTTATCATCAGTCATATGTACATTAAAGATGACTAAACCATCGCCAATTTTATTAATTTTTTTGCAAAAATAGTATTTAAATAATGATAGAAAATAAAGCTTTGTTATTACATTTATGATACAGTGCACTCTTGCTAATGGCCTCTGGGGCCAAAACTAAAAGAAATAATGGGCCACTACAGATTTAGTCAATTCCCTTTCATGAATCTTCTGGAAGTTTACTCAACCACGCACTTGGGATTTACGCATGACTCAAGCAGTTAGCGCATTGACAACGTATGCCCACCATATAAGATACTGTATCGTCATTATAGTGTAGGCCATGCGCACAACCTAGGTGCCCGTGCGAGCACTTGTGACATGTTTTCATCATTTCCAAGTTGATTGCAGCTGCAGGTTGAGGTTTACTAATAAGTTGTCCTCCATTGATATCAGCAACAGGGAGAGAACCTGCTGCTGCTCGATCCGTCTTTGATCAAATAACCGCAGTAAAAGCAAGAATGAGAGGAGGGGGGGGGAAAGAGAGAGGCATTATGTTGGTTGGAAATTACAAGAATGCAGCAAGAATCTATACAAACTTTTCTGTCTGCAAAACCGTCTTCATTTCTGCACCAGCTGGGTCGACATCGCGCACCGTTAACCAGAAGTTAAAAAACAGTCAGGTCAGTCCAACATCTACTTTGATTCACTTGGTAGTTATTTAAAAACAGTTCAAATCAGAAATAATCATATGCATTCTTGCTGCCTATCTGCTCACTGCAAAACAAAAAAAAAAAAAAAAAAAAAAAAAAAAAAGAGCACAATAACGAAAGAGATTGTCTCTTACGCCAATCCTCAGCTAATTAACCATTAACTATCACGCCCGACAGTTGTTAAGGAAGAGTAAAGATTGTCTCAAGCAAGGGAATGGAAGCTCCATTAAGTAAGAAAGTATAAAGGACGCATAGACTTGCCATGACATCAGAAAGAACAATATTGCAGTAGAGACCACAAAAACGTTGTGATGTAAATCTCCATTTGCTCTGGAAGAAATCCAGTTTGTAATCCATGTTAGAATATGCAACAAATTATACAAGCACAAATATAAATCATCATAATTGTGAACGACTCAACATCTCCACCGCATTACATAAACCAAAACAAATTCATTAACTACTACAAGTTATATTGAAAATTGAATTTCTATGTGACTCACATACCCTTTCATGTTAAGAACATTCGCATCAAGTTCAACCCCTAACGAGATGTGGAACAACTTTGAATGAAGCACAGCATGAATGGCCGCACATGATACTGAAAAATAAAACAGCACTAAGGCTTTTTTCTGAAAAGAAACCGACTGCATAATATTGACTGTAACTGACATCGCTACCCGATACTTGGGAACCAGGGCAGACGATGTGAAAGTTACACAAAGGATATATTAGTATTACATGCCAAGGAAACCAATGAACTGAAATAGACTTGAAGAAGTGAAAACCAGAACTTGGGATCTGGGGCATACTATATAATTTATCCTATGCAGCAGAACTAGAGTCGAAAAAGTAAATCCAGAATTTGTTGTGTATGATTAATTTAAATTGCAGGATACAGTTGTCAAAGTGTTTTCCATCAGTAAAGATTACTACAACCATTCCTGCAGCAGTCCCATTGGCAGAGAAACATTCCTACAATTAACTATATGCACCAAACAATTAGCCTTATGGGACATAGCACAGCATGCCCTTGAGCTATGAACACGTTAAACCAATACAGGATGTTATTTATTTCAGCATCAGCACATCAAAAACAGTTTCATTCCAGGTATAACTTCAAATGTTGAGACAAAAATGGTTCAACAAGATTTAAATTTCGCTGATCAATGCGCAGATAGCTCTACATTCTGAAACTACTTTTGCTATGGCGAATACTACAAAAATTACCTATAGTTTGAGTGAACACTACTAGCCAAAGCATTAACCAAAAACAGAGGCAGAGAGAAACCAAGAGGCAACCACCACATTACACAAGCCAGCCACCACAATGAGCTAAAACTCAGCAACTCCAGTTCCCTCAGACGTTCGACGCTGCTGTTTCCCTCTCCATCTTCTGCCCAAAAAGCTTTGTCGCAAACATATTGTCATCGAAATACTCTTTATAAGGGTGGTTCTTTGGAACAAGCTTCCTGAACTTTTCAAACCGTTTCTCAGCCTCATTAGTCTTCCTCAACATTGTATAAATTATTCCTTGACACAGATAAGGCCTGAAGTCTCTCGGTTCTTCCCTCACAAGCTCTTGATAAAGCTTCAAAGCATCCGAATACTCCGACTCCATCACACGAATTTGCGCAACTAACAGCTTAAAATCCCTCACATCCGACATATTCCCATCCTTCTTACACTTCACCATTGCCTCCTCCACCCTCTTCATCACACTATTCAATTTCTCCGGTGATTGCGAAGCGGACATTACAAGGCCATGAAAGGCCTCAACTTTGAAAGGGTCTTTCGACAAAATGTCCTCGAACTCGGCGTTAGCGAGATCTACCTCGCCCATGTAGCTATGAACATTGGCCTTCAGCAATTGCCACTCAAAGTCTTCGGGTTCCAGCTCGATCAAGCGCTCGAGCACCTGAATCGCTTCGGCCAGCTTGTTGGATTTGATCCTGACCTCCATTAAATTCCTCAGAGCTTCGACATCGTCCGGGTTCTGTGACAATTGCTCTTCAAGTACCCTCTCTTTCTCTTCATACGAAACGCTGTCAGCGGGAGATTCTTGTTCCACTGGCTCCACCATGGAAGGTGCGACTGCGGTGGCGGCCATAGCGGTTCGGTGATTGAACCTCATGAAGAAGAATGCGGCGGCAGCGATGGCGGCGCAGGTCGTCTTGATGATAGGGGCGGCGAGAGGGGCTAGGGTTTTGAAAGAGGAAATGGGTTTAGGGTTTGGGGGGTTTTGGTGAGGTGGGTGGGCGGAGGACGGCGGAAGCGATGAGGATGAGGCTCTGATAGTGAGGGTGGTGAAGTTGAAGGTTGGCGATTGGCGCGGAGGTCTAAAGGAAGAAAGGGGTTTTGGGAACGAGGAACAGTGTGGATTGAGCGAGAGGGTGAGGGGTTGGTGGCGGAGGTGAAGTTTGGCGAGAGATTCCATGGATTGAGAGAGAATTAGGGTTTTGTAAAACCTTGCAATGGAGGTGGGAGAAGTCGAAGAAGATGGAGGAGGAGGAGGAAGAGATATAGGAAACAGGGGAAAGTTCAAAAAGCTGCGAGAATATGCCGTTTCGGCAAGTTGGTCCAACAGAACAAAATTAGTCGGCAGGGAGGTGAGAAACGGTGCCGTAGGGGTCGAGGGCTTGAGCTTTCAGATGGGCGTTTTATTGGGCTGGAATTTGACAACTTGGGATTGGGTTAAGCTTTTGCTTTTCTTTTGCTTTTGGGTTTTGAAGTGGGTTCATTAGAAACTAGCATGAGTTTTCACTATTTTGATGTGGGCTTATTATTTTGAACAAACGATATTATTTATATACGGAATTGGGAGAGTTGACTTAGCCTCACAGTCAGTTAGCAATAATGTACTTCAAATTTACCTTTGGCGTGAATCGAACTTAAGACGTCTTACTTACAAATGAAGAGGAAATCACTAGACCGTAGTACTAAGTGGCGAATGTGGGCTTATTATTAAGTTTTCCTAATGCATCAAAAGGGCTCGTATGGAAATGCTTCTAAAATGACTGAAAGCACAATTAGAGAAAATGTTTTTAGGTACCAAAAGCACTTAAAATGCTTCATGCAAGAAGCACCAGTTATGTACTGTTTATAGAAAGCACTTCAAGTGTATTTCCAGGATTTGCATTTTACTAACGATTGGTTCTAAAAACAAATTCACTAAATGAGCTTTCTGCCATTTTAAAGTATTTCTAAACAAGCCCAAAGTGGATGTGAAAGTAAACTTTATTTTTATTTATTTATTTATTTATTTTTTTGGCAACGAAAGTAAAGTTCGAGTCCCACTGTAAAACCAAAAAAAGCAATAGCCTAATTTGCTAGAGCGGATGTGTTTTCAGTCATCACAACCTCCAAGCCACCACCACAACCCAGACACCTTCAAGACACCCACCACCACAAAAGCAACCATAAGGACTGCCACCATACCAGAGCGACCCGAAATTGACTAACTTTTTTGGTTGAACCAAATATAGGTAAACCAACCAATTCAATTCAGTATCCGTTTTGTTTTAAGCCATATCAATACACTTTAGTCAATTATCGGTGGGGGATATCAGCTCGTTTACCAAATTGAACCCGCCCCAAGATTTCATTAGAAGAAAGAAAGACTATCTTCAAAGGTAATGTCAGGTAGATGAAACTTTTAAATTAAATTTGCAAATCAAATTATTTGTCACAAATATGAAAAAAGCTCGTTAATCAACACTTAAGTAATAATTTAATCATCAACAACCACATTATTTGATTTACAAAATTTGATCTCCTTAATATTATTCGTTTTCAAATCATCTGGATCGATACTTTTTATACATTTAACCGGATCCCACCCAATACTAATTAATTATAATACTGTAGACAAAAATCAAACATAAATTCATGCCGTGCAGCTATGGAAAGATTCTAGTAGAATTAGAACGTTGATATCACTCGGTCCTTCTCCGCCAAACTCAAACGAAAAAGTAGGGTAACGACGAATTCAAATGACCCACACCCAAAATTATTGGAGAAAACAAACAAAATGTCCATGCTATTAATACATATTCACACAAGAAAGAAAACGAAATAGCCCAATAACCAAAGCTGCCTGAACAATAAATATGGAGAGTTGTGATTGATCAGGTAGTTAGGGGCATTGCTCGTGAATTCATTGTATTGTGAGTTTAAACTTTTTTTCTGTCTCTTCAGTGTAGAATATCTCGTGAAATCAAAACGAGATAAAAAAAAAATAAAATAGAGAAGTTCTTTCTGTACAATATTTTGTATTTTAGATGAAATAATTTGAATGAGAATTAAGCTTAGAAAGGAGGAAAAAAGAATTTGCAGAACTCATTGCTTTAGAATTTAATATTAACACATCAATAATTAATATACCAGATCGCGTTTCCGACGGTCTGGAAATTTCTCACAAATGGGATTCATCACGCTCTGCCACGTGTGCACGTCAGCTAACCCCAGCCACCCACGCACTCTCAAGGGTTTTCAAATTACAATTCCCAACTACTATTGATGACTGCTACACGATACGTCGTATGCGCCGTCCGTATTTGCCCTTGTGCTGTGCTGGACAACTTGTTATTTTGCCTGTCGTTTTAAGCAACTTTTTCCCCGATGTTACAGATTAGTTAATAGCACTTGAAGCCAAAAAGGCCATCTCTTATCGATCGTTTTCTGCATAAGTAACCAAAGGATCTACTACTGATCAGATTCATCGCCGCCGTCATCGGCAGTGGTGGAGTTGTTGCCGCTCTGAGAAAGATCAAAAAGCATCTTCTGGATTCTTTGCTCTGTGACCATCTCAGAGGATCTAGCTTCCCTGCTCTTGTTGTAGGCCTCAAAGAACTCCTTGTTCTCCTTCTCTAACTCCTTCCACACTGCAGTTAATTGATCAGTTAATCCATTAATTAGCTAACCATTCAATCCCATGCAAAGACAATTGTAACATAATATGTATATATATAGAGAGAGAGAGAGAGAGACCTGTGGAGGTAATGATGGGTTTTATGTTTGCATGCTTAGAGAGGGCTTCCATGCACTCCTCTTTGCTCATATTGAATATGATGCACTCCTCAATTAAATGTTGCACCTAATTATATAATCATGCATGTCACCATGCCACCATTAATTTTCTTCACCACAAAATATTGAAAAATAAAATAACACTGCAAAAAAATCATTATGTACTCTTCGTGTATTTGGGAAAAAACTAAATTTTGAGAATTGCTTATGACTTTTTAGAGTGATAATAATAGCGATAATACCATTACCAATTCTATATACCGAATCAAGGGTATATGTCATATTGGTGATCAAGAAAAAGCAGAAAAAATTTCATAAAAGTTACAACAAGGCTTACCAAGTGAATGTATGAAGCAGAAGAGTCTCCCATGTTTATATATAAATAGCTAAGGTTCTTACTACCCCAGCTGCAGAAGACTTGCAGAACAACGAAAAATTTGAAAGGAAAATTGAAAAGAAGAAAGGGGAGAGTGGGAGATTTCGAGAGGCTAGAGACAGCTGCTGGATGATCATAAAAAAAGTGAACACTAATAGGTTAAAGTTAAAGAAAAATCATAAGGGCGGTGGATCGTATAAATAAACAAATAAAAAGCGCAAGTGAGTTCTTCGGTGATGTCATATGGGAATTGGGTGTGGGGGCTCCAATGCCCACGTGGGAGGACGACGATGATTGGTGGAGAGGGGATTAGAGCAGATTCCACACGCAGCCCTTTGCTTGTCTCTTCTACGTGGCCAATGACCTACTGTACACGTGACAAGTGGGGTCCCCCTGCCTGCACACATGTTAGTTTGTTACATACCTGAACCTTATTCCATTGCAACTTGCGCTTCCCGTGCTCATACCTCCTCCTCTCCAAGTTACCTTTAGCATTTCAAGGTTCAACTACTCTCAAAGTCTTAGTCACCAGATATACAATACCGTTAGGTCAAGCAGCATCGATATAGTTTCGCTTTAACTACATAAGATTCTGAGTTCAAATCTCATAAATGATATTTGTTGGTTCATAAAGTTTTTTGTTACCAATCAAATTGAACATGATGTACTATATTTTCATGACATATAGTCATAAAGATAAGTAATATTTACCTTGTTGGTAATTCCGTAGTACGAGAAATATTTACTTGTCATGTTGTTTTGGTGCACGTCTGTTAAAGATTCTCCAAGTCTAACAACATAAGTTATCAAATCGGATATAAATGTATCTTGCCAAGCAACCATACAGTAGAAACTAGGGAAGTATGGCAAGTAATTGGTTGGAATATAACAATTACGCTTATATTATAATAACTGAACATTTTATGGGCACATAGCAGAAGAAGAGCTTTCCTGCCTTCTGAACGATATTTTTACTACTGAGCTCGCTCTTGTGGCGTGTTTACATAATTGTAATGAAAATAGAATGAGTTGAATTGAAGAGGAGTTGGAATGAAGAGAAGTCAGAATTGGATTCCTGTTGAAGCTATTTACTTAAATGTTTTGGAATCGGAATAGAAATGACACTAATTTCATAAAGTTGTTTACTAATTCAGCAAAATCGGAATATAAACCAGTATGATTACTAAAATGCCCTTGTCCCAAATCAAATATTTTATATACTTTTTTTAATAAAATTTGATATAATATATAATAGTAAGAAAAAAATTAAATTGCTTTTTTATTTCATAGACATACTAAAATGCTTTTGTTTATTTTTTTTATTATAAATTTAAGTATTTACTCTAATATTTAAATTTTCTTACTCAAGTTGTAGTTTCTTCTCTTCGGCATATGCATGGAGTTATGCATAATGTGAATGAGCATGAAAATAAAAAAAGGAAGGAGTTGTGCATAATTAAACTAGGTTAATGGATTTATAAAGGATAGCCTTGGAAATAAAAAAAAAGGGAGACTTTAAATACGGTCTGACACACCCCGTCCCGAAGGAGGGCATGCTGGCCGTCACGTGAGAGTGACGTAACCATTTACACAGTACGGAAGCTTTAAAGATACAATTTCTAAGATGAAACACCCAAAAGTGAGTCCTAATTTTTGTCCATTCTGTCAGAACACCGTTGGATTCCTCGTAGCCACCAAGCTCTGATATCTTAAACCTGGAGGGGCGCAAAACCAAAATTGAGTGGGTCAGTAAAACAAACTTATTCAAAACCTTCTTTTCTCTTTGAATATACTAACCCCTCGCCGTAAAACAAGTATACTTCCCAGAAAATAAACATATATACGTATGTATAGATATGCCAAACATGCTCAAGGGTATATCATTCATGCTCAAGAATATGCCATGTCGGAAACTCATAATGAAATGTAAGTGCTCAAGCATAACTCATATCAATAACATATAATCTGGCAACCGGGAGTCACCTAACGTGACCTGTACGGCTGCATATAGAGCTCCAATCTCAACTCAATAACTGAATCTGCACACGAGTCGGAACCACCTAACGTGGTCTGTACGACAGGCTTGGTGTAATATATATACGCTCTAGTGCTACGATCACGTGAAGCTGTGCGATCAATCGCGGGTCACCTACGAGTCGGAACCACCTAATGTGGTCTGTACGACAGGCTGTGCACCTAACTTGGATCCAAGCTGAGCGTGTGGTGCGGGAGGTAAACATCACGTGAAGGCTATGCCCTGGCCACGGACGGGAGCACTAACACCGGGGGTGCAGATTATGAGCTCTCTAAGCATCTCAAGCTACTACTGAATACAAACATGAATACCACTTACCTGGCACTTACCTGTGCGTCCACATCACCAAATACGCATATATAAATGTATGCCACTACTAATGCATGTGATGATAGTATTTCATTCGTATTCCAAACGTATTTCATACGTATATCAAATGTATTTTGTACGTATATCAAATGTATTTCGTACGTATCTCAAATGTATTTCAAAGGTATTTCAAATGTAGCTTACCTGGGCCTCCTCAGCACCATGCAACAATATGCATAATTATGGTAACGCACATATTAAAATATGATGCATATATGACAGGATATTTAATTCGTATTTCTTTTAAAATACGTTTTCTGAGAAATACGTCAAGCATACGTATATATTTATATACTGAAAAATAACTGCCCACTCACAGATCACATCGACGTCACGTAGGTCCCTGAGCCTCCTCTAGATTGGTTACATTCTTCTTCTGTATAATTTTCACCTATACAAAAAGTAACCAAATTTACGTCCATTCACATTCGTCCATAACTTTCTCATACGTTGCTCGATTTGGGTGTGTGAATATACCACGGTGATCTACACGACGTCACGAACGCGTGACAATTTTCAGAACTCAATTTGGAGGTCCCACGCGCCACCACGCGCCCAGTCTACGCGCTGCCCACGCGCGCGTCTTCTTTCTCGCGTCGCCGGACTGGTTTCGCCGGAGGTGGGTGTTTTGCCGGAATTTCTGGGTAAACTTCAAAGTGTCATAACTTCTTCATTTCTTAACCATTTTCGACGTTCTTTATATCAAAATGAAGGTATTGATGAGACGAACACATCCATACCTGCCTCGACCCCTAACTCGCCGTGGATTCGCCGGAAAAAGCCTCGAAAGCTCCGGCCAACTTTGAACCAAGCTATCCCGACGTCCAAATCCTTCAAACGAAGCACTCCGAGCTTCCTTAGGACCTCACCAAGCTTCCTACAAGCTTCAAAATCCCAAAAACATCAAGTTTTACGTGTGCATGAACAGTGCACACGCATAGTGAAATTGAAATCCATGTTTTCTGAAGTGAAACTCACCTGAAATTGGTACCATCGTGTTCGTGTGGTCTTCAGGAGTACGATGGTGGTCTTAGATCCTTCGTTGGTATAGTTTTGGGGTGGTTTGTGGGTGGTCTGTGTGAGTTCGAAGGAGAGAGAGAGAGAGAGAACTGACAGAGAATGAGAGATTTGTGAGGGAGGAGGAGAGAGAGAGACAGGATACGGGAATGAGGGAGAGTTTTGAGGGATGTGGGATCCTACCCAATCCCCAAATCATCAAGTTACAACATATTTTATGCCCCTTAGTCCCGTTTAAGGGCATTTTCATAACTTCACGTCCTCGGAATTAAAATTCCGGGACGGGTTGTGACACGGTCCCTAGCTGTTCATGTTCTATGGTCGAAATATTGTTGGTTTTCAGTTTTTTATCAAAGTCCCTAACATTAATACAATAATGTATTTCTAGGTAGATTTTTTAAATTAAAAAACAATATTTGTAGTTGTTTATATTAACGAGATTTTAAATAAAACCCATAATTTGTGGAATTAAAAATATTAAATGATAAATTATACTGTCCAGTATATTGTATGTATGTATAAACATGGGTACATTCATCAAATTTAACCAAAAAAAAATATTGTACCAAAACATGGGTACATTTAAAAAAAAATAGATATTAAGCTTGATAACATTATTAAATTTATTCAATTAAACTTGACATGGATACATTCTCAAATCAACGAAATAGAATGTACCCATGTAAGTTAAAAAAGTAGATTAACAAAATTGAATGAATTTTATATACAAAAAAAGGGGGTACATTTTATATTAAAAATGATATATTTTACATATAACAAATTGATATATTTACAAATGGGTACATTTAAGATTTTAAAAATTACAAAAAAATTATATGAATAGGTACACTTAAGATTTAAAATTAAAAATCTTTTTATAAAAAAATTAATGGGTACAAACTTTTTCATATTTATTTTTTTATTATGGAAATATTTTGAATTGAAAATTAATTAGGAGTTCAATAAGGATGGTATTAAAATTCGAAATCAACTACTAATTTTTATTTTGAAGATTATGTAACTTACATATAAATTCATTAACACATTAATACTAGGGACTTTGATCAAAATCTGAAAACTAGTAAGGTCTCAGTCAATGAACATTAGTAACTAGGGACCGGATACTAATTTTTCCTAAAAAAAGTAAGTGAGGGTATAAAGGGAACAAAGTGTCATTTTGATTGCTCAAGCAATCAAGAATTGGATTACCACCTACATTTAACACTACTAGGAATAACTCCTTGGGCGATGAAGGGGAAAGTGTCGCGTAAAGGGAAAAGCCGTCGCTGGAAACATATTGGGCGGGGAAGGGGAAAGTGTCGCGAAAGTGTCGCGTAAAGGGAAAAGATGTTACTGGAGACATATTGGGCGGGGAAGGGGAAAGTGTCGCGTAAAGGGAAAAGTCGTCTTAGGAACATCCTCACTTTTAATCATCAACTGATAGTAACCTGACCTCAAATCAATCTTAGAAAATACGTAGGCGCCTTGAAGCTGATCAAATAAATCATCTATACACGGCAATGGATAGTGGTTTTTAATTGTTACCTGATTCAATTGCCTATAATCAATGCATAGCCTCAAAGTCCCGTCTTACTTCCTCACAAATAACAGTGGAGCTCCCCAAGGTGAAGTACTAAGCCGAATAAAACCTTTATCAACTAATTCCTACAATTGAATTTTTAATTCCCTCAATTCAGCAGGAGCCATTCAATAAGGAGTCAAAGATATAGGATCCGTACCTAGAAGCAAATCAATAGTGAATTCCACATCTCAGTCTGGCAGCAACCCAGGTAAATCATCAGGGAATACATCAGGAAAATGCCTGACTACTTTTACATCCTCCACACTACTAGGAGCAACATCATTCAACACCACATAAGCTAAATATCAATGGTAACCTTTTGATAATAACATTTTTGCTCTCACAACAGAAATAAAGCCATGCCTCACCCCACTCTGCTCACTCACAAAAGTAACCACAGGTAATCCAGGATGATGGAAAATAACTATTTTCCCGTAGCAATCTATATTGGCACAATTATAATGCAACTAATCTGTGCCCAAAATCACATCAAAATCAACAATATCTAACGGGATAAGGTTAGCTGGCATAACTATATCCTCCACCGTAACTAGACATCCTGGATAAACACATTTAACATAACATCTCTCCCCTCTAGGCATAGCAAACTCTAAATCATAAACTAGAGGTGTAGGATGAGGTTGTGTCACTTGACCAAATCTATGAGAAATGACAGAATGCGTAGCACCACAATCAATTAAAACTCTAGCAAAGTGACCAAGAATGTTTAATGTACCCATGATCAAGTTCGGATGATTCTGCGTATCTTGCAGAGAGATATTGTTAACACGTCCCTGGGCTTGTTGTCGTCCCCCACGACCTCTACTAGCTTGATTATTTCGCCCCTGCACACCACGGCCTTGACTTGGCTGACAAGGTTGCCTCGAAGATCATGCACTACTGGAAGCAATCTTTACTTGTTGGGGCTATCCTCCCTGGTACCACTGAGATCCACCAGCTGGAATGGGAGGATACGGCGTATAACCTCTAGAATACTAAGGATACCCACTCTAATAATAAGGATCCTGGGAATACTGATACTACCATGAAGCATAAGGAACAATGTCACCCTGATAATGGTAAGCACAACCACGACCCATCTGACCATAACTACCAGACCCTGGAACTTGCTGGATCGGCGCTGGTGGTGGCAAGGAAGGCTGTTGGGGCCTCTGCTGATTCTAAGGACAATTTAAAGCTCTATGTCCCATTTAACCACAAGTAAAACATCCATTGTTGCCTCTTTTACATTCCCCAAAATATTTATTGTTACATTTACGACACAACGGAGCACTTCTTCTAATAGCACCCATCTGTCTCTAGAATCTAGGACCCTCAAACTTATCCAACTTTAAGTTACATAGTCTCCAGGGGAATCCTCTGAAGATGGCAAAGCGAAGACTGAATCGCATGGGCTATAGCTTCCCCCAACTGAGCTATATTGGGGAAACTAGGCTCAGCTGAACGATGTGGCTCTCTAAGAGGCGGCATAGTTCTGCCAGAAGACACCTAAATAATTAGAATATTCACAAAATATGCAGGACTGCCAAACCTACGCTTTAATACCAAATTGACAGACCCCAACCAAAATCAAGGCGTGCTGGCCGTCACGTAAGGGTGACGTAGCCATGTGCACAGTGCGAAAGCAATAATAAAATAAGAAATGTGAATAAATAAAAACCAAACTAACTAGAGCACTAGATAAGATAAGGTGCAAGACGAAATAAGTGTGTATTCACAACCAGAGCATAAGTAGCCTAGGTGCAGTCTAGTTGGACAAATACTAATTATACAACACCAAAAGTAATCCTGCAATGGTGATAACTGTCAGAGCTGCCGTGGATTCCTCGCAAGCCACCATAAAGCATTCCTAACTAGAACCTGGAAGGGCGCAAAATAGAAAGTGTGAGTGGGCAAAAACAAAGCTTTTCAAAACCATTTCAATTATCAAAGATAGTAACCCCTCGTCTTAAAACTTGTATAATTTTCCAGAAAATAGAATACATATCTATATCACAACCATGCTCAGAATAGCAAAATTCACAAATATGCCATTTCGAATATATCAGCATAAAAATATGTAAGCCAGATGATATAATCAATGTAAATGATATATCAGCCGGAGTCACCTAACGTGACCTGTACGGCTGAATCTAGAGCTCATCCATCTAGCCCGGAGTCACCTAACGTGACCTGTACGACTCAAATCCACATCTCAAAAAATATACCTGCACACGAGTCGGAACCACCTAAAGTGGTCTGTATGATAGGACTGGGTGTAAATAAATACGCTCAAGTGCCACGACCATGTGAAGACTGTGCGAATAATCGCGGGTCACCTACGAGTCGGAACCACCTATAATGGTCTGTATGACTGGACTATGCACCTAACTTGGATCCAAGATGAGCGTATGGTGCGGGAGGTGAACCTCATGTGAAGGACTGTGCCCTAACCACGGGCGGGAGCACTAACACCGGGGTGCAGGTTTATGAGCTCTCAAAACATCTCACATAATCATCAAGTAACATAAACAATCTATACTCATCTGGTACTTACCTGAGCATCCACAGCGTTAGATCACATTTATGAATACTATATTAATTCAATGATCTACGTATAAATCAATATGCATGACATTTCTAAACATAATTTCATTTAAATCGATTTTTTGGGAAAAATCTCAACTATATAGGTATATACGGAAAACCAAAAGCCCACTCACTGGTATGTGGAAGGGTCGTAGCCCTCAAGCCTCGATTGACTGCACTCGTCTTGAGGATAGGTCTCACATACATGTGAAACAACTATATAAACGTTAATTTAAAGCACATAAACGAAACTAGCTAATAACTTCTCATACATTGCTCAAATGGGGTGTTTGAATATACCAACATGATCTACTCAACACCACAAACATCCTGATATTTTTAAAATAATTGGACCACCCACGCGCCGCCACGCGCCGGTAAGGCAGGGCCAGATGCGCCCCCATGCGCGGCCAACCTGACGGAAACTTAACTGCCATTAGGAATATTCCGTTAAACATGCTTGATGTCGTTAATCGCCATTAGAAATATTCCATTAAAGTTAACAGAATATTTTCCTTTCTTCTCTGGTGAATCGCCGGACTCCACCGCCGGCCACCGTCTGTGTCACCGGAAACTAATAATTTTTCAAAGTTTGATATCTCCGCCATTTCTCAACCAAATTTCATGACATTTATACCAAAATGAAGCTTAGGATGAGACGAACACAATCTTACCACTTCGGGGTCCTAAAACCAACGGAAACTCGCTGGAAAAATTCGAGGAAACCGACTGAACCCTGCAACTAAATAAACCCGAGTGTTCTTACGTCAAAACCACTCCAAAATTGAACCCACGTGCTAGAAAAGCAAGAGT
The DNA here is from genome assembly GCF_019419815.1 of Pyrus x bretschneideri. Classification (NCBI taxonomy): domain Eukaryota; kingdom Viridiplantae; phylum Streptophyta; class Magnoliopsida; order Rosales; family Rosaceae; genus Pyrus; species Pyrus x bretschneideri. Next base: position 3,930,322 of record NW_025999779.1, read on the forward strand.
ATTACCTTCTTAAGTCTCAAAACCACTTAAAAGCCTCGCGATCACGTTGGAGGAAAATCACCCCTCACCAAAGTTCAGGTAACTCGAGTTCTTGTGAACCATTTGTCGTCCTAAGGGTACCACTCAACTCGTGAAGTCACGAGGAGTACGATGGTGGTTTGAAACAACTCGATTTTTGAGAGATGAAGAGAGTTGAAGAGATGACCGTACGAGTGTACCGACGAATGGAAAAATCCGAGAGAGAGAGGGTCAACGAGATTGGATGTGTGCGTGTGAGTGTGGTCCAGTTGACAACCAAACAAAATCAACAAAATCTTACTTCCAATTAAGTCCAAAAAGTTAGGAAGAAAAATAGATTGGTCCAAAAGCTTAGCCCATTTACACACACAACCACACAACATTCAAGGGCAAAATCGTCATTCCATGCCATCGATAAAAATAATTCGGGACGGGCTGTCACACCAGGCGTCGGTGTCATCAGCCTTATCGATGGTGCTATCTATTAGCTCCAGGCATGGTCACCGCTGCCCCTGCATGCCCGACACACCATCGACATCCACTACTAATGCCTCGAGGTCACAACAAGGTAAAGTTTAATAAAACCCCGCACGTTGATAATTGTTTTTTTCCTATAGTGCCTTGGTGATTTCTCCATATAGATTGTTCTATGTGATATTGGATTGCCTAATGATCCTAGGAGGGTGGTCATTATTTCTTTGTAGAGAACAACGTGTCTCTAAAAATGTTTGTTTAATTTTTCTGCTTAATTCTGAGTTTTGCTAGTTTAATTTTGTTCAAAAATTTGAGCTCCAGCTGCTCTAAGTTTGATCTTTAGTTATTTAGGTAAGCTCCAGCTGCTCTAAGTTCAATCTTTAGTTATTTAGGTAAGTAGAAAGAGAATGTGTAAAGCGGACGTATCATTGTGCTTTTCAAATGCATATGCTTCGATGAACTGAATGTAATTGTTGTTTACTTATGCAAATCGTGGAGTTGGATTGTATTTACATTTTGTAGTGCATACAATGTTGGCAAAAGTACAAACCTTACAAGGAATACCAAATATGAAATATGATAAGAATTTGATTATTTGTTATTTTAGGTTTAGTTTGTTAAGTTATGTCATTTAAAGATTAAAAAGTTATTATATATATATATATATATATTGTTTATTGTTCTCATCATTTTGAACCTATTATTAAACAGTTGTGATCATTCTGTTTGGATACATATATTGTTTATGTTATTTTCAGGGTTTTGGGAAATGTTTTAATTATAGGGAGGTTATGCCGAAATTTTAGTAGGATTTGTTATTAGTTTTGGGTTAACGTTAATTTTATATTTCTTTGTAGCCAAGAAAAACACCCGGGGACCTTGTCGCTAGTTGAACACGGCGAAGATCACCCGGGTAACCAACGGACGTATCACTATTGGATACAACGACTGGCATCAGGCTGCACCAACGATGGAGCATCATAGCACATTGACCCACAACATTGGTCACATCGTTCGGACCTATTGCCCTATGCAATGGAAGTCTTGGAAGGTGATGCCAGACGAGGTGAGGACGAAGGTGCGCGCACAGTTGTCGGTAAGTATCCTACCTTTTAATTGTTTTTCCTTCAAATTTTATGTATTTATATTACTTAATGTATGTAATTAATTTGTTACATTGCAGACAAACTACAATTTCGAGGACATCAACAACGATATGTTGGCGTACGTCAACAAGCTCTTCTCTGAACGGTATAAGCAATGGAAGAGTGACCTGCACCAATATTTTGAGACATTTGATGATTCGCAAGTCACTCTTGAGGAGGGTTGCTCGAAGGAGTTTGAGGGCCGGGAAGATAATTGGGTGTCTATGTGGTATTTTTTTATATTAAGTTTAAAATTATTATACGTTTCTTACTAATGTTTATTGATTTTTTTTATATTTCATTTAAATTTGAACTAATATGTTTATTTTTTGTATAACAGAAGAAGGCAAAAGCCAATAAGAGCAATAGGGAGAAGAAGACTCTTCTCTACCATTCTGGTTCGAGGCCCTTTTCATATAGGATGGAGGCGCAACGACGGGTAATAATAAAGTTTTTTATATTCAATTTTTAATATGTCATTAATATTAAATTTTTTTTTCGTACTAACATTTTTCTTCTCTTGTTCTATTCAGAAGGGTTCAAAATTACCGAAGATCGATGTCTTTAGCGACATTTATCTTCGACCCGGGGATGAGTTGGCCAAGTGCCTTCATGTAAGTATTCTTCAATTTTAATTATTATCTTACGCATTCAAGTTTCATGGTTATTATATAAATGTTATAATTAATATTTGATGTTATATTACATAGGCGACGATGATGGAGAAGAGGCAATTGGTTCTTCAGGAGTCCACCTCCCAGCTTCCTCCCGAGACTCTGCTTGAGTCTGTGGATCCCCAAAGGATGCGAGGTTTCAGATCTTTACGGAGACCTTGGATCAGACTCTCAGGTGGAGGCTGGGGACATATTGTAGGGGGACGGGGAATGCTCGGCGGGGGGAACCTAGAGCCCTTTCATCATCGCAATCAAAAAGTCAAGTGACAGCTTTGACAACATAGGTGGCCAACCTTAGGACTGAGCTCACCTCGTATAGGAGCCAGATGTCACAGATGTAAGACATTCACGTTCAATTATAGTATCTCCTAGCTCATCATCATGTAGCCAATCATACTGAAGCCTTGGCAATATAACCAACCACCTTGAATCCTCTGGATCTTTAATGTAAAACATCTACTTCACTTGACTAGCAAAAACAAACTATCTGACTTATGTTCAATTTTGTTAAGGTTAATTAATTTGATTTCAAACTTTTCTAATCAGATGACACTTTTATTTTCAACCCAATCACACTTAATGACCACATGCGTGAATATGTTATAATTAAGTTCCCATATCTCTTGAATCACCCTATAAAAAGTCATATCCGCAATAACATGATTCTTATCGTTAGCGCTTCAAATTTGCATTATATTAGCCACTATGCTTACTCCACTGTTACAGGCCCTCAGCCAGTCTGTCATTCGTTTCCTGGATCTTCGTCCCCTGTCGACATTTGAGCCCCTCCAACCCGAGCATGCCCACACCTCTGCCCATTCGACCTCTGAGCATGTCAACAACCTTGAGACCTTCTAGCCGCCTTCGCATGACAATCACGTAGATTACGCCGCATTATTTTCTTAGTTTTTTACTTTCTTACTTTTTAAACATTTTTCTTGTACATAGTACATACATTTATATTAATTTAAATATATTATTTTTCTCTTAATTACATTTTTTAATTGCAATTTAATTTTATTACCAAAAAAAAATGCAATTTATTTTTCTTACAAAATTAAAGAAAAAAACAAAATGTAAAATTAAATTAAAAAAAAATATTTTTATTTTTGCACGACGAAAACCTTCATCTCGCAAAACTCAAGTGCCAAACTAGGTTTCGTCGCGCAATAATAAATTGTCGTCACGCAAAGTTTAGAGAGACGAATAATAGTCGTCCCACGTATGTATCCTGGTATTTTGTGTGACGAAAACATTTGTTCCTAAAAATTTTGTGCGACAAAGGGTAAACCGTCACGCCGTGTTTTTGCAACCAATGATGTTTTTCATCGCGCAAAGTCTTTCTTCATGATCTTTGCACGACGGATTCTGTGCGACAAAGTTTCTATCACGCTAAAGTTCGTGCGACAGAAATACACTTTGCGTGACCAACTTTGGTTCGTCATGCAAATAGTAAAACGTAGTAGTGCCTACTAGTGTAAGGAATCCAATTCCACCAATACAAGGAATTGAATTCCAAAATATATGTGAGCCCCACTGCTTTTTTGATTTCTCAATGTTTAGTAAACACCGGAGTGTTCCGTAATCGGAATCTAATTCTACACTTTCATTCTGATTACGGATACGTAAACATGCCCTTGGTGTTTTGTTAAGCATTTCGATCGGTGCCTTTTGTATTCCTTTGCATTTTATGTGTTTCTTTGCATTCAGCCAGTTTTGTTTGCATGTATGCATGGTTATGGAATAATGGATAACGTATATAATCCATAAAAATGATCGTTTCATGGGATTCATTGCAGAAGAGATTTCTGATGCATGGGACAGGCATGTGATTTGCAAAGCCTTTTCTTTCTCCGATACGTGAGATTCAAACTCTCAACGCTTCCCTTTACTGATCTTTTATTAGTTTAATGATCTTTTAAAGAGCATGATCAACATCTTTAGTTGGGTACATATCAGATTATCAGTTGTTGCTCTCAGTTTTTAATCCTTTGCATGCATATCTTTATTACAGTACTGTTTTGTGTTGAAGTTGTGGACCTAATTGCATGTGATTCCATTTTCCTTTGTACGTATTAAGACAAGACTCCCAACTGTGTAAAGTTTTGTCCCTCCAACACCAAAGTTGGCTTCCTGGCATTCTTTGATGAGTCGGCATATAACCTGCCATTTATAAACAACGATAGAAACAACTGATTAGGGGAGATAGAGAGAAAGAGGCAAAATAAGCATATGAGCCTAACTTTTTGTGGTTCAAGGTTTCATTCATATATCACTCTTGCAATCCACGACTATTAAGACAGCTAATTACGAGGATTAATTCTATTATTTCAAATTTAGGTAATTTTTACGAGGATGACAGAGGTATAGACATAAAGCCTAGACTTAAAAGAGTGTACACCACAAGGACAAGCTCTAGACAACAAATTTAAAGAGCAACTATTCATTTACTATTACAGAGAAAAGGAAGAGAGAGCAACTGTTCTTTTTTTATTTTAACAAACTTTAAGCCACTAGATACTACAGTCTAGTGGGTTTTTTTTTTTTACTTGTAAGTGAGAAATCTTAGCTTCGATTCTCGTCAAATATGAATTTGAACCATATTATTACTAACCCATTATGAATTTAAGTCATCCCTTTCCCATGTAGATATTATCGTTTGATAAGGGAAAAAAAAACTTCGAATATTTTATTACTCATTAAAAATTCAAACCAAATCCGCTCTTTATCTAAAACACGGATTTGGATCCTCTCCTGAGCTCAGTCTCCTAAGCCTCCTGAGCAAATCACACGAGTCGTTGGATTTTGATCCAACGGCTACAAACAAGGGGTTCCTCTAAAAGTTATAATAATTGTGGTCGTTAGATTTTGTTTGTAGCCATTGGATTTTGATCCAACGGCCATACGGCCATTATGATTTGCTCAAGAAGCTCAGCAGGCTGAGTTCCAGAGATGATCCAAATCCCAAAAACACCTTCTCTCTCTTCCTTTTTTCCATGGTTTACGGGTTTACCATTTAGCATATAACAGTTCCTCTATAATTTAAAGAACTTTAACTGTTGCAAAGATCCATCATGTTTTTTTGCTGGAAAAAACAAACAAAAAAAGAAAAAAAAAATCATCATACTTTATATGCAAAATTTAATCATAATTTTTCGAACTCAAAAATACGTTTCATATATATCTTCAATCTGTATATATATTGAACATCAAAAACAAAATGAGTATAATATATTGATTATCCTTATCCCAAAAAAAATTTGATAGAACTTGGGCAAGAAATTCCTCCTTGTCCCACCGGTGTAAATAATCATCCTTGGCTGCATAGCACGACAAACGAAATAGTTTTGGCTTTTTATTTAAAATGATCGTGAGATTGGCTAAACTCCTTATTTTTTATTTTTAAGATTTAAAATTGATAGAAATGGTCTATAAAATTATTAACCGTCAATCATTTTGATATGTGAGAAATCTCCGTTAAAGGGTATTTTTGTCAAATCAATTTTTTTCCCTTGAATTGGTGGTTTGTTCAATTTAACAGAGATTTTTTACAGAATAATCAAAATAATTGATGGTAAACATTTTCAGAGGTTATTTCTATTAATTTTAAATCTCCAGGACCAAACGGGACTATTTTAGCTAAAAGGAAATTATTTTTATCAAATCCCTTCTAAATATGATCCAATATTCCAACACATGATTGCTTTGTCGACTTTAATCTTCTATTACAGGTATATCATTTAAGCTACACCGACCTAGTATGATATATTTGTTAGGGCAATTATGATGTTGATTCACGGTTTGTAACTACCAACTCCAGTTGTGTATTTTATTTTATTTTTTTATTATAAGCAATGTTACTCTTCTAAAGTTATTCCGAGGACAAAAAGTAAATTGAAAACGAAACAGTAGAAGCTGAGTAATACCCTATTCAGAATTACAATCTACCACTTGTCACTATCAGAATGCAACAAGAGCATATGACCGAATTAAACAAAGATCAAATCATCAAACAATAGGGAAGACAATCCTTTCCTGATCCACTTTGTGAGGATTCTAAGGATTCCCACATTTTAACCTTTCATCGTACATCGTGCAGTCAGTTTTCATCAGATACTATTTATGTTAATTTTAAATAATAAAAAGGTCAAATGATTTCTAACTGCACGATACATGATGAATGACTATGATATAAAGATCCTTAGAATTCCCACAAAATGGATCCGGATGGAATCCAATTCCAAACAATAGTTCAATGTGAATTTTTTAATATTCTTTATAATACTGCTACGAAACTATTTATACAACTATATCGTAGATGTTTGAAAGAGATTAAGCCCTTACAGCCTAGGAGCTGGTTAGCAACTTGAAAGTGTACATTAGTAAATTTAAATACTAAACCCGCTATCCAAATAGACAATCTACCACTGTAACAGCATCTCAAGTAATTACGCATAGCAACAAGTAATTGACTTAATATACCGTCAAATGTTCGTTTATCTCCCAACCAATGTTTTAAAAAACTAACCTCGGGGCGCACCTAGGGCGCCTTTGAGGCTAGGTGCTAAGGCTAACACCTCTATTTTGCTGGAGTGGGCGAAAGGCTTCGTTGAAGCTGCGTAGGCACGCCTTAGGGGTTTTTTTTTCTTTTTTTTTATTTTTTTTAAAAAAAAACTCCTAAACACAAATTTTGGGCAGGATTTTAACTACCTCATACCTCTTCCTTGCATTATCGTCTCCCTACCTTTTTCTGATTTTTATTCTTTTATATAATGGATGTGTGTGCTGTCTGTGTGTATTGTTATATATATGCTTATTGTGATTTACATCATCTATTTTAAATATATATATATATATATATATAATATAATATATGTATATATATGTGTGTATTTGTGTTTATAATATATGTGCTTAGGGTAATTATTGATTAATAATCTTCTTCTTTTTTTAATATAATATATGTGTCCGCTTAGTGTATATATTAAAAAATTTAGGTCCCGCGAAGCTTCGCCTCACGCCTAAGCTGGGCTATCCCTCGATCGCCTCGCCCACGCCTCACGCTTTTAATACATTGCTTCCAACTGAGAATCCCAAATTTACCATGAATTTGGGTAAGAATGGCACATCGAACAAAACACAAAAACAACACGCAAGTTATATTTATGTTTTCTGGTCAAGCTGAAAATCATGAAAATGTAAACCAGAAGCGATCGCTTTAGAACAAGACAACCAGTATAAGAAATTGCAGGGAGACAGGTATGGGGTAAGCTTTACTATACATTAACAATCGTACAATCGAAAACTCACAACTGGTTTTTCAACTCATTTGACATCTTTCAATCTTTTCTGGTAAGCTCGTGCTCGTGATCTATAGATGAGGGCCGTTGATTACAAGGGGTAGCCACCCCTTCTCATATCTCTAGTGAAGAAGGGATGTCTTAGCGCTTCCCTAGCCTTGAGGCGCTCTGCCGGGTCGTATCTTAGGAGCCCTTGCAAGAGCTCGATCAAATCACCAGCAGAGTGGTCCACATGCTGCATTATTAGGTTCTGCAACCGATGGATCAAAACAGTCGCAAAGTCAGAAGACTTCATTAACGATCCTACGCAATATGCCTAGCGGCGTTATAATTGGCAGAAATAAGATAAGAGACATTTCAACTTCTTCAACATTACCGGAAGCCGGGGCAACTTGCAAACTGCTCTCATGCTTTCTCTAGAAGTTGCACCGTCAGGCCAATCTAGTCGTGCTCCCCTTCTAAAATATTTGTCAGCACGACGGCTGCAAAAATCAAGAACAGTATATGAGCTCTACACAACATACAAAACGATAGGGGACCGTGTGCAGTACGAATCTTACTCAGCTCTAACCACCATATGTTGTGGTAGTGGGCCCAAAACCCTCTCCATCATGGCAAGATGCTCCAAGTTTTCATGTGTTTGAAAAAGGGCCTCACCCTGTTAAAAGACAATATTGGAGGAAAAACAAGTGTAAAGAAAAAAGCTCTGGCACTCCCTAGGCAGTAAAAACTTATTTTGAACTATAAATAAAACCGACTGAACTATAGATTATCGGCCCATATGAACTCGATGGTACTTACCGAGCAAAGTTCAACAAGTATGCAGCCAATGCTCCATATATCACAAGGATAATTCCATCCAAGTCCTGCAGGTAACATCGGATGACTGTCATCTAAAAGAGTAAAAATATGAAATCAAGATATCGCTTGAGTAGCCTAGAACTGTATTTACCCAAAATGACCTCCGGTGCACGATAATGGCGTGTTGACACCACATAGCTGTGATCCTGATGTTCAAATGTTGTACTCCCAAAATCAATGAGCTTAATGGCACTTGACTTGGGCAGATTCTTGAAATAGGAACCCTCTTTAGTCCAACGTGATAGAAACTTGATTGAAATTAAGGAAAGAAATTAAAGTGTCAGGATTTTGAGCTTTACTAAATTACCAGGCTAAGAGGTACAAGATCTGTAGATGGCTTGGGATGAAAAAATATAATGTAAAATGATGCTGCCAACTTACAAGTTAATGTAATGAGGAACAAAAGTAAAATATAGAGAGACAAGAGACAAAAAGCATGATTTAGGAAATGATACCTTATAGTCTGGCACTTTAATGTAGTCGGCGGACACAAGTAGAATATTCTCTGGCTTCAAATCAGTATGAATAAGGCGTAAATCATGCATAACTGCAAAAACAAACCAGCAAACCATTATATCATCAAATACATGCTATAGATGCATGTCATGCAATAATGTATCATGCCTAGAATTCAGCTTTATACTTAAATGTTTGAGTAACATGTTGCAAAAATTTAGATAAAATGGCAAGAATTGTCCACACACATGCTACAGACTCCAAAAGTTGTCTGCCAAGCTCCCGAACAAGATCAATGGGAAATGAACGATAGCTGTTTTTGCGAAGAAAATCGTATAAGCTAGGTCCAAGCTTCTCAAACACCTGTTGAAACCATTTCAACCCATCCGCAAGTTTTTTTTAACTCACAGAAAATTCAGGCATAAAGGGGCATATACTGCCCTTCCAAACTAATTAAATCAGAAGTACCAATAAATACTTACAATACAAATATGATTACGATAGTCAAACCAATTCCGTATTTGCACACAACTGCAAAGAATAAAACCGCTTATACCACCATCACTTTAAACTTGTACAACCAATAAGGGTGACAGAAATAAAAACATCCTTACCGAGTGCCACCAATATCATGCCTTGCAAGCCTTTGTAGGACATCAATTTCAATCATCGCAGCTTCACGATACTTATGTATGGAGCGGACAATTTTGATTGCCACAAGTTCTTTCTTTTCGTTGTCAATACACTCTAACACTTGCCCAAAAGTCCCTGGAAATTCATAGCCAAAATATTAAAATTTTATTCTGAGTGTAGATTTTTCACCCAAGAAAGCAAGAAATACCAACCCTCTCCCATTTTGCTGAGAATTCTATCTGCAAGTATGATGAGGAAATTGTATCAATAAGTATAATTGATAAGAAAAAAACAAAATTAACCCTATTCAATTCATGAATAATTAACATTTTAACAGCAAACTTGAATGCAGAAACCTAATGTGTGATTCTACGTATGGAAAAGTAAATGTACTGTATCATTAACATACATGTAGATTCCCGTAGTCTATTCACCCAAATTCAAAATTTCAAATTGTGAATCCATACATTTACTTAGGCTACAAAAGCACCTGCACTGTTTATTTAGTAAATGATCATGACATTAGAATCACGAACTTGTATCATGAACATACATGTTGATGAGATACCTTTTCAAAAGTCACAAACCTTGTCAGTTATCCCAATCATGGAATATCTTACGAATACAAACCAATATTCCCAATAAGCCCACATAGTTGCAAACACTAACGAATTACCAACCAAGCAAAAGAACTCAATCAAATTTTCAACATGTGGTAATGCAAAATCACCTCCTTACATATAACAAGACCTACATTACGCACTAGTTAAAGGGACTTACATCGAGGGGTTAGATTTTCTCCGATGCCGAACACGTAATGACCATCTTTATCATCAGGTCTCCATGGAGGGGAAGCATTTCGAGGCACTCCCCCATAAAACATAGACGTGTATGTGTAATTCGGGATCGGCCCATTCCCAAACTCCTGCCCGCAATAAAATGCCGGGAGCAGCTGCAAAACATATTAAGCATTATCAGATAACTGCATTACAGATACATATACATAATTCAACAATCTCAATTCTAGAACCTAATTACCCAATTCCTAAAATTCAAATTAATTCCGTCCCTAAAGCACAAAAATTTCAAACAATTCCGAATTGAAAATTGCGATTACATAACAAATTTAATAAACTGAAATTTGTGACTACAAAAAATTAAAATTAAAAAATAAAAAAAAATAAAAAAAAACTACGAGAGACAAACCTCGGGAGGAGGAAGAGGAGGGGGCATATCCCATGCTAATCGAGGTCTCTTCCTCGGCCGCTTATCCATATTCTTGTGAGGAAATTCCATTATCCTCTGCGTTTCCATTATTCCCCTAATTTTTTCGCTTCCTCAGCGAAACACAAATTCTCTCTTGAGAGAGCAAAATTTTCAACGAATCAGAAATTCAGGACCTAATTAGGTTTCCGCGAATTTGAAATTTGAAAAATTGAGATAGGATTTGGGAGAAATTGATATAAGATTTGGGGGAATTTGAGAGGGGATTTTTTTGAGCTCTGAAAACCCTAATCTTGGATCTGAAAGCTCCAAACCATGAGATGGGGACGGAAACTAACCCTGGTTAAGGGGTTGGGCTTCGGGTTAACTGGGGAACCAAGACGATAAGTTAACTCTCCGATTTTCCAACCATGGTTAGATAAATGGGCCCCGCAAATTTTGATTTGCTTAGGCGCGTGCGGTCCCCGCGGGACCGGTTTTATGTGTCGTGCGCACCTTTCTGTTGCGTTTTGCTGACACGTGTTGATAAGTGGACCCGAGAAGTCACGCGCATATTCGAATTTTATTGATTTGGGCTTTGTAACTTTTGAACCGACATACAAGTTGTACCAAGAAGCCCAAATGGGTTTTTATTAATTAATTTTATTTTCTTTAACGAAAACTAATAAAAAAAACTTGAAAATTTTGAATTTTAATCAAAATAATAAAAAAAAGTGTAAGTAAATAGTATCAAAAATGATTTTCAGCCAGTTTACTATTTCATCTTCCTATTACTATTCTACCTTAAGCCTTTTTATTTTTATTTTTGTTTTTATCACAAATGGTCCTTGAAATTAACTCACCAAATCAAGATGATCTCTGAAATTGAAAATCGATAAATATAATCCCTGAAAATGGATGTCGGAAATCAATGTGGTTCTTTCATTAAAAATCTGTCAAATTTCTGTTATGTGCTGATGTGACACATAATTAAGTCTCATAATTATAATTAAATATTTTTATAAGAATTACATATATTTAAATAAAAATAATAATTTTTGTTTTTATATAATAAAAAACTTGAAAAATAAAAATGGAAAAACAGAAGAAGAAGATGTATAGCTCATCTTCTTCTTCCCCACCCTCCCGCGCAACCAGTACAACATCACCTCAACCCAGATTTTCGTCATCACCCTCCATTATAGCAGCCAAATTGAAAAGAATGAGAGACAGAGAAATCCCAAAAATCTTTCTTGCCAAATTGATCAGAATGATATATACAGTCGACGACTCAATGCGATGTGAAGTTACACGCAGAAATCAGCTGCATCAAGTGCATAAATTCTTGAGCACATTTCATCAAGAACACACACAAGACGGACATTAGAATAAAACCCACTGCAATCTTGTGTCATAAATATAGAAATTGTGTTCACTCCAAAATTCAAGGTGAATCAGAAATACAAAGGACCATTTTCTAAAACGTACAAATTAGAATAGTTTGTTGAACATTTCACATTTAGTGTGCATTTTTCATTAGATCTGAAACAATCTGAAGAGGGGGGGGGGGGGGGTGGGGGGGAGGTGGGTGGTGTGGGGGTGGGGGCGGGTAGGGGTGCGGATGGGGTGGGGTGGGGTGGGGTTGGGGTGGGGTGTGTATAGCGGTTGCTGGGGTAGGAGGGGAAGAAGAAGCATCAACGGTTCATCTTCTTTTTTTTTTTAGCTTTTTTTAGTTTTTAATTGTACAAAAAGAAATTTGTTTTTTATTAATTAAATATTTTTAATTCTTATAATAATAGTTAATTATACTTGTGAGATCCAATTATATGCTACATCAGCTCATAATAGAATTTTTGATAGATTTTTAATAGATGAATCACATTGATTTGCGACACTCATTTTTAGGGATTACATTTATTGATTTTCAATTTCAGAGACCATCTTGATTGGGTGGATCAATTTTAAGGACTATTTGTGATAAAATTTTTATTTTTTATTTTTAACAAACCTAAAACTTTCAACTGGTGACCTCAAAGTCCAATATGACTGCTTGCTTCTTCAGGTACCTACATAGGCATTCACATCAATTAGACGACGTTGCAATCTTCAGCTAAGAAATTGCAAAGCCAATCCGGCACTTGAAAAACACCCCAGCTATAGGAAGAACCCCCCAAACGGTTAACCAAAGGAAGTGAAAAGGTGAGCAACACGGTTACCCGCTCTCGGGACATAGACATGTAGAGATCGCGTTGCCAAAAGTTGAATGTCATACACAATACACCCGATAGCGCCATCTGGAATCCGTGCTTGCTTCAATATATCGACCAGCACCTTCGAGTCACTCTCAACCTCGAGTTGTTGGTATCCGGCGACACACATGCTCGGATTCAAAAACCAAAACATGAAAGCAGTGTTGAGCATCTTCTATGATGAATTGGATCTATCAATCTGTTGTTTCATTGCAAGAGCTTAGAAGCCTTGTGGCAATTTGACATATCGGTAGGAGATGCTGGAGCCTGTCTACTTACCTGGATTTATTCTCCCTTAAATGCTCTATACAAAATTGTTAACATAGTGAAAATTTCATTCAATTGCAGATGATTCTTATCCCCAGTAACAAATACATGAACTTTGTTTCTGACTTCTATCCAACTGCAGCCTGGAACCCTCTTTAGTCCTTTTTCTTTCATTTCTCTCCGTATTGTTGAGACACTTTGCCATCTCCCAGCTGCACAATGTGCATTGGATACCATAACATACGATGACACATCTTCCGGATCCAAATCCAGGATTTTCCTAGCTGCAAACTCCCCCAATTCCGTATTCGAGTGGATTTGGCAGCCACCAAGCAACGCCTTCCAAAACCCAATACCCGGTTCAAAAGGTAGATTGCAGATGAACTCCTCAGCTTGTGTGAAACACCCCGAGCGCGAGAGTAAATCAACCATACAAGCATAGTGCTCAGGCTTTAGAATGATAGAGTCCTCAGTTCTTGCCTGATTGAAATATGAGTAACCTTCATCGACAAGACCAGCATGATTACAAGCCCACAATAAACCAAGAAGCGTAACGCTATTCGGTCTGCAACCAGAAACCCTCATCCTTTCGAAAAATCCAATGGCTTCCTCTCCTTTACCATTTTGAGCATAACCACATATCATAGCATTCCAAGAAACAATGTTTCTTCCCTCAAGTTTATCGAAAACTAAGAGACTATCTTCCATGCTTCCACATTTTGCATAAAAGCTTATTAATGAATTGCCAATGAAAACATCAAGCTTACCCAAGAACTTGACAGCACAGGCATGAAAGCTCCTGCCCATTCCTAGTGCTGCTATGTTGGCAGCTGCAATGATGGCACATGGAAAAGTAGAATGGGTAGGCACCAATCCATCTCTAAGCATCTCGGCGAAAAGATTTACAGCCTCTTCATTGTGGCCTGTTTGGCTGTACCCTCCAATCATTGCATTCCACGAAACAACATTCCTCTCCGGCATCTCTCGGAAAAGAAGCAGGGCATCTTCAAGCTTCTCCTTTTTCAGGTATGCGCATATCAACGTCGTGTAAGAAACCACATTCGGGTACTGGGTATCTTCGAAAGCTATTTGAGCATCTTGGGTAACGCTCAACTTGGCATAAAGATCCAAAATTGCACTCCCCACAAAGACGTTCGAATGCAAACCCGTTTTTGTTGCACAGGCATGAAGCTGCTTGCCTATTGATAGGTCTCCGAGTGCGGTTGACGAGTGAAAGACAGTGCCGAATGTGAATTCGTTGGGTCTGATATTCAAAACAAGCATTCTAGAAAAGAGATAGATAGCTTCTTCATGACGGTGCTGCCGAGCAAATTGGCCTATTATTGTTGTGGCCGATACCACGCTCAAGTCAGGCGTTTCGTCGAACAGTTGGCGTGCATGCCAGAATGCATCCGAGTTTCTTGCTTTCAGAGAATGGGTATGTGCTTTCTGGGTTTCAGTAAGAAGGGAGCAAGCTGAAGAGTGAGATTTCCTCGGTATCAAGTGAGAGAAAGGGGACCTGCAAATTAGGGTTTTCATGTGTTTGTGTTTTGGCGGGTAATTTTGGGGGTCAAATAGCCATGCGGGAAGGGCATGCTGGGTAGCCTCAGAAATGTAACTTCATGCGTTTGAACGCGTTAAAAATTGGCGGGTTCGGTCCAATTTTTGGCCTAATTGTGGGTGCAACACCCAAAAACATAACGTTAATGAATAGCAAGTGTGCCTCTTTCACTAGAGAAATTCTTGTGCACGGACATCAGTATAATTTTTTTTTACATGGCCATATGTATGTACAACATCATATTAGATTATTAGTGGGATTACGCATGGGCTTAGGTGTTGAAAATGGTAGCGGATATTCTATTTTGTGTATGTGGCCGCATAAGCACGTTGTCCATCATTCATATCTTAAAATTTATTCATGTAAAGGGTACCAAACTCAAACAAAAAGAGGATCCCTCTTTTGTGAGAGGGTTGGACGACTGACGTGATATGAGTGTCAAGACCAAAGAATTTATCTCTATAACACTCAGGGAATTAGTGAGATAGATCGATTGTGAATATTACGCAGAAGATGAGTCAAACAGAAATTATTAAGAGACATGAAAGTTTTCCTACTTGTAATGCAACATAGAAGAAATTACATGCTTTTCCTTTGAGACATTATAAGTGAATTAAAAAAAAAAAAAAAAAAAAGAAGGAAAATCCAATGTTTTAAGTCTAATGATTCCCATTAAAAGAAAAAAAAATTCAAACTAAATGGAAATTGATTACAAAAAAAAAAAATACTTTTGGTACATAATTAATTAAAAATTTTAAATTACATTAATCTATGACATACATTGTTAAATATAATGATTAAATAACCGTAAAAAAAGTCAATAACTGATTTGGTTGTACTGGAATTCAAACCAAATCCAAAAAGCTACACAGTAATTTATTTTATTCAAGATTTGATTTACACCAGTCTCCAAACCCATTACTTTATTCAGAAATTCATTTACACTAGTCACAAAAGTCCATCTACAAAAAAGATTATAGTCTCCTACCACTTCATGATCACAACCTTCTTCTTTTACCAGTTGCAACCTGAAACTGCATGGCATCCGCATTGTTGTTCCCAAATTGCAATTCCATCCCATTGCTCAAACTTGCCGAACCACGAGCGAAATTCAACATAGATGAAGATGGTATCTGAGAAAATCCAGGTGAACTCTCAAGGAATGAAGCAGACCCACTTGACGAAATCCGCGCCGCAAGAAACGAATCAAACTCCTCCTTCTGATCTACCAATGAGGCACAATGATCACCTCCATTAACGAGCGCAGGCGGATTCTTAAAAGAGGGAAGAGGAGGAGGATTTCTCCACTTTGGAAGAGGGGCAACAAGAAGTGTTTGAAGTAAAGGGCCAGTTTCCATCACAGCCTGCATTAGTCTTCCTTTTTTGGGCAGTGGCCTCACTCTAGCAATGTTGTCAATAAGAACTGAACCAAAATCGATCTTCGAACCCACGGGAACAACATTTTTCGTAAACCCCAAGTTGTTCGAATCCGGAAAGTTTGGATTAGGCTGCAGGCCTGGGAAGGAGATAGAAGAACCCAAGTTGCTGTTTGTGGGATATGAACCAAAGGCATGAAAGTTGTAAGATTGGGAGGGCACAAAATTACTATCTGATTCCTTGAGCATAGGAGGGTCTAGGGTTTTTTGGGGGATCGGGTTTTCGATATTGAGTTGTGGTGAGAAGATTGAAGTTTGATCATCTAGTATGGATGATGGCACTAACTTATTCACAAGTTTCTGCAACTGGGTTCTTGCTTCATCTCTTTCTTGGCAAGTAATCTGCCAGAGTTGAAATAACTGCTTCATGATTTCTTCGTTCTTGCTCACCTCCTCTTTCGCCATCATTTTCACTGTATCTAGTTCGTATATTTTGCAGAGAAGCTTGTGTTTCAGTTCATCAACGCTCTGTCAGACATCAAAAAAGATTGAAGTTCAGAAATATGTAAAAACCCTAATAAACATGCAACCAGATGAAAAAGACCTGAAATCATTGTAAATTTTGAATAAAATCACTCACATTTTGATCACTCGAAATGTTAACCATGCTCCCCCCCCCCTCTCTCTCTCTCTATCTCTCTCTCTCTCTCTCTCTCTACACACGGACACAAAATAAGAGAAACAGACTTGCAGAATAATTAAATAGAATAGGGAAATGCAGAGACACAAAAAGGGTAAAAAATGAAGAGGCAGCAAATGGTAGGAAGAGTATAAGGTACGTTTAAAACCTTCTTAAAATAACCACATTTGGATTTGATCAAAAAATTACAAAAAAGAATTACCAACTGCATTATAATAACATTCGTTGTCTCACTAAGAAAAACTCACCGTAGTTAAAGGGATTCTGTCTGATCCCAAAACATTAATCTCTCAATCTCTCACTGTCAATCAAATATATGGTTTGCTGTTCTAATTAGTGATTAGGTCAAAAAATAGACCCAGTTCTGCTAATGCACCTTGATTAGTGGTATCTTGACACTACTATATATCAATCGTTTAGCTAGCATTTCTTTAATTTTGGTAAGTTGTATCTCTTTATAATTAACGACAAAATAAAATAGTTGAAAAGATTACCTTTACACACACAAACTAACCATAAAATTTTAGATTCAAAATTCTTGTATTCGAGCGGTTGTAATTAGTAATCTAATCCAAATTATGAAGAGCGGAATTCAAACTTAAGTGTATATGAGAGAACATGTTGCTCTAACCAGTATGGTTGCGCCTAAGCATGTTGCTCTAACTGGTACGACTACACCTTAACGCAACACATCTTAAGAAGTGCATAGCGGCCATGATTAAAAAAAAAAAGACTTCTCTTATGCGCGAGACCACATGTGGAGAGGCTAGTATTCAATAAACTTACCACATAGTCATGTGGTCAAGTACATTCAGTTTCTCCACCCTTGTTGAATGAAGTTATGGCATATTTACTTAAAAAAATGGGGGAAGTAAGAAATTGGAGAACCTAGAAATACAAAGAAAGTAAGGAAAGAGAATCAGATCAACTAGCACCCTAGTTGGTCTGATTTTTAAGTAATTAATTATGGATTTTCAGGGAGAGCTCACCAATTTTCAAGTCCGGAAGTGTTAATATAAACGCGAAGAATCCAAACACCAAGATGTTTCAATTCTTATTCCATGTTCTTAAACATGTACTATCCATGAAAAACCATTACACTGCTGCATAATTTAGCCATTCCTTGAAGTTGATAGATTGTGATCGCACCAAAATCTAGAAATACCAGAAACCATGAGAATCTAGTTCATGTAATTTAAGGAGTAATACATGAAAGATTTGCAGACCAAAAGGTAAGTCTTTCATCATCAGATAAGATATTGTCCCTTGATCACAATTCATAAAGCAAAGCTTAGATTTGAGAAGCAATTTATGTTCTTTCTTTTTAACAAGTAAAACAAAACAGAGTGAATTAATTAATAACTCATCAGATGGTTTAGACATACAGTAAATTTTTATGCAGACTAATACGTATTGCTTTCTGAGTCAAGAAATGGACGTTATTGTTATCTTGTTTCAACTGTCATGTGCCCACCTGGTAGCCTAAAGCAGATAAGGAAGTTGAAAGTCCGTGAGAAATTCATGCATGAAAGGAAAAGTGCCAACTGAAAGTCTGACATGGTTGAAAGATTAAATGCTTTGTCATGGCTGGTCCATGGGTAAGGTAAAGCGCTATACTTAATTAGCCTATTTCGGCTAAGAAAATTGCGTTGTGTTAATGAAAGAGGTTGGGATTTCACCTCAAAATTAATTAGTAATAGGAGGATTGAATCAGCTGCTTATAAATCTTTACAAGGTTTTAACTTTCTGATATGAGATAATTCTTTACATCTTCAAACGTCTCTCACGTGCAGCAAATTTGAAGCATAACACATGAACAATTGATGAAGAAAGTTGATATTTCACCTTAAAATCAATTGTCATTAGACTCATTACAAAGAGTGTGCAACTTCTTATAAACCCTTACAAAATTTCTTAACCTTCCGACCTGAGATTATTTTTCACATTCACCCAATTAGTTCATTTTTCAATTGGAGATACACACACACACATTACAGAGTGTGCAACTTCTTATAAACCCTTACAAAATTTCTTAACCTTCCGACCTGAGATTATTTTTCACATTCACCCAATTAGTTCATTTTTCAATTGGAGATACACACACTCTAAAATGAGGTTTTAGATCACTTTACAATTATTGATTTTATTCCTGTTTTAATGTCTTATCTTTTATTTTATAGAAAAACTAATGAAAATAACCTTAAAATTTTGAAAAAATTAATGAAAAGAGATTCAAAATTTTGAATCTTAAAACTTGAATCTTAAAAAATACTTTAATAAATTTATTTAGTGATTAGGATAAAAATAAATAATAAAATATTAACAAAATTACAAATGATTCTGTCTTGGGTTCCCACTTGGTTGGCTGCCTGCTTTGTAGCCACATGCGTTAAAAATTACCATAAAATAGGTTGTTGCGCTCCTTTTTCAAACCTGCTGCCCCCTCTCTTTTCTCTATTCTCCTCTTCGTCCGTATGTAGCCAAGGCTTACCAGATTGTCTCCTCTCTCTCCTCTTTCATCCTTCTCAACCCCTATATATATACATATATATATTTATGTTGCATAAAATTTTATTAAGGAAAACAATTAAGGATTAAGTACTTAAAACCCCCCAATCTTTTGTTGACATTTCAAATTGGCATCAACTTTTTTATACATTCTAAACAAGTATCCAACTTATTGAAAATCTCACATCTGTAAGTCCTAATTAAATTTCTCTTAAATTAACTAGGCTTACTTTGTCTCTAACATCAATAGAATGTCATGGAAGCATGACCTACACCAAGTAACAGTCACACCACCCCATTTAGGCCATCACCTCGAAATCCAACGCATAACCACAAACTCCACCCTACAACTCAAGCCGCCAACATCAAGAAGAAGGTCCTAAGGTTGCCGAAATATTATGGACTATCATGATACGAGCACCACCATCTTCACCACCCACAAAGAAGAACTGGAAGTTTTACTATTAAAAAATCGGCGAATGAGGAAATCAATATGAGTAGAAACAAGCTCCTTGAAACCCTATGCGAATTCTTAACCCTCTCTTTTGTTAGGAGATTTCCGGATCTTCATTTTTGTTTTCCATTTTATTCGTGAATTTGTTTTTTATTTATTTATTTTTTTCATCTTTCTATCTTTTTTGGAGTTATTTTATTATTATTTTAGTGCCCAAGTAAAAAATAAGTGTGACCCATTGTTGCCACATGTTCATTTAATGAAAAATTAACAGGGAGTTAACGAATCTAAAATTTTCAATAGGTGGGTACTTGCTTGGAATGCTTAAAAAAGTTGAGACCAATTTAGAATGACACTAAAATGTTAGGGGGTTTTTGGTACTTAATCCTATTGGATATTTGATTGGGTATTTCAAAATACAACTCATTAGTCAAAGCAACTCATTAGTCATGTTAATATCATTCTTAATGATTTCTTTTAATCTTAATTGAAGTTTTATTTGCAAACTAAAACTGACGCATTAAAGGAGTTATAATGTTGGGGCTCTTAAATCACATTTTATGTTTGAAGATTCCAACTTGATTAACCCATTAATTGGGGCAATTATTTAGTATAACGTTTTACACCATTTTGATTTCTTATAAATATTCTCTTCTATTCCTTTTTCAAATATGAGCTCCTAGTTTGCCATCTATCCATTATTGATTCTTCATTCTTCCAAGTGATATCTTTCAAGTTTTATATACCAAAGGAAAATCAAGTTGTTCATCCGATCCAAGTATTGCAAGTGTATGCTTACAAGGATCATAAATTGTTGTATCCTGGAGGGTAGGGCACCATAACCTGCTACACCAAGACATTGTCTTAGAGGGACGAAATCTACTCTTAAGGACAGTGATTACACGCCTTAACCTAAAATCTTATTCTAATCAAGCATGGACGAAGAGCATTTCTACCCTACAAAAGATAAGTATTTTATTGCATTTGGTTTATTTTATTTGATAAATTGTGGTAATCATATTGTGATATACTAATATTATTTTTATATATTTGTTGTAGGAGAAGTAGTATCCGTATCACTGATATTTCCAACAAATCCAACAATTAATTGTTCCATTTATATGGTGTTTCATTTATATGGTTACTACCAATATAAATGAAAAGCGACGATAACGAATTGATTAATGTCAACATAAAACTGATTGGTCAATTAGGAGAATCAATTTCGTTGATTAATGTCAACATAGAACTAATTGGTCAATTAGAAGAATCAATCCATGACGAATTAGATGAATTAAATAGTGTGATATGACGCCTTGTGGCACAAGGTTTCTCTCATGAGTCATGTGATTGATTGCAGCATTACAAACATGGTTGTAATATCTCTGGGATCCTAATACGAAGCCGACATGGAGTTTCCAAAGGACTTACATGTACCGATTCAAATAGCTCTAGACCACAAGAACACCCTCTCATTTGATGAGGCCTTCACTATCCGGATGCAGAATTATCCGAGCGGATGTGGTATACCCGTTTAAGTGAATATTTGATCAATTAGGGATATATGCCCCTGCGTGTTCAAAATCCAAAATGGCTAGAGTTGAGAAAACTAACTGTAGACATTGAAATTTCGGTGAAATATATGTTGACCAATAATTAAAATTTCAACGTTCACGTATCACATAAATTTTACACATATCATGTAACTCAACAAAAAATCAAACAAAATCAGAAAAGTCATCAAATAAGACATGTGTCAACACTTGGTAGAAATGATTTATTTCATCTGAATATTATATTCAAAATTAGGCCTTGAAAAGGTCTATGAATAGAAGCCAATTTCATTCATTTCACTTCACCAATTCACATCACATCAAAACCTTGAAGCTTTGAAACTCTAAAGCTCTTAAGCAAATCCCAAAGGATCAAGAAAGCCCTCTTCATTCTTCGTCAAATCCTCCTTCAAGATCAAGCCCTGACGGCTCTTGAAGAAACTTCTCTTAACCTTCAAGATCAAGCCCTGACGACCCTTAAAGAAAGTGTTCATCGTTCATCATCTGTTCATCCTAACATCAAGCCCCAACGGCCCTTTGGATCAACAACATCAACAAATCCACACATCCATTCTTCAAGATTAAGCCCAAAAGCCCTTGAAGATCTGTTCATCAAGATCAAGCCAAAGGCCCTTGAAGATCCGTTCATCCTGAGATCAAGCCCCGACGGCCCTTTGGATCAACAAGATCAACAAATCCACACAATTGTTCATCCCTAGATCAAGCCCCAACGACCCTTTGGATCAACAGCTCATTCACAAATCTACACCTTACGAAGATAGAATCAGATGATCAAATTGTAAAAGAGATTGTAACCCTAAAATTAATACAAAATATATTTTGTACATGTGTTCTTGTTTTCGGAAAATTCGTGTTTACAAATTTGGCACGCCCAGTGGGACAATTTCTACCTCTCATCTCTTTCTCCGTTAAGGAATCCGAACACACCTCAAAATCCATGGCATCAAACAAGGGACAAGTCATTCTAACAACCACCAAGGGAAGGATCTTGAGCACTTCCGGCATAAACGGACAATCCATTGGCTCCACAACCGCTCCTCAGCATGCCGCTTCAAAGTTGGTGCAACTAAGGGAGCAAGGGGAGCATGCTGCTGAGCCGCACAAGATAACATCCCAAAACGGCCAACGAGGTTCTTAGTCAGCACCCTGGATGTCTGAAGGAAAGTCATGTCTATTAGTTGCAGAAGTCATGACCATCGGCGTTACCTCCACTGAAAAACAACTAGCTCAAATAAGTGAAGCAATTGCAAAGCTCACAAGGACCGCAGAGGAGAAAGACTTGCAAATCACTGCATTCATCAACCGATTTGATCCATTAAAGAGAGAAGCCGACGAAGAAAAGAAACCTTTGGTGGAGAAAGTCGAGGAGAAGCCAGACCAAGCAATGACACTCATAGGTTATCTTTCCATACAGCATATCCAGGATATGATTGCCAACACCGTCAAAACACAGGTGGGAGACACTTCGCATGATGCACTACTGTACTCAAAGCCATACACCAAGAAGGTTGATAACTTTCGGATGCTGACAGGTTATCAGCCGCCAAAATTCATACAGTTCGATGGAAAGGGAAACCCAAAGCAACATATTGCCTATTTCATTGAAACTTGCAACAATGCTCGAACGGAAAGAGACTACCTCGTCAAGCAGTTCGTGTGCTCGCTAAAAGGTAACCCCTTTGACTGGTACACCGACCTCGAGCCCAAGTCTATCAACGGTTAGGATCAGCTAGAAAAGGAATTCTGCAACCGCTTCTACAACAATCGCCGCATTGTGAGCATGCTGGAGCTCACCAGTACGAAATAGTGGAATGATGAACCTGTCGTCAACTACATCAATAGATGGCGTTCATTAAGTCTGGATTGCAAAGATCGGCTTTCTGAAACCTCCGCCATTGAGATGTGCGTTCAAGGCATGCAATGGGGACTACACCACATCCTTCAAGGCATTAAAGCACGAACCTTTGAGAAGTTAGCCACCCGCACCCATGATATGGAGTTAAGCATCGCCCATCATGGGAAGAAAGAACCGATCGCCAACTACAAGAACGACAAAGTTTTGGGGCCAAAGGTGGATAAGGCTGCGTGGAAACCCACCAAGGAAGCAATGACGGTCAACACAGCTCCAGTCAAAATCTCTACACGAGGCAAGGCGATTCAAACCAAAGCTTTTCGTGATCAAGAGATGCGTAGACGCATTTTGAAGGAGCTGGAGGAGAAGACTTATCCATTCCCTTACTCTGATGTGGTGTTGAAAGACTTGCTTGACAAAAAGGTGATCGACCTACCTGAGTGCAAACGGCCGGAAGAGATGAATCGTACTAACAGTCCAAGGCACTATAAATTCCACCGTTTCATCAGTTATCCAACGGAAAAGTGTTTCGTGCTGAAAGATCTCATCATGAAGTTGGCTCAAAAAAGAATCATTGAGCTAGATCTTAATGATGTAGTGAAGTTAAACTATACCACCGTCACTTCTGGCTCTTTCGACTCAAAATCTTCACCTCAACCGCTAGGGGCATGCTCCAAATCCGTGTTAGTCAAGTCAAGTGAAGTTGAAGGATGGACTCATGTCATTCCATAGAAAATGCACAAGAAGCATACGTCTCCTCCACAAGTTCACCAATCGGAAAGGGGGCAAAGTAGCTATCGTCAACCTTCAAAGCCACATGAAAATGTTGAAGATGATGAAATTGTGACACGAAGATCATCCGTTGCCATCACGATGCGCGATTTCTTCCCCAGAGACTTATTCAATCACTCGGTCAAGACTCCTTGCTATGAAGATTGCAAGGAATGCCTCTCCAAGAACGTTTGACAAATTCACAAAGCTCTTCATTCACACGAGCCTAAAAGGCGACAACAAACGCTCATTGCCTGCACGAGTTAAAACTGCAAATGACACCAAGACGATTTTTGCCTGCACGAGCTGAAACTGCAAATGGCACTAAATCAACACCAAAAGCTCCTTGTCTGCACGAGCATAAAAGGCGACAACAAAAGCTTCTGGCCTGCAAGAGCATAAACTGCATACAGCATAAAAAAAAAACATATGTATTTGAACTACGTTATGACTTGATCTCTTCTTTGGAGGGGTATGTAAACAGCTCGAATATTCAATTTCAAGTTCAGTCACATCAAAATAAAGGTTTTATTAAAAGAAAGTCAATTTCATTACAAATTAAAAAAATAATATTACAGTTTCTTCAAAAAAAAAAAAGGAAATATATACAATATATATACAAATCCAGGCCTTCATCAAAGGCCAAAGGCAGTTCCTCCTCCATAGCCCAAAATCCACTTGGACCCAGCTCTCCATTTTACAAAAACCTAGAGATCGGCTAGTTTTGCTGGTTGGACAAGCAGCCCACTTGGCTCATTCTTCTCCTATGTCTCTTAGCCACGGCTTGCTCTCATCGCCGACCTAAAGTGTGTCGAGTTGCACATCGTTGTCCCTCCTTTAAATCCGTCTGCTTCCTCAACAGCATCTAAACGTTTCCTCCAACCTCAGCTCCAACTCCATATCCAGCTTCTCTCGGCTCGATCAAGAATCTCACGAGCATAAATTTGGCTGATAATTTCCTCAAACGGAGGCGTTCCAGATCTTCCACCTATAACCAGTAGCTTATCCACGTGCATTCCCCCGACCTCGAGTGGTGGTTTCATGGCCCGCTGACCCACCAGCCCTTGATGTGCCACTTCTCCTCACTCCCACATACGCAGAGCACAAAGTTGCAGCCACCACAAATGATGTTGAAGCTCTAGATATGGAAAGCCACGTCATCGCCTTTCAGCTCCTCGTTTTGGTCTTTTCATCTCCAGCAGATGCGGGCTCGGTGGGAGTAAACTATGGCAGAATCACATACAATCTGCCGTCGGTGTACAAGGTGGTGCAGCTTCTGAAATCCCAAGGCTTGGAGCTGGTGAAGGTTTTCGACTCCAACCCGGCAGTACTCCAAGCCCTGTCAAGATTCGACGACGACATAGTTGTGACCATGGCTGAGTTGGTGTGCGGAGCTTTTCTCTCCCTCTTCCTCGACGAAAACGCCACAAGCAGAAAATAACATTAAAAAGACACCAGCTACTAGGTTGCTTTGACTTCAATAAAAGGTTGCATGATTTAAGCCTTCTTTCTTTCCTCCACCACAAGCAACAAACGGACAACAGTGCAGTGACGGTGTAAAACAGCAGGTATTGTAGCGATTGTGCAATGGTCGCGCAGTGATAGTGCGATTCCATATATATATATATATATATGTATGTATGTACATGAACCCAGAGAAGCATATGAAGTACGGTGACTGTGCAAGTAATGGTCCAGTGACTGTGCGAGTCTGCATGCAAAAAAGGATGCAGACGAAGAATCTCATCGAGGAACCTAGAGAAGCGAATAAAATGCAGCGACTATGCAAATAATGGTGCGATGACTGTGCAAAGAGCAATCCGCATGCAATGAAAAATGTAATAAGATGAATGTGCAAACAATGATCCGCATGCAGAGAATAATGCAAAGAATAGTGCAATACGGTGACTGTGCAAGTAAAAATGGTCTGCATACGGTGCAGCAAGGAACCCAGCAGTGTCAATCTACCATACTCGTCATCAGAACATGTACATGCACATAAAAAGAAGGTGTAAGTTACTGTTAGCAAGTCAAGAAGTAAAAGGAAAAGAGGTGGTGGTGACAGAATTAATGAAAAGAAGAAAATAGGGGAAGGATGGTGCATGACGCCACCTTGGAAAAGTATAATTAAAAAAAAAAAAGGAAGTAACACATTTTAGTGAGATGTATGTTTTATCTGTATTTAGCACAATACACCGAATTAAAAAAAGCATGTCAATTGATAGCTTCGAGAAATTACCAAAAAAAAAAAAAAAAAGGAGAGAAAGGGAAGCCTTCACAAAGGTTACTCACGTGACGCCACAGTACTTGGCGGAACTCCAAGGAGAAGAGGCACCAGAGGTTGATTATTCAGAGCCTCAATACTTGGTCAAGCTCTAGATGACAAAGGCAAAAAGTGTCTTTGGAGTACAGCCACAAACCTCTGATGGTCACTTTGAATCCGACCTTCAGAATCTTGCAGCTGATCAAGTTTTCTCTTCATGCTCGTCGAATAATTATTTGCAAGCAGGTGCCAATCTCTATTCTCGCGCTTGAGCTGTCTGATCTCTTATTTAAGATTTGCCACCTTGGCCATCAATGATTCAACTTGGCAAGTTCGAGCAAGCAAACGTTAGCCCATATTAAACACAGAGCATGTGCACTGAACACTGAAAGCTAGGGAGTCTTGAACAGCCAACTCATCAGTTCGTCTTGAAAGTAGCCTATTATCTTTAGGAGTAAGGAGGTTCCTAGCTACTACCTGAGCCATTGTTACATCCCTTATCACGGAGTCTTCAACTATAAGAGGGTCATTCGAAGATAAGAATGATGGACGCCATATATTTCCCTGATGCGGCATGCCTGTATCGCTCCCGAGACTCAAATCTAAGTAGATGTTAGATGGGTAGACCATTTAAAAAAAAAAAAAAAAAAAAAAAAAAAAGGTAAAAGAAAATGATTAGATGGAGTAAAATCTCAAAAATACACTAGAGACAACTTTCACGAACGGCAATCTTCAAAGTGTGCATCTTGAATATGATCAATACCTCTATAAAAGGAGAGGCAATGCAGCCACCAATCCAAAAATGGAAGAGACACCACTCTCCGAATTTCAAAAGCTGGATTTTCCTGCATAAAATCCGTAAACACTTTTCAGACGCAACCTTAGCTTGTCAGATAACTCGTGCAACTTTGTCAAAGATCTTTGACAAAGTTGAAAACGCATGGAGTTCACTATTCCAACTACCACACTTTTGCCAATAAGCGTGGGTAACAAAGCCACACCCGCCCCACTACCTGCTATTAAAATCCTTATATATGTCAACATTCATCCTCCACGGCAAGGCACACTTCCAAAACGCCTGGCTTTTCTATGCATCTACAACCAAACCTCTCAACATACTCAATTTTCTTCCTCCCTAAAAACACCTCTTCTACTAGGTCACACCAGAGCAAAAGTATCTCATATCATTATGGTCGAAAGCAAGAGTATCTCAAAGCATGCATTCTCCATGTCATTTCCTTTATTCTTGTTATTCCCTGCAAGATAAGGAGAAAGAATGCAATCAGTCGGTATTTGGAATCAAGCTTCCTATCAGGAATCGACTGTCTGGAACCCTTTGCCTGATTGCTTACCCAGCACTGCTCTCAAGTACACATCTTAAATTGTTGAGGTACTTCCAAAGAAGATACCAGATGCTTGGATAACGGATAAGGCAAATGGAAACGGTAGATCGAAGCATGTGGAGACAAGCGCAACAAATACATTTGCTGATTCATCCACTACTTCTTCAAAAGAAAAAGTATCTCATATCATCAAGGGTGAAAGCAAAGGTATTTTGTATCATGTTTTTTTCCTCTTTTTTTTTTTTTTTTTGCCTTTGCTCTTGCATGCAAGACAAGGAGAAAGAAAGCAATCAGTCAGAACCTGAAATCAAACTTCTGATCTGGACCTGATTGCCCAGAACCTTTACCTGATTGCTTACCTAGAATTGCTCTCGAGTGCTTGTCTTCAACTGTTGGTGGGTCTTAAATTTCCTCAACAAATACTCCAGGACAATTGATATAATGTTGGCTCTTTACACTGAAGCTGCCAAGCATGGGTGAGTCACTGAGAAGTGATGCTTTGAAGGACCATTTAAATGTGTTGATGCACAAAATCGGCGAGGACTTTGGTACAACAAAAAGTGTCAAGTTTGTGACCTTCGCTAGATTGCTCTGGTCATTAGTGTGGATAAGTATGTAAATGAATAAAGACAGAGAAGCAAACAACACAAGATGTACGTGGTTCACCCAGATTGGCTACGTCCATAGAGTAGAGGAGTTCTCATTAGTTGTGAAAGGTTTACACAAATACATAGGTTCAAACTCTCTTTTAGTGAGTTCTAGTGAATAGTTTAGTATAAATGACATTAGGGATTATTGTGGGAGAATGATCCCCTTTTATAGAAGAGAGTTTCTAGCTTTGTTCTGACATTGACACATGTCGTGTTGTGATTGGCCTCTGATATCGACACGTGTCGCGCTGTGATTGGCTTCTGATACCGACATATGTCAACACTTAGCAGAAATGATTTATTTCATCTTAATATTATATTCAAAATTAAGCCTTGAAAAAAGTCTCTAAATAGAAGCTAATTTCATTCATTTCACTTCACCAATTCACATCACACCAAAACCTTGAAGTTTTGAAACTCTAAAGCTTTCAAGCAAATCTCGAAGAATCAAGAAAGCCCTCTTCGTTCTTCGTCAAATCCTCCTTCAAGATCAAGCCACGATGGCCCTTGAAGAAAGTGTTCATCGTTCATCATCCGTTCATCCTAAGATCAAGCCCCAACAGCCTTTTGGATCAACAACATCAACAAATCCACACATCCATTCTTCAAGATCAAGCCCAAAAGCGCTTGAAAATCCGTTCATCAACTGTTCATTAAGATCAAGCCGCGAAGGACCTTGAAGATCCGTTCATCCTAAGATCAAGTCCCGACAGCCCTATGGATCAACAACATTAACAAATCCACACAACTATTCATCCTTAGATCAAGCCCCGACAACCATTTGGATCAACAGCTTATTCACAAATCTACACTTTACGAAGATAGAATCAGATGATCAAATTGTAAAAGAGATTGTACCCTTAAAATTAATACAAAATATATTTTGTACATGTGTTCTTGTTTCAGGAAAATTCGTGTTTACATTAACTCGCACCTAAAGAAGAACTAGACCCAAAAGGTGTTACGTTCAAGTATATCCTAATCGTCTGTACGCTAAATGCAAATGAGATCTTTACGGAGGATATGGAGCATAAAGTTCCATATTGGAACGTGAGGCAACCATATCTAAATACAATTAGCGTTTGTTGTACTTAGCTCAATGCACTAAATCATACATCTTATGTGCTGATAATCTTTTCGCATAAAGCAACACTGCGCTTACACGCCACCACCAAATTTGGTGTTAAAGACATTTTTCCATTACTATAGATTTGGGCTTATCTATCCCTATGCATCTCTGAATAGATCACACCTCCTTGATCTTCGAAATGATGTGGGATTCGTTGAATCAGACTATTTATCTGACCGCACAGGGTATGTTCCCGAATGGTAATGTCTTTACCATAAGGCCACTGCAATATCTTGGAGGTCCCTAATATAAACCTTTAGTTGCAAAACCTTTGAATGGTTCCAAGACTCACTATATTTCATCACGTGAGAGATATGTTTAAAAACTCTTGTTGAGCATATTCGAACTCCATGCGATTTTCATCCATCGTTGAGTCCCAACAACGATCCATGAAAACAACACCGCATATATCAACTAGATCATGATACATCCAATAAGTCAACACCAAGCATATTGTGTCTACATCAGCACAAGCATCAGAAGATTGAAGTCAAGCAATCCGATCCCAGACAACCTTGCTAACCTCTACACGGAGTCATTTTTGAAGTCTACCTTCCAGAAGCTTGTTTGAGGAATTGGTATGCATAACTTTCTCATTTGCGATGCTTATAGTTTCATTTGGAAGTTTTGTCAAACTCAAGGAGAGTATCCAGAAGTATATTCACTTGACCTTAATGTACTATTTTCCCTACGTTTAGGAGCATTTTTCCCACTGGGTTTTTTCTACTTGACTAGGTTTTGATGAGGCACCCATCCTGGGTTAGTCATACCCTTGTGTATGTCCTACTTGTGTCATGAAAACCTATAGTTTGGACTGAATGCAACTTCTCACTTTTCTCTTTTGACTATGGGCTTTTGTCCCACCTTGGATTTTGCCATAGCGAGGTTTTGTGAGTTTTACTACCCATGCATTCTTCCGTTTGTTTTGAGACTTGCATTCACTACTTGTGCCGACTAGACGAGACAACTTCATCAACTACTTCTAGGGGGTGTTGTGACATATGTTCTAATACATATTGTGATTGTGTAAATCCGAAGTAGAGATAGATTTGAATCTTTCGAGATCTAGAAGATCTTTCCTAATAGACTTTGTATTACTTGGAGAGCAAGTTTCTCTCCTCCTTACTACTATAAATAAAGGCACAAGGACTGGGGAATTAACACACAATTCCTCAAGTCTATTCTCCACTCTCTTTTCTCTCCATGTCATACCCTTTGGCTAAATATAGGCCACAACATTTATATCCATTATTCTCTTTAACTAAATTATTATATATTATCCGTTAGTCTTTTTATATCTTCAAGTTTTATTGCAGGTCCATGTAAGTCAATAGTAGCAACCGAGCTCTCTATACAAACACTGGGATAAAGAAGTTGTTTTTGCATTCACAACTAAGGTATTAACTTTACATTTTTTCATGATAAATTTTCATATTCATTTCTTGTTTCTAATTTTACATTATTTTGCAATTTTTGTTGATCTAAATTTTTCTAACAGTTAGGTTTTTCCAGGGAAAAAAGATCGAACTCATGGAAGAGGAAAATCTTGATTTGATCAGCAGCTTACCATTTGAAAATCCGACACAAAATTATTTCATTTCTGCCACTACTTAAAGAGGCAGTAAGAACAAGTGCTCTTTCAGCTCATTGGAATAGCCTTTCATCTCCAATTGAAGCAAGTTTGAATTTTGATGCAAACCCAGCAAGTCTTGAAGGAAACCCAACAAAACATGAAAAGATGTACCAAGCACTATTCTAAAAATCCCCGCCTAGCGCCGCCTAGGCCCTGCCTAGGCGCTAGGCGGCTGGCAACCACCCTGATTAATGCCTAAGCGTTTGAAAATTAAGAAAGGGCGCATAGACTTACAAAGGTGTCAGCCTAGACCGCCTAGGCACCCGCCTAGCCCTCCCAGACCCGCCTATGCATCTGCTTAGGTTGCAACTCACTTAGACAGAAAACATATAACTTTCATTTTGCATTTTATTTTTTTCAATAAATTGTAAGAGACTTGTTGAATACTTAAATGAAGACACATTACATGCTTGTTCCCCATACTTTCATTATGTTCCAATACTTCATAATATATATGTCAATCTATTTTGTAGTTTATAATGAAATTATATATATATATATATATAAAGTATAAACAGACACTTATTTACACGAAATATAATAGATTTACTTAAATCCGCCTAGGCCCCGCCTAGCCGCCTAGCCGTCTAGGCACTAAGCCCCAACTCGCCGCCCAAGTAGCCCCTAACGTCTTTTAGAACCTTACTGTGAACACGAAAGTTCCTTGAAACAAGAAACAAGAATAACGTGTACAAAATAATATTTTTTGTGTTTAATGATTTTGGGGTTACGATCTCTTTGTAATTTGATCCTCTGATTCTATCTCCGTAAGATGTAGATTTGTTGATCCAAGGGCCGTCGAGGCTTGATCTTCGATGAACAGTTGTAAGTTTCTTCAAGGGCCTTCGTGGCTTTGATCTTGAAGGTTGATGAAAGTTTCTTCAAGGGCCTTCGGGGCTTGATCTTGAAGGTTGATGGATGAGCGGATCTTCAAGGGCTTTTGGGCTTGATCTTGAAGAACGGTTGGTTTTCTTCAAGGGCCGTCTAGGCTTGATCTTGAATGAACAGTTGGTTTTCTTCAAGGGCTTTTGGGCTTGATCTTGAAGAATGGATGTGTGGATTTGTTTGTTGATCCAAGGGCTGTTGGGGCTTGATCTTAGAATGAACAATGAACACTTTCTTCAAGGGCCGTTGGGGCTTGATCTTGAAGGAGGATTTGACGAAGAATGAAGAGTGCTTTCTCCATTCTTCGGGATTCTTGGGAATTTGGGGGTTGGATGCTTGAGAGCTTTAGAGTTTCAAAGCTTCAAGGATTTTGGATGTGTGGGGAGTATTATCTTCCATTTTGGGAGTAGAGAAATGTTTTTGTGAATTGGTCTTGATCTTGAAGGAGGATTTGACGAAGAATGAAGAGGGCTTTCTTGATCCTTCGGAATTCTTGGGAATTTGGATGGTTGGAAGCTTTGGAGTTTCAAAGCTTCAAGGATTTGGGGAATTCCTCTTCTAATTTTGGAGTAGAGAAATGTATTTGTGAATTCCTTGATGCTTGATACCTTGATGGAGAAGCCTATTTATAGGCTTTGAGAATGAATCACCACCACAAAATATTTTTTTCCTTTCCAAGCACCATTGCCTAATTTTCCCACTTAATGCAATATTGAAATTGAAGTGGTGTAACTTATGGCCTAAATTCCCACTTAATACCATTTTAAACTTGAAGTGGTGTAACTTATGGCCTAATTTCCCACTTAACACCATTTTAAACTTGAAGTGGTGTAACTTATGGCCTAATTTCCCACTTAATACCATTTTAAACTTGAAGTGGTGTAACTTATGGTCTAATTTCCCACTTAACACCATTTTAAACTTGAAATGTGTATGCTTTGTCATTGCCCAAATGAGAAAAACTTGCTTTGATCCGTAATGGATTGAAGTGTGCTTGCCTTGTCATTGCCCAACATGAGAAGAAAAACTTGTTTTGATCCTCAATGGATTGAAATGTACTTGCCTTGTCATTGCCCAAAATGAGAAGAAAAACTTGTTTAATCCTTCAAGGGTATTTCTTCCTATTTTGTTGAGTCACACACCATGTGTACAATTTGTACAACACGTGGCGTATGCCATGTATGCCTTGACACGTCAAAACTTTAATGCATTGGTGAACATTTGTTTTTACTGAAATTTCGATGTCTACAAATGCCCCCACTTCAAGGCGCGTCGTAGACATGTGCTTGACACGTGTAAAAGATGTGTTTTGAAGTCCCTTAATGTAGATGTCAACCCAAGGGCCGTCGAGGCTTGATCTTGAATTGGGCTGGAAATTTCTTCAAGGGCCATTGAGGCTTGATCTTGAGTTCGACTGGAAGATTTTCTGGTTTCCTCCAATCGTTGATTTTCCACAGGCTTAGTCTTGAACTGGGCTGGAAATTTCTTCAAGGGCCATTGAGGCTTGATCTTGAGTTCGACTGGAAGATTTTCTGGTTTCCTCCAATCGTTGATTTTCCACAGGCTTACTCTTGAACTGGGCTGGAAGATTCTTTTGGTCTCCCCCGAAGGTCTGAGCTTACTCTTTTTTTTCTGTTTCTTTGTTCAATCTCTCCAATTCGTATTGAAGAGGGTTAGAGGATAGCTCAGCATATGCAGTTGTAGCTTGTCTCCACATGCTTCAATGTATCATTTTCACTTGCCTTACTTGCTCCTCTTTGCAGAAGTGGTATTTCCTTATGCAGGTTTGGCATCTTCTCTTGTAGTATTTGTCTTCTGATACAAGAGTGGAATGCAAACCTTGCATTTGAATGGACCATTACTTCTTGGTGGCAGCGCAAGTTTGAATGGAGGTTCCGACATATTGCTCTCTCTGTCCTTGTCTTGGCAGGTGAGAACAAGGGCAAAGGAAAAGACAGGGAAAAAGCATGATATGAGATACCTTTGCTTTCGCCCTTGATGATATGAGATACTTTTGCCTTTGAAGAAGCAGCGAATGAATCAACATATATATTTGTTGTGCTTGTCTCCACATGCTTCGATTTACCGTTTCCTCCTGCCTCATCTGTATTCCAGGCATCTGGTATCTTCTTTGGGGGTACATCAATAGTTGAAGATGAGTACTTGAGAGCAGGGCTGGGAGTGCACTCTCGGAGGTGAGGAAGAGTTGGGCATTTTTTTTTTTTTTTTTTTTGTTTGCAGGTCTGCCTTGCCATAAAAGATGAAGGTCGACATATATAGGGATTTCCCAATAGCAAGTGGTGGTACTGTTCTTTTACCCTTGTCGACAAACGTTTTGATCCCGCAAATCCGGCTTTTTGAAATAGTGACGACTCTTCGATCTTTCAATACGCCTCTTTGATTTCTGAACGACGCCTCTTCGATTTCTGAACGAGCGCCTCTTTTGACAAAGCTGCACGCGTTTTCTGAAAAGCAGAGAAAGCGTCGCCAACTTATGCCGGAAAATCCAGCTTTTGAGATTTGCAGAGCGATGTCTCTTCACTTTTGAATAAGCGGCCCTTCGATTTCTGAGCAAGCGCCTCTTCCTTTTTATAGAGGTATTGATCACCTCTAACATGCACACTTTGAAGTTTGCTCATTCCTGAAAATCATCTCCGGCCTTTTGAGTTTTAACTCCATCCACCCATCTCTTTTAACACCTTTGAAAAATGGCTAACCCATCGAACCTTAGCTTAGAATTGAGTCTCAGCAGTGATCCGGTTGCGCCGCGTCAAGGTAATGTATGGTGCCCGTCTTTCTTATCTTCTAACGGTCCTCTTACAGGTGAAGACTCAGTGATGCAGAATGCAACAACAGCTACAATAGTAGCTAGGAACCTCCTCACACCAAAAGATAGTAGGCTGCTTTCAGGACGGTCCGATGAGTTGGCCGTTCAAGAGTCCTTCGCTCTCAGTGTTCAGTGTGCGAGCTCTGTGTCCAACATGGGCCAACGCCTGCTTGCTCAGTCTCGTCAAGTGGAATCATTGATGGCAGAGGTGGAAGATCTTAAGCAAGAGATCAAACAGCTTAAGTATGAGAATAGAAGTTTGCATGTGCTTGCAAATAACTATTCGACAGGCATGAAGAGGAAGCTTGATGAGCTGCAAGAATCTGAAGGTCGAATTCAAAGTGACCGTCAAAGACTTGCGACTTATCTCCAGAGGCACCTTTTTCCTGGGTCATCTAGCGTTCCACCAAGTATTGAGGCCTCGAATGCTCTATCTTCAATGCCTCCCGCTCTGATGCCTTCTGCTCCGATGCCTTCCGCTTCTAGAGTTTTGCCACGTAGTGGGTCTTCACGTGAACAACCTTTGTGAAAGCTTCATCTTTTTTTTTTTTTTTATACGCACTTGTAATTTCTCGGAGATCAATGAACATGCTTTATTTTATCAGTGTATTGTGCTAAATACAGATAAAACATATACATCACCAAGATGTGTTATTTCCCTTTTTTTTTTTTATTTTATTTTGATGATGTGACTGTACTTGAAGTTTTGAAGTTTCAAATTGCCTACGTACCCTTGGTTGAGGAGGGATCAAGTCATGACGTAGTTCAAATGAGTGATGGTTTTGATGATGATTTTGCCGTACACAGTTTATGCTCTTGCGGGCCAGGAGCGTGATACATGGAAGACTTGTGCTGCTTGAACTTGTATTTGTCGCAAAGCTCGTCCACGAGTCGGTTGGAGAACTGCTTTCCGTTGTCAGTGATAATGTAGCGAGGCACCCCATATCGGTGGATGATATGCTCCTTGATGAAACAAACAACAGTTTCCTTTTTTACTTCCCTTAAAGGGATGGCTTCAGCCCACTTGGAGAAGTAATCTGTTGCAGCTAGGATGTAAGCTTCCCCTGCAGATGACTTTGGCGTAATTGGTCCTACAACGTCCAATCCCCATGCGTCGAACGGCCATGAAGCAACTGTAGGGTGTAATGGTTCAGGCGGTTGATGTATGAAGTTGGCGTGGAATTGGCAGGCTTGGCACCTTTTGGTGTGTTCCAGGCAGTCCTTCACCATGCTTGGCCAGTAGTAACCCATTCTTTTAAGCCGGAAATGTAGCTTTGGTCCAGACTGATGTGCCCCACACACACCTGAATGTGCTTCTTCCATGGCTAGATTAACTTCTTCCTCACCTAGGCATCTCAGGAACACTCCTTCAAAAGAGCATCGATAGAGTGTTCCTTTGTAGTAAAGGAAGCGAGGTGCTCGTCGACGTATTTCGGAACGGTGTCTGAGATCATCTGGAAGCTTTCCGTGCTCTAAGTAGTCGATCAGCGGCTGTCTCCACTCTTCAGCATCGACTGGAAGTACTGAGATGACATTTGTATCATCTAGTGACATTTCATTAACGAGCGGAATCACCCATCTTTGGAAAACTGGCACGTCTGCAACTTCATATTTTCCTAGTGTCATACTCGAGGCTAGATTGACGAGAGCGTCTGCCATTTGATTTTCCTTTCTTGGCACATGTTCCAGTGTCACAGCTTCGAACTTTTGTAGCAGTTGGGTCGCTAGCCGGAAGTATGGGACGAGATCATCTTTCCTCACCTCATATTCAGTTAAGAGTTGATTGATTATGAGCTTGGAATCGCCATATACCTCAAGAGCTGTGATTTCCATGTTGATCGCCATTTGGAGCCCGATGATCAATGCTTGGTACTCAGCAACATTGTTGGAGCATAGCTCATTCAATTGGAAGGAGTAAGGTAGTATTTGCCTTTGTGGCGACATGAATACTACTCATGCCCCCGCTCCGTCTGCTCGTGCGGATCCGTCGAAGAACATCGTCCATGTTGGGAAGATGTCGATGTAGAACACCTCCTTGTCAGGCAAGTCGTCTGAGATTTTCCAATCAGCCGGGATTGGATGATCGGCAAGGAGCGTTTGGTGCCGTTTGCAGTTTCAGCTCGTGCAGGCAAGGAGCGTTTGGTGCCGTTTGCAGTTTCAGCTCGTGCAGGCAAGGAGCGTTTGGTTGTCACCTTTTAGGCTCGTGCGAACGAGGAGCTTTTGTTGTCACCTTTTAGGCTCGTGCGAACGATGAGCTTTGGTTGTCGCCTTTTAGGCTCGTGCGAACGAGGAGCTTTGGTTGTCGCCTTTTATGCTCATGCGGACCAGGAGCATTTGGTTGTTGTTGTGGATTTGTCAAGCGATCTGGGAGAGGCATTCCTCACAATCTTCATAGGAAGGAGCCTTGACCGAGTAATTGAAGAAGTCTTCTGGGAAGAGGTCGCACATTGTGATGGGGATGGACGATCTTTGTGTCGAAATTTCAACATCTCCAACACTTTCACATTGTTCTGGAGGTTGACAAGAGCTGTTTTGCCCCATTTTCGACTGATAAACTTGTGGACAAGATGGTTGCTGCTTGTCCAATTTCTTCGAAGCGATCTTCGAACTGCATTCCTCACAATCTTCATAGCAAGGAACCTTGATCGAATAATTGAAGACGTCTTCGAGGAAGAAAAGATCACGCATGAGCGATCTTTGTGTTGTAATTTCATCATCCTCAACATTTTCATGTAGCTTTGAAGGTTGACGGTAGCTGCTTTGCCCCCTTTCCGATTGGTGCACTTGTGGAGAAGACATATGTTTCTCGTGCAGTTTCTTCAGAGTGACATGAGTCCATCCTTCAATTTCACTTGATTTGGAGCATGCCCCCAACAGTCGAGGTGAAGACTTTGAGTCGAAAGAGCCAGAAGTGACATGTTTCTTAGGGATTTCATCTTCAGTGTCGTCCTCTTGGGTTTG
This sequence comes from Pyrus x bretschneideri, assembly GCF_019419815.1. Lineage (NCBI taxonomy): Eukaryota > Viridiplantae > Streptophyta > Magnoliopsida > Rosales > Rosaceae > Pyrus > Pyrus x bretschneideri. The sequence continues at coordinate 3,968,089 of NW_025999779.1, forward strand.
TTGGCATGAAGATTTGCCAGTGTGGACGATGATGCGCCTCTTTACCTTCAGTGGTCCTTTTGTGTCGACCTCTAGGATTGCTTGGCGCTTCATCCTTGAAAGAATCAAGCTTCGAACGTCGCATTTTTCTGCTAACCCATCAAACTTTTCTTCCTTTGGTGTTGTCTTCCTCTTTCCAAAAGGCTTCTCATTATCTTCAAATCTTTCCGAAGCTGATCGTCGCAAAGGAGAGACAGCTGTGTTGCTTTGTTTCTTAGGCTTTAACAACCTTTCAAAAACAGAGCTTTGGGATGTTGGCGCGCTAAGCCTCTTAAAGACAGAGGTTCGGCCTTGACTACCAATGCGATTAAGCACTGAAATTCTGGAGCTTGAATGGCTCATCCTATCGAAGACCGACGTCCGAGGGGCGGGTTTAGGCTCTTTTTGGTCTTGTTCAATGCTCACGCTGATGTGTTGAGCGCTAGCTTTCTTCACTTTGCTTGAAATCTTCACAGGTGCATTTGGTGTGAAGCCAAGTCCGGCTTTGTTGTTGTCAACTCCGTAACCATGCTCCTTCAACTTCTTTTGAGTTTTGGTGAGGTTACGTTCTTTGTCATTGACGATGTTTGAAACCTTCTTTCCAAGATTTGAAGAGGAAGCAAAGTCATGCCTAGCCTTTGACATGAGTTCGTAGGCATTTGGGTTAAAGCCTTCTTCGGTCTTCTTAGTTGGAAGAGAGCTTGGTTTCATTTTGACGCCATGCTGTGCCTCCAGACGGTTGATGAGTCCGGCGGTTTGCAAGTTTTTCTCCTCTGCAGTCCGTGTGAGCTTTGCGATTGCTTCATTCATCTGAGCCAGCTGCTCCTCGATTGAAGTTACTCCAGTGGTCATGACTTGCATGGTTGTATTGCCGCTCGAATCAGCGTCGGAGAGTAGGGACTCTGAGTATTTCCTCAGGCTTTCCCCTCTTGATGCCCTTAGCGAGGCTAGGGTGATCACAGGCTCGTGCCTCAGGTGCTCTTGTTCCTTTGACAGAGTTAATGCAGGGGCGGAAGCCGCGGCAAAAAGAGATCTTGCCTTACTTCGGGTTATGGTGCCCGAAATATCACCACTTGCGGCGATGATGTTCTTGTTCTTTGCTTTGATTGCAGGAACAACTTGATCTTTTCTTGATGCCATTTGCGTTTTTCGATGATTTGAGGATAGAGATGAGAGGTAGAAATGTCCCACCGGGCGTGCCAAATTTGTGAACACGAAAGTTCCTTGAAACAAGAAACAAGAATAACGTGTACAAAATAATATTTTTTGTGTTTAATGATTTTGGGGTTACGATCTCTTTGTAATTTGATCCTCTGATTCTATCTCCGTAAGATGTAGATTTGTTGATCCAAGGGCCGTCGAGGCTTGATCTTCGATGAACAGTTGTAAGTTTCTTCAAGGGCCTTCATGGCTTTGATCTTGAAGGTTGATGAAAGTTTCTTCAAGGGCCTTCGGGGCTTGATCTTGAAGGTTGATGGATGAGCGGATCTTCAAGGGCTTTTGGGCTTGATCTTGAAGAACGGTTGGTTTTCTTCAAGGGCCGTCTAGGCTTGATCTTGAATGAACAGTTGGTTTTCTTCAAGGGCTTTTGGGCTTGATCTTGAAGAATGGATGTGTGGATTTGTTTGTTGATCCAAGGGCTGTTGGGGCTTGATCTTAGAATGAACGATGAACACTTTCTTCAAGGGCCGTCGGGGCTTGATCTTGAAGGAGGATTTGACGAAGAATGAAGAGTGCTTTCTCCATTCTTCGGGATTCTTGGGAATTTGGGGGTTGGATGCTTGAGAGCTTTAGAGTTTCAAAGCTTCAAGGATTTTGGATGTGTGGGGAGTATTCTCTTCCATTTTGGGAGTAGAGAAATGTTTTTGTGAATTGGTCTTGATCTTGAAGGAGGATTTGACGAAGAATGAAGAGGGCTTTCTTGATCCTTCGGAATTCTTGGGAATTTGGATGGTTGGAAGCTTTGGAGTTTCAAAGCTTCAAGGATTTGGGGAATTCCTCTTCTAATTTTGGAGTAGAGAAATGTATTTGTGAATTCCTTGATGCTTGATACCTTGATGGAGAAGCCTATTTATAGGCTTTGAGAATGAATCACCACCACAAAATATTTTTTTCCTTTCCAAGCACCATTGCCTAATTTTCCCACTTAATGCAATATTGAAATTGAAGTGGTGTAACTTATGGCCTAAATTCCCACTTAATACCATTTTAAACTTGAAGTGGTGTAACTTATGGCCTAATTTCCCACTTAACACCATTTTAAACTTGAAGTGGTGTAACTTATGGTCTAATTTCCCACTTAACACCATTTTAAACTTGAAGTGGTGTAACTTATGGTCTAATTTCCCACTTAACACCATTTTAAACTTGAAATGTGTATGCTTTGTCATTGCCCAAATGAGAAAAACTTGCTTTGATCCGTAATGGATTGAAGTGTGCTTGCCTTGTCATTGCCCAACATGAGAAGAAAAACTTGTTTTGATCCTCAATGGATTGAAATGTACTTGCCTTGTCATTGCCCAAAATGAGAAGAAAAACTTGTTTAATCCTTCAAGGGTATTTCTTCCTATTTTGTTGAGTCACACACCATGTGTACAATTTGTACAACATGTGGCGTATGCCATGTATGCCTTGACACGTCAAAACTTTAATGCATTGGTGAACATTTGTTTTACTGAAATTTCGATGTCTACACTTACTACCAAGTTATGGGAACTTGCATGAGGTCTTTTGTTTTCCCTGAGAAATGGAAACTTTCCCTCAATGTTGTTGCAAGCAGTGAAGACGCACAGATTACTGTGGCTAAGGCCACCAAGGGAATTGAGAGAGAGCTCCATCTCGAGTTCTTTGAATCACTGAAAATGGCGAAAGATTTGAAGGATTTGTGCCTCCACAAAAACCTAAACAGATGGTTTTTGTGGTGTGAAGCATCTCCATCTCAAATCAGTTACTGGCCTCATCGGAACTTTGGTGTCGGATTTGTTCCCTAGTTGACATGTTCTTGAGAGCTTGAAGCTTGAGAAGTGCATGGGATTGCACAACCTTGATGTAGAAACAAATAGCCTCAAGAACTTGGTGGTGGAAGATTGTTTAGACATAGTTTATATTACAGTTTCTGCAAACAATCTCAAGTCCTTTTGGTATGATGGTGTTCTTCCTCGGATTGTTAGGTTAAAAAATGCAATGAGCTTGGTTGATGTGGTGCTTGATTTCAGACATGGACCAGGCAGCGATCAGTTTAAATTTGATGAATTTCTGTCCAATATCTTAATTTCTTTCAAGGATGTTGAGGTTCTCACTATAAGTGGCTGGATTCTTGAGGTATGCTTATAATATACTTCGGATTGAACACTGTTTGGCTTCTTACACATAAAAAGTCATTGTCCTTGTACATGAATCACAGTCTGACATGTATACAAAAACAACTCATTATTAAAATCTCAATAGGAAATTTTTTTGCATACATATCAAATTGTAATTTGTCTAGTACACGTAAAAAGTCATCGTCCTTGTGCTATATTTTCTTTAAGTGGCTGTGTTCAGGTGGATTTTTGGATATCTTGAGTTCCAATTCAACGAGCTAAAGTCATTAACTTGGGTAGACTCTTTGATCAATGATAGGAGCATATTCATGCGACTTAAATGGCTTGTTCTCGTGCATTTACGTTATGTTTCTCTAGTTATTTTAGTCCTTTATGCTTCTTTTGTGTGTTTTCAAGTTCTAAGGGCTTAAGGAAGAAAAAAGATGCATTTTGGAGCATTTTGGAGCAAAATTGGGCTTGGAATGGATAGCATATGATTGGAGCCAAAATGTTGGACGACTTTGAAGGTCTTGTATTCACTTTGGACATAAAACAAAGGGCCTAGCCCATTCTCTCTTAAACCAAGCCCTTTGCCATACATTTCCTTCCAATTCCAAAGCCCACAATCAATTCAAAAGCCATGCAAATCCATATTCAACACCCTAAACTACAAGCATGCATCATTATACCACCTTCTCCATTCTTTATTCCATATGCATTCATTATAATTCACCCCACTACCACCACTCACACACACATGCAATTACACACACCATTCACCCCTTTGTGCCGTGCATCATCTCACTAAGCAATCAAACAAGCCACATGCATGTCCCTTTAATCATTCAACCACATTCCCACTTTCCTAGCTAACCCTACATGCATTCTTTATTCCTTCTTCATCATTGCACCACAAATCATTCACCCACATGCACTCATAAACCATCCACACCTTTGTGCCATGCACATTCATAGCCTTTCCAACATAATGCACATTCATCCTTTTCTCCATACCAAAACCGTGCATTCATTCATCATTCCATCTCATGCATCACCATTTATTCCACCCTAGAGCCTCATTATTCAATCCATCATTCATCCATCTTCCACCCCCTTTAATCATTTAACCCACATACATTCACAACACACTTCACATGCAAAACAACAACCATTCACACACCAAAACATCCATGCCGTGCACTTCATTGACATTCCAACATCTTCACATGTCTTTCTAGCTTTCCCTTTCATTTCCACCACTCATTCTTCATCATTTCAGCCACCTACATACTTTAATTATTAAACTCTTCATCATTGCATCCAGAAAATGAGCAAGAAAGCTTCCCAAACACATGCAATTCCAAGTCTTGCCGTGTACACCTTATGCATTTTCAGCTTTCTTCTTTGTTGTTGCACATGCATTTTCAGCCACATATCCACTCACATGCACCCTTTAAACATTCAACCATAAAGCCACATGCAATCTCATTCATCCACCATACATTGCACATGCTTTCACAAGCTTTAACCAACACAAAAATCAGCATCACATGCACCATCCTTTCCTTTGCCGTGGGTTCCCTTTGGCCCCCTTGTGAAATTCCAGCTTTCCACCCACTTTCCTAGTCTTTTGTCACATGCATTGCAGCCATATGTTCCCTCCACTTCTCCTATAAATACCTTGCATTCTCATCATTCAAGGATTCCTCATTTCATTCACAACACAACACTCTTCAAAATCATCCATTCTTCCCCCCTTGGCCGTGAATTTCCCTTCCATTTCTCCTCCATTTCTTCCATTTCCATAAATTCCCCAATCCATTCAACACACCAACAACATCCCTTAAACCTTGTGCTACAATAACGAGGAAGAGAAGAGTGCCTAAACGTTCATACAATTCAAGTTGAGTTGTTGGAATGTTTAGGTGTTTCTTTGATTTCAAAGTTTCATTTTAATTCTCTTTGTTTTGTATGTATGGAAGAGAAGAGTGCTTAAACGTTCATACAATTCAAGTTTTGAGTTGTTGGAATGTTTAGGTGTTTCTTTGATTTCAAAGTTATGAGGAACTAAACCCCCTTTAGGTAGGGGGTGATTCGAAACTATGTTTATATTTGCAATATGAATTGATTAACTTTCGTTGGAATTTCATAAGTTGTGGATTCAATTTGTTTAACCGTTTGATTGATAGCTTATTTATGAATGTTTATTAAGAATGCGCGCTTAATTTTCATGCATAAATATGACGCTAGAATATAAGTGAATTTCACCTAATCGTTATGAACTTATATTCACAAGTAGTGGAGGTTGCTTCTAAACAATCGAGTTAAATGAATTCTTGGCACGAGTTTCATGCTCATCATAGTAACGAATGCCTCGTCAACACTTATAGTTTTCATAATGCTTAATGATCTTTGATTGTATCTTTATTGTGTTGTTCACGTAAAGGACTTTTGGAGAATGTTGTGAATTGCGTTGCGCAAACCCATCCAATTCATTAACTTAAGGAAAACTTGACGGTTAATTAAAGCGGACCTAATTAATCCGGAGTGTTGAGTTTCATAATTTATCGAAAGACCAACTGAGAATCAATCTTGTATGCAAGTGTAACATGTGTGGAGAAGAACCCCTTAGCTAGCCTTCATTCCATTCATTCCATCACAATTTCATATTTACATTCCGCTCAGTTTATTAACTTATTTTGTTATTTCAATTTTCGTCAAATCAAAACTTTTCCCCCCCCCTTTACTTTCTTGTTCTTTAGTGCTTAGAATCTGTTTAGTTTATGTTTAAGGTATTTTGAATCAAGCCATAATCTTAAATTCATCCAAAATTAGTTTTGAGTCTTTTAATGTTTTAACGTTTAGTTTCACATTCTTTGAGTCTAGTTTAGTGTTTTATCTTGTTTTTACGTTTTTGAGTCAGTTTCCAAGGTTTTAGCAATCCCTCCTAATCCCCGGTCCAGAACGATCCCTACTTACACTTATACTACAATTGACAAAAAGAGGGTTTAATTTGTGTGCGTATAAATCTCGCATCAATCAACGAGAAACGCATGTCCTTTGTTGGAGAAGTTGTTAGTTGAGGCTAGTTTTCTAGTTTTTAACAGATAAACGATTTTTGGAACCCAATACTTATGTTTATTCAATCTAATGCCTAGAAATAAACAGATGTGTGTAACGAGAGAAACATGATGTGCGGAAATCACTTTGTTTTTCAATATTGGTTTGTGAATATATATGCTTTACAGTTTTACTGACTCTTCCTCTCGTTGTGACGAGTGAGCGGATTGACAGCAACCTCAGCAGCATCCCCTGCCCATATTTCCACCATTGCTGTCATGACTTTCATCTCTGGATGGACTTCCCTTCTGTCAGGTTCAGCACCTCACAGCTCAGATACCTCAAGAGCGTTGACTTTCTGGGATTCAGTGCCAAAGAAGATGAACTAATACTGTTGGATCTTGTACTTGAGAAGGCGATTAGGTTCAATTCATTGACTTTAACACCCACAGAAAATTGAAAAATGATCAACCCAAATTGTAACGATCTCACATCGGAAGTCTAGTCACTTTTCCGTGTTACATAACCTCAATCCCACATCGGATATGCTGGTAGTCAACTTTTCTAATTTTAGTCGAAAAATTGTTGGCAAATGTGTACTAGATACACTAGAACACAGTAAAATTTTCAATGGAATTATATTTTAATCGAGAGGAAATTGTTGGAACAATGTGTATAGGATACACTGGAAGATAGTAAGATATTCGACGATAAAATAGATCGACTTGTAAACTGGAATGGAAGAGAAGGATTTAATCTCTTTTTTTTTTAATTCTTGTGTTTTAACTTGTTTAAGAGGTGAAACCAGTTCCAAATTTGAGGAGAACGAATTATAATAATCTTTGGTTTTATCTCATAGATCATGTACAATAATCTAAACTCCGAATTTAATTAGAAAAAAGGGTTGTGGTGAGCTCAAAAATGATGCTAAATGAAGCACACTAGGTCCAGTTCATTAACAAATCGTATTTCTTTTTGGTCCTACATCGACAGTTAAGAAAGATGTTTAACACTTTATATAGCCCACCGCCTTTTTCTCCCCGTCACGTGGGCTATAGCAGCGGATATACTCACCCCTAAAATCTTAAATTGTCATATTAACTAGAGCGGATATACTGCTGAAACTCTAAACCTAAAATTAATACGCATAAGCCTAAACATCTGGTTGTAGCCAAGCCATCCATAAATATATGGAACAAAACTACTGGTATTCACAAATAACAGCCGTTTATCAATCACGTATGGTATGGTGGTATAGTTCATAGTGCAGCTGTGGTTAGATAGATCATCATCTAGCTCGTGAAAGTTTCTGAATATGCCGATTATCCTCGGGTTCTTCGCGGTCATGCAACTTCGGTAAAAAATACCTATTCACCGAAGAACTGCATCACAAAAAAAAAAAGGTCAACAAACGAAGCAAGAGAGTTTTAAAATATAGCAACATATATTTGATAAATTACAAAGAAGATATATTTGCTGCAAGAATGCAGACGAGTGAGAAAAAAAAAAACGAAAACTAAATACGAAATTGTTATTAAATGACTCACAATCTTTTCAGATGTGGTTCTCTTATAATCCCATAACGCACAAATGCGGAAAACGACTTTGGCATGCCAATTCCAACCACCCAAAATTTAGTAGTACAAGGACAAAAATCCATCCCAGTAGAAATAATAATTTGATGCCCAGTTAGAGTAACTTTCGACGGGATCTAATTGACAATTTATAAAACTTTAGGGGTAATAAAGTTAGAATGAAACTTTTCAGTGCCATACTAGAAATAGGTGAAAACATTGGGTACAGTCAAGGTTCCAGAAAACGCTAGACTTTAGTCGGGCAGTGGATTGAGAACTAGCATCTAGGTGGCTAAACAGGGCCTAAGTGGATTTAAGTAAATCTATAGTATTTCATATAAATAAGTGTCTTATACTTAAAATATACTAGCATATGGGCACACACAAAGTGTGAGAAAATTTTTTATTTTTGTTTTTGTAATGAAAGGAGAGAGGAAGAGAATGATAGATAATGTGAACGTGGGAATTTTATTTTATTTTTTTATTTTTACTCCATATTTCTTATTCATATTTTATTTCAATTAAAGAGTTAAATTCATAATTTTATAAAATTTTGATTGATAATAAATATTTTATTAATTAGTAAAAATATAAATTTATCATAAATTACAATAAACAGGTGGAAGTTTAGAAAGTGGGTACAGCACGTCAATCGAACACGTTGTTGCTACGACCAACGGCAAGTAAACAACAATTAGGTAGTCAGAGAGCCGCTGCGCCTGCCATCAGAGCCATGGGAGCCATAGCCGCCGCCATCTCACTGCCTCTAACCACCCCAACTCGCCGATCCCTCACCTTCCTCACCGCCTCTCGTCGACCTTCTTCTCCGATCCTGAAGCTCAACTCTCCCTCTGCAGCTGCCTCGCCGAGAGCTCCTACTCTCCGTGTGTCGGCGGTCTCCTCTTCCATGAGCGTCGAAGCCGTCGAGAAAGCCTCCCCCGCTGCCTTTCTCGACCGAAGAGAAGCCGGATTCCTCCATTTCGTCAAGTACCACGGTCTCGGAAATGACTTCATCCTGGTATTCAATTTCTCTGAAATGTTTTGGATTTTTTGCAATTTTTGAAATTTATTGGCATTGAAGAAGTTAGGGTTTAGTTGTTATCGATTCTTTGTTTTGATTGTCTGGCATTGCGAGTGATAGGTTGATAACAGAGATTCTTCGGAGCCTAAAATTAGTCCGGAGCAGGCGGCAAAGCTATGTGATCGGCACTTTGGGATTGGTGCCGACGGAGTGATCTTCGCACTGCCGGGCATCAATGGCACTGATTATACCATGAGGATTTTTAATTCTGATGGGAGCGAGCCCGAGGTGAATCACATTTTCCTAAACATCGGCTTTACTTGATTGTTTGAAATGTTAATTAGATGAGTGATTACCACATTGTATTGAATGTAGACGGTCTGAAATGGCAATGAACTGTTTACATTTTATTGAATGGCAGTATTGTGCATGAGTCATGCATTTCAAACTTCTGAACTTTGATATTAAATTTTGGAAATTGATATTAATTTTTGTTTGTAGATGTGTGGTAATGGAGTCCGGTGTTTTGCCAGATTCATTGCCGAGCTGGAGAATTTGCAGGGAAAGCATAGGTATGGTAAAGTTGGTTCCATATATTGATAATTGTTTTTGTTTAACAAATGTTTCCTTGTATTTGCATTGTTTGCTTTAGTTGTTGTTTGAATTTAACTTCAAAAAGTAAAATTTATTTAGGCACATATGAATGGGTGTAAATTTCTAACAACGGTATATGTAAACAATTGCAGCTTTAAAATTTATACTGGTGCCGGTCTAATTATTCCTGAAATTCAAGAAGATGGGAAGGTATATTCTTGTTTATATGATGTTCCAGTTCAAGTAAAGTATTTCGCATTGATATGTCTAACATTTTGCAAGGCATGTGACTTTGAAAATTTTATGACAATGTTAATTGCCCTTCTGGATGCCTTCATCATGTGTAAAGTATTGGATGTTCATCTTGACTTTAGCAGACATCAATTTTCTTAATTACAGGTCAAAGTTGATATGGGGGAACCGATTCTTAAGGCATCAGATGTACCCACAAGACTGCCTGCAAACAAAGATCAATCTGTCGTTAAGTCGGGTCTCAATGTTGATGGAGTAACCTGGAATGTAACTTGTGTTAGTATGGGAAATCCTCATTGTGTAACTTTTGGTACAGAAGGAGGCCAGGTAATTATTGCTAGAATAACTTGGGACATATTCACTCTTATGAATAACTGGGAACATATTCACTTTTGCAAGGCTTATGTTGCAGACATTTCTCTCAGTTGTCTTCTCTATAATGCTTCTTTTCTATCTCAAATGAATGACATAATGTGGGTGGAATAAAGATGATTGATTAATAGTTTCCTCCAGCATATCAATCCTTTTCAAAATATTGGAACGCTCAAAAAATCCGTAGTTTCCGCTTGTGACTTCATGTTTTTGTTAATTGAACAGAATATGAAGGTTGATGAATTGATGTTAGCTGACATCGGTCCCAAATTTGAGAATCATGAGGTGTTTCCAGCACGAACAAACACAGGTTTGGATTTATTTGTCTGTGGAAATGCTTTTTTTTTTTTTTTTTTTGGAGCAGTTAGATTTGGCATATTGTTAAGTAAGAGCACTATTACATGCTGCAGATGATAGGGTTTTTTTTGTTTTTGGGTGCTTGTCCATTGCTTACACCTGTTGACATGACAGATGATTGACCGTGCATAAATTTGAACTTTGAGATTTCTGGTATCCTTTAAAATTATTGGAATAGTGCTTGCTTGCGGTGGGTATTACTTTGAAAAAGACATACTCATAAAATTGTCTGGCACTGACACCCTTTCTTTAAATTTACAAAGTTAGAGTGGAATATTATTCGAAAACAGCTACTCTTAGCTTTTATGCTGAACTGCCTAAAATTGTAAAAAGAACTCATGCGATGTCCAATCCAATTTTATATTGGGTGCTTGAAGCTTCCGTCTCCAATCTTGCTTAGAGCTTGAAACACAGTTTCAAGATTCAATAATGATCATGCTACATATTTTAGTGCAAATGAAATATTTGATTTCAATCAAAGTTCTTGGATCCTTTGGTCCTGTCTTGTTCTTAATTTGTCATTGTTCTAAAGCGTTGATTTTGTATTCACAATTCCCATTTGATTGTGATCGACAGAATTTGTGCAAGTTTTCACTCCTTCACACCTAAAGATGCGTGTTTGGGAGCGTGGGGCAGGTTAGTTCTGTTGCAACCATAGAAGAAGTTATTATACCTTGATCTGATACCAAATCCAGTTTTTTTTAATGGGAAGTATAATTATTTTTCATTGCAGGAGCAACACTTGCTTGCGGAACTGGTGCTTGTGCTGTAGTTGTTGCCGCAGTTCTTGAGGGTCGTGCTGAGCGAGTAAGTTTTGGCATATTTTTTTTTGGATATGTTAAAAGACTTTAATATAGACGGTTTATTTTTTCACATGAAAATGAAATTGTTCCACTTTCATCTATCAGTTTTTATCTTTAGCATCCAATTTTAAGAAGAGTAATGCTATAGCCTATGCATACTACAATTCTAGTTTTGGCATTCTTCGCATCACTATTCTGTTACATTGCCACGATACATTGGTCACTTTTATAAGCGCGATACCCCTCCCATGCGCGGTACCCACCATGAAAAACCAGGGGTGGGTAGTCTGATACATGTGGCCTAACAACTCAACGGCCACGTGATTTCCTAAACGTAATGTGGGGAAAGTTTAGCGTCTTTGACTGTTGCTTATTCATCTATTGTAAAATTCCAGATCACTTCATTGTTACTGTAGTTTCTTTTACTTGCTGTCCCCTTCGCTCACCATTTTTATGCTTATCATTTGGACGTAGAATTGCACGGTTGATCTACCTGGAGGGCCGTTGCAGATTGAGTGGAGAGAGGAGAACAATCACATCTACATGACAGGCCCGGCTGAAGTCGTATTTTACGGATCAGTGCCTCTATGATTCTTTTCACTGCGTTGTGTTTGTATGAAGAAATGAAGATAGATTTTGTAATTTAAATTCATCTGAGTTATGTAGAATTGCAAGTCAAAGAAACGAGTGGAGTCGGAGACATTGAATATACCATATGTGTTTGCTTTATGAAAGTTGAACCCCTCCAATGGCATCGTACACTTGTGCTCCATAACGAAATGGTAATGGGAGCCAAATGGCCATCCAAAATTTTACTTCTAAATGATGATTAGGGGCAGGTGTTGTCGAGTCATAATAGTTAGAGTATATGTGCTGTCCTTGTGCATTCAAGTTGGAATTTTCTTCTATGCAAGTTGGAATACTACTTGTATAAAAATAAACGGGTTTTTATCATTAGTGGTCTTTGAAATTGATACTCTCAAGATGATTTTTGAAATTGAAAATTAATCAATGTAGCTCTTGAAAATAGATGTTCCAAATCAATTTAGTCATTTTAGACCCGTAAGTTTATTAAATATAGCCACATAGACAAATCATTAAAACCCACACAAAAATTTAATTTGAAATCATTTAAAACCAAATTCAAAATGAGTAAATAAAAAATTAAAAGATTTGGTGAAATCATTTTTGAAAACAGTTCTTTGTAAAAATAAAATAAATCTTGAAAAATCACTTAAAACTGAAGCATATAACTAGTGCTTATTATATAAAATACATAATTAGTGCTTATTGTGAAAAAACACTTTTAAGTGCATTTGTTTTTCCAAAAGCTTTTTTATTTTAAAAACAGAGCCCGAACACGTCATCACCTTGGCTTCTTTCTTCTTCGAAACCCAGCTGCCAACAACAATTCTCGACTTTTTCTTATTCAAACACCGTGACTACCCTTGTCCACTCGCACCACCATCAAGAGCAACTTCCGGGCCGACCGCAGAGGGTATGCGAGGGCTCTACATCCCCAGAAGCCGGAGCAGGACGATAGCTGCGGCAACGGATGCGTCCGGTGCGCGTGAAATTTGTATTACGACGATGATAATAATCAGGACCTGGGCTTCTTAATTTGCCAATTCTCTTGCCATCTCTCCCACCCCAGCCACTATCTTCTGACCTGCACCGCACCCGACATCGTTGTTCTCAACCGGGGCTTCTTATTTTGTTGAACAGCTTTTTGTTTTTTTATCTGATCATTTTGAATTCAGTTTTAAATGATTCTAGATCAAACTTTTATATAGTTTTTAATAATATATCCATGTGGTTATATTTAAAAGATTTGTGGGTCTACTTACATGCCATATTAGCACACTAACATAAATTTTGACGAAATTCTAAAGGAAGTACTACATCAAGCGACAACCATTTAGAGATATCATATTTATTGATTTTCATTTTCAGAAATCATTTTGATAGTATGAGTTAATTTCAAAAACCACTTGTGATAAAAATCCAAAATAAACTAATAGTTCAGAGACACGTTATACAACACTTTTGATACAAGTAAATATTAGAGAGAGAAAATCGAACTCAGGATTCCTTGTGCGTGGGTGAATGTTCCGTTATCAATTGAGCAACAAGCCTCTCACACCCTATTTTCACATTGCATTTTTTAGTCTAGAATTATGCTAAGCTTGGTAATTTGCGTGAGCATGGGTGATGGCGAGCCGTAGATGCAAGTGGGCTTCACAATCACAATGCGCAACAACTCAATCACTCATGCAACCTAATGTTAAGTTAAGAGTCATTTGATAACCATGCGCAACAATAAAATGGTATTAATACATCGACTGATAATCAATCGCGCATACTAGTTTTCCCTATTCAGTTTAATGCGGTTTCATCATAATGATGTCCTCTATCAAGTTTGCAGTGGCGCTCCACGCTCCGGCCATCCTGCATTGTCTCCTCGTGCGGCAACTGCCCAGTTAGCTTTTACCAAGCCAATCACACCTCCTTTAATCATTACTTTAACCTTGAACGACAGTTCAAATTACATAAGATAAGCCTTGCAATCATCATTCATCATGATAATTTTTGAAGCCCTTTTACTTGATCGACATGAATGAGCTCTTTTATGTTATAGCTTTGTTTCGTACGATGGTTCATGCGCATGTGGACAATTAATTGTTGATATATGTAAACCCATAATAAGAACAACACACATTAATTAAACGACATAAATGATACTTCACGAAATATAATTAATTGTTACTGTAAATCTTAACGTTTTGAACTAATTTCAATGATACTGAGATTAATTGTGTAATTATGCACATATAATTTGTTGAGAGGTTATTCCACATTTAGAAATAAGAATCTTGCATGAGTTAATAATGTGCACACAGATTTAGATCTTGACACATGTTTCTTGTTTTTTTAAAGCTCAACAAAAATTAATTAGCATGTCTATTATTTTTTAAAATGATAAAACATGTGTTAAAACATCACTGGACAAAAATCAAAAAGTAAATATATAGGCTAGTCACTAAGAGAGTATTTTTACTTACCACCATTTAGTGTGGTGTATGCTCACCATCCTATTTATCACCATTAGATGAGTTTGAATTTCGAGATTCCTATAGTGGATAAGCACAAATCTCAAAATTCAAATTCATCTAACGGTAATAAATAAGGTGATGAGCATACACCATACTAAATGATGGTGAGCAAAAATGCACTTAGTCAGTATTGAGTACTTAAGTTCATCCAAAAAATTAATCAACATGTCTATTATTTTTTAAAGCAATAAAACATGTGTTAAAATATCATTGGGCTAAAATTAAAAAGTGAGTATATCCTATTAGATTTTCATCATTGATGTCTAAAGTAAGTTCAACATGAAAGTTCTTGTAAAATTATGAATGTTTAACGATTGAGTTTACAATCCCAAGTTATGTTCAATGATGATTAACTATATTAATTCTAGTGCTTAAATCTGTTATTTTCTATGATTAGGCTAATGGTAACTGTAAGTGTAGAGAACCATGGTGGAGAAATCAAGATGATGAATCTGGAATGGTTTCTTTAACACCATCTTTAAAGGAGACATTAAACTAAAATTTAAGTTTGAAAGTCTATGCGACAACACGTTTATTAATACTTAAGTAATAATTCAATCATCAGCTTTCATGTTATTTAGTTTACGAAATTTAGTCTCCCTAGCATTACCTTTTGTTAAGTTTTGTTCTCCAATCCAAATCATGCCACATAATAATTGGTAGAAAACTAGTGTTGTCTTTTTTTACTGTCATTGTTAATATGAATTTTTTGACATTTCTTTTAGAGATACTCTACCAATTTTTTATTATTATCAAGGAATGATGTAATATTGTTGAAACGATAAAATTAGAATGATCAAGCAATACTAGTTGAAATTTGGACCAAATGAAAATAATAAGCTCTTCAATCTAATTGTAATAGACATCACAACGAAAAGCAAAATAACATCAAATATGGTAAACCTTCTCTAGTGACCAATCCCAACGTAATCATCCGAACTAAAAACCAACATGATTTACAGAGGATCAAACTTAACCAAGAATAAATCCTCAATTAAGCTATCAAATTAACAATTACAACCAATACATGTCAACCACAAATCAGGAGAACACCACAACTTACCTAGTGGGATTGCAAAGGATAATGCTAAAGAAACCAAATTTTGTAAACTAAATAATGTGATTGTTAATAGTTAAATTAGTATTAAATTGTTGATTAACATGCTTATTTCCTATTGTGACACATCATTTGATTTGTAAATTTGATCTAAAATTTGGTGTTCCTTATCCGACGGCAAAACACGAAGGCTCTCTCACTCTCTTATTTTCTTTTTGGGCAAAACTCTTCTTTTTCATTTTTGCGTTAAAATTGGAAATCCACTTTTTAAATTCACCCAAAGGCGCAAGTTAACATACGCGCCTCATTTGAATTTTCACCGGTCGGCCCCACCCAGTTTTAAAAAGCCATAGAAATCCGTCTGACCCCAACGGCCACTTCCCCCCATACAAAAGCGCACGGTAGCCGTTGGACAATCAGACACCACCATTTTTCCTCATTTTTCAAATCTACGATTCGATTCAATTTCGCTGAAAGCCCCAAAAGTCTTCCTTTCTCCTAAAGACGGAAGAAAGCTTTCCTTTTTCCCATTCCCCTTTCGATCGCCAAACCCTAGCTAATTCTCTCTCTGATCGAAAATTTCATAGCTTTTGAGTTTGATTTCGCTAATCGAGTCGGGCTTCGTCAGGATATACAAAATCACTGAGGTAATTTCTTATTTGTGATCCCAATTCAATTGTAATCTAACGCAACCAAGGAATGAATTTAGGGTTTTCTTCTGGTAATGCTGATTAGGGTTAAAATTAAGTTAATTAATCATCACGAAATGTTTCTAAATTTGTTGGTTAGGGCGTTAGGGCTTTGTGGTTGTGTAGTTGATTTGGTTTATATGCTTTGATTGTGATGAAGCATGTTGGTGTTGGTTTAGGTTTGGGAAGAGTGAAAAATGATGGCACTCACCCCTGATCACACTAGGAAAGTTGGGATGGGGGTGTCACCATCCCCTTCTCCTTTTCTTACTCCTCGTCCCGAAAGGCGGCGCAAAACTCTTGAGTACAATCTAAATCGACAGGACAAGGATAAAGAGGTTAACGTGCAAGTTTTGCTGAGATGCAGGTAAGTTTTAATCTCCTTTTTTTAGTTGATGGTTCAAATTCTGACCTGAAATTTCAATGATCAATTGGTGGATTGATTTGATTTCAGGCCATTAAGTGATGAAGA